>NC_143255.1:15215000-16465000 GCF_984573655.1 Nuphar pumila
GTGTTGACCATCTTCCATGTGCCCTAGAAAAATACTCCCAAAACCAATATTTAGAAGAACCTAGAAATAAAAAATCCACTAGGATATCCAAGTCACCTAGTAGGTTTGTTTCTTATGAATCCTTCAATTCAAACTGTAGATCTTCTCATGGACATTCTCTCTTACATTCTCAAACTGTAGAGTCGTTGGGGAGCCCCCAACGGTCACAATTGTGACCGTTGGGAGCTCCCCAACGACTCCTTTGGGGAGCCCCCAAGCACCTCCCATTTCTTGTATAAATAGGGGTGTTCCCCCTTGTAAATTCCCAAGCTTGAGAGTCTCAAGCATTTGCTTTTATTTATGAAATACATGCATTATTGCATGTTTATTATTTATATGCTTTTTGCATATTTTGTTCAAGTGTTGTGAGAGTGCTTTCGTGCACTTCTTTTTTGAGTATTTTGTGCTTATATGAGTATTGTCTCTTCATAGACAATTTCACACATAACACCCCGCTCAAATTTACAGTGCTAACACTGAAAGTTTGCCTAAAAGAAAATGAAATCTTGGTGACGGTTAAGCCATTGAAATGAGAAAAACACCCTCAATTAGTAGCATTTTAAAAATAAGCTCTGCCTTTAGGGGTAGATTAAGTCATTTTGTTTTGGAACAAAGAAGTTAATCATGATTTCCAAAAGTTAATGATGGTTATTTTAGAATTTTAGGAATTTAATTTGAAAGTTAAAAGTGACTTTGTTGACCCCCAAAGAAAAATGGTCCAGCATGATGAGGGAGTTAATTTCCATGGCCTTAATCTCTGTGATTATCAACTGGTTGGATAGAGTGCTTATTGTTGGGAAGGGGACTAATACATAGCTGGCCCTCTTTTTGTTGGGAGAGTGGTTATTAAAGTCTATTTTTCCTTTTCAATATTGCATATAAAGGTTGCTCTATGAAAAAGGTGTTATCTTCTAGGTTTCTCCCTGGACCATTCTGCAATTTGTAGATAGTATCTTATTTTCAGATGTGCCACTGCTGCACAAATGATCTGCACATGGGTAATGTTAAATATTTTTGCTATGATATCTGATGTTTCCACTAATAAAGAAAAATGTGGTCTGCTTTTTATTGCTAATGAAATGTGGAGGAATTTTCTGAATGTATATTTGAGCATAAATAAGGGAAGGGGAGCTGCTCTAGAGTATGTGTTTTCCTTAAGGAAAAAGTATTGCAAAGAGAAATGATAGAATACAATCAGGAAGAGATAATGGATGACAAGATGTCAACCCAGTTCGGATAACGTGACAGTGAACTTGGAACCACATTTCGATTTAACCCACGTTAAATCAGACTTCTCTCGTTTCACAAAAGCACATAACATACATATGTTGTAATAAGCTTGTAAACGTAGTCAGTGTCCAAGTTGCATTCCCTGAACATCCATTTGTTCCTCCCCTTCGAATAGTACACCATGTTATAAGCAACCATCACTACATAAAGCTCCAATCTCTACTGCATCTCAGTGTGCTAGATCTATTATATGTTTCTCAAATGAGCTATCTCACAAACAAGAAACTGCAAACTGGGTCAATGACCGGATCTGAGATGTGCTGGAAAACTCGATAAGACCAAAACAAGTCTCATGGTTTCTTCCTGTTTGACACAAGGTGTGCACTTTCTGGATTGACAAAGACCAATCCTCCTAAGGCTTGTTGTTAGGAACCTTTTCAAGGTAAACAAGCCATGTGAAGGCTTTGGACCTTTGTGCAGGTCCAGACCCCCATATAGTGTTTCTGGACGATTTGCTCATTCAAAACCCGATCAGTGGCGGATATGTGTCCAATAACAGTGGACGATTTGCTCGTCCACTGTTATGGGCTACTCTCTCTCTCTCTCTCTATATATATATATATAAGGTAAGTGAGTTCTGTTGTGATTAAGAGGTTTTTAAGTTTAAGATTTCTTAAAAGTAGGTTATTTGATATTTCTTGCTTAATGAGGGACTTGTATGTAATTTTTTATATTAGCCTCTCTCTATTTAACATAGAGAGAAGCCCTAATCAAGGTTAACGAGTTTTCTCATTTCACTGTCGTCTCTCTCTCTGCCTCGGTTTCTGTGCATCTCATCGGAACTTCTACATGGTATCAGAGCGGTAGATCTCGGGAGCGTGATCGATCTACACCAACAAAAGGCGAAAACAAACAAACAAAAAGGGTTGGAAACAGGTGTGCACATTTAATTTTTCTTTGCATAGATCTGATAACAGATCTGGTGTCTGACTAAGGTTATGACACCGATCTGTCATCAGATCTAAGGGACACGATGACTGCGTGTCATCAGGATCGGGATATGGCAGTTTTGAATGGTGCGCAGAAGAAACAAAAGTTTTTTTTGTTGGCAGTTTTGGATCTGGATGTGAAAGTTGTTCTCTTGTCGTAAATGCTGTGTTTTTTTTGGCTGTCGTGATTTTTGTGTTTGGGAGCAGCTGTTGTGATTTCTATTTTTTTTGTGTGCTCATATTATCTTTGGTCGTGAATCTGGGTGCCGAGTTCGACGTGGTTCTGTTCTTTTCAGAGCTCATTTCCTGTGCTGTTTTTTTTATTACCTGTGGTCGTGAACCTGGATGCCGAGTTCGACGTGGTTTAGTTTTTTTTTTTTGGATCTCATTGCCAGATCTGATCTGATCTCTGTTTTGGGTTAAATAACCCTGTGTAGTTGTGAAAGAGGTTATCATATGAGGGTGAAATACATTGGTTTTCTTTGCTGACATGATTTTATCCCTGATGTGGGTTGAACAACTTTGAGAGGTCGTGGAAATTGACTGACACAAGACTATCTGTATTAGCATCAAATATCTCTCATTCATTATGGGTGACGTTTCGAAATTTGATCCCAAAAATGAGAATATTGGGGAATATAAGGCATTTGCAAATCCCTTTGCGTATGGTTCTTCTGTGAGATTGAATGAAACAAACTATGCCAGGTGGTCCAAAACGTTTATGATGTCGGTATTTGGACATCGTAGAAAACATATTTTGTTGGAAACTGAACCACATGAAAAGGTGGGAAAATATATTACTTGGGACGAAGATGACATTGTTATGTCATGGATCATGAATAGTGTCGAACCTCATATTGCAGATGGTCTAATTTACTATAATACAGCCAAACAGATGTGGGACAATCTTCGAGATACGTACTCACAAGAGACTAATGTGAGTCGTATCTTGCAAGTCGAACAGGAAATATATAATTTACAGCAGGGAGATCAGACCTTGGCCCAATACTATGCCTCCGTCAAAGCTGCGTTTGAAAGACTCAATGCTCACAAACCTCTTTGTTGTTCGAAACACAAGGATCATCAAGAACAGACTATGGTTGCTCGGTTTCTCACTGGTTTATCTTCAGATTTTTCTGTTGCAAAAGTCCAAATGCTGACTGGATCTGATTTACCTACTCTTGCTGGTGCATACAATCGTCTGAGTAGACTTGCGATCTCTCTTCTCCAATCTCATTATGTGTTCCAGTCATCTGCTCTCGTTATCTCATCTGGTTATGGGCGTGGAAATATTCAGAATATCAGAGGATGAGGTCGTGGCAGAGGTATAGGAGGCAGAGGAAAACTTCAATGTACATTCTGTGGAAAATCTGGACATTTAAAAGATCGCTGGTGGGATAAGCATGGCCGACCTACTTTTTCTTCATCAAAGTCAAATGCTCCAAAAGCAAATGTTACTACACTAGAGGTAACAAATGCACATGATAATATCTCTGCAAGCGACAATATCACCCTCAGTCGAGCAAAATATGATGAGCTGATAGTTCTTCGCCCTTCGAGCTCCTCCTTTCCTGTAGCTGGTGTTGCCTACTCTACAGGGAATGATAGTAAGTGGATTATCGACTCTGGTGCATCCAGACATTTGTGTGGAAATTTGTTTTTCTTTTCAGATCTAAAAGATATTAATGTTCATCGAGGAGTCTCATTAGCCGATGGGAGTTCCTCACCAGTTGTTGGTCAGGGAAATGTTTCTATATTTTCCTCCTTACAGTTGAAAAATGTTCTGCATGCTCCAAAATTTCTACAAAGTTTACTCTTTGTTAGTTGTCTTACCAAGGAACTAAACTGTAGAGTGATATTTGATCCGATGGGTTGCCATTTTCAAGATTTATTGACGGGGAAGAAGATTGATGGAGGCTATGAATAATGTGTATGCTGCAGTGGACCACTATTTCAGTCATGTTCAGTGGCATCGTCGTCTTGGTCATCCTTCATTGTCAAAGCTTCGTTATGTCTTTTCTCAAATTCCTTTTACTACATCATTGCAGTGTGAAGCATGTCAGTTGGGCAAGCATCATCGAAGTTCGTTTCCTTCGAGTCAGAGTCAGTCCAGTCATAAAGTTTTTGAACTTCTTCATGCAGATGTATGGTGTCCTAGTAAGATTCCTACTAGGACTCAGCGTCGATATTATCTTGTTATTGTTGATGACTTTTCTAAGTTGTCGTGGGTGTTCTTAATAAAAGAAAGATCAGAAGTTTCAAGTATTATCAAATCCATAATTCTTGAAATAAAAACTTAGTTTGAATCTGTTGTCAAGATTGTTCGCACTGATAATGCTCTTGAGTTTAAATCAAAAGCCCTGTTACAATTTTACTAAGATCATGACATTCAATCCCAAACTATGTGTGCCTATTCATCTCAACAAAATGGTGTGGCTGAGCGAAAACATAGGGACCTGCTTGATGTCGCACGAACCCTTATGATGCAATCCAATGTTCCTGCGGTATATTGGGGTGATGCGATTATCACTGCTTGTTATCTGATCAACCACATGCCTTCATCGTCTGTGGGAGATCAAATTCCAGTACATATCCTAAAACCTAATGCCCCACTCTTCTCTTTCTCACCTTTAATATTTGGATGTTTTTGCGTTGTACACAAACTTGGCCCTGACTGTGATAAACTAGATGCTCAAGCTATAAAATGCATATTTATAGGTTATCCAGAAAACCAAAAGGGATATCGATGTTATGATCCATCTTCTCGCCGAGAGTATGTCAGTGCGGATGTATCTTTCTTGGAATCCATTCCATATTACTGTAGCACTGGTTCTCAGATACAAGTTGATCCAGCTGAGTCTTTTCCATTACCTATACCTCCTTTTCCTTTGGAGTTTGTGCCCTCATTACCAAACCAAACTTCATCCTCTTCACGATTTAATAATCCTCCATTGGTATAGTATGTCAGTGCGGATGTATCTTTCTTGGAATCCATTCCATATTACTGTAGCACTGGTTCTCAGATACAAGTTGATCCAGCTGAGTCTTTTCCATTACCTATACCTCCTTTTCCTTTGGAGTTTGTGCCCTCATTACCAAACCAAACTTCATCCTCTTCACGATTTAATAATCCTCCATTGGTATATGTGCGTAGAGCTCCATCTCCTCCGGTGCCTTCATCTTCTTCTTCTCCTGAGGTAAGTACTACTGACAACAGTGATCTTCATGATGATGATAACAGGCCAATCGCTCTACTAAAGGGGACTCGACAATGTACCTTATATCCTATATCTCATTTTGTGTCCGATGTCAGAATTGGAAATCAGATGAAAACATTTATTTCAGCCTTATCTGCTGAAACTATTCCTCTGAACTATCAACAAGCAGAACTAGATAACAGGTGGAAGCTGGCTATGCAAGAAGAAATTGATGCTTTATTGTCTCAGCATACATGGGATCTAGTTGATTCCTCAGTGGATGCTGACATTGTTGGATGCAAATGGGTCTATACAATAAAGTACAAATCAGATGGTTCTATTGAAAGGTACAAGGTTAGATTAGTAGCAAAAGGGTATACTCAGACTTATGGTATTGATTTCTTTGAAACCTTTTCTCCTGTTGCACGGATGAGCACCATTCGCCTTGTTCTCTTAGTAGCTTTTCATCATGGTTGGAGTTTGTGTCAATTAGATGTGAAAAATGCATTTCTATATGGGGATCTATCTGAGACAAGTTTACATGCAACAACCTTTGGATTCGAGGTTGAGGGGGAGTGTCAGAAGGTGTGTAGATTGAGAAAGGCGATATATGGCTTGAAACAAAGTCCACCCGCGTGGTTTCAAAAGTTGTTTGAAGTGATGTCAAGTTTTGGTTTTAATAGGTCAGCGGCAGACCATATATTATTTATCAAGAAAACCAACTCAGGTATAGTTGTTATGGTGGTACATGTGGATGACATCATTATTACAGTAGATGATGTGAAAGATATTGAAGCCACAAAGGCTCATCTTCAAAAATAATTTGTTACAAAAGACCTTGGCTCACTTAGATATTTTTTGTATATAGAAGTTGCCAGGAGTCGTGAAGGGATGCTTTTGTCCCAAAGGAAGTATGTTCTTGACTTATTAAAGGAAACTGGAATGCTAGGAGCTAAACCAGCTAATATACCCATGGACCATAAAGTTCAGTTGTTTGAAGAAGGGTCGAAACCCGTTGACAGCAAAAGCTATCGCTCACTAGTAGGGAAGCTACTTTATATAACTGTGACCAAGCCTCATATTGCATTAGCAGTAAGCAAAGTTAGCAAATTTATGGACAAACCAACTGAGGTACACTGGAATGTAGCTATAATGATTCTCAGGTATTTAAAATCCTCTCTTGGAAAATGGTTATTATTCAAGAAAGGTGGAACTCTGGAGATAGTGGCTTACTCTGATGCTGACTATGCAGGATTTGTAGTGGATAGAAAATCTATCACAGGATTCTGTGTGTTTTTGGGAGATAACCTAATTTCATGGAGAAGTAAGAAGCAAAATGTGGTTGCTAGGTCGAGTGCAGAATCAGAATATAGGGCTATGGCCCAAACAACTGTTGAATTAATGTGGGTTCGTACGGTTCTGAATGATCTTCAGGTGAAGGTTTCCTCTCCTATGACCATGATGTGTGATAACAAGGCTGCCACATATATAGCGAACAATCCTGCCTTTCATGAGAGGACAAAGCATATTGAGGTTGATTGCCACTATGTAAGAGATATGGTTCAAGCTGGTCATATCACTACCAAATATCTAAAGTCTGAAGCTGAGCATGATCGATATCTATGCTCCAGCTTGAGGGGGAGTGTTGAGATTAAGAGGTTTTTAAGTTTAAGATTTCTTAAAAGTAGGTTATTTGATATTTCTTGCTTAATGAGGGACTTGTATGTAATTTTTTATATTAGCCTCTCTCTATTTAACATAGAGAGAATCCCTAATCAAGGTTAACGAGTTTTCTCATTTCACTGTCGTTTCTCTCTCTCTCTCTGCCTCGGTTTCTGTGCATCTCATCGAAACTTCTACAAGTTCCATGTTTTGTTGTGCCCAGCACGCAATTAAATGATAGGATGGTCAAGAAACAACTTTTGGTTATGATCTACATGGTTTGTTTAATAGGAAACACAAATCATTGCAATAGCCATAAAAAATTAATGGCCCACAATGTGCTAAAATCTATTGACTCAAACATTCATGATTTTATTTCGAAAAAGTACGATCTAAAGTATGATTCGGAGCATACAAACTATTCTTAACACATCCATAAGGTTAGATTGAGAGAGAGTTTTATGTGGTACAGTGTTGCTCATTCAAAGGGTCAAGTGATGGAAAGAGTTTATGTTCATGTGGGACAACTTGCCCATTCAAAAGGTCAATTCACTAGATAATTTGCTTTCATGTCCAGTTGCAGTCTTTTAATAGCCTTCCCCTCTTATTCAAGGACTGCTAGCCCAAAAGGTTAAACCACTGAAGAACCTGCTTTTTGTAATAGGTGTGGTCCTTGCAAGTGCCATGAACTCCCTTTTTTGTTGGATTATAGTAAATCTTTATGTCCTACTCTTGTTCATGTTGATGCGTATGTATCCT
The DNA here is from genome assembly GCF_984573655.1 of Nuphar pumila. Taxonomy (NCBI): domain Eukaryota; kingdom Viridiplantae; phylum Streptophyta; class Magnoliopsida; order Nymphaeales; family Nymphaeaceae; genus Nuphar; species Nuphar pumila. The sequence continues at coordinate 15,222,877 of NC_143255.1, forward strand.
AATTGCAGTCCTTGCTAGAGTCACGAGCTCCTCTTTTTCTGTTGGGTTGTATTGAAGCTTTATACCCTACTCTTGTTCATGGTGATATCTGAGGCCTCCCTATAAACAGTTTCAGTATTGTCTAAATTTTATGTTGTATTTTAAGTGTATTTTTTCTTTAAAGCACAAAGCAAGTTGATTTGCAAAAATTTAGTGTCTTAATCTCAAGCCATCTCTTCTTCTCTACCCCGTGGATGTTTCCTAGGTATATTGTGTGCTTTGTTTTGTTATTCTTTATAGAAAATAGTTTGTGCTTGATGTATGTTTGCCCTTTTTTGCCAGTTACTGCTGCTCGGTGGTCAAGTTGAAGATGCATTAGAGGAGTTGAAGAAATTATCTCTTAATTCAGAGCATTCAATTCCCTCGAGGTCATGTTAGGAACATTTTGCTTTTTGCCTTTTTTATCAAATTAGAAGATGAATGTTGCTGCATTTACTTATATCTTCTAGAGGTTGTTGCATGAGGGTGGGATTTTTTCTTTTCAGATTTTGATACAGTCAATGATAATCAATCCTTTCTCTAAGGGAAGGCATCATAATCACGGCGGTGGTTTGTACTATTATCATATATTGCCAAGGAATATCAGAACATTGTTTTGCATATGTGAAATCTATGTCACATGGGTGCGGGTGCGGGGGTGCGGCAGGGGCAAAAATGTAAAAAAAAAAACAAAAAAAAAAGGACCATCCGCAGCCCATTTCATAGGGCAAAATTAAAAAAAACAAAAAGATGGACCAAAATGACCCTGGGTGCGGTCAACGCACCCAGGGTCGGGTTGACCACACCCGGTGCCGGACCCGCGTCGAGTCGCGTCGACGCGGGTGCGGCACCCTGCTAGCCGAGTCCCTGTGACATAGTGTGAAATATACTTTGTATCAATCCATTTTTATAAAGAAAACACTTGTTCATCAGTATATTTCTTTTCTGTTAATGTTTGGTTATACTTGGTATCAAACCATTTTTATAAAGAAAACACTTGTTCATCAGTATATATTTTTTTCCATTAGCGGCTGCTTAGAGGCCACTTTCTAAGCTTTGTAGCTCACATATTTTTTGCAATATTTTCTTTGCACTGTTCAATTTTAAAGGTCATTTTTGCTTCTGCAACTAATATTTCAGAAGACATTGTAATTCACGTCTTCATGTAATGCTAAAAGTTTGTGGTGCCTGTATGGTCATTTTATTAGCAAGCATTCACTTTGCTTTGAGTAGTCTTATACACAGATGGTGTGAGATTGCTATTATTTTAACAATTGAGTTTTTTATTGTTTTAATGAGGTTCAGTGCATTCTGGTCATATCTTTTTATACATTTTCATGCGCTTTGTCTATCTAGTATATGGATCAGTAAAACCTTTCTTGATATTACCTCTATTCTAACACTTATCTTGGCAACTTCGCAGGTTAAGGGCCCATCTGCTAGGGCGTCTTCATAGCAAAAATTTCATGCTACTTTCTGCTTGTCATGAGGATGCTCTCAGGAAGGATCCAACATCGAGAAATTCATTAATCCACCTGATCAAAATGCACAAATCTGGTTTGGGTCTATTCGTAATATCGTTTTGAGAAAGCGCTTCAAGATTATCTGGTTTAAGTTTTATTTAGCTGTTTCTATAACATTCTTTGTTCGTTGTGTTTCTTTCCTTTATTTTTCTATTTCTTTTGTTGTTACTCTGGATGTATGAATCATTGGGTTAGCACCTCTAGATTTCTTATCCAACAGGTGGTTGCTTTGTTTCGAGGATGGTATGTATGAATGCAAAGTAAAATGCATCTTTCAGCTGCCAAACCTGTCATAGCATGGTCTATGTTTTCCCATGACAGGCCTATTTACTTGTTATTTTGACTAGTCGGCATCGCCCTGGAATCATTTTCCTGCTGTTCAGTTCCCTCAAACTAATAGTGGTTTCTTTATATATACTGTGTGTGTGTGTGCACACACACATTAGACTCTACTTGAGGATCTCGACTCTAGTCCCTATCATGTAACTCCATCTTCTGTGAGGTTTCAGTATTGAGGAATCTCTCTGTGCATAACCTTTGAGAAGTTTTAACTCTAAATATTGCTAGGCAACCTGTTAAAATAGGGCTATATCTATGGGGTCTAACCTATAGAACACTTAGTAAGCAGGAGCTGTATAGTGCAAATTTGGTTTGCTTTTTCAGAATGTTAATAGTGAGTTGCAAACATTTTTTGTTAGTTTTCTTTTTTGGGTATCAAAGGTATTGAGTGTTTTTAAGGAATGCAACACACATGAGAGACATAGAGAGAGATCATCCATTTACATTTATGAGTTGGATTCTTTGTTTATATTTTTTCCTCTTTTTTCCTCTATAGATGAGGAGGTCAAAAGGATTAGTTTTTACCTAAATACATTAGGAGCTGAAATAATAAATTCTTGTTTTGAGTGGTGTATCTAGGTTTGTTTCAATGCTTGCTATCCTTGTGGGTAAGGATCTCCCTATTGGAAAATTATAACTTTTTTTGTTCACATTGACTCTCCAGATGTGATCTACATGTTTGGTTTAGTAGAAACCAGCCCTAGGAATTCCTAGGTGTATGTCAGATTTTCCTGGGGTTAAAAACATAATGACCTATAATGTACCAAATTTTTGGCCTCAAGGATTGTTGTTTTACATTGAAAAATATGATCGAAGGGTTGATTCCTACTATTTTGACCATGCTGACACATCCATGGAGTCATATTTTGTCAAAACAATCTCTCCCTATCAGTTTGGGTTCCTTACCCGCGAGGGTAGCAAATACTTTCCCTCTAGGTTATCAAACTTCCTATGATGAAAATGTGATTCATGCTTAGTTTTAGTGGAAGTGGGGAACAATAAACACATCCTTTGTTGTGTTCTTTACAGCATATTTTATTTTGCTGAAAGATTGCTGGTTTGTCTTTTAGATTCCCCTATTTCTTTGATGGTTTATTACCATTTTTGAAAATCAATATATATATATATATATGACTTTCTTCTTGGATAGTTTCTGGTCCCTGGTAGGTACTATCATTTACAGAGCCCTGTTTCTGGGTGTCCTTGTAAAACCTCAAGGGACACCTTGCTCACAGAGTGGAGCCTCTCAGCTTCACCCTTGCAGCAAGGGACACACCCTGTGGGTATTGAACTTGTGATGTCTCTTCAACTTGAGATGTACAAGCCGGTCCCCCTAGCCATGAGTGTGGAGCCATTGTGGTTGATATGACTATTCTATTATGTTAATTAGATTGAGCAACTCTATGCAAGTTTACAAACTGTAGACATGGTTGTGATGGATCACAAGCTGCATGAACCATGCATGTATATATATTGCTTGCCTCTAATCATTCCTAGAAAGGGTCTTTCTGTACCCTCATGGCTAATCAAAATAGCAGCACTGTTTTCATAAGTATTCTCGATTGTGACAGTTGATACTTGATAGCTATGTAATCTTGTTATTTTGATCAGAAACACAGTGATGCTTGTCCCATGTCGTAATTCTCTTAGATCATCATGAATAGAAGTTATGTGTATGCTAGCTGTTTGTCAGTCTGAACTGAGTTTTAAATTAATGCAACGTCGTTACATTTATCAGTGAAAATACATGCAAGGTATTTATCATTGTGAAGTTTTTTTTTTCAACAAGGTGTTTATAGTTATTGATTATAATCTGCTGTCTGTTTAGGTGTGTATTATCACTTCTAAATCTGCCTATGCTAATTCAGTCCCATCTGATTGCATGTGATTGTAGCAACATGCATGATGCATCATACACAATAAAACTTTATTTTTCCAAGTTCTTTTTTCATGTTTCATATAGTATTTTCACACACAACTTCATGTCGCCTGCCTTTGTTACATGGATTCTCTGTTCAAGGGTGCGAATGTCATGATGATGAAATTAGTAAAATATTTGTTGTCAGATCAACTAAGAAAATATATCTGCATTTTGAAAAAAGGACACTAAGCAAGTGTTTCTCTTGACCTTTTTCTAGGGAATTATGCTATGGAGAAGCTAATTGAAATGATAGCTTTACATTTGGATGCTACATGTGGCACATCCTACGTGTGGCAAGAGCTTGCTATGCTTCTTTTAAAAGTTCAAACCGAACATTTTCGATCTGAAGAGGATCAGCTCTCCACAAGACAGAGTGAAAGTAGCGCAAGGTTATCTTCGTTTGTGTTGACAAATGCTTTGCCAAAAATATTTTCAGCGAAGGAGCAGAAAACAGTTTGGAAACTTAGATGGCGATGGTGGTCTACTCGTCACTTCTGCTGCAAAACATATCTTGCCGAGAAACAAGCAGGTTCATCCAATGTTGCTTTTGTTTTTTATGTTATGCCAGCTTGTTTTGGCAGTTTCTTTATCGTTTGTTTTTATTTTCTTTTCAGTTGCTGGCCATGTCTTAATTAAATTCCAGTATAGTTTGTGTTGGCCCAGCTCAGGGCCTCCCTTAGACACACTTGTCCCTTCATGATAGGTCAACTCCCCCTATTTCATGTATGATGTTGGCATGCACAAAATTTTGGGTTTATCCTGGTGGATCCATACTAGATCCAGGTGGAATCCAGAGCTTGAAAGCTCGTGCTTGTAGGGTTTAAATGGGTTCTTTCATTGTTTCTTTTTATATACATGAGGTAGAAGCTTTTTTTGATTTGGAAGTTCCCTTAGTTTCAACGAAAAAACCAGAAATCCTTGTTTATATAATTTAGTTGTTTCATCTTGACCTTTGAGGTCATATATGCACCTCTCTCTCTCTCTCTACACTACCTTTTTATCCTCTTCTTCCTTCTTCTCCCCTTCTTTTTCTTTCACCGCTGAGGGTTCTTGTGAAGATTATAAATAAAAGAAATTTTTTGCTTGTTTCTGGGTCTGATCTGACTATCCAGAACATACATACTGGGTGTGTCTCCCATACCTATACCGGTGTCGACACAGGTAATTGTCCTGTCACATAAGCACGTGACATAGCTTAGAATCTATGTAACATAGACACGTCAATGCACCTGCCGACACAGGTACGGGTACCTGTTGGGTCAGGTCTAACCCTGACCTGACCCAATGCAATTCAAATCACGCATTTTTTGTGTATTTTGACCTGGGTCAAAGGGCGGGGCCATTTTGGTCCCCACCTTGACCCCGATAAACCCTACCCCCCCTTCATTCTTACTTGTCATTGAATTTTGAGTATAAACTAATCTTGTTTATTGTTACATGTTAAATTAATTTATTGTCGTTAAAATTTGATTCTCTGAAATTTGTATTATGTGAAATATCTTGTAATATATATATATATATATATATATATATATATATATATATATATATATATATATATATATATATATATATATATATAATCACTATAATATGAGAACCAAAATATAAGAACTGAAAATGTGGGCATTTCCTGCACTTTTCTTGTAAATCCAACCATGTGGATGTGCTTGGTATGATGAATTTGCTAGGAATCAACCATTGGATTATGTATTTTTTATGAAAAAATATGATTTTTGAATGCTTGAATATTTATGAAGAATATGAGTCATTGATTTAAAAGCCTTAAAAAAATTCATTTATGCATCAAAATCGGATGATTCACAAGTGTGTTCGTATGAAACCAAGTATGTAGATCACATCCGGATGGTTAGATTCAAGATAAAAGAATAAAAAATTCATAAAAATTGTGGTTCACATTAGTTTTCATATTCTAGTGACTATATATATAGCTGTGTCTCCATACCCACATTTTTTGAAATTGCCGTGTTGTACCCTCTGTACCTGCACCCGTACTTGTGGCAGCTTAGAATATATATATATATATATATATATATATATATATATATATATATATATATAAATTTGCGTTCATGATGTAAGGTGACAGACTCGAATTAGGAGTCAAAGGAGCACCAGCTGAGTTGATTTTTGTGTTTCTTGGGGCGACTGAGCACCAACCTGAGCTACTGGTTGTGTTCATCCCCAGTTGGTGGACATCATGTTCAGCTGCTACACGCATGGGAATTTGCTGTTGTATTTATTCTTTATTCATGGATTTGTGATGTTCGCTCTGATCAGAGAGTTTGGATATTAGATGCATTATGCATGCCACCTTTCTTGAGGATGGATGATGATAATTTTTGGTTCACCTGGTTTTCTGATCTGTTGCTGTTGACTGTTTCATATCATAGGGCCACCACATACATATGCAAACCAACCATAGATTGCCCAAACTGTTTACACTTGTATGAATATATGCTTGTTGATTATATTTCTTGAAACTCCTATAAATGATTTGAGAGACTGAGTTTTAGAATCCCCTACAGGTGATCTTCAGCTTCTAACTTTCAAGGCAGCATGTGCGGTTCACTTTTATGGAAGGTCATTTCAGTATGTTGCTGATGTGTACAGTGATCTACAGAAGCATGACGACAAGGGTCATATTCTGATTTTGGAGAAGCATATGGAGAGTTGTATTGATCTGCACAATAAATTTAACAGGACAACATGAGAATGTAATTTTCCATCAGAAAATAAAATGAAGGCAATCTAATTTATTTCTTCGACTAAAGTCTACTTTTCCTTCTGGATCAGGATGTCCTCTTGAAAGTTGTTTTTTTATTGTCCGTGTTCTCTGGCCACTCACAGAGTATGTAGGCATCCAGTGATTGGAGGCCATGGGGGTTATATACTTGCAAGCAGCAGCAGTCTAGGATTTTAGCTGCCACCTGAGCGTGGGCAACCCTCTGGTTCATGGACTAAATCCCATGGTTTTGTAATCATAGTTTAAACTCAGATCGCTAGACCACTGGGCCTTTGGTGGTGTATGTTGACACATGCTTTCAATTTTTTTTTCTGTTTCTAGTGCTCCTTGTGTGCCATATCAGGTGCAGATTTCTTACTCTTGCCATCTTAACTGGCTTCTGCCCTTTCTTTTTTCATTCCTGTGCCGAGGAAGTAGGAACTCACCCCATCTTATAATGGTATGCTCTGGGAGTGGACCAACCCCATAGTGGTTCTCCGTACCTGTCATGGGTTTGATCTTAAGAGGTACTGAATTCGTGATGTCCAGGGCCTTCGGATATCCCCATGCTCACCCTGACCAACTGGACGACCCCGTAGAGGTTAGTTAAACATGCTTCTATCTCTAAAATGGATAGACTGATGTAACTTTGAAGCTTATAGATTAGATATTTTCTTCATGCAACCCTAAGGAGGACATGATGTTAGGCCTTATCAATATTTGCAAGCAAATCTCTGCCCAAATGGATCTGCATTGTCCTCATCAATTGGCTGTGCTCTGTAAGTTTGTGAAATAGATTAGTGGCTTAAAGAATGACTGCAAAACCCATCTGGATCTAACTCCATTCCACCTGCACAAGGTAATTGTCAGCTTCAGCTATTGCAGGGACCACATTAAAGGATGAATTAAACTTGTGAATGGCACCATCTAATGCTCGCTGTTCATGTGCGATACCCATCTCTAGAAAATTTAAGTGGTGTTATTGTGGAAGACACTATTGCATGCATGTTCTGGTTCTTCTGCCCCCAAGTCATCTGTAATTTTTTTCTTGATTGTGAGGGTAGTTGGTCCCATATACCACCATTTTTTTATGGCGAAGTTCCCCGCTGAATTTGGTGACACCGAAGCCCTTAAGGAACCCACCAGTAAAAGGCATCCTCATACCCGTTGAGAGTTAAACCTGGGATGAAAGGGTCAGCACCTTCTCAGGCTCGCTGCCACATACCACCATATTAAGACACTAGAATTTATGGTCTCTGGTGCATGTGCAAATATAATAGGTTCACCCTTGAGGGATAAACATGTCATGGTCCTTGTCACAGTGTGGCCCATGGAAAACTAGTTTGTTTGGTTGTTTGTAGGCCTACATACGAGTTGCGCAGAACCTGAGCTCAAATGCTTGGTACTCTTATTACCGGGCTTGAGCTTGGGCTGAGTTCAAATGCATGTTCAAGCTAGATAAAGATCAAGCTTGGGTTGGTTAAGCTTAGACTGAGCTACACATACCAAAAGATATATATTTTTCAAGTAACCACTGTAACAGCTAAAAGCCATGGCCCTCGTGCCCTGGTGTACCCTAACACTGGAAAGGCCTTTCAAGTGCACAACGAAAATTGAGCTAAACATCATTCGTCAAGCGTGCTAGCGCAATGATACAATCACGTGCACACAAAATCACATAAAAAGAGTTGGGAGACAAAAGAGCATAGAAGGCAAAAAAACAAAGATTTCTATTAGCAAGTTAATGAGTTCAGAGGGACCCCAAAATTACCTTGTACCCGGGGGTTCTTAGTAATTACATCAAGCAACAAAAGTAAAAAGCTTAGCAGTCTGAAACACTCTCCCCCGCCTAAGTTGGCATCGTCTTTGATGACAATCGTGAGTGGTACTCCTTCACAAGTTGATGGTGCTTTCATATGCTGACTGCTTCTCCCAAGTATCTTCACTCTCTAATAAACATTTTTACTGCACCAGGTACTTCTTCACCTTACCTAGATAATTGTTGGAGGGGTTGAGTATGACTTCTGGTTCTCTAATTGGGATGTTAGATGTTGAAGGTGTGCATTGCGAGATCAGAGCATATTGAGATGTGCTTCGTTGTGGATCTCCTTCATCTTCATAGAACAATTTCAGGTTAGACACATGAAAGATTGGATGCATCTGAAAGTCTGTTGACAAATCCAACTTACAAGATAAGTTCTCAATGCGCTTCGTGATGGTGAAGTGACAGTCATATTTGCGAATGAGGCCTTAGTGGTTACCCCAAAAGATAATAGTAAACTCGGGATAGAGTTTCATCAACACCTTATCTTCAATGTTGAACTCTACAGGTTGATGCTTGTCATTCACCCATTTCTTCATGCACTTCGCTGCCATGTTCAGATATACCTTCGCCAAGTATAAACTGGTATGCAAATGGTGCTTTCCCATATCCACATGCAGCAAGAGTGTGAGGAGTCTGCAGCTACTACCCCATTGCAATTTTAAATAGACTATGGTCGGATGACTCACTCTTCTAGAGATTATAGCAAAATTGGGAGACATCAAGAAAGTCCACCCAATCTCTTTGGTTAGCACTTACAAAGTGCCGAAAATACTCCTACAGTATGCCATTACTCCATCAGTCTGGGGATGAAACATGGTGCTGAAATACAAATCTGTCACCAACAATCAGAATACCTCATGCCAAAACTTTTCAATGAAGCGAGCATTTTGATCACTGACAATGCTCTATGAGATTTCACAATACTTTACCACATTCTACGTAAATTACTTTGCAATGTTAGCAGTTGAGCAGGTGGCAGGGGCAGACACGAAGATAGCATACTTCAAAAACCTATTCATAACTAGAAGAATTGAACTGCAACCTTGTGCCTTTAGCAAACTAATAATGAAGTCAATAATGATGCACTCCCACGGAGGACTTGACACAGGCAATGGATCTAACAATCTTTCTTGTCTTTGGTTTACAACTTTGCTAATGTTGGCAAATCAAGCAGGTCAAAACATATGCATCTACGTCATCCCACATCTATGACCAATAATACACACACTCCAATAATGCCAATGTCCTCTGCTGCCCTGGGTGGGCAGCCCAATGTTTGTCATGACACTCCTGCATCAAGCACCATCATAGAGTACCCCACTACGAGATATACAAACGATCTCTAGTGGTGCAAAGCAGATCATCCTTGAACCAAAATCTTTGGGTCATTCCTTCCTTTGCCAACATGGTACTATATTATGTCATCGAGTAATTCTTCAATCCTTCTCGAACCTGCTTGAGAAGATCACTCGCCGGTTGGCTGGTGCTGCATTTTCCTTCGCACAATACTGTGAGTTTCACTTTTCAACTTAGGGCATTTGCAACGACATTGGTCCTGCAGGCTTATACTCAAAGACCATGTCAAATTCCGCAAGGAATTCTTCCCAATGAGCTTGCTTCAGACTCAGCTTCTTTTGAATCTAGAAATAACTTATCGTCACGTTGTCAATATGCACAACGGACTGCGATATTAGAAGATAGTGACTTCACACACTAAGTCAATGCACAAAGCTATCATTTCTCGCTCATGCACATTGTAGCGTCTCCTGACATCCTTCAACTTGTGGCTCTCAAAGGCAATAGAATGTCCTTTTTGCAGTATCACCCCTCCAAATATGAAGTTAGACGTGTCACTTTGCACTTCGAGCGACTTATGTCAGTCAGGCAACTTTAATACAGGATCCTCGATCAATACCTGCTTTAGCTTGTCGAAAGCTTCTTGGCAAGAATGAGACCACACCCATGACCTATCCTTCATCAATAGATCAGTGAGTGGGGTGGTGATCAAAGAATATCCCTAAATGAATCATCAATAATAATTGGCAAGCCCTAAGAAGGAACACTACTCTGAAACTTTGGCAGGTGGCTCCCACTCTTGAATTACCCTGACCTTCTAATGATTCATCCTCAACATGTCTCATCCCACAAAGTAGCAAAGAAAATGCACTTCCTTCTGGCCGAATAAGCACTTCTTCCGCTTCACATACAACTCATTTTTCTTAAGACTATGGAATACAATATGAAGGTGTTGAACATGCTCCTTTATAGAATTGTTGTACACTACTATGTCATCTAGGTAAACCATGATGAACTTGTCAATGTGCAAATAAAATATCTTATTTATCAGTGTAGAGAAGATTACAGGCACGTTCATCAAGCCAAATGACATAACAAGAAACTTGAATGCCCTATACCGTGTCACACAGGTGGTTTTGGTTTCATCTCCTTTGGCAATTCTAACTTGCCAATAGCCTGATCGTAGATCTAACTTTGAGAAGGCACAAGTTTTACACAATTGATCAAACAAATTTGTGATCAATGGAAGCAGATACTTGTTCTTCACTGTCAATTTGTTCAGTGCTCGGTAATCCATACACAAGTGCTTCCACTCATCATTCTTCGCTTGTAATAGCACATGCGCTCCAAAGGTTGCTTTGGATAGTCGAACGATCTCTGCTTGCAATATGTCATTTAATTTCTTTCACAACTCTGCTAACTCGATAGTCGCCATGTGGTACAATGCCATAGTAGGTGGTCGCGCACTTGACACCAGCTCAATCTCATGTTCTACCTCTCTTCACAAAGATAACTTCCTCGATAGTTTGACAAACATAATATCGTCAAACTCCATTAATACTGGCACTAAGGCCACTGGGACATCAACGATGCTCCCCTATTCATCAATCTCGTGGATCATCGTGAGAAAGGTCGCATCCCCTCAAGAGAGCCTTCTTCAACTTGAGTGTGGACACTAAGTGCTCACAGAGCTTCACCACAGGCATGTAAGGTTGCTTCTTGTCTTCAAAACAGACAACATTTAGATAAGGCATCAACACAACCTTGTTGCTTCAAAGGAACTGTAGCCTTAGTATGGCCCTGAAATCATCTATTGGCGATAAAGAAAATGTGTCCCTTCCAGGCCAACTCAGGATTCTCAGCGGTGCATTGCAGACAACCCCATAAATAGGATTGGCTTCGGAGTTGACCACTTTTATCCGACTGACTTTTTCCCCATTGTAGCCCCAATCACGCTGCCTTTTCAAGAGAAACAAAGTTATACTTGGCGCTCATGTCAACCAATGACTTGGTGAGTCGACAATTCAAAAGGACTTCCAAGTACATAAGCTCATTGCTCACGGGTGGTCCGACAACAAGTGTCACCTTCACTATATATGTTCATCTGCATAGCTCCAACAGTCGATTGTTCTGCGACAACAAGCCTAAATGTTCACAGCTCTAGGCTCGCGGTTATCTCTGTTCCCTGCATCACGATTTCTGTTCGGACAACGATTTGCCTAGTGATCACTGTGGCAAATGTAACAATCTCGATGTGGATAATTTCACCCTCGATAGTTGTTATTTCTCTGTTGGTTATTGTATTGTCCCTTCTACTAGCCACGATTTTGTTGGTTACCACCCTGATGGTTTTCATTACCGACATTGTTCCCTCGATCATTCATTCGATTATCCCTCTAATTGTTGGTACAATGATTCTCAAACTATCTTCTCTGAGATGTCGTATTGCACCTATCAATTTCAACGAGCTTCTCAACAATAACTAGTGTCACAACAAAAGTTTGAGGGTTTTGTCGATTGAGCTTTGTAGCTGCCCACTCTAGCAGTTCATGCATGAAGTGGAACAACTGGTCCACATCACCCATGCTTTTAATGTCTAGCATCAATGAGGTGAATGCTTTGACATACTCATGAATTGACTCAATCAACTTTAAGGCCAACGTCTTGTTGCAGACAATTCTACTCTCATTCTTGGGCAAAAAGAAGTCACATGGTTTCTTCTTGAGATCCGCCCACAAATTGATAGCAGGACATCCATGCTTAACATTGCCTTTGCATCGTCTCCACCAAAGCATAGTGTCGTCTGTAAGGTACATTGTTGCAGTGCACAACGAATCTGCACCTTCCATCATACCTTGAGTCTTGAGGTACTGATCCTTCAAATAAATAAAGTTCTCAATATCTCTAGAGTTTCAAGTGCCTTTGTACTTTGCAGGCTCAAGTAACTTAATATGCAGCCTATCCACATGTATCGTTGCTCTACTAGCTGGGGCATAACTCAATTGTCGCTCTAACTGGTCATTCTTTTGTCGGACAACATCCAATTTAGTAGTAAAGATGTTGAACCTTTCCAGCAGACCATCAAACTTGGTGTTAAGACTCCCAATAGAGTCTTCATATTTAGTGGCAAGATCTTCCACAAAATCTTTCACTCCCTCTACTACGGTCTTGATCTCTTGACCAAGCATCTCAAAAACCATATTAGTATCATTAACCAACCTTTTAACATTGGTTATAATCTTTGTCAACTCAACAACATCGCATACGAGAGTTGTCACATGATCATCAACAATGAAATTATCTTCGAGAGAAACATGACTACTCGAAGGAATTCTTTTATGCTTCTTTGGAGGCATATTCGACAAAGAATGTTGAATCCTCGTTTCAAGCTTTAACAAGGCTCTGGTACCAACTTGTCATGGCTAAAAGCGAAGGCTCCTGTGATGTGCCTTGGTGTACCCCAACTCCATAATGACCTTTCAAGTGCACAACAAAAATTGAGCTAAATGTCTTTCGTCAAGCACACGAGCTTAATGGTACAAACATGCGCACACACAATCACATAACGAGAGCAGGAAGACAAGAGAGCATAAAAGAAGGCAAGAAAGCAGTGACTCTTATTAGCAAGTTAACGAGTACATAGGATTCTCGAAATTACCTTGTACCCAATGGTTTTTATGCCAAAGGCCATTACATGCACTAAAAAGCAAAAAATTACCTACATCAACCAACAAAAGTAAAAAGCTCTGGAATAGTAACATTGGCTTTTTATAAGTTGCAAGGTTCACTTAATGTAGATGTCTAAATTAAGAAGCCCATCCAATTAATTGAGCTTAGGCAAGCTCTTATTGAGCTCAAATATAGCTTGAACATAATAAAGTAAACGATCTTGCGACTAAGCTCAACCTTGGCTTGCTTACTCATTAAATAAACAAGCCTAACCTGTGCTTTAACTAAGCCAAGCTGCTCGAGTAGGGATGTAAACGCTTCAGATTGGATGTGGTCAATGCCATATTCAGCTAATTGGATGTTCGCTAAATGGGTTCAAATTCAGATGTGGATTCGAATGGTGAAAAGCTCATACTATATCCACTTTGTTTTACATGTAAATGGATTTGGATATTTGTCAAATTCTGATATTTGTCCGAGTTAGTAGCAAAAAATCAAAACCGCATCCCGATATGGTTTTGGCTTACTAAATGCAACTAAACATAATCGAATTCGGTCGGATATCGGATAAAATCCAATTCATTGCACATACAAAGATGTCTCGCATCCTGTGCCGAGGGGTAATCTTCTTGTTAGGTGATACGCTGGAACTTGCTTTCTCTAAATAGCTTCAATTAGAGTTAGGGTCCTTGTGGAAATTAGTTGGACTTGTACATCAAAGGAGGGACTCAGAACTTGGAGTCTTCCCATGGATGTGTTCACTCTGCCAAGCCACTGATGGCTGTGTAACTGGATCGGGTTTTATCAGATGTTTTTCACATGGCTCGAAGAATTGGACAGGATCCGCCCCAATTCGATTCATGTTTGGGTTCGGATTCATGTGTCGGTATGAGTGAAATTGTAGACCCCTATGGGTTAATGGGTTTGATCACAAATCAGATTACATATAAGCAGATCGGGCTTCAATAAGACAAGTTCTTTTATTGAGTTCAAAAGTTTGATCAGAACACGAGCCAAAATGAAACAGATTTGGGTTTGGTGTTGGGCAGGGACTGGGTCAAAGAATTTTGCATTCAGGTTTGGTTTTGGGCATGAACTAGGTCAGGTCTTTATAGGTTTGGATATAAAAAACCATTGGGTATGAAATGGTTGGACCCATAATGGGTCGTGTTTAGTTTAGTTCTGATTCAAACAAGACTAGGTTCTGATCGAATTAGTTCAGGTGTGAAACGAATTTAATTAAAGTTCAATACAAAAGTTTTATGAGCGAACGAGATTTAGGAAATCTTGAAGTAAAAGATTATCCTTAACATGTTTATATATGTATTAACAAACTCTACCATGAAGGCTTGTTAAGTGGAAAGGTTTATAAGAATCATCATTTTGAAGCATACCAAAGATCTACAGATGAAAACATTATTTGAAAACTAATCAATTTAAATTGAAAACTACATTAATATGGTATGATAAAGTGAATTAAAATCAATAAAATTTTGAATAATTATTCCTTGAAAAAGTTATTCAGTATCAGGTCAGCTATGAAACGAGTTTAGGTGCAAACTGGATTGGGGATTGGGTTGGTCTGGGTACATATACTACATAACCAGATGGTTCGGGTTCAGGTTTAGGTCTTGAGTACAAATGAGTTCAGGCCTATAATTTCCTTATCCAAGAGCCAACCCATTTTTTAAACAGGTCCCCATGGCCATGGGTCTATAAAGATCAAGTCTGGTAGGGTCAGGTATGCCCGACCCAGTTACACCCCTGACTGAAATTCTCTCTCTCTCTCTCTCTCTAACATGGACTTGCTTTTTCTTACTAGGAACACCCTGATCATGCAAGTGTAAATATGACCCATGGATGTCCATCAGATAGGTGAGAGGATGGATCTCAGTATTCAGATCCAAAGTCTATAAGCTGCAAGCTTATGTAATATATGGGATATATACGAGTCACATCCTGCTAGTTCTAGACCTGATACAAACCACATAATCTCAGCAGGGAACATATATAACTGGACCTGAAACACATACATGGTCCGGATTGAACCCTTGTTAATTGGTTCTAGTCATCCATTCCCACCCTAACAAATGGATCCTGGTCATGAACAGATCATTGAGTCTGGCGTTGTTGAAGCTGCTATTCCTTGAATTATTTCAAAGCAAGTGGCCTCATTTGAATTGAAGTCCTTGGATGCAGGTCTTGCTATAGCCCCACCAAATATTGGCATATTTTGACCTTTGGACAATCCAAAACCAAATATTAGCATATTTGATCAAATTTATTGGCATATTTTGATCCAAAGTCCAAATATCATGAGATCTGCTTTCTTAGCTCACGGGAATTGTGAAGACGTGCACACTTTGCCTTCTTAAGACAACTTTTTTCCACGTTTCTTGCTTTCCTCCTCTCCAAGATACTGTCATCAGAATATTGGTCATATTTTGGAAATATCATGAATGAATTTTGGTTTATTCAAAAAAATGACAAATCGCCATAAATTTGTGGCATCTTCAAAAATATTACTCAGTTTTAGACATCATGATTGTTAGGTTGATATTTTTTTTATTTAATTTTTAGATGTGGGATAGCAAGTAATAAAACAAGACGACTGATTGGTCTAGGGATGTCAATGGATCAGATAAATCTGATATTCTGCTCGATTTCAAATCCCATTAGTCAGATTTGGTTAAGAAAACTGAAACCGATTCAGATTCGGTTTAGAATCTCATGACCGAATCGGATTGGGTATCATTGTCTTATTATATGTATTTTTTCGGATTCAGAATTAGTTCTTTCCCTATCCAGATTTGAATCTGAGTCCAATTAGTGAATATTGGATTAGTCAGATTTGGTATTAATTATATATCCAACCCGAATCCGAACCATTTACATCATTAGATTGGTCCTAGTTCTTCCTAATTGCATTTATTTAATGGATGAGAATAAATTGAAGGGTAGGCATCACCTTTTCCTGAGGAAATGCAACTAACAGGGGAACCGTTTCATTGGTTAGAGCTAACATCAGAGCCGGACATGTCAAGAGGCCAATGAGACTTGGGCCACAGGGCCCCTGGGCAAAAAAAAAATTTAGGGGCCCATTTTTAATAGGGATTCCATTTTCAATAGGGGCCCAAAAAAAATTGGAGGCGCTGCCCTCGAACTCCTATTATTAATAAGGGGCTAAAAAAATTCTGAGGCGCTGCCCTCGAACTCCTATTATTAATAGGGGGCTCAAAAAATTCCGAGGCGATGCCTCCGAACTCCTACTATTAATTAGGGGCCTATTTTTAGGGAACCCATTTTTAATAGAGACTCAAAAACTTTCGAGACCCTGCCCCTGAACTCCTACTATTAATAGGGGGCCCATTTTTTCCTTCTGCCTCAGGCCCCATAAAACATAAGTACGGCCCTGGCTAACATGAATTCAACCCATACCAATTCCATATTTGACAAGTTTTTCTAGATAACCAAGGAAAAACCACCGCCCTAGATTGTTTGACGCAATGAAGAGGGCCTTGGCCACTAGACGGGTGGTCAGGGTTCCATTCCCATGAGTGTCAAATTCCTTGCATTAATGAGGGAAAGAGATAAGCTCTTGGTCAGCCAAAGCACCTGAGGTCAAGGGGTGCACAACTGGCTTACATCATCAGGAAGGCGATCGTAAGTAGGGCAAGTTGAGCCAGCGCAACTAGGTCTATGATCCCGACAATGCTCAGCTTCAGCCTCGTGGCAAATGTAGTGCACCCTTGGGTTTTGAATTCGTGACATCCGTTCAACTTGGTAACCGTAATAGCCTCTACCAGATAGGTGAAGCCGTCGTGGGGCCAAGACCAATAATTCTTTCATGTAGTGATTGTTAGAAATGGGAGTTGATTGTTTTTGGACTCTGTTGATTTGGATCTGGATCTGGATATGAATCTATACATCTATAGTCTTGCATGAGCGTGACATGATGTATTCTTCTTTGTAGTTTTATGAATAAATAAAACGTAGAAAGATGGTGAGTGGAATGAGTGGATCTCTCAATTTTTTTCCCTTATAAGCTCAGCCTTGTCTGACATTGGACGAAAAAGACGGCCAAGCAAGTCTTTTACACCTTTTTTTTGGTTTTAAGAAAATGAAAGACTTAGGTGTGAATAGGACGGACTTGGTTCGGATCTAGGCATTACCAAATCTAACCTAATCGGTTCTACCTTAAGCAGATCCCTGTTCGGATTCAAAGTCAGATGGGAATCAGCTAAAACCCAATCTGAATCTTTCATTAGAATTCAACATTTACATGTATAAGAATTTATATTTTACTCCTGCTTGGATTCAGATGCAAACAAATTGATACCAAGTCTGGATCTTCTTTGGCTACTAACTCCGACTAAACAGATTCGAATTCGGTCAGATATAGAGAGAGGAACAAAGATTTACATATGGTTTTTATTGATTTAGAGAAGGCATACGATAGAGTACCTAGGGACGTTCTCTGGTGGACAATGATGAAGAAAGGTGTTTCTCTCAAGTACATTAGTATAATTAAAGATATGTATGAAGGAGTAGTAACCAATGTCCGCACTTGTGGAGGGGTGACAACCAATTTTCCGATAACGGTTGGGTTACATCAAGGATCTGCTTTAAGCCCTTTCTTATTTGCGATAGTGATGGATGAGCTTACGAGATCAATTCAAGAAAATGTACCGTAGTGTATGTTGTTTGCTGATGATATTGTTTTGATTGATGAGTCTAGAGCTGGGGTTAATGCTAAGTTAGAATTATGGAGACAGACATTGGAAGCTAGAGGTTTTAAGTTGAGTGAGAGTAAGACTGAATATATGGAATGTCGGTTTAGTAAGCAACGAAGTAGTGATGGGAGTGTAGTGAAGCTTGGTGAGCAAGATATACCGGTGAATGATTATTTCAAATATTTGGGATCCATCATTCAAAAGTATGGAGAAATGGATGGAAATGTAAATCATAGGATAAAGGTTGGGTGGATGAAATGGAAAAGTGCTACTGGAGTGCTGTGCGATCGTAGAATGCCATTGCGGTTGAAGGGAAAGTTTTATAGGACGACTATTAGACCCGCTTTACTATATGGTACGGAATGTTGGGCTGCCAAGAGACATCATATTCAAAAAATGAGTGTAGCTGAGATGCGGATGCTTAGATGGATGTGTGGAAATACAATAAAAGATAAGATTCGGAATGAAGAGATACGTAAGAAGGTAGGTGTTGCACCCATTGAAAATAAGATGCGAGAGAATCGTTTACGGTGGTTTGGACATATTCGGCGAAGGCCTAATGATGCTCCAGTTAGAAGGTTGGAGAAATGGGAAAATATATTAGTTAAAAGAGGTCGGGGTAGGCCTAGGAAGACTTGGATGGAGATGATAGGAAAGGATATGAATGCTTTGAACCTCACCGAGGACATGGCGTTGGATAGAAATGATTGGAGGAAAAGGATTCATGTGAAAGACCCAAAATGAATTTCTTTTTTGGTTCATATCGCTGACCCCAATTGTTTTGGGATGAAGGCGTAGTTGTTGTTGTTGTTGTTTATCTGATCCAAATCTGAACAGTTTATATCCCGTTGTTCAGGGTTCTTGAACTTTTTTCCTTTTTTTGTTTTTGGCTTTGTTTGGAAAGGTTGGATTGGGGATAGTGAAGGTAGGGTCCTTCAAATGACATATCTACCTCGAAAAGCCACAGAGTCGAAGTGCTCACAAAGCCAATCCATTTCGAGAATGATATCAAAGTCGATCATCTCGAGAAAGATAAGGTTCTCAGAAAACACATAACCATCAATCAACACTGCAACTCTAGAGAAAGCAATCCCCAACATGCCTTTGCTCCTAAGAGTATCACTAGGTCATATGAAATAGTTACACTATCTTAACCAAGAAAATTCATGTTCCAATTATTGGAGGCCACCACTAACTTAGACTATTGAAAAAGGCAAAAAATGGAATTTGAATAATTGTAATCAATGTTGTTGCGTATCGGCTGCCGATACATATTGTATCGAAATAAAATTGATACGATACAAACCTGAAATGGCTATTTTTTAATAAATGTAAAAATACTTAAATTTTAATTTTTAATATTAATTTAATGGTTTTAACACGTGCCATGTTTTGATATGACACAAAATATTTTAAATTTTTTTTAGCCAATTCAGAATGATTCACTTGAGAATTGGTATCGGCAGATTCACCTTAATTCGTTGGCCAAACGATTCAGGGCCGATACTGATACTGACAACATGGGTTGTAATCAAATAGTGGCACCTTCCTAAAAGTACAAAAACTTCCCCCATATTCAGGAAAAACGATATTATAACTAAAAATGTACTCATGATATTTTTGAATCGTATGGGCAGAAAATTGTCCAACCTGAATCGGTTATTTTTTAATAAATGTAAAAAATACTTAAATTTAAATATTTAAATAATATTTATTGTTATTTTAATGGTTTTAACATGTGTCACGTTTTGATTGACACAAAATATTTGTTATTATTTTTTAGCCGATTCAGAATGATTCACTTGAGAATCAGTCACCTGAATCGTTGGCTAAACGATTCAGGGCCGATACCGATAACATTGATTGTAATCAAATAGTGGCACATTCCTAAAATGTACAAAACTTCGCCCATATTCAAGACAATGATATTATAACTAAAAATGTATTCATGATATTTTTGAAACGCATGCAAAGCAAAGTCAGTACTACTTCAACTTTATTGGTAAGTATGCTTATTCTAAGTAAAAAACAAAAATACATCATAATCAGAATAAGTGCTAGGAATTTGGATATAGATTGTTAGTGAATTTAATATTCTTAATTCTCATTATTGCTTGTTGAAGCCTCTAATTTAAATATAGACTTTTTTTAGCACATTTTAGCTTTAAAGAACTTGAAAAATAACAATGTACCACCACTCTTTAATTTTTAATGCTCCCTCGCTTTGCTCTCTCAATTGTTACTTTCTTTATCGGCCGTTTTGCTCCTTCTTTTAAGTAAGAAAAAAATTAAATTTAAAAAAATAAAAGAAAAAAACAACAATTACCTTGCCTGCTTTCTTTTATCCATCTGTCTAGATATCATCATCTATATCCAGAAAGCCGTATGCTTTGGAAGAAGCTTGTATGGCTGATTCAATTGGCAGGGGGCACCTTATTTGTTTCCTTTCACCCAATGAATTTCAATAATGTCCTAATGCAAATTGTGAGTGATTTGTACCTTGATACATCAATAATTTTTATCTTTTTAGGAGATATTGGCCATCTTGCTTGCATCATGCCACAAAAAAATCTGTCTTTGTCACTGACATTTCCTTATAATAAAAAAAAAAGAAAATGAGTTCTTCTCTCAGGGATGAGGGGTTGCGAACGAGTAAGAAATAGGCCAGATGCATGATTGTAGCCTATGAAAGAAAAAAAAGGTTCTCCTTCTGTGTGTGAGATTTCACTGCAAAATTTGGGATGGGTGGAAAAGCAATTGGCAGGTCTCTTTCCAATTCCACTGATTCAACCTCCTCTTCTTTTTTTTTTCCTTTCTTCTAGTGACAAAAACAAAACCCTCGTACGTCAAAGAGGAGCTCATGGTTGTCAAGAAAGTAGGAGTTGGATGTCTCATTTCCGCCAATTCCCTGATAATTTGAGAATGTTTCCAAACACTTACATCTTAATGTAAGAAACCAAGTTAGTTTTAATAAATAGCTGACCTTTGAAAGAAGATGGTTGCATTGGCTTACCAATGCATTTCTAATAACAAGAAACCAAAAATAGTGTTCAAATTTAATTTTTCTCTCTACTTTCACAACAGTTTATCAAGATATGTCACAAAGATACGTTTTGGACCTGACACGTGAGTTTGAAAAATAAAATATGGCAAAATAGATTTTTAAATTTTTTATTAATATTTTAATAGCTTAAATATATTTTTATTGAAAGAATATTATTAATATTAAAATAATACCCATACATGTAAGAGAAGAGTGGTGTCAGCATGTCTTAGCACATCTAACTCATGTCACCCATGCCGCAGAGGCATAAATATGAACTTGATATAGTGTTGCTTGACCTCTCACTGCCTTCAACCCAATGTTGTCGGTATCGACCCTGAATCGTTTGGCCATCGATTCAGGTGAATCGCTCGGTAACGATTGCAAGTGAATGGTTCTGAATCGGCTAAAAAATAATTAAAAAATATTGTGTCAATCAGCACGTGTTAAAACTATTAAAATAATATTAAAAATTAATTTTAAGATTTTTTTACATTATTAAAAATAGTCTATTCAGGTTAGTATCATATCAATTTTCTGCCGATATGATACGTATGGGCCGGTACAGGCTGATTCAGGCTCATAATTAGGGATGGCAGTGGACCGGGGGGCGGGGGCGAGGGAAAAGGATTCCACCGTTGCCCCGTCTCAAAATCCTACCCTCCATTCTTGCACGGGCTTTAATTTTAACCTCCATCCTTGTTTCATGTCTTTTGTCCCTGGTCCAAATAGGGTGAAGCAGGGCCTGTTTCTCCTCGGTCTAATGCCATGTCTAAAGAAGTATGTGGGACGGGACGGGACGGGGTGGGGCAAGGCGGGGATGGGCAGGGTGGAGGAAAGCGTAAATCCATCCATCCCTACCTTCATCCCGGCACGGGTTTTGAATTTAACCTCCATCCTCGCTTTCATCACGTTTCATGTCCTGCACTTCTTTGAATATTGTGGCCATTTTATATGAGAGAGGATCAACACCGTTAGAGACACCTTGGATGTTGGCACCCTTCAAAACAGTGAACGTTTAAACTCATTGTGAGCCCTTCATTTTAAACCATTCCCATGCCTTCCATCCAAAATACGAACCACATAAAAAAAAAAAGAAAAAAGAGTGGGGCCCATGCAAGTGACCGGCATCCCATCCGTACAGGTTTTGGATGTTGTTCACCTTGAGATCAACGGCATCCAGAGGAGCACACTCTGACATGATCCCATCTCATTTTAGATCAATCACAAATATGAAATTCAACTTTTCATATGACCATTGTCCCCTATTCAGCTGACTTCACAATAATGAAGAGTTCAAACGAAATAACAATCTTGCATGAAATCTGGCTCAAACTATAAAAAAAAAAAAAACTTTTATCTTATGCTAAAGAATCCTAATGGTTCCAATGCCACATTCCTACAATACCACCACTTTGGCCATATGACAAGTTGAATTGCATATCTGTGATTGATCTAAAATGAGATGAGATCAGGTCAGAGTGTGCTCTTCTGGACGCCGTTGATCTCGAGATAGACGGGGTTCCACTTGTCCGGTAGGAGCAGCTAGTGCATGCCACCTTCTGTTGGGACGTTGCAAGTTCAAATCCCAATGGTATCTTTGTATAATTGGTAGGGGTCTACCTAACCCCAGCTTGCCTTTAAAAAAAAAAACACTCCGTCAGGGCAGATGGTTCTAACTTGGTGGTAAACTTCGGTCGAAACTGAAACCACTTTGGGAGGGGGGGGCTGCAATTTGCATTGTAAAGATAAATTTATAATCTTCTCTAACATTGAAGTTTGAGATGATGGTGTTCATATTGCTGCTTT
Source organism: Nuphar pumila (assembly GCF_984573655.1). Classification (NCBI taxonomy): domain Eukaryota; kingdom Viridiplantae; phylum Streptophyta; class Magnoliopsida; order Nymphaeales; family Nymphaeaceae; genus Nuphar; species Nuphar pumila. Next base: position 15,245,799 of record NC_143255.1, read on the forward strand.
TATTTTTTATCGTGAAACCACTGATATGGTTCAGGGTCCAGACATCTGAGATATGGGTTGAGAGGTGTCATGTTGATCCCTGCCTTACCCACCATAAAGGTCTCCTCATCACTTTGGCTTCATGGCTAGGGGCGTGCACCTTGAGTATCAAACTTGCAGCACCTTTCAGCTTGAGCACCCTAAGCTGACTCATACACCTTCCATCCCAAAGATGCGGATGCAGATGCGTAAAATCCCTACCTTACCTTATTCTTGTGCACAAAAAATAGAAAATAATGAAAATTGCAGAAAATTCAGATAAAAATATTAATGTTCAATCATCCATCTCTAATCCTCTCACATAACAATAATTGAAAAAAAACCCCTGATCTAATATGAATCCAAACTCCAGCTATGATCCAAACATAAAAAAATCTAAAAAAAACAAAATGGATCCTGAACTCGGGTACATCGTATCCTAATCCCGCATCACTGACTAGGGATGGCAGTGGACCGGGGCAGAGACGGGAGACAAGGTCTCCACCCCCGCCCTGTCTCAAAATTTTGCCCTCCATCCCCGGTTCAAACGGGGCAAGGTGGAGTGGGGCCGCGTTCCCCCCCCCCCCGGTCCACTGCCATTCCTAAAGATATTTTAGTTATTTTACTAATGGGGATGGGGGGCAGGGAAAAGCGTAAGTTCATCGCCGCCTCCATCACCACACAGGTTTTGATTTTAACCTCCATCCCCACCTCCAATTCTGTTTCATGTCCTCCATCCCCGGTCCAAACAAGCGAGGCAGGGTGGGGGCCGGTCCACCGCCATCCCTATCGCTGACCCACCAAGTGAGTTGTGCGGAGCCCCTGCGGGCTATTCACATTGACAATGACAACAATTTTGCGTTTTACCAAAGAATCCTCATATCCCCAAGTCACAAAGCAGCAACAAGGACAGTTTCGAACAAGGGGTGCAAACAGATGAGACATGGTTGGACCTCTGTTCCAAATCTTATGTCTTAGATATGGATCTTAAAAGAGTACATGAATATGTATCCCTATGTTAAATTCCCAACTGTGGGTGATTATGAAAAAAAAACTTGTTTCTGACCTATTTCTTTTCCTAAATCCAATATCACCATATAAGAATCGGACCTGGATTAGCACAATTTTCTCGATTTTACTGAGTTCCAGATCTGAATTTGGATCTATTATTAGAAAACAAATTTGGATTCAAATCAACCATGATGTAGCATGTACCAGTCAATCTAGGAAGCATATTTCACCTATAAAAAGAGACAATCAGCATCAGTGACAAACAATAAAGGGCTGAAAACAAGCTGGAGACAATTACGGTTGGATCGGTCCAGATCTTGTCAAGGGGGACGGTTTCTATGTGGGTGGGGTATAGGTATGGTAGCCTCAAAAGCATATCCCAGTAGTACATGTCCAACTAAATTGATCTGTATTGATGCATGTATTTTTGTTTAGTAGTATCTATTATACACGAGAAAGTCTTTTGTTGTAGATGTGCATATGGTATTAAACAGCTGAAATGAACAATATCTCATTTTTTATGTTTTTGTGTGAATCTAGTCCTACAGATGTGATCCACAATATTTGTTCAGCGAGGATCGGGTTTTGAATCACGGACGTGTGTGCAAGTTTTTTCGGCAATTAAAAAAGAGTAATGCTACAATGCTTCGGAAGCACCTACTCCCACATACTAGAAATCATAGTTGTAGGTTGCATCTTCTCAATCAGAACTTATGGATGTACTTAATATAGTTTATTTGATAGGAATCATTCAGTGGGTCATGTTTTTTGGACATAAAAATAGGTTTTTTTAAGTCATGAAATCTCATTACATTGTGAGCCGTTGATTTTTGAAGGTCTTAAAAAAATATGACATAATCACATGATCCAAAACTTGTTTTTCACTAAATAATAATCGTAGATCATATCTATAGGGCCTGATCAACAAAAAAAAGTTAATTTTTTTTGAAAATTTAAAGCTTTTATTAGGTGGGAGTAGCTGCTCCCGGAGCACCCTATCATTACTAATTAAAAAAAATCAACAGGCGTAAACAAACCAAACTTTTATTAATTGCAAAATTGTTTTTTTTTAATCCAAAAAACATGACCCAAAGGTTGATCCCTAATAAATTTACTGTGCTGAACACATCAACAGGTCAGATTGAGTAAAACAGCTTGCACTTAAGAAAAGCTTATCCTACCTATGGACATCCACAAAAGATTTTCCCATTAACACACTTTTCGCGAGTGGTAGTAGTGGGTTGAGGGTGAGACCTGGATCAATTATGTGCAATGATCTTGGGCTTTTTAGGTTTGAATTGGTTGGAGAATATCCACTAGCTTGACTAATCCAAAAATAATTGGCTCGTCACATATTGAATTGTAGGAAAATGGGTCCTTTCTAAACAGTGTGCTTTTCGGGCTTTTTCGGTGCTTTTTATGCAGTTCCGGCACCATAAATGTGTTGGGCATGGTCAATTTACTAAGAATCCACACCTGGATCATGTGTTTTCCATGAAAAAAATGATGTTTGGAGCCTGAGAAATTTATAAAGATTTTGAACCGGTGATTTTTCAAACTTCATAAAATCTCACGCGGTTTAGCACGGGCCCATTACTCTTGAATTGTATTACATATATGAACCATATTTGCCATGAAGCAAAATGGATATGGGAAGTGATGGGTGAAAGTGGGGAAGCTAGTGTTAAAAGGTAGTGAGAAGTGAAGAAAGAAAGGTGAGGAAAGCGGATGTGAAGCGAGGGGGAAGCATGAGGAAAGCTAATGTGAAGCGAGGGGGAAGCATGAGGAAAGCGAAAGAAAAACTATTAAGATGAAAAATACAAAAAGCAAGGGAGAAGCGTGGAGGAAGTGAGTGGGAAACAAAAGAGAAGCGAGTGAGAAGTGGGTTTCCAACAAATGAGAAGTGCACTTTTCATTTATGGGAAGTGAGTTTCTTGAGAAAATGTGGCGCTTCCAGCTTCGGAAGTTTGCTTCCCTCCCTAGGAGCACTCCTAATAATTATGATATGAACAATCTTGAATTGAGTTACTTCGTGAAGCATTTATACCAAATTCATTTTTCATAAAGATACATCTCCATACCCTTAAAAGTGGTGGGCTAGTATCGAATCCCCTAGACATCCTAACTATTCTTAGTCCTAATTGGCAACACCAACAATAATAATGGTTATGGCTATAATATTTAGCCACATGCTTCACATATATATATATATATATATATATATATATTAAAGAACGTCCATAATATATCTTATTTAATAAAAGGGTTTTCTGCAAAATGGTCCCTGTGTTGTCCGTGATTTGCAAAACCATCCCTACCTTATTTGACACAAGTGCAAAGAAGTCCTCCAGTTAAAAACTGTGTTAAATAAACTAAAATTACATAGAAATCACCAGCGGGGTTCTGCTTGTCTGGTAAGGGCAGCTAGTGCATGTCACCTGGTGTTGAGACATCGCAAGTTCTCGAATCCCAATGGTATCATTGTATAACTGGTAAGTGTCTGCCTAAGCCTAACCCCAGCTTGCCTTTAAAAAAAAAACAGATAGTATTCATGGTTTGAGGGCTATGCATCTACTCTTATGAATTAAAATAAATTAAACTTTATTGATGTTTTGGAAAAAGTCATTAATTGGAGCACAATGATCCTTTTATGAGTATTAATAAGAAGGTGGCGATGGCTCTTAAGCCCCCAAGGAAGACCTTGGTAAGGGTTAAGCAAAAGGGAGGGACTTATTTGCAAAATAGCATAAAGTAAGGACGATTTTGCAAATCCATCATAAGACAGAGACTGATTTGCACAAAAAAAAAAATAATAAAACCACTTTTCACATTTTATGAATGTTTTTTTTGTACAAGGCCTGCTAAAAACACGTTTTGAGTTTGGCTGCGGTGTCTAAACAGTTTGTAATAAGAAATCGAGCCCAATGTTGCTAAAGTCAGTTCACTAGGTGAATTAGTTTCTTAAAAAAAAGAGATATTTACCATCAATAACATGTATTATTTAAAAGTAAAATGTGTTAGTTTTTTTTACCCTCTTAAAAATATTAAAAGATGATTTGAATCAATTCCTTTTGAATTGTCTTTGGGCCGACTCAATCTGAATCAGATGATTCTTACCGATTTTAATAACATTGATTGAGCACTTAATTGGATCAAACCAGAGTCATAAACATGAGAAATTGAACCAAACTCATGATGTCCAAGTCATGAGTTAGGTTAACTCAAGGACAGGAGTTAGGTTAACCCAAGGATCACCCAACGCCATGAGTTAAGTTAACTAAAAAATAACCCAATGTTAGTTTATGATTGAAGTCATTTGATTAACCCAAATAAAAATTTTGGTGGACATTTGCAAAGTCTGAAAAGTTTGATCTGCGGATGAATTAGGCAGAAACATTTGGAGGTATTTGAAATTTTTTCATTAAAACTGTGGGGAACACATCCGTGTTGACTGATTAGATAAATATGGCTTGCACCTATGATTTAGGTCTAAATAGGACGGTCAGGTCTACTTAAAAAAAATATTTACCTTGGTATAATATAAGATAATTAACAAGAAAATTTAGGCCTTATGGTCTATGTCACAAAGATATGGATACGAACCGATACGTGACTCGACACACATGTTCGATTCTTTTTTAAAAGTAAGATACAGAGATACCGATTATTTGAACATTTTAATCAATAAAAATGTATTTTTGTGATGTTTGAATATATGTAAATTTTATTTTTACTAAAATATTATAAAAACAATAAAATAATATTTTAAAATATTAAATTAATGTCAGTACGTGTCATGATCTGCCACCGTGTCTGTGTCAACAAATTTCCTACACGTTTAGTTAGGGAAATGAAAGCGCCTCTCTCTCTCTCTAGTTTTTTTTAGTAGATTTGAGTATATATATATATATATATATATATATATATATATAGAGAGAGAGAGAGAGAGAGAGAGAGAGAGAGAGAGAGAGAGAGAGAGAGAGAGGTAAATAAATAACATTTAGAGAGAGTAGAGAAAAAGACTAATAAATGTTATTTATTTACAACTTGTTTCCCCGACCACTCTGCCCCGTCTCCGATTTCACAGGTTCTGCTCGATCCCGACCCTATTTTCGGCGCCCCCCCACCAAGATCGAAGCGAGGAATCGTCGACGAATCTGCCCCCTATTCTTCTCCTTCGTGCCTGTTTTCCGTCCTATTGGATCGATCCCCTTCCCCACCATTCGTGGTTCGGAGGTGAAATTGGGATTAGGGTTCTTCTTGTTGTCTCCGACGGATTCCGGGGACCTTGATTCCTAGTTGGTGCCGGTGAATTTTGGGCTTTTCCCTCTCTTGTCTTCGTCTCAGATTGCCGCCTTCAAGATGTTTTGGCGTATGACCGGATTGTCCACTACATCTCCTGTAAGTCCATTTTTTTATGGCCGTTTTGGCTTTTTTTCGTTTTGTGGTTGGTGTTTGGAAATTTGATGCGGAGATTCGACGTCTTTTTCTTTTGATATTTCGGTTATTTTTTTGGGTAATGCGTTTTGATGATTTGAGTATCGTTTTCCTCGAATTTTTGTTGTAAAAGTAGGCCGTGCTCAGAATAATAACGAAAATTTAGGTGGTATCCGAGTTTTTTAGCTTCTCAACTGTCGGCTTGCTCGGAGTATTAACTCAAATTTTGGTTGGTGTTTGAGATTTTGCGCTTCCTCACTTTTTTGTTTTGCTTGGAGGATTAGTTGTTGAGGGAAATACGAAGATTTTGAGGTGGACTCTTCCATACAATGAGAAAAATCTTCAGTTTTGTTGTTCAAATGCACTTATAGGGAGCTGGGTTGTGTTGAATCTCTTATTAGGCTTTGTGTTGGAGGGAGGATTGTTGTAAAGGTGGTAGGACTGGCTGTATTTGTGTTTGAAATGATTGGCAGAAATGCTTCGGAGTTTGGTGTTGTGATCTATTTATTGTTGGTAAGAATTTTGTAACAGGATGAATTGTTCATCGTGGCTCTTCTGTTGCAAGTCGCCTACTGTACTCTGATGCCGTATTGACTTGAACACTGAATTTGATTACTACTCTATGAATTTAACATTTTTCCTAGCTGAAAAGCGATTCTTGGGTGGACCATGAATTGGAAAATGCGGGGCTTGTGGCTTGCACTGGGTAGTTTATGAAATGTTTATCTTTTAAAATGTCAAAAATAGTTTTTGGATGTTTTTTTTTTTTTTTTTTGAAATTTAGTTAAGTCATATGCGCTCTCTAACATTTAGAAGATCTATGTGTTTCTTCCTCTGTAATGCAAGGGTCTTGAAGCCCTGGTACTTGTTCTATAGGCTGGGTAGTTCTGGGATTGCTTACAGGGAGCTGCTCATATTTCTGCTTCTTTAGGTTTCGCCTGTGATCCCTGGTTTGTTTCATGTTAATAATCTACTTGTGCTTAACACACTTTTTGCATTTTTTTTTTCTTTATGTCTTAAGAACATGTGGTTGTTTTTCTAATAATCCTGGCATGCCTTTTGTCATCATTTTATAGTTTTGATAGCAGGAATGAAGTACGTTAAATTATCCAAACATCTTCCAGCTGCATATCAAGGATATGTGGAATATTTTTGTGCTATTTTTTTGGCTAATTTTATAGTTCTTGAATTGTTCACTAGTCATGTTTATCTTTCTATCACCTTCCAGGTAGATTCTATTCTTGATAAAGAAAATTATACTTTGGAAGAGCTGCTAGATGAGGATGAAATAATTCAAGAATGCAAAGCCCTCAATAGCCGTCTTATCAACTTGTAAGATTCCTTCTTTATTTCATGTTAAAGTACTCCAATGGTTGATCATCTACGTTCTTTTTAAAGTGTGTATAGTCACGGTTCACATCTGCACTGAGATGTTTCTAGGAGACTGTGTATGGTGTACAAATACAACTTAAAATGCCATCTTATTCAAGATGTCAAGGGATATGGAATGGGAAATTAGCTTTTGAAAATGATTTTCTTTTCTTCATTTAAATAGTGAATCACTTATCATGAAGCTTTCCCCAAATTTTCACTTGCATTGTTTCATTTAGTCATTATTATGTAATTTCCCTTCTATCTACCAAGGTAATCTTTGTGTTTTCTTTTTGCATTTCCCCCTAATGGGCCATAATGTTGTGATAAATTTTCTTACCTGTTCAAATCTTCATGGGCAGTTTACTGTGTACTCTTTTGGAATCACTTGATATATGATGAAATGAGAATTGATGGTGAGAGATAGAGGGAGGATAGATTTCCCATACTCAGGTGACATAAGGGATGGTAGAAGGAGACACGTGAGAGGTGGTGAGGTGGAATAATAAACTGTGTGTTTTGGGGACCACCATGGAAGCAGCCAAGGGAGGTGAACTGCTTATTTCTTGGGTTATCGAAATGTATTTGGTTTTTTCTTTTTTTCTAGAGGGGTGGGGGGTGGGGGGGGATTCTTTTGAGAAAGCACTAGTGGTCCTAGAGTTTTTTTTTGAAACTGAGGGAGGTTTTGTTGGACTGCCTAAAAGCTGGTTCATTGAAGCTTGAGGATGTAAGAGGTTTTCTACTAGCTTTATATCGAGAGTTGCTTGTACAAAACAAAACCAAAGTATCCCTTTTTAATTATTCTTCACGAGTGACCCTGACATGGGAAAAACTAAAGATGAGACAAAGTTGTGAGCATCACGAGGGGAGAGAACTGGAGGACAGTGGAATCTAGAAAATCTGGATGAGTAAATATGATTCTAAGTGCGTGACCTTCTAGCCTATACAGGAGATTGAAGTGCATGAACTTCATCATGCTAAGTTTAAGAGAAGAAAATTCTTTGTTGCTGTTGGTCTAAGGTTGGTATGAAACAATCCAAACTTGATATTGTGTAGGGATGATACATGTAGTTGTAAAATAGGCCTTAGTGTTATAAAAAACGCACCTTGAGGCGTAAAAGGCGTGCCTCGCCTTGAGGCGCGGACCACTGTGCCTCAAGACACAATATATATATATATATATATATATATATATTTACAACAAGATTTCTGAGACATGATCAACAAGATTTTTGTAGGTTAATGTCATAGATTTTTTAGTTATTTCAGTTATGTAATCAGTTTCTCAGTATATTACTATATTTTAACTTTTGTTGGTTAATCTCATATATTTTTCAGTTATGTAATTAGTTTCTTAATATATTTTAACTTTTGTTGGTTAATCTCATATATTTTCCAGTTATGTAATCAGTTTTTTAGTTACTTTTATATGTTAATCTCATATTTTTTAGACTAATATATATTTTAATTTTTGTAGGTTAATCTCATATATTTTCCATTTATTTCAGTTATGTAATCAGTTTCTTAGTATATTTTAACTTTTGTTGGTTAATCTCATATATTTTCCAGTTATGTAATCATTTTTTAGTTACTTTTATATGTTAATCTCATATTTTTTAGAATAATCTCATATGTTTTAACTTTTGTAGGTTAATCTCATATATTTTCCAGTTATTTCAGTTATGTAATTAGTTTCTTAGTATATTTTAACTTTTGTTGGTTAATTGCATATATTTTCCAGTTATGTAATCAGTTTTTTAGTTACTTTTATATGTTAATCTCATATTTTTTAGAATAATCTCATATATTTTAACTTTTGTTGGTTAATCTCATATATTTTCCAGTTATGTAATCATTTTTTAGTTACTTTTATATGTTAATCTCATATTTTTTTGAATAATCTCATATATTTTTAACTTTTGTAGGTTAATCTCATATATTTTCCAGTTAGTTCAGTTATGTAATCAGTTTCTTAGTATATTTTAACTTTTGTTGGTTAATCTCATATATTTTCCAGTTATGTAATCAGTTTTTAGTTACTTTTATATGTTAATCTCATATTTTTTAGAATAATCTCATATGTTTTAACTTTTGTTGGTTAATCTCATATATTTTCCAGTTATGTAATCGGTTTCTTAGTATAATTTATCTTTTGTTGGTTAATCTCATATATTTTCCAGTTATGTAATCATTTTTTTAGTTACTTTTATATGTTAATCTCATGTTTTTTAGAATAATCTCATATATTTTAACTTTTGTAGGTTAATCTCATATATTTTCCAGTTATGTAATCAGTTTTTAGTTACTTTTATATGTTAATCTCAGATTTTTTAGTACTTATTTGAGTTTTTCTATTTCTTATTGGTTGTTATTTCATCAATAAAGCATTTCTTTATTTCTTTATATTTTTAGATAATTTTTTTAAAGTTTTCAAAAAAAATATTTGAGGCTTACGCTTTACGCCTCGAGGCTTACACCTCGCCTCGGTTTTTGGTGGAGCGCCTCGCTATGCCTCAACGCTTTTCACAACACTAATAGGCCCCAAGCTATGTCACAGGGATTCGGCTAGCAGGGCGCCGCACCCGCGTTGATGCGACTTGACGCGGGTGCGGCACCGGGTGCGGTCAACCCGACCCTGGGTGCATTGACCGCACCCAAGGTCATTTCGGTCCATTTTTTGTATTTTTTTTTTAAAAATTTGCCCTACGAAATGGGTTGCGGGACCCGCACCGGGGGAACCCTCAGACCCCCTTTATATGTATGTTTACATTTTTGCCCCTGCCACACCCCCGCACCTAGTTTTTTTGGAAGTGCCTAATCCCCGCACCTGCACCCGCACCCGCACCCGCTCCCGCTCCCGCACCCGCACCCGCACCCGCACCTGCACCCGCACCCATGTGACATAGGCCCCAAGCAAAAGGCAAATGAAAAAGATCCTCTCGTTGGACAGAGCCAGATAAGCAAGCCATAAAGACTATCTAAAAAGTTGATGGGAATATGTGATTGAATGGGGAATTAAACTCGTGTGCAGAGGGCAAAAGATCCTTTTCAACACCTTCTGGGTGAGGCTAGCCTCTTATTCAAAACTCAGATGGTCCGTGATTGAGGAGCCACCACGACAATATGTCTTTACTGGTATAACCCTAGTTCGGAACGTTCCAAGAGATGGTACTTTTTCAGACTTTTGAAATTTGAAGAGCTTCAAAATTAGGTTAGAAATTTCAGCATTATCGTGTCTACCAGTGGCGTCAAATCTCGAGGCTTCGAGTAGGGATGTCGATGAATCAAATTTGGATTGATATCTAGCTCTATATGAATCTGATTAGTTGTATTCGATAAAGCAATTGAATTCGACTAATAATTAGATTTGGGTTCAGTATGCATATTTACATTAAAATTCGAATCCAAGCCTGAGTTTGAACTTTCGAATGTGTGTGCGCGCGCCTGCGTGTGTGCATGTGCCCATGTGTTTGCGTGTGTGGGGTGTGCATGTGGGTGCATGCATGCATGCCTGTGTCACTTGTTTGTCATTACATGGCTTTGTGCTACATGACTATTGCATACATATCTGTAGACGTGCATGTGTCTGAGTGGGTTTGTCTGTGAAATATCATAAAGTATGTGATGAAAATGTAATACTACTTTTACTAGGATTGCCTGTCCTCTTTACTTTTTTCTTAAGGACGAGAAAATGAGGTTCACCAACCAAAAAAATGAAACACAAAAGGTGGTGCAGGAAATTACAGTCACAATCTTACGTATTTCTATTGTATCACTATTTTGTTGTGGTTTTATTTTTAAAAAGTTCCCTTTTATTTTCCTTATTTTTAATTAAAAATGTGCCAAGATTTTAATTTATTGCTTGATTTTCCCTTGTATTGAAAATCCCAGGAACGAGTTTTATGACAATGGTTACAAGCAAATGAAGACAGAAAAAGATTCAAAGTAACAACCAAAAGTCAAGAATCACTAGAAACTCTTCTAATTTGACGTGCTTCATCAATCTACGTGAATGTGTCATGTAGTCATTGTTGCAGGAAGTATCGCCCGTCGCCGTCGCCGTCGCCCATCACCTCCTCCTCTCTCGCCGCCCGTCGCCATCGCCGCCCATCACCTCCTCTTTCTTCCCTCACTCCTCTCTCATCGCAGTGTGCCATCGGCGCCCATCGCCCGACCACTGCCGTGTGCCAACCTCCTCTTCTTCCTCCCACTCCCCGAGTCCTCTCTTCACCTCCTTCCTTCCCCATCCGCAGACCACCGGAGCGGCGCCATCGCCGACCTCGAGGCTAATATGAATGGTTCATATATTCCAAACCTTGATTTATGATTCACCTTCATAATGCTTGAGACTTTGTCGACTCTTGTTGTTGTAGGATCAAACCAATGCCACTTGAATAAAGTTATTGTGTTATTCATGTCTAAGTAAGTCAACTCCATTATTTCTTCAATAACACCATAGTAGTCAAGTTCATTTTTATCATAACTGCTATCCTTGACACATACACCACTATTCATCATTGACTTGTTTACACTGTACTCTTTTGTATGGAATCGATAACCATTTACGATATACCCGTTGTAACATTGCACAATTTTGTTTGGGCCATTTTGTAAATCACATATTCCTTGTTTATTAACATCACCATGGCGGACCTACAAGCATAAATAATGACTGTAATCACGACTAATTAAGTAACATATTGTTGTTTATACGAAAAGAATGCATGTCATCATCCTTACCAACTCTTTTAACCATGCCCCAAACTTATTTTGACGTTCTTTCTGTACTTCTGAATCAGTGAGATGTGGAAGTTCTTTTCGCAACTTCAGATCAAATTGTCTGTACTTAACAAATATTTATATTACCGAACCACGTATGCATGTATAGAACTTAGTGTTACATATTAAGTATACTTACTCAATGTAGGGGTCGATCGCTGGGCAATTAAAAATTTTATAGATCTGTGATGCATCTTACTCTCGATCTTCCAAGAGTCTTGACCAGCAACTGCCAAAGGCATGCCCAAGTGGTTGAAATATCGATAGTTTGTCAGCCACAGTAAATTGTTCTCCATCATCATTACGAGGTGGGTAAGTGTAACATGTTAGAATATGAGGTTCAAAGTACATAGATGAAAATTTTGAAATCTCTTCTAAAGTGTACGTCTAAAATTTCTAGATCACTTTATCCAAAAGAAATACATGGAAATATCCATGGAACACTTGTGATCACTAATGCCGTTTGCAACATTTGAAACAAAAAAGATAGTGATCTTACTTTCTATGTCTTGGTATTAAAAAATGATAACCAAAATTTACACAACCATTTGAAACATATTCTATTAGATTGTGTATAATTATTAACAACATTTTGTTATAAGTCAATTAATACATGCATTTGGTAACATATTTTGGAAGGTCAGTGATTAATATATTTGAGTATATGAGGTATGTATGAGGGTTACTGAAGTGCCATAAGACATGGGGAAGCGTGCTTCCCCGAAGCGTGTTTTAGAAGTGCAAAACGTAGCGCTACCAAAACATGCTGAGAAACACCAAAAAAAATTGGGAAGTGCACTTCCCATTTAGGGGAAGCACACTTCCCAATTTAGGGGAAGTGCACTTCCCATTCAGGGAAAGCTTGCTTCTCCTTTTTTTTCTTCTTTTTTTCTTTTCATTTATGTTTTTCTTTCTTTTTTCTCTTTTTTTGCTTCCCCCTCGCTTTCGGTTTGCTTCCTAGGTCACTTTCGGTTCGCTTCTCTTCTCGCTTTCGAGACTATTCCTGGTTCACTTCTAAGTCGTCACACGCTTCCTGCTTCCTAAATTTTTGGAAGTGCCTCGCTTCCCGAATCACTTTCCACTCCCGCTTCCTTGACTGACAACTCTGGTATTTATATTGATTTCTAGTAAACAAAAGTTTAGTAATATGAGACAATTATTATAAAATCACTTACAAAAGAATAAAAGGTAAAGTATTACAAATGATTCATAGTTCCACACTGGTTCTAGTATAATTTAAAGCTGCCTTAAGTCATTTCAGTAGAAGAGAATCTTGTGAAACAGTAATAAAATTTATGTATTTCAAGAATTGCATGTAAATGGTGTCAATTCGGAATCCAATTTGTCTTAATACCATTTAACTTTTTTTTTTGCTTCTGACTCTACCTTAATGCCCCCTTCAAAATCTTTACACTAAAAGAGAAGATACAGTAATGAAAATTTAAATCTTAAATAATTCTATATCTTATTCTCGATACCTGTTATTTTTCATGACTCGTGATTCTCCAAATTTCTTGTTCTTTCAAATTGTTCTTCTCTAAAAAAGAAGTTAAAATAATGGACAATGCAATTTTAAATGGCCCTAGGTATGTACATATGTGTTGTGTGTTGAAATTGCATATTGATTTTTAATGAATCATGATTCTCCTTTCTCGAAATCGTAATATCTTTTATCCACGAAATGTAATCCTTGATTGCAATTCACTGAAATGGGAGCAATTCTAAGTTAGCAGGAATCACAATTCGATAAAGATCCTGGACGTCTAGGGTGCGAGCTGGTTCCTACTTCCTTTGAACTACTGTGTGTATAAGTGATTTCAATTTAAACTAGCCCTAACTTGGCTATTTCATCATGGCCAATCCTAGATAGATCCATAACTATACTGCTATCACTCTCCCACTAGAGAAAACATGTCATTAGAAATCCTATGGTTCCTTTACAACCATGTAAGCCCCTGTTCAAAGAACAGTCATCATCCATAAAGAACTATTTATTCTCCATTCAGGAGAGAAAAGAATTATCCATTTCTAGTTACCTGTAACCAAACAATGGCATGATCTCTTAGAAGCTCCATGTGTAATAATACAGGCTTATATTCTCAGGCTATATGACTCCTGGTAGTTCCAGTGAAAGCCACCTCCATGATAGGTGATTGATTTATTTGGACTGGGAGCATGATAGGTGCATCTTCCAGGATGCCTCTTCCAGCATGTTGACCATTCTCTATAAAATTCGATCTGATTTATGTTGTTGTGTGAAATCAAAATGGGGTAACTCGGACCTGTCTTGGATTGGTGCAACCAGATTGGGTTCATACTTTCTTTAATGTTTTGTCTGATGTGTATTCCTTGGTATTTGCTAGTCACCTAGTTTTGTTCTTTCAATACATTTTTCCTTCCTCTCTCTCTCTCTCTCAAAAAAAAAAAATGAGTGATCTATTTAACTGAACCTCTAAGACATATCATGTACTTTGGCAAGAAGTTGATTTACTTGACTGTTATAGAAACTATCCATGTGAAGATCTTGTCATTAGGACTTGAACTTTAATCCCAAGCAGTGTTATAAAAAATGCGCCTTGAGGCGCGGCCCTCTGTGCCTCAAGGCACAATTTTTTTTTTTACGACAAGATTTTGGAAACATGATCAACAAGATTTTTGTAGGTTAATCTCATATATTTTTCGGTTATGTAATCAGTTTATAAAAAATGGACAAAAATGACCCTAGGTGTGGTCAACGCACCCAGGGTCGGGTTGACCGCACCCGGTGCCGCACCCGTACCCGCGTCGAGTCACGTCGACACGGGTGCGGCACCCTGCTAGCCGAATCCCTGTGACATAGTTAATCTCATATATTTTTCAGTTATTTCAGTTATGTAATTAGTTTCTTAATATATTTTAACTTTTGTTGGTTAATCTCATATATTTTCCAGTTATGTAATCAGTTTTTTAGTTACTTTTATATGTTAATCTCATATTTTTTAGAATAAGCTCATATATTCTAACTTTTGTAGTTTAATCTCATATATTTTCCAGTTATTTCAGTTATGTAATCAGTTTCTTAGTATCTTTTAGCTTTTGTTGGTTAATCTCATATATTTTCCAGTTATGTAATCAATTTTTAGTTACTTTTATATGTTAATCTCATATTTTTAGAATAATCTCATATATTTTAACTTTTGTAGGTTAATCTCGTATATTTTTCAGTTATTTCAGTTATGTAATCAGTCTTAGTATATTTTAGCTTTTTTTGGTTAATCTCATATATTTTCCAGTTATGTAATCAGTTTTTTAGTTACTTTTATATGTTAATCTCATATTTTTTAGAATAATATCATATATTTTAATTTTTGTTGGTTAATCTCATATATTTTCCAGTTATGTAATCAGTTTCTTAGTATATTTTAGCTTTTGTTGGTTAATCTCATATATTTTCCAGTTATGTATTCAGTTTTTAGTTACTTTTATATGTTAATCTCATATTTTTTAGAATAATCTCATATATTTTAACTTTTGTAGGTTAATCTCGTATATTTTTCAGTTATTTCAGTTATGTAATCAGTCTTAGTATATTTTAGCTTTTTTTGGTTAATCTCATATATTTTCCAGTTATGTAATCAGTTTTTTAGTTACTTTTATATGTTAATCTCATATTTTTTAGAATAATCTCATATATTTTAATTTTTGTTGGTTAATCTCATATATTTTCCAGTTATGTAATCAGTTTCTTAGTATACTTTATCTTTTGTTGGTTAATCTCATATATTTTCCAGTTATGTAACCATTTTTTTAGTTACTTTGATATGTTAATTTGATATTTTTTAGAATAATCTCATACATTTTCCAGTTATGTAATTGGTTTCTTAGTATATTTTATCTTTTGTTGGTTAATCTCATATATTTTCGAGTTATGTAATAATTTTTTTAGTTACTTTTATATATATTAATCTCATATTTTTTTAGAATAATCTTATATATTTTAACTTTTGTAGGTTAATCTCATATATTTTCCAGTTATGTAATCAGTTTTTAGTTACTTTTACATGTTAATCTCATATTTTTTAGTACTTATTTGAGATTTTCTATTTCTTATTGGTTGTTATTTCATCAATAAAGCATTTCTTTATTTAGTTATATTTTTAGATATTTTTTTATAATTTTTTAAAATTTTTCAAAAAAAATATTTGAGGCTTACGCTTTACGCCTCGAGGCTTATGCCTCTCTTCGGTTTTTGGTGGAGATGTAATGAAATGGTGGTCTTCAACAAATGCACAAATAACTCACAAACAAGTGTCTATTGGAGACACTACAAGCATGACCCTTGAAAGGGTATAAAAGGAAGAACACTTGAAAAATAAATAATACTTTATTCATGAACAAAATGCTTAAGAAGCATAGTAATTTACATTGAAGGGGTTCACCCCTATATATACAAAAAAGTGGAAGAGAGAGGAGAGCTCATTTTGAGCTCTCCAAAAGAGACGTTGGAAGTCCAACGTTTCTTAATATAGCTGTTGGACTACAGTCCAACAACATTTATTATTATAGTTGTTGGACTATAGTCCAACAACATTTATTATAGCTGTTGGACTACAATCCAACATCTATTAGCACAGTCAAGTTCCAACAGGAACTTGACTGGATCAAATATCTACTTTCTATTGAACTAGATGCCAAAAAAGAAAAATAGAAAAAATAAAAATAAAAGGAAATATAATAATATAAAATAATATATATATATATATATATATATATATATATATATATATATATTACAGTTTACATTTTAACACTCCCCCTCAAATTTACGGTACAATGAGCGAAAGTTTGTCTAAGCGGAAGTGAAATCTGGGCGCAGCGAGAGGCTTGGTGAAGAAGTCTGCTAATTAATATTCTGATGTAACATATGACAGATCAATGGTTCCATGTAAGTATTCCTCTCTGTCATAGTGACAGTCCATCTCAATGTGTTTAGTGCGCTCATGGAATGTCCGGTTGCTTGCAATGTAGATCGCACTTTTGTTGTCACAGCACATCTTTGAAGCTTGCGTTGCTTTAGCTCACATATTTGCTAGCAATCGTTTGAGCCAAACAACCTCCATAGTGGTGGTTGCCATGACTCTTCATTCAGCTTCGGTGGAGGAAAGAGAGACTTTCTGCTGCTTCTTGCACCTCCACGAAATTAAGGTTTCACCTAGGAACACACAAAAAACAGTAGTTGAGTGTCTATTTTTGGGATCACGTCCCCAGTCAGCATCAGTATATGCAATTAAATTTAATGAAGATGAAGCAGAAAAGAAGAGTCCTCGTGAAAGAGAGGATTTTAAGTATCTAATAATACGTAAAATTTCTCCCATGTGCACGAAGGTGGGAGCATGCTGAAACTGACTGGCTGTATGAACCACATGAGTTATATCTGACCTAGTAATGGAAAGATAAGAAAGAGCTCCAACATGCTGTCTATAAAGAGTAGGATCATCAAGAAGTTCTCCATCATCAATTTTCATTTTAACATTGACAACTTCTGGAGTGTCTACTTTTCTATCATCTGTAATTCCAGACCTGGAAACGATATCAAGAGCAAATTTAGATTGAGATATCAAATACCCTCGAGGGGAATAAGCAACTTCAATGCCTAAAAAATATCTTAATAAACCTAAGTCAGTCATTTCAAAGTGATTTTTAAGAAGAGATTTGATATTTGCAACTCCCTGTTTGTCGCCTCCGGTGATAATCATATCGTCCACATAGAAAAGAATAATAATGATGCCTGCATCAGATTTCTTAACAAACAAAGCAATGTCAGTTAAACAAGGTTGAAAACCAATATCAAGTATAACATGACTAAATCGGTCATACCAGGCTTTTGGAGCCTGTTTAAGAGCATAAAGAACTTTTTCTAGACGAAGAGCTTTACCCTTACGGATACTAATACCAGGTGGGGCTTCCATGTATATTTTTTCAACGAGATTCTCATTCAGGAAAGCGTTTTTGACATCTAATTGAAAGATAGGCCATGTTCTAATGGAGGCCAAGGCTATTAAAGTTCTAACAGTGGTCATACGGGCCACAGGAGCAAATGTTTCTTCATAATCGATGCCATACTCTTGGGCATATCCTTTTGCTACTAAATGAGCCTTATATCTTTCCAGGGTCCCATCACTTTTGGTTTTGACTTTATATACCCACGTACAACCTATAGGTTTCTTACCTGGTGGGATATCTTGTATCGTCCAAGTATTGGCCTTTTCTAGTGCATCCAATTCTATTTTCATGGCTTCTATCCATTCTATATGATTTTTGGCTTGAGAATAGGATGATGGTTCAACATATGATTGTATTAATGTAATGACAGCCCTATACGTGGGTGAAAAAGATTCATAAGATACACATTTTTCTGGAGGTTTAGAGATTCTAGACGTTCTTCTAGGTGAGACTTCAGAGTATTTTTGTAATGCACATGGAAGATTTTGCTCTCTACGTCTTGAATATTGTAGACTAACATCCCTATGGATTTGCTCTTCATTATCATCATTTTCAACAACAATAGGACTTTGATCATTGTCAAGGTCACATCCAACATCACATTCATTGGATTTTGAAGTTGGATCAATTAAAAACGAGTATTCAGTGACATCCTTGGTTTTTTCAAATTCAAAGAAGCTTTCTTTTTCCAAAAAAGATACATTTTTTGACACATAATTTGTCATTTTGAAAATCGAAACACCTGTAGCCTTTTTGATTATCAGCATATCCTAAAAAGGCACATGAGATTGCATGAGAAGAGAGTTTGTCATTTCTGTTGGTGAAAACAAAATATTTGCATCCAAAGACTCTTAATCTAGAATAATCTGGAGTTAAATTAACAAGCTTTTCTATTGGAGTTGTATTCTTTAATGAGGAAGATGGCATCATATTAATGAGGTAGGTGACAGTTAGGACCATGGTTGCCAGCTGAGGAAGCGGGAGCGGGAAGCTATACGGGAAGCGAGAGCGGGAAGCGAGGCACTTTCAAAATTTTAGGAAGCGGAGAAGCGTGGGACCACTTAGGACCGATTCGGGAAGTGTCTCGGAAGCGACCTAGGAAGCGTCTCGGAAGCGAGGGGGAATCGAAAAAAATAAAAATAAAAAATACAAAAAAATTGAAAAAAACAGGGGAAGCGAGGGGGAAGCGTGATGGGAAGCGCGCTTCCCATTAAAGGGAAGCGCGTCCCCCATTAAAGGGAAACACGTCCCCCATTAAAGGGAAGCGCACTTCCTAAAAAAGGGGGACGCTTCCCCCCATGCTTCGGAAGCGTGACGTTTCGCGCTTCCGAAGCGCGCTTCCTCTTTTAGCTAGGCGCTTCCGGTAACCCTGGTTAGGACCGCTTCAGCCTAAAAACTTTTTGGAACTTGATTTGCAATTAGCAATGTCCTAGTAGTTTCCATAATGTGCCGATGTTTCCGTTCGGCTAGGCCATTCTGTTGTGGAGTGTGTGGACATGATCTTTGATGTGTAATACCATGTAAATTGAGATAGTCTTTGAATTAGTTGAACATAAATTCTCCCCCTGAATCAGTGCGAAAAATAGAAATATCATTTTGAAACTTATTTTTAACCATTTTATGAAATATTTGGAAGTTAGCAAAGACATCAGATTTATGTTTAAGAAAATAAATCCAAGTATGTCTAAAAAAGTCATCAACAAAAATGACATAATATGTATAACCACCTTTGGAAATAACTGGTGCGGGGCCCCAAACATCCGAATGTATTAACTCAAGTGGTCGTGAGGAAACAAAAGTTCTACTAAGAAATGGTAACCTTTTCATTTTGCCAAGAATGCTGTCTTTATAAGAAAAAAATTCAGAATTACAAAATTTTTCCAAACTTGGAAAATATTGAATTTTAGACATATGAGGATGGTCAAGCCTTTTGTGCCATAAATCCAATTCTAATTTCTGAATATTATAACAAAATGCATTCTTGGGTAATTCCAAAAAGTCCATGTAATAAAGTCCTCCTTCTCTATGGCCTTCCCCAGTCAGCTTCCCTGACTGGCGATCCTGTACCCAACAACCATGAGAAGAGAAGGAGATATTACATCCATAATCAGATATTTGCGAGACAGATAAGAGATTCAAATTAAGTTTAGGGATATATCTAACTTCTGGGATAAAAAATCTTTTGGATTTTTGAAGATTTTCAAAACATCCTATTCCTTTTACTTCAAGAGATGTGCCATCGGCTGTAAAAACCTTTGACACACTTGAGTTATTTTTAAGACATTCGGATAAAATATTAACATTTGGGGGGTCATATGAAAAGAAGCACCAGAATCTAAAAGACAAGGAAAGTTACCTGGACTGGAGAAAGATGCAACTGCCGCTCCAGTTGAGGCTTCGGTTGAGGAGGATACCCCTTTGAGAAGAGGTTGAAGGATTTCCATCAGTTGAGCCATAGACACAGGTGCATCTTGATCTTTTGACTCGGATTCAACAGATGCAACTCTTTTTTCTTCTCTTCTTTTTAACTTTGGACATTGAGGCCTATAGTGCCCCGGTTCATGACAATGATGACAAATAACTTTTCTTTTATCAAAGTCGCCGTTTTGCCTTCCAAAATGAGGCGGCTTGTAAGTATGAGTATGATTCCTCAGTTTAGATACAATTAAAACAGAGTCATCATCAACTTTTGGAATACTTTTTCTAAGTCTATTTTCCTCTATAGTGAGCTCTTCTATAGTATCAACAATAGAAGTAATTTTTCCACGATGTAAAAGGGCCAATTTGGTGGATTCAAACTCCGGCCTTAGACCATTCACAAATTGATAGAAATGCTCCATATCGAGTTGCTTTTGGCGAAGCTCGATATCTTCGGCACAATGTCATTTGGGCTCAAGAAGAGCTAACTCTTCCCAAAGTTCGGACAACTCATTATAATATTCTCGAATAGTTTTATCTTTTTGAGTCATTGTCCGAACTTTATCTTGTAAATTGCATACATGTGCAATATTTTTAAGGGAATACATGTTTTTGAGGTATTCCTAAGCCTTATCGGCATGCTCAAACTTAGCTAGACTAGAGCATTTTTTAATGTCTATGCTATTGATGAGCCATGACATAATTTTTGCATGCCCTATCCTCCATTCTTTCCATTTCTTTTCATAAGTGGCTAACGCCTTACTCTTCTCTTCTTCCGTTAGAGGAACCTCTTTATCACCCTCTTTCTTTGTAAGAGATAGTTTAGGTTCCAAATCAGAACCATCCACTATACCCCATAAACCTTTTCCCCAAATGTGGTGCTTCATAATCGAAGCCCACGTTACATAGTTAGTATCATTTAGCTTCATTGGAATGATGGTGATCTTATCATTGTCATCCATCTTTTACAAGGGTAAGAGAGGAATAAATAGGAGGAGAGAGAGAGAAAAATAAAAAGAAAACAAAAAGAGTAGACAAAGGAATAAGAGAGGATACAAAACCAATTTTTTTTGTAGCACAAGTTCGCCTTTCTTCAAACAAATCTTCTTGAGCCAAGAACAAGGTGCTGAAACACCTTTTGTAAATGTGGCACGGAAATCGAGGTGGAAGCACTTCAAGATCTAAGGATTTCGTAGCTCTGATACCATGTAATGAAATGGTGGTCTTCAACAAATGCACGAATAACTCACAAACAAGTGTCTATCAGAGACACTACAAGCATGACCCTTGAAAGGGTATAAAAGGAAGAACACTTGAAAAATAAATAATACTTTATTCATGAACAAAATGCTTAAGAAGCATAGTAATTTACATTGAAGGGGTTCACCCCTATATATACAAAAAAGTGGAAGAGAGAGGAGAGCTCATTTTGAGCTCTCCAAAAGTTGGAAGTCCAACTTCTCTTAATATAGCTGTTGGACTACAGTCCAACAACATTTATTAGTATAGCTGTTGGACTATAGTCCAACAGCATTTATTATAGCTGTTGGACTACAGTCCAACAGCTATTAGCACAGTCAAGAACTTGACTGGATCAAGTATCTAGTTTCTATTGAACTAGATGCTAAAAAAGGAAAATAGAAAAAGAAAATATAATAATATTGAATAATATATATATATATATATATATATATATATATATATATATATATATATATATATATATATATATATATATATATATATATATATATTACAGTTAACATTTTAACACGCCTCGCTACGCCTCAACGCTTTTCACAACACTGATCCCAAGTGATATTTAAAGGAAAAGGAGGATGGCATGCTTCCGGCAGCGGTAGAAATATTTTAGTGAAAAAGGTTATGAGAAAAAGCATCTTCAGTATGTCCAATTTGGATAGATTGAAGGCTTCTGTTAGGGGAACCCATTTGCTTTATCTAGTTTGTTAAATCTGCTTCTGAATGGTGCCTTGTTAACCACACATTTTGCACCTCTTGGGTAGGCTATTGCCTTGTACCTTGCATCTTGGATCCCTGGAGAGTGAATAGAAACAGAGAAAGGCTATAGAAAGAAACATATGACACTTCAAGGATGCACACAAAATCTGGAGTCCCTGTTGTATAGACAAGCTTTAATCTACTTCTTAGACTGATTGATTTTTTAATTTCTGCCTTCCAAGTCCTTGAACAAATTTGCCTATGTATAGTTCAATAACTTATTCCCACAAACCGTTATTTCTGTCTGTTGCATCCAACACCTTTTCTAAATGAGAGCCTTTAAGAGGCTATACTCTTTTAATGCTATGAGGTCCAGTGTCAGTGTGTCACCCTGTATATATCAGGAAAGGTGAATAATTGCCTTTACCATACAAAAATCACTAGATTCTTTAGTCTTTTCATTGGAGCAAGCGAGAAAATCTGCCAATAAATTTCTCTATTATTTCAGGATGCAAAGCAAGGTTAAAAAGCTATCTCAGGTAGTTGACAAAATATTATGGGTAAATTTTTTTTTGGTCGTTTAGATTTTATTCTGGAATAAATTAGTCTCAAGGGCGTTTCTTATGAAGTGGAAAACTGGTGTGTTTTATTTGTAGCTCTAGTACCTTGCATCCACGATGTGGTAGGAAAATTACCCAAGCCTGGATGTTTTGATGGAAAATCGGCTCATTTTTGAAGAGGGACAAATTAGGCAAAGGGACAATTCAGATTGATTTTTAACAAGATTTGTTTAAATTGCCATGATTTTCCAAGAAAATACGGTTCCTCTTAAATTGCTGATTTGGTGACTGGATAAAATGCAGTCAAGTGGGTTTCTGCTGTCTTTATATTTATTGTTAAAATACTCTTTGAATAACTATAGTGGCCCAATCACTTGGACTCTGTAAGGGACAGAATTCACTTTACAGTGTGTAAAGTGGAGCACGGGTCTCAGGTCAAAATTCCACCAATTTAACCTTTCTCTGTGGTAACAATGGAATTTAGCTGAATGCCATTTTTGTGTTGGCTTTAAAATATCCAAGAAATAGATAGTGGCAAAGAATTCTCTATACTGGCATCCTAAAGGCACCTGATTACGATATCTAATGTGCCATCCTATGGACATCAATTTGATAATTTATTTTTTAAAAGGCCATGTTTCCCTGTTTGTATTGTATTACATTAAAAACTATTGTTTTTTCAGCCTGCGTGAAAGGACTCAGGTAGAGCAACTTGTTCGATATATTGTCGAAGAACCTCTTGTTGATGCTGAAAAGCGGCGCTTTTTTAAGTAAGTAGTGCCAATTGGTAGATAGCTTTTCTCCGAGCAATATACCTTCCTTGCAACTTCATTCATTTTATGATTCATTTAACTTCATATTTTTTTATGCAGATTTCCATTTATTGCTTGTGAAATATTTACTTGTGAAGTGGATGTCATCCTCAAAACTTTAATCGAAGACGAAGAAGTATGCTTTCCATTTTTTCTAATTCTATTATATCAGCAATTTAGTTTGCTTAACTGCATATAGGTCAGATTCCAATCTGATTTCACTTGACCTGGGACCGTATCGTATGCCAGATTATGGTCCCAAACCCATTATTGGGTCCTATCCCCATATTGTGATTTATATCAAGGTCAGAAACATGTCACATAGCCTAACATGGATTTCACTGTTTTTCCTATATAAAAAGAAATTTAAAAATATTATCCAGACGGATTTGAGTTCAACCCACATTATGGGGCTAATTCGCTCTGTTTTGGCCCTTAGCTGGACAAGGAGTCTAATATGCAGACAGATCAGGTATAGACTCGGATCTGGATGTGATAGCTGGAACCAGGTCAAGAACTCAGTAGTCTGTCGGACATCCAATCCATTATCCGCAAGTCTGCATGGTATTACTTTCTGTGTGATTGAGTAGGTGGTACAATTTGTTGATATTCTTTTGGCGTATCGTTATTTGGACAGTTGTTGAATATCCTTTTCTCCTTCTTGGAGCCAAACTGGCCACACAGTACGTTGCTGTCTGGATATTTTAGTAAGGTATGCACTATTCATTACCTGTTGACTCCCTCGCTTGTGTTGCTAACATGTGCATCCTAATTCCTTTCTCATCTGGCTTGAGAGGACCTTTGAATTATTCTTTTGTTTTGGGTTATGTTCGAGCAGGTTGTCATCTGCCTGATGATACGAAAGACCATCCCATTTATGAATTTCATTCAAGTAAGTGAATCCTGTTTGTGCTACTTGATGTCTAGATAGATTTGGTGTGATTTACATATAAAAGATTAAATAAAATCGCATATATCTGGACAATATATTTCTCTGTCTACCAATAAATTTTTATGGAGTTACGTTCTTTTTGATATCCTTGTCATGGAGCACTTTTCATATTTTTGTGGGCTTGAATGCAGATTTTGGTGCTTAAGAACATTAAGCTCTATATCAAATATATTTCTTTAGGGAGTTGCTTATTTCCATTACTTATATTGGAGCCTAAAAGTTTTAGTTCCCATTCTTTTGGATCATGCAATCTTAAAAGAAGGCTCATCCTTGCTTGAAATTTATTTTAGTACCTTAATAGAGTGAACCTATGCAAGGCACCACCATTGTGCTATATGAAAACAGGAGCTAGAATAGTTGCTGGCTATGTCACAGGGACTCACAAAACTGGGTGCCGCACCCGCGTCGACGCGATGCAGGTGTGGCACCCGGTGCAGTCAATATAACCCTGGGTGTGGTCAACCCGCACCCAGGGTTATATTTGTCCAAAACTGCCCAGGGTGCAGTCAACCCGCACCTAGGGTGCGGTCAACCCACACCCAGGGTTTTATTTGTCCAAAACAGACTCAATCAACTTTGACCAAGTCTGTTTTGGACCATTAAAAAATCGTGACCCTTTTTTTATGTCGGTAAAATAGGGAGGAAGAAGAAAAAGGAGAAGGAAGAAGAAGAAAGAGGAACAAGAAGAAGAAGAAAGAAGAGAAGAAAGAAGAAGAAGAAAAAAGAAAGCGGAGAAGGAAGAAGATGAAGAAAGAGGAAGAGGAGGAGAAGGGATAGGAGAGAGAAGAAGAGAAGTAGAAGGAGAAGAGAGAAAAACAAAGCATATCAGTGAGGGGAGAGAGAGAGCATACCGGTGAGCCGCTACCTCCTCCTCCGCTTTTTCTTCTTCTTCCTGTTCATCAATTTGCTAGAGAGAAAGAGAGAGGGGATGCCCTTTTGGTCGAAACCCACCTGAGAGAGAGAAGGGGGGTTTCATGCCCCCACCTGAGAGAGTGAGAGAGAGAAGGGAGGTTTCGTGCCCCCACCCGAGAGAGAGAGAGAGAGAGAGAGAGAGAGAGAGAGAGAGAGAGAGATTCTTACCCCACCTTTTTATTGGGTCTGGATCAAGTGTGGATCTTAATATAGATTCACACTTAATCTAGACCCAAACTCTCTCTCTCTCTCTCTCTCTCTCTCTCTCTATATATATATATATATATATATATATATATATATATATATATATATAATACACACACACACCCACCCTCCGCACCCTTGCACCCATTTTTTTTTAAAGTGCTGCATCACTGCACCCGCACCTATGTGACATAGGTTGCTGGACTTGATGATGTTTGCTAAAGTTAATACTTCGCATGATGGCGTCAACATATTTGAGTGAGAAAGAGAGAGTGAGACACACAAACACACAAGCTTCATTCAAAATCACAAAGGGGTGGCTACAGTAGTGTATATTACAATACAACAAAAAAGGTTTATCCACTGCCAGACGTGAGAACGTAAAGACCAAGCTGCACATGTTTCAAAACATTGTACAACTCGAGGAGCTTTATTGAGCAAGCATTTTTGTCATTTAACAGTCATAAGATCAGAGGGTTTCTTGTAATTTCTCATGTATTTATTTCTTGTTTGTATGTCTTGCTGTGATTTATTTCAGACCATGTACTTTTGTGATTTACCCTTTAGGGTTCTTTTATATAATACAAGTAAAGATATGGAGGTGGCTTCTCTCCATTGAGAAAGCTTTTGGAGGTCACACCTGGAGTTTTCCTTGTTTCCTACCTCCTTTCCTGTGCTGCTACAGGTCTGGCCTGGTTTACAGTATCATTGCAGCCGTGTCCTTAGATGGACCATCGATGTGACCCACCAGTTGGTGGTGCCTGACATGAGGTAGAAGAACTCTTTTCCAGGTGAAATAATTATATCATTTAACTTAATGTGCACCTTGGGAAAGGATAATTGAATAAAACTGTGAGGAAGCATTCAATTTAATATGCACCTTGGGAAAGAATAATTGAGTAGGACTGGAAGGAACCATGGGTGGAAGATTACTAAGAATATGAAGGACAGTTGGCTTATGGGGCACTGTGACTAATTGACTCTACTGCTGTTGATGCTGCTGCTTTTTCCCCAGCAAGGACGTGCTGAACAACAGCAATAAGAGGCCTAATTTTCCACTAAACTTTTTTAATGTTAAATTGATTTTAACCTAAATTTGGCGTCAGGTTAAATGTCAACACTCTGATGCTAAGAGTCAGCCTAAAATGGAAATTTTGTTAAAAGAGCATTGACGTATTTTTCTCTATATGCTTTAAGAGGAAAGAATGAAGGAAAATAAATGCTAAAGTGTGAAGAAAGAAGTACAGAAAAGTGAAAAAGATGAAGAGAACAAAGCATCACATCAAGAAGAAACAATAGAAAGGTTGAAAAATAAGATAAGATGGAGATCTTAGAGAAAGGAAGTGGATAAGAGAAGGAAGAGGGAACCTTACCGTAGATTGATAGATTACAGATTTAGTCTACCTACCTGGCTTTGATACCATCATAAATTTGTTATTAGCTATGTCACATGGATGCTGGTGTGGGGGTGCGACACTTTAAAAAAACTTGGGTGCGGGGGTGTGGCAAAAATAATATATATATATATATATAGTCCAAAAGTTGGACATAAATGATCCTGGGTGCGTTGACCGCACCCAGGGTCAGGTTGATCACACCGGGTGCCGCACCCGCATCGCGTCGACGCGGGTGTGGCACCCAGTTGGCCGAGTCCCTGTGACATAGTTATTAGAGGTTGAAGAATAATAATAGTAAGTAACCTTGAAGGAGAAGGAACATGGTCCCTATTGACTTTGTGTGAGAGAGGCTAACACCCAAAAGATTTTATTTATACAGAACAATGCTAATTAAGGTAGATTACTACTTTAATGACAATAGTGCCACTAGATGTGTCTTGAAACACAAAACACTAAAGTAGAAGATCTGAATCCTACTAACTATGAGATTAGTTGCAGCAATGCCATCTATGTATTGTCACTTAACATGACCCATATTACAACATGC
This sequence comes from Nuphar pumila, assembly GCF_984573655.1. Lineage (NCBI taxonomy): Eukaryota > Viridiplantae > Streptophyta > Magnoliopsida > Nymphaeales > Nymphaeaceae > Nuphar > Nuphar pumila. Next base: position 15,273,161 of record NC_143255.1, read on the forward strand.
AACATTAACATGACCATATTACAACAATATTACATGATACACACACAATAAGGACTCCTTATACCAAATACGTACATGGACTCCCTTAACTGACTAATACACTAATACACCACTATTGAGAGGAGATGCTTTTCATATTTGTCAGAAATAGCATTCTCTACTAGATGATTGATCAGAGGTGTTTTTGTGGCTCAACTATATGAAATATAATGTTCATTTGTTTGCATTATGTGATACACTACATAATGCATTTTTCCCCTTGTCTTTCAAATAAATCTCCTGTAGATAGTCTCTTTTTTATTCATGTTATTGATGGATGAAATTACCCTAGAATTTAGGAGTGTGTTCATACCGATGACTGCACAACCTTTTCTGTTTTGCACTTCAATGAGGATGAGACATACAATCCTATATGTTTTTCTATTCTCTCTCTCTATGTATATTTTTTATAATGTGACCAAGTGGTTATGATCTTGCTTCTGGGGATCCCATGATGTTTTTGTATAGCTCCTTTCAAATGCCAAAATTTCCTTGTATTTCTGTTGTTTCCATCTGACATTCTGTCTTGTTTTTGCATAATGCAGGGCCACAAAGAAATTATTCGTCAGTTGGTTGATTTGATTGGCATCACATCTATCATGGAGGTTGGTATATAATTGTCTGGACTCTGGACACTGTGATATTTCTTTTAGTTGAAGCTCTAACATCCTGTGGCTGATGTTTGGTTTGCATTTTGTTTGGTGCAAAATATCATACTTATTCAACATTTTAGATAGCTACCTCTGTAATTGTACTGCACAGACAAGATATACTGGAATATTACCGTATTCAGGAGAAAGAAAAGATCTAACAGATTAGAGGAGAATTATTACAATTTATACATGTCCATTGTGTCTCAAATCGATCCATAAATTTACTGTATTATCTTCTTATTCATCTTTTTTTCTGTAACTAGATGCACATCTGGATAGAAGCATTCTCTAAGAGGCCTTTTGCTTGTTTTCTTGTTTGGCTTTTTTTTTAATTGATCTGTTGCAACCAGGTTCTGGTTCGACTTGTTGGTGCTGACGATCATATCTATACCAACTGCATGGATGCAATGCAATGGTTAGATGATACTGATGTGCTTGAGATGATTGTTGATAAGTTTAATTCATCAGTAAGTATCATGATCCATATTCTCTAGTCTGTTATTACCTTTGAAATAGGTTTTTCCCTTAGCGAACCTCTGAGTATTTGGAGCAAATTGATGTATACCACCACATCTTCTTCCTTCTGAGAATAGCCCTTTGATGTCTATGTTGATTACCAATTATTTGCAGATGGGGTATTAGATTGTCACCCATTTGTCTTTCCTTCTTTGCTTACCTTGATGCAGGACTCTCCCGAGGTACATGCTAATGCAGCAGAGACATTGTGTTCTATTATGCGATATGCTCCTTCAGCATTGACTACTAAAATTGCTAGCCCAAGGTAAGTGGTTATGTACTTCCACCAGTTTCATTTTTACTCTTTGCAGCAAGACTTTTAGTAATTTGAATTTGGTTCTTTGCTGGAGATTCATTTTGAGCATTTTTAAACTATGAGAGATTTCTGAAATTTTGTAGTATCTCTTTCTTGTTCTATGCAGTTTTGTTGCTAGATTATTTGGTCATGCACTGGATGGCTCACGACCAAAGTCTGTTTTAGTACACTCCTTATCCGTATGTATTGCATTGTTAGACCCTAAGAGAATAGTTTCAACTTCTAGTTATTCAAGCCGTAGCCAACTGCCATTTGGATCATCAATAACCGCTAATCCAGAGACAGTTGATGGTATGCTGGAGAAACTTGGTAAGGTCTCTATACTTGCTGTGTCTTCTACTCATTAGGAGAAACCATCTTTATTAAAAGGATATATTTCAAAATTTCCTTAAAAGTTAGTATCATATTTTCTTGCCATAGGCTGTAGGGTTATATTTGTTTCAGTTTTGTATTGTGTCTCAACTTCAGGATGCTGGTTTTTAATCTCTCACTTGATGGAATTTCTTTTAAGTATTGATGCAACTAGTACTCTTCGATACACTATTCATTCATATGCGACAACAGCAGATGGCTTACAGTATGGTAGTTGATGAGAAATAGATGCACAAAAAAAAAAAGATGCCGTGAAGGCTGTTTGCCTGCCTGTGTTGCTCCCAAGTGACTTTCAGGATGCATGAGGATTTTGTATACATGTATACCCTCTGTGCACGCTTGTGCAGTGCACACACACACACACACACACACACACACACACATATATATACACACACACACACACATACAGCTGAATAATATTGTGATATTCTCACTCTTTGTTCTGTTTGCTTCTGCAAGTATATATGTTTTTCTTACCAGTTATTGTTTTCTACACTGTTAACTTCTGTAATTTGTTATAGTGTTGAGATTTTCCTAGGATTTATTTTATTCTGTACATGAACAAGTTCACTGAAATTGAGAAATTGGTGTCACTTGCAAGAACCAATAGTACTGATGCATGTTCACAGCATCACTTGTCATATTCTGTAAGTGGATTACATAAAGGGTTGTTGTTGTTCTCTGTAGCTTATATTGTACGTTGGCAAAAACTTTCATTAGCTCTAAGAAATTTTGGAAGAATCCTTTGTGTCATTTTGCCTTTAGCAGCTCCATTAGGGTTGCTTTTGTGAGCCTTCAAAAAGTTTAACTACAGTGTCATAGTCATAAACGCCATCTTCATGATGTTATGAGCTAGGAAAGTCTTTCAAGATTTTTAAATTTTTGTTTTTTCAGGAAAATATCACAAAATTCTGGGTAAGAGAAGCTAAAACCGTTACAAGTATAAAGAAAATTAAAAAAGCTTGTTTAAGGTTATGTTAAATTCATGATAAAGTCGCAATATGTTGAACAAAGGTGATAAATGGAATTCCTGACTATTTTATCAAGATTTCATGAAAAATCAAAAAGCTTGTCAAAAGCATGTTAAAATCTTCATAATTCACAATATATTGAACAGAAGTTATAAATGGAATCCTCACAATTTTATCAAGATTTCATGCTTTGGTAATTTTCATGTAAAATCAAAAGAAATTCAATATGTCACACGGCATATATGGCCTTTTCTTTTTATGTTTTGTTACTGAGGCGAGTTCTGTCGATTTTCATTAATATGATATATGCACATTTATTTCGGTGACTTTTCAGAAAGACCTTAGAGAATTAGGTGTTCAATGACAAATCTTTTCTTGATAATTTTCTCCTCTTATATTCCTCTCTTGGCACTTAATGATTCAGTTACCTCTCATATATGGCATCCATTTGATCTCCTTGAACCAAAAACTTGCAAGATTAAAGTTCAACCTTTTGGACAACACCATAATGTGGAGTTGTTCAATTGACCGGCACTTTTCCATAAATTCATGTTACTTATCAATGCTGGAACCGTCAAATGCAACTTTTCCCAAGAAAGCCATTTGGGTGCCAGTGCCATGTTCAACCTGAGATAGGTGACCTTTGCATGGCAGTTATCCTTGCACAAAATTTCATCCCAAGAGAATTTAGAGCTGTGTTATTTCAGTCTACCTAGCCATTGCTATATGTGGTGATCTTTTCTGCTCATGTGATTTTTTTTGCTAAGCTACTTCACCTTGCATGGCTGGACTGGTCCTTTCGCTCATGGCCATGGGAAGTCAAGAGTATCTGGGATATTGTTCTGTCACCATGTGCCAGAAGAAAAGGGAAAAATAGAAGCAAGTTTAGCATTAGTGGATCTTCCTTGCCTGGTGGCAGATTTGGTGCAGAGGAACAATGTGACATTCAACGGAGAAGTGAATTATGCTGTAGCCATTTGCAGAAGGATTTAATCTCAGATCTACCTGTTTGTGAATGACAAATGGGCTGGACAAGATATCTCTTGGATAGGACTCTGTAGACTGTGCTCTTTGACCAAATATTAACCTTCTTCATGTCCTTTTAGTTTTTTTTTGTTTTTTGTTTTTCTGTAATTTATATTTTTTTTTGCAACTTCTCATCACACTTTTAATGAAAGTGTCTGTTCCTTCAAAAAATGTATGGCATCAATTCACTATCTCACCCCATATGAGATTCACAGAATTTCTTTTTTTGGATTTATTATCGTTTCCTGTGCCATACAACAGTATGGTTTGGATTCTCCTCAACATTTTGAATTGGTGCATGCACCGTATCTCATAAAACTGCTAGATGATGATAATGGTATTTTATGTCTATTCATGAATAGTCAGATCAATAAATCATTGAATTGTGATGTGATGATTTGAGACTGAAAGTAGTAGTTCCAGGCTTCCAGCTACTTCAAAGTTCAATCAATTATGTTTGTGCCTAATGAGAGTAAATTAATATTTCAAACTTAAAACACTTGGATTCATATTTTGTATGGGGTAAGGGGGGGGGGGAGTGGTTTAGTTTACAAAATGATTTACTGCTCTTTCCCATAGAAATTGTTGGGAATTACATATGATGGCTCCAAATGCATGTGTCTATTTGGCATTATTTTTTATGTCTATTTTTTCAACTCATTAAAGTTGTGTATGCCTGGTGTCCATATGTTAAATAAAATCAAGTCATTTCTTTTACGTTGTTTCAGGTGATCTGCTCCAGCTTCTGGATGTGTCCAACTCTGAGGTTGTTCTGCCTACTACGTATGGCAAGTTACAGCCTCCTCTTGGCAAGCATCGTTTGAAGGTAATTCCATTTTAAAGGTACACTTGTTTGGTATTTATTGTGGACTAGCTTAGTGTAATGCCCTGCATACTGTCATGTACTTTGGAAATTGTGTCATGTGTTTCATTTGTATTAAAAATACTAGGAAACACATTTGGTTGTACAGCTTGGTGATTCTGTTACTTGGGACAGAGTATTCTTCACATTGTTGTCCTGGTTAGTTGATGCAGGGAAAAGCTTTTTTTGAATTTTTAGTCTTCACTGTTGGTGCCCTTAAGTGTTTCTCTAGTTTATAAGTGTCATCTTTGCTGATAAAATGGCAATTTCAGATTGTGGAGTTCATCTCAGTCCTGTTGACTGCTGGTAGCGAAACTGCTGAGAAGGAACTTGTTTGCTTAGGAGCTTTACGGCGTGTTCTAGATTTGTTTTTCGAGTAAGTCCCAACTATGTGTTCCATAGTATTGTTACACAAGTATATTCCTTTGTATTGTTTTTTAAAAGCACAACCAGCAGCATCTTCCCCTGCTTATAATGATAACTTCAGGTATCCATTCAATAACTTTCTGCATCACCATGTGGAGAATATACTTCTATCATGTTTGGAGAGCAAGAAACCTATCCTTATTGAACATCTTTTCCAAGATTGTGATTTTACTGGGAAGATTCTTGAAGCAGAAAAGAATTTCAGACTTTCAAGTGATTCAGATAAAGTATCCGCTTCCTGAACTTTTAGTTTGTTTCTTGGTTTATATAATACATTGGCAATTTGTGTGGAAAACAAATGTATAACTGCTAGGAATCCATGTTTCTGCAGCCAACTTCTCCTGCTCCTGGAAGATTAACCCCAAGGATAGGGAACATTGGACACCTTACTCGAATAGCGAACAAACTCATTCAGCTGGGGAATTCGAATGGCCAGATATTGGCATATCTTCAGGTTGAGCATTTATATTTGTAGATTATGTTCACCTTCTTTTTCCACACTTGATATTCGATGGTTCAAAGTTCTGTATTCTAGGGGTAAGGGGTAAACTTTTGAAAGAAAGTCTCAGCTCTCCACAGTGTTGTCCCATTTTAGTTGTGTGCAGGATGTCAAGACCTAGATTCTTATGGGGCCTGTCTTTCTGAACCCAGTAGTGTTGGGTCTATTCCATGCATCTTTTGACAGTCTCCAAACTACTGCTAAATATATCTCTGAAGTAGTCAGGAGTCTTTTCCAACCATTGCTGTTTTTCTTTTTTTCTCGTTAGTTCCATATGAATCACTACTTGGGTTTATTAGAAATAGCTGTTAACCTGGAATCTACAATAAAAGGGTCTAATTTCAAAATATAATCTAGAGCAATAGCTGCTGAAATATTCAGATTCAAGGAAGGATCTATATCCATGAAATACTTGGGTATGTACCTACATCTCAAGAGAAATTCACTGGGATAGGGTGAAAAACAAGTTGCAAGTATGGAAGGCCTCATTCACAAGTTGGACTATCTTGATTAAGCATGTGCTCGATGGCATACCAATATAAGTACTATCTTTATTTGAAAGTTAACAAGGTACATGGCCAACTTCTTAAGTATGGATTAAATGATGTGGACAAGATCCATCCAGTGGATTGGAACACCACTGCTCTACCTTTGGAATGTGGTGGATTGATATTAGGAGGCTGCTGGGGATTATTTTTCAGCTCCTCAAGTGGCAGACGAGCCTTGTTAAGAACAAATATAATGTCGATGACTTCTTTTCTGGTGGATGTGGAATACACAGGGTAGTAACTTCTCAAGTTTATGGAAAGGATGGTGTGAGGTCCTCAATGATTTTATGAACTGTCTAACATTGGTAATGGGGAATGGTTCTAAAATACTCTTTAGGCTGGATCCTTGGGTCAGTGGAGGTGCCCTCATATTCAGACCTCTGCCGCTTAGCCACCAACAAATAACCTTTTGTTGTTGATAGCTGGTGTGGGCAGGGTGTATCGGTTACTACCTTTGGGAAATTTCTCTTTCACTCAGGTTAATGCTTGGTTGGATCTAAACCAAGAGCTTGTGAGGGTAGTGGTCTCCACTTTGGAGGGTATAATCAACTGGAAGTGCTTTAGACAAGGTGAATTCACTACCAAATCATGTTTCTTGTCATTCCTACCACCAGAAATAACATTTTCCCATAAAAACAATCTGGGGATCCCACCCAAACCACAGGGCAGTATCTTTTGCCTGGCTGGTCTTGCTTGTCAGGATCCCTACACTATCAACTCTCATATGCAGATCTCTGTCACTTAGCCACCAACAAATAATCTTTTGTTGTTGATAGCTGGTGTGGGCAGGGTGTATCGGTTATTACCTTTGGGAGATTTCTCTTTCATTTAGATTAATGCTTGGTTGGATCTAAACCAAGAGCTTGTTTGGGTAGCAGTCTCCACTTTGTTGGGTATAATCAGCTGGAAGTGCTTTAGAGTTTAAACAAGGTGAATTCACTACCAAATCATGTTTCTTGTCATTCCTACCACCAGAAACAACATTTTCCCATCAAAACAATCTGGGGATCCCACCCAAACCCCATGGCAGTATCTTTCTCCTGGTTGGCCTTGCTTGACAGGATCCCGACACCATCAAATCTCAAAACTAAGGACAGAGTCCACTTCCCATCTTTCGTTAGACCTTGATTTTTTTTCAAAAAAATCTTATAAATATGTCATGAGAGGATTGGGAGCCTGTGAACCATTCTACAGTTCATATGAGACAAGTTTCTTAACACTTTGGGCCCGGAAAAAAAGTAAAAAGCGATTTGAGGATTTGTTTGTCATTCATAGCAGGATTCAATCACAACTAGTTATTTGTACCAAGGGAAAATGGGGTAACGACAATATAGATTGGAATTGGGAGTTGTCACTGCACCCTGATCTTGCTATTGTTATACTATTTACTCTGTTTGATCTTTCTGATTCTTTTATTAACTTGTAAACTGCTCCTTGTATACTATTAACTTGTATACTATTTACTCAACACCTTTTCTTAATGAAAGTTATCTTTCCTTCAGAAAAGGGAAAATGCAAGCTACTCATACTTGGTTTTGCAAAAATCTTATTTTACTTCTTTGATTTACTCGGCAAGCCAATCTCAGGTTAAAACTAGCGTCTTTTTCTTTTTTATAAAACAATGAATCTCCTACCTTAGTGGTAGAATCTATTCCTAGTTATTGAGGTTCCTCTCTTCCTTCTCGAGAATAAGAGACAAAAAATAGTTTTTAGTGAATAAGAAAAAAGCTTCTTGAGCTTAGCTGAAGCATGCTTGATAGTTGAACTTGAAGTTGGCTTTTCAAGCTGGACTCAAACTGAGTTAACACTCATACCATCATACCAGCATAACTGAGCTTGGACAGCCAAAGTTAGGGCTTGATTTTACTCCTTTTCATCCTACTTTAAACCTATAATATGCTTGTGAGTTTGTCTTCATCAACCTATTGTTAAAATTAAATGTATACAAATACCCGACAAGGGTATTTCTGTCTTTTTATATTTAGAACAGTCCACTAGAGACTGAAATGTAACTTTTATATATTTTTTTAATTTCTTATTTTCTGTTTTTTTCTGTCATACTGTCATACTTTTTGACTGTTGGGAGGCAGTCCAAGGTGATAGAGCCTCACCTCTCCCTTGTAAGCATGCTTTTTGTAAAGCATTTTTTCAGTGATATTATAAAGCCCTCTTTATTTTTCAATAGGCTTTTATGCCTTGTTGTTTTGTATTTCATCTCTTATGAGATTGTAATCGGTCCATTAGAGACCACGATTCGTGTGTTGGTATAAGTCTGTTTGACTTTCTATTTGTACATCCTTGATTCATTTCATGGTATCCGAGCTAAGGTCTTTTTAAAAAGGCTTCCTTAGTGATCCTCTTGTTGTAGTGCCCATCCCTCTATTCAAATCTTTGCAATTCACTATGGGAGAAAGAGATTTCGCCTCCGTCATCACATACAAGCTAAATGAGAACAACTATTTGATGTGGGTGACGACAATGGAGAATCACATGTAAGGCACAAAGCTATGGGGATTTGTTAGTGACTCTACTAACGAACTCCAACTCAAATTGACTAGAAGAGAAGGAAATCTAGTCAAAGTATTGTCCGAAGAAGAAAAGGAAAAAGACTATAAGAATACTAAGACAAGTTGGAGGATTGGGAAGCAAGCAACGCTCAAATTCTCTTATGGTTTATGAATACCATGGAATTTAAGATTGCTACCAACATCATCAAATTCAAGAAGGCATGTGATGCATGGGTCTTCTTAAAGAATTCTTTTATTTAAAAGGATATGGCTAGACTATATTACCTCCAAAGACAATGTACGTAATGCAAAATAAGGAGACAAAAGTGTGAGAGATTTCTATGGGGTTTTATCCCCTATTTGGGATGAATTAGCCATGTTAGAACCTAAATGAGAAGGTTCGACTATTGAAATGAGAAAAGCTCAAATAAAAAGAACACCTTTTCTCTTTCTTGTATGGCCTTCGGCCGGAATTTGAACAAGTTAAGTCCTCTTTACTCCATAGGACCTCAATTCCTTCTATAAGTGATGCGCTTGCGCACATTTGCCGAGAAGAAACAAGACTTGGCATGCACAGGTCAAATGATGAAGTTCTTACCATGGCAAGACCCAAAAACTTTGTAAAAACATATAAACCCTCTCATTTTGGGAGAAAAAACAATGTGGAAGGACATCATGGAGGATACAAGGGAAAAATCATTTGTCATCATTGTAAGGAACCAGAACACATAAGACCGGATTGTTCCAAATTTAAGAAGGTAGCCACTCTAAGTGAAGAAACTCAAGGTATTAAGAAAGAAGGCAACTTCAATGATTTGACAATTGCTCAAATAGCGGAGGTTGTTTCACACATTCTTAAAGCGACTCATTCTACATCCGGTGCCGCCATCTTTTCCTCTTCTTCTCCAGGTAAGTCTACTTGGATTTTGGATTCAAGAGCATTTTTTTACATGATATTATAATGAATCTTTACTATCTAATTGCATCAATTCATATTTTTCATGTGTGTCAACCGTCGATGGCACTTCTTTAAAAGTCAAAAGTATAGAAAATCTTAAAGACACTTCAAAAAACTTTTTTGTTCCAAACATAAGGGTTATTCCAAAGTTAGATTTAAACCATTTTTCAGTTTCTCAAATTTTTGATAATGAGTGTAAAGTCTTCTTCTCATCTAAGGCTTGTTGGGTGCATGATCTCCAGTCAGGGAAGCTGATTGGGCAATGCTATAGACGGGGAGATCTCTATTATATAAACTTTTTATGTATACCCAAAAACTCTTTTTGTAATCATGTCAAGGACAAGGATTTAGATCTTTGGCATAAAAGATTAGGACATCCAGGTATATCCAAACTATCTCATTTTCTATTTTTTGGAAATTTTTTGTAAAGATAAAGATTTTGTATACGAAGATTGTATACTTGGAAAAATGCAAATGATATCTTTTGGATTAAGAACTTCCTCATCTAATGAAATCTTTGAATTGGTTCACTTGGATGTATGGGGTCCTGCTCCTATCATGTCAAAGGGAGGATATTCATATTATGTTACATTCATAGATGATTTCAGTAGACATACTTGAATTTTCTTCCTCAAGCTTAAATCGGAAGTTTTTTCATGTTTTAAAAATTTTCATAACCTTGTTATAAACTAATTTAAAACAAATATTAAAGTCTTCCGCTCCGACTCAGGGAGAGAGTTTCTTTCAAATGAATTTCAATCATATTTAAAAAATCATAGAATCTTACACCAACGATCTTGTCCAAGGACTCCTCAACAAAATGGTATTTTCGAAAGAAAACATCGTCACATTATTGAGACTGCTAAAACTCTTTTTATCTCAAAGAATATTCCAAAACAATTTTGGGCCGAAGCTGCACTTACCACAATATACCTAATAAATAGAATGCCTTCTCAAGTCTTGGAAAACAAATCTCCAATTGAAAAACTTTTTAAAATTTCTTCTGACTTGAAAAGACTAAGGATATTTAGATGTAAATGTTTTGTGCTTCTTGAAAAATATAACAAACTCTCTCCTAAAGCCATAAAATGTATCTTTCTTGGATATGTCGAGAATAAAAAAGGCTATCGATGCTATGATCAAACAAATGACAAACTTTATGTTTCTAGAAATGTTACTTTTCTTGAAAAAGAAAACAGATTTGATTTTGAAAAACCCAAGGAAGAAACCAAGTATGCCTTTTTATTTGATTTATTACCTAAATCAAATAATAAAATTGTTAATGACATTGAAAATTTTGAGTCTATCAATGACTCTAGTGAAGAAAGAGAACCATCCCAAAATCTCTTACAATATTCTAGATGAGATAATGAGGAACATCCATGTGCCTTTGAAGGATATAATCAATCAACAAAACAAATTCATAGACCTCCAACTAGATTTGTGTCTTATGAATCTTTTGTTGCAAATTATAGGGCTTGCCTTCTAGTTGTCTATTCATGTCATGAACCATCTAATTACAATGAAGCTAAAAACATAGACGAGTGGGTAGAAGCCATGAAAATAGAATTAGATGCGTTGCATAAAGCTCATACCTGGACAATTCAACTTCTTCACAAGGGAAAGAAGGCTATAGGGTGTAGATGGATCTTTAAAATCAAAACAAAAAATGATGGGTCCCTAGAAAGACATAAAGCACGATTAGTTCCAAAATGATACTCCCAGGAATATGGAATAGATTACGAGGAGACATGTCCCAGTAGCTCATATGACTACAGTTAGGACTTAAGTTACAGTAACATCTATTATAAAATGGCCTATTTATCAATTAGATGTTAAAAATGCATTTCTAAATGAAAATTTAAATGAAGAAGTGTACATGGATCGTCCTCTCGGTTTGACTATTGAAAATGGTATGGTTCTTCGACTTCAAAAGGCTTTATATGAGCTTAAGCAATCCCCTAAAACATGGTATGATCGGTTTAATAATACCATATTGAAATTTGGTTTTAAATCCTGTTACACTGACATTGCTTTGTTTATAAGGTCTACAAGTACCTCTCTTATTCTTCTTCTTTTGTATGTTGATGACATGATCATCAATGACAATGATCAAAAGAAAATTGAAGAAATTAAAGTTATGCTTAAAAAATCTTTTGATATGATTGATCTTGGTTTTTTGAGATATTTCTTAGGCATTGAAGTGACTTACTTGCCGAGGGGATACATTTTATCTCAAATCAAGTTTGTAGCAAATATGGTTGCATGTTCGGGAATCACTGACACAAAGTGTGCGGACACACTTGAGATGATAAATGCAAAAATGTAAGCTGAAGATGGAGTACTATTAGATGATCCAACACTTTATAGGCAACTTATCGGATCACTAATGTACCTTTCTATTTCTAGAGCTGATATTGCGCATGCTATACTAAATGCCAACCAGTTTCAACATGCGCCCACATCAATTTACATGAGTGCCATGTTAAGAATAGTTCAATATATCCAGAAAACTATTTCTAAAGGGCTATTCTTATCTTTTTCCTCATCTTTGAATGCCATTACTTATACTGATTTTGATTGGGGAAGAGATCCCAATAACCGTCACTCAATTACTGGTTTTTGTGTCTTTTTAGGTGATTCTCTCATTTTTTGGCGATGCAAGAAACAACAAAAGATATAATTATCCTTCACTGAAGCTGAGTATAGTTCAATGACTACAACAACTACTGAACTATGTCACATGAGTGCGGGCGCGGGTGCGGGTGCGGGGGTGTGGCACTTTCAAAAAAACTTGGGTGCGGTAAAAAATATAAAAAATTATATATATATAAAGTCCAAAATTTGGACATAAATGACCTTGGGTGTGTTGACTGCACCTAGGTCAGGTCAACCGCATCGGGTGCAGGTGCAGGTGAGACGCGGGTGCGGCACCTAGTTGGAGAGTCCTTGTGACATAGCCACTGAAGTTGTGTGAATGCGGGCATTACTTTTAGATATGAGTTGATATTTCAGAGCCTTCAAAATTATGCTACGACAACAAAAGTGCCATATACATTGCCAGTAATCATACCTTTCATGAGCGAACAAAACACATTGAGATGGATTGTCACTATGTTCGCAAAGAATATTTGAAGGGAACTTTTACGTTGCCATATGTTCAGTCCGAATTTCAGATCACAATCTTTTTCACCAAAGTTCTTCCTTTGCCTAGATTTTTGTATCTTCTTAATCAACTTTCAGTGATTTCACTGTAAGTTTGAGGGGGAGTGTTAAAATTAAGTGTATACAAATACCCGACAAGGGTATTTCTATCTTTTTATATTTAGAACAGTCTACTAGGGACTGAAATGTAACTTTTATATTTCTTTTTAATTTCTTATTTTCTGTTTTTTTCTGTCATAGTGTCATACTTTTTGACTGTTGGGAGACAGTCCAACATCTGTTGGACTGCCTCCCATTCATTAGGTGGCTCTATAAATAGCGCCTCACCTCTCCCTTGTAAGCATGCTTTTTGTAAAGCTTTTTTCAGTGATATTATAAAGCCCTCTTTATTTTTCAATAGGCTTTTATGCCTTGTTGCTGTTTTGTATTTCATCTCTTATGAGATTGTAATCGGTCCATTAGAGACCACGATTCGTGTGTTGGTATAAGTCTGTTTGACTTTCTATTTGTGCATCCTTGATTCGTTTCACCTATATCTGCTTCAAGATTTCAAGTTTGCAAATGTACTCTCCATCATGAAAAAAGTGCAAAAATGGTTTCCTACTCCATGACCATTCCATATGCGCATAATGAGACACCTGTTGGCTACTTCTTACCTTGTGCTGAAGTTTTTCTATGAAATGTCAAAAGAGGGCATCCATAATTTTGGATTATAGTTCACTGTATTTCCAAACCTTTAGTTACAATGGGGGTCTGAAAGCATGGGTTGCTCAACACTCATACCAGCAGAACTGAGCTTAGATAGCCAGAGTTAGGGGCTTAGTTTTACTCTTTTTCAGCATACTTCAAACCTATAATATGCTTGTGAATTTGTCTTCATCAACCTATATCTGCTTCAAGATTTCAAGTTTGCAAATGTACTCTCCTTCATGAAAAAAGTGCAAAAATTGTTTCCTGCTCCATGATCATTCCATATGCGCATAATGAGACACCTGTTGGCTACTTCTAGTTCTTACCTTGTGCTTAAGTTTTTCTATGAAATGTCAAAAGAGGACCTCCATAATTTTGGATTTTAGTTCACTGTATTTCCAAACCTTGAGTTGCAACGGGGTCTGGAAGCATGGGTTGCACTTATGTTTTATGTTAATGGTCTCATTAGATGCATGAAACGTGTTGAAGCATTCACATTGAGGAAAAGTATTCAGAAAGGATTTTTCTATGTGAAATTTATGCTGCATTCACCAAAACGCCAACTGTGAACAGAACTCCAGAACTATGAACAATGTTTCTAAATTGTAAGTCGACTATTGAAGTGGAATCATTGGCATATTCCATTTTGTTACTGCAACACTGAACACATCTGTGTGGATGTATGATGAAAAGGTTATGTTGGGGATGGAAGGAGTGGGAAATATGTGAGCTAAGCATGTGGTGTGTTTGAAGTCTGAAACTTGGCTTATCCGCAGATGGCTTATGGAAATGTTTTGGTCCACCAAGGGCATTTGATGTAGTTACTAGTTATGGATTATTGCATGCTTTCATGAGAAAGCTACTAGGAACCTTCATAGATAGGGTTTCCATTTAAAGCAACGAGACAGTTTTCCTCAAAAGCTGACCAAATTGAAGGGAAAATTGTCTATTGAGCTCATCTAAGAGTTGAGGTTTAAGACTCATGAATGGGCTTCCCTGAATATGTTTAGTCTTTAGGCATTCTCATGGGCATGGGCATGGGAATGTGCTTGCCTGCCTGCATATATGTGCAATTGCTGCAATATGAAGGTATTTTTTTCTCTTGCATTGATTTCAAATGTTCCTGCTAAACTAGTTTATATTAAGGGGGCATTTGATTCATGGACAACGCTGGACAAGGACACCATGTTCTGTCCAGTCTTGTTTTGACCCTATTCAGGACAGTTACATGGTGTCCTTGTCTAGCATTTTAATCAACTACGTTAGAACACTACTGTCCATCATTTGATTCATCATTACGGATAACTTGAACACAAATGTTTAAAATTTGCATATTTTGATAAAAAAACTCTATTTTAAACATAAAAAATAGATTTAACATGTATTCACTTAATACATTGCAAAAATAGGATTAAAATGCACTCAATAAATCCCTAAAATAGAGATTAAAATACAAAACCCCCTAAAATAGAGATTAAAATACAAAACCCCCTAAAATCTAAGCATACTTTAAAAAAATTGGATTTAGCATACATTCACTCGATAAATTGAAAAAATAAGGATTAAAATACAAAACCCTGACATCTAAAGCATTTCTCAAAAAAAAAAAATGGATTTAGAATCATTCACTCAATAAATTGAAAAAATAGGGATTAAAATACAAAATCCCTAAAATCTAAAGCACACGAGAAAAAATTGGATTTAGCATTACATTGCAAATATAGGGATTAAAATACAAAATCCATAAAATCTAAAGGATACACAAAAAAAATTCAGATTTAGCATGATGAACTCAATAAATTGCAAAAATAGGGATTAAAATGCAAAACCCCTAAAATCTAATCATACCGGAAAAAAATCAGATTTAACATGCATTCACTTAATAAATTGCAAAAATAGTGTTTAAAATGCAACACCCCTAAAATCTAAGTATAGCTGAAAAAAATTGGATTTAGCAAACCCTAACCTTAAATCTGATTTTAGGGGTTTTGCAAACCAACCGTAAATTCGAATTTAAGGGTTTTTAAAATCCTAACTCCAACAGAGAGAGAGAGAGAGAGAGAGAGAGAGAGAGAGAGAGAGAGAGAGAGAGAGAGAGAGAGAGAGAGAGAGAGAGAGCACCTTTGATTAGCAAACACCGCAGAGGACACAAAGAGTAGTGGATGCCATGGGGTGAGAGAGGGAGCCGATGGAGGCGAGAGAAAGCAACCAGGGAGAGGGGTAGAACTTTTTGAGACACCAAAACAGCATCTGCAGCATCCGTGTGTCCCACATTTGCGTGGGCGCATGTGGCCCCATGCAGTGGTCATCCTGCGGACATGGTGTCTGGGCGATTCAAACGGCCCTTAAATGTTACAAGGAGCGGAATTTAGGTTTTTTGAGTGGGACGTGCTTAGCCTAGGTTATGCTTTGTGTCATCTATTACATTTGAAACATTCATCTATTATTGCTTCTACCTTCCTTTGTCACTCATGTTTTATTTTTATTTTCACAGGAAAAAAGTGAGTGGGCTGATTGGCAAACTAATGTCTTATTGAAACGTAATGCAGTGGAAAATATCTACCAATGGGCATGCGGGTGGGTACCTTTGAACAATTTTTTATTTACCAAAGTTATTTAACCACTATATATTGTTGGCTACTTTTATCTGCCCACTAATGGAATCTCCTAGTTGGTTTTATTCCTAAAATGAATTTCATACACAACATTATCATTATAATTGCTATAAGGAATGTGTTTTGACTGGATATCTACATTTGGCGACTGAAAACTTTTTTGTTGCTCATAACTGTTAAAACCTTTTGCAAAATTGGTTAGCAGCTGAACAGTCTCTTTACAAAGATTAGAGACTATCTTGAATTCTTGCATTATGTACAACTTATCTCTCACAGAAAAAGCCTATAAAGCTAGCTCTTTGCTTGCTAAAGTTACTTTGGGAGCAACAATCATATTATATAAACTTTCCCTGACTTTCAGTTTTTTTGTTGATCCAAGGTTTATTGTTTTCCTCAATAATTCAGGAAAGGAAGTGAAATTGAACAGCAGTTCTGGAAGCAGGGTGATTTCTTGCAAAGCAAGAAATCTTATGTACATGTAAAGCGTGATATTTGTAATTTGAAGAGGTTATGAAGTGAACATATAGGTGCTTAGTAAGCAAGCCTAGATCATTTTGCAGATATAAAAGTTGATCATCTTAGAAGTATCATAATCTAATACTATTACAATCTCAGATTATCTAAATTAAATTTTTGTTCTACTAAAAGCATTGGAAAGCACCACATTTTCTTACTCATAGGGATTACCAAGATTTTTTTGCTTTCTTTATGTATAAAAGTCTTGTGATGGTATTGGTGGTTGTTTTTCTCATGAATTTTAGAACAAAAAATAATAAAAATAAAAAGGTGAAAAAATGAAAAGTGAAGATTGAATTTCTTGATAAGTATCAGGAAAATATCGTGATATTTTTGTTTCACAAATTTTTTAATTTATGCAAGATGTCTTTTTCATTTGTGAAGGAAAATCTGTTGAAAACATGACAAATAAAAAAACAGCAATATATTTATTTATTTATTTGGTCAACCTGATTGAGTCAACATGCCTTTTGGCTTACATGGCCTAGGTACAAATACAATAAGTCTGTTTAATCTTTTTATGGCTGGTAAATTTTAGTATTGGCCTTAACTCTTGGAAGCACGCTCATTAATGGTTTTACGTTTTTACTGGTCAACTTGAATTCAAAAGTTTGGACACTTCTTGAATATTGTGAAGGAATTAAGGTTATGGCACCACTTTGTATTCCAAAACATGTCATCCTGCATATCATTTTTGTGTCATTGGGATATGGCATACCGTATAATTTTTTTTGGCAGATATTATATACTTATCTTTCCCGTTTGTGTTGCATGAACCAATCCCCCATACTTCCATCAAGCCAATTGCTATTTCAAAACTTTCACTTATGTCTTATTAGATGTTAGAGTGTTTTGATATTCATGGTTGAGAAACTAAGTCAGGTGGAAACTGCACTATTGATTTTTCAGCTGTGCAAAATATTTTCTGTAAGGATGATCTCTTTTCTGGGACTTTTTGATTTCTTTTTCTCACTCCCATCTAGATTGGTATGTAGCAGTGAAAATGGAAATTTTGATATATATTTATAGCTTTCTGCTTTTCAAATATGGGTTTACTCATTGAAATTTCTTTTGAAAATATCTTGTGCAGCCGGCCAACTGCATTGCAAGATCGAACAAGGGACAGCGATGATGATGACTTTCGAGACAGAGATTTTGATGTTGCAGCTCTAGCAAGTAACTTAAGCCAGGCATTTCGTTATGGCATTTATTGCAATGATGACATTGAAGGGGTAACTCAACAGATCTGACATCTCATGTATTGCATGTTTTTACTATGTTTGTTGTCTTGCTTGTCATGGTTTGAGACACTGTAAAGAAACTTGATGCCAAACTTAGTATGATATCGAGGATTAGTAGTTCCTCATCTGGTATTCAGTTTGGACTCTGAATCCAAGAACTTGCCACCCAAATTTTTACTGTTGTTACCTATTGCCCTATTGGAAGTTGTGTTATACCAAAGTAGCAACATTCTGTGCACCTATTTGTTGAATAACATTGTATGCATGTTTACTGCACCTGGTGTTATTCTCTCTATCAGAAAAGCTCAAAAGGAACTCCAGAAGATGGTCTCATGAGTTTGTATACTGCCTGCTGCAGACTGTTTCTGGAGAGAACATTAGTTTCTTATTACCTTTTTCTCCTTTTCTTAGAACCTAGATATTGTTTGGCATTGATTTTCTGAGAAGCCTTTGAGATACACTGCTTTACAGACTTCATGTGAAAGTTCTATTTGGGGCTCTCATACATATGTTTGCATAGGCATTCTCCAGATAAGTTTTTGACATTGTTCTTTTTGTTTTCGGGGTTCTCTCTCTTGTGATGTATCCCTTTAATTTATTTTGAACTTTACTAATCTTTGAGCTGCGTTTCTCAAAAACAATCGAACATCATTAGTGATCATCTTTATGCAGATTTATCAATTGGCAACTCCTTTTGTTTTCATTTGTATCTGTAGGACCTAGAGAAAACAACATTTGAAAATGTCCCTGCAAAATGAAGCGTCCCTCTGTTTTACCAGAATCCGAATATTTGTTATACACATTTTTTACTGTAGGGTTTACTGGTGGGACTGATTTATGAATTTCAAATTTCATGCAAATATTTTGAGGTGTGTCTCCCCATTAAGGGCTACACATTTTAAACACTTATTGTTTGTTTGGAATAACTTTGTACGATAGCTGCTAGTGTGATCTTTGTAAGTATGGTCCTTGGCTAATTGTGATTGGTGATACTTGCAGGCTCATGGATCCCTTGAGCGAGATGATGAGGTAAAGTTATTTTAGAAAAAAAGACAACTATATAAAAAGGAATGTTTTCTTTTTGTAACGGCTGTTTGATGTTTAATTTTGTGCACAATGGTTACTCTTTTTGCTTTGGTGAACGCTGTTATGAAAAAATACTTAATATTGAAGTTAAAATAATGGTCCTTGGGACTTGAATGTGCCTCAATTGTTCTCCTTTGTGTCATCTCTGATGACTTAAGTTGGCACAAATTGGCCTAGATCCCAAGTTGATCCGCTGATTTTGTTTTCTTCTTAGTTCTAAAATTGCATGTAAAATATCATTCCAAGTTAGATCGTTGTTTGATGATTTGGCAGGACGTATATTTTGATGATGAGTCCGCGGAAGTAGTTATCTCCTCTCTCAGGCTGGGGGATGACCCCGACAGGTAAATCTAAACACTTTCCTGAAATTGTAATCAGTTGGGATAAGTTGATAAGATACAATCCTTAGATAAAGTATCTTTGAAATCCTTAAAGAATACCCTCCAATGGTTTTAACTGCTGTATAAAGATTCAACTATTGAAGTTGGTGCACTGACTGATTCAACTCGTTGCACAAAGTCTGGTCACCTATGATTCAACGATTTTTTGGTCCATGCTTTTAGAATTCTTGTTTTACTGGGACCTCATTTTAAGCTTGTGTGTTTCATTTTTTGCTCATGCTTTAGCTGACAGGACTTCTTTATTTTGCAGCGGATCCCTCTTTACTAATTCCAACTGGTTTGCTTTTGAGGATGACCGAGTTGCTAATGATCGGATGAACAATTCTCTTGCCTCAGTATCACCCAGTACAGAGGATGATGAGGTTGTGGTCGGTGAAGATGATTTAGGTGACACTGCTGCATCATCAGAAAATCCTGAATCTCAACCAACTCCTGAGGTTTCAGATAATGGTATTCATTCCGAGGTCAATGACACAGGACCGACAATCCCGATCGAGGGCGAAAAGCCGCATGAATGGGTAGAATGGAGGGAATCATCTGATTTGGGCACATCGTCAGGGCCCAATTTTAAACCAGCAGTTTCTGTTAATGGTGACTCTGAAATATGCCCCAATGCTCATCATGCTGGGCAACCCAACTCTGTTTCGTCATCTACAGCCATTGCCATTTTGAGCACAACTGAAGCTTTGCCAGCATCCAACCCAATCTTCGACGACCCATCTACCTCCATGTTTGAAGATGTAGAGTTGGTAGGCAAGGAAGAAACCACAGACGTGATGGAACTCAATGCTCACGAAGGGGTGGAACATGGTGTTGCTGCTGCCAATTAACGAAGAGCCCCCCGTTTCAAAAGAGTGATGCGGCTCTTATGAGCTGGATGGCTGTTGAGCTGCTGTTGAGGTTATTGACTTTATTTAGAATTCTGTAAATCTGGGAGTAAGCCGCCATCATTTTTAGAGGTTGTTTTTTCTCCATCATCCATGGCCAATGCTAGCATGGCAGTCTCTCTCTGTCTCTCTGCTACAATGAGGTTAAGGACTAAGTCATGGATGAGCATAATGAACAGCTCCAAATTATTATTTTCTGCTGAGCCCCCATCTGCAGGTGGAGACTGAAAACGTTGGCTTGTACCTTTCTCTAATATCATTGATTTTTTCTTTTCTTTTTCTCTGTATAATTAGTTGCTTCACTTTTGTTGATCACGCTTTGTGCTTCTTGTGAGATCTGACCTAACACTTGCAAAAATGATCCGTGGAGCCAATGATGCAATTAAGTTTTTGAAGTCTTAATGTTTGATTGCTGGTATCTTAACTGTGAAGATTCCTGTGACTCAGTCTACCTTATGTGATTCCTGTTGAAGCATATATTCGGGGTGTGTGGACAGGTTGGTGGTGGTTGAAAGATTTCAAAACGGACTTTTCCATTCATTAGATAGAAATGATCACAATTTTTTTGTGATCCGCTGGCGAACCGAAGGTTATATTGGCTCATCTGTTAAGAGGTGTTTGAACATGTGGCCGTTTGGCCCAGATCCTGTGACTCACTATCTTTCTGTTTGATATTTAGGGCTGGTAAATCAACCATGATGTTTGGTAATTAGCTGGTTCGCATTCATAAGAAAAGCTTGAATTCAGCTTGTCATGTTGGACAAGCAAGGCTTTGACAAGGGCTTTTCTATAAGCTCAAAAAGAAAATGTTTGTATATTTCATGGGCAATGTCTCATATTATCCTTTAAAAAGGTAGTCGCTAAGCATGATTTGCTGTTTTGTCATCTAGAGAAAATGATTATTACATAGTTGAGTGCTTAAAGATTTGGTTTGGTGATCGTCCAGTGTCTTTCGGATGGGATTTCATGGGCTTGCCGGAAAGGGGATTTATCCATCAACTTTTTGGGCATCATCTTCACCAAACTCTGCCATATGTAAAATTAGGGTACAATTAACCTCGGGCTTTGAAATCATTGCTTATGAAGTTTTTTCTTTTCAATAGAGAAAGCTGGGTTAGGCAGACCCCTACCAGTTATACAGCCATACCATTTGGGGTTCAAACATGCAACATCCCAACACAAGGTGACGTGCACGAACTGCTCCTGCCAGACAAGCTTATTGGTCATTGCTTATGAAGTTGGTATCCACCAAATTTACAAGAACATTCTGTAGTATTAGTAAGAGGAAGGGTTAAATATTTGGTAAGATTGGAGCGCGGTTTAATCTTCTCTGATAAATTGCATCTGATGGGCCTCCCATTCTTTGGTGTGACCATTACCATGATTCAGATCGCAGCATTGGGAAACTGCAAATGCAGAAGATGTTTACATGAGCAACCGAAAACAATTGTAGAAGGCTGTACAGTGTAAATATGGTGGGTGGTGGAAGAAGAAACAGAGCTTCCATAGTGTCGATGATGATGCTTGTCTTGATAATTCTTGGTCAGATCAAGATCACTGGAAAAGATAAATTTGGTGTAACAACGATGGTGATCACCATGCTTCTTTTGGTGATAACAGAGAACCCCCATTACTAGTTCTTTGAAAAAAAAAAGAAAAAAGGAGAGAAGGCTGCAGAAGAAAGGGCCTTAGAAGGAAGGAAAATAAGACTAATTACAATAAAGGCAAATAATAATTCAAACATTAAAAGGTAAAATAGTAATCTAATTGCCAGCTTTGCGGCTTCTATTTGTTTTCTTTTTCTTTTTCTCTCAACATAGAAAGCTGGGGTTAGGCAGACCCGTACCAGTTATACAACCATACCAATGGGATTCGAACTTGCAACGTTCCAACACAAGGCGACGTGCACTAACTGCTCCTGCACGACAAGCAGAGTCCCGGTTGGTTTGGCAGCTTCTATTTACAATTTGAAGGTAAGTACATGTAATTTCAGCATCATGTATGTAGGGCCGGTCATGTGGACAGGCCGATTGGATCTGCACTAGACAAGTGTAGGTCTAGTTTTGGACCCAACTTTGAGGTGCTACTATTGGATACATATCCTGAATTTATCAGGCTTTCTGTTAGGTACAACCAAACCTGGTTTTGATTGTAGATAAGTACAAACCAGAACAACATCATATCGAAGTCTATATATCATTTGGATTTCACGAATATGATCCGATTAACTAATTGGACCTATTTGATTAAGTATGAAACTATTATCCTATCATGTCCAAGATAAATCAGTTGCGGTTATTGTGAGTGAATTAAATGAGATTGGAGAAAAATGGGTTCAAGCAAAAAATGTGTTTTTTGGTTAGGCTCATTTTCGGTGCAGATTATAAAGAACCGCTAAGATCAGGTTAAACCATTTTAGTTTAATTATATGTTTATTTTTATATTTATTAATTTTATTTGTTTTTATAATATAATATTTGACATAAATATTGCCTATCTAGAGCCCGGCCATATGGATGGGGCTGGCCCGCTTATCATTCTAGTCACAAATAATGGCAATATTTTTGTATGTTGCCAATCTATCATAATTCTTTCAAAAGCCACTATTATCTTGAAATATTGTGGCAGTTCCAAAATATCACTTATTTTTTGATGACGTGGGAAAACCCTTGCCAAGAACTGGGTCACTTAATAGGCCCACCCCCGGCGAGGTAAAACTCTCGGTTGAGGATACAACCACCTAGCCTTACCTGCCCCAACCATGAAACATCACTTATCACAACTAAAAAATACATGTTCTGAGAATCACTAGAATATGAGAGAACCAAAATATGAGAACTGGAAATATGGGCATTTCCAGCACTTTTTATGCAAATCCAACCACTTGGATATGCTTGGCATGATGAATTTGCTAGGAATCAACCATTGGATCTTATATTTTCGATGAAAAAATTATGATTTTTGAGTGCTAGAATATTTACGAACCATTGATTTTAAAGCCTTAAAAAAATCTCATTTATGCATCAAAATCGGATGATTCAAGAGTGTGTTCTTATAAAACCAAACATGTAGACCCATCCTTATGGTCACATTCAAGTGAAAAAAATAAAAAATTCCTGAAAATTGCGGTTCACACATTAGTTCTCACATTTCCAGTTCTCATATTCTAATGACTCCAGCCAGCATTAACTAAGGATGCATGCAGGGAATGTAGTAAGAGCTTCTGTCTGTGGATATGCAATAAATTCCACCAAAAAGGTCTGAATAATATAAAACAGAGTTTTGAAAATAGATTTTTGAAAAACATGAATACTCAGCCTGCAAGTTAATCGCCTTTCCAAGTGGTGAGGGATCAACTCGAACATGATTGTAGCTTATCGGATTAGATCTTCACGTATTGAAGATGCGCGCACCTCTCACGATCTCCTGAAAATAGAAAACGAGCCCTTGATGGTATAGGACACCACCAAGGCTCAAAAAAAAAAAAATGAGAAAAACAAAACAAGTATGTATCATGCTAGACAAAGCTAATCTAAGACAAATAAAATGAAATAAATAAAAATATAAGAAAATGATGCTCACCACCAGATTAGGCAGCCCTCCTAGACAACTTGGTGAAAGTGATGTGACTCTGGGTAATTACCATGTCTTGACTACTTGCTAACAAGGTTCAGTTTAATTGAGTTGGTTCTGGCCATTTTAGTTATTAAACTATGATTTGCAGGACAAGCTGAAAGGAATGAGACTTCCCACAACTTGGCTCAAGATAAGAACTCTGCAGATTGGGCGGTGCTATTTGTAAATCACCCATGGAAATTAGAGGGAAATCAAACACAAGAAGGGTGTTCCATGTCTCCAAGCTAAAAAAAAAGCTGCCTCACAAGACTTCATTATCAAGCAGCAAACTCTAAGAAAAAGTACTGCCTATTCAAAAAATGGTGAAGTATAAGCATCACAAAGAAAAATGCTTGTCACCGCATGGCCAGCTGGGTAGTTGTGAGGGTGCTGAGTTGAAGAAACCGGATCAAACCCCACTGGCGCACGGGTATGTCTGTAGCTTTCATGAGTGGGCCACTTAAAGAATGGTGGTCGTGAGCTCCACTCAGGCTTTTCCTCGCTTCGGCGACTGTTATCATAAAAAAAAAAAATCACTAATCTCATTAATGAGTAAATTTAAACCTTTTTTAAAGTCTTGATGCGTCCAAATGGTGCAAAAATTGAGTAGAAGATGTCTAGGATCTCGAATGCAGGCCAGCAAACAGGAGGCATATTGGACCCGGTCTATTAAAAAAGTTGGTTTGCCGGATCCACTTGTAACCGATGCATCTATGGCCCTAAAATTAAAGCTAGGAAAGGGCACGCCACACTCATGCATGTACAGGCGTTTTTTTTTTTTTAGGATAATAATCGCTCTTGAAAGCATTAACGATAAAATCGTGATATGCTGAAAATATCGCTTTCTACTTGTTATGTAGCAGAAAATTGCTGTGTCCTATATGGAATTAAACTTTTTAGATATCAGAGTTAATTAAAATGCATTAACTGAAACATCGTTGATCTAAAGTCAAACTGGCAGAGATAATGAATCAATTGGACTATTGACTATTTAATTCATGTCAACCAAATTTTGACCAATGAGAGGCTTCAAGTGTTTATTTTCTTTCCAATCGGGTCAGGTGTCCGATCAACCTGAATCCATTTAATTATTTAAAAACAAAAACGTCAAAATATACACTTTTAACCGACATTGATCCGGTTCGATTGTTCTAATCGGATTGTGGGTTGGACTGGAATATCCTTTTTGGCAAACGGATCCAGATTCATTTAAAAGACTTCCACGTTTAACTCTGAATTCCAAAATGAAATGGGAGAGGCAGAGCAGAGGCTGTCGCGTTTCTCTTCCACCTCTCCTTCTTTTGTTTTGGCAGACAGGAGGGCCTCCCGACACCTCTGTTATTTTTGGCAGGACAGTAAGAGCTGCGTCGCTCTTCCTCTTCCTATGCTCCCTTGCTCTTGAGCCAGGGATCGACTCTCACTTCTCTCTCAGCTTATTTGTCATGAAAAAAAAAGAAAAAAAAAATGGGTTTGGATGCATAGATTATATTATCATGAATATGTTATTTCTGTGCTAGGTTTTAACGAGTGTTCCTTTTTTGTGATATTTTAAGTGATATATAACTGCACAATAAATGCGGGATGCTGAGGTGGCATTGAGAGCCAATCATTTTTTTATCGAGTATATATTATTAAACACATTATAATTTATTGGGTTGCAATATTTTGAATGCAAATGTTTATTCACATTAAATTCAATATAATTGTTTATTATGCAAAATGTAATCTGAGGTTTTAAAACAAAGTTAAAACTGTTTTCGGTAATGATCTTAATAATTTTTTTTTTTTAAATTTTCACGTGTTCTGTAGGTTAAAATCTGTAGGTTAAAAATCTTGACAAGTGACATAAGTTTTTGGCTTATGAAAGGCTTATCCAAGTTTATGGAAGGCTTGAATAAGATAGAGGCTAAGGGAATTAGAAAGATGACTTGGTTCAAAGAATCTAGAAGATAGAATCTAAAGCTAGATCTTCCATTTAAAAAAAAAAAAAATAGTCTATGAAAATCTAGGATTTTGGCAAGTCACGGGGCCCACAAAATCCTTCACTAATGGTCAATTTGGTTATGGCCAACAGAAATATTAGTTAAACAAGAATTATCAAAATAAAAATGTGCAATGAAAATATTCAAAATTTAAAGGTTGTGTTTTTTTCTTTAAATTGTGATATGTTCTGGAAAATGTCGCAATCTTTCAGGATAATAACGCCTCTTTTTTTTTTTTTTTAGGATAATAATCGCTGTTGAAAGCATTAACGATAAAATCGTGATATGCTGAAAATATCGCTTTCTGCTTGTTATGTAGCAGAAAATTGGTGTGTCCAATATTATAAACGGCGAAACCACTTGTATTAAAGGACCAGAAGAGGCAACCAAGTGCCCACAAAGCATTAATAAGCCCCCACCTCTTAACTTGGGCAGCTTTCGATATGGTCATTTGCGAAAACTTCAAGGACTCCTCACCTACAGTCACCACCTCCACCTCCACCTCCACCTCCACTTCCACCTCTACCGCTACCGCCCTCACCGCCCATGGGTTCCACCATTTCAAGATCAAGGACTACTCCCTCTGCAAGTTCTTGGGCGAAGGCAATTACTTAGCCTCAGATGCGTTCATGGTCGGCGGGTATTTGTGGGAGGTCCGCTTCTATCCGTTCGGGTTATCCCGCCAGTATAATTCAGAAGGCTTATATCTCTACGTCGCCCTCGCTAGCGAGGGAACCAACGTTAAGGCTGTCTACGGATTTAGCCTCATGGATCAGAGCGGGAAACATGAGCACATGGTCCACGGCAAGCTCGTTAGTAGCTTCGGGGAATACACCTTCAAATATCGGGGAGACATGTCGTATGGCTCATTGGCTCTTTAATCTGTTTCGGTTTCTTGCTTATCTGCAAATTCTGAATGTGTTTCTTGACGATAGATGTCATGAAAGATCTCCTATTAGTTTAATTTTTAGTGCTATTATATTTGATTTTTTTTTTTATTCTTTTGTTTGGGTGGGGTAGGGGGTTGTGAATACTATTCATAACGATTTGGGGAGGAGCATCTCTTTCCTTGGTGTCTTATTTTTCTGAAAATAGATGGTATAAACCGTTGAAAATTCGGAACTCTTGAAATCTTTCTAAATCTATTCTCCTAGGGTCCGTTTGGATGACACCCAAAACCAGGCGTTTAACTCTGGTTTTCGCTGAAAACCCAGTTTTGAAATCAAAACAAGGTTTGGGCACTGTTTGAATGCCAAAATACGGGGGGTCGACAAACCATGTTTTCAAAGAAAACGTGTTTTGTGAAAAATCTACTCGAAGCAGATCCAGTTTATCCGGGGGCCGGGAGGGGGGCGCTGCCCTCTCCCTACCCTTTCTGGACAGTAGATGGCCGGAGAATCCCAATTGATTGCTTCTTTTTTTAAATGTTTGTCCATTTTAAGGGCCACCCGCGGCCAGATAACTCAGATGATGTAATGTCAATCATGTTTAGTCGTTGGCTGGCTGAAAACAGCTTCACTCTGATTCTTTTTAATTTTTCTCTTCTGACAAAATCTTGGAAAAACTAAATTCTTGGTGAATCTACCACCTGATTTTAGTCAAAACATGGTTTCTTAAAAATCAGGTTTTGCCCCTTCATCCAAACTGGGATGTATCACACAGGGTCGAGAGTACCACAAAGTAACTCAACTTATTTTCCATAAGAGTGAGCACAAGAACTTTGTGAAACTCAACAATGCTCTCCCTTTTGATTTGTTAATAATTTCCATTTAATGCAAACCTAAGTCTCTCCAATAGTGTCTTTGATGTCATCTTAATATTGATAGGGTTATGAAGGAGAAAGCATGAGTAACAATGTCTATTTGGGTTTCCTCCAAAAGTATAATCTCCTAAAAAAAGGCCTATTTGGTGCTATGTTGTGTATTATCATTCAGTGAAATAAATTATACTTATTTCACATGACAGGAATGAGACAAAGATAAAAATACCCATACTGGCTCAATTTACACGTGAGTCCTGTCACATGGTTTTGGCGCAAGTTTTATCCAGGATACGGGGTTTGAAATAGATGAAGTATAGTTTGCTACATTGATTAGTCTTTGTTATGCATGCAACATGTTAACATGTTGTGGGAAATATTAAAAGCTAGATATGTATTATGAAAATGGAAAATGTGATGTTGTACTTGATAACCTTGTCATTCTGCATTTCATATATCACACGTTGCATAGCGAAATTTAAAAGACATAGATAAGCATTCCTTCTATGCCTGTCGCTGATCAAACAGCCTAATTAGATGTTTCACATAAAAACATGGACTGCTATTTAATAAACTTGTGGTAGAGAGACAATGCAAACTAGGGACAGTGGAATATGAGAACTACTGTGCGAACTGTAATTTTATGGATTTTTTATTCTTCTCTGTTAAATCTAACTGTAAAAATGTGATCAACATACTTGGCTTTATAATGATCAGCTCTTGAATCATCAGATTATTATGCATGAACGAGACTTTTAAGGCTTTAAAATCAATAGCTCATAATCTTCATAAATATTCAAGCATTCAAAAATCACATTTTTTTATCAAAAATAACAATCCAATAGTTGATTCCTAGCAAATTTACCATGCCCAACACATCTGCACGGTTGGGTTTACAAAAAAAAGGTGTTGAAAATGCCCATATTTCTAGTTCTTGTATTTCAGTTATCATATTTTAGTGTATATGTTCGGAGTAGATGTAAACCTAGGGTTGATGTTCTGTATTCCAGGGTGAACACTTGCTGCGCACAAATCGATATAAAGAGAACTGTGCCCACTGTTTTCCTAATTGGGGGCCACTCACGTTGGGCAGAACACTTATATAAGTGTTCTTCCCAGAACACTAGATTTTCTTCCCTCCTATATTATCGAGAACTGTGCCCACTGTTTTCCTAATGAGTTTGTAATTGCAAGCCACATTTGGAGAGCACCAATTGGATCAATTTATTGACTGCCTTACTTTGACCATTGAACATGATCTCATCTAAATGCTTGTTTGAAGCTGGTCTTTATATTTATGACTAAATAGTGTCTCTTATCGATTTGAGATTTATTTCCCTTTAATTTTTTGTTATATTTCTTATATTTTGTTTTTTTATTGCCATTTTTTCTTTTTTTCTGGTAATAACAGTGTCTATTGTTTGTTGGCAAGTTGTTGTTACTGGTGTCTCGGAAATTCCTAATCACTTGCTTGTAATATACGTGAAAAAAACTCACGTATTTTTTTGTAAACAACCAATCATGATGAGTATTCTTGTTAATACAGGGGTTATGCTCTTTTATTGAAGCTTGTTAATACAGGGGTTATTCTCTTTTATTGAAGAAATCTACTTCAGAAATGTCAAACTACCTAAAAGATGATTCACTTGCAATT
Source organism: Nuphar pumila (assembly GCF_984573655.1). Lineage (NCBI taxonomy): Eukaryota > Viridiplantae > Streptophyta > Magnoliopsida > Nymphaeales > Nymphaeaceae > Nuphar > Nuphar pumila. The sequence continues at coordinate 15,302,468 of NC_143255.1, forward strand.
TGCTGTAGTATTTGCTTTCTCCAATCACACACAGCAGAATCGAAGTTTTGTACCATTTCAGTACCACCTTCTAACATAGGTCAACATTTGGGACAACTCATAGAGAGTGGAAAAGGTGCAGATGTAAGGTTTGTGGTTGAGGGACAGACATTTGCTGCGCACAAGTCTATACTTGCTGCACATTCACCTGTATTTCAAGCTCAGTTTTTTGGACCAATGAAAGATCATGATACAAGTAATATACAGGTTGAAGACATGCAAGCTTCAATTTTCAAGGTTTGTCTATTGTCCTTTTGGAATCATATTTTTTTTGCTTTTACTAGACAGGCAGCCACAAATATGGCAAATATTCTGAAAATAGCTGAATAATTATAAGTAACTCTGGGTAGCCACTATTAAAGGGAAATTATTGGCCGTAATATACGCTGCATTTTCTTTTAAGTATAAACTTTATTTTGAAAATCTTATTTTATTTGTTGTTAATTATATATTTTCTTAATTCTTGTTTATTTGTTGTTCATAAATTTTCTATTTTTTTCTTTATATTTTCATCAAACTATATTGTTAAAGCATATTATTTTTTATTCGTTTGCTTTTAAAATATTTTTAAAACATTTGTGGATTTTCCATGCCAAACCACCAATTTAAAAAAACCTTAAATGAAACACGTCATCGAGATATATATCAAGAGATGACAATATCATCTACATATAACTGGGTATTGGATTGAGTTATTCATGAAAAGCTGTTCAAGTTCTTCTCTTTGATTGGCTAGAATGGTAATTCTTCTCTGTAGAGAAGGGCTTGCAACCCTTTCGGAAATTGTCATGAGATAATTTAAGAAATCGTATTCATGTTTACATTTGAAGAGGTTGATATGTAGTACCTTTATTAAGTATGACGTGTAGATATATAAATCTTGGAGTATTCAAAACTGTAGTGATATAAGTTCTTTTTCTTTTTTCCTTTTGGTTTATTTTGCAGGCTTTACTCCACTTCATATACTGGGATTCGCTTCCTGATATGCAAGAGCCTGTGGCTGAAGAGTCAAATTGTGCTTCGCCTTTATTTACACATCTGCTTGTGGCTGCTGACCGCTATGACATAGAGAGGCTAAGGCTGCTTTGTGGAGCTAAGCTCTGTGAGGAGCTCAGCATGAACACGGTTGCCACAACTTTATCCCTAGCGGAGCAGCACCACTGTGTTCAGCTTAAAACAGCTTGTTTCAAATTTATTAAGATATCAGCAAGTCTGAGAGGTAACTAGACTCCTGACTCATTTTCTCTGAGTTTGATTTTGTGCTCGTTGAACAGTCTGGCGCGAGGTCTCACAATTGGTTTGCAATGGAAATGTTGTGAATCAGTTTATTTCGCGAGTTTAGGTTACTTCGCTGAATCAGTAGGTGAAGGATTCACCATCTATTTTTTTTTTTTTTTTAAATGAGATGTGGACATGCTATTAACATGGTTTGTCATAATGTTGCAGCGTTTATGCAAACTGAATGTTATGAGTATCTGAGGAAGAATTGCCCATCTGTTTTGATCGAACTGTTTGAGCATGCTACCTAAGTGAGGATTCGAATGAAGCCCTGGATAGGAACGATAGCAATCGAAGAAGGTGTAGTAACGCACACTGTCTGCAAAACTGTTTATTTGCTTGATATTGCTTTATTTTTTCTATGCTTTTTTTGTTTGTTTTTCAGTTGAGGATATTCTGGTTTTGTGGTTGGGTTTTGGCGTCAGATATCCGAGTTTTTTATCAACTCCTTTCATTCTAGGTACATCATCAAAAAGCTAATGTTTTTACTTATTTAATTGAATGTACTCATCATTTTGCATTCTGTCAAGTCATCCATGTTATTACGAGTCATTTTTAAAAACTGTGGCAGAACATTTGCGGAAACGATAACGTGGAAATCAAAATCCTTAACGAAACCAAAATCCTTAGGGTGCATTCACTTTCCTAGACAAATTTTCCATAGATGTATGACACCATTTGAGTGACGAAAAAATCCTGAATAAATAGTTGGACCTCTAAGTGGTCCGACTATTTATTGCCATATTTATACCATTTTTAGGACGAAGTGTCCCAAAAAGTAACTAAGGATGCAAGCAGGGAATGTAGTAGGAGCTTCTGCCTGTGGATATGCAAGAAATTCCACCAAAAAGGTTTCGAAAATATAAACAGAGTTTTGAAAATAGATTTTTGGAAAACATGAATACTCAGCCTGCAAGTTAATCGCCTTTCCAAGTGGTGAGGGATCATCTCGAACATGATTGTAGCTTATCAGATTAGATCTTCACGTATTGAAGATGCGTGTACCTCTCGCGATCTCCTGAAAATAGAAAGCGAGCCTAGGACACCACCAAGGCTAAAAAAAAATGAGAAAAAACAAAACAAGTATGTATCATGCTAGACAAAGCTAATCTAAGACAAATAAAATAAAATAAATAAAAATAAAAGAAAATGATGCTCACCACCAGCTTAGGCAGCCCTTCTAGACAACTTGGTGAGCGTGATGTGACTCCGGCATAGCTTCAGCAAGACTGAGGCTTAAATGGTTTGGGTATGGTACAGTGAACTCGGTGGGACAGTGGATCTAGATCTAGGAGGGTGGCTAGAAAGCTCATCAGGGTGAGGTGTAAGGCTTGGATGATCTCTCACAACAATACTCTTATAGCTAGGCTCCAAACTCTAGACACTAATGCTGAAAAGTAAGAAAATGATCCCTATTCATAGTTTTTTATTGAATTTTAGATCCTAATTGGTATATTTTTAATCCAGATATCTCGATCAAACTGTTGTGCAGTGGCCTAATTTTGATGGTTTAAAGTGGTAGGCGATGATTGAGTAATAGATTTTTTAATGAATAAGAAATGAGGTTTTTGAAAGGCTAGTGGTGTAATACCCGCAATTTTTTTGGGATTCAAAATAAATAAAAGGGATTTTTCTAGCATTTGTTGGAATTAATTAACGATTATCGATCGAGTTAATTATTAAGTAATTATCGATAATATTATGACATTTATTTAGAAGTATTTGATAGTTTAGTTTATGAAAATTATCTGAAAATTAAATTTAGAATTTATGAGATTTCAAATGAGGTATTTAGATCTGGATCTTAGTAGAGATTTATGAAGATCAACCAACACCAACATAAATTTGAACTATCCGAATGAATTGGGTTAACCTAAATAGATTCAAGTAGAGATTAGTAATATCAGGGTTTAAACCAAACCTAGAGGTAATTTGGGTCTATTTGAAGACCAAATGGATCATACTAAGTAACATGAGAATTTTGGATCCACTTGGATACCCAAATGTAACTCATTAAGGGTTTTGGATCCATTTGAGACCCAAATAGATCTCATTAGAATAAAATATTTGTTTGAATCCACCAAAGACCCAATTGAATCTCTCCTAAGTGAATAAGATTTGGATCCATTCAGGAGCCAAATGAATCTCACTAGCTTATATATATATATAGGCAATGATACGGTGCTCCTGAAGCACCTACTCCCTTTTATTAGCCGTTGGATCTTTTGTGTTCCAACAGCTGTGATGCATGCGTAAATATGGTTGCGTTGCATTTTAAATATGCATGCAACTTACTTAAATGGTAGTTGCACGCTATGCTCAGCAAATTCCCATTAAAAGGAAAACTGAGCATTTAATATTGGGTTTACTCTCTCTCTCTCTCTTCACACATGCATGCATGGATCTCTTGCTCTCTCGTCGCCTCTATCTCACACACAAGTCCAACTACCTTTTGGTCTTCTAAAAAAACTCTTTCTTTTGTAAAGTCTCCCTCTTAGTTTTCTAAACTCTCTCTCTCTTGTCGATCTTAAAATTTCGCCCATCTGTTCTTATGTCTTTCCAAGACTTAGTTGAGAACCAATACCTGTTTTGGTGTCACTTTCTTAGCTAGAGCAGAGTGTCACCGAGGTTTTATTAATTTTTTACTGTACAAGGTCATAAAACCATACTTGATATGAAATATTACTAGATCATTGTAGAAGGATGATCAATTGGCAGATCATGTGATCATATATGCTCATCAACATGTAGAAGGATGATGCTTGGATGAAACGACTAGTCTTTGGTTTGGAGGAACATAACGCGCACTACATGAGGTAGAATTCAAAGCAACAAATAGTTCATTTTGTTCCATTTTAACCATGGCTTGTTTGACAACGTTCCTTTACACAATGCCATATAACGTGTAAAGCTATTTTTATTTTTTTCAAATTTGTTGGTCCAAGTGAACTGGTGTAGGGTGTACCCAGTTTGGCACATGCACGCAACAACAAAAAAAATATCACTAAGAGGTGCGTAGAAAAGAAACAAACTCTAAAAAAAGATAGAAAACCCCAATTTTGTGAACACTTTTTTTTCGACACAATTTTATGAACACTTTAAAATGGTTTTTTTTCCTTTACATTGATTGACAGTCATACCAATTTGGTTTCAGCACAACAGTTGTGTTTCCAGCACCAATCGGTAGAACACATGAGCCCAGTTGATGGAACCACATGTTGGACGGATGAATCATAATAGAGCACTAACCAGCCACCCAAGAATGTTCACTTGCACTCGGAGGGATGCTACATAACTCCATATTTCACAGAAAAGCTCATCCATCCCCATCTGGTTGCCAAAGGAATAAGGCTCCTCAAGGCCTTCAGAAGGCAACCCAACTGGTCATCTTACCTTTTGCACTCTCTCATCTTCACCTGCAAAACACTATTGGTCCTATTCTCTCTCTCACACATGCCATCATCCATATCATGTGTCAGAGATAGGTGACGGGAGAGATCCACATATGCATGTGAAGAGAGAGGAGAGATATCCATGCATGCATGTGTGAAGAGAGAGAGAGAGCCATTTAAGAAAGTAAACCTAATATTAAATGCTCAGTTTCTCTTTTAATGAGAATTTTATGGGCAAGCAATTAAGTAAGCTGAATGCATATTTAAAGGGCGACATAACCATATTTTTTATCCAACGGCTAATAAAAGGGAGTAGGTGTTACATCATTACTAATATATATATTAAAGTGAATTGGAATTGGTTTCAATGAGACCCAAGTGAGACTCACCAAATTCAAACCGAAATCACCCCCTAACCCAAATGAGTTGGATCCAACCCACAACTCCACCATACTCAACCCATGTACATTGGATCCCATGGAATCCAAACCAAGACCCCAAACCCCATCCAACCATATCGATTGGGGTTGGATCCAAATGGATCCAACCCAACCCCAAAAGTCACCTCAGTCGTCCGCCGCACACTCCTCACATCCCCTGCCGAACGCTATAAATTAAGGGATACCCGTTGGCCCCTTGACGGCCCTCTCTCTCTCTCTCTCTCTCTTTATATATATATATATATATATATATATATATATATATATATATATATATATATATATATATATATATATATCGCGTCTATTTAGACCCTTCACCCCTACATTTTTTTTATTTAAAACGTTACCTCTCCTCTGTTTTGCTGGACGAGTGAGGGCACAACGCCCTCCTCCTCATCCGCTGCACTCAACTGGGCACCACCCTGTGCCTCCCACTTCCATCTGCAATGACCCATAGCACCACCCTCCATCAACGATGCCGTTAACGCCTAGGCAATGGTCAGACGAACACTGTCGACAACTAACCAGTGTCTCTCCCTCTTTACGTGAGAGTCGTGGCCACCACCAATGCCCAACCACCTCCCTCTTCCTATGCTATTCAGGTGGGCGGTCGAAAGACTGTCGCTCTCCTTGGGTCTGCCGGACCACTAGGGCCGGCCATGGACCATCGTTTATTCCTCAGCCTCTAGTTCCTCCTCTTCTCTAAACCTTGCCAGAGAGAGAGAGAGAGGGCAGGCCTACTCCGCCCCTCTTTGCTCCTTCTACTTCTTTGCCCCCTACCGAATGGTAGAGGCAGTCTAGTAGGCTGTCACTCCGCAAGGAGCAGAGGCTGTCACCTTGCTCTTCCACCCATCCTATTGTTTTGGTAGATCGGAGGGCCACCTAACACCTCCCTTTGCCTCTCTGTTATTTTTTGCAATATAGGAAGAGTCGCCCGGCTCTTCTCCTCCCTATGCTCCCTTGCTCTTGAGTGAGGGGTCAACTCAACTTTTCTTTCTCTCAGCTTCTTTGCCGAGAAAAAAAAAACGAAAGGAAGGAGGAAAAGAAAGAAAAAAAAAAGAAAAAAAGAAAAAGGGAAAACAGGGGTGGCCTGCGAGCTACCACCACTGGATTGGGTGGGCCTCGCGATTGCTACCGCCTCAAAAATTGTGCATTGCCTTGGGCACTATGCACTGCATCGCTTGCCCTGCCAAATCAGGTTGGGCATGATTTACAATACGACATCCATATGTGTACTCATTTTTGTGCTAGTAGCATGAAAACTAAGGCACTTGCATATCCTTACTTGTGCAAACACATTTTTCACCGTAAACTTCAAAAAAAAAATCTTTGCAAATAATTTTGAGACTTTTTACTCATTGCAAAGGTTCATGCATTTTGAGGTAGGGTAAATTTGCACTAATTTTAATATTGGTACTATTCTAATGAAGTAAAATTGATATTTGCCTACATTAATTTATGAATAAAACATGTATATATATTTTTTCATGCATGATTTTATGAATATAGGTAAATATGTGCATGTGTTAAGAATTATCTGCTTCGTATTGTGAAATACGTATGTTTGAAATTAAATACGCATGTTCAAAATTATATATGCATGTTATGAAATATAATTGATTCGATGTATCAAATATGCATGCTTTGGTTTTTTGTGTGTATGCTTTGAGGTTCAATTTATGCACATATAAATATTATGAAAATGTGATGTATGATACACTGATAAATGATATGATATCTAATGTGATGCATGTGATGATTTATACATGAAATGATTGAATTACATATGATAGAAATGAGATGTATGCCAGTTTTTTTATATGAAATTGGTTAATTAATCGAGCTTGGACAGGTGGTGTAAAACCTGCAAAATTTTGGTAATTATCAAAATAAATGTTAAAATTCTTTAAAATGAATACGATAGTATGATATGGATTTGATCCAAATGGATCTTGAATCCGAATAAGATCAAATGAATCTGGTAATTGGATTCAGTTAGGGCGAGTAGATTCAGATCCTTGATGAATCAAAAATCCAATTTGAATTCAATTGGATCTCAATGGATCTAAATACGATCGAATCTCAATCAAGATCCAAAAATCTAGTTAGAGAGTTCAGAAGATCTAAAGTATATTTTAGACCCAACTTGAATTTGAGATTCGAATCTCAACCCGATTGCAATTGGATCTTGATAGATCCAAATATCTTGTGGAACCTTATTCAAGACCCAAAAAACGATTAATGAAATTTCGTAGGTGTGTAAGAGGAGTCGGGAGGATCCACTTGGAAACGTGGAAGCCCGTCAAAGAAGAAAAATGTCAGCAAAGACTTATATAAATTAATTTTGCCAAAACAAGTAACAAAGTAAAGTGTGGTGTAGTGGTGAGACTTCTTACCTCTTGAGGTTTGTCATAGTTCAAAACCCACTATGCGCACACATGGGGCATGAAGGAAAACTTTTCTCTTTTTACATAGAAACCGAAAATAGACCTAGACAGGGTTAAGTATAATAAATTTTGATTTATTTGCAACGAAATAGAATATAGCGTAGTGGTGGAGTTTTGCCCCTTTGAGAGTAGACTATGGTTTGAAACTCCCTGTGCACTAGGCCTTTTTCCACAAACCACATGCATTTTTATCTTTTTGAAAAAAGTAAAAAACGTGGAGGCTAAAAGAATCCCTATCTTTTAGCCCTCCTTCCACAAAAAACATGAGAGGAGTTGCTACTCCTCTCACTTTACCAAAAAAATAGAAAAATCTCACCAAAAGGGGATGGAAGGGTACCACAAAAGAAAAAAAAATGGTTAAGAAATCAAATGCTTATGTAGAGAGAAGGGCAACATAGGAAATTTGAGTTTGAGTTTAGAAAAGGGAAATCGTGTGATGGGTGGGACGATTTCCACTTTTTTCTCTTTCAAAATTTTTTAAAGACCTAACTAAGTGGAGTTAAAATAGGGGAGGAAGCCTCCTTAGCAAAATCATGAAACACGATTTGGACTCTCTCTCTTCCCTAAGCCACCATTGTTGACGTGGGGAGCTCTCTTCCTTGCCTTACGGGAAGTTCCAACCGAGAATAAGTGACGCCATCTCCACCGGCTCAATCTTCCGAATAAGGTAAGGGGTATTATTTTTATATGTGAGTGTTCAATGCCCTGTTGTATGAGTATGTTGCATCCCCCTTCCAAACACAAGCGGGAGAAACATGCCTACTAAGGTAGTCACAAGCCTTAATCATGGCCGTTGATGGTATTGGTAAAAACCTTGTTTGTGTGGATAATTTGGAACCCACCAAAAAAGAATTTTTTAACTACCGTAAATGGGCATTGGATCACATAGATAGCCTGCACTCCCTCACGAGTTGCAGCCCTAAAGTGATGAACAACTTTCAACATCAACCCCATAGCCTGCGGGTTTGACGTTGAGGGCGGTATAATCAGGCCGAATCCTCGTTGTGGTCGATCCACGTATTGTGACTTCAAGTGTGCACGTGACCTGGGACTGTCAGAGTACCTTCGTTTTTACTCTTGTTGTTCATTATGAGTCCGGCAAATTGCTCAGGTGTAAGTCTTTAAACGTTGCTGTCATAGATATAGTAAAATGGCATGTTAACAAGTTATATTTCCATGGTTTATGCAAAGATTAAATTAGTTACATACAGGTTTAGGGGTTTATAATATTAGTAATCTGGATCAAATTAGTGTCTTTTTTTTTTATAACACCTCCAGTATGACACCACAAGCAGCCTACAAACCATGTGTTATCTTTTATGATGTTGTTGCTCTGTGATTTAATACATTGGTCAAGGCATTAGCAGGGGCTGTCGTGCGGGTGATTCAAACGTGAACTCACATACACGTAGCCTAGCAATAACACACACACACACACACAAAAAAACATACGTGTGACACAGTTTGCATCTTCGGTTAGGCACTGATTCCTAACTGGGAAGGAAATGGTGGTTGGTGACAATGGTGCCCCGCTCATTGTCGGCAGTGGTTAAATCAATATATATATATATATATATATATATATATATATATATATATATATATATATATATATATATATATATATATATATGTGTGTGTGTGTGTGTTCTATATGATAAAACATTTTTGAAAAAAAAATTGGACGGTTGCACGATGGATACTTGAAATTGCAAAGGCCCAATTATATACCTATTCTTGTTCCATTCAATAGTCCTAAGAAAGAGAGAAATTTGATGGTTTGATCATCATTTTATGAAAATAATGCACATAGACACTCTTTTGCAAAGGTTGCATATTTTATCATTTGTTCCCAAAATCAAGGCTTATAACTTTCCCAAGTTATTACTTTGTTTACAAGTGAAATACACCTCATTTCTACTAGATGCAAGCTGACAGCCACGGTGTACAATTGAATATTTTGCATTCTGCTGGGCCCAATTGGATGAGTTACATTGACCCCAACCGCGGCCTGGTGTGGTCTTTATTGGCGCAGCTGTAAGGCTGTTAGAAGTCTGTCTATGCCCAGTTGTAGCTGGAGTGGATTGGCAACATAGCAATGACTTGTCACAACCAGACCTCAGTCTAAATAGAATATATATATATATATATATATGATAAAATATTTTAAGAGACAAAAGGTTCAGTACGGCCTTATAAATGATAAATGCTTGAGTTCACAAAACCTCAATTATATATGTATTCTTGTTCTATTTGTCAATCTAAAGAAAGATAGGAGTTTGGATGGTTTTGGCTATCATAGTATACACAAATACATTTTAATAATTATTCCCGAAATAAATGTTTATCTCATTACTGAGTTTATAAAATATAGAGAATGACCAAAGTGCTTGTTAATTCCTTTACAAATGAAATATGTGTTACGTCTGAGATTCACTATTATTCACACACTCAGAGTAGTTTGAAACTCATGGGTGAGAACATACATTGTTTATGGCAAAACTCCATGTAGTGCACATATTCAGATAGCACAATAATTTTGATGATGTGCTTATGAATAGAATATTTTGTGCTGATGAACGTGACAAATATATCAATCACGTATTCATGTTGCACATGGTTTTTGTGTATGGTTGACATATGAATGTTGTGGTCAATGTTCAATGCATGAACCACATGTTAAATGCATATTTGGTTATAACTGCACAATTAAGAAAAACTACAGGAGCGTGATAGTACAAGATTGAAACTGAGCATGCCAAATCCTTGTGGTGCCATATGGGCACTTATGATGCTAATTGATTTGCATATAAGTGCATCATGATTGCATATAAATATTATGACATGTCTTGTGTCGGTTGATCTATGGTTGTTCTTCAAAAATTTGCATAATAAAGGATGTTTTTCATGCCATGATCATGTGAAAGCTCAAAATCGAGCTTGCGGTCTTGCGGGACCATTGTAGTGCCATGCGAGCACTTATGAAAAGTTGTACTTGAGACATGCCTTATGAGTACATGGTTAGTGAGGTACGGAACGTACACTCGAGCTCAGAAATAAAACTTTAAAATGCTTAAATATAAGTACTCGACTCATAGTTGAGCCAAAGATCTGAGAAATCATGGTTAGTGCCTATGGGGCATTCGATGAGTAATGTGTATACACTGAGATCACCTCGAGTGTGGGTTGGGATTTTGGAAATCCTGTGTGGTGCAATGACTTGTACATAAAAATAAACGAGAATGAAAAATATGCACACATAACCTAAATGTGGGATTCTGGGTATACCTGAAAGATGGTATATGTTACCGATTTCCCGGGATATTGAGTATACCTGATAACGATATATGTTACTGGTTTCCCAGGGCTCTAGGTACACTTGAAAGAGAATGTATGTTACCGGACCCAGGGTTTACCTTGGAGAGGGTAGGTAGTACACACTTCGTGGACATTCTTGTCTTTGTGATAGCTATGCGTCTCATCCGGTCCCCAGTCCATGGAGTTAGGGGGCCAGGACTACCAATGCGTCCTAGGTGGTAGATCCAAGTCTTCTGCAATGCTTGTGTGTACCCACAGGGTAAGTGAAAGATAAATATAAAAGTTTTACTTTATTCTCGTAGTGGTTTATGAGTAAATATTGTAATCCTTGTATTAGATCTTAGAAATGGTAGAAACAAGTAATGACTATAAGAATGATCATGTATCTGATACTTTTTCCTTGTTTCATAGTAAAGTAGAAAGCATGCTTGTCTCAATAAAAAATTTTTTTTTAGCAAGTTATGATGCATGATATTTTATGAATTTAATAACTGCAAATGTTGCACATATTTGTATACAGGACACTGTGCATAACATATGGATATAATGCTTCTTACGCAGACAGGGGAGTCTGACCCTTTCTGCATTAATATTTTTCAGGTAGCGAGTAAGTGGAGCAATCACGGGTGTCACTGCGGAAGTAGCCATGGAATCTCATTCTTCAGTGATCGTGTTTAGAACTCTGATTAGTCTAATTCCTGTTGCATTTATGAGTTGTAATAAATGAACAAATTACTTTCTTTATTGAATGAAAAGTTCTTTAGTACTCTTTATTTTACCCTGTAATTTGCCCGACTATTGGACTGGTCACTTCCGCTATTTAAAAAAAAAATCAAAATTTATTTTCTGTCTAAATTGTTGGGGCGTTACAGGTGGTGTGTGACCTTGTGTATGATTATCCGAATTGATATGTGTTAATGTTCTAAAGTGGTGGTCGATAATCTTATGTTTGGTGAATTGAATGTATACATTCTTGTGCTCAAATTGGTGACCGTTGATCTTATGAGCAGTTAACTATGTCTATGCATGTATAACAATAGAATCATTGATAAACTATTCCAAAGAGAATCTCTTTGAGGGTATGCATAACCAAGATCAGGTGATCCGACTAGGTCAGTAAATCTTTGTGAAGAAGTGCATTGTCCAAGACAAAGAAACTCGTTAGGATGATAAATCCCTGTGAGAAAATGCATTGTTTAAGACCAGGTAATCCAACTAGGGCGAAAACTCTTCATGAGGGTGTACATTTTCAAGATCAAGTGATCCGAAGTTGAACTTGTGAATCTCTGAGGATGAATACTAAAAGTAAATTCTGATATACCAGACTAAGGATGTATATTTGTGATTACTCATGTTGATTATGATATACTATTTTATGTTTCATGTCCTTATAAATTATGGATCCTGATATAAGATTATGATTAAACATGTTAGTGAATGACACATCACACCTGCTTAGTCACTTTGCAAAGGAATATATTATATTTTTTTGATTGAAATATACCACATATGTGTATCATGATTGATGTATATCATGAATATTTGATTAAATAGCGTATATTATCATTAATATGTTATTTGTGCACTCACTACGTGTTCTGGTGTAGACCTACTAGGCTTTCATGAGTGATCATTTTTATGATATTTCAAGTGATGTATAACTGCATAATAAATGTAAGATGTTGAGGTGACGTTGAGAGCCAATCATTTTTTTCTTGAGCATTGAATTGTGGATACATATTATTAAACACGTTATCGTTTATTAGGTTGCAATATTTTGAATGTAAAAGGTTATCCACACTAAATTCAGTATAATTGTTACTGTGTGAAATGTAACCCGCTTGAGGTTTTGAACCAAAGTTAAAAATGTTTTAGCTAATGATCTTAATAAAAAAAAGTTTTTAATTTTCACGTATTCTACAAGTTAAAAATCTTAGGGCATTACAAGTGGGATAAGTTATGTCTTATGAAAGGCTTATCCAAGTATATCCATAGTTTAAAAAAATTAGTCTATGAAAATCTAGGATTTTGGCAAGTCATGAGGCCCACAAAATCCTTCTCTAATGGTCAATTGGGTTATGGCCAACATAAATATTAGTTAAACAACAGTTTTCAAAATAAAAATGTGCAATGAAAATATTAAAAATTTAAAGGATGTGTTTTTTTCTTTAAATTGTGATATGTTATAAAAAATGCCACAATCTTCCGCTCTTTTTTATTTTAGGATAATAATAGCTCTTGAAAGCATTAACGATAAAATCGTGATATGCTGAAAATATAGCTTTCTACTTGTTATGTAGCAGAAAATTGGTGTGTTCAATATGGAAATAAATTTTTTAGAAATCAGGGTTAATTAATCTGCATTAAGTAATGTGCATCATTTCAAGCTAATTAATTGTTGTTTTAATATGATTTGGTACTAAATAAATTCCTTGCTTCATTAAGCCAGAGGTGGTTTTCCATAAAACAGACTTTGGAAAGTAGTAACTCATTAAGAAAAGAAAAAACGTTCAAAATTCGAAGCCTTGGGAAGTGGAACTTAATTACTTTGATTGAGAGTTTTCAAGTAAAGCCCATAATATGGTATATAGCTAGGTTTTTTCTTTTTCAATTTCGCCTTATATGTTTTAAGTATTAGTTTAATTACTGCTGCTGGTGATTTTGACTAAAAAAACGTGAGATTAATAAAATTATTCAAAATTCACCAGAAAAACACGTGCAATAATTTCTCGTTTTAAAATTTTGTATACACCTAAATTTATTTTTCGATTAATCTCAATTTTTTGTTACGATCAAAGTTTAAATTCCAACCACGTTTATTCAAAGCCTAGCCATATGATTATGGACGAGCCATTGTCTACTTGTGATGATTATAGCAGGTATGGATCCGGGTTCAATTGATTTACATGAACCAGACACCAACTATACCCGGTAAAATAATATGTCAGCCAAATTTTGATCAATGAATCAATTGCACTATTGACTATTCAATTCATGTCAACCAAATTTTGACCAATGAGAGACTTCAAGTGTTTCTTTTCTTCCCAGTCGGGTCAGGTGTCCGATCCACCTGAATCCATTTAATTAGTTTTGGTAGAAAGTTTCAGATCCGATTCTCGTAAGCAGGTACATCTGTGCTGCATGGGACTTGTCCCTTTTTCCAAACGAGTTCTTGAGAATTGTGGTGGAAAATAAAGGCCATGATCGGTTTCCAACATTAATAAATTTCAAAACATGGGAACTTGAGACGGAGGCATCCGGATATGTCATACTTTTTTAATGAGAAAAAAAAACAGGAAACTGCATGGATATGGGGGGGGGGGGGGGTGCATATGTTTTAAACGTCTGATAGTTGATATATTTAATTATTTAAAAACAAAAACGACAAACTATACACTTCAACCGACATTGATCCGGTCCGATTGTTTTAATCGGATTTTGGGTTGGACTGGAATATCTTTTTTGGCAAACGGATCCAGATTCATTTAAAAGACTTCCACGTTCAACTCTGAATTCCAATTCGATTTTTTTCAGAGTCTGTTTGGAAGGTGGTGACGGGAGAGAAATAATTCTAGTAGAGAGACGTGGGCAGCTTTTGATATGGGCATTTTCGAAAACTGCAAGGACTCCTCAGCTACAGTCACCACCTCCACCTCTACCGCCTTCACCACCTATGGGTTCCACAATAACGATTTGGGGAGGAACATGTCTTTCCTTGGTGTCTTATTTTTCTTAAAATAGATGGTATAAACCTTTGAAATTTTGGAACTCCTCAAATGTTGGCACAAATACCTTGATATCTTGTTTCTAAATCTATTCTCTCGGGGACCGTTTGGATGACACCCAAAACCAGGTGTTTAACTCTGGTTTTCGCTGAAAACCCAGTTTTGAAATCAAAATAGGGTCTGGGCACTGTTTGAATGCCAAAATACTGGGGTTTGACAAACCATGTTTTCAAAGAAAACCTGTTTTGTGAAAAATCTGCTCGAAGCTAATCCAGCTTATCCGGGGGCCGGGAGGGGGGTGCTGCCCTCTCCCTACACTGTCTGGCCAGTAGATGGCCGGAGAATCCCAATATTGATTGTTTCTTTTTTTAAATGTTTCTCCATTTTAAGGGCCACCCACGGACGGATAACTCAGATGATATGATGACAATGATGTTTAGTCGTTTGCTGGCTGAAAAACAGCTTCACACTGATTCTTTTTAAATTTTTTTTCTGACAAAATCTTGGAAAAACTAAATTCTTGGTCAGCCAAACACGTGATTTTAGCGGTTTCTCAAAAATCAGGTTTTGCCCCTTCATCCAAACTGGGATGTATCACACAGGGTCGAGAGTACCACAAAGTAACTCAACTTATTTTCCATAAGAGTGAGCACAAGAACTTTGTGAAACTCAACAATGCTCTCCCTTTTGATTTGTTAATAATTTCCATTTAATGCAAACCTAAGTCTCTCCCATAATGGCTTTGATATCATCTTAATATTGATAGGGTTATGAAGGAGAAAGCATGAGTAACAATGTCTATTTGGGTTTCCTACAAAAGTATTATCTCCGAGAAAAAGGCCTATTTGGTGCTATGTTGTGTGTCATCATTCAGTGAAATAAATTATACCTATTTAACATGACAAGAATGAGAAGAAGATAAAAATACCCATACTGGCTCAAGTTACACGTGAGTCCTGTCACATGGTTTTGGCGCAAGTTTTATCCAGGATACGGGGTTGGAAATAGATGAAGTATAGTTTGCTATATTGATTACTCTTTGTTATGCATGCAACATGTTAACTCATGCAATACTAATTGCATGATATGTTGTGGGAAATATTAAAAGCTGGATATGTACTATGAAAATGGAAAATGTGATGTTGTACTTGATAACCTTGCCATTCTGCATTTCATATATCACACGTTGCATAGCGAAATTTAAAAGACATAGATAAACATGCCTTCTATGCCTGTCGCTGATCAAACAGCCTAATTAGATGTTTCACATAAAACCATGGACAGCTATTTAATAAACTTGTGGTCGAGAGAAAATGCAAACTAGGGACAGTGGAATATGAGAACTACTGTGCGAACTGTAATTTTATGGATTTTATATGGACCAGCTCTTGAATCATCTGATTATTATGCTTGAAAATAAAATATCATGGACTGCTATTTAAGGCTTTAAAATCAACAGCTTATAATCTTCATAAATATTCGAGCATTCAAAAATCACATTTTTTTCATCAAAAATAACAATCCAATAGCTGATTCGTAGCAAATTTACGATTAGCAACCCATCTGCATGTTTGGATTTACAAAAAAAAGGTGTTGAAAATGCTCATATTTCTAGTTCTTGTATTTCAGTTATCTTATTTTAGTGTATATGCTCGGAGTAGAATTAAACCTAGGGTTGATGTTCTGTATTCCATGGTGAACACCTTAAAAGGTGTTCGCCCTTTTAAGAGGGGCTGTACACTGGATTCCCCCTCTTTAATTGCCACCCCTCGCCTTTTATTGGGGGCCACTGACGTTGGGCAGAACACGTATATAAGTGTTCTGCCCAGAACACTAGATTTGCTTCCCTCCTATATTATTGATAACTCTGCCCACTGTTTTCCTAATGAGTTTGTAATTGAATGGCACATTTCGAGAGCACCAATTGGATCAATTTATTGACTGCCTTACTTTGGCCATTGGACATGATCTCATCTAAATGCTTGTTTGAAGCTGTTCTTTGTATTTATGAATAAATAGTGTCTCTTATCGATTTGAGATTTATTTCCCTTTAATTTTTTGTTATATTTCTTGGAATTTGTTTTTTTATTGACATTTTTTCTTTTTTTTCTGGCAATAACAGTGTCTATTGTTTGTTGGCGAGTTGTTCTTGTTACTGGTGTCTCAGGGAAATTGCTAATCACTTGCTTGTAATATACGTGAAAAAAGCTCACATATTTTTTTGTAAACAACCAGTCATGATGAGCATTCTTGTTTATACAGGGGTTATGCTCGTTTTTCGATGAAATCTACTTTAAAAATGTCAAACTACGTAAAAGATGATTCACTTGCAATTTGCTGTATTATTGGCATTCCCCAATCACACACAGCAGAACCGAAGTTGTGTACCATTTCAGTACCACCTTCTAACATAGGTCAACATTTGGGACAACTCATAGAGAGCGGAAAAGGTGCAGATGTAAGCTTTGTGGTTGAGGGACAGACATTCGCTGCGCACAAATTGATACTTGCTGCACGTTCACCTGTATTTCATGCTCAGTTTTTTGGACCAATGAAAGATCATAATACAAGTAATATACAGGTCGAAGACATGCAAGCTTCAGTTTTCAAGGTTTGTCTATTGTCCTTTTGGAATCATATTTTTTATGCTTTTACTACACAGGCAGCCACAAATATGGCAGATATTCTGACGTGTAGATATATAAATCTTGGAGTATTCAAAACTGTAGTGATATATGTTCTTTTTTCTTTTTTTTTTGGTTTATTTTGCAGGCTTTACTGCACTTCATATACTGGGATTCACTTCCTGATATGCAAGAGCCCGTGGCTGAAGAGTCAAATTGTGCTTCGTCTTTAATTACACATCTGCTAGTAGCAGCTGACCGCTATGACATAGAGAGGCTAAGGCTGCTTTGTTGTGTTTAGCTCTGTAAGGAGCTCAGCATAAACACTGTTGCAACAATTTTATCCCTAGCGGATCAACACCACTGTGTTCAGCTTAAAACCGCTTGTTTCAAATTTATAGGGGATATCAGCAAGTCTTAAGGTAACTAGACTCCTGACTCGTTTTCTTTGAGTTTGATTTTGTGCTCGTTGAACAGTCTGGCGCGAGGTCTCACAACTAGGTTTGTCATGGAAATGCTGTGAATCAGTTGATTTCGCTATGAGTTTAGGTTACTTGGCTGAATCAGTTGGTGAAGGATTCACCATCTATTTTTTTTTAAATGAGATGTTGACATCAACAAAACTATAAAAGAAAGCCCAAAAAGAGTAGTTTTAGATCCAGACTGGTGTAATATCCATGCTATTAACATGATTTCTGTCATAATGTTGCAGCTTTTATGCAAACTGAGGGTTATGAGTTTCTGAGGAAGAATTGCCCATCTGTTTTGTTCGAACTGCTTGAGCATGTATCCAAGTGATGATTCGAATGAAGCCCTGGATAGGAACGGTAGCAATCGAAGAAGATGAAGCAACGGACATCTGTTGGCACACTATCTGCAAAACTGTTTATTTGCTTGATATTGCTTTATGTTTTCTATGCTTGTTTTTTGGCTTTCAGTTGTGGATATTCTGGTTTTGTGGTTGGGTTTTGGCGTCAGATATCCGTGCTTTAGCAACTTCCTTCATTCTAGATACATCAAAAAAGCTAATGTTTTTACTTATTTAATTGAATGTACTCATCATTTTGCATTATGTCAAGTAATTCATATTATGACGATTGTCATATTTAAAAACTATATCAGAACATTTGTGGAAAAGATAACGTCCACTTTTCCTATCTCGAAATCAAAATCCTTGGGGTGCATTCACTTCCCTAGACAATTTTCCCATAGATATATATCATTATGGAGGGACCAAAAATCCTGGATAAAAATACCATTTTTAGGACAAACTGTCCCAAAGAGTACGGGTCATATTTTCCATATAGCATCTCAAGCGGGACAGTTGGAGGACCATGCCATTTTCGGTTGATTTTGGGATTATTTCTTCTGTCATGCAAATGTGTATCATGGTACCGAACCACCACATATATATATAACTGGAAATATGAGAACTAATGTGAACCACTATTTTTATGAATTTTTTGTTACTCTTGAATCTAACCCTACATATTTGATTTACATGTTTGGTTTTACAAGAACCTGTTACTGAATCGTCGGATTTTGATGTATAAGCTATGCTTTGCCTAAAATCAGGTGTTTGGCTTAGCAAGAACTCTGTTTTTCAAAGAAATTATCAGAGAAAAAGTGTAGCTGCTTTTCAGCCACCAACAACAACAATTTCTTTTTTGGTTCATATCGCTGACCCCAACTGTTTTGGGATGAAGGCGTAGTTGTTGTTTTCAGCCACCAATCGACTAAAAATGATTATCATATCATCTGCATAGTATCACAGTTATGCGGTCGTGGGTGGCCGAAAATGGCCAAACATATAAAAAACTAAAAAATATTCTGGCATTTTCCGTCCATATATTACCCGGAAAACCGGCAGGCATAAAAAAAAGCAAAAAAAAAACATTGGCTGGCTATTTTAGCCGGCCAGTTGATGGCCAGGATATGAACTGGGTGCTTTTGCGAAAAAATGAAAAACAAATTGCCCGCCAGAAACAGCCTTGAAGGGTAGGGAGAGGGTAACGCCCCCTCCCCGTTCCCGGATAAACGTCTTGGAAAACATGGTTTGCCAAACCCCGCATTTTGGCATCAATACAGTGCCTAAACCCTGTTTTGATTTCTAAACTGGGTTTTTAGCTAACACCAGAGTTAAACACCTGGTTTTGGGTGTCATCCAAACTGTCGCTAAGGGAAAATATTTTAGAAACTAGAGTTCTGAATTTTTATAGGTGTTTTTCATCTATTTTCAGAAAAATAAGACGCCAAGGAAAGAGATGTTCCTTCCATCATATCGTTATGAATAGTATCCACAACACCCCCTCAACCCCAACACAAACACCCAAAAAAGTAAAGAAAAAACCAGCATATATCAAATATAATAGCACTAAAAATTAAACTAATAGGATATCTTTCAGGACACCTATTATCTAGAAACCCAATCAGAATTTGCAGATAAGCAAGAAACGCAAACAGACTAAAGAGCCAATGAGTCATACGACGTCTTCTCGAGATTCGAAGGTTGTGTATTTGCCGACGCCCATGTCCTTGCAGAGGGAGTAGCCCTTGATCTTGAAATGGTGGGAGCCATCGATGGTGTGGGTGGTAACGGTGGAGGTGATGACTGTAGGTGAGGAGCCCTTGCAGTTTTCACAAATGCCCATATCAAAAGTTGTTCACGTGAACGTAGGGGGTCGCCTGAGGGAGGGTGAGAAGGTTGGGCTTCTTCTTCTTCCTTCTTTTTATATTGTTCAGCAAGTGAGTGAAAATTCTAATTGTATCTTCTAATTCACTTTCCTATTAACCAAACAAAATAGATTTTGTCAGCAAGTGATAATAGCAGATAAAAGAGTGAGTAAAAGATCAAATTCATCACATCCATATCTTTCAAGAATGTGTAACACTGTGGATCCTTCGATGATGATGATGAACCTATAAATAAAAAAATAATGCATTAGTTACACATGATAACATAAACATTCACTAATTATAAAATTATTATTTCATTACCTTGTGCTTCAGCCTACAACCAATTTTGAGAGCACATCAAAGCCTCTACTGTAGTTGAAAGAAGTCTGCCACGATGTGGACTCACCACCCTTCCGTCTGTACTAAAAGCTGACTCTGAAGCAATTGTGGAGACATGAATAACAAATATATCCTTTGCAATCTTTTGTAGAAGAGGATACTTCAGACCACTTGACTTCCAAAAAGATAGTATATCAAAATCTGTAGTTCTTGGCATCATCCCATCTTCTAAGTAATGTTCCAACTCCGATCTCCCACATGCTTTTTCCATATCTTTAGATTGTATAAACTTATCAAAGTCAGAAAGATCATCAATTAGTGGACATTTGGATCCAATACTTGATTGAGGAGAAAGTTGAGGTTCATTGGAGTTATTTTCTTGTTTTTCATATTCACTAATCAACTCTAAACAAAGATTATTAACCCTCATAATTTTATTTAAAGCCTTATTATCTCCATAAATTTTCTTGTAATAATACTCCAACATGCTCAACTTGTATCTTGGATCTAAAATAGTGGTCACTCCCATAATACCATGGATCACACTCCAATACTTATTAAAATTTTCTAACATTCTAAGTGTCATACTTTTCACCACATCTTTTGGATCACTTAACCACTTAGTCATCTCAACTCTAATCCCACAAATAGTTGGAAAATAGGCAATTGTTGTAGGATACTTTGTACCTGAAAATAATTCTTTTGCATGATGAAATAACTCGAATTTCTCACAATTATCTTGTGTCACCTCCCAATCTTCTTATGTCGGACAACACTTATAGTGAAGATCTTGATATGTCAAACGAGTAAAAACATCTTTATAAAGCAATGTAGTTTGAAGCATAAGAAAAGTTGAGTTTCATCGAGTTTTAACATCAAGAGAAAGTTTTTTGGTAATTGAAATATGCATTTGATAGGCAACCTCTTTAAATCTTTGTATTCTCATGGGAGATGATATCCAATAAGCAACATTGTCACGAATTCTTTCAATTCTTTCTCCAATTACAACCAAACCAGCTTGGACAATCAAGTTGAGAATATGCGCACAACAACGCATATGAAACTATCGCCTATGTAATATTAATGAACTAAATATAAGTTTATCCAATACAATATCCACAACTATATCATTGGTGGTGCAATTATCCATCGTCAAACTTATCAACTTCCTATCAAGGTTCCACTCGAACAAATAATCCATCAAACACTCAGCAAGAACTTCCTTGGTATGTCGATAAGGCACATATAAAAACCTGAACATAATATAATAAAGGTGATTAAATATTAATATTCAAAAAACATATTAGTAATGAATGAAAAAAAAAAGATTAACATTTGATAAGTACCTTATGATTCGACTTTGCAAGCTACAAGAATTATCAATGAAGTGTGCAGTAATAGCCATGTATCCCTTCTTTTGATTGGTAGATGACCACATGTATGTAGTGATAACAACTCTACTCTTAGTTTTTTCCAACAACTCCATTGTCTTGTCTCATTCCACATTATAAATTTTTTTAAATATCTTTTTTCACAGTATTTCGAGTAATCATTTTGAACAAGGGTTGAAGAGTATTAGAATATTTTCTAAACCCATAATAATCAACCATAATAAGAGGATATTCATGTAGAATAATCATCATAGCAAGATCTCTTCTTTCAGCATCATAAACAAATTGGCAATTCTCTATTGTTTTCTCGGCATTTACTGTAGCTTTGTTTGTAGCCAAAATATATTACTGAATATTATGCTTAAGCCTATGACAAATCTTAACATGATTATGCAAATGAGTAGTTCCAGCCTTGGCACCACCAGCAAGACATTTATGACAATGATTACACTCTGACTTATCCTTTCCACCAATCTTTTCCCTAGTGAAATATTTTCATCCAATTGATTTATGCCTACTTGTCTGTCCAAGTGCCAATGTACCACAATTAGTTGATTGGTCTTCATTATCTTTCATTGAAATATGATTGCTATCAACTGATGTTAACGTAGCTTGAGACATACTATGTAAAATTGAAGGTTGAGAAATTAAATTATTGGTTCTTGGTTCTTCCTCTTCCATATCAAATTATGGCACACCAACTTATAGATCTATAAAACATTCACAAAAAAATGACATACATATAGCAATTTCACTAAAATCTGGTTCAAAATAAAAATAATAGAAGTATAGTAATAAGACATAATAGAATTTCAGAGAGCCAGAATGATGCAATAAGAGATGAAAAATTGAACGTTAACAATAGAAAAAATGAAAAACATCAAGAATGAGTTAGTGTCTAGTGAGTAGTGACAGAAGCTGGATGAAAATTTAAGAAAATCAACTTTACAAAAAATATCAGGAAAACTTTACGGTAATTTAACATAATGGAGAAATACAACTGCATAAAAAAATAAAATGTTGTATGTTGATAAATACACTTGCATGTAAAAATTTTCAAGCATATTGTCGACCCCACTCCTGTAGACACCTAGGATAATAACAAAAAAAAACAAAGACAACAAAACAATAAACAAAGGCATGAAAAATCCAAAAAAACAAACAAACAATAACATGTTGTCGAATCCACATAGTCACTAACCAGCACATATCATGGTCAATATTTTCTAATTTATTATGGTACACAAACCCCCCAACCATAGGTAGTTTATAACCCCTCTAATACAAGCAGAGGATTCTAGCCAAAGAGACCCTCTGCTTGGTAAGAAACCCTCCAAAGACCATGTTTGTGTACTCAAAAGCCAAAAAAAAATTCTAGCATGCTGATTCTAATATGATGAATAATCTCCACCGGCATAATGAAAATCAAGTCACAAATGGTGCCCTACCACATGAAAAAAAAACACCAAGCATTTTAAGAAATGTGTTCCGTTAAAAACAAGACTCAAGCATCCAAAACCAATAAGAAAAAAAGAAGTCAAATACAAAAAATTGTTATTAAAACAGCTAAAAAAAAAGACAAACATGCCAAGAAAAAATTTGTTACAAAAATGTGATATACTTTTGATTGGTAGCCTAATATAGAATATGAGTAGCGGATGTGCAATGATGACCATCATCACAAACTAGTAAAGAGATAGACTGACATTGAATATTAAACTTACATTGAGCATGAAAGTATGATGTGTTATGGTCACCTTCCAAAATCCACTGAGCTTTAGATGTTTGACGCAAAAAGGCTTCTTCAATATGAAATAAATAAATAAGCTTATGTTTTAGCTCCGAGTACCCATCCACAAGCTCCACCTGTCCAGGATCAATACGATTTTCAAAGGCCATCTTTAGCATGTTGTATATTACCAAACCTAAGTTTTTTTCAAAACTTAAGTGCTACTTAATGGCATAAGCTTTAACACTACTCATTGCATGCAGCAGTCAAACGTGTGTTGGAACCAAAGGTCAAAAACAAGCTCAGAGTAACCGTAGCCAGATGTTGAAAAAGTGAGAGGGCGTAGGCAAATCTGAGTAATATTTGAATGAAACAGTTAGTGCCTTGCGATCTGAAACCGGATTGGAAACAACCTCAACTGAATAAGGAAACACTGAGAGCCATTGTTGATTAATTAAGCCATGATCACCCGAAATGTGTTTCCAAGCATGATTCAAATTTTAAAATTTATATGTTGTACTTAAAAATCAAAACAAACAAGAAAAGCAGCAGTATAGAATCCAATTCTTTGGATGCACACTCCTGCATGCGACAAGAAGACTAAAATCACTTGTCATTCTTGTCAAATCCGAACCCAGCACCGAAGTAAAACGCCACAACGAGCAACCACAGATCGATGTAAATGGCAACCAGAGACAACCAATCTTGCATCACATCCCTTGCAAAGTTGGTGGACGAATTTGGCACTAACGATGATGGTCGCCGATGGTGGACAGAGACAGGGCTGAGAGCTGACGAACGTGGTGCTGCACATGATTTAGGGTTAGTAAGTTAGTATATATTATTATGGTTTTATTAGTATTTTAGTAATTTTATTAACGGGGGTGGGGCGGAGAGGGGCTGGGATGGGGGTGGGGAGGGGAGGGGAGGGGCGGGGGAAAGTGTAAGTCCATCCTTGCACGGGGATGAATTTTGACCTTCATCCTCGCCTCCATCCCTGGTCCATACGGGGCAAGATGGGACAGGACCCCATTTTCCCCCTGTCCACTGCCATCCCTAGTCATCTCAGTCATCCACTGCACACTCCTCTCAATTCTCCTCACATCCCCAGTTGAACGCTGGGAATTAAGGGTACCCGTTGCCTCCTTGACCACTCTCTCTCTCTCGCGTCTATTTAAACCCCTCACCCCTACATTTTTTTTATTTAAAATGTTACATCTCCCTTATGTTTTGTTGGACGAGCAAGGGCACATGGCACCACCCTCCTCCTCCTCTACTGCACTCAATCGGGCACCACCTTGTGCCTCCCACCTCCACCAGCAACAACCCATGGCACCACCCTCCACCAACGAAGCCGTTGTCTCCTAGGCAATGGTCAGACGACCACTGTCGACAACCACCAGTGTCTTTCCCTCTTTACGTGAGTGTGGGCCCCATGATTTCTACCACCTCAAAAATTATGCACTGCCTCGAGCACTGTGCACCATGTCAGGAATCACATCGCTTGCTCTACTAGATTTGTAGCCACCTCTCATCATGGCTTGTTCTGCCACCTCTGACGTTGGGCATGCATTAAGGTGCAACATCCGTATGCATTTTTGTGCTAGTAGCATGATAACCAAGGCACTTGCACAACCTTGCTTGTATTTGCATTTGATGGCGAGCACATCTTTCATCACGAACGTCAAAGAAAAAATCTTTGCAGGTAATTTTGAGATTTTTTACTCATCACACAACTTTATGCATTTTGAGGTAGGGTAAACTTACACTAACTTTGATATTTATGTGATTTTAATTAATTAAAATTGATATTCGCTTGTATTATTTTATGAATAAAATATGTATATATATTTGCATGCATGATTTTAGGAATATAAGTATACATTCACATGTGTTAAGGATTATGTGCTTCATATTGTGAAATACGTATGTTCAAAATTATATACGCATGTTATGAAATATAATTGATTCGATGTATCAAATACACATGCTTTGGATTTTTGTATGCATGCTTCGAGGTTCAATTTATGAACATATAAATATTATGAAATGTGATGTTATGATACACTGATAAATGATGTGATATCTAAGATGATGCATGTGACGATTTATGAATGAAATGATCGCATATGACGATTTATGCATGAAATGATTGAATTACATCACGATAGATATGAGATATATGATAGTTTTTTTTATATGAAATTGGTTGATTGATCGAGCTTGGAAAGGTGGCTCGTGACCTTGTGTATGATTATCCGAATTGATATGTGTTAGTGCTCTAAAGTGGTGGTTGATAATCTTATATTTAGTTAATTGAATGTATACATTATTGTGCCCAAATTTCTTACCATTGATCTTGTAAGCAATTAACTATGTCTATGCATGTATGACAATAAAACCATTGATGAACTGTTTCAAAGAGAATCTTTATGAACGTGTGGATAACGAAGATCAGGTGATCCGACTAGGTCGGTAAATCTCTATGAAGAGGTGTATTGTCCAAGATCAGGAAACTCATTAGGATGGTAAATCCCTGTGAGAAAATGCATTGTTAAAGATGAGGTAGTCCGACTAGGACAAAAACTATTCATGAGGTTGTACATTTCCAAGACAGGTGATCTGGAGTTGAACTTGTGAATATCTGAGGATGAATACTAAAAGTAAATTCTGATATACCAGTTTAAGGATGTATATTTGTGATTACTCATACTAATTATGATAAAATTTTTAATATGATAAACTATTTGATGTTTCATGTCCTTATAAACTATGGATCCTGATACAAGATTATGATTAAACATGTTAGTGAATGACACATCACACCTACTTAGTGACTTTACAAATGAATGTATTTTATTTTTCTAACTAAAATTTATCAGATATATGTATCAAGATTGATGTATATCATGAATATCTGATTAAATAGATTATATTATCATTAACATGTTATTTGTGCACTCACTACGTGTTCTGGTGTAGACCTACTAGGCTTTCATGAGTGACCTTTTGTATGATATTTTAAGTGATGTATAACTGCAGAATAAATGTGGGATGCTAAGGTAGCGTCGAGAGCCAATCATTTTTTTTCTTGAGCATTGAATTGTGAATACATATTATTAAATACATTATCATTTATTGGGTTGCAATATTTTGAATGCAGAAGGTTATCCACATTAAATTCAATATAATTGTTATTGTGTGAAATGTAACCTGCTTGAGGTTTTGAACCATAGTTAAAAATGTTTCCGCTAACGATTTTAATAAAAAAAAAGTTTTAAAATTTCACTTGTTCTATAGGTTAAAAATCTTGGGGCGTTACAAGTGGGGTAAGTTTTTGGCTTATGAAAGGCTTATCCTAGCGTATCCATAGTTTATGGAAGGCTCTATAAGATAGAGGCTAAGGAAATAAGAAAGATAACTAGGTTCAAAGAACATAGAAGATAGAATCTAAGGCAGGATCTTAGATTTAAAAAAAGTTAGTCTATGAAAATCCAGGATTTTGGCAAGTCATGAGGCCCACAAAATCCTTCTCTAATGGTCAATTTGGTTATGGCCAACAAAAATATTAGTTAAACAAGAATTTTCAAAATAAAAATGTGCAATGAAAATATTCAAAATTTAAAGGTTGTGTTTTTTTCTTTAAATTGTGATATGTTATAAAAAATGCCACAATCTTTCAGGATAATAACAGCCCTTTTTTTTATTTTAGGATAATAATCGCGCTTCAAAGCATTGATATGCTGAAAATATCACTTTCTACTTGATATGTAGCAGAAAATTGGTGTGTCCAACATGGAAATAAACTTTTTAGAACTCAGTGTTAATTAATATGCATTAAGTAATGCGCATCATTTTAGGCTAATTAATTGTTGTTTTAATATGATTGGTACTAAATAAATTGGTTGCTTCATTAAGCCAGAGATGGTTTTCCATAAGACAAACTTTGGAAAGTAGTAACTCATTAAGAAAAGAAAAAAATATTCAAAATTCGAAGCCTTGGGAAGTGGAACTCAATTACTTTGATTGAGTGTTTTCGAGTAAAGCCTTTAATATGGTATATAGCTTTGGTTTTTTCTTTTCCAATTTCGCCTTATATGTTTTAAGTATTAGTTTAATTACTGCTGCTGGTGATTTTGACCAAAAGAACGTGAGATTAATAAAATTATTCAAAATTCAGCAGAAAAACACGTGCAATAATTTCTCGTTTTAAGCTTTTGTCACTATGATGTACACTTAAATTTATTTTTCGATTAATTTCAATTTTTTATTATGATCAAAGTTTAAATTCCAACCTCGTTTATCCAAAGCCTAGCCATATGATTATGGACGAGCTATTGTCTACTTATGATGATTATACCAGGTATGGATCCGGGTTCAATTGATTTACATGCGCCAGACCCGAACTATACCAGGTAAAATAATATGTCAGCCAAATTTTGAACAATGAATCAATTGCACTATTGACTATTCAATTGATCATGTCAGCCAAATTTTGACCAATGAGAGGCTTCAAGTGTGTCTTTTCTTCCCAATCGGGTCAGGTGTCCGATCGACTTGAATCCATTTAATTAGTTTTGGTAGTAAGTTTCCGATCCGATTCTCCGAAGCAGGTACATCTGTGCTGCATGGGACTTGTCACTTTTTTTCCAAACGAGTTCTTGAGAACTGTGGTGTAAAATAAAGGGCGTGATGGGTTTCCAGCAATAATAAATTTCAAAACATGGGAATTTGAAACGGGGGCATCCATGAATGCCATACGTTTTTATTAAAAAAAAACAGGAAACTGCATGGATAAGGGGGGCGCTGCATATGTTTGAAACGTGTGATAGTTGATATATTTAATTATTCAAAAAGAAAAACGTCAAACTATACACTTTTAACAGACATTGATACGGTCCGATTGTTTTAATCGGATTTTGGGTTGGACTGGAATATCTTTTTTTGCAAACAGATCCAGATTCATTTAAAAGACTTCCACGTTCAACTCTGAATTCCAATTCAATTTTTTTCACATAACTGGTTATATAACTGATATCCGGTCCAATTGGAGAGATATAATTCTAGTAGAGAGACATGATGCCTAATGTGCACTGTCATATAACTGGTTTAGGAAGTTGGAATCGCTAGATTCGTGAAAATAGAAAACTCATGTTTGCCATTTTCTCCTTTTTTTTGTACTTTGATTTCCTTTCAAGAGTGAGGTATTTGCCAAACGAGTCAGCATGTTTGAAAGCTGGAAAATAATAGGAAAAGTAAAAGTAGGCAAGAAAAAATTACAACTTTTCTATCAGATCAAACGAGAGAAAATTTTTGAAATGAAAAAAAAAAACTGAAAAGACTTTTTTTTTTTACAGTCAGACTCATCACTCATGGCTCCTAATAAACGGCGAAACCACTTGTATTAAAGGACCAGAAGAGGCAACAAGTGCCCACAAAGCAATAAGATGCCCCACCTCTTCACGTGTGCAGCTTTCGATATGGGCATTTGCGAAAACTGCAAGGACTCCTCACCTACAGTCACCACCTCCACCTCTACCGCCCTCACCGCTGATGGATTCCACCATTTCAAGATCAAGGACTACTCCCTCTGCAAGTTCTTGGGCGAAGGCAATTACGTAGCTTCAGATGCGTTCATGGTCGGCGGGCATGCGTGGGAGGTCCGCTTCTATCCGTTCGGGAAAACCCGCATGTACAATTCAGAAGGCTTTTATATCTACGTCGCCCTCGCTAGCGAGGGAACCAACGTTAAGGCTCTCTGCGGATTGAGCTTCATGGATCAGAGCGGGAAATATGAGCACAAGGCCCACGCCAAGCTCGATAGTAGCTTGGGGGTACACACCTTCAAATGTCGGGGAGAAGCGTCGTATGGCTCATTGGCTCTTTAATCTGTTTCTGTTTTTTGCTTATCTGCAAATTCTGAATGGGTTTCTTGATGATGGGTGTCATGAAAGATCTCCTATACGTTTAATTTTTTGTGCTATTATATTTGATTTTTATGCTGGTTTTTTCTTTTTTCTTTTTTTGGGTGGAGGGGGTTGCCAAACCATGTTTTCAAATAAAACGTGTTTTGTGAAAAGTCTGCTCGAAGCAGATCCAGTTTATCCGGGGGCCGTGAGGGGGGCGCTGCCCTCTCCCTACTCTTTCTGGCCAGTAGATGGCCGGAGAATCCCAATTGATTGTTTCTTTTTTTATATGTTTGTCCATTTTAAGGGCCACCCACGGCCGGATAACTCAGATGATATGATGTCAATTATGTTTACTCATTTGCTGGCTGAAAAACAGCTTCACATTGATTCTTTTAAAAAAAAAAAATCTAACAACATCTTGGAAAAACTAAATTCTTCGTCAGCCAAACACCTGATTTTAGGCAAGGCATGGTTTCTTAAAAATCAGGTTTTGCCCCTTCATCGAAACTGGGATGTATCACACAGTGTTGAGAGTACCACAAAAGTAACTCAACTTATTTTCCATAAGAGTGAGTGCAAAAACTTTATGAAACTCTACTACAATCTCCCTTTTGATTTGTTAATAATTTCCATTTAATGCAAACCTAAGTCTCTCCCATAATGGCTTTGATAACAACAACAACAACTACGCCTTCATCCCAAAACAATTGGGGTCAGCGATATGAACCAAAAAAGAAATTCATTTTGGGTCTTCCACATGAATCCTTTTCCTCCAATCATTTCTATCCAACGCCATGTCCTCGGTGAGGTTCAAAGCATTCATATCCTTTCCTATCATCTCCATCCAAGTCTTCCTAGGCCTACCCCGACCTCTTTTAACTAATATATTTTCCCATTTCTCCAACCTTCTAACTGGAGCATCATTAGGCCTTCGCCGAATATGTCCAAACCACCGTAAACGATTCTCTCGCATCTTATTTTCAATGGGTGCAACACCTACCTTCTTACGTATCTCTTCGTTCCGAATCTTATCTTTTATTGTATTTCCACACATCCATCTAAGCATCCGCATCTCAGCTACACTCATTTTTTGAATATGATGTCTCTTGGCAGCCCAACATTCCGTACCATAAAGTAAAGCGGGTCTAATAGTCGTCCTATAAAACTTTCCCTTCAACCGCAATGGCATTCTACGATCGCACAACACTCCAGTAGCACTTTTCCATTTCATCCACCCAACCTTTATCCTATGATTTACATCTCCATCAATTTCTCCATACTTTTGAATGATGGATCCCAAATATTTGAAATAATCATTCACCGGTATATCTTGCTCACCAAGCTTCACTACACTCCCATCACTACTTCGTTGCTTACTAAACCGACATTCCATATATTCAGTCTTACTCTTACCCAACTTAAAACCTCTAGCTTCCAATGTCTGTCTCCATAATTCTAACTTAGCATTAACCTCAGCTCTAGACTCATCAATCAAAACAATATCATCAGCAAACAACATACACCACGGTACATTTTCTTGAATTGATCTCGTAAGCTCATCCATCACTATCGCAAATAGGAAAGGGCTTAAAGCAGATCCTTGATGTAACCCAACCGTTATCGGAAAATTGGTTGTCACCCCTCCACAAGTGCGGACATTGGTTACTACTCCTTCATACATATCTTTATTATACTAATGTACTTGAGAGAAACACCTTTCTTCATCATTGTCCACCAGAGAACGTCCCTAGGTACTCTATCGTATGCCTTCTCTAAATCAATAAAAACCATATGCAAATCTTTGTTCCTCTCTCTATATCTTTCAATAAGTTGTCTAAGAAGATGTATAGCTTCCATAGTTGATCTTCCAGGCATAAAACCAAATTGATTCTCCGATATCATGACAACCTTCCTCAACCTAGACTCAATCACCCTCTCCTAAAGTTTCATAGTATGACTCATGAGTTTTATACCACGATAGTTTGTGCAATCTTGTATATCACCCTTATTCTTATATAAAGGCACCAAAGTACTCTTCCTCCACTCATTAGGCATCTTATTTGTTCGCCAAATCAAGTTAAAA
This sequence comes from Nuphar pumila, assembly GCF_984573655.1. Classification (NCBI taxonomy): domain Eukaryota; kingdom Viridiplantae; phylum Streptophyta; class Magnoliopsida; order Nymphaeales; family Nymphaeaceae; genus Nuphar; species Nuphar pumila. The sequence continues at coordinate 15,333,861 of NC_143255.1, forward strand.
AGATTTGTCAACCATTCTAAACCTTTCTCTCCCAAGCATTTCCAAGCCTCGATAGGTATACCATCTGGGCCAACTGCCCTTCTTGATTTCATTTTCTTCAAAGCCTCTGCAATTTCTTTCTTTTGAATCTTGCGCATGAAGTCACGATTTATCTCATGAAAATGAATGGAGAAGTCTCCAAGATCTTGAGCATGACTATCATTAAATAGCTTATCAAAATAATCTTTCCATCTCTCCTTAATCTCCTCATCTTTGACTAAAACCCTTTGTGTTTCATCTTTGACTAAAACCCTTTGTGTTTCATCTTTGATACATCTAACCATACCCAAATCCTTCGATTTCCTATCTCTCATCTTTGCAAGCCTATAAATATCCTTCTCGCCTTCTTTGGTATCCAACTTGTCATAAACCTCCTTATATACCTTAGCCCTCGCGTTTCGAACAACTTTTTTAGCTTCCTTCTTTGCTATCATATACTTCTCCAAATTCTCATTATCACGACTCTTACTTAGATTTCTATAACACTCTCTTTTAACCTTAATAGCTAATTTGACATCCTCGTTCCACCATAATGTATCCTTACCTAGTGGTGCACCGCCTTTAGACTCACCCAATACCTCCTTAGCTATTTTTCTCATACCACCCGCTATCTTATTCCACATTGATTCTGAATCCTCCTCGAGACACCAATCAACTTCCTTAACTACCTGCTCTACAAACATTCCTTGTTTAGCTCCTTTCAGTGCCCACCACTTAATTCTAGGATCTATCCTATGTCTATCCCTTTTGCAGCATTGTCTAATTCTAAGATCTAAAATTAAGACTCTATGTTGTGTAGCTACACTTTCTCCTGGTATAACCTTACAATCGATGCAACAACCCCTATCTCTCTTTCTAAGTAGGAAAAAATCTATCTGACTCGTATTAACCCCACTTTTAAATGTTACTAGGTGAGACTCCCTCTTCCTAAACCAAGTGTTTGCTAAGATCATATCATAGGACAAACAAAAATCTAAAATCCTTTCTCCACTTTCATTTCTTTTTCCTATACCATAGCCTCCATGGATATTCTCAAATCCATCCCTACTAATGCCTACATGTCCATTAAGGTCACCGCCGATGAAAAGCTTTTCTCCATAAGATGTCTCTTGTACTACTCCATCTAAATCTTCCCAAAATTGATGCTTAATGGAATCATCTAAACCTACTTGAGGTGCATAAACACTAATAATATTAATAATATCCGTACCTAATACTAATTTAATAAGTAAAATTCTATCACCCTTCCTACGGACCTCAACTACATTATCTATAAACTGACGACTCATAACAATCCCTACTCCATTCCTATTCCTATTTATTCCTGTATACCAAATCTTATATCCCCAAGGTTCTATCACTTTAGCTTTCTCACCTACCCATTTGGTCTCTTGAAGACATAAAATATCAATCTTTCTCCTACACATAACATCTACTAACTCTACCAACTTACCAGTTAAAGACCCTATGTTCCAAGTGGCTAACCTAATTTTATGGTATTGGACTAACTTCTTTACCCCCACCCGTCCAACAAAGCGAGGGAACCCTTGCCTATTTGACACCACACCCGGGCGCCGGTGTGACGCGTCGCTTCTGGGCGACGACCTAGCAACCCTTGCACATTTATCACTGCCTTCGGGCCTAGAGAGTACAGCGCGTCGCTCAGTAGGGAACGCCCCAACGAAATTCTCATATTGGTTCATTTTCATAGGATATGACAAAGTTTTTATGCTGGCTGTCACAGGCCTACCGCAACCCTCCTCCTTTATCCGGGCTTGGGACCGGCAGTGTATAACTACACAGGCGGAGTTATGAAGGAGAAAACTTGAGTAACAAATTCCCATAATGGCTTTGATATCATCTTAATTTTGATAGGGTTATGAAGGAGAAAACTTGAGTAACAATGTCTATTTGGGTTTCCTCCAAAAGTATAATCTCCTAAAAAATGACATATTAGATGTTAATTTGTGTATTATCATTCAGCGGAATAAATTATGCATGAGTTCCCTTACATGACAAGAATGATACAAAGATAAAAAGTACCTATACTGGCTCAAGTTACACGTGAGTCCCCTCACATGTTTTGGCATAAGTTTTATCCAACATACCGGGTTGGAATTAGATGAAGCATAGTTTGCTTTATTGATTAGTCTTTGTTATGCATGCAACATGTTAACTCATGCAATACTAATTGTATGATATGTTGTGGTAAACATTAAAAGCTAGATATGTGTTATGAAAATGGAAAATGTGATGTTGTACTTGATAACCTTGTCATTCTGCATTTCATATATCACATGTTTTATAGCAAAATTTAAAAGACATAGATAGGCATGCCTTCTATGCCTGTGGCTGATCAAATGGCCTAATTAGAAGTTTCGCATAAAAGCATGGACTGCTATTTAAGCAACTTGTGGTTGAGTGACAATGCAGACTAGGGACAGTGGAATATGAGAACTACTGTGTGAACTATAATTTTAAGGATTTTTTATTCTTCTCTGTTAAATCGAACTGTAAAAATGTGATCAACATACTTGGCTTTATAAGGACCAGTTCTTGAATCATCTGATTATTATTTATGAACGAGAATTCTAAGGCTTTAAAATCAACAGCTCATAATCATCATAAATATTCAAGCATTCAAAAATCACATTTTTTCATCAAAAAATAACATTCCAATAGCTGATTCCTAGCAAATTTGCTATAGCCAACACATTTGGCTAGTTGGGTTTGCAAAAAAAACGGGGTTGAAAATGCCCATATTTTTAGTTCTTGTATTACAGTTCTGATATTTTAGTGTATATGTTTGGAGTAGAAGTATACCTAGAGATGATGTTCTGTATTCCAGGGTGAACACCTTAAAAGGCGCTTGCCTTTATAAGAGGGGCAGTACACTGGATTCCCCCTCTTTAATAGACAACCCTCCCCTTTTATTGGGGGCCAGCCACGTTGGACCGAACACGTATATAAGTGTTCTTCCCAGAACACTGAATTTGCTTCCCTCCTATATTATTGAGAACTGTGCCCACTGTTTTCCTAATGAGTTTGTAATTACATGCTACATTGATAAAACATGCTAAATAAATGTTCTTCCCTTTTATTGGATCAATTTATTGACTGCCTTGCTTTGACCTTTGGACATGATCTCATCTTTATGTTTGTTTGAAGCTGGGTTTTTGTATTTATGACTAAATAGTGTCTCATACCGATGTGAGATTTATTTCCCTTTAGTTTTTGTTATATTTCTTGGATTTTGTTTTTTATTGCCATTTATTCTTTTTTTCTGGCAATAACTGTGTCTATTGTTTGCTGGCGAGTTGTTCTTGTTACTGGTGTCTCACGGAAATTGCTAATCACTTGCTTGTAATATACGTGAAAAAAGCTCACATATTTTTTTGTAAACAACCAGTCATGATCAGTATTCTTGTTAATACAGGTGTATTGCTTGGATTAAATCTACTTCAGAAATGTCAAACTACATAAAAGACGATTCACTTGCAGTTTGCTGTAGTATTACCATTTTCCAATCAGATACACAAACGAAGTTTTGTACCATTTCAGTACCACCTTCTAACATAGGTCAACATTATGGGCAACTCATAGAGAGCGGAAAAGGTGCAGATGTAAGCTTTGTGGTTGATGGACAAACATTCGCTGCGCACAAGTTGGTATTTTCTGCACGTTCACCTGTATTTCAAGCTCAATTTTTCTATATCCAACACATTTGCCTGGTTGGGTTTACAAAAAAAAAAGGTGTTGAAAATGCCCATATTTTTAGTTCTTGTATTACAGTTCTCATATTTTAGTGTACATGTTTGGAGTAGAAGTAAACCTAGAGATGATGTTCTGTATTCTAGGGTCCACCTTAAAAGGCGTTTGCCTTTATAAGAGGGCAGTACACTGGATTCCCCTTTTTTAATAGCCAACCCCTCCCCTTTTATTGGGGGCCAGCCCTTTTAATGCCCATACGAGTTTCCTCTCCACTTAACTTGGTAATAACATCTTCAATGGAAGGAGATGTGAAAGAAGATAGAAGAGAAGACCGAATTTGTTCAAATTCGGGTCGAAGACCATTTAGGAAGTTAAAGAAGTGATCTTCCTCTAATTGCTTGTATCTAAGTTCAATAGCTTCGCCACTCCACTTGGGCTCAAGCATGGCAAGCTCATCCCAAATAGAGGATAATTCAGCAAAGTACTCACGAATAGACATCTCATTTTGTTGTAGGGTCAAGGCCCTCTTTTGAAGATAGTACTTGTGAGATAAGTCTCGTGAAGTATACATCTTTTCAAGATAATGCCAAGCTTCGGAGGCTTTCTTGAATTTGATGATATTGGCATTGATCTTGGTTTCAACGGATGAGAAGATCCAAGATAGGATCTTGAAGTTTCTCATTTCCCATTCCTCATGTTTCTTTGAATATTCTTCAAGAGCTTCTTGTCTTTCTTCTCCTTCAAGAATTTTGATTTTTCCTCTTTCAACCATCGTAATTTTTGGTTCGGGTTTCGTTATGGAACCTTGAACATATCCCCAAAGCCCCTTTCCTTTAATATGAGCTTCCATATTTCCGGCCCATACATGATAATTGGAACCATTGAACTTAAAGCCAAGAGAGAAATGAGAGTCTTTTTCACCCATTAGAGAGATAAGATGAAGGAGAAAAATACGTACCACAAAGAGATTTTAACTCTTACTTGTTGTAGTAATCTTCCAAAATATTTGATGAAGAGAAGTCTTCACGCCAATCTCGAAAAAATTAAAGGCACGCTTTTCGAGGCACTCAATATTGTGAAGAATCACAAGACTTTCCTTCTCAAGCAACCTTGCTCTGATACCATGTGAAAATCTCTATAAAAAAGGATTTTGTGTATAAACACAATACTAGAAACACAAAGTGTGCACAAAATCATAAAAGGAGAACTCTCACAAGTGCACAAGGGCACGGATACAAATGCACAAAGGCATAAAAGGAGAACTTTCACAAGTGCACAAAGGCACGGATACAAATGCACAAACGTAAAAAAATATCAACTTCAATATGTTGGGTCCCAAAAAAGGGTTTTACAAAAGTGTAAGTTATAAGGGGGTAACACCCCATATTTATAATACAAGGGAGAGAGGGAATGAGGGAGTGTTGGGCTCCCAACGGCTCTAAATAGAGCTGTTGGGAGTCCAATAGCTCTCTCTACTTTATGCTTTTTGACTTTGGTCAAAAAAGCATAAAGCCAAATAAGTCCAAAAACTAAACTAAAAAAAGAAAGAAACCTAACCTAGTTAAATAAACTAACCTAATCCTAACTAAACTTAAAAGTAAACTAAAAATATGAGATTACATATTGAATTATGTTACATTATTTAACACCCCCCTCAAACTTAGGGTGACATAACCGAAAGTTTGCCAAGAAGGAAGTTAAATCTTGGAGAGCACAACGCTTTGGTGAAGAAGTCTGCTAGTTGGTATTCTGATGTAACATATGGAAGGTCTATAGTTTTTCTTAAGTATTCTTCACGAACATAATGGCAGTCCATCTCAATGTGCTTCGTGCGCTCATGAAATGTGTGATTTTTGGCAATATAAATTGCACTTTTATTATCACAACATAGTTTTGTGGGCCCTTGAACTTGAATATTCATATCTTTCAGCAAGTTGCGAATCCAAACAATCTCCATGGTAGTAGATGCCATGGCTCTATATTCGACTTCTGTGGATGAAAGTGAGACCTTATGTTGTTTCTTGCATCTCCAAGAAATTAAAGATTCCCCTAAAAAAATACTAAAACCAGTGGTGGAGTGACGGTTATTTAGGTCACCTCCCCAATCAGAGTCAGTATAAGCAATTAAATTCAATTCAGAAGAAGAAGATAGAAATACCCCATTGTTTACTGTACCCTTTATGTATCTGATGATGCGGAGAATGACACTCATATGAACTGAAGTAGGTGCATGTTGAAACTGACTAGCAACATGTACAACATGAGAAATATAAGGTTTCGTAATGCTGAGATACGTTAAAGATCCAACCAGTTGCCGGTAAGGTGTGGGATCTTTTAGGAGAATCCCATCATCAATCTTCATCTTTGAACCTACTATTTCAGAAGTTTCACAGACCTTGTCATCTGTGATTCCTGATCTGTCAAGAATGTCACAAGCAAGTTTAGTTTGAGACAAAAAATAGCCTCTGTGAGAATAGGTAACCTCAATTCCCAAAAAATATGTCAGAAATCCTAAGTCTGACATTTCAAATCTTGAAGTCAGGATAGATTTAATGCTCTTGATTTCTTTGACATCATCACCTGTTATTAACATATCATCAACATATAACAGTAATATAACAATCCCTGCATCAGATTTCTTAACAAACAATGCAGTGTCAGTATAGCATGAAGTAAAACCATTTTCATTAATAGTATTAATAGTTTGCACATGAAAATATTAAGTTATCAATGCATGCATCAAAATTCTTGTTATTGTATGACATCATATATTGCATGATAAATTTGATATTTTCTTCATCGTAGCATTATGATTGTTCTCTTTTAATTCGTTAGTATATTATTCGTAACATCATAAGAAAATGACTGCAAACCGTGAATGAATGTACAGTAGGATAGTGGACAATGAGTTATCACATGAATATATGGATGATGTTGACAGTTTTATTGAATTTGCAACGGCAAGTGTCAGTACAGTGGATACCACAGGTCAGATTAGGTGTCCCTGCAAGATTTGTAAGAATAATCGATTTGTAGAACTTCATAGCGTTAGAAATCACCTATACATGAAGGGTTTTGTGAGTGATTATCAGAACTAGACATTTCATGGAGAAGAATTTAGAATCGATTTTGATGCACGGGTGAATGTGGTGCACGATAATCCATATACAGATTTGATATTTGATGTCGCAGGAACAAAACTGGGTTCTGCTATGGGTTCTAGTGATGTAAGAAATGTCGTAGATGGAGAATCACCAAACGATGCAGCTAGTAAATTTTATGATTTACTTAGATATGCTGATGAGCCACTTTGGAACGGTTGTGAGAGTCACACTATCTTGTCTGCATTTCTCCAGCTAATGAATTTGAAGTCCGAGTATAATTTGAGTCAATCATGTTTTGACCGTTTATGCATGATTGTGAATAATATGTTGCCCAAAGATGAGAAATTGTCAAAAAATTTCTATTGTGCGAAAGTTATGGTCAACACTTTAGTTATGAGTTACAAAAATGTATTGTAATACTTGATACGAATTATTTGAATGCATTGCAATACTTTATGTGAATGATTTGAATTATTTGAATGTATTGTAATACTTGATGCGAATGAATGAGTTGTATTGCAATACTTGATGTGAAGGATTAAAAAATTTATTTGAATGTATTGTAATATTTGATACGAATTATTTGAATGCATTGTAATTTATGCAACGAATGATTTGAATTATTGCAATACTTGATGCGAATGATTTGAATGCACTGCAATGTTTGATGTGAATGACTTGAATGTATTGCAGTATCTGATATGAATGATTTGAATGTATTGTAATGCTTGTTGCGAATCATTTAAATGTATTGCAATACTTGATGCGAATGATTTGAATTATTGTAATACTTGATGCGAATGACTTGAATGTATTGTAATACTTGATGTGAATTATTTGAATGTATTGTATGACATATGTTATTTGTTAGAATATGGTTCGTGGAGGTTACAGTGGTTGCTCATCCAGTAGTAGCCAGGCCCAACCTTCATCTTCACGGGCTCATGTGATAGGTATATCATTTAAATAATTGGATGCTTGATTAGTTCAAATGCGCATTCTGAGAGTTTTTAACGTATTTTTTTACAGATGATGTTTCGCCTGTAAACGACCCACCTACACCAGTTGATCACACAAGTCATGAGCCAACACATGAAGCATGGTCTTCTCAGTCTGGCACAAGAAGACTCATTCGAATAGTGTATATCGATAATCGACCGTAAGTATTTTGTTTTCAATTATTGCATATTTTATAAATATTTTATATTGATATTTACTGTGTACCAATTCATGTGCAGCACGAGGTTTGAGCCACAAGAAGTAGTACGGGAGATTAGAAATTCACTTCTTCAACATCTACCAGGACCGATTGCTCAATGGAAAGAGTACCCAAAGGAGGTGTTAGAAAGATTGTGGTCATCATTCACGGTATACAGTTGTTCCTCATAGTTAATGTGTTTCATATTTAATTTATTTAAGTAATGTATACTAACTTTCTAAAAATATTTGTAGGCTTCGAATCGCTTTGCAACTACGGTGGAAGAAAATGATGCAAGGAAGGTGTGGCAGAAGGTGACTGCCAATCGATTTGCAGACATGCTGCACAATATGAAAACTGCAGCAAAAAAAGCATCTGGCGTAATAGATGATCCACTACAATGGAAGGGCCATGGCCCTATTACTATCAAGAAAGATTATTGGGATGAAATGTGCGATAAGTGGGCAGGAGATGCATTTCGAAATCGCTCTGCGAAGGCTGCACAAAATCGAGCAAAAATGCCCGAAGCCCATCTACACACAGGTGGATCTAAGACATTTGGGAGCCACCTGAAGAAAATGGTAACTCATTAATATATAATATTAATTTTATAAGTATTGTTGCAAACTTGTGAACTAAATCTTTTGTCCTTTAACTTCGCAGGAAGCAGAAAAAGGAGACATTGTACCATATAAGGATGTGTTTGTTGAAACACATAAACGGAAGACCACGAGAGTCTTCGTATCAGAGAAGGCGAGAACGACAACTGTATGTATTTATTCTATTAATAATCATTGCAATATGCAAGTTATCATAATGTTATCATTAATTATTAATGCATACTTTAAACATTATTTTGTAGGAGGCATATGAGCAACAGATGGTAGAGCGACATGGCGATGACGCTTCTCAGCATCCATCATTTGATCCTGCAGCATGGGTGACTGCAGCAGGTGAACCCAAAAAATGTCGCGTGTTCGGGTTTGGGAGTAATATGAACACTTCACCAGTTATTGCTTATTCCAGTTACGGCTCACAGACTTCTTCTGCCGACATAAGCTCCAAGCATCAACCTATTCTTTCCGGTGATGATGTACGTCAGATCATTAAGGACACACTGGATGACTACTTCCATGACACCGTCTCTCCTTTTCTCCGAGATGAGATCAACAATCTTGTGCTGAACAGGAGATCTTCGATTGCAGGTCCCTCTCAGGTATAATCACATATTCAGTTTTTTGTCTGCCTTAGAACATATATAAGCATAATCGAATCACATATATAACTTTCTGCCTTTCGTAGAGCACATATGAGCATGATAGAATCACATATACAGTTTTTTGCCTGCCTTAGAGCACATATGAGCATGCTATAATCACATATAAAGTTTTTTGCCTGCCTTAGAGCACATATGAGCATGATAGAATCACATATACAGTTTTTTTGACTGCCTTAGAACACATATGAGCATGCTACAATCACATATACAGTTTTTTTACTGCCTGAAAACACATATAAGCATGTTATAATCACATATTCAGTTTTTTGACTACCTTAAAACAATATGAGCATGCCAAAATCACATATAGAGTTTTTTTAATGCCTTAGAACATATATCATTCATGATAAAATCACATATAACTTTTTTTGCTTTGCCTGCCTTAGAGCGCATATGAGCATGATAGAATCACATATAGAGTTTTTCTGTCTGCCTTTGAACACATGAGCATGCTATAATCACATATTCAATTTTTTGACTGCCTTAGCACACATACGAGCATGAACGAATCACATATATAGCTTTTTGCCTGCCTTAAAGCACATATGAGCATGGTAGAATCATATATAGAGTTTTTCTAGCTGCCTTAGAACTCATCTCAGCATGATATAATCGCATATAAAGTTTTTTTAATGCCTTAAAATACATATAATTCATGATAGAATTACATATAGAGTTTTTTGCCTGCCTTAGAGCACATATGAGCATGATAGAATCACATATAAAGTTTTTTTATTGCCTTAGAACACATATGAGCAGGGGTTTTGCACCCTGCCTCTGACACCTGACTCTGCACCCTGCCTGCAAAGGTGCCAGAGGCAGGGGCCTCACTCTTGCCTGGCAAAAAGCAGCAGAGGCAAGGAGCAGGGGTTCCCTGCCTGCCAGAATAGAGAAGGCAGGGGAGGGAGCAGAGGCTCCCTGCCGAACTTGCCACAACAGGACAGGGGGTGACACCCCTTGTCGGAACACGAAGTTGAACAAGGGGCGCAGTCCCCTGTTGGAAACGAGACAGGCAGGCGGTGGCAAGATCAAGGAAGGGGGGCGAAGCCCCATGCTAGAAAACAAACGAGATGCACGGGGCTTCGCCCCCTACCCGAAAAACCATAGGCGGCAGGTGAGGTAGAGCCCTCCACCGAAAAATCAAGAGACAGGGGGTAGAGCCTCTCATCGGGAAGAGCACGCAAAGGCAAGCCTCCTATCGGAAACACCAACAGAGGCAGGGGGTTGCCCTCTGCCAGGAAACAGGAAGAAGACAGGGGAGGCTTCGCCCCCTACCAGAAAACCAAAGGAGGCAAGGGCTTTGCCCCCTACTAGTCAACTTGAATTCAAAAGTTTGGACACTTTTGAATATTGTGAAATAATATATCCTATAGTTGGGCAAGATTACTAATCTATGTGTGTCATTTAACTTTTTCCCATTGTTTGAATTAAGGTTATGGCACCACTTTGTATTCCAAAACATGTCATCCTGCATTTCATTTTTGTGTCATTGGGATATGGTATACCTGTTAGAAAGTGACTTGAAATACATTGGGTTCAATAATGAACCCATACTTATGCACGTGAAGTGCAAATATACCCATTAAAGGGAAACAACATAAGCACATAATGTGCTAACACATAAAACCCATAAAAAAGGAAAAATATGACATAAAGTCATAAGTTGCATATCATTGAAGAATAATGGAGAAGGGGTAAAAACCCCATTACAATGGAGCATAAGCTCCCTCAAGAAGTAAGAAATACAAAAGGGAGAGCCCCTATTTATAACAACAAAAAGGAGTCTTGGAGGGGCTCCACTCATAGACGTTGGAGCCCCTCCAACGGTCACAAATGTGACCGTTGGAAGGGGCCCAACGTCTATTTGAGTGGCCCCCCCAAGGTACCTTTTGGTACTTGAAAAAAAAGAAATAAAAAATAAAAGAAAAATAAAAATAAAATAAGTTACAATCACATTCATCATAAAGTGAATGTGCGTAAAACAGAGGAAAAGACTAAAATACCCCTACGGCTAAACAAAAGGAAAATATATATTATATATATATATAAATAGGAGGATACATATACATATATACCATATATGTATATGTATCATCTTTTATATATATAACATATGTCTAATTACAACAATTGATGGGTACATTTTAACAATACCGTATAATTTTTTTGGCAGATATTGTATATTTATTTACTTATCTTTCCCGTTTGTGTTGCATGAACCAATCCCCCATACTTCCATCAAGCCAATTGCTAGTAGAAAACTTTCACTTATGTCTTATTAGATGTTAGAGTGTTTTGATATTCATGGTTGAGAAACTAAGACAGGTGGAAACTGCACTATTGATTTTTCAGCTGTGCAAAATATTTTCTATAAGGATGTTCTCTTTTCTGGGACTTTTTTATTTCTTTTTCACTCTTAGCTAGATTGGTATGTAGCAGTGAAAATGGAAATTTTGATATATATTTATAGCTATCTGCTTTTCAAATATGGGTTTACTCATTGAAATTTCTTTTGAAAATATCTTGTGCAGCCGGCCAACTGCATTGCAAGATCGAACAAGGGACAGCGATGATGATGACTTTCGAGACAGAGATTTTGATGTTGCAGCTCTAGCAAGTAACTTAAGCCAGGCATTTCGTTATGGGCCATTGAAGGGGTAACTCAACAGATCTGACATCTCATGTATTGCATGTTTTTACTATTTTTGTTGTCTTGCTTGTCATGGTTTGAGACACTGTAAAGAACCTTGATGACAAACTTAGTGTGATATCGAGGATTAGTAGTTCCTTATCTGGTATTCAGTTTGGACTCTGAATCCAAGAACTTGCCACCCAAATTTTTACTATTGTTACCTGTTGCCCTATTGGAAGTTGTGTTATACCAAAGTAGCAACATTCTGTGCACCTATTTGTTGAATAACATTGTATGCATGTTTACTGCACGTGGTGTTATTCTCTCCATCAGAAAAGCTCAAAAGGAACTCCAGAAGATGGTCTCATGAGTTTGTATACTGCCTGCTGCAGACTGTTTCTGGAGAGAACATTAGTTTCTTATTACCTTTTTCTCCTTTTCTTAGAACCTAGATATTGTTCGGCATTGATTTTCTGAGAAGCCTTTGAGATACACTGCTTTACAGACTTCATGTGAAAGTTCCATTTGGGGCTCTCATGCATATGTTTGCATAGGCATTCTCCAGATAAGTTTTTGACATTGTTCTTTTTGTTTTCGGGTTTCTCTCTCTTGTGATGTATCCCTTTAATTTATTTTGAACTTTACTAATCTTTGAGCTGCGTTTCTCAAAAACAATTGAACATCATTAGTGATCATCTTTATGCAGATTTATCAATTGGCATCTTCTCTTTTGTTTTCATTTGTATCTGTAGGACCTAGAGAAAACATTTGAAAATGTCCCTGCAAAATGAAGCGTCCCTCTGTTTGACCAGAATCAGAATATTTGTTATACACATTTTTTACCTTAGGGTTTACTGGTGGGACTGATTTATGAATTTCAAATTTCATGCAAATATTTTGAGGTGTTGTCTCCCCGTTAAGGGCTACACAATTTTAACACTTGCTTATTGTTTGTTTGGAATAACTTTGTACAAGGCAAATTGTGATTGGTGATACTTGCAGGCTCATGGATCCCTTGAGCGAGATGATGAGGTAAAGTTATTTTAGAAAAAAAACAACTTTATAAAAAGGAATGTTTTCTTGCTGTAGCGGCTGTTTGATGTTTAATTTTGTGCACAATGGTTACTCTTTTTGCTTTGGTGAACGCTGTTATGAAAAAATACTTAATATTGAAGTTAAAATAATGATCCTTGGGACTTGAATGTGCCTCAATTGTTCTCCTTGGGGTCATCTCTGATGACTTAAGTTGGCACAAATTGGCCTAGATCCCAAGTTGATCCGCTGATTTTGTTTTCTTCTTAGTTCTAAAATTGCATGTAAAATATCATTCTAAGTTAGATCGTTGTTTGATGATTTGGCAGGACGTATATTTTGATGATGAGTCTGCGGAAGTAGTTATCTCATCTCTCAGGCTGGGGGATGACCAGGACAGGTAAATCTAAACACTTTCCTGAAATCGTAATCAGTTGGGATAAGTTGATAAGATACAATCCTTAGATAAAGTATCTTTGAAATCCTTAAAGAATACCCTCCAATGATTTTAACTGCTGTATAAAGATTCAACTATTGAAGTTGGTGCACAGACTGATTCAACTCGTTGCACAAAGTCTGGTCACCTATGATTCAACGATTTTTTGGTCCATGCTTTTAGAATTCCTGTTTCACTGGGACCTCATTTTAAGCTTGTGTGTTTCATTTTTTGCTCATGCTTTAGCTGACGGCTTTATGTTGCAGTGAATCCCTCTTTACTAATTCCAACTGGTTTGCTTTTGAGGATGACCAAGTTGCTAATGATCGGATGAACAATTCTCTTGCCTCAGTATCACCCAGTACAGAGGATGATGAGGTTGTGGTCGGTGAAGATGATTTTGGTTACACTGCTGCATCATCAGAAAATCCTGAATCTCAACCAACTCCAGAGGTTTCAGATAATGGTATTCATTCCGAGATCAATGACACAGGACCGACAATCCCGATCGAGGGCGAAAAGCCGCATGAATGGGTAGAATGGAGGGAATCATCTGATTTAAGCACATCGTCAGGGCCCAACTTTAAACCAGCAGTTTCTGTTAATGGTGACTGAGGCAACCCAACTCTGTTTTGTCCCAATGCTCATCATGCTGGGCAACCCAACTCTGTTTTGTCATCTACAGCCATTGCCGTTTTGAGCACAACTGAAGCTTTGCCAGCATCCAACCCAATCTTCGACGACCCATTTTCCTCCATGTTTGAAGATGTAGAGTTGGTAGGCAAGGAAGAAACCACAGACGTGATGGAACTCAACAATCATGATGGGGTGGAACATGGTGTTGCTGCTGCCGTTTCAAAAGAGAATGATGGGTTTCAAAAGAGAATTCTTTATATCTGGGAGTAAGCTGCCATCATTTTTAGAGGTTTTTTTTTCTCCATTATCCATGGCCAGTGCTAGCATGGCAGTCTCTCTCTCTCACTGCTACAACGAGGTTAAGGACTAGGTCATGGATGAGCATAATGAACAGCTCCAAATTATTATTTTCTGCTGAAAACGTTGGCTTGTACCTTTTTCTAATATCATTGATTTTTTCTTTCCTTTTTATCTGTATAATTAGTTGCTTCACTTTTGTTGATCAAGCTTTGTGCTTCTTGTGAGATCTGACCAAGCACTTGCAAAAATGATCCGTTGAGCCAATGATGCAGTAAAGTTTTTGAAGTCTTAATGTTTGATTGTTGGTCTCTTAACTGTGAAGATTCCATCGTATAAGTCTTCCTTATGTGAAGATTCCATCGTATAAGTCTTCCTTAATGCATTTAACTTTCATTAGTGTAAATTATTGTAATTTTCAATATTCTTAAGTAATGATCATTGTAGGATTTTGTCTTTGTTAGTACAAAGCGTTATCGCTTTAACATTTAGCATTCCTTATTGTAAATCATTGGAATATATAGTATTCATTAGTGGAAATCATTTTAATACAACGCACTCATTAGTAACAATCGTTGTAATATATTTATCTTTTGTTATTATAAATCATTTTAGTATTTAGCATTTATTAGCATGAATAATTATGTTTATACCTAAACCACAATGTTCAATGTATAGGTTGTGTGGAGATCGTATGAAGATAGTGAGCACAAAGACCAAGAGGTTGTTGCGGCTGCGAGACTGTTTGATTGTGATATTTGGTTGTTTAGCATGTTTAAAGCCGAGTTACAACATGGTAATTGAGTTCTCTTGCAAGCTGGCTTGGGACAGTCTACCCCAAAACAACCTTTGGAAGTGAGAAGAAAGATGAACAGTGGTGGAGCCAAGAATGTGAATTGGCATAAACGCTTTAGAAAACAATTGGATAACTGGAATAAAGGAGGTGTTCGTGTCATAACATATGATTATAAAGGACGACAATATGATCCTGACTATTTCAAAAAATATTGGCAAGCCATGCATCGAAATTTTGAGATTGAGAAGAAGAAATGTGAAAGTAAGGACCCTCTTGTCTCCCAGCATGTTGTCTCCCAATATAGAAAAAATATCCATCGTGTTCCTTCGGTTATAACTACGATTCCCTCAGTTGCAGTACACGATGATGAGCCAACACAGCTCACAAAAAAAAAGGTAGTCTCCGCCACAAGGTTAGAGATGTTGGAGAGTGAGAATACGAAATTACGAAAGCAGGTGCAAAATTTGAGGAGACAAATATGGTCACAATATGATACACCGGTAGAGATGATTACCAATGATTTTAATAAGATCGAGAGAACCAAGAGGCCACAAACGAAAGAGAGTTCACCAAGGAAAGAGAGTCTACCAAGGAAAAGAAAAAGACGACTTATATGTCATATTTCATCTGAGTCGTCAAGTGCCATTGAATAAACATTATATGATTTTTGTATTCCGATAATTATTTCTTGTAATTCAATAATTTTTTTGGTAACGTGACATTCTATATATAAATGTATAATTCTTTTTTGTAAAGTTTTATATGACTGGTTTAGGAAGTTGGAATCGTTAGATTTGTGATAGTAAAAAAAATCATGTTTGCCATTTTCTTTTTCTTTTATTTTTTTTACTTTGATTTCCTTCCAAGTGTGAGGTATTTGCCAAACTAGTCGGCATGTTTGAAAGCTGAAAAATAATAGGAAAAGTAAAAGTATGCAAGAAAAAATTACAACTTTTATATCTTTTCAAACGAGAGAATTTTGAAAGGGAAAAAAATTGAAAAGACTTTTTGTTTTTTTAAAAGTCTGACTCGTGGCTCCTAATAAACGGTGAAACCACTTGTATTAAGGGACCAGAAGAGTCAACCAAGTGCCCACAAAGCAATAAGAAGCCCCACCTCTTCACTTGGGCAGCTTTCGATATGGGCATTTGCGAAAACTGAAAGGACTCCTCACCTACAGTCACCACCTCCACCTCTACCGCCCTCACCGCTGACGGATTCCACCATTTCAAGTTCAAGGACTACTCCCTCTGCAAGTTCTTGGGCGAAGGCATTTACGTAGCTTCAGATGCGTTCATGGTCGGCGGGCATGCGTGGGAGGTGGGCTTCTATCCGTTCGGGAAAACCCGCATGTACAATTCAGAAGGCTTTTATATCTACGTCGCCCTCGCTAGCGAGGGAACCGACGTTAAGGCTCTCTGCGGATTGAGCTTCATGGATCAGAGCGGGAAATATGAGCACAAGGCCCACGCCAATCTCGATAGTAGCTTGGGGGTACACACCTTCAAATGTCGGGGAGAAGCGTCGTATGGCTCATTGGCTCTTTAATCTGTTTCTGTTTTTTGCTTATCTGCAAATTCTGAATGGGTTTCTTGATGATGGGTGTCATGAAAGATCTCCTATACGTTTAATTTTTTGTGCTATTATATTTGATTTTTATGCTGGTTTTTTCTTTTTTCTTTTTTTGGGTGGAGGGGGTTGCCAAACCATGTTTTCAAATAAAACGTGTTTTGTGAAAAGTCTGCTCGAAGCAGATCCAGTTTATCCGGGGGCCGTGAAGGGGGCGCTGCCCTCTCCCTACCCTTTCTGGCCAGTAGATGACCGGAGAATCCCAATTGATTGTTTCTTTTTTTTATATGTTTGTCCATTTTAAGGGCCACCCACGGTCGGATAACTCAGATGATATTATGTCAATTATGTTTAGTCGTTTGCTGGCTGAAAAACAGCTCCACACTGATTCTTTTTAAAAAAAAAAATCTGACAAATTCTTGGAAAAACTAAATTCTTGGTCAGCCAAAAACCTGATTTTAGGCAAGGCATGGTTTCTTAAAAATCATGTTTTGCCCCTTCATCCAAACTGGGATGTATCACACAGTGTCGAGAGTACCACAACACACCTTATTTTCCATAAGAGTGAGCACAAGAACTTTATGAAACTCTACTACGCTCTCCCCTTTGATTTGTTAATAATTTCCATTTAATGCAAACCTAAGTCTCCCATAATGGCTTTGATATCATCTTGATATTGATAGGGTTATGAAGGAGAAAGCATGAGTAACAATGTCTATGTGGGTTTCCTCCAAAAGTATAAACCCCTAAAAAAAGACCTATTAGATGCTAATTTGTGTATTATCATTCAGCGAAATAAATTATGCATGAGTTCCCTTACATGACAAGAATGAGACAAAGACAAAAGTACCTATACTGGCTCAAGTTACACGCGAGTCCCTCATATGTTTTTGGCATAAGTTTTATCCAACATACCGGGTTGGAATTAGATGAAGCATAGCTTGCTCCATTGATTAGTCTTTGTTATGCATGCAACATGTTAACTCATGCAATACTAATTGTATGATATGTTGTGGGAAACATTAAAAGCTAGATATGTGTTATGAAAATGGAAAAAGTGATGTTGTTCTTGATAACCTTGTCATTCAGCATTTCATATATCACACGTTTCATTGCTAAATTTAAAAGACATAGATAGGCATGCCTTCTATGCCTGTGGCTGATCAAATGGCCTAATTAGAAGTTTCACATAAAAGCATGAACTGCTATTTAAGCAACTTGTGGTTGAGTGACAATGCAAACTAGGGACAGTGGAATATGAGAACTACTGTGTGAACTATAATTTTATGGATTTTTTATTCCTCACTGTTAAATCGAACTGTAAAAATGTGATCAACATACTTGGCTTTATAACAACCAGCTCTTGAATCATCTGATTATTATTTATGAACGAGATTTTTAAGGCTTTAAAATCAACAGCTCATAATCATCATAAATATTCAAGCATTCAAAAATCACATTTTTTCATCAAAAATTACATTTTTTCATCAAAAATTACAATCCAATAGCTGATTCTTAGCAAATTTGCTATAGCCAGCACATTTGCTTGGTTGGGTTTGCAAAAAAAAAGGTGTTGAAAATGCCCATATTTCTAGTTCTTGTATTACAGTTTTCATATTTTAGTGTATATGTTCGGAGTAGAAGTGAATCTTGAGATGATGTTCTGTATTCCAGAGTGAACACCTTAAAAGGTGTTCGCCCTTATAAGAGGTGCAGTACACTGGATTCCCACTCTTTAATAGCCAACCCCTCCGCTTTTAATGGGGGCCAGCCACGTTGGACCGAACACATATATAAGTGTTCTTCCCATAACACTGAATTTGCTTCCCTCCTATATTAATGAGAACTGTGCCCACTGTTTTCCTAATGAGTTTGTAATTGCATGACACATTTGGAGATTACCAATTGAATCAATATATTGACTGCCTTGTTTTGACCATTGGACATGATCTCATCTTTATGTGTGTTTGAAGCTGGGTCTTTGTATTTATGACTAAATAGTGTCTCTTACCGATGTGAGACTTATTTCCCTTTAGTTTTTGTTATATTTCCTGGATTTTGTTTTTTTATTGCCATTTTTTCTTTTCTTCTGGCAATAAGTGTCTATTGTTTGTTGGCGAGTTGTTCTTGTTACTGGGGTCTCAGGGAAATTGCTAATTATTTGCTTGTTATATGCGTGAAAAAAGCTCACTTATTTTTTTGTAAAAAACCATTCATGATGAGCATTCTTGTTAATACAGTTGTATTGTTTGGGGGGAATCTGCTTTAGAAATGTCATTCTAACTGAAAGATGATTCACTTGCAATTTGCTGTAGTATTGCCATTCTCCAATCACTCACAGCAGAATCAAAGTTTTATACCATTTTAGTACCACCTTCTAACATAGGTCAACATTTTGGACAACTCATAGAGAGTGGAAAAGGTGCAGATGTAAGCTTTGTGGTTGAGGAACAGACATTCGCTTCGCACAAGTTGATACTTGCTGCAAGTTCACCTGTATTTCAAGCTCAGTTTTTTGGACCAATGAACGATCATAATACAAGTAATATACAGGTTGAAGACATGCAAGCTTCAATTTTCAAGGTTTGTCTATTGTTCTTTTGGAATCATATTTTTTATGCTTTTGCTAGACAGGGAACCACAAATATGGCAAATATTCTTAAAATAGCAGAATATTTACAAGCAACTCTGGGTAGCCACTATACGTCACATTTTTTTCTTTATATTTTCATCAAACTATATTGTAAAAACATTATTTTTTATTTGTTTGCTTTTAAAATATTTTTTAACATTTGTGGATTTTCCATTTCAAACCACCAATTTAAAAAAGCCTTTAAGGAAACACCTCATCGAGATATGTATTAAGAGATGACAATATCATCTACATATAACTGGGTATTGGATTGAGTTATTCATGAAAAGCTGTTTAAATTCTTGTCTTTGGTTGGCTTGAATGGTAATTCTTCTCTGTAGAGAAGGGCTTGCAACCATTTCGGAAATTGTCATGAGATAATTTAAGAAATCATATTCATGTTAACATTTGAAGAGGTTGATATGTAGTACCTTTATCAAGTATGACGTGTATATATAAAAATCTTAGAGTATTCAACACTGTAGTGATATAAGTTCTTTTTCATTTTTTTTTGTTTATTTTGCAGGCTTTACTCCACTTCATATACTGGGATTCACCTCCTGATATGCAAGAGCTCGTGGCTGAAGAGTCAAAATGTGCTTTGTCTTTAATTACACATCTGCTGGTAGCAGCTGACCGCTATGACATAGAGAGGCTAAGGCTGCTTTGTGGGGTTAAGCTCTGTGAGGAGCTCAGCATAAACACGGTTGCAACAACTTTATCTTTATGGGAGCATCACCACTGTGTTCAGCTTAAAACAGCTTGTTTCAAATTTATTGCGATATCAGCTAGTCTGAGAGGTAACTAGACTCCTAACTCATTTTCTCTGTGTTTGATTTTGGGTTACTTAGCTGAATCAGTAGGTGAAGGATTCACCATTTAAATTTTCTTTAAAAATGAGATGTTGACATCAACAAAACTATAAAAGAGAGCCCAAAAAGAGTAGTTCTAGATCCAGACTGGTGTAATATCCGTGCTATTAACATGGTCTGTCATAATGTTGCAGCTTTTATGCAGACTGAGGGTTATGAGTATCTGAGGAAGAATTGCCCATCTGTTTTGATCGAACTGTTTGAGCTTGCTACCTAAGTGAGGAGTCAAATGAAGCCCTGGATAGGAACGATAGCAATCGAAGAAGGTGAAGCAGCGGACATCATCTATTGGCACTCTCTCTGTAAAACTGTTTATTTGCTTGATATTGCTTTATGTTTTCTATGCTTGTTTTTTGGCTTTCAGTTGTGGATATTCTGGTTTTGTGGTTGGGTTTTGGTGTCAGATATCCGAGCTTTAGCAACTCCTTTCATTCTAGATACATCAAAAATCTAATGTTTACTTATTTAATTGAATGTACTCGTCATTTTGCATTCTGTCAAGTAATTCATGTTATGCCGATAGTAACGATATTAATCGAAGATGGTGAAGCAACGAACATGTTGGCACACTATCTGCAAAACTGTTTATTTGCTTTATGTTTTCTATGCTTGTTTTTTGTTTTTCAGTTGTGGATGTTCTGATTTTGTGGATAGATATCCGAGCTTTAGCAACTCCTTTCATTCTAGATACATCAAAAAGCTAATGTTTTTACTTATTTAATTGAATGTACTCTTCATTTTGCATTATGTCAAGTAATCCATGTTATGATGATAGTCATTTTTAAAATCTATAGCAGAACATTTGTGGAAACGATAACGTCCACTTTTCCTATCTCCAAATCAAAATCCTTAACGAAATTAAAATCCTTAGGGTGCATTCACTTTCATAGACAATTTTTTCATAAATATATGACACCATTATCGAGGGACAAAAAATCCTGGATAAATAGTTGGACTTCTAAGTGGTCCGACTATATATACCATTTTTAGGACAAAGAGTCCCAAAAAGTACGGGTTATATTTTCCATATTGCATCGCAAGCGGGACAGTTGGAGGACCATGCCATATTCGGGTGAAATAATCTTAGAGTGATTTTGGAATTATTGCTTCAGAGGGAGTAGCCCTTGATCTTGAAATGGTGGGAGCCATCGATGGTGTGGGTGGTAACGGTGGAGGTGATGACTGTAGGTGAGGAGCCCTTGCAGTTTTCACAAATGTCAATATCAAAAGTTGCTCAAGTGAACGTAAAGGGTCGTCTGAGGGAGGGAGAGAAGGTTGGGCTTCTTCTTCTTCCTTTTTATATTGTTGAGCAAGTGATTGAAAATTTTGAGCTGCCATTTGATAATGTTTTGAAAAAAAGATGGGAAGCTTGTCAAAAAATCAAGTCTGTTTACCATTTCAACTGTCATCTCGTGTGATTTGTGAACCTCTTGATACTATTTTTTCTGATGTGTAGGTCCTCTGCCCGTTATTAGTGACATGGTTTTAGATATTATGTTATTTTTTTTTGAGTTTTGCAAATATGTGTGGTTTTATTTACTTAAACAAAATCTTAAGTTTTAGTTGCTTTTCAAAGTTTCAAGAAGTTACTTGAGAATATTACTGGCAAAACAATAAAAATTTTCATTCATATTGGGGCAGAGAGTTTCAGGCTCTTACAAAGTTTTTAAATGAGAGTGACACATAACCTGTCCTCACACTCACCAACATAATGGTAGTGAAGAGAGACAACACATAACATTGCTAACACTGGTTTATCTTTAATGGCTCATGCTAATGTCTCTGTTTGATTTTGGTACGATGCTTTTAGCACGCCAATTTAGCTTATAAATAGTATGCTTACCAAAATCTTGAAATACAAGTCTCTTTTAAAGGTTTTGTTTAATGAAGCTCCAGATTATAAGTTTATGAAAGTGTTTGGGTGTGAATGTTATATATATATTTGAGAGTCTATATAAAATATAAGTTGCAATTCAAATTTGATTGTTGTGTTTTCTTGGGTTATGCTTCCCAACATAAAGATTATTATTGTCTTGACCCTCAAGCTGGGCGTGTCTTCAAATCTAAGAATATCGTGTTTGAAGAAAAGGCATTTCCTTTTAAAAATCATCACATCACTTCCCTTCAGCCTAAGTCTTCGAGTTCCTTAAAGGATCTCATGTAGAGCCACCAACTATTCTTCTTTTTGCAATCAATTTATCACCGACAAGCCTTCGTGATCATGAACCTATAATAATTGAGTTTTTAGACCATGAGACTAGAAGTAGCAGCAACTTGAGTTCTCCTCCATGTCCACCTATGTCACCAAGTGTTGCTTCAGGTCCAACCTACTGTACATGTCCACGCTCACCCCATGGTTACACATTTTCAAGATGGTACCTTAAAACCCAAAATTTACCAAGCAACAAAGTATCCTGTTCCATAAATCCTTCTCACCTATCTTCTCCAAGAGAATGAAACTGTCTCTTCCCAAAGTCATCCTAAGTGGAAAGAGGCCATCAGGTGCAGTCACATTGCGCACTAGTCTCAGCCTTTCCTTCCTCTACAATCTCCTATATTTGGATACCAACATTTTTGGATATGAGATCTTGATTAAAAATGCTGGAGTTATTTTCGTTAAGATCATGATTATCTTTTTCCTTTTTTTGTTAGGCCAACGGAGAACAACTGCAAATTAGCTGGCCTCTGGTTGGTAAAACCCTTGTGGTCCCTTATCTTGCCCATTGGGGAATACACCCAACTTCGACCTTGCAACAAAAGATGCCCCATTTGGGTTTGAAACTCACGACGTTCCTGTCAACTTGGTGATGTTCACAAGTCACCCCAACCATGAACGGATCCCTCGTGGGCAAAATCTTTGTATTGCTTGCCTCTTTTATTTCCTTTTGTCCTCTTTAGAGGGTGTTTTCTCACCACCCTTTTTATTTCTATTATGTTTTATTTTGCCTATATATTACTAATTCTTTTGTTATAAAAAATAGATATGGTTGAGATGGTGGGGATGATTGGCAAGGGAGTGGTAGCTGAAGTTGGTGGAAACGAGTCATAAAAGATGAGGTTTTTGTAGTAAGAGGTTCATGTTGTAAATGGCAAAAGAGCAAACACTTACACAATAACCAAATTGACCTGGTGACTCAGTTGAACTCGACTTTAACAAAACTTGGTCGAGTCATGCATATATATATATATATAATATTAAATATAATATAAATATAATGTATATTATATATAAAAATATAATTATATATGTAAATATATTATAAAAAATATCATATAATGTATATTATATATAATATATTGGTAAAATACTATAAAATATAGATAATAATCATAATATATACATATATTTATATATTTTATATACAATATAAAGTTAACATGACCCAGCCGAGTCATGAGTCACTCAAGGACGAGCCTAGTGACAAGTCCTCGGGTTTTAAAACATTGTTTGGGACAGATTTAATCTCCAAGATTAATTTTTTCTGTCATTATATCTTTTTGGACTTTTTGAACTTTGACCTGGATCCGTTTGGGCCATTCTGAATGTCCTTGCATGGGCATTTATGGTCCAGGGGTCACCCTTTGTTTTGATTGTTGATCTTTTGTCTCATTCTTGAACATTCTTAACCTTGTTAGGATCATTTTAGACCTAGACTGTCTTTTTTAGGTGCCCTCCTTAAGCTAGCTGTTTGAGAGCGTTTGGCTGGCCAAAGCCCATACCGTTTAGGCCCCATTTAAGGCTTTTGTGAGCCTTTATGGGGGATTGGGGCTTATATAAACCCCAACCCTCTCCCATTCTACTCAACACACTCCTCTCTCTCTCTCTCTCTCTCTCTCTCTCTCTCTCTCTCAAAGCTTGCTTGATCACCTCTCTCTTTTGCTCTCTAACTCTAGTCCTGCCTCTAGTAAGCCTAGACCTTGACTTGGTTAAGGTTTCACCTAAGACAAGCTTAGGGTCCTTACTTAATTTAGATCTAAGGTCCATACCCAACTTGACCAACCTGTTCAAGAGACAAAATGTATCCAACCAATAACTGACCCTTAACAATTTGATCTTGAACAAAATGAATATCAATTTCAATATGTTTACTTCGACTATGAAAAATTGGGTGAGCAACAAGGTAGGCAGCATCAACATTATCACAACAAAATTGGAGTGTAACTATATACCCATCTCTGCAGGAAGGTATTTCAACCAAAGAACCTCAACAACACCATTAACAAGAGCACAATATTCAGTTTTGGTGTTGGATCGGGCGACAGTTTGTTGTTTTCTTGAGCTCTATGAGATGAGATTTTTACCAAGATACATGGCATAACCTCTGATGAATTTTTAATCATCAAGTGAACCTATAACATTATTCAAATAATGAAGAATGAATTTAACCACCAGTAATTTTTCATAAGGGCATGCAAAGAATATGCAACATCAGGTCTTGTCATAGTGACATATTGCAGGGCATCAATAACACTCCAATATAGTGAGGTCAGAGAATTGAGGGTTGTCATCAGAGAATAATATGGTATTGATTGGCATAGGAGAGGAGATCGGTTTTCAACTTGTCATACATGTTTTGTGCAACAAATCAACAATATACTTCCTTTGGGACACAAATAGACTAGCAAAATTGTACAAAGCTTCAATACCTAAGAAGAAATGCACTGGACCAAGATCTTTTATAATAAAGGTGCGTGCAAAACATAATAGCAGATTATCAATATAATTGCTAGAATTATCCGTGACAATAATGTCATAAACATAAATCAATATAAAAACAGTCATGGATGGAGACCGAAATATAAACAACGAGTTATCCATTTTTTAGGCCAAAAAATTCAAAAATAATAAAAAAATCACTCAACCGTTGGTACTATGAGGCTTGCTTAATCCCATGAAGGACTTTACTAAGATGACACTCATAATTAGGATACCATGGATCCTTGAAGCCTTGAGATATACCTCTTTAGACAAGTAATCATGGAGAAAGGCATTTTTTACATCATGTTGTCAGATTTGTCATCCCTAACTAATGGTGAAGGCAAGAGTCATACAGATTGTGATGGGTTTAACCACATAGATAAATATATCAAAATAATCAAGGCCTTGTTGGGTGTAGGCCTTGGCCACAAGACGAGCTTTATATTGTTCCAACATGCCATCAACTTTTGTCTTAATTTTATATATTCATTTGCTGCCAATCATGTTATAACCGAATGCCAAGTACTAGCTACCAAATACCATTCTGAACGAGAGCATTGAATTCATCTGCCATAACGGAACGCCAATAGAAGTGCTTAATGGCTTCAATGAACTAGGTAGGTTCTTGGTCTTGAGCATATTCAGCTATGTCTCATATTATCCTTTAAAAAGGTAGTCGCTAAGCATGATTTGCTGTTTTGTCATCTAGAGAAAATGATTATTACATAGCTGAATGCTTAAAGATTGGGGTTGGTGATTGTCCAGTGTCTTTCGGGTGGGACTTCATGGGCTTGCAGGAAAGGGGATTTATCTATCAACTTTTTGGGCATCACCTTCACCAAACAGAGTGGTACAATTAACCTCGGGTTTGAAATCATTGCTTATGAAGTTTTTTTTCAATAGAGAAAGCTGGGTTAGGCAGACCCCTACCAGTTATACAACCATACCATTTGGGTTCGAACATGCAACATCCCAACACAAGGTGACGTGCACGAACTGCTACTGCCAGACAAGCTTATTGGTCATTGCTTATGAAGTTGGTATCCACCAAATTTACAAGAACATTCTGTAGTATTAGTAAGAGGAAGGGTTAAATATTTGGTAAGATTGGAGCGCGGTTTAATCTTCTCTGATAAATTGCATCTGATGGGCCTCCCATTCTTTGGTGTGACCATTACCATGATTCAGATCGCAGCATTGGGAAACTGCAAATGCAGAAGATGTTTACATGAGCAACCGAAAACAATTGTAGAAGGCTGTACAGTGTAAATATGGTGGGTGGTGGAAGAAGAAACAGAGCTTCCATAGTGTCGATGATGATGCTTGTCTTGATAATTCTTGGTCAGATCAAGATCACTGGAAAAGATAAATTGGGTGTAACAACGATGGTGATCACCATGCTTCTTTTGGTGATAACAGAGAACCCCCATTACTAGTTCTTTGAAAAAAAAAAAGAAAAAAAGAGAAGGCTGCAGAAGAAAAGAAAATAAAGACTAATTACAATAAAGGCAAATAATAATTCAAACATTAAAAGGTAAAATAGTAATCTAATTGCCAGCTTTGCGGCTTCTATTTGTTTTCTTTTTCTCTCAACATAGAAAGCTGGGGTTAGGCAGACCCCTACCAGTTATACAACCATACCAATGGGATTCTAACTTGCAACGTTCCAACACAAGGTGACGTGCACTAACTGCTCCTGCCTGACAAGCGGAGCCCCGGTTGGTTTGGCAGCTTCTATTTACAATTTGAAGGTAAGTACATGTAATTTCATCATCATGTATGTAGGGCCGGTCATGTGGACAGGCCGATTGGATCTGCACTAAACAAGTGTAGGTCTAGTTTTGGACCCAACTTTGAGGTGCTACTATTGGATACATATCCTGAATTTATCAGGCTTTCTGTTAGGTACAACCAAAACTGGTTTTGATTGTAGATAAGTACAAACCAGAACAACATCACATCAATGTCTATATATCATTTGGATTTCATGAAAATGATCCGATTAACTAATTGGACCTATTTGATTAAGTATGAAACTATTATCCTATCATGTCCAATCCTCTTGGAATCAAGTCATACCTGAACAATGAACACAACCTTTGGTTCACGTGTAAATCAGTTGTGGTTATTGTGAGTGAATTAAATGAGATTGGAGAAAATGGGTTCAAGCAAAAAATGTGTTTTAGGTCAGGCTCATTTTAGGTGCAGATTATAAAGAACCGCTAAGATCAGGTTAAACCATTTTAGTTTAATTATATAATTATTTTTATATTTGTTAATTATATTTGTTTTTTAATATAATATTTGACATAAATATTACCTATCTAGAGCCCAGCCATATGGATGGGCCGGCCCGCTTATCATTCTAGTCACAAATAATGGCAATATTTTTGTATGTTGCCAATCTATCATAATTCTTTCAAAAGCCACTATTATCTTGAAATATTGTGGCAGTTCCAAAATATCAATTATTTTTTGATGACGCAGGAAAACCCTTGCCAAGGACTGGGTCACTTAATAGGCCCACCCCCAGCGAGGTAAAACTCTCGGTTGAGGATACAACCACCTAGCCTTAAGTGCCCCAACCATGAAACATCACTTATCAATATTTAAAAATACATGTTCTGAGAATCACTAGAATATGAGAACTGGAAACATGGGCATTTCCAGCACTTTTTTTGCAAATCCAACCACGTGGATATGCTTGGCATGATGAATTTGCTAGGAATCAACCATTGGATTGTGTATTTTTTTTGAAAAAATATGATTTTTGACTGCTTGAATATTTATGAAGAATATGAGTCATTGATTTTAAAGCCTTAAAAAAATCTCATTTATGCATCAAAATTGGATGATTCAAGAGCGTGTTCTTATAAAACTTAGAGCACATCCTTATGGACACATTCAAGTGAAAAAAATAAAAAAATCATGAAAATTGTGGTTCACACATTAGTTCTCATACTCTAATGACTCCAGCATTAACTAAAGATGCAAGCAGGGAATGTAGTAAGAGCTTCTGCCAGTGGATATGCAAGAAATTCCACCAAAAAGGTTTCAAAAATATAAACAGAGTTTTGAAAATAGATTTTTGAAAAAGATGAATACTCAGCCTTCAAGTTAATCACCTTTCCAAGTGGTGAGGGATCAACTCAAACATGATTGTAGCTTATCGGATTAGATCTTCACGTATTGAAGATGCACGTACTTCTCACGATCGATCTCCTGAAAATAGAAAACGAGCCCTTGATGGCATAGGCAGAGCTCGGGGGGGCGGGGGGCAGAACTGGGCTGTAGCCCAGTCCTGCCTCCCGGCCCAGTTAATTTTTTTAAAGCCCAGACCTAGCCAAGCCCTGATTCCATATGAAATAGATTTTTATCCATTTTTGTAGCCCAGCCCTGACTGCAGCAAATAGTTTGATTTGTCAATATGAAATAAATTTTTATTAATAATTGTAGCCATTTTTTGTTTTATCTCAAAAAAAAAAATGGGAGCGCTGCCCCGGAACCCCAGACTATCACACCAATTTTTTTTTTGCTACATTTGCCCCCCCCTCACGTGAATCCTAGCTACGCCCCTGCTTGATGGTATAGGACACACCACCAAGGCTAAAAAAAAAAATGAGAAAAACAAAACAAGTATGTATCATGCTAGACAAAGCTAATCTAAGACAAATAAAATTAAATAAATAAAAATAAACGAAAATGATGCCCACCACCAGCTTAGGCAGCCCTCCTAGACAACTTGGTGAGCGTGATGTGACTCTGGTATAGCTTCAGCAAGGCTGAGGCTTAAATGGTTTGGGTATGGTAGAGTGAACTCGGTGGGCTGTGGATCTAGATCTAGGAGGGTGGCTAGAGAGCTCATCTAGGTGAGGTGTAAGGCTTGGTTGATCTCTCACAACAATACTCTTATAGATAGGCTCCAAACTCTAGACTCTAATTGCTGAAAAGTGAAAAAATGATCATAAAATTTTTATTGAATTTTAGATCATAATTGGTATATTTTGGATCTAGATATCCATATCAAACTGTTGTGCAGTGGCCTAATTCTGATGGTTTAAAGTGGTAGGCGATGATTGACTGATAGATTTTTTAATGGATAAGAAATGAGGTTTTTGAAAGGCTATTGGTGTAATACTTACAATTTTTTTGGGATTTAAAATAAATAAAAGAGAATTTTCTAGCATTTGTTGGAATTAATTAACCATTATCGATCGAGTAAATTATTAAGTAATTATCACTAATATTTTGACATTTATTTAGAAGTATTTGATCGTTTAGTTTATGAAAATTATCTGAAAATTAAATTTAGAATTTATGAGATTTCAAATGAGATATTTAGATCTAGATCTCAGTAGAGATCCGTGAAGATCAACCAACACCAACATAGGTTTGAACTATCCAAATGATTTGGGTCAACCCAAATAGATTCGGGTAGAGATTAGTAATATCGGGGTTTAAACCAATCCTAGAGGTAATTTGGGTCTATTTGAAGACCAAATGGATCACACTAAGTAACATGAGAATTTTGGATCCACTTGGTTACCCAAATGGAACTCATTAAGGGTTTTGGATCCATTTGAGATCCAAATAGATCTCATTAAAATAAAATATTTGTTTGGATCCACCTAAGACCCAATTGAATCTCTCCTAAGTGAATAAGATTTGGATCCATTCAGGACCCAAATGAATCTCACTAGCTTAAATATATAGGCAATGATACGGTGCTCCTGAAGCACTTACTCCTTTTTATTAGAGGTTGGATCTTGTGTTCCAACAGCTGTGATACTTGCATAAATATGGTTGTGTTGCATTTTAAATATGCATGCAACTTACTTAAATGGTAGTTGCATGCTACGCTCACCAAATTCCCATTAAAAGGAAAACTGAGCATTTAATATTGGGTTTACTTTCTTAAATGTCGCTCTCTCTCTCTTTCTTTTCACACATGCATACATGGATCTCTTGCTCTCTCGTCACCTCTATCTCACACACATGACATGGATGATGGCACCTGAGCATATGCATCCATATCCAACGACCTTTGGTCTTCTAAAAAAACTCTTTCTTTTGTAAGTCTCCCTCTTAGTTTTCTAAACTCTTTCTCTCTTGTCGATCTTAAAATTTCGCCCATCTGTTCTTATGTCTTTCCAAGACTTAGTTGAGAACCAATACCTGTTTTCTTGTCACTTTCTTAGCTAGAGCAGAGTGTCATCGAGGTTTTATTAATTTTTTACTGTACAAGGTCATATAACTGAATAGCTAATTATATCCATTTGCCAGAAAACCATACTTGATATGAAATATTACTAAATCAGATCATTGTAGAAGGATGATCAATTGGCAGATCATGTGATCATATATGCTCATCAACATGTAGGAGGATGATGCTTGGATGAAACGACTAGTCTTTGGTTTGGAGGAACATAACGCGCACTACATGAGGTAAAATTCAAAGCAACAAATAGTTCATTTTGTTCCATTTTAACCATGGCTTGTTTGACAACGTTCTTCTTAACACAATGCCATATAACGTGTAAAGCTATTTTTATTTTTTTCAAATTTGTTTGTCCAACAATTTTTATTTTTAGTTTTAGTGAACTGGTGTAGGGTGTGCCCAGTTAGGCACATGCACGCAACAACCAAAAAAATATCACCAAGAGATGTGCGTAGAAAAGAAAAAATCTCTAAAAAATGATTGAAAACCCCAATTTTGTGAACACTTTTTTTCGATACACAATTCTATGAACACTTCAAAATGGTTTTTTTCCTTTACGTTCATTGACCGTCAAACCAATTTGGTTTCAGCACAACAGTTGTGTTTCCAGCACCAATCGGTAGAACACATGAGCCCAGTTGATAGAACCACATGTTTGACGTATGAATCATAATAGAGCACTAACCAGCCACCCAAGAATGTTCACTTGCACTCGGAGGGATGCTACATAACTCCATATTTCACAGAAAAGCTCATCCATCCCCATCTGGTTGCCAAAGGAATAAGGCTCCTCAAGGCCTTGCCTTCAGAAGGCAACCCAACTGGTCATCTTCCCTTTTGCACTCTCTCATTTTCACCTGCTAAACACTATTGCTGTTTTTCTCTCACACACACATGCCATCATCCATATCATGTGTGAGAGAGAGATCCACGTATGCATGCGTGCAGAGAGAGGAGAGATATCCATGTATGCATGTGTGAAGAGAGAGAGAGAGCCATTTAAGAAAGTAAACCCAATATTAAATGCTCAATTTCTCTTTTAATGAGAATTTTATGGGCATGCAATTAAGTAAGCTGCATGCATATTTAAAGTGCAACACAACCATATTTTTTATCCAACGGCTAATAAAAGGGAGTAGGTGTTTAAAGTGCAACACAATTCATTACTAATATACATATTAAAGTGAATTGGAACTTAATTACTTTGATTTTCCAATTTTGCCTTATATGTTTTAAGTATTAGTTTAATTACTGCTGGTGGTGATTTTGACTAGAAGAACGTGAGATTAATAAAATTATTCCAAATTCATCAGAAAAACACGTGCAATAATTTCTCGTTTTAAACTTTTGTCACTATGATGTACACCTAAATTTATTTCTCGATTAATTTCAATTTTTTGTTATGATCAAAGTTTAAATTCCAAACTTGTTTATCCAAAGCCTAGCCATATGATTATGGACGAGCCATTGTCTACTTATGATGATTATACCAGGTATGGATCTGGGTTCAACTGATTTACATGAACTAGACCCAGACTATACTCGGTAAAATAATATGTCAACCAAATTTTGACCAATGAATCAATTGCACTATTGACTATTCAATTCATGTCAGCTAAATTTTGACCAATAAGAGGCTTGCGGTGTTTCTTTTCTTTCCAATCGGGTCAGGTGTCCGATCGACCTGAATCCATTTAATTAGTTTTGGTAGAAAGTTTCAGATCAGATTCTCCTAAGCAGGTACATCTGTGCTGCATGGGACTTTACTTTTTTCCAAATAAGTAATTGAAAAATAAAGGCCCTGATGGGTTTCGGAAGTTGGAATCGCGAGATTCGTGAAAGTAGAAAATTCATGATTGCCATTTTTTTTTTTTTTTAAGTCTGACTCGTGGCTCCTACTAAACGGCTAAACCACTTGTATTAAAGGACCAGAAGAGGAGAGGGTGTTGTGTGTTCTCCCCCACACAACTCAGTAAGAAGCTCTCACCTCTTCACTTGGGCAGCTTTCGACATGGGCATTTGCAAGGACTCCTCACCAACAGTAACCACCTCCACCTCTACCGCCCTCACCGCTGATGGATTCCACCATTTCAAGATCAAGGACTACTCCCTCTGCAAGTTCTTGGGCGAAGGCAATTACGTAGCTTCAGATGCGTTCATGGTCGGCGGGCATGGGTGGGAGGTCCGCTTCTATCCGTTCGGGAAAACCCGCATGTACAATTCAGAAGGCTTTTATATCTACGTCGCCCTCGCTAGCGAGGGAACCAACGTTAAGGCTCTCTGCGGATTGAGCTTCATGGATCAGAGCGGGAAATATGAGCACAAGGCCCACGCCAAGCTCGATAGTAACTTGGGGGTACACACCTTCAAATGTCGGGGAGACGTGTCGTATGGCTCATTGACTCTTTAATCTGTTTCTGTTTTTTGCTTATCTGCAAATTCTGAGTGGGTTTCTTGATGATGGGTGTCATGAAAGATCTCCTATAAGTTTAATTTTTAGTGCTATTATATTTGATTTTTATGCTTGTTTTTTTCTTTTTTTCGGTGGGGTGGGGGTGGGGTTGCCAAACCATGTTTTCAAATAAAACGTGTTTTGTGAAAAGTGTGCTCGAAGCAGATCCAGTTTATCCGGGGGCCGTGAGGGGGGCGCTGCCCTCTCCCTTCCCTTTCTGGCCAGTAGATGGCCGGAGAATCCCATTTTTTTTATATGTTTGTCCATTTTAAGGGCCACCCACGGTCGGATAACTCAGATGATATTATGTCAATTATGTTTAGTCGTTTGCTGGCTGAAAAACAGCTCCACACTGATTCTTTTTTAAAAACAAAAAATCTGACAAATTCTTTGAAAAACTAAATTCTTGGTCAGCCAAACACCTGATTTTAGGCAAGGCATGGTTTCATAAAAATCATGTTTTGCCCCTTCATCCAAACTGGGATGTATCACACAGTGTCGAGAGTAGCACAACACACCTTATTTTCCATAAGAGTGAGCACAAGAACTTTATGAAACTCTACTACGCTCTCCCTTTTGATTTGTTAATAATTTCCATTTTATGCAAACCTAAGTCTCCCATAATGGCTTTGATATCATCTTGATATTGATAGGGTTATGAAGGAGAAAGCATGAGTAACAATGTCTCTGTGGGTTTCCTCCAAAAGTATAAACTCCTAAAAAAAGACCTATTAGATGCTAATTTGTGTATTATCATTCAGCGAAATAAATTATGCATGAGTTCCCTTACATGACAAGAATGAGACAAAGACAAAAGTACCTATACTGGCTCAAGTTACACGCGAGTCCCTCATATGTTTTTGGCATAAGGTTTATCCAACATACCGGGTTGGAATTAGATGAAGCATAGCTTGCTCCATTGATTAGTCTTTGTTATGCATGCAACATGTTAACTCATGCAATACTAATTGTATGATATGTTGTGGGAAAAATTAAAAGCTAGATATGTGTTATGAAAATGTGACGTTCTTGATAACCTTGTCATTCAGCATTTCATATATCACACGTTTCATAGCTAAATTTAAAAAACATAGATAGGCATGCCTTCTATGCCTGTGGCTGATCAAATGGCCTAATTAGAAGTTTCACATAAAAGCATGAACTGCTATTTAAGCAACTTGTGGTCGAGAGACAATGCAAACTAGGGACAGTGGAATATGAGAACTACTGTGTGAACTATAATTTTATGGATTTTTTATTCCTCACTGTTAAATCGAACTGTAAAAATGTGATCAACATACTTGGCTTTATAACAACCGGCTCTTGAATCATCTGATTATTATTTATGAACGAGATTTTTAAGGCTTTAAAATCAACAGCTCAAAATCATCATAAATATTCAAGCATTCAAAAATCACATTTTTTCATCAAAAATAACAATCCAATAGCTGATTCTTAGCAAATTTGCTATAGCCAGCACATTTGCTTGGTTGGGTTTGCAAAAAAAAAAGGTGTTGAAAATGCCCATATTTCTATTTCTTGTATTACAGTTTTCATATTTTAGTGTATATGTTCGGAGTAGAAGTGAATCTTGAGATGATGTTCTGTATTCCAGAGTGAACACCTTAAAAGGTGTTCGCCCTTATAAGACGTGCAGTACACTGGATTCCCACTCTTTAATAGCCAACCCCTCCCCTTTTAATGGGGGCCAGCCACGTTGGACCGAACACATATATAAGTGTTCTTCCCATAACACTGAATTTGCTTCCCTCCTATATTAATGAGAACTGTGCCCACTGTTTTCCTAATGAGTTTGTAATTGCATGACACATTTGGAGATTACCAATTGAATCAATATATTGACTGCCTTGTTTTGACCATTGGACATGATCTCATCTTTATGTGTGTTTGAAGCTGGGTCTTTGTATTTATGACTAAATAGTGTCTCTTACCGATGTGAGACTTATTTCCCTTTAGTTTTTGTTATATTTCCTGGATTTTGTTTTTTTATTGCCATTTTTTCTTTTCTTCTGGCAATAAGTGTCTATTGTTTGTTGGCGAGTTGTTCTTGTTACTGGGGTCTCAGGGAAATTGCTAATTATTTGCTTGTTATATGCGTGAAAAAAGCTCACTTATTTTTTTGTAAAAAACCATTCATGATGAGCATTCTTGTTAATACAGTTGTATTGTTTGGGGGGAATCTGCTTTAGAAATGTCATTCTAACTGAAAGATGATTCACTTGCAATTTGCTGTAGTATTGCCATTCTCCAATCACTCACAGCAGAATCAAAGTTTTATACCATTTTAGTACCACCTTCTAACATAGGTCAACATTTTGGACAACTCATAGAGAGTGGAAAAGGTGCAGATGTAAGCTTTGTGGTTGAGGAACAGACATTCGCTTCGCACAAGTTGATACTTGCTGCAAGTTCACCTGTATTTCAAGCTCAGTTTTTTGGACCAATGAACGATCATAATACAAGTAATATACAGGTTGAAGACATGCAAGCTTCAATTTTCAAGGTTTGTCTATTGTTCTTTTGGAATCATATTTTTTATGCTTTTGCTAGACAGGGAACCACAAATATGGCAAATATTCTTAAAATAGCAGAATATTTACAAGCAACTCTGGGTAGCCACTATACGTCACATTTTTTTCTTTATATTTTCATCAAACTATATTGTAAAAACATTATTTTTTATTTGTTTGCTTTTAAAATATTTTTTAACATTTGTGGATTTTCCATTTCAAACCACCAATTTAAAAAAGCCTTTAAGGAAACACCTCATCGAGATATGTATTAAGAGATGACAATATCATCTACATATAACTGGGTATTGGATTGAGTTATTCATGAAAAGCTGTTTAAATTCTTGTCTTTGGTTGGCTTGAATGGTAATTCTTCTCTGTAGAGAAGGGCTTGCAACCATTTCGGAAATTGTCATGAGATAATTTAAGAAATCATATTCATGTTAACATTTGAAGAGGTTGATATGTAGTACCTTTATCAAGTATGACGTGTATATATAAAAATCTTAGAGTATTCAACACTGTAGTGATATAAGTTCTTTTTCATTTTTTTTTGTTTATTTTGCAGGCTTTACTCCACTTCATATACTGGGATTCACCTCCTGATATGCAAGAGCTCGTGGCTGAAGAGTCAAAATGTGCTTTGTCTTTAATTACACATCTGCTGGTAGCAGCTGACCGCTATGACATAGAGAGGCTAAGGCTGCTTTGTGGGGTTAAGCTCTGTGAGGAGCTCAGCATAAACACGGTTGCAACAACTTTATCTTTATGGGAGCATCACCACTGTGTTCAGCTTAAAACAGCTTGTTTCAAATTTATTGCGATATCAGCTAGTCTGAGAGGTAACTAGACTCCTAACTCATTTTCTCTGTGTTTGATTTTGGGTTACTTAGCTGAATCAGTAGGTGAAGGATTCACCATTTAAATTTTCTTTAAAAATGAGATGTTGACATCAACAAAACTATAAAAGAGAGCCCAAAAAGAGTAGTTCTAGATCCAGACTGGTGTAATATCCGTGCTATTAACATGGTCTGTCATAATGTTGCAGCTTTTATGCAGACTGAGGGTTATGAGTATCTGAGGAAGAATTGCCCATCTGTTTTGATCGAACTGTTTGAGCTTGCTACCTAAGTGAGGAGTCAAATGAAGCCCTGGATAGGAACGATAGCAATCGAAGAAGGTGAAGCAGCGGACATCATCTATTGGCACTCTCTCTGTAAAACTGTTTATTTGCTTGATATTGCTTTATGTTTTCTATGCTTGTTTTTTGGCTTTCAGTTGTGGATATTCTGGTTTTGTGGTTGGGTTTTGGTGTCAGATATCCGAGCTTTAGCAACTCCTTTCATTCTAGATACATCAAAAATCTAATGTTTACTTATTTAATTGAATGTACTCGTCATTTTGCATTCTGTCAAGTAATTCATGTTATGCCGATAGTAACGATATTAATCGAAGATGGTGAAGCAACGAACATGTTGGCACACTATCTGCAAAACTGTTTATTTGCTTTATGTTTTCTATGCTTGTTTTTTGTTTTTCAGTTGTGGATGTTCTGATTTTGTGGATAGATATCCGAGCTTTAGCAACTCCTTTCATTCTAGATACATCAAAAAGCTAATGTTTTTACTTATTTAATTGAATGTACTCTTCATTTTGCATTAAAGCATGAACTGCTATTTAAGTAACTTGTGGTCGAGAGACAATGCAAACTGGGGACAGTGGAATATGAGAACTACTGCGTGAACTATAATTTTATGGATTTTTTGTTCCTCTGTTAAATCGAACTGTAAAAATGTGATCAACATACTTGGCTTTATAACGACCACCTCTTGAATCATCTCATTATTATTTATGAACGAGATTTTTAAGGCTTTAAAATCAACAGCTCATAATCATCATAAATATTCAAGCATTCAAAAATCACATTTTTTCATCAAAAATAACAATCCAATAGCTGATTCGTAGCAAATTTGCTATAGCCAACACATTTGCTTGGTTGGGTTCGCAAAAAAAAAAAGGTGTTGAAAATGCCCATATTTTCTAGTTCTTGTATTACAGTTCTCATATTTTAGTGTACATGTTTTGGAGTAGAAGTCAACCTAGAGATGATGTTCTGTATTCCAGGGTGAACACCTTAAAAGGCGTTCGCCTTTATAAGAGGGCAGTACACTGGATTGCCCCTCTTTAATAGCCAGCCCCTCCGCTTTTTTTTTTTTTGGGGGGGGGGGGGGCAGCCACGTTGGGCAGAACACGTATAGAAGTGTTCTTCCCAGAAGACTGAATTTGCTTCCCTCCTATATTATTTAGAGCTGTGCCCACTGTTTTCCTAATGAGTTTGTAATTACATGCGACATTGTTAAAACATGCTAAATTAGTGTTCTTCCCTTTTATTGGATCAATTTATTGACTGCCTTGCTTTGACCATTGGACATGATCTCATCGTTATGTTTGTTTGAAGCTGGGTTTTGTATTTATGACTAAATAGTGTCTCTTACCGATGTGCGATTTATTTCCCTTTAGTGTTTGTTATATTTCCTGGATTTTGTTTTTTTATTGCCATTTTTTCTTTTTTTTCTGGCAATAACAGTGTCTATTGTTTGTTTGCGAATTGTTCTTGTTACTGGTGTCTCAGGGAAATTGCTAGTCTCTTGCTTGTAATATACGTGAAAAAATCTCACAGATTTTTTTCTAAACAACCAGTCATGATCAGTATTCTTGTTAACACAGGTGTATTGCTTGGATTAAATATACTTCAGAAATGTCAAACTACATAAAAGATGATTCACTTGCAGTTTGCTGTAGTATTACCATTTTCCAATCACACACAGAAACAAAGTTTTGTACCATTTCAGTACCACCTTCTAACAAAGGTCAACATTATGGGCAACTCATAGAGAGCCAAAAAGGTGCAGATGTAAGCTTTGTGGTTGAGAGACAAACATTTGCTGCACACAAGTTGGTATTATCTACACATTCACCTGTATTTCAACTTAGTTTTTTGGACCAATGAAAGATCATGATACAAGTAATGTGACTAATTATGATTTGATATAAATAATATGCTATTTTGTGTTATAGGGAGGTCGGAAGAGAAGTAGAACACCTTGTGAAAAGCTCA
Organism: Nuphar pumila; assembly: GCF_984573655.1. Classification (NCBI taxonomy): domain Eukaryota; kingdom Viridiplantae; phylum Streptophyta; class Magnoliopsida; order Nymphaeales; family Nymphaeaceae; genus Nuphar; species Nuphar pumila. Next base: position 15,372,112 of record NC_143255.1, read on the forward strand.
GTGGGCGGTGTCAATGGCTTGCAGTCTTGTCATGGTATAAACAACTGAGTGAATATCAGAAGAATCGATTACGAAATATGCATTTCGGCGGCCTTTTAGACCAACATTATTTTGAAACGTGCTGGAACACCATGACCCACTTGATCAATAAGTGGAATCATAAGACGAACACATTCCAATTTGATGGTTTCGAGATCACCATGACCTTGGAAGATGTGGCACGGATTACGGGCCTTAAGTGTCATGGAAGTGCTGTCTTAGCATGGGATTCAAGCTATAACACAAGGGACAAGTGCATGACCCTTTTAGGAATGTCGATGAAGAATTGGGGTCAATGTATTTCTGGTGGAAGCAATTCTACATCAATGAAAGTTTCTTTTTTTCGTAATAAATGGGAAGGTCGATCTGCTACATATGCATCTGAAAGAGCTGACCAAGAATTGCGCAGCTTTCTTCTTTATTTTTTTGGACTTACTTTATTTTCAGATTTGTCTGGTTCGAGGTTAAGTTATTTGTGGTTGCAGTTTTTAGAAGACTTAGATGAAGTTGACAATTATGCATGGGGTGCTGCTATGCTCGCACACTTATACAATCAACTTTATCGTGCAAGTAAGGGTACAAAAACCATCGGAGGGTTTTGGCCATTTGTTCAGGTAATTGTTTATTACATATTTGTTAGTTGTAGACTAAGATCATTGAAGTTTATAGTCTTACTAATATATTATTTTTGTAGGCCTGGGTTTGGGAGCATATTGTCGCTTTGCGTCCTCAGTGTGGCCCTATAATTTGTGGTTTTCCCAAGATCGGTCAGTGGGCTACAATAAATGTCAAGGAGGTTAATGCTAAGTTCATTTTAAATGGTCTGCAATTAAATGAGGTATGATTTAAAATCGTTTATAATCGTTTTAACATTTATCATTCATTAGTATAAATCATTGAAATGCTTAATATTTTTAAGTAATCATCGCTGCAAGATTTTGTCTTTGTTAGTATAAATCATTATTACATTAGCATTTAACATTTATTAGTATAAATCGTTCTAATGTTTAACATTTTTAAGTAATGATCATTGCAGGATTTTGTATTCTTTAGTGAAAATCGCTATCGCTTTAACAATTAACTCTCATTAGTATAAATTGTTGTAATGTTTAACATTCTTAAGTAATCATCGTTGTAGGATTTTGTCTTCGTTAGTATAAATCATTATCGTATTAGCATTTAACATTCATTAGTATAAATCGTTCTAATGGTTAACATTCTTAAGTAATGATCACTGCATAATTTTGTATTTCATAATATAAATCATTATTGCTTTAGCATTTAACTTTCATTAGTGTAAATTATTGTAATTTTCAACATTCTTAAGTAATGATCATTGTAGGATTTTGTCTTTGTTAGTACAAAGCGTTATTGCTTTAACATTTAGCATTCCTTATTGTAAATCATTGTAATATATAGTATTCATTAGTGTAAATCATTTTAATACAACGCCTTCATTAGTAACAATCATTGTAATATATTTATCATTTGTTATTATAAATCATTTTAATATTTAGCATTTAATAGCATGAATAATTATGTTTATACCTAAACCACAATGTTCAATGTATAGGTTGTGTGGAGACCGTATGGAGATAGAGAGGACGAAGACCAAGAGGTTGTTGTTGCGGCTGCGAGACTGTCTGATTGTGATATTTGGTTGTTTAGCATATCTGAAGCTGAGTTGCAGCATGGTAGTCGAGTTCTTCTACAAGCTGGCTTGGGACAATCTACCCCAAAGCAGCCTCTGAAAGTGAGAAGAAAGATGAATAGTGGTAGGGCTAGGAATGTGAATTGGCATAAACACTTTAGAAAACAATTGGATAACTGGAATAAAGGAGGTGTTCGTGCCATATCATATGATTATCAAGGACGACAATATGACCCTGACTATTTCAAAAAATATTGGCAACCCATGCATCAAAATTTTGAGATTGAGAAGAAAAAATGTGAAAGTAAGGACCCTCTTGTCTCCCAGTATAGAAAAAATATTCATCGTGTCTTTTCGGTTATAACTACGATTCCCTCAGTTGCAGTACACGATGATGAGCCAACACAGCTCACAAAAAAGAAGGTAGTCTCTGCCACAAGGTTAGAGATGTTGGAGAGTGAGAATAAAGAATTACGAAAGCAGGTGCAAAATTTGAGGAGACAAATGCGGTCACAATATGATACACTCACAGAAATGATTACTAGTGGTTTTAATAAGATCGAGAGAACCAAGAGGCCACAAAGGAAAGAGAGTCCACCAAGAAAAGAAAGAGACGACTTATATGTCATATTTCATCTGAGTCGTCAAGTGCCATTGAATAAACATTATGTGATTTTTGTATTTCGATAAATATTTTTTATAATTCTATATTTTTTTTGGTAACGTGACATTCTATATATAAATGTATAATTCTTTTTTGTAAAGTTTTATATGACTGGTTTAGGAAGTTGGAATCGTTAGATTCGTGAAAGTAAAAAAAATCATGTTTGCCATTTTCTTTTTCTTTCTTTTTTACTTTGATTTCATTCCAAGTGTGAGGTATTTGCCAAACTAGTCGGCATGTTTGAAAGCTGAAAAATAATAGTAAAAGTAAAAGTAGGCAAGAAAAATTACAACTTTTATATCTTTTTGAAAGGGAAAAAAATTGAAAAGACTTTTTGTTTTTTTAAAAGTCTGACTCATGGCTCCTAATAAACGGTGAAACCACTTGTATTAAGGGACCAGAAGAGTCAACCAAGTGCCCACAAAGCAATCAGAAGCCCCGCCTCTTCACTTGGGCAGCTTTCGATATGGGCATTTGCGAAAACTGAAAGGACTTCTCACCTACAATCACCACCTCCACCTCTACCGCCCTCACAGCTGATGGATTCCACCATTTCAAGATCAAGGACTACTCCCTCTGCAAGTTCTTGGGCGAAGGCAATTACGTAGCTTCAGATGCGTTCATGGTCGGCGGGCATGCGTGGGAGGTCCGCTTCTATCCGTTCGGGAAAACCCGCATGTACAATTCAGAAGGCCCTTATATCTACGTCGCCCTCGCTAGCGAGGGAACCGACGTTAAGGCTCTCTGCGGATTGAGCTTCATGGATCAGAGCGGGAAATATGAGCACAAGGCCCACGCCAAGCTCGATAGTAGCTTGGGGGTACACACCTTCAAATGTCGGGGAGACGTGTCGTATGGCTCATTGACTCTTTAATCTGTTTCTGTTTTTTGCTTATCTGCAAATTCTGAATGGGTTTCTTGATGATGGGTGTCATGAAAGATCTCCTATACGTTTAATTTTTTGTGCTATTATATTTGATTTTTATGCTGGTTTTTTCTTTTTTCTTTTTTTTGGTGGAGGGGGTTGCCAAACCATGTTTTCAAATAAAACGTGTTTTGTGAAAAGTCTGCTCGAAGCAGATCCAGTTTATCCGGGGGCCGTGAAGGGGGCGCTGCCCTCTCCCTACCCTTTCTGGCCAGTAGATGACCGGAGAATCCCAATTGATTGTTTCTTTTTTTATATGTTTGTTCATTTTAAGGGCCACCCACGGTCGGATAACTCAGATGATATTATGTCAATTATGTTTAGTCGTTTGCTGGCTGAAAAACAGCTCCATACTGATTCTTTTGAAAAAAAAAATTCTGACAAATTCTTTGAAAAACTAAATTCTTGGTCAGCCAAACACCTGATTTTAGGCAAGGCATGGTTTCTTAAAAATCATGTTTTGCCCCTTCATCCAAACTGGGATGTATCACACAGTGTCGAGAGTAGCACAACACACCTTATTTTCCATAAGAGTGAGCACAAGAACTTTATGAAACTCTACTACGCTCTCCCTTTTGATTTGTTAATAATTTCCATTTTATGCAAACCTAAGTCTCCCATAATGGCTTTGATATAATCTTGATATTGATAGGGTTATGAAGGAGAAAGCATGAGTAACAATGTCTCTGTGGGTTTCCTCCAAAAGTATAAACTCCTAAAAAAAGACCTATTGGATGCTAATTTGTGTATTATCATTCAGCGAAATAAATTATGCATGAGTTCCCTTACATGACAAGAATGAGAAAGATAAAAGTACCTATACTGGCTCAAGTTACACGTGAGTCCCCTCATATGTTTTGGCATAAGTTTTATCCAACATACCGGGTTGGAATTAGATGAAGCATAGTTTGCTCCATTGATCAGTGTTTGTTATGCATGCAACATGTTAACTCATGCAATACTAATTGTATGATATGTTGTGGGAACCATTAAAATCTAGATATGTGTTATGAAAATGGAAAATGTGATGTTGTTCTTGATAACCTTGTCATTCAGCATTTCATATATCACACGTTTCATAGCTAAATTTAAAAGACATAGATGGGCATGCCTTCTATGCCTGTGGCTGATCAAATGGCCTAATTAGAAGTTTCACATAAAAGCATGAACTGCTATTTAAGCAACTTGTGGTCGAGAGACAATGCAAACTAGGGACAGTGGAATATGAGAACTACTGTGTGAACTATAATTTTATGGATTTTTTATTCCTCACTGTTAAATCGAACTGTAAAAATGTGATCAACATACTTGGCTTTATAACAACCGGCTCTTGAATCATCTGATTATTATTTATGAACGAGATTTTTAAGGCTTTAAAATCAACAGCTCAAAATCATCATAAATATTCAAGCATTCAAAAATCACATTTTTTCATCAAAAATAACAATCCAATAGCTGATTCTTAGCAAATTTGCTATAGCCAGCACATTTGCTTGGTTGGGTTTGCAAAAAAAAAAGGTGTTGAAAATGCCCATATTTCTATTTCTTGTATTACAGTTTTCATATTTTAGTGTATATGTTCGGAGTAGAAGTGAATCTTGAGATGATGTTCTGTATTCCAGAGTGAACACCTTAAAAGGTGTTCGCCCTTATAAGACGTGCAGTACACTGGATTCCCACTCTTTAATAGCCAACCCCTCCCCTTTTAATGGGGGCCAGCCACGTTGGACCGAACACATATATAAGTGTTCTTCCCATAACACTGAATTTGCTTCCCTCCTATATTAATGAGAACTGTGCCCACTGTTTTCCTAATGAGTTTGTAATTGCATGACACATTTGGAGATTACCAATTGAATCAATATATTGACTGCCTTGTTTTGACCATTGGACATGATCTCATCTTTATGTGTGTTTGAAGCTGGGTCTTTGTATTTATGACTAAATAGTGTCTCTTACCGATGTGAGACTTATTTCCCTTTAGTTTTTGTTATATTTCCTGGATTTTGTTTTTTTATTGCCATTTTTTCTTTTCTTCTGGCAATAAGTGTCTATTGTTTGTTGGCGAGTTGTTCTTGTTACTGGGGTCTCAGGGAAATTGCTAATTATTTGCTTGTTATATGCGTGAAAAAAGCTCACTTATTTTTTTGTAAAAAACCATTCATGATGAGCATTCTTGTTAATACAGTTGTATTGTTTGGGGGGAATCTGCTTTAGAAATGTCATTCTAACTGAAAGATGATTCACTTGCAATTTGCTGTAGTATTGCCATTCTCCAATCACTCACAGCAGAATCAAAGTTTTATACCATTTTACTACCACCTTCTAACATAGGTCAACATTTTGGACAACTCATAGAGAGTGGAAAAGGTGCAGATGTAAGCTTTGTGGTTGAGGGACAGACATTCGCTTCGCACAAGTTGATACTTGCTGCAAGTTCACCTGTATTTCAAACTCAGTTTTTTGGACCAATGAACGATCATAGTACAAGTAATACACAGGTTGAAGACATGCAAGCTTCAATTTTCAAGGTTTGTCTATTGTTCTTTTGGAATCATATTTTTTATGCTTTTGCTAGACAGGCAACCACAAATATGGCAAATATTCTTAAAATAGCAGAATATTTACAAGCAACTCTGGGTAGCCACTATACGTCACATTTTTTTCTTTATATTTTCATCAAACTATATTGTAAAAACATTATTTTTTATTTGTTTGCTTTTAAAATATTTTTTAACATTTGTGGATTTTCCATTTCAAACCACCAATTTAAAGAAGCCTTTAAGGAAACACCTCATCGAGATATGTATTAAGAGATGACAATATCATCTACATATAACTGGGTATTGGATTGAGTTATTCATGAAAATCTGTTTAAATTCTTCTCTTTGATTGGCTTGAATGGTAATTCTTCTCTGTAGAGAAGGGCTTGCAACCATTTCGGAAATTGTCATGAGATAATTTAAGAAATCATATTCATGTTAACATTTGAAGAGGTTGATATGTAGTACCTTTATCAAGTATGACGTGTATATATAAAAATCTTAGAGTATTCAAAACTGTAGTGATATAAGTTCTTTTTCATTTTTTTTTGTTTATTTTGCGGGCTTTACTCCACTTCATGTATTGGGATTCACCTCCTGATATGCAAGAGCCCGTGGCTGAAGAGTCAAAATGTGCTTCGTCTTTAATTACACATCTGCTGGTAGCAGCTGACCCTCTATGACATAGAAAGGCTAAGGCTGCTTTGTGGAGTTAAGCTCTGTGAGGAGCTCAGCATAAACACGGTTGCAACAACTTTATCTTTATGGAAGCATCACCACAGTGTTCAGCTTAAAACAGCTTGTTTCAAATTTATTGTGATATCAGCTAGTCTGAGAGGTAACTAGACTCCTAACTCATTTTCTCTGTGTTTGATTTTGGGTTTCTTAGCTGAATCAGTAGGTGAAGGATTCACCATTTAAAATTTCTTTAAAAATGAGATGTTGACATCAACAAAACTATAAAAGAGAGCTCAAAAAGAGTAGTTCTAGATCCAGACTGGTGTAATATCCGTGCTATTAACCTGGTCTGTCATAATGTTGCAGCTTTTATGCAGACTGAGGGTTATGAGTATCTGAGGAAGAATTGCCCATCTGTTTTGATCGAACTGTTTGAGCATGCTACCTAAGTGAGGATTCAAATGAAGCCCTGGATAGGAACGATAGCAATCGAAGAAGGTGAATCAGCGGACATCATCTATTGGCACTCTATCTGTAAAACTGTTTATTTGCTTGATCTTGCTTTATGTTTTCTATGCTTGTTTTTTGGCTTTCAGTTGTGGATATTCTGGTTTTGTGGTTGGGTTTTGGTGTCAGATATCCGAGCTTTAGCAACTCCTTTCATTCTAGATACATCAAAAATCTAATGTTTACTTATTTAATTGAATGTACTCGTCATTTTGCATTCTGTCAAGTAATTCATGTTATGCCGATAGTAATGATATTAATCGAAGATGGTGAAGCAACGAACATGTTGGCACACTATCTGCAAAACTGTTTATTTGCTTTATGTTTTCTATGCTTGTTTTTTGTTTTTCAGTTGTGGATGTTCTGATTTTGTGGATAGATATCCGAGCTTTAGCAACTCCTTTCATTCTAGATACATCAAAAAGCTAATGTTTTTACTTATTTAATTGAATGTACTCTTCATTTTGCATTATGTCAAGTAATCCATGTTATGACGATAGTCATTTTTAAAATCTATAGCAGAACATTTGTGGAAACGATAACGTCCACTTTTCCTATCTCCAAATCAAAATCCTTAACGAAATTAAAATCCTTAGGGTGCATTCACTTTCATAGACAATTTTTTCATAGATATATGACACCATTATCGAGGGACAAAAAATCCTGGATAAATAGTTGGACTTCTAAGTGGTCCGACTATATATACCATTTTTAGGACAAAGAGTCCCAAAAAGTACGGGTTATATTTTCCATATTGCATCGCAAGCGGGACAGTTGGAGGACCATGCCATATTCGGGTGAAATAATCTTAGAGTGATTTTGGAATTATTGCTTCAGAGGGAGTAGCCCTTGATCTTGAAATGGTGGGAGCCATCGATGGTGTGGGTGGTAACGGTGGAGGTGATGACTGTAGGTGAGGAGCCCTTGCAGTTTTCACAAATGTCAATATCAAAAGTTGCTCAAGTGAACGTAAAGGGTCGTCTGAGGGAGGGAGAGAAGGTTGGGCTTCTTCTTCTTCCTTTTTATATTGTTGAGCAAGTGATTGAAAATTTTGAGCTGCCATTTGATAATGTTTTGAAAAAAAGATGGGAAGCTTGTCAAAAAATCAAGTCTGTTTACCATTTCAACTGTCATCTCGTGTGATTTGTGAACCTCTTGATACTATTTTTTCTGATGTGTAGGTCCTCTGCCCGTTATTAGTGACATGGTTTTAGATATTATGTTATTTTTTTTTGAGTTTTGCAAATATGTGTGGTTTTATTTACTTAAACAAAATCTTAAGTTTTAGTTGCTTTTCAAAGTTTCAAGAAGTTACTTGAGAATATTACTGGCAAAACAATAAAAATTTTCATTCATATTGTGGCAGAGAGTTTCAGGCTCTTACAAAGTTTTTAAATGAGAGTGACACATAACCTGTCCTCACACTCACCAACATAATGGTAGTGAAGAGAGACAACACATAACATAGTTAACACTGGTTTATTTTTAATGGCTCATGCTAATGTCTCTGTTTGATTTTGGTACGATGCTTTTAGCACGACAATTTAGCTTATAAATAGTATGCTTACCAAAATCTTGAAATACAAGTCTCTTTTAAAGGTTTTGTTTAATGAAGCTCCAGATTATAAGTTTATGAAAGTGTTTGGGTGTGAATGTTATATATATTTGAGAGTCTATATAAAATATAAGTTGCAATTCAAATTTGATTGTTGTGTTTTCTTGGATTATGCTTCCCAACATAAAGATTATTATTGTCTTGACCCTCAAATCTAAGAATATCGTGTTTGAAGAAAAGGCATTTCCTTTTAAAAATCATCACATCACTTCCCTTCAGCCTAAGTCTTCGAGTTCCTTAAAGGATCTCATGTAGAGCCACCAACTATTCTTCTTTTTGCAATCAATTTATCACCGACAAGCCTTCGTGATCATGAACCTATAATAATTGAGTTTTTAGACCATGAGTCCCGAAGTCATCCTAAGTGGAAAGAGGCCATCAGGTGCAGTCACATTGCGCACTAGTCTCAGCCTTTCCTTCCTCTACAATCTCCTATATTTGGATACCAACATTTTTGGATATGAGATCTTGATTAAAAATCCTGGAGTTATTTTCGTTAAGATCATGATTATCTTTTTCCTTTTTTTGTTAGGCCAACGGAGAACAACTGCAAATTAGCTGGCCTCTGGTTGGTAAAACCCTTGTGGTCCCTTATCTTGCCCATTGGGGAAGACACCCAACTTCAACCTTGCAACAAAAGATGCCCCATTTGGGTTTGAAACTCACGACGTTCCTGTCAACTTGGTGATGTTCACAAGTCACCCCAACCATGAACGGAGCCCTCGTGGGCAAAATCTTTGTATTGCTTGCCTCTTTTATTTCCTTTTGTCCTCTTTAGAGGGTGTTTTCTCACCACCCTTTTTATTTCTATTATGTTTTATTTTGCCTATATATTACTAATTCTTTTGTTATAAAAAATAGATATGGTTGAGATGGTGGGGATGATTGGCAAGGGAGTGGTAGCTGAAGTTGGTGGAAACGAGTCATAAAAGATGAGGTTTTTGTAGTAAGAGGTTCATGTTGTAAATGGCAAAAGAGCAAACACTTACACAATAACCAAATTGACCTGGTGACTCAGTTGAACTCGACTTTAACAAAACTTGGTCGAGTCATGCATATATATATATATATATATATATATATATATATAATATTAAATATAATATAAATATAATGTATATTATATATAAAAATATAATTATATATGTAAATATATTATAAAAAATATCATATAATGTATATTATATATAATATATTGGTAAAATACTATAAAATATAGATAATAATCATAATATATACATATATTTATATATTTTATATACAATATAAAGTTAACATGACCCAGCCGAGTCATGAGTCACTCAAGGACGAGCCTAGTGACAAGTCCTCGGGTTTTAAAACATTGTTTGGGACAGATTTAATCTCCAAGATTAATTTTTTCTGTCATTATATCTTTTTGGACTTTTTTGAACTTTGACCTGGATCCGTTTGGACCATTCTGAATGTCCTTGCATGGGCATTTATGGTCCAGGGGTCACCCTTTGTTTTGATTGTTGATCTTTTGTCTCATTCTTGAACATTCTTAACCTTGTTAGGATCATTTTAGACCTAGACTGTCTTTTTTAGGTGCCCTCCTTAAGCTAGCTGTTTGAGAGCGTTTGGCTGGCCAAAGCCCATACCGTTTAGGCCCCATTTAAGGCTTTTGTGAGCCTTTATGGGGGGGTTGGGGCTTATATAAACCCCAACCCTCTCCCATTCTACTCACCACTAACACACTCCTCTCCTATCTCCTTGTCTCTCTCTCTCTCTCAAAGCTTGCTTGATCACCTCTCTCTTTTGCTCTCTAACTGTAGTCCTGCCTCTAGTAGGCCTAGACCTTGACTTGGTTAAGGTTTCACCTAAGACAAGCTTAGGGTCCTTACTTAATTTACATCTAAGGTCCATACCCAACTTGACCAACCTGTTCAAGAGACAAAATGTATCCAACCAACAACTGACCCTTAACAATTTGATCTTGAACAAAATGAATATCAATTTCAATATGTTAACTTCGACTATGAAAAATTGGGTGAGCAACAAAAATATTAGTTAAACAAGAATATATCAAAATAAAAATGTGCAATGAAAATATTCAAAATTTAAAGGATATGTTTTTTTCTTTAAATTCTGATATGTTCTAAAAAATGTCGCAATCTTTCAGACGGCTCTTTTTTATTTTAGGATAATAATCGCTCTTGAAAGCATTAACGATAAAATCGTGATATGCTGAAAATATAGCTTTCTACTTGTTAGGTAGCAGAAAATTGGTGTGTCCAATATGGAATTAAACTTTTTAGAAATCAGAGTTAATTAATATGCATCAAGTAATGTGCATCATTTTAGGCTAATTAATTGTTGTTTTAATATGATTGGTACTAAATAAATTCGCTGCTTCATTAAGTCAGAGATGGTTTTCCATAAAACAAACGTTGGAAAGACTCATTAACAAAAGAAAAAACGTTCAAAATTCGAAGCCTTGGGAAGTGGAACTTAATTACTTTGATTGAGAGTTTTCAAGTAAAGCCTTTAATATTGTATATAGCTAGGTTTTTTCTTTTTCAATTTCGCCTTATATGTTTTAAGTATTAGTTTAATTACTGCTGCTGGTGATTTTGACTAAAAGAACCTGAGATTAATAAAATTATTCAAAATTCACCAGAAAAACACGTGCAATAATTTCTCGTTTTAAACTTTTGTTACTATGATGTACACCTAAATTTATTTCTAGAATAATTTCAATTTTTTGTTATGATCAAAGTTTAAATTCCAACCCCGTTTATCGAAAGCCTAGCCATATGATTATGGACGAGCCATTGTCTACTTATGATGATTAGGCTTCAAGTGTTTCTTTTCTTCCCAATCGGGTCAGGTGTCCGATCGACCTGAATCCTTTTAATTAGTTTTGGTAGGAAGTTTTGAGATCCGATTCTCGTAAGCAGGTACATCTGTGCTGCATGGGACTTGTCACTTTTTTCCAAACGAGTTCTTGAGAATTGTGGTGAAAAATAAAGGCCGTGATGGGTTTCCAACAATAATAAATTTTCAAACATGGGAATTGGTAACGGGGACATCCATATATGCCATACTTTTTTAATGAAAAAAAAAATCCAGGAAACTGCATGGATAAGGGGGCGCTGCGTATGTTTGAAACGTGTGATAGTTGATATATTTCATTATTTAAAAACAAAAACGTCAAACTATACACTTTTAACGGACATTGATCCGGTCCGATTGTTTTATTCGGATTTTGGGTTGGACTGGAATATCTTTTTTGCCAACTGATCCAGATTCATTAAAAGACTTCCAGGTTCAACTCTGAATTCCAATTCATTTTTTTTCATATAACTGGTTATATAACTGATATCCGATTCAATTGGAAGGTGATAACAGGAGAGAAATAATTCTAGTAGAGAGACATGCCACTGCAAGAAAAGCGTGGATTAGTGACAGACGCTATCCGATGCTAATCCATCGCTAAACAGTTTAGCGACGAATTGGTGATGGGTTAGCATCGGATAGCATTCATCATAATTTTCTGGTTGCTAATTAGCGACAGAAATGATCTGTCGCTACTTTCATCGTTAATTTGCGACGACCATGATTCGTCGTAATTTCGATGCTAAATAAACATGGATTTGGTTTTGCGATAAATACATATCCGTCGCTATTTTAGCGACAGATTAGCAATGAATTATATTTCATCGCAAAGCTAAATATTAGCGACAGATAATATCCGTCGCTAATCCATCACAAAATTTAAAAAAATTGTTTGAAATATAAATATTGAGAAAAAAATTCTTGTTATACAATCTATATAAGTTGTCACCACAACAAAAAACGTAAATTATCAAAAGGTGAATTGAATTTTGGTGAGGCAAATCAGTGTTTATAAACCTAAGCAAGATAACTAAGCATCCAGTACAATATGCATATATGGTGAGCAAAGCCAAGTAAACTCACCAAGAGAATTGGTTTGCTCTTGCTTCTTTGTGGCAAAGCTTAGCATACATATTCCTGATCTAATCTCCTCAAAGTGGTCTTGGGACACATGTACAAGCATATTTGACATTAAAACACAAAACAAAAAGATAGCCTATCAAGGAATGCACTCAAGAGATGTAAAATTGAGATAATCCTAGAAAGACAAAAACAATGGAGTAAAAAAAATGTAATGGAGCACAAACTTAAACCTTTACTTTCTTCCCTCCTTCCATGGTATATGTTTTTTCTATGCCTGTCTGCCCATAAGCGAAAATTGTGCAATTATATCCCTCCAAAACCTCATTTACAATAGGAAAGATGGCTTGATTATACAAATCCTTTTGTTAAGATGTTGGGCTAAAGACTTGGTGTAAGCATAAAAGTTATTAACTGAAAGCATGTCTAATATGGTAGGACCAACAACCTCAAAAGCAATAGGTCTAGAAAGCATCAATGAAATCCAAACTTTGTCAAATGCAAATGCCCGATCAATCTGCTTGTTAGCTATGGTTTGGGAAGCAGAAATTTCTCGTTTATGATCATTACAAGAGATTATTGTTGGGGTCTTCACCCTTAACTCCTCCTCACTTAGAGGCCTAATAAAAAACTAAAGAAAGAATAAATTTTAATCTGAGAAAACATAGCAACAATAGCATTTTCTAAAATTCTCTGTAGAATTGTGGTTATATTAGAAAACTTGCATACGACATATACCATATTGAAAATTCAAAAAATGAAAAAGACAAAAGTATTGAAAATAAAATCTGCAATGCAAGGAACAAATAACTGAAACAAAATCTGCAATACAAGCAACATTTCTAAAAGCTTGAGAAATTAAGAGAAGAAAAAGATAATTTAAAACTGATTTCAAAATTCTCAATTTGTATAAATCCAATAAGAAAAGATAAACAAAGTGAGAAAAAAGGATGCCAATGTATGTGCATGAGCCTTAATTAATAAGCAACTTAAATGACAAAGGAATACAACTATGGAGAAGCAATTCAATATGGACCAAAATCTGACAGCAAAAACAAAGAAAATTGTCAAATTCACAAAACATGTTCCGAATCCAGAAAAAAAAAAAAAACTATAGAAGTGGAAGTAGAAGATCATCATATTTTAGATATTATAGTAAAACAATCAAAGATTGCAGCAAAGATAGTGCATTTCATTACTCAAAATAACATAAATATAAAAATAAAATAAACTCGAATTTAGTAATCAAAATGTATAATAAAAAAAAAGAAATTACAGAAAACCGTAACGAGAAATAGATGGGAAGATCAGAAGCAAAAAATGAAAATGACCTAGATAAATTATTACTGACCAACGAATAATGTATTGATCCAAAGTCTAAGAGTTTCAATCACAAACTACAAGGAAAAAGAAAGCAAATCGCATAAAATAAAAAAAATCTAAATTAACATCCAAAAATCCAGGAAGCAGGGATATTTAAAAACATTTAACTACAAATGCCAAAAATTTCACAACATCATTAGTCAAACAGAAGATTAAAATGAAGGAAAAAACTTGTAGATTCTCAAAATCCAGAAAAACAGAAAAAAAAAATTGCAACAAAAAAAAAAATAAAGTTGTACATTGAAAAGAACTTCAATGATACTTAGTCCAAAATAACAAAGATAATAGAACAAAGGAAGAAGAGTGAACATGAACACCTTTGTGATGATTTAGTACTAGTGTTGATGGTAGAGTAGTAGGATGTCAATGGTGAGAAGCAGAGGACGGCTTGCTGCCATCGTCCTCGTGCTCCTCCTCGCCCTGGATTCGTGCCAAAATCCAGAAATTGACGAACCCGCCAATCACGAATCTGGTGAGCGTTGCCACCTGGGTCTCCGATAAAATTTGGGCACGGACCGAAGGCAAGCTACTGGACTGAAGGGGTCCCCTTTGAACGAACAAGCTGGTGTTCTGGCTGGTCGGCATGGGCATCGACGACAGGAACTACAACAACGAGCTAAGGAATCTGGCAGCGCCGCCACCACCATCCGCAACTGTAGCATTCCAGGAAACCAGCCTCTGGAACCTGCCCAGCTCCGCCTGCTGCTACTCCCAATCCCTAGCAAAGAACATGCCATGCTGCTCGCCGCCAGGAGCAATGTCGCCGAAGAATATCTGGGCATGGAGAGTAGGGTGGTTTTGGCTTTGGTTGCTGTGCTGCTGGTATTGGAAGGATTGGAGCGAGAGAAGGAGCTCTCGAATGATGGACGATTGAGGAATCAGAGGTTGACGTTGTTGTTGGGGGTAATGAGAGAGAGAGGGAGAATTTCGCACCCTGGATGGGTCGGTTTAAATAAAAAATTAATGACGGAATTAGCGATGAAAAATTCCATCGCTAATCTGTGGTTAAGTTGTGACAGAATCTTTCTATAGTGAATTTGTCGCTAATTAAAGACAAAATTTGAGACAAAATTTTTTCATCGCTAATTTCAATTTTACGGACGACTAGTTTTCTCTAGCTAATCCGTCATGAATTTTCGTCGCTAATTAACATTTTTCTTGTAGTGTGCCTAATATGCATTGTCATATAACTGGTTTAGGAAGTTGGAATCGCTAGATTCGTGAAAGTAGAAAATCCATGTTTGCCATTTCCTCATTTTTTTGTACTTTGATTAACATTCAATAGTGACACTACAAGAAAAATATTAATTAGCGATAGAAGTTTGCGACAGAAATAATCCATCGCAAATTTGCGATGAATTAGCTAGAAAAAATGAGTCGCCCCTAAAATTGGATTTAGTCATGGAATTAACGACATAAAATTTTCGTCTCAAACTCTGTCGCTAATTTGCGACGAAAAAATTCTGTCTCAAACTCCGTCGCAACTTTATGACGAATGAGCGATCGAATTTTGTTGTCGCTACTTCGTCGCTAATTGGCGGCGGATTTGAGACATAATTTTTCCGTCGCTAATTTCTCCCATAAAACCCTAATATGAGTCCTCTTCTTTTCCTTTCTGTTTCATCCCTCGCCCGTTGGCCGATTACTCTCCAGCACCTCCTCCTTCTTCCTTGACTCCGTCTCTCTTGTCGTCGTGTGCCACCGCTGACCACTGTCTCTCTCAACACTATGAAAGTTTTTTTACTACCTTAGAACACATATATGCATGATTGAATCACTATGAAAGTTTTTTTACTGCTTTATAACACATATATGCATGATTGTGATACATAACACATTTATTTGACAACCTTATGAACCATATATGCATGCTTGAATCACTATGACATTTTTTTAACAACCTTAGAACACATATTTGCATGATTGAATCACTATGAATTTTTTTGTCAGTCTTATAACACATATATGAATTCTATTAATGTTCTTCACTTTATTGCTAGTCTATATGTCATTGAGATATGTTACTTTGATTTCCTTAGATTAGGTGCATTGCATATAATTTATTTAATTATATTTTGTTTATCAATACTAATATTTTGGTTCTCTTGTAGGATGCTGGAGATGATCGGTGTAGAGGAGCTGATGAAGGCATGGATGAAGGGGCAGATCGAGACAATGAAGAAGATGATGCTTCAAATCTTGGCGATGATTAGATTCATGTATTGAATTTGTTTCACGTACTTGTTATTTCAAATGAAACTCTTTGTATATGTTCACCTGTAACTAATTTGAACTTGACAATGACTATAGTGGGTTGTTAAATTTGTTTCACTTACAAGTTGTACTAAATTTGTTTCACCTGCTTTGTATATGTGTTTTTTATATGTACTTTATTTTTTATACATAAGTTATATAAACTGTATTACGAAATTTTTTTTTTGATATTTATATTTCAAATATTTTTTTTAAAATTTTGCTACGGATTGGCGATGGATATTATCTATCGCTAATATCCATCATGAATGTAGCGACAAATATTAATCTATCTCAAAAACTGAATAAGCGGTTGTTTTGCAACAGAACGTAATCCGCCGTTAAATTGGCAATGAATCTTAGCGGCTGAAACGTATCCATCATGAAATTTTAGTGACGGATTATCGACAAATATGTATCTATTGCAAAACCAAATCAATTCTTATTTAGCAATAAATCATGACATTCATTAATCCATCACGAATTAGCGACAGAAGTAGCGATATATCAGTTTTGTTGCTGATTAGCCACATTCATCGTTAAACGAATTAGCGACGAATTACCGTCGAATAACGTCCATCGCTAATTCACATTTTTCTTATAGTGTGAGGTATTTGCCAAACGAGTGGGCTCTTTGAAAGCAGAAAAATAATGAGAAGAGTAAAAAGCTGGCAAGAAAGAATTACTACTTTTCTATCCTTAAACGAGAGAAAATTTTTGAAAGAAAAAAAAACCCTGAAGATTTATTGTTTTTTTTTTAAAGTCTGGCTCGTGGCTCCTAATAAACGGCGAAACCACTTGTAATAAGACCAGAAGAGGCAACCAGGTACCGACAAAGCAATAAGACGCAGCACCTCTTCACTTGGGCAGCTTTCGATATGGGCATTTGCTAAAACTGCAAGGACTCCACCTCTACCGCCCATGGGTTCCACCATTTCTATGTAGCTTCAGGTGCCTTGGGCGACGGCAATTACGTAGCTTCAGATGCGTTCATGGTCGGCGGGCATGCGTGGGAGGTCCGCTTCTATCCGTTCGGGAAAACCCGCATGTACAATTCAGAAGGCTTTTATATCTACGTCGCCCTCTCTAGCGAGGGAACCAACGTTAAGGCTCTCTGCGGATTGAGCTTCATGGATCAGAGCGGGAAATATGAGCACAAGGCCCACGCCAAGCTCGATAGTAGCTTGGGGGTACACACCTTCAAATGTCGGGGAGAAGCGTCGTATGACTCATTGGCTCTTTAATCTGTTTCTGTTTTTTGCTTATCTGCAAATTCTGAATGGGTTTCTTGATGATGGGTGTCATGAAAGATCTCCTATACGTTTAATTTTTAGTGCTATTATATTTGATTTTATGCTAGTTTTTTCTTTTTCCTTTTTTTGGGTGGAGGGGATTGCCAAACCATGTTTTCAAATAAAACGTGTTTTGTGAAAAGTCTGCTCGAAGCAGATCCAGTTTATCCCGGGGCCGTGAAGGGGGCGCTGCCCTCTCCCTACCCTTTCTGGCCAGTAGATGACCGGAGAATCCCAATTGATTGTTTCTTTTTTTATATGTTTGTCCATTTTAAGGGCCACCCACGGTCGGCTAACTCAGATGATATTATGTCAATTATGTTTAGTCGTTTGCTGGCTGAAAAACAGCTCCACACTGATTCTTTTTAAAAAAAAAATTTCTGACAAATTCTTGGAAAAACTAAATTCTTGGTCAGCCAAACACCTGATTTTAGGCAAGGCATGGTTTCTTAAAAATCATGTTCTGCCCCTTCATCCAAACTGGAATGTATCACACAGTGTCGAGAGTACCACAAAACACCTTATTTTCCATAAGAGTGAGCACAAGAACTTTATGAAACTCTACTACGCTCTCCGTTTTGATTTGTTAATAATTTCCATTTAATGCAAACCTAAGTCTCTCCCATAATGGCTTTGATATCATCTTAATATTGATAGGGTTATGAAGGAGAAAGCATGAGTAACAATGTCTATTTGGGGTTCCTCCAAAAGTATAATCTCTTAAAAAAAGACCTATTAGATGCTAATTTGTGTATTATCATTCAGCAAAATAAATTATGCATGAGTCCTAGCAAATTTGCTATAGCTAACACATCTGTATATGGTTGGGTTTGCAAAAATAGTGGTGAAAATGCCCATATTTCTAGTTCTTGTATTACAGTTTTCATATTTTAGTGTATATGTTCTGAGTAGAAGTAAACCTAGAGATGATGTTCTATATTCCAGAGTGAACACCTTAAACGGTGTTCGCCCTTATAAGAGGGGCAGTACACTGGAATGCCTCTCTTTAATAGCCAACCCCTCCCCTTTTATTGGGGGCCAGCCACGTTGGGCAGAACACGTATACAAGTGTTCTTCCCATAACTCTGAATTTGCTTCCCTCCTATATTATTGAGAAATGTGCCCACTGTTTTCCAAATTTTATTTTAATTGCATGACACATTTGGAGATTACCAATTGGATCAATATATTGCTGCCTTGCTTTGACCATTGGACATGTTCTCATCTTTTTGTTTGTTTGAAGCTGGGTCTTTGTATTTATGACTAAATAGTGTCTCTTACCGATGTGAGATTTATTTCCCTTTAGTTTTTATTATATTTCCTGGATTTTGTTTTTTTATTGCCATTTTTTCTTTTCTTTTGGCAATAAGTGTCTCTTGTTTGTCGGCGAGTTGTTCTTGTTACTGGGGTCTCAGGGAAATTGCTAATTACTTGCTTGTAATATACGTGAAAAAAGATCACATGTTTTTTTTTGTAAAAAAACAGTCATGATGAACATTCTTGTTAGTACAGGTGTATTGCTTGGAGGAAATCTGCTTCAGAATTGTCATTCTACCTAAAAGATGATTCACTTGCAATTTGCTGTAGTATTTGCATTCTCCAATCACACACAGCAGAATCAAAGTTTTGTACCATTTCAGTACCACCTTCTAACATAGGTCACGTTCACCTCTGCCTCCAACCGGGGCGCTCCTCTCAGTCTATCATCATCCATTAGAAAGATTGGGGATAGGGTGGGGCAGAGCAAGGCAGAGATCAGGATGGGGACTAAGAAAAGCGTAAATCCATCTCCGCCTCCATCCTCGCACGGGGATGAATTTAACCTTCATCCCTGCCTCCATCCCCGTTTCATGCTCTTCATCCCTGGTCCAAACAGCGCGAGGTAGGGCAGGCCGGGCCTCGTTTTCCCCCGATCTACTGCCATCCCTGGGAAGAACATAACGCACACTACATGGGGTAGAATTCAAAGCAACAAATAGTTCATTTTGTTCCATTTTAACCATGGCTTGTTTGACAAAGTTCCTCTTAACACAATGTCATATAACGTGTAAAACTATTTTTATTTTTTTCAAATTTGTTTGTCCAACAATTTTTATTTTAGCTTTAATGAACTTTTGTGAACTGGTGTACCCAGTTAGTCACATGCACGCCACAACCAAAAAAATATCACTAAGAGATGTAGGGATGGCAGTGGACCGGGGGAAAGCGGGCCCCGTCTCGCCCCGTTTGGACTGAGCATCGATGAAGGGTATGAAACGGGGATGGAGGCGGGGACAAAGGTTAAAACCCATCCCTGTTTGGGGATGGACGTACACTTTTCCCCGCCCCGCCCCATCCCCGCCACAATCCTCACCTCATCCCCGTCCCTGCGACTTTTCCACGCAATATCCCCGCCTCATCCCCGTTTGAACCGGGGATGGAGGACGTGAAACGGGATGAAGGCAGGGGTGGAGGTTAAAATCCATCCCTGTGCGGGGATGGAGGTTCTAATCTTGAGGCAGGGCGGGGGTGGAGGCCTTGTCCCCCACCCGGCCCCACTGCCATCCCTAAAGAGGTGTGCAGAAAAGAAAAAATCTCTAAAAAAAGATAGAAAACCCCAAATTTGTGAACACTTTTTTTCGACACAATTCTATGAACACTTTAAAATGGTTTTTTTCTTTACGTGCATTGACAGCTAAACCAGTTGTGTTTCCAGCACCAATCTGTAGAACACATGAGCCCAGTTGATGGAACCACATGGTTGACGTATGAATCATAATAAAGCACTAACAAGCCACCCAAGAATGTTCACTTGCACTCGGAGGGATGCTACATAACTCCCTATTTCACAGAAAAGCTCATCTATCCTCCATCTGGTTGCCAAAGGAACAAGGCTCCACAAGGCTCAGTTTGAGGCTGAGTGAGAGAGAGAGAGAGAGAGAGAGAGAGAGAGAGAGAGAGAGAGAGAGAGAGAGAGAGAGAGAGAGAGAGTCATTTAAGAAAGTAAATCCAATATTAAATGCTCAGTTTTTCTTTTAATGAGAATTTTATGGGCATGCAGTTAAGTAGGGTTATCCAAGCATATCCATAGTTTATGGAAGGCTGTATAAGATAGAGGCTAAGGGAATAAGAAAGATGACTTGGTTGAAAGAATCTAGAAGATAGAATCTAAGGCAAGATCTTCCATTTAAAAAAAGTTAGTCTATGAAAATCTAAGATTTTGGCAAGTCATGGGTTTACAAAATCCGTCTCTAATGGTCAATTTGGTTATGGCCAACAGAAATATTAGTTAAACAATAATTTTCAAAATAAAAATGTGCAATCAAAATATTCAAATTTTAAAGGATGTGTTTTTTTGTTTAAATTGTGAAATGTTCTGAAAAATGCCTCAATCTGTTTTTTAGGATAATAAAGGCTCTTTTTTTAAGGATAATAATCTCTTGAAAGCATTAACGATAAAATCGTGATATGCTGAAAATTTAGCTTTCTACTTGTTATGTAGCAGAAAATTGGTGTGTCCAATATGGAAATAAACTTTTTAGAAATCAGAGTTAATTAATATGCATTAAGTAATGTGCATCATTTTAGGCTAATTAATTGTTGGTTTAATATGATTGGTACTAAATAAATTCGTTGCTTCATTAAGCCAGAGATGGTTTTCCATAAAACAAACTTCGGAAAGTAGTAACTCATTAGGAAAAGAAAAAACGTTCAAAATTCGTAGCCTTGGGAAGTGGAACTTAATTACTTTGATTGAGAGTTTTCAAGTAAAGCCTTTAATATTGTATATAGCTAGGTTTTTTCTTTTCCAATTTAGCTTTATATGTTTTAAGTTTTAGTTTAATTACTGCTGCTGGTAATTTTGACTAAAATAACGTGAGATTAAAAAAATTATTCAAAATTCACCAAAAAAAAGTGAAAAACAAGTGCAATAATTTGTCGTTTTAAACTTTTGTCACTATGATGTACACCTAAATTTATTTCTTGATTAATTTTATTTTTTTGTTATGATCAAAGTTTAAATACCAACCTAGTTTATCCAAAGACCTGCCATATGATTACGGATTGGGTTTGGTTCAGACCCATGCCTGATTTGAGATGATTATACCAGGTCTGGATCCGGCTTCAATTGAATTACATGAACCAGACCCCAACCATACCTGGTAAAATATGTTATTATCTTTTTTAGGTTGAAAACTTCGGATCTTAGTTGGAACTCAGGTCGGGCATGGGTTTTAGTATGAAATTTCACAAACGATATCCGGATCCGTATACTAATCTGACCCCTCAGGTCCGACCCAGATTCTAATCGGTCCTTCTCATTTATTACCAAACCCTCATCCTATAGTGTTTGATACGGGTCGGGTCCGAGTAAAACCCGACTCATTGACTGCCCTAACTATAAGTAATAGCAAAAAACTGGAAACCCCTTTTTAATTCTTGTAGAGAAACGTGGGCAGCTTTTTGATATGGACTCCTCACCTACAGTCACCACCTCCACCTCTACCCCCTTTACCGCCTATGGGGTCCACCATTTCAAGTTCAAGGACTACTCCCTCTGCAAGTTCTTGTGCGGAGGCGATTACGTAGCTTCAGATGCGTTCATGGTTGGTGGGCATGCGTTCGAGGTCCGCTTCTATCCGCTCGGGTTATCCCGCAAGCACAATTCAGAAGGTTTCTACGTCGCCCTCGCTAGCGAGGGAACCGACGTTAAGGCTCTCTTCGGATTTAGACTCATGGATCAGAGCGGGAAATATGAGCACACGGACCATGCCAGGTTCGAACTAGGCTTGCCGGTAGCCACCTTCAAATGTCGGGGAGACTTATCGTATGGCTCATTGGATCTTTATTATGTTTCTGTTTCTTGCTTATCTGCAAATTCTGAATGGGTTTCTTTATGATGGATGCCATGAAAGATCTCCTATAAGTTTAATTTTTAGTTCTATTCTATTTGATTTTTATGCTGTTTTTTTCTTTTTTTTGGGTATTGTGGGGGGTTGTGAATACTATTCATAAAGATGGTATAAACCTTTGATAATTCTGAACTCTTGAAATGTTGGCTCAAATACCTTGAAATCTTGTTTCTAAATTAGGGACCGTTTGGATGACACCCAAAACCAGGCATTTAACTCTGGTTTTCGCTGAAAATCCGGTTTTGAAATCAAAACAGTGTTTGGGGACTGTTTGAATGCCAAAATACGGGGGTTGACAAACCATGTTCTCAAAGAACGTGTGTTTTGTGAAAAATCAGATCCAGTTTATCCGGGGGCAGGGAGGGGGGCGTTGCACTCTCCCTACCCTTTCTAGCTACTAGATGGCCGGAGAATCCCAATTGATTGTTTCTTTTTTTATATGTTTGTCCATTTTAATTGCCACCCACTGATGATATGGTGTCAATGTTAAGAAACGCATACCAGAGAATGTGTGCCTACAATGCACGGAGAAGAGGACACCAAATGGGTTCTTGGCATCCTCGTTCCACATTTGGCGTGATGCTTATCGAAAAAGGAAGACTTCCATAGGCAAGAGGATGCTTCACTCCAAATGTGGAACGGCTGCCAAGAACCTGATAAACATCAGTATTAACATTCTCCCCCTCAAGTTGGTGTGCAGATGTCAATCAAACCTAACTTGTGATTAGGGATGGCAGTGGACCGGTGCGGGGGACAAGGTCTCCATCCCCGCCCTGTCTCTAAAATGTAACATAACATGTACGGCGGAATGAAAGACTTTTGTCCACAGATTAATGGGAAGATTACTATCATGGAGCATACTCATGGCACTTTCAACGATGTGCCTGTGTTTTTGCTTAGCAATCTCATTTTGCTGTGGCGTGTGTAGGCAGGACACCCTTCTTCCTATCCCATTATTTTGAAGAAAAGAAATAAAGTCACTAGATGAGAACTCCCCACCTCCATCACATTGAAAGAATTAGATAGACTCAGAGAATTCATTTTTTACTAAGGAAAGGAAATTTTGAAACAAAAGGAAAACTTCTGACTTATTTTTTATGAAATATATCTAGGTGTATCGAGAGTAGCTATCAACAAAGATTAGGTAGTATCTGCTCCCAGACCTAGAGGCAACTGGTGCAGGTCCTCAAACATCAGAACATATCGTCTCAAAAGGCTTTGAAGCTCTCTTATTAATAGAATGGAAAGGCAATGATTGACTTTTGCATAAAGAACAACTGGAACATTTCTGGCTTTTCTCATCCACATTGAGACTTTCTTTCGGAATGAGATTATTAGAAACAAGTTTCTCAATAAAATGACTCCCACAATGTCCTAATCGACTATGCCATAAGAAAGACTTATTACATAAGAAATACTAAAAACATTTGTTGAAGGGAAGAAACACAACTCTAATGAAGACTTCGAATCCAGATGAATAGGGCGGACGGGATGACATGGAGCTTCTTCAAAGACATACATATTGCCTCGTCTTTTTCCTTCAGCAAATGTTTCCCTCTTGCGCAGGTCCTTGACCTGCACAGAGAAGAGAGTGAATTCGACTGAAGCATTATCATCAACAAGCTTGGAAACAGAGACAATATTTTTCTTGATATTTGGAGCATGAAGTACATCCGTAAGTTCAAGAGTAGAGTGTGACATGGGAATGACAGATTTTCCAACATGAGAAACAAGATGATAGGATCCATCTCAAGTGACAATGTTACTTTTGCCAAA
Organism: Nuphar pumila; assembly: GCF_984573655.1. Classification (NCBI taxonomy): domain Eukaryota; kingdom Viridiplantae; phylum Streptophyta; class Magnoliopsida; order Nymphaeales; family Nymphaeaceae; genus Nuphar; species Nuphar pumila. The sequence continues at coordinate 15,396,266 of NC_143255.1, forward strand.
ATAAGGGATAGGTTTAGAAAGTTTACTTGCATCACCAGTCACGTGAGTTGTTGCCCCTGAGTCGTCAAACCATGTGCCTTGATCGTTCTGTTTTAACTTCAATTCTGAGAGGGCAGATATTAACAGATCTCTAATCTCTCCATTGTCTCTGATATTAGTGGGCTTTGCTTTCTGTTCTGTCTGTGGAGCCTTTCCTTTATTTTCAGGGTTGTGCCAACAATTCGCCTTGATATGCCTCCTTTTCTTGTAGAGGAAGCAAGTGGGGATTGACCTTTGTCCCTGAGTATGAGTTAAGATATTTGGAGTGGGAAGCAATCCACGTCCTCCGTGTCCATTTCGCCCTTGTCCTCCTCGCCCTCGTCCTCGACCATAAGTCACTCCTATGGCAAAGACTTCTTGAGAATTTGTATGAGCATGTGTTTCTTGAAAAAATTCCTTCAGAGTCATCTTATACTGAATCAGTTTGGCTCTCAACTCATCAAATGTAGGAAGAGCAGGCAGACATAATAGTGAAGTAACGATCATATTATAGTCAGGTCTCAATCTACTCAGAGTTTGCTGCACCATATCACTGTCACTCACGACACATCCTATAACTGCAAGTTGGTCTGTGATAGTCTTCATCTTGTTGAGATATTCCATGATGGTCATGGAATCTTTTCTCAGTAGCTGAAATTCCCTCTTGAGAAAAACCATCCTCGCCTGTGAAACTTGTGAATACGTCTGAACCAATTTCTCTCAAAGTTGCAGGGCTGTACAATTATCGGGGATCGCAACAAGAACCTCTTGAGACAAGGTAGAAGTGATGTATGCAACTACTAATTGATCTTTCCTTTTCCGGTTGAGATATTCTGCATTTTTGACATACACAATTGAACTTGCCCCTTTATCATCTTCCATTTCTCTCGTAACAAATTCTAAGGGAACTGGAGTGGTTCCATTCAAGTGACCTAAGAGACCTTGGCTCCTTATGAAAGGTATGATTTGTCTCTTCCAAATCAAGAAGTTTGAGGTGTTTTAACTTTTTGGAAACGAGTTGATTAAGAAAACTTGAAGAGAGACTCTATAGAGAAGAATAAGAATCCATGGAGAAAGGAAAGGTAACAAGAGTGTTCACAAAATGCTCAATCTTGTGCCTGTAAGATTTGTTGATTGGCCTTTTTTTTTGGCTATGTAAACCTTAAAACTGACGATCAAAGACTGACAAGTTTAAAGGGAATCAGAAATAAGTTTATCCTTACACTTTTATAAGATTGGAGATTAACGTAATGTAAGTTGAAAATTTTCACACATGGAACAAAAAATTAATCTGAATGTACTAAGTGTTTTTCAGATAAAAACAATGTGGGTACCACCTGTGATAGTGAGAGAAGACTTATTTTAAAGATGAGACACTTAAAAAGAGAGGTGAGAATCAGATTAAAAACAAACTATTGTCACTCAGCAAATACGAACAACAAAGAGGGTTTAATTTCTCAAATCTGAATACGCAGAGTAGATGCGTAGAGGGGAATGCGCAAGAAGTGAAACAAATCTGGTGCACCAGGTTTGAAAAAAACAGGCGAAAAGAAGAAAGGCTGAATCGTGGGTGAAAAGGTGGGTCGATTCACGTGAACGATTGAATCAACTTCAGCGATTTACGTCGTTACGTGAATCAACTTTAGTAGAATTTTCCTTTTGCGACACTCAGGGTCTGCGTGAACAAGGGTTCATGTGAATATCAGACCCTCGTGGGACGTGAATTTACCAGCAAGAGAATAGAAAGGGGGTGGAAGGGGGTGGAGGAACGAGAAAAAGAACTGAAGAAGAGTACAAGGGAGGAGACAGTGGAGACCTCAAACCTTTCGTCAATCGGTTGCACCTTCGGAAGCCTCTTCAACCCTCGATGGACCTTGGCTTTGATACCATGTTAGAATCTTCACATAAATTGCGTTGAGAAAGAGAAAAGGAATAGAAGAAGAAAGGGGTTGCGGCGGTCACGATTTCAATATGTGAAATCGTGACCTAAAGAGGGTATATTAATATGTTTTGAGTGTACAATATGGGTCCGGGTCTGGTATAATATCTAGACTCAGAATGAAATAAAACATATAAAGTTGTACATAAAGGCTATACATCCAGACCCAAAACACCACTTTATCACATAGTTGATCTTCCAGGCATAAAACCAAATTGATTCTCCGATATCATGACAACCTTCCTCAACCTATACTCAATCACCCTCTCCCAAAGTTTCATAGTATGACTCATGAGTTTTATACCACGATAGTTTGTGCAATCTTGTATATTACCCTTATTCTTATATAGAGACATCAAAGTACTCTTCCTCCACTCATTAGGCATCTTATTTGTCCGCCAAATCTTGTTAAAAAGATTTGTCAACCATTCTAAACTTTTCTCTCCCAAGTATTTCCAAGCCTTGATAGGTATACCATCTGAGCCAACTGTCCTTGATTTCATTTCCTTCAAAGCCTCTGCAATTTCTTTCTTTTGAATCTTGCGCATGAAGTCACAATTCATCTCATGAAAAGGAATGGAGAAGTTTCCAAGATCCTGAGCATGACTTCCATTAAAAAGCTTATCAAAATAATCTTTCCATCTCTCCTTAATCTCCTCATTTTTTGACTAAAACCCTTTGCGTTTCATCTTTGATACATCTAACCATACCCAGATCCCCCGATTTTCTATCTCTCATCTTTGCAAGCCTATAAATATCTTTCTTGCCCTCTTTGGTATCCAACTTGTCATAAACCTCCTTATATACCTTATCCCTCGCGTTTCGAACTATTTTTTTTAGCTTCCTTCTTTGCTATCGTATACTTCTCCAAATTCTCGTTATCACGACTCTTACTTAGATTTCTATAACACTCTCTTTTAACCTTAATAGCTAATTTGACATCCTCGTTCCACCATGATGTATCCTTACCTAGCGGTGCACCGCCTTTAGACTCACCCAATATCTCCTTAGCCACCTTTTTCATGCCACCCGCTATCTTATTCCACATTGATTCTGAATCCTCTTCGAGACACCAATCAACTTCCTTAACTACTTGCTCTACAAACTTTCCTTGTTTAGCTCCTTTCAGTGCCCACCACTTAATTCTAGGATCTATCCTATGTCTATCCCTTTTGCGGCATTGTCTAATTCTAAGATCTAAAATTAAGACTCTATGTTTTGTAGCTACGCTTTCTCCCGGTATAACCTTACAATCGATGCAACAACCCCTATCTCTCTTTCTAAGTAGGAAAAAATTTATCTGACTTGTATTAACGAAACTTTTAAATGTTACTAGGTGAGACTCTTTCTTCCTAAACCAAGTGTTTGCTAAGATCATATCATAGGACAAACCAAAATCTAAAATCCTTTCTTCACTTTTGTTTCTTTCTCCTATACCATAGCCTCCATAGATACTCTCAGATCCATCCCTTACTAATGCCTACATGACCATTAAGGTCACCGTTGATGAAAAACTTTTCTCCATAAGATATCTCTTGTACTACTCCATCTAAATCTTCCCAAAATTGACGCTTAATGGAATCATCTAAACCTATGTCACAGGGATTCGGCTAGCAGGGTGCCGCACCCGCGTCGACGCGACTCGACGCGGGTGCGGTCAACCAGCTGTATATAAAATGAAATTTGAAAAACCCGCCCCTCGACCCCTTATATATATATATATTTACATTTTTGCCCCTGCCGCACCCCCGCACCTGGGTTTTTTGGAAGTGCCGAATCCCCGCACCCGCACCCGCGCCCGCACCCGCACCCGCACCCATGTGACATAGATCTAAACCTACTTGAGGTGCATAAACATTAATAATATTAATAATAGTTGTACCTAATACTAATTTAATAAGTAAAATCTTATCACCCTTCCTATGGACCTCAACTACATTTTCTATAAATTCACGACTCATAAGAATCCCTACTTCATTCCTATTCCTATTTATTCTTGTATATCAAATCTTATATCCCAAAGGTTCTATCACTTTTGCTTTGTCACGTACCCATTTGGTCTCTTGTAGACATAAAATATCAATCTTTCTCCTACACATAACATCTACTAATTCTACCAACTTACCAGTTAAAGACCCTATGTTCCAAGAGGCTAACCTAATTTTATGGTCTTGGACTAACTTCTTTACCCCCACCCGTCCAACAAAGTGAGGGAACCCTTGCCTATTTGATACCACACCTGGGCACCGATGTGACGCGTCGCTTCTGGGCGACGACCTAGCAACCCTTGCCCATTTATCATTGCCTTCGGGCCTATAGAGTACAACGCGTCGCTCAGTAGGGAACGCCCCAACGAAATTCTCATATTGGTTCATATTCATAGGGTATGACTGAGTTTTTATGCTGGCTGTCACTAGCCTACCGCAACCCTCATCCTTTATTCGGGCTTGAGACCGGCAGTGTATAACTAAACAATTATACACAGGCGGAGTTGAATTAAAAAAATTCTACAACAACAACAACAACAACTACGCCTTCATCCCAAAACAATTGGGGTCAGCGATTGTTTTGGGATGAAGGCGTAGTTGTTGTTGTTGTTGTTGTAGAATTTTTTTAATTCAACTCCGCTTGTGTGAATTAAAAAAATTCTATTTAATAAAAATAACGAAAAACACAGGGCCGAATCGAAAAATATGATTTTTCTCAAAAATTCAATTTTGAAGTGGATTATAAAAAAAAACAATAAATATGGATTTTTAATGCGATTTTGTCATGGATCATGCATAAATTTGGATGAATAAATATGGAAAACGTATGCATGATCACTAATATGACTACTTTCTTGAACAAGGTTGGGCATAAATGTAGGCTGATTTGGATTGTGACTAGACTTAGGATCAACACCTAATGGATTAGTCTTAGGGTCAATAACAAAAGGACTTGCTTCAGGGGCAGGAGTGTTAACTTGAAAAAATGGTTCCGGATATTCAAAAATAGGTAAAATGGGACTTGGACCTGGACTTGGTATAGGTAAAATGGGACCTAGACCTAGTATAGGCTCAACCTAATTCTCCCCTTGAAAGTAAGATTCATTTTCAAAAAATCTCACATCTCTTGATACATAGAGTTTCTTTCCAATAGGATCAAAACATTTGAAACCCTTTTTTGAAGATGAATATCCAATGAAAACACACTTGACGACTCTTTTTTCAAGCTTGTTTCGAAAGTTGGTTTGAATATGCATAAAGCATTTGTAACTCTTTTTTCAAGCTTGTTTCAAATGCTGAATTGACACTTTATGACCCTTTAACTTTTCCATTGGAATACTGTTTTCCAAACTCTAACTTGGAATGCGATTTATGATGTAACATGCAGTGGCTACGATATCTGCCCAATATGGTTGAGTCAGTTCATATGAAACATGAGAGAACAAGAAATATTGAGAAAGTGTTTGTTCTTCCTTTTAGTGACCCCGTTTTGTTGGGGAGTCCCCTGTACACGTGTTTTAGGGCATTATGCCACGTTTCTTCAAAAAATCATCAAAGACTTATCGGACCTCAGGTTTTTGATCTTGTGTTTATTTTGCGTGAGCACAAGGTTATAAAAGGTTTTAAAAACCGTGGCCACTTTTTTCTGTTTCAGAAAATACACCCAAGTAGTTTGAGATTTATTTTCAATAAAAGTAACATAATATTTAAGGCCAAAACATGAGTCTACGGGGGTTGGACCCCACATATTATAATGCACTAATTTAAACAAATTGTTACTTCTAGTTAACGATTTTGAAAAGTCTAGAGGTCTTAGCAAATTCACAAGCATCACAAGCCAAGTTGTGATTCCTTACTTTTGGCAACAACGTCTTGATGATTTTGGCCGTGTCTTGTCTGAGACGATAGTGCCCAAAGGCTATAGGCATTATTTGATTGAGAGCAACTGAACAAGGCCTGCAAAGGTTGACTAAAAATGTATAATCCATCATGTTCTATGCCTCTACCAATCATATTCTTCATTTCATGTCCTGAAACTTCACACCCTTTGAAGAGAAAACAGTCATAAGTTTTGGTGATCTTACTTATGGATATGAGATTAGCACTAAACTTAGGAACAACGAGAACTTCAGAATCGTGATCTTGATTAATGAGATTCATATTTTTTATGCTCGATTGTGACTAGACTCAGGATCAACACCAAATGGATTAGTCTCAGGGTCGATAACAAAAGGACTTGCTTCAGGGGTAGGAGTGTTATCTTGAAAAAATTGTTCCGGATCTTCAAAAATAGGTAAAATGGGACCTAAGTCTCACCCATAGTGTCTCTGATATCATCTTAATATTGATAGAGTTATGAAGGAGAAAGCATGAGTAACAATGTCTATTTTTGTTTCCTCCAAAAGTATAATCTCCTAAAAAATGCCCATATTTCTAGTTCTTGTATTACAGTTGGGCAGAACACGTATACAAGTGTTCTTCCCAGAACACTGAATTTGCTTCCCTCCTATATTATTGAGAACTGTGCCCACTGTTTTCCTAGTGAATTTGTATTTGCATGCCACGTTTGTTTGAAGCTGGGTCTTTGTATTTATGACTAAAGTGATGTGAGATTTATTTCCTTTTAGTTTTTGTTATATTTCCTGGATTTTGTTTTTTTGTTGCCATTTTTTTTCTGGCAATAGGTGTTTATTGTTTGTTGGCGAGTTCTTGTTACTGGTGTCTCAGGGAAATTGCTAATCACTTGCTTGTAATATACCTGAAAAAAGCTCACATATTTTTTTGTAAACAACCAGTCATGATGAGCATTCTTGTTAATACAGGTTCTATGTTTGGAGGCAATCTACTTCAGAAATGTCATATTACGTAAAAGATGATTCACTTGCAATTTGCTGTAGTATTGCCATTTTCCAATCACACACAGAAACGAAGTTTTGTACCGCTTCAGTACCACCTTCTAACATACGTCAACATTTTGGACAACTCATGGAGAGCGGAAAAGGTGCAGATGTAAGCTTTGTGGTTGAGGGACAGACATTCCCTGCACACAAGTTGATACTTGCTGCACGTTCACCTGTATTTCAAGCTCAGTTTTTTGGACCAATGAAAGATCATAATACAAGTAATATACAGGTTGAAGACATGCAAGCTTCAATTTTCAAGGTTTGCTATTGTCGTTTTGGAATCATATTTTTTATGCTTTTACTAGTCAGGCAGCCACAAATATGGCAAATATTCTGAAAATAGCTGAATATTTACAAGCAACTCTGGGTAGCCAGTATTAAAGGGAAAATATCGGCCATAATATACGTCACATTTTTTTCTTTATATTTTCATCTTACTAAATTGTTAACACAATTTTTATTCGTTTGCTTTTAAAATATTTATAAAACATTTGTGGATTTTCCATGCCAAACCAAAAAAGCCTTTATGGAAACACCTCATCGAGGTATATATCAAGAGATGACAATATCATCTACATATAACTGGGTATTGGATTGAGTTATTCATGAAAAGCTGTTCAAATTCTTCTCTTTGATTGGCTAGAATGGTAATTCTTCTCGGTAGAAAATTGTCATGAGATAATTTAAGAAATCATATTCATGTTAACATTTGGAGAGGTTGATATGTAGTATCTTTATCAATTATGACGTGTAGATATATAAATCTTGGAGTATTCAAAACTGTAGTGATATAAGTTCTTTTTATTTTTTTCTTTTTGGTTTATTTTGCAGGCTTTACTCCACTTCATATACTGGGATTCGCTTCCTGATACGCAAGAGCCAGTGGCTGTAGATTCCAAATGTGCTTCATCTTTAACTACACATCTGCTAGTAGCAGCGGACCGCTATGACATAGAGAGGCTAAGGTTGCTTTGTGAATTTAAGCTCTGTGAGGAGCTCAGCATAAACACTGTTGCAACAACTTTATCTCTAGCGGAGCAGCACCACTGTGTTGGGCTTAAAACAGCTTGTTTGAAATTTATTGAGATACCAGCAAATCTGAGAGGTAACTAGTCTCCTAACTCATTTTCTATGTTTGATTTTGTGCTCGTTGAACAGTCTGGTGCGAGGTCTCACAACTAGGTTTGTCATGGAAATGTTGTGAATCAGTTTATTTTGCTATGAGTTTAGGTTACTTAGCTGAATCAGTTGGTGAAGGATTCACCATTTAAAATTTCTTTAAAAATGAGATGTTGACTCCAACAAAACTATAAAAGAAAGCCCACAAAGAGTAGTTCTAGATCCAGACTGGTGTAATATCCACGCTATTAACATGGTTTCTGTCATAATGTTGCAGCTTTTATGCAGACTGAGGGTTATGAGTATCTGAGGAAGAATTGCCCATCTGTTATGTTCGAACTGTCTAAGCATGTATCTAAGTGAGGATTCGAATGAAGCCCTGGATAGGAACGATAGCAATCTAAGAAGGTGAAGCAACGGACATCTATTGGCACACTATCTGCAAAACTATTTATTTGCTTCTTGTTTTTTGGCTTTCAGTTGTGGATATTCTGGTTTTGTGGTTGGGTTTTGGCGTCAGATATCCGAGCTTTAGCAACGCCTTTCATTCTAGATACATCAAAAAACTGATGTTTTTACTTCTTTGAAAACATGGTTTACCAAACCCCCCATTCTGGCATCAATACAGTGCCTAAACCATGTTTTGATTTCTAAATTTGGTTTTTAGCCAAAACCTGAGGTAAACACCTGGTTTTGGGGGTAATCCAAACGGTCGCTGAGAAAAATTATATTAGAAACAAGAGTTCCGAATTTGTATAGGTGTTTTTCATCTATTTTCAGAAAAATAAGACCAAGGAAAGAGATGTTCCTTCCCATCATATCGTTATGAATAGCATCCACAACGCCCCCCCAACCCCAACACACGCCCAAAAAATCTAAGCAAAAACCCGCATTGATCAAATATAGTAGCACTAGAGATTAAACTAATAGATCTTTCACGGCATCCATTATCAAAAAACCCAATCAGAATTTGCAGAAATGCAAATTTTGGCATCAATGAACCATGGAGAAATGCAATTTTGGCATCAAAGTTGTAGGATCTGCCAAGTGCCATCCCTCGCTAATGGTGAAGGCACAATGGTGGGTTTCACCACATAGATAAACATATCAAAATAATCAAAGCCTTTTTATTAGGTGTTGCCCTTGGCCACGAGACTAACTTTATACCCTTCCAACCTGCCATCAACTTTCCTCTTAATTTTATATTTACATTTGCTACCAAATGCCAAGTACTAATTGCCAAATACCATTATGAACAAGAACGCCATAGCCGAACATCAATAAAGCTTACTGGCTTCAGTGAGATGGGTAGGTTTTTGGTCTTGGGTATATTCAGCTAAGAAGGCCAAGGGAATGGGATAGCGGCTACTACAAAAGGTTTTATGATATAAATGAGCTTGTTCAGATCAACTTGCAGCTTGGCTCGGTCTGGCTCGCCCCAGCTTGTTCATATTCCTCAAATGCGGTCGAAGAGTCGAGTTGCGATGAACTTGTATGATATAAATGAGCTTAGTACGAGCAGTGGCAACTCGTCCCGTCCAAACTCAAAGAAAGGGAATATACACAGTATCAAAAGAGTACCTTTGGATAAGTTAGGATGTATGCTGCGATGTTCTCCGTGTTTTGAGCACGAATAGTACATTGTCCAATGCCTTCTCAAACTGGGCGTGAGCCTTGTGCTCATCTTTCCCACCCTGATCCATGAAGCACAATCTGAACAGGGCCATAACATTGGTCCCCTAATGGGGAAGGGCGATGCAGAGAGATGTCCTCTGAATTGCTCTCAGGCAACTCCCCATTCAATTAGAAATGAACCTCAAACAAGTGTGCATCGACCATGAACTTACCTGTGGCTACGTACTTGCGCACACACATGCCTTTGGAGAGGGAATAGCCCTTGATCTCGAAGTGGTGTTGGTGAGAGAGGTGGAGTGAGCAGGGATCCAGGGAGCGGCTATGTGCCATGTCACATGACGACATTTCATGTGGGGCCTGCACTCCTTAATTGTGGGCTCCATGCAATGCTGTCATGTGATTGGCTGACACTTAGCCATGTCACTTAACCACTCCTTTGATCCGAATTCGAGGTGGAGGAGGAAGGCTTCGTGGGGTACCCGAATAGAAAATTCCCCACATGGGATCATTTGAGGGAGGGAGGGCGGTGTTTCTTTTTCTTCCTTCTGTGTGTTTGGCTGTTTTTTTTTTCAAGTTTTTATTCTATTTATTGTAACTAACAAAGATAGAGTTAATCTTTAATATATATGTAAAGATTTATTATCTTGAGGCCAGCCAATGAGAGAACGGTGATGGAGGGTTACCCAAAAAAGACTTTGTTGAAAATTGCCGTGTCCAACGTTCGTTTTCAGTGAGATTTCCGTCTAAATCACCCTGTAATGTTAAAATTCTCTCTTACCCAATGTTAAAAATTCTCACGAGAACTTGGTAGGTGAAAATTAATTTTCTGTTTCTCAACTAATTTTTTTTTATAATATGCTAAAATATATGATGCCACAGATAAGACAAACTAATTACCATAACTAATTGTATCCATTATTTTGTGATATCGATCCTATTTGTTGACCAGAAGCCTGCCCAGCTTCTCAAAAACAATGTCAAGAATGTAAAAACTTAAACTGGCACTCGCCGAAACAATAATAGAAAATAGAGCAAAACTCCTCGTATACTAAACATGAGGAATAAAGATTTGCACACGGGGCCAATGTGAGGGAAAAAAAGAAGGTACATGTGCTTATCCACACTAAACTAGGGAATAATAGCTTGTTCTTCATATTTGTTTTTTAGCATAAAGAGTTGAATATGCTTGGTGTCGTCGGCTGCAGGGAGCAAGTTCTCAGTTCTCAGTTCCCAGTTAGCTATATTAGGGGTGTCAACGGGTCAGGTTTGGTTCGAACTCAGTTAAAACCAGAACTTGCCCTAATTTTTAGGTATGGCAATCACACCCACTGTAAGAGAATTCATACCTAGACCCCATAAGAACCACATGAATCAGACCAGGCCATACCCAGTAAAATAATATTTTTTTATCATTTTTACTTTAAAAAAATTGCGGGTCTTAATCAGAACTCGGGTTGGGCCCGAGTCTAGTATAAAATTTTACAAACTATACCTAGCTCCATGTATTAATTGGACCTTTGGGTCCTAACCTAGGTCTTAATCTGATCTTATTTATCACCATACCCGAACCCTATAGTGTTTGGTTCAGGTTGGGTCTGGGTAAACCCGACCCGTTGACACCCCTAATCTATATATGTCACAGATATCGTGTTTCTGGTGAAACAAGTGGGAGCTCCAATGTAATTGTTGTACCAACTATGCTCGGACACATGGCCACAAACATTGACAAATAGGAGTAATATTTTAATATTATTTTATTATTTTTAATGCTTTAAAGTTTTTTAATAATAATATACTTTTAAAATTAAGATATCAAAAAAATCTTGGGGAGGCCTCCACTACCTGCGAGGAGTGGTGCAAATCAGCCTGAGATCTCCTCTTCGACCAAAGACACCACAGCTTGTGGAAGACGACGACTATAGGAAGGGAGGTGGAGAGAGTGGGTGGGAACGATCTTGCCCTACAAGTGTGACCCAACAGGAACGAGGTGGAGAGAAGGATTTCTCTCCCATCTCACATCTCTCTATTCGCCTTTTGTGAAGGGATTAACAAAAAGGAAAGAGATATCCATGTATGAAGAGAGAGAGCCATTTAAGAAAGTAAACCCAATATTAAATTCTCAGTTTCTCTTTTAACTAGAATTTTATGGGCATGCAAGCATGCATATTTAAATATTTAAAGTGCAACACAACTATATTTTTTATCCAATGACTAATAAAAGAAAGTAAGTATTTCGAGAGCACCGTATCATTACTAATATATAGATTAAAGTGAGTTGGATTTGAGTCCAATGAGACCCAAGCGAGATTCACGAAAAGTGAAGTTCGTAGTGTTTTTCAAGATTTATGTGCCGAAAAGTAAAGTTCTTAGATTTCTAACTGTTGGAGGGGCTCCAACGTCTAGTAGGAGCCCCTCATTTTGGTCTCCTCTTGTATTATAAATAGGGGTGTATTCCCTGCTATTAGATTCATTCTTTTGGGAGCCTTTGTGCTTACCTTTGGTCAATAGATTCAATCTTTTGCATTTCAAGTGTTCTCTTTGTACCTTTGTGTAAGTGTTCTTGGTGTGTCTTTGTACAAATATCTTTTTGTGGTGTTTGTGCTTGTAGTGCACATCTTTGAAGATATTTTTATATAGTATCAGAGAAAGGTTAGGAGAAAAGAAGATTGTGTATTTTGTTCTCTCTATTGGGTACCTCGAAAAGCATGCCATCAAGTTATGGTGATTGGAGTGAAAAGTAGTTTCTTCATTCAATATTTTAGAAGCATCCTACGTTGAGTAGGACCTTATTTCTCTTTGTGGTACGCATTTTTTCTCTTTTTTCTTTTCTCTAATGGGCGAAAAGAACTCTCACTTCTCTCTTGGCTTTAAATTAAATGGATCTAATTATCATGTATGGGCCGGGAATATGGAGGCCCATATCAAAGGTAAGGGTCTTTGGGGATATGTTCAAGGAACTATTTATGAACCCAAACCTAAAATCACTATTATTAAGAAAGGGGAGATTAAGGTTCTTGACGGCGAAGAAAGAGAAAAAACATTTGAGGAATACAATAAAAGACATGAAGAATGAGAGATAAAAAACTACATAATCCTTTCGTGTTTTTTCTTATCGGTGGAAACAAAGATTAATGCTAATATATTGAAATTCAAGAAAGCATATCAAGTATGGGAGTATCTTGAACAAATGTATACGTCAATAAACTTGTCCCATAAGTATTACCTTCAAAAGAAGGCTTTGAATCTTCAACATGAAGAGATGTCGGTTAGAGAATACTTTGGAGAATTATCGGCTATTTGGGATGAACTTGCTTTCCTTGAACTTAAATGGCGTGGAGAAGCAATCAATTAAGGTCAAAACAACTTGGAGAGGATCACTTTTTCAATTTTTTAAATGGGCTTAGACCCGAGTTTGAACAATCTACATCCTCTCTTTTATCATCTTTTTCGTCTTCACCTTTAGAAGATGTTCTTACCAAATTAAGTGGAGAAGAAACTAGATTGAGAATAAATAAAACCAATCAAAATATGTTGGTCGTCCCCTCTAAAATCGAAGATGAGGGAACTTACGTTGTATCTAGATTAGGGAGCAATGTAAAACCTTATAAACCTCTCCACTTCAACAAAAATCAAAGAGGAAGAGAAAATAATGGACAATATGAAAGAAGAGACTCCAATAAAATAGTGTGTCATTATTGTAAAGAACTGACACATATAAAACCCGTGTGTCCCAAATGGAAAATGATGGTGACAATATCGACAACCTTCCAAGAAGAGGCGCCGTCTTCCTCCAACAATGTCAATCTATCTCTAAATCAAATTATTAAAGCTCTTCAACCACTCCTCAAAGGATCCATCTTTGGAGCCACTGCATCCTCTTTTTCTCCTCTAGGAAAGATTCTTTGGTTATTAGACTCGGGTGCATCTTTTCATATGACTCCAAATGCTTTTACACTGACAAATTATTCTAAAAACATCTCACCATCCTTTGTTTCTACTGCGGATGGGGTTTCTCTTGAAATTAAAGGAATTGAAGATTTTGAAAAACAAGATTTTTTTATTCCTAAAGTTAAATTTATTCCAAAATTAAATTTAAACTTGCTTTCCGTCTCTCAACTTTCGGATCATGGATGTGATATGAAATTTTCACCACATAAATGTTGGATACAGGATCACCAGACATGATCTCATTACATAAATGCCTTCATTATAAAATTATCATCACATAAATGCTTTGACCATTGGACATGATCTCATCTTTATGTTTGTTTGAAGCGGGGTCTTTGTATTTATGACTATATAGTCTCTTACCGATGTGAGATTTATTTCCCTTTAGTTTTTGTTATATTTCCTGGATTTTGTTTTTTTATTGCCATTTTTTCTTTTCTTGTGGCAATAGGAGTCTATTGTTTGTTGGCCAGTTATTCTCAGGGAAATTGCTAATTACTTGCTTGTAATATACGTGAAAAAAGATCACACATTCTTGTTAATACAGTCATGATGAGCATTTTGTGAACAACCAGTCATGATGAGCATTCATGATGAATGCTTTAGAAATGTTATACTGCAGAATAAATGATTCACCTGCAATTTGCTGTAGTATTGCCATTCTCCAATCACACACATCAGAATCAAAATTTTGTACCATTTCAGTACCTCCTTCTAACATAGGTCAACATTTTGGACAACTCATAGAGAGCGGAAAAGGTGCAGATGTAAGCTTTGTGGTTGAGGGACAGACATTCGCTGCACACAAGTTGATTCTTGCTGCACGTTCACCTGTATTTCAAGCTCAGTTTTTGGGACCAATGAAAGATCATAATACAAGTAATATACAGGTTGAAGACATGCAAGCTTCAATTTTCAAGGTTTGTCTATCGTCCATTTGGAATCATATTTTTTATGCTTTTACTAGACAGGCAGCCACAAATATGGCAAATATTCTGAAAATATCTGAATATTTACAACAACTCTGGGTAGCCACTATTAAAAGGAAAATATCGCCGATAATATGTGTCACATTTTTTTCTTTATATTTTCATCAAACTATATTCTTAAAACATATTATTTTTTATTCGTTTGCTTTTAAAATATTTTTAAAACATTTGTGGATTTTCCCTGCCAAACCACCAATTTAAAAAGGCCTTTAAGGAAACACCTCATCGATATATATATATATATATATATATATATATATATATATATATATATATATATATATATCAAGAGATGACAATATCATCTACATATAACTGGGTATTGGATTGTATTATTCATGAAAAGCTGTTAAAATTCTTCTCTTTGATTGGCTACAATGGTAATTCTTCTCTGTAGAGAAGGGCTTGCAACCCTTTCGGAAATTGTCATGAGATAATTTAAGTAATCATATTCATGTTAACATTTGAAGAGGTTGATATGTAGTACCTTTATCAAGTATGACGTGTAGATATATAAATCTTGGAGTATTCAACACTGTAGTGATATAAGTTCTTTTTCTTTTTTCCTTTTGGTTTATTTTGCGGGCTTTACTCCACTTCATATACTGGGATTCGCTTCCTGATATGCAAGAGCCTGTGGCTGAAGAGTAAAAATGTGCTTCGTCTTTAATTACACATCTGCTAGTGGCTGCTGACCGCTATGGCATAGAGAGGCTAGGTCTGCTTTGTGGAGCTAAGCTCTGTCAAAATGTGCTTCGTCTTTAATTACCGGAGCTCAGCATAAACACGGTTGCCACAACTTTATCCCTAGCGGAGCAGCACCACTGTGTTCAGCTTAAAACAGCTTGTTTCAAATTTATTAAGATATCAGCAAGTCTGAGAGGTAACTAGACTCCTGACTCATTTTCTCTGAGTTTGATTTTGTGCTCGTTGAACAGTCTGGCGCGAGGTCTCACAATTGGTTTGTCATGGAAATGTTGTGAATCAGTTTATTTCGCGAGTTTAGGTTACTTTGCTGAATCGGTAGGTGAAGGATTCACCATCTATTTTTTTTTTTTTTAAAATGAGATGTTGACATGCTATTAACATGGTTTGTCATAATGTTGCAGCTTTTATGCAAACTGAGGGTTATGAGTATCTGAAGAAGAATTGCCCATCTGTTTTGATCGAACTGTTTGAGCATGCTACCTAAGTGAGGATTCGAATGAAGCCCTGGATAGGAACGATAGCAATCGAAGAAGGTGTAGTAACGCACACTGTCTGCAAAACTGTTTATTTGCTTGATATTGCTTTATTTTTTCTATGCTTTTTTTGTTTGTTTTTCAGTTGAGGATATTCTGGTTTTGTGGTTGGGTTTTGGCGTCAGATATCCGAGTTTTTTATCAACTCCTTTCATTCTAGGTACATCATCAAAAAGCTAATGTTTTTACTTATTTAATTGAATGTACTCATCATTTTGCATTCTGTCAAGTCATCCATGTTATTACGATAGTCATTTTTAAAAACTGTGGCAGAACATTTGCGGAAACGATAACGTGGAAATCAAAATCCTTAACGAAACCAAAATCCTTAGGGTGCATTCACTTTCCTAGACAAATTTTCCATAGATATATGACACCATTTGAGTGACGAAAAAATCCTGGGCAAATTGTTGGACTTCTAAGTGGTCCCACTATTTATACCTTTTCTAGGACAAAGTGTCTCAAAAAGTACGGATCATGCAAATGTGTATCTTGGTACCCAACCACCATATATTTTTCATATATATATATATATATATATATATATATATATATATATATATATATATGAGAACTGAAATATGAGAACTAATGTGAACTACTATTTTCATGAATTTTTTGTTATTCTCTTCAATCTAACCATACATATTTGATTTGCATGTCTGGTTTTATAAGAACCTGTTCTTGAATCATCGGATTTTGATGTATAAGCTAGGTGTTTGGCTGGGTAAGAGCTTACTTTTTCAAAGATATTATCAGAAGAAAAGGTGTTTGGCTGGGATGGAGGCGGGGATGGCAGTGGGGTGGGGCAGGGCGGGGCGGGGGACAAGGTCTCCACCCCCGCCCCGCCTCAAGATTTTATCCTCCACCCCCGCCTCCATCCCTGGGGGGGATGGATTTTATCCTCCATCCCCGTTTCATGTCCTCCATCCCCGGTTCAAATGGGGATGAGGCGGGGCGGGGCGGGGATATTGCGGGGAAAAGTGGTTGGGTCGGGGTTGGGGCGGGGATGAGGTGGGGATCATGGCGGGGGCGGGGAAAAGTGCACGTCCATCCCCGCCTCTACCCCCAGACGGGGATGGATTTTAACCTTCGTCCCTGCCTCCATCCCCGTTTCATACCCTTCATCGCCGGTCCAAACGGGGCGAGGTGGGGCGGGGCCCCGCTTTCCCCCGGTCCACTGCCATCCCTACTTTTCAGTCACCCATCGCCTAAAAATGATTGTCATATCATCTGCCCAGCATCGCAGTTATGCGGTTGTGGGTGGCCAAAAATGGCCAAACATATAAAAAAATAAAAAATATACTGGCATTTTCCGGCCATCTATTACCCGGAAAACCGGCTGGCATAAAAAAAACAAAAAAAAAAACGGCAGGAAATGGCCTGGGTGTTTTTGCGAAAAAATGAAAAACAAAATGCCCGCCAGAAATAGCCGGGAAAGGTAGGGAGAGGGTAGCGCCCCCTCCCTTTCCCCGGATAAACTGGGTTGTAAAATCTGCTTGTATCAGATTTTTCATAAACCACGTCTTCTTTGAAAATAAGGTTTGCCAAACCCCGCATCTTGGCATCAATACAGTGCCTAAATCCTGTTTTGATTTCTAAACTGGTTTTTTTGCGAAAACCAGAGTTAAAACACCTGGTTTTGGGTGTCATCCAAAGGGTTGCTAAGAGAAAATATTTTAGAAACAAGAGTTCCGAATTTTTATAGGTGTCTTTCATCTATTTTCAGAAAAATAAGACGCCAAGGAATGAGTTGTTCCTTCCCATCATATTGTTCACCCCCACCAACCCCCAACCCAAACACCCCAAAAAAGTAAAGAAATAACCAGCATAGGTCAAATATAATATCACTAAAAATTAAACTTATAGGAGATCTTTCACGGCACCTATTATCAAGAAACCCAATCAGAATTTGTAGATAAGCAAGAAACGCAAACAGACCAAAGGGCCAATTAGTCATACTAAGTCTTCTCGAGATTTGAAGGTGCATTGCCCCCATGCTCCTGTAAAGCTGGGTGCGGACTGTCTTTGTAAAGTAAAAATCATGAGTGGAAAGAGAATGGTATTTTCTGATCTCTCTTTACAGATGTACACGATAATATATACACAGCCGATTGTGTAACTGATACAAGATAAAATACAAAAGTAAATTATAACGTCATAAATTGTTGCTTGATATGCCATATCCTTTGGATTCTTGGATTGACCTTATCCCTTTCATATCGTGGTTTTCTTGCGTAGCATATGGGATATACTTTTACATTCTCCCTCAAGTTGGCTTTTTTATACTTAGCCGGTCCAACTTGTTAACAAAATGCCTAAAGCTTGGTAAGTATACCTGCCTTTTGATTTTTACTTGGAACATACTTGGTAGAAATGACACTCGCCTCTATTTTTTATGAAAGAAATAACAATCCAAGTCTATATGTTTTGTTCGTTCGTGGAACACCGGATTAGCCGCTATACGCACCGTGGCTTGATTGTCACAATATAAAATTGACGGCCTTTCTTGTTTACACCCAAGATCTTCAAGGAGATATGTCAACCATACAACTTCACAAGTACCCGTCGTCGTGCTTCTAAATTCGGCTTCTGCCAAAGATCTAGAAATAATTGACCGTTTTTTGTTTTTCATGATATGATATTATCACGTAGAAATGTGCAATATTCTGATGTAGATCTTCTTGATATTGGATAGCTCACCCAGTCAAAGTCTACATAACAACTTAATTTGAGATTGTTATCTGCTTTCAACATGATGCCTTGTCCAGGTGTTTTCTTTTGATATCTCAATAACTTTGTAGCAGCTTTTCAATGTTATTCTCGTGGCTCATGCATGAATTGACTGAGTATATGCACGATGTATATATGTGATGTCAGTCCTTATAGTGGTCAAAATAATAAGCCAACCAATTAATCTCCTAAAATTGACTGCATTTGTGACTAGATTTCCACTATGATCAAACTTCTTTTGTGGTTCCATGGGTATTTCTGATGGTTTTGCTCCAAAAAAAATTGCTTCTTTTAACAAGTCAAAAACATATTTTCTTTAATTGAGGAATATGCCCTGTCTTGATCGTGGCAGCTCTATGCCAAGAAAATATCTTAATTTCCCCAGATTTTTGATGTGAAAAGTTTTATCAAGAAGTTTGTTCAACTTTTCAATGGCCACATCATCACTTCATATTATAATAGCATCATCTACATAGACCAAAATAAATATTTCATGTTCGACATGTTTCTTGTAAAACAATGAATAATCTGCTCGAGATTGTATAAAACCAAACTTGATAAGTGTTTGAGAACTTTGCAAACCATTGTTTGGATGCTTGTTTCAGGCCATATAAGGTTTTATTTAGTTGACATACTCAAATTTTCTCTTGTTGATGATATTTGGGTGACAAATTTATGTAGATTTCTTTATCAAAATCTTCATGCAAAAATGCATTGTTAACATCTAATTGATGAAGAGACCTATGTCGTTTGACGACAATGGATAACAAGCATCTCATAGTAACTAATTTGGCAACATGAGCAAAGGTGTTATGATAATTCAAACCTTCTTATTGTGTATAGGCTTGCACCACTAAATGAGTCTTGTATCACTCTATACTCCCATCAGACTTGTATTTAATTTTACACACCCATTTTTATCCAATAGCATGCTTCCCGGGTGGTAAGAGCATAAGAGTCCACATGTTATTTGCTTTAAGGGCCTGCAGCTCAGCGTCCATGCCAACCTTTTATCCTGCATAGCAGTGAGATAGTCCTTAGGTTCTTCATTGGCAAAAATGGAAGCTAAAAAAATATAGTAGAAGTTAGAGAGTTTGGAAAAGTAGGAAAGAAGATATGGGATGAACAATGAAATCTTTGGATTTAGACAACAAATGGACATAAAGAAGAGCTTAGTTACATTTATTATCTGATAGATAGGTGGGTTTGGATCGGGTCTGTGCAGACTGTCGAAGCTCCAAATTAGTGGTAAGATCTAGATGACTGTGGTCACTAGTGTTTGGGCATAAGCTTGGATATGGAAAATCATTTTCAAGAGGACAATTTGAATGGAACATGTCCTCAACTGGGTTCGGTAAAATGATGTCATCAAATTATTTAAAAAAGTTTTCTCAAAAATGTGGTTCCCTAAAAGAAAAAATAGTTTCATGAAATACTACATTTTGACTAATAAAAAAATTATTAGCTTTCAAATCGAATACCTTATACCCTTTTTGTCTAAAAGGATTTCCTACACAAATACATTTCTTGTCTCGAGTATCAAATTTATTTTCAAAACTATGACGTGCAAAACATAAACAATAAAAAAATTTGAGATGATCATATTTCGCCTTGGTGCCATAAAGAAGTTCATGAGGTACATGGTTGTGGGATGAACTTAGTTGATTAAATATACAACGTTTAAAATACATTCACCCCAAAATTTTGTCAGCATATTAGATTGAAAATGTTCTAACAATTGACGATGCTTTCGTTCTACAATGTTGTTTTGTTGGGGAGTTCCAACAAAAAAATGTCGATGCAAAATCCTTTTTTTCACGCAAAAATTTTTGAGTTTCATGTAAAAAAAAATCTGCTCCATTGTCAGATCGAATTTGTTTCGCATGCTTGTAAAATTGGACTTATACCATTTTAATGAAATCTCTCAAAATTTCTTGCGTTTCAAATTTGTATCTCAATAAATAAACCCATGTTGCTTTGCTAAAATCTTCGACGATAGTTAAAAAAAATTGTGCGCCTGTGAAAGATGACACATTATAAGCTCCCCAGATATCGAAGTGGAGAAGTTAAAAAATGTCTTGTGAATGACTTTCACTAATGGGAAAGGGCAGACGCGTGAACGTGGTAAGAGGGCAAATTTCACACACAACTTGTTTATTTTGCATCAAATCACAGTTTTTAAATAAAGATTTTAAACGTAAATTGAAAACACGACCCAAATGCTTGTGCCATAGATTCATACGATCTTTATTCACTAAAGTGACAACTACTATACTTTTACCATCATCAAGAATATAAAGTCCCAAGCATTCTCTACTCGATCCAATTGTCTCCTTCTTCGGGTCATGTATTTTGTATAAGGAAGAAGAAAAAATTACATTAAAATTATAAAATTGACAAAGTTTAAATATGGATATGAGATTTAGCTTAAAGGACAAAACAAATAACATGTTATGAAGGATAAGTTTTGGGGGCAAAATAACTTGACCAATATGGGACACTGAAGTAGTGGTTTCATTTGAAAGTTTGATAAGCTTGATACCAGTGTACATTTTAGCATTAGTCATCAGAGGCAAAGAGCAACACATATGATTGGTGGCTTCAGTATCCAAAATCCAACTCGTAGAATAAAGGGATGAGAAACAATAGATGTCATTACCTGTCATGTTCACTGTTAGACTATCTTTACCTGCCGTAAGAAGAGATAAAAGTTGGTTGTACTGATCTATGGTTAACTGAGGAGCAATAGGCATGGATTTGTTTGAGACAGAACCAATATGGGATTTATTGGCAACAATCTGAGTGTTAAGGCATGGTGGAAATCCATGCAAATTGTAACATTTTTGAAAACTATGGCAGAACATTTGTGGAAACGATAACGTCCACTTTTCCTATCTCGAAAACAAAATCCTTAACGAAACCAAAATCCTTACGGTGCATTCACTTTCCTAGACAATTTTTCCATAGATAAATGACACCATTTGAGTGACTAAAAAATCCTGGGCAAATTGTTGGACTTCTAAGTGGTCCCACTATTTATACCTTTACTAGGACAAAGTGTCTCAAAAAGTACGGATCATTCAAATGTGTATCTTGGTACCCAACCACCATATATATATATATATATATATATATATATATATATATATGAGAACTGAAAATATGAGAACTAATGTGAACCACTATTTTTATGATTTTTTTGTTATTCTCTTGAATCTAACCATACATATTTGATTTGCATGTCTGGTTTTATAAGTTCTTGAATCATCCGATTTTGATGTATAAGCTAGGTATTTGGCTGGGCAAGAACTTACTTTTTCAAACATATTATCAGAAAAAACACCTGGTTTTGGGTGTCATCCAAAGGGTTGCTAAGAGAAAATATTTTAGAAACAAGAGTTCCGAATTTTTATAGGTGTCTTTCATCTATTTTCAGAAAAATAAGACGCCAAGGAATGAGTTGTTCCTTCCCATCATATTGTTCACCCCCACCAACCCCCAACCCAAACACCCAAAAAAGTAAAGAAATAACCAGCATAGGTCAAATATAATATCACTAAAAATTAAACTTATAGGAGATCTTTCACGGCACCTATTATCAAGAAACCCAATCAGAATTTGCAGATAAGCAAGAAACGCAAACAGACCAAAGGGCCAATTAGTTATACTAAGTCTTCCCGAGATTTGAAGGTAAAATGCCCCCATGCTTCTGTAAAGCTGGGTGCGGACCGTCTTTGTAAAGTAAAAATCATGAGTGGAAAGAGAATGATATTTTCTGATCTCTCTTTACAGATGTACACGATAATATATACACAGCCGATTGTGTAACTGATACAGGATAAATATAAAATGCAAAAGTAAATTATAACGTCATAAATTGTTGCTTGATATCCCATATCCTTTGGATTCTTGGATTGACCCTATCCCTTGCGTATCGTGGTTTTCTTGTGTAGCATATCGGATATACTTTTACATTCTCCCTCAAGTTGGCTTTTTTATACTTAGCCGGTCCAACTTGTTAACAAAATGCCTAAAGCTTTCTTTACTTAGCATCTTGGTAAGTATGTGGCTTGATTGTCACAATATAAAATTACCGGCCTTTTTTGTTTACACCCAAGATCTTCAAGGAGATATGTCAACCATACAACTTCACAAGTACCGGTCATCGTGCTTCTAAATTCGGCTTCTGCCAAAGATCTAGAAACAATTGACCATTTTTTGTTTTTCATGATATGATATTATTACCTAGAAATGTGCAATATTCTGATGTAGATCTTCTTGATATTGGATAGCTCACCCAATCAAACTCTACATAACAACTCAATTTGAGATTGTTATCTACTTTCAACATGATGCCTTGTCCAGGTGTTTTCTTTAGATATCTCAATAACATTGTAGCAGCTTTTCAATGTTGTTTTCGTGGCTCATGCATGAATTGATTGAGTATATGCACGATGTATATATGTGATGTTAGGCCTTATAATGGTTAGATAAATAAGCCAACCAATTAATCTCCTAAAATTGACTGCATTTGTGACTAGATTTCCACTATGATCAAACTTCTTTTGTGGTTCCATGGGTATTTCTGATGGTTTTGCTCCCAAAAAACCTGCTTCTTTTAACAAGTCAAGAACATATTTTCCTTTATGTTATAATAGCATCATCTACATAGACCAAAATAAATATTTCATGTTCGACATGTTTCTTGTAAAACAATGAATAATCTGCTTGAGATTGTATAAAACCAAACTTGATAAGAGTGTTTGAGAACTTTGCAAACCATTGTTTGGATGCTTGTTTCAGGCCATATAAGGTTTTATTTAGTTGACATACTCGAATTTCCTCTTGTTGACGATATTTGGGTGACAACTTTATGTAGATTTCTTTATCAAAATCCTCATGCAAAAATGCATTGTTAACATCTAATTGATGAAACGACCTATGTCGTTTGACGACAATGGATAACAAGCATCTCATAGTAACTAATTTGGCAACATGAGCAAAGGTGTCATGATAATTCAAACCTTCTTATTATGTATAGCTTTGCACCACTAAATGAGTCTTGTATCACTCTATACTCCCATCAGACTTGTATTTAATTTTATACACCCATTTTGATCCAATAGCATGCTTCCCAGGTGGTAAGGGCATAAGAGTCCACATGTTATTTGCTTTAAGGGCCTGCAACTCAGCGTCCATGCCAACCTTCCACCTTTTATCCCGCATAGCAGTGAGATAGTCCTTAGGTTCTTCATTGGCAAAAATGAAAGCTAAAAAAATACAGTAGAAGTTAGAGAGTTTAGAAAAGTCTAGGAAAGAAGATATGGGATGAACAATGAAATCTTTGAATTTAGACAACAAATGGACATAAAGAAGAGCTTGGTTACATTTATTATCTGATAGATAGGTGGGTTTGGATCTGGTCTGTGCAGACTATCGAAGCTCTAAATCAGTGGTAAGATCTAGATGACTGTGGTCACTAGTGTTTGGGCATGAGCTTGGATATGGAAAATCATTTTCAAGAGGACAATTTGAATGGAACATGTCCTCAACTGGGTTCGGTAAAATGATGTCATCAAATTGTTTAAAAAAGTTTTCTCAGAAATGTGGTACTCTAAAAGAAAAAATAGTTTCAATTAATACTACATATTGACTAACAAAAAAATTATTAGCTTTCAAATCGAATACTTTATACCCTTTTTGTCTAAAAGGGTATCCTACACAAATACATTTCTTGTCTCGAGTATCAAATTTATTTTCAAAACTATGACGTGCAAAACATAAATGAACAAAAAAATTGAGATGATCATATTTCGCCTTGGTGCCATAAAGAAGTTCATGAGGTACATTGTTGTGGGATGATGCAGTGGTGGGAACTTAGTTGATTAAATATACAACGTTTAGAATACATTCACTTCAAAATTTTGTCGGCATATTAGATTGAAATTTAATGGCATGGGAAATTTCTAACAATTGACGATGCTTTTGTTCTACAATGTTGTTTTGTTGGGGAGTTCCAACAAAAAAATGTCGATGCAAAATCCTTTTTTTCACGCAAAAAATTTTGAGTTTCATGTAAAAAAAATTCTGCTCCATTGTCAGATCGAATTTGTTTCGGATGCTTGTTAAATTGGACTTCTACCATTTTAATGAAATCTATCAAAATTTCTTGCGTTTCAAATTTGTATCTCAATAAATAAACCCATGTTGCTTTGCTAAAATCATCGACGATAGTTAAAAAAAAATTGTGCGCCTATGAAAGATGGGACATTATAAGCTCTCCAAATCTCAAAGTGGAGAAGTTCAAAAATGTCTTGTGAACGACTTTCACTAATGGGAATGGGCAGCCGCGTGAATTTGGCAAGAGGGCAAATTTCACACACAACTTGTTTATTTTGCATCAAATCACAATTTTTAAATAAAGATTTTAAACGTAAATTGAAAACAAAACCCAAATGCTTGTGCCATAGATTCATACGATCTTTATTCACTAAAGTGGCAACTACTATACTTTTACCATCATCAAGAATATAAAGTCCCAAGCATTCTCTACTCGATCCAATTGTCTCCTTCTTCGGGTCATGTATTTTGTATAAGGAAGAAGAAAAAATTACATTAAAATTATAAAATTGACAAAGTTTAAATATGGATATGAGATTTAGCTTAAAGGACAAAACAAATAACACGTTATGAAGGATAAGTTTTGGGGGCAAAATAACTTGACCAATATGGGACACTGAAGTAGTGGTTTCATTTGAAAGTTTGATAAGCTTGATACCAGTGTACATTTTAACATTAGTCATCAGAGGCAAAGAGCAACACATATGATTGGTGGCTTCAGTATCCAAAATCCAACTCGTAGAATAAAGGGATGAGAAACAATAGATGTCATTACCTGTCATGTTCACCGTTAGACTATCTTTACCTGCCGTATGAAGAGATAAAAGTTGGTTGTACTGATCTATGGTTAACTGAGGAGCAATGGGCATGGATTCGTTTGAGACAGAACCAATATGGGATTTATTGGCAACAATCTGAGTGTTAAGGCATGGTGGAAATCCATGCAAATTGTAACATTTTTCTTTCACGTGACCTACTTTCTCATAATCATCACATTTAGGCCTCTCCTTTCCTCTGAATCGTCTCTCATGTTGATTTTTTTGAAATCTAATATTTTTTTCAGCAATCACAACCGTATTTCCTTTCATGAGTGAAGGAATATGAGCATCTCTTTGATGCTCTTCTTGAAGATCTAGATTATAGGCTCTGTTGATAGTCGGTAGGGGATCCATAACAAGGATATTGCTTCTAATCTCTGCATATGATTCATTTAAGCAACATGAGAATTTTGGATCCAGTCTTGAGCAGGTGAAATGAGGGAAGCCTCCCGAGTCAGTCTGTCGGCAACCCAAAGGGTAAAGAACCCATGTATCATGGCCTACACCCCATAGAGTCCCATCATGAGCAGGTCAACTCTGTTATGTCCCTTCAGAGTGGGAAGGCATTCTACCTACTCAGGAGTTGACTGACAAGCCCATTGTCATTCCTACTGACCAGTCGATATCCTCCACCAGGCCTATGGAGAACGAGCATATGTCTTCTTTGTATATTTCATGAGCCCCTGTTCCGCAGGCCTTAGAAAAACTCATTGATTTCAACAAGCCTCCCATGTTTGATATTGCTTATATTAATAACAGATTGATTCTTGGCTCTCCACCATTCGAGAATAGTCCCCATATGGCAACTAAACTTTTGCCATCCAGTCTAGAGAGTCATAGTAGGGTCCATAGGGATAGATGACACTCTTTTTCTTAGTCCCTGATAGAGCATGACTTCACGTTCATTGATCTCATGGACGACGAAGGGTTTCTAGAGATCCGTCTGGCTGAGGACGTAAAACTTAGCGCTTTATGGGAGGCAACCCATATATATGATGTACCATTAATAGTCTTAGTAGTTTTTTTTTATTTTCAGTAGTTTTCTTGTTTCATGCATTTGATGCCAAGTCATGTATGCATTGTATTTTGTGTAGTCGTAGGACTTGCATTCATATATCATATCAGGTAGCTTCTACACATTTCTCTCATTTATTATGTTCTCATATGCATTCACTTGGTCTCATTCAAGCATAGGGGAGTGTCACTGAGGACAGTGTCATTCAAGTATGGGGGAGGGTGTAGTTGTACACCTTGATGTTTCTGTCTACGTACTTACACTTTTTATACATCAACTCACAAAAATTAACCTTTTAAAGAAAGAATTTGAACTTATATGAATGTTTTGTAAGATCGAATATCTTTAGAGGATTTTTTAAGCCCCAAAAAAAAACTTTTTGACATGGATCTAGAAAATCGTGGTTGTTTATGTGGATTTCAAGGAAATGACGATAGATGCATGTAGAATTTAGTTTGAATCACAAATATGGATATGCATAGTGTTATTTTTGAAAACTAAGCAAATGAACTAAATCGTAAGTATGAGCTCAAAAGTAAAAAAGAGCTTGTGTTTAGTTGTTTGGATGTGTTTCACAATCCCCAGTAGCTGGGCTCAGACACTAGTTGAAGTATTTGAGTTTCATGTCAAGAAGGAGAGCGGAAATCTTCATAATCCCTAGTAACTGGGTTTAGACATAAGTTGAAGTGTTTGACTCATATGTCAAAAAGGAGATTGGAGGAAATCACTTTTGTATCTTAGTTGATATATGTGGCCTATATTGTTCGAGCAAGTAGAGCCACCAACCTCAAAGATCGTTACATGGACCTTATAGAAAGCCTAAGAGATATTGACATTGCATAGGACAGAAAAACAGACTATACATAAGATATAAAAATGAGATAGTGCACAACAAAAGAAAGAAGAAAGAAAAAAAGTGTGAAAAGTTGAAAATCAAAAAAATGAAAAGAGTATAAAAAAAAAGTTCACAGCTTAGAAGCAAGATTGAGAAAACCTGTGCAGAAAACATATGAGTGAGGATTAATAAATAATGTGTTTATTTGACTTTTCGAGAATAAAGCATAAATAATTATGATATTTAGAAAAGTGAAAGAAATGTTTTATTCTGTGGTGGTCTGTAAAAGACTGTAATTATGTTTTGATTATGCAATGACAGGAAATATTCGCGAAAATGAAATCTTTAATTGCCTATTACTCATGATGTTGAGTATTTTTATGTATGCATGAAAAAGATGTTTGTGGGTAGCATAACTGCAAACCCTTATGAGACCTTACTCGTCCACTGGGGTAACCTAAGGGTTGAAAGGGCTTGTTGCATACGCTAAATGCAATCGTGATTCCTACGAAAGTGACTTAGCATTTGTCTTGAGTAACTTAGTATTCTTTTACTTTTTGCTTTAGTTTGCCCGAGGACTAGCAAATGATAAGCATGAGGGTATTTGATCATGCATACATTTTACACGTTTATTCATCTTATTATATGCATGATCCAATAGAAAATCGATTTAAAGATCCAGATTTATCATTAGTTTCGAGAAATCGCATTGAAATGAAAATTATCAAAAAATCATGTTTTTCAAAGTTTTTTCTATGTTTTTAGTGTTTTTATTAGATTTAGATTTTCTTAATTGTAGTTCAGTTAGTTTAGGTTCGTATGAGCTAAATTTTAATTAGTTTAGTAAGTTTTGATTTTAGAAAAAACATGTTTTTTATAAAAGACCTTGTTTTGGAAATTAGCAAAAATCTTCAGACCCTTTTTAAAAAACATGTTTTAACCTAATTAGATCATTATAAAGACATCTTTTCTAGACATGAAGGCTGTCTTCCCTTCTTGAAAAAACATGCCCCCCTCCCTTGCCTCTTGCCTCCATCTTCTCTTCTCTCTCTTTTCTTTTTTCGATCTTGGCCGATTTCTTCTCGCAATCTATTTCTTCTCTTCTTTCTCTTCTTATTCTCCATCTCATCAATCTTCTAAACCTATTCTTCATTGGTCTTTCTTGCCTACATCATCGGGGAGGAGTTTGATTTTTAGTCAGGAAGCACCACAACCCATCGTTGGAGCAAACTGCACGGTTTGTTCTTCTCTACCCTCTTTTCTCTATTTCTTTTTACGTATTGCATTTCATTGCATCACATCATATCATATTTTATTTTTTTATGTCACTGCATCATGCATTTAGATCTGCCTAGCATAACATATCATTCTATTATCTGAAAACAAAAATAAAAAGTGGAAAAAAAATGTGTCATGTTCTATTGGTTAGCCGAATTTCCTTTCAGCTTTTTTCTAGATTAATCGGTAGTTTAAGGTAAGTTTAAATTTTGTTCTTAATGTTTGATCAGTTTTAGATTAGGTTTAGATTAGATTTGTCTTAGATTAATCTGTAGCACGTTTATTTATTTTTTGTTTTTATCCTTTTTAGATCATATAAATAGAATTGTTTTTTTTGCTGATTATTTCTTACCGTTTTCTTTTTTTTTCTGAAATTTGGCTTTGACGTTAAGTAGTTGTTTATTTCCAATACCAGTTTAGCTCTTTCTTAATTCAATTGTATTATCCTACTGTCAGCATATTAGATTAGTTTTGTTAATTTCCATTACCATTAAATAGCTATTAGATGAAATGGATTAAATCGATAGAATATAGCTTAGTTTGTTTTATGTCAATCAAATAATGTTGATTTAATTCTTGTTCTCTATTGAATTTCCAAAGTTTTATTTCCAGCCTTAATTAGAAATTAGTCATATTTATTACTTAGAAATCATACATATTTAGTCTTTTTTTACCAAATTTGATGAACCTTGTAAATTACGGGTTTGCTTAATATTCAGTCTTGTTCATTTTTATACATTATTTATGACTGTAGCTTAGGATAGTTTATACCTAGTTAGTTTACAGTATATTGAATTGCTTTAGAGTTATAATTTTGGCATGTATATTTAGTTTATTTAGGATAGCCGATTTGTTTCTTATTGTTTCAATTGAGTTTTAACATAGTTTTAAGTTAATCTTATTTTTGTAGATCTAATTATTAGTTTACATTCATAAACCGTACAATGTTCAGTTCATGTTTATTTAGTTTAATTGGTTATAAATTGCTCTCTTGAATTAGTTAGTATAGTTCATGTGTTTCTTTCATGTTTTTTGTAATTTTTTGTTATATTTCCTTTTGATTTTCTCATAAATGTCTTGTTTCTGTTGTGTGTTTTGTGTTTTGGTTTTGCAGAAAAGTATTTGGACGTGCGAGAAAAACTATTTTGAGCCTCCTAAAGAACACTCTGAGGTCCCTAAAAGGTCCTCTCAAGGGACCTCCAGACCCTCAGAAGTGCCATTCAGAGAGTCTCTCAAGGGCTTTTATGAGGAAGAACATAAATAAGATTCAAGCAAGGGACAAAATGGGACAACAAAAGCCTCAAGCAGTGAAGTCTCTTACTTTTCTTTTTAGACTAGGCTTTTATTTTATTTAATTCAATTCATTGGGGTTGTAATAAGGGATTTTATTTATTTTGTTTAAGCCCTCTGCGTAGGGTCGTACTTTCGTTGTTACTTAATTATTTAATTTTTTTTTTTGACAATAAAGAATAGTATAGATTGTGTGATTGAATACAAGTATCCCCCCTTCTCTAAGATTGACCTGGATTCCATCACTCATGCAAGCTAATTTTTATATTTTTGGTGTTTGACATTCACTAGATTTTTATATAAAATATCATTTTTAAAACCGTTTTCCAAAACTTACACCAGTTCATATATAAATCAATTGTGGTTATTGTGAGTGAACTAAATGGGATTGGAGAAAAAGGGTTCAAGCAAAAAATGGATTTTTGGTCGGGCTCATTTTAGGAGCAGATTATAAAAAACCCGCTAAGATCAGGTTAAACCATTTTAGTTTATATATATATATTACTTTTATTTGTTTTATAATATAATATCTGACATAAATATTACCTATCTAGAGCCAGGCCATATGAAAGGGCTTATCATTCTAGTAACAAATAATGGCAATATTTTAGTATGTTGTTAATCTGTCATAATTCTTTCAAAAGTCATTATTATTTTGAAATATTGTGGCAGTTCCAAAATATCATTTATTTTTTTATGACGTAGGAAAACCCTCGCCAAGAACTAGGTCACTTAATAGGCCCACCCCCAGCGAGGTAAAACTCTGGGTTGAGGATACAACCACCTTGCCTTAAGTGCCCCAACCATGGAAATATGGGCATTTTCAACACTTTTGCAAATCCAACTATGTGGATATGCTTGGTATATATGATGAATTTGCTAGGAATCAACCATTGTATCATGTATTTTTTATAAAAAATATGATTTTTGAATGCTTGAATATTTATGAAGAATACGAACCATTGATTTTATAGCTTTAAAAAAATCTCATTTATGCATCAAAATGGGATGATTCAAGAGTGTGTTCTTATAAAACCAAACATGTAGACCCAAAGGCGTAGCTAGGGGGGGCAGGACCTGCCTCCTGAAACAGTTAATTTTTTTTTTTTAAAGCCCAGTCCTAGCCCAGCCCTGATTCCATATGAAATAGATTTTTATCCATTTTTTAGCCCAGCCCTGACTGCAGCAAATAGTTTGATTTGTCCATATGAAATAGATTTTTATTAATAATTGTAGCCATTTTTTATTTTATATCAAAAAAAAAATTGGGGGCGCTGCCTTTGAACCCCCGACTTTTTTTTTTCTACACCCCTGTTTGCCCCTCCCCCCCCCCCCTCGCATGAATCCTAGCTACGCCCCTATGTAGACCACATCCTTATGGTCATAATCAAGTGAAAAAAATAAAAAAATCATGAAAAGTGCGGTTCCAGCTATCATATTCTAGTGACTCCAGCATTAACTAAGGATGCAATCAGGGAATGCAATAAGACCGTTGGTCTTCTATAAAAACTCTTTTGTAAAGTCTCCCTCTTAGTTTTCTGAACTCTCTCTCTCTCTTGTCGATCTCAAAATTTCATTTTATATTTTCTGCCCATCTGTTCTTATGTCTTTCCAAGGCTTAGTTGAGAACCAATACCTGTTTTTGTGTCACTTTCTCAGCTAGAGTAGAGTGTCACTGAGGTTTTATCAAATTTTTACTGTAGGTCATATAACCCAATAGCTAATTATATCCTTTGCTAGAAAACCATACTTGATTTGATATGAGATATTACTAGATCATTGTAGAAAGATGATCAATTGGCAGATCATGTGATCATATATGCTCATCCATCAACATGTAGAAGGATGATGCTTGGATCAAACGACTAGCCTTTGGTTTGGAAGAACTAGTGATGACAATATACCGGGGCAGAGGCGGAGGGATAAGGTCTCCACCCTTACCCATTTCCAAATCCGAACCTCCATTTCTGCACGGGGATGGATTTTGACCTCCACCCCCGCCTCCATCCTTGTTTTACATAGTCTATCTCCGGTCCAAACGGTGTTGAGGCGGCCATTTCCTCTCATACTATTGTCATCCCTTAGAAGGATTGGGGATGCAACAAGGTGGAGATCGGGATGGGGACGAGGCAGGGCAGGAGAAAGAGTAAGTCCATCTCCGCCTCCATCCCTGTTTCATGCTCTTCATCCTCGGTACCTGTTTTCCCCAGTCCACTGCCATCCCTAGGAAGAACATAATGTGCACTACATGATTATGGATTGAGATAAAGACCAATATTATACAAATGTTATTATCCTTCTATGGCTTGAATAACAAAGACCCCTATCATCACCTCAACGAGTTTCTCGAGATCTGTTTTACGGTGCAGATCAACAATTTTGGGGATGATGCATTTAGGTTAACATTGTTCTCGTTCTTCCTCAAGAACAAATTCAAGCATTGGCTGAAGGCCCTCAGTACGGTTCAAATTACCACTTGAGAAGGCATGTAGTGTGAGTTTTTTAAAAAGTACTTCTCAATTGGTAAGACAAATCAGTTTCGTAAAGTCATTATCAGTTTCTCTCAACTTGAGGAAGAAAAGTTCCATGAGACCTGGGTGATGATGAAAGATCTTCAGAAGCGCCCTCACCACCAGCTGCCTCGTTGGCAACTGGTGTAGTACTTTTACAATGGCCTGACCGAGAAGGATAGGCAAATGGTTTATTCTTTGTGTGAAGGCATGTTCATGCTCAAGAGTGAAGACGAGGCATGATCCCTATTTGACACACTGAGCAAAAATGCCATGCACCATGCTCTGTCCTCGCAGCTTGATAGAATTACACATATTCCTAGTGGTCCTAAGAAGGGAGGGATTTATGAAGTTGAGTTCGAGCATGAGTTGAAAATCAAAGTGGACGAATTGACCAGGAAATTAGATCAATTATTGGCCAACCCAACTTCGATAAATCCAGTAGGAAAAGTGTGTAAGCTATGCGCTAGCGCTGCACACTTTGTTTTTGAGTGTCCGACAACACCACTCTATCTTGAATTCGTTCAGGAGTAAGTGAATGTTGTTGAAGGGTTCGCAGACCGGTGCACGATCTTTATGCACCCACCTATAACTCGGGATGGCGAAATCATCCAAACTTTGCATAAAGAGATCCACACGATCCACCCCATCTGCCCTCTCAGACACAATACAAACAGAGTAACCTTCAGCAAGGTTACTCGCGTCCCACATTGCCACCGACCCACCCTACGCTTAGCTTGCCTTCCCCACAAGAGCCCACATTGAGCTCATCTTTTCAGGAGAAGTTGTTAGAGGCCTTTTCTAACATTAAGGCCACCTTTTGTTCCCACATGCAGTCAATAGCGAAGCTAGAGACACAGATGAGATAGTTGGCTAAGGCCTTAAGCAAGCAAAATGAGGGAAGTCTCCTGAGTTAGTCTGTCGGCAACCTGAAAGGTAAAGAACTTATGTATTATGGCCTACACCCCATAGAGTCCCATCATTAGCATGTCAACTTTGTTATGTCCCTTCGGAGTGGGAAGACATTCTACCCTACTCAGGAGTCGACTGACGA
Organism: Nuphar pumila; assembly: GCF_984573655.1. Lineage (NCBI taxonomy): Eukaryota > Viridiplantae > Streptophyta > Magnoliopsida > Nymphaeales > Nymphaeaceae > Nuphar > Nuphar pumila. Next base: position 15,429,699 of record NC_143255.1, read on the forward strand.
GCCCATTGTCATACCCACTGACCAGTCAATATCCTCCACCAGGCCCAAGGAGAACGCACAGAGCCCACAACCTGTGTCTTCTTTGTATATTCCTCGAGCCCCTGTTCCACAAGCCTTAGAAAAGTCGATTGATTTCAGCAAGCCTCTCATGTTTGATATTGCTTATATTGATAACAGATCGGTTCTTGGCTCTCCACCATTCGAGAATAGTCCCCATATGGCGACTAAACTCCTGTCATCCAGTCTAGAGAGTCATAGTAGGGTCCATAGGGGTAGAGTTGAAGGAAACTTAGTGTGAAGTGTCACAGATGACACTCTTTTTCTCAGAGTTCCTAATTGAGCATGACTTCACATTCATTGATCTCATGGATGATGAAGGGTTTCTAGAGATCTATCTATCTGAGGACGTAAAACTTAGCACTTTATGGAAGGCAGACCATATGTATGATGCACCATTAATAGTCTTAATAGTTTTTTTGGTTTTCAGTAGTTTTCTTGTTTCATGAGTTTGATGCCAAGTCATGTATGCATTACATTTTGTGTAGTCGTAGGACTTGCATTCATATGTCAAATCAGGTAGCTTCTACACATTTCTCTCATTTATTGTGTTCTCATATGCATTCACTTAGTCTTTTTCAAGCATGGGGGAGTGTCACTGAGGACAATATCATTCAAGCGTGGGAGAGGGTTTAGTTGCACACCTTGATGTTTCTGTCTACGTACTTACACTTTTTATACGTCAACTCACAAAAATTAGGCTTTTAAAGAAAGAATTTGAAATTATATGAATGTTTTATAAAATCTAATGTTTTTAGAGGTTTTTTTAAGCCCCACAAAAAACTTTTTTGACATGAATCTAGAAAATCGTGGTTGTTTATGTGGATTTCAAAGAAATGACGATAGATGCATGTAGAATTTAGTTTGAATCACAAATATGGATATGCATAGTGTGATTTTTGAAAAATAAGCAAACAAACTAAATCGTAAGTATGAGCTCAAAAGTAAAAAAGAGCATGCGTTTAGTTGTTTGGATGTGTTTTGCAATCTCCAGTAGTTGGGCTCAGACATAAGTTGAAGTGTTTGAGTTCTATGTAAAAAAGGAGAGTGAAAATCTTTGTAATCCCCAGTAATTGGGTTCAGACATAAGTTAAAGTGTTTGACTCTCATGTCAAAAAGAAGATTAGAGGAAATCACTTTTGTGTCCTAGTTGATATCTGTGGCCTATATTGTTCGAGCAAGTAGAGACACCAGCCTGAAAGCTTGTTACATGAACATTTTAGAAAGCCTAAGAGATATTGGCATTGCACATGACAGAAAAGCAGACTATCCATAAGCTATAAAAATGAGATAGTGCACAACAAAAGAAAGAAGAAAGAAAAAAAGTGTGAAAAGTTAAAAATCAAGAAAATGAAAAGAGCATAAAAAAAAAGTTCACTGCTTAGAAGCAAAATTGAGAAAACCTGTGCAGAAAATATATGGGTGAGGGTTAATAAATAATAACGTGTTTATTTGACTTTTTGAGAATAAATCATAAATAATTATGATATTTAGAAAAGTGAAAAAAATGTTTTATTCTGTGGTGGCCTGCAAAAGACTCTAATTATGTTTTGATTATGCAATGACAGAAAATATTTGCGAAAATGAAATCTTTAATTGCCTATTGCTCGTGATGAGTATTTTTATGCATACATGGCAAAGATGTTTATGGGTAGCATCACTGCAAACCCTCGCAGGACCTTACTCATCCATTAAGGTAACCCAAGGGTTCAAAGGGCATGCTGCATACGCTAAATGCAATCGTGATTCCTACGAAAGTGAGTTAACATTTGTTTTGAGTAGCTTAGTATTCTTTTACTTTTTGCTTCAGTTTGCCCGAGGACTAGTAAACAATTAGCATGAGGGTATTTGATCATGCATATATTTTACATATTTATTCATCTTATTATATGCATAATTCAGTAGAAAATTGATTTAAAAACCCAGATTTATTGTTAGTTTTGAGAAACTGCATTGAAATAAAAATTATCAAAAAATCATGTTTTTCAAAGCTTTTCCTGTGTTTTTAGTGTTTTTATTAGATTTAAATTTTCTTAATTGTAGTTCAGTTAGTTTAGGTTCGTACTAGCTAAATTTTAATTAGTTTAGTAAGTTTTGAATTTAGAAAAACATATTTTTCATAAGAGACCTTGTTTTGAAAATTAGCAAAAATCTTAAGACCCTTTTTAAAAAATCTGTTTTAACCTAATTAGATTATTATAAATACATCTTTTCCAGCCATGGAGGTTGTCTTTTCTTCTTGAAAAAATATGCCCCCTCCCTTGCCTCTTGCCTCCATCTTCTCTTCTCCCTCTTTTCTTTTTTCGATCTTGGCTGATTTCTTCTCGCAATCTATTTCTCCTCTTCTTATTCTCCATCTCATCAATCTTGTAAACCTATTCTTCATCGGTCTTTCTTGCCTACATCATCGAGGAGTAGTTTGATTTTAGCCGGGAAGCACCACATCCCATTGTCAGAGCAAAGCACATGGTTTGTTCTTCTCTATCCTCTTTTCTCTATTTCTTTTTACGTATTGCATTCCATTGCATCACATCATATCATATTTTATTGTTTTATGTCATTGTATTGTGCATTTAGATCGGCCTAGCATAGCATATCATTCTATTATCTGAAAACAAAAAGGAAAAGTGAAAAATAAAAAGAAAAGAATGTGTCATGTTCTATAGGTTAGCCGAATTTCCTTTCAGCATTTTTCTAGATTAATTGGTAGTTTAAGGTAAGTTTAAATTTTGTTCTTAATGTTTGATCAGTTTTAGATTAGGTTTAGATTAGATTTGTCTTAGATTAATCTGTAGCACGTTTATTTATTTATTTTTTTATCCTATTTAAATCACATAAATAGAATTGTTTTTATTTTTTGCCAATTATTTCTTACCGTTTTTTTTTTTTTGAAATTTGGTTTTGACGTTAATAGTTGTTGTTTATTTCCTATACCACTTTAGCTCTTTCTTAATTCAATTGTATTCTCGTACTCTCAGCATATTAGATTAGTTTTGTTAATTTCCATTACCATTAAATAGCTATTAGATGAAATGGATTAAATCGATAGAATATAGCTTAGTTTGTTTTATGTCAATCAAATAATGTTGATTTACTTCTTGTTCTCTATTGAATTTCTAAAGTTTGATTTTCAGCCTTAATTAGAAATTAGTCATATTCATTAGTTAGAAATCATGCATATTTAGTTTTTTTTTACCGAATTTAATCAACCTTGTAAATTGCGGGTTTGCTTAATATTTAGTCTTGTTCATTTTTGTACATTATTTATGGCTGTAGCTTAAGATAGTTTATACCAAGTTAGTTTACAGTACATTGAATTGCTATGAATTGCTTTAGAGTTATAATTTTGGCATGTATATTTAGCCGATTTGTTTCTTATTGTTTCAATTGAGTTTTAGCATAGTTTTAAGTTAATCTTATGTTTGTAGATCTATTTATTAGTTTACATTCATAAATTGTACAATGTTCAGCTCATGTTTATTTAGTTTAATTGGTTATAAATTGCTCTCTTGAATTAGTTAGTTCATGTCTTTCTTTCACGTTTTTATAATTTTTTGTTATATTTTCTTTTGATTTTTTCGTAGATTTCTTGTTTCTGCAGTGTGCTTTGTGTTTTTGTTTTGCAGAAAAGTATTTGAACATGCAAGAAAAACTATTTCGAGCTCCTAAAGAACACTCTGAGGTCCTTAAAAAGTTCCCTCAAGGGACCCCTCGACCATCAGAAGTGCCTTTCGGAGATCCTCTCAAGAGCTCTTCTGAGAAAGAACATAAATAAGATTCAAGCAAGGGACAAAAAGGGACCACAAAAGCCTCAAGCAGTGAAGTCTCTTGCTTTTCTTTTTTAGACTAGTCTTTTATTTTATTTAATTCAATTCATTGGAGTTGTAATAAGGCCTTTTATTTATTTTGTTTAAGCCCTCTGCGTAGGGCCGTACTCTCGGAGTTACTTAATTATTTAATTAATTTTTTTATTTTAGCAATAAAAAGTAGTATAGATTGTGTGATTGAATACACGTATCTCTCATTCTCTAAGATTGACCCGGACTCCACCACTTGTGCAAGCCGATTTTTATATTTTTAGTGTTTGACATTCACTAGATTTTTATAGAAAATATTATTTTCCAAAACTTACACTAGTTGTGGTTATTGTGAGTGAACTAAATGGGATTGGAGAAAATGGGTTCAAGCAAAAATTTGGTTTTTGGTCGGGCTCATTTTAAGAGCAGATTATAAAAAATCGCTAAGATCAGGTTAAACCATTTTAGTGTGTATATATATATATATTACTTTTATTTGTTTTATAATATAATATTTGACATAAATATTACCTATCTAGACCCAGGCCATATGAACCAGCTTATCATTCTAGTAACAAATAATGTCAATATTTTAGTATGTTGTCAATCTGTCATAATTCTTTCAAAATTCATTATTATTTTGAAATATTGTGGCAGTTCCAAAATATCACTTATTTTTTATGACGTTGGGAAACCCTCACTGAGAACTAAGTCACTTAATAGGCCCACACCCAGCCAGCCAGGTAAAACTCTCGGTTGAGGATACAACCACCTAGCCTTAAGTGCCCCAACCATGAAACATCACTTATCACAACTTAAAAATACTTGTCCTGAGAATCACTAGAATATGAGAACTGGAAATATGGGCATTTTCAACACTTTTGCAAATTCAACTATGTGGATATGCTTGGTATGATGAATTTGCTAGGAATCAACCATTGTATCGTGTATTTTTTATAAAAAAAATATGATTTTTGAATGCTTGAATATTTGTAAAGAATAAGAGCCATTGATTTTATAGCCTTAAAAAATCTCATTTATGCATCAAAATCGGATGATTCAAGAGCGTGTTTTTATAAAACCAAACATGTAGACCACATCCTTATGGTCACATTCAAGTGAAAAAAATAAAAAATTCATGAAAAGTGCTGTTCTAGCTCTCATATTCTAGTGACTCCAGCATTAACTAAGGATGCAATCAGGGAATGAAGACCTTTGGTCTTCTAAAAAAAACTTTCTTTTGTAAAGTCAACCTCTTAGTTTTCTAAAACTCTCTCTCTCTTTCTCTTGTCGATCTTAAAATTTCATTTTATATGTACTGCCCATCTGTTCTTATGTCTTTCCAAGACTTAGTTGAGAACCAATACCTGTTTTCGTGTCACTTTCTCAGCTAGATCAGAGTGTCACCGAGGTTTTATTAAATTTTTACTGTAGGTCATATAACCCAATAGCTAATTATATCCTTTGCTAGAAAACTATACTTGATATGAGATATTACTAGATCATCGTAGAAAGATGATCTCATATATGCTCATCCATCAACATGTAGAAGGATGATGCTTGGATGAAACGACTAGCCTTTGGTTTGAAAGAACTAGGGATGACAAGATACCGGGGCAAAGGCGGGGGGATAAGGTCTCCACCCCCTACCCATCTCCAAATCCGAACCTTCATCACGAGGATGGATTTTAACCTCCACCCCCGCCTCCAACCTTGTTTCATGTACTCCATCTCCGGTCCAAACGTGGGCGAGGTGAGGCAGAGCCCCATTTCCTCTCAGTCTATTGTCATCCCTTAGAAGGATTGGGGATGGGGCAAGGCGGAGATCGGGATGGGGATGAGGCAGGGCGGGAGAAAGTGTAAGTCCATCTCCGCCTCCATCCCTCCATGGGGATGAATTTTAATCTAATCCTAGCCTCCAACCCCCTTTCATGCTCTTCATCCCCGGTCCACTGCCATCCCTAGGAAGAACATAATGCGCACTACATGAGGTAGAATTCAAAGCAACAAATAGTTCATTTTGTTCCATTTTAACCATGGCTTCTTTGACGACGTTCCTCTTAACATGACAGTCATATAAAGCGAAAAGCTATTTTTATTTTTTACAAATTTGTTTGTCCAATAATTTTTTTTTAATGAACTTTTGTGAACTGGTGTAGGGTGTACCCAATTCGCCACATGCACGCAACAACCAAACAACATCACTAAGAGATGGGCGTAGAAAAGAAAAAATCTCTAAAAAAAGATTGAAAACCATAATTTTGTAAACACATTTTTTCCACACACAATTCTATGAACACTTTAAAATGATTTTTTTCCTTTACATTCATTGGCAGTCAAACCAATTTGGTTTCAGCACAACAGTTGTGTTTCCAGCACCAATCGGTAGAACCATAGGCAGAGCTAGAGGGGGGGGGGGGGGTGGCAGTTGAAAAAAAAAAATTAAAAGCCCAGCCCTGATTCCATATGAAATAAATTTTTATCCATTTTTGTAGCCCAGCCCTGACTGCAGCAAATAGTTTGATTTGTCCATATGAAATAGATTTTTATTAATAATTGTAGCCATTTTTTATTTTATCTCAAAAAAAAATTTGGGGGGGTGCTGCCCCGAACCCCAGACTATCACACCAATTTTCTTTTTCCTACAACCATGTTTGCCCCCCCCCCCCTGGGTAGAACACATGAGCCCAATTGATGGAACCACATGGTGGACCTATGAATCATAATAGAGCACTAACCAGACACCCAAGAATGTTCACTTGCACTATGAGGCTTATTATATAACTCCCTATTTCACAGAAAATGTGAGCTACGGGACTAAATGCCAAGAAAAATGGTAGTCAGAGGCATAATGCAGATAACCAGAGAATCTAGAAGATAGGGGCTATGAAAAGCTTATCCATAGTTTATGGAAGGTTGTATAAGATGGGGGCTAAGAGAATAAGAAAAATGTTTAGGTTCAAAGAATGTAGAAGATAGAATCTAAGGCTAGATCTTCGATTTAAAAAAAAAAAGTTAGTCTATTAAAATCTAGGATTTTGGCAAGTCATGTGATCCACAAAATCCTTCTCTAATGGTCAATTTGGTTATGGCCAACAGAAATATTAGTTAAACAAGAATTTTGAAAATAAAAATGTGCAATGAAAATATTCAAATTTTAAAGGATGTGTTCTTTTCTTCAAATTGCGATATTTTTTTGAAAAATGCTACAATCTTTCAGGATAATAACCGCTCTTTTATTTTTTAGGATAATAAAGGCTCTTGAAAGCATTGAGGATAAAATATCGCGATATGCTGAAAATATCGCTTTCTGCTTGTTATGTAGCAGAAAATTGTTGTGTCCAATATGGAATTAAACTTTTTAGAAATCAGAGTTTAATTAATATGCATTAAGTAATGTGCAGCATTTTAGGCTAATTAATTGTTGTTTTAATATGATTGGTACTAAATAAATTCGTCGCTTCATTAAGCCAGAGATGGTTTTCCATAAAACAAACTTAAGAAAAGAAAAAACGTTCAAAATTCGTAGCCTTGGAAAGTGAAACTTAATTACTTTGATTGAGAGTTTTCAAGTAAAGCCTTTAATATTGTATATAGCTACGTTTTTTCTTTTCCAATTTAGGCTTGTATGTTTTAATTATTAGTTTAATTAATTACTGCTGCTGGTGATTTTGACTAAAAAAATGTGAGATTAATAAAATAATTCAAAAATCACCAGAAAAAACTCGGAAGTTCATCCCGCTTTTCGCCCTCCATCCCCGGTCCATTGTCATCCCTTAGAAGGACCGGGGACGGGGCAGGGCGGGAGAAACGTAAGTCCATCCCCACACGGGTTTCAATTTTAACCTTCATCCTCGCCTCTGGTCCAAACGGGGCGAGGCGTGGCAGAGCCCCATTTCTTCCCGGGTCCATTGCCATCCCTAAGAAAAACACGTGCAATAATTTCTCGTTTTAAACTTTTGTCACTATGATGTACACCTAAACTTATTTCTCGATTAATTTTAATTTTTTGTTATGATCAAACTTTAAATTCCAACCTAGTTTAACCAAAGCTCAGCCATATGATTATGGAAGAAGAGCCATTGTCTACTATAAGTAGGGGTGTCAACGGGTTGAGTTTGGTTCAGACCCAGGCCTGATTTGAGATGATTATACCAGGTCTAGATCTGGAATCAATTGAATTACATGAACTAGACCGGAACCATACACCGTAAAATAATATGTTTTATCTCTTTTAAGTTAAAAATTTCGGATCTTAGTCGGAACTCAGGTCGGACCTGTGTTTAGTATGAAATTTTTTACAAACGATGTCCGGATCCGTATACTAATCGGTCCTTCTCATTTATTACCAAACCCGGACCCTTACGGGTCGGGTCCGAGTCAAACTCGACCCATTGACAACCCTAACTATAAGTAATTATCAAAAAACTGAAAAATCCTTGATGTGATGTCCAATGTCAAACAGGCAGAGATAATGAATCAATTTCACTATTGACTATTCAATTCATGTCAGCCAAATTTTGATCAATGAGAGGCTTGAAGTGTTTCTTTTCTTCCCAATCGGGTCAGGTGTCCGATCGACCTGAATCCTTTAAATTAGTTTTGGTGGAAAGTTTCAGATCCGATTCTCTGAAGCAGGTTCTGTTCTGCATGGGACTCGTCACTATTTTCCAAACAAGTTCTTGAGAATTGTGGTGTAAAATAAAGGCCATAATGGGTATCCAAAAATAATAAATTTCAAAACATGGGAATTTGAAACGAGGGCATCCATATATTTTTTAATAAAAAAAAAAAAAATCGGAAGCTGCATGGATAAGGGGGGCGCTGCATATGTTTGAAACGTGTGATAGTTGATATATTTAATTATTTAAACGGCGAAACCACTTGTATTAAAGGACCGGAAGAAGCAACCGAGTGCCCACAAAGCAATAGGAAGCTCTACCAAGTGGCCATCTTTCGATATGGGCATTTCCGGAAACTACGAGGACTCCTCACCTACAGTCACCACCTCCTCCTCTACCGCCCTCAGAGCCCATGGGTTCCACCATTTCAAGATCAAGGACTACTCCGTTTGCAATGCCTTGGGCAGAGACAATTACGTAGCTTCAGACGCGTTCATGGTCGGCGGGCACGCGTGGGAGGTCCGCTTCTATCCATGTGGGATTTTCAGCAATTATAATTCAGAAAGCTACCCTCTCTACGTTGCCCTCGTCAGCGAGGCCACCAACGTTAAGGCTATCTTTGCATTGAGCATCATGGATCAGAGCGGGAAAGATGAGCACAAGGTCCACGCCATGCTCGATAGTAGCATGGGGGGTACACACCTTCAAATGTCGGGGAGACATGCCGTATAGCTCATTGGCTCTTTCAACTGTTTCTGTTTCTTGCTTATCTGCAAATTCTGAATGTATTTCTTGTTGATGGGTGTCTTGAAAGATCGCCTATAAGTTTAATTTTTAGTCCTATCATGTTTGATTTTTATGCTGTTTTTTTCTTTTTTGGGGTAGGTTGACAAACTATGTTTTTAAAGAAAACGCGTTTTGTAAAAAATCTGCTCGAATTAGATCCAGTTTATCCAGTGGCCTGGAGGGGGGCGCTGCTCTCTCTCTCTCTCTCTACCCTTTCTGGTTAGTATATGGCCGGAGAATCCCAATTGATTACTTCTTTTTTATATGGTTGTCCATATTAAGGTCCTCCCACGGCCGGATAACTCAGATGATATGATGTCAATTATGTATAGTCGTTAGCTGATTGAAAAACAGATTCTCACTGATTCTTTTTATTTTATTTTTCCAACAAAATCATGGAAAAAGAAAATTCCTGGTCAGCCAAACACCTGATTTTTCTCAAAGCATGGTTTCTTAAAAATCCGGTTTTGCCCCTTTATCCAAACTGGGATGTATGACACATGGTTGAGAGTGCCACAAATTAACTCAACATATTTTCCATAATAGCGAGCACAAGAACTTTATGAAATTCAACTACGCTCTCCCTTTTGATTTGTCAATAATTTCCATTTGATTCAAACCTAAGTCTCTCCCACAGTGTATCTGATATCATCTTAATATTGATAGGGGTATGAATGAGAAAGCAGGAGTAACAATGACTATTTGGATTTCCTCCAAAAGTATAATCGCCTAAAAAAGGCCTATTTGATGCTAATTTGTGTATTTTCACTCAGTGAAATAAATTTTGCATGAGTTCCCTTACATTACAACATTGAGACGAAGATAAAAATACCCATACTGGCTTAAGTTAAAGGTGAGTCCCCTCACATGGCATATGTTTTATTCAACATACCGGTTGGGAATCAGATAAAGCATAGTTTGCTACATTGATTAGTGTTTGTTATGCATGCAACATGTTAACTCATTTAATACTAATTGTATGATATGTTGTGGGAAATATTAAAAGCTAGATATGTATTACAAAAATAAAAAATGCGATGTACTTGATAACCTTCTCATGCAGCATTTCATATATCACACGTTTCATAGCGAAAATTAAAATACATAGGCATAGCTGATCAACTAGCCCAATTAGAAGTTTCGCATAAAAGCATGGTCTGCTATTTAATCAACTTGTGGTCTTGAGACAATGCAAACTAGGGAAAGTGGAATATGAGATCTGAAAATTATTTGTACCCACTGTTTTCCTAATGAGTTTGTAATTGCATGCCACATTTGGAGAGCATCAATTGGATCAATTTTTTGACTTTCTTGCTTTGACCGTTGGAGATGATCTCATCTATATGTTTTTTTGAATCAGGGTCTTTGTATTTATGACTGAATAGTGTCTTTTACCGGTGTGAGATTTATTTTCCTTTAGTTTTTGTTATATTTCCTGGATTTTCCTTTTTAATGCCATTTTTTTTGTCTGGCAATAACAGTGTCTATTGTTTGTTGGCGAGTTGTGCTTGTTATACGTGAAAAAAGCTCACATGTTGTTTTGTCAACAATCAGCCATGATGAGCATTCTTGTTAATACAGGAGCTATTATCCTTTAGCGAGAACATCTATTACAAATAATCCACGCTGTGTAAAGGATGATTCAATTGCAATTTGCTGTAGTGTTGGCATTCTCCAATCACACACAGAAACGAGGTTTTGTACCATTTCAGTACCACCTTCTAACATCGGTCAACATTTTGGACAACTCATTGAGAGCGGTAAAGGTGCAGATGTAACCTTTGTGGTTGATGGACAGACATTCGCTGCACACAAGTCGATACTTGCTGCACGTTCTCCTGTATTTCAAGCTCAGTTTTTTGGACCAATGAAAGATCATAATACAAGTAATATACATGTTGAAGACATGCAAGCTTCAGTTTTCAAGGTTTGTCTTTTGTCCTTTTGAAATCATACGTTTTGTGTTTTTACTAGACAGGCAGCCATAAATATGGCAAATATTCTGAAGATAGCTGAATATTGGCGATATTATATTACGCTTTTTCTTTATATTTTCATCAAACTGTATTGTTAAAACATTTTTTTTTATTTGTTTGCTTTTAAAGTATTTTTAAAACATTTGCGGATTTTCCACGCCATACCACCAATTTAAAATAGTCTTTAAAGAAACACCTCATCGATATATATATGTCAATTGATGACAATATTATCTACATATAACTGGATGTTGGATTGAGTTATTCACGAAATGCTGTTCAAATTCTTCTCTCTAGATAAGGGCTTGCAATCCTTTAGGAAATTGTGGTGACTGGTGAGATAATTTAAAAATTCATATTCATGTTAACATTTGAAGAGGTTGATATGTAGTATGTTTATCAAGTATGACGTGTAGATATATAAATCTAGGAGTATTCTTAATTGTAGTTTATAAGTTCTTTAAGTCTTTTTTTTTCGGTTTATGTTCAGGCTTTACTCCACTTCATATACTGTGATTCGCTTCCTGATATGCAAGAGCCAATGGCTGAAGAGTCAAAGTGTGCTTCGTCTTTAACTACACATCTGCTAGTAGCAGCTGACCGCTTTGACATAGAGAGGCTAAGGTTGCTTTGTGAAGTTATGCTCTGTGAGGAGCTCAGCATAAACACGGTTGCAACAACTTTATCTCTAGCGGAGCAGCACAACTATGTTCAGCTTAAAATAGCTTGTTTCAAATATATTGTGCTATCAGCAAGTCTGAGAGGTAACTAGACTCCTTACTCATTTTCTCTGTGTTTGATTTTGTGGTCGTTGAACAGTCCGGGGCGATCTCACAGCTAGGTTTGTCATGGAAATAATGTGATTCAGTTTATTTCTCTATGAGCTTAGGTTACTTAGCTGAATCAGTAGGTGAAGGATTCACCATTTAGAATTTCATAAAAAACAAGTTGTTGACACCAACAAAACTATAAATGAAAGCCCAAAAAAAGAGTTGTTCTATATCCAGACTGTGTAACATGGTTTCTGTGATAATGTTACAGCTTTTATGCAAGCTGAGGGTTATGAGCATCTGAAGAAGAATTGTCCGTCTGTTTTGTTCGAACTGATTGAGTATGTTACCTATGTGAGGATTCGAATGATGCCCTGCATGGGAACGATAGCAATCGAAGATGGCGAAGCAACGGGATCTGTTGGCACACTATCTGCAGAATTGTTTATTTTTTTTATATTGCTTTATGTTTTCTATGCTTGTTTTTGGCTTTCAGATGTGGATAATCTGGTTGTGGTTGGGTTTTGGCGTCAGATATCCGAGCTTTAACAACGTTTTTCATTCTAGATACATCAAAAAACTTAATGTGATTCGCATGTTTGGTTTTATAAAAACCTGCTCTTGAATTGTCCTGCTTTGATGTATGAGTGTGGTTTTTGCCTAAAATAAGGCGTTTGGCTGAGCAAGAACTTAGTTTTTCAATGATATTTTCAGAAAAAATTTAAAAAAAGAGTTTAGCATTGTCTGCATATTTTAAAATGATTAAATTTTAAACATGTACAAAAAGTAAATAGATTGGCATTTTCCTGCCAGCTATTGTCCGTTAAACCTGAAGGCATAAAAAAACAAAATAAAAACATGGCTGGCCATATTACCCGGCCAGTAGGTGGTCAAGAAATGGCATGAGTGATTTTGTGTTAAAAACAAAAGACAGGTCAGTTTTCTGGCAGAAATGGGAAGGTGGTTCCTCTTCTCCCTTGAATACAAATTCGCTTGTTTCAGTGTGTAGGGGGAATATCTTGGGACCCACAATAATTCATATGCTAAAGTTACGCACAATGAATTTATAATAGAATAACATATAAAAAGGTGGAAATTTCCTCCTTTTTGTAAGATAAATACCTTTTCACATTGTAGCGTGTCTAGGTTTTGGCGTTGGCTTTTAGCTTGTGTTTCAACACATTGCCTTGTGTTACTAAACATTTTGTGGTTCATTCCTACCTCATGCAGATTGGTTCGATTTTGGTTGGTGTCTTAGTAGGGGTGGCAATTAGGTCGGGTTGGCGGGTTGGTTGGTCAACATTCCTCAAAACGAACCTGACCCATTTATTAAACTGGTTGGATGTGGCAAACACGAACCTGACCCATTTATTAAACGGGTATCCCGACATGTCATGGTTAACCCGTTTAATAAATGGGTCGGGTCGACACAACCCGATTAATTGGGTTTCGGGTTGCGAGTTGACCTACCAACTCCATGGCACCGCCGCCTGCCCCCAACTCTCCCTCTCCCTTTCCTCCTTCCTCCTTGTCCGCAATTAAATCCCCTCTCCGCCGGCCCAAATCCAGGTTGACCAAGTCCTCCGACGGGACCGACCATACTCTGCGGACAGGATGGACGCCCTTAGCCAGGCAGAGTTCAAGGCCCTTGCAACGCACATTCCGGTCGGGTTGGTCGTGATCAGTGCGGCGTTCTTTGTATCAGAGTAGATCCCTAGCAGCAGTGCGTTTCAGATGGAGCCTCGTCAGAAAGGCGGCCAGAATCTACGCCTTGGGCATCGTCGACACGGTTTATCTCAGCCTCTCAGGCTAGTGGCTGGGGCTTCCTTTGCCCTTTCTATGAAGTGGAAGGGCGTCTTTGCCCCTACCTATTTTTGTGTAAGACGCTATTGTCTTGCATATTTTAAAATGATTAAATTTCAAAAAAAATATATTTTAAACGAGTTCGTGTAAACAGGTTAACGGGTTGACCCTCTCGACTAACCCGTTTATTAAACGGGTCAAATGGGTCTATTGTTTGCATACCTCTAACACGAACCCAGCCCATTTAATAAACGGGTTAGGTGGGTCGACCCGTTCACCACACGAGCCCTTCTAAGAAGCGAGTTGGTGGGTCGTGTCAGATTTTGCCACCCATATGTCTTAGGGGTATTTGTCGGCTATCTTTTTTTGAAATCTTTTATTCATCATTTTCGTTAAGCAGTATGGAAAAATCAATGACGCAGAAACATTCTAACAAGTGTCATTAAGTTATCATGAGTATTATGCTATGTTATCATGATCTTTGGTTGATGCCATTAAGCCGTTTTGTTATTGTAGGTACACGTTGTCCATTCGATGGTTGAAAAATTGGTGATATTTGTAATGTGTTAGTATTTGTTATTTAGAATCCTTTGTTACAGGTACATGGTAGGGCCTCTACCTCATCAGGGTCTTTTCACTCAATATATTTTAATTTGTGAGTTATTGTTTTGTTTGTTAATATCCATTTGTAAGCCATTATACTGAGTTACTATATCGATTTGTAATATATTATGTGATATGTATATCAATTTGTAGTATGATTTTAACAACATTTACTATGATTCACAAAATTAAAGCCTATGTATGTATGAGCAAAGTGTGAAGAAGCCTTTCGTTACCAACAACTGTGTAGGTCACTTATGCATGTTACATATTTGACATAAAAAAATGAAGAAGCCTATGTATGCATAATTAAATGTGCAGTCAATTCACCATCAGCCCGTTGCAGCTCTTCAAGATTAGACTAAGAAAATGAGATCCAACAACTAAGGTGAATATCATGCTTCCTTTGACTTGCGTGAGAAGTTCTGCCATAGCGTAAACATCTTTTTCAATAACTCTGAATTCAACGTTGTAGCTTATGATGAAAACATTTAGCTAGCGAAGGATATCAAAAGGAAACTTGTCTCTGATCGCAGTCGTCATAGGACAAATGGTACACTGGAATTGGTTTGCAAAAAAAGGTCTAAGTAACAACCAACCCCTAAAGCAAGAGCAACCAAGACCTTTGCAAGAATAGGTATGCAATACATTATATTGCTTCTAATGTAAATTGCATTATGTACAGTTTATCAATATCTAACTTGTGTAATTTTCAACATGCAACAATACCCTACAAACTTGCACTACAATGTTGAAATTTTCAATCTCCCCGACTAGTTTGAGTTGAAATCTTCTACACCATGTCTTTTGGTATGTATTCAATGTTGGGAGGATGTTTGCATTTCTTGTTGAATTTAACATAGTGTTTGATATTATTTTGTTTCATGACAGATCCAGTTTAATTCAAAAGTAGCAATGGAACACATGAATCATGTATGAACTACCAATAAGATATTACAAATCGTAAGCATGCATCAGCTAGAATAGTGTTTCTTCCACCAACCTTTGTTAATATTGATTTGTAAGCTATTATCATAAATCTTCGTATCGATTTGTAAGCTAATATCATAAATTTTTGTATTGATTTGATGCACATTATGCTATTCAATTTGTTGCACATGACTTATCGATTTATTAATATCAATTTGCTGCATATTATGTAACTCGATTTATGTATCATGAGTGAAATATCGATTTGATGCACATGACCTGATCTGCTTTCGTTGTCGCCTACCGAATTGAAGCAGTTAGTGCAATGTCACTTGACGTGTGATGTTATTGTTTCAACCCGCAAGACACATTAATACAGTTGTTGTGGTTCTGCTTAAGTAAAAAAAAAGATAATAGGTCGGTTGGGTCTGCTGACGCTCAGTCGTCTGCCATCATGGGTACCACAAGTTGCTACTACTTTGTTGAACACATTGCAATCAATCTATTGTGTTGAACAATTGGCAGTATTTGCTACACCCACATCAGGCTAGAGTTTGCCAACCCTAGCTCTTCTTGCTTGGACTCAGATGACCAGTAGGGCGTGTCACTCTGCTGGTGTGCCACAACCTTGATGGCAGCGAGCTAGAGGCTTGCCTCAAGCTTACAACCCGACTGTAGTCCTATAAAAAAAAAGGAGGAAACAAATGCTCCTTAGTTGTATATGGTTGGTGAATGCTTTAATTCACAAACATCAGTTAAATATACCCATATAAGATATATGTTTTTGACGACAATCCAATGAAAAATATAATTTTGATAATTTTTCCCATCATTTCATGCGAAATAGTGTATACGGGAGCATTTTCACAAAAAAATTATAATGTTACTTTTTTATGCCAAAATGAATAATTTATTACTTTGATAATTTTTGCAAAATACATAAATTGACAAATACGATACTTATTTTATCTGCAAATGAGATGCTTCACATTGGAATGACATGACTAGGTCTCGTTCATGGACCATATTTCATTAAATGTATGATTTCTATGAATCACACTACCATGATTTATTGCAGGGTTATGTTAATGCATAAGTTCAGATATGAGCATGAGGTTCTAGAGAACCCTTGTGGTGCCACATGAGCACTTTTAACATTCGGTATTGTGACTTACGAACTTAGTATTGTGATTCAATGGTGTATTGAATGCACTTGTGTGATTGACTCTAAATTGGGTTATGGTCGAAAGTGACCTATGAAGTACCATGTATATACCCAAAGACGTCTAAATTAATAAACCATCTAGTTACCGATTGGTCTGATTGGGTAAAAAGTGTGTCAATTTGGTGAGTCTGTCGACAATCGCCCATACCACATTGTGCTGACATCAGATCCTCTGTAACCCTACCAAGAAATCTATTATGATGTTTTCTCACTTTCACTGTGAGGACTCTATCTGCTGTATCATATCATCAGGTTTTTTATGTTCAATTTTGACATATTATTTTGACATAGTATCACCATGAAGATATATGTTGTCCACTTTCACTTTAACACCAATAAAGTAGTTTACAACCTTAAAATACATCTCTATATGAAGTTTTCAAGGTCCTTGGCACTTTGTGTGACATTGAACTCCTTTGGTTCAAGGACCTTAACCTTTCCTTGTTCACTTCCAATATTGTGCTCCCAATTCGCCCAACCAATTATTGGTTTTGAGCCCCGAGGTCATTCGCTTGAGTCATGACAAGGTTGAGGCTTTCCACGATAGCGACTCGATCTCGCAGTTCTAACATTTTCATCTTGGCAACTGAATCTTGCGGTCACACAAGCAACTTTTTCACACTTCAAGTATGCATTGCATGCAACTTAACTTAGCCCACCCTAGAGAAGCTAGCAACCTTGCTCACGAATAAAGGATTTCAAATGGACACACAAACAAGTGTCCACCTAGCTGGTTTGCCTAAGTTAGACACACACACACACACACACACATGTTGCACAAATAAATGTGCAACATGTGCACAACTTTAAAGTAGATTTCTTGTAATTCGGTCCAATCTGCGTCTGCATATCCTATCACATTGAATTGACCATTTCTTTTCATAAGAATTCCTTCTCCTTGACTTCTTTTTAGGTTCCGAAGAATTCTGTGAGCGGCTTCAACATGGGTGGATCTTGGACAATGCATATACTAACTTATCACACTTACTGTATAAGCTATATCAGGTCGAGTAATGGTTAAGTAAATCAACTTTCATACTAACCTTTTTAAGCTCTCAATGTTTGCTATCAGGTTTTCATCCTCCCTGTTTAGCTTGGTCTTTGCATCAATAGGAGTTTTGGCAGGTTTGGCTCCGAGCATTGCAGTATCTTTAAGTAGATCAAGGGCATACTTCCTTTGACACAAGAAGACTCCATCACTTGAATGAGCCACTTTAATCCCTAGGAAGTATCTTAATTTCCCAAGATCTTTATTCTTGAACTTTGCATGGAGAAGGATTTTTATATCTTGCATCACTTTTTTTTGTTCCCAGTCATTATGATATCATCTACATAGACCAATAAAATTACAACTCCTTGAACACTATTAGAGACAAACATAGTATAATCTGCATTACCTTGTGTGAAACCAAAGTCAAGTAAGGTTTTACTTAATTTTGAGAACCAGGCACAAGGAGACTACTTTAACCCATAGATAGATTTTTTCAATTTGCACACCAACTCTGGTTTGTGACTGTATCCTTGAGGTGGGCTCATATAAACTTCTTCTTCTAGTTCACCATGCAGAAAGGCATTTTTTACGTCTAGTTGACCAATTTCATAGTTTTTGTTTGCGGCTACTGATATCAGTATACGAACTGAACTCATTTTTGCTATAGGAACAAACGTTTCAGAAAAGTCGATTCCCTCCTTTTGCGACGAGTCTAGCTTTATACCTCTCTATTGATCCATCACTATTATGCTTAATCTTATAGGTCCATTGACATCCAACCGTAGTTTTTTCGGGTGGAAGATGCACCATGATCCATGTTTGATTCTTAAGAAGAACCTCTAATTCATCTTTCTTGGCAGCCTGCCATTGAGGTATTTTTGATGCTTCATCAAAGGAGGTCGGTTCTTGATCAGAATACACCTTGCTGAGATAGATTAGATAAGTACATGATAATTTTGAGATATCAAATTGATTTTCTTTCGAGTGGGCTTTGGGATTCTGACTAGAGCAATAGAAGTAATAATCTCTCAACTTTACCGGGGGACAGGTCACCCGTGTAGATCTCCTCACCGGTATGACATCATAGATCTCATTGGATTGTTCCTTAAGAATAGTAACCTGGTTTGTATTAGCAGTGGTGTGATTATCTGTCATGCTGGGTAAATCATCAAGATTATCATTGTACCCATTATCTTCAAACTGATAATTAGGAATCAACAAGATAGTACTCACTTTCTTGGATTGATTTTGATGACATGTTTCAAGGAAATAAGTTTTTTTTTTCAAAAAACTTTACATCACGGAAAACATAGAGTTTTATTGTGATAGGATCAAAACACTCTAACAGTGTATCCAACAAATACACACTTCACGACTTGTCGTTCAAGTTTGTTTCTAATTTTTTCTTGAAGATGCATAATGCATTTACAACAAAAAACTTTCAAGTGGTTGATAAATTTTTTTGTTTCTCAATATCTCCCTAGGAATTTGGTTTTCTAAACTCGAACTGTGAATTCGATTAATCATGTAACATGCAACAAATATAGCTTCAACCCAAAAACCAGTTGGAATGTTCATGTGAGACATAAGAGACCATGGAACATTTAGAAGGTGTCAGTTTTTTCTTTCAGCAATTTTGTTTTGTTGAGGTGTGCCAACACACGTATTTTGAGGTAAGATCCCATGTTCTTCAAAAAATGTTGCTAAACACTCATTTATGTACTCGCCCCCATTATCAGAATGAAGTTGCTTAATCTTAGAATTGTATTGAGTAATCATCGTGTTATAAAAGACTCTGAATACTCTAGCTACTTCACTTTTGTGCTTTAAAAAATATATCCAAGTAACACAAGACTTATCTTCAATGAACATGCCATAATATTTGTACCCAAATAAAGATTCGACAGGGGCTAGTCCCCATAAATTGGAATGAACTAATTCAAATAGTTCATCTCTTCTAGTGGGATAACTTTGAAAAGGGGTTCTAGTGGACTTAGAAAATTCACATGTGTCACATGAAGCATTATTTTATGATAAGTTAGGTAGCATAAACTTAAGAATCTTTTACGGGGCATGACCCAGGCGAGAATTTTAAAAAATGTCTTCTTCAAACCTTTTTTGATTGATAGCAATGTCTCCGATGGGCGGACGATATTGCAACAATTCATCCCATATCCCTCGTAGAGTCCCAACATACGAGTTAAAGGACTTATCATCTCTAGTAAATTTAGATATCTCCATTTGCAGCTCATAAGCTTGAGCAAGATTAAATTCCTCACCATAGATTTTAGTTACAACATTCTATATTTCATGGGTTGTATTCAAAAAAAAAAAACTTTTTGCAATTTCAGGTTTCATCAAATTGAGTAACCAACACATGACAATATTGTTTTCTGATTCCCACTTATCATATGTAGGATCAGATGAATCTGGTTTTTAATTTTTCCAGTAATATAGCCAAGTCTAGATCTACCACTCAGGGAGAGTTTTACCAATTTTGACCAACTTATGTAGTCCTTGTCTGAGATTAATGGTGTGGTGGTGATTCTGTGTAAGTGATTTTGATAAGGATATCCAGACTTTGGTTCTGCCATGGCTGCACTTGACGAACTTGCAATGGTGGGAGTTGAAGATGATTAATCGGGTCAGTCATGACAAATCAATAGTACCCAAACTAGTTGTCGTCTGGGACTACCTGCTTTGATACCATGTACCAGAAAAATAAAAGACAAGAAACACAAATCACACAACAAGGGTTTACGTGGTTTGACTGAAATACCTACATCGACAAAGAGAAAATACTATCTCATATTCACTACATTGATTTTCATACATGCCAGTACAAACTATTTATAAGGAGGAGGCCATGATCCAAAGAGGGATAAGCCTCTATCGTTAAGATAGACTCCCCTTAACCACCCAATAATCTTGCCTACAACAAACTTGCCAAAAAATAGAGATATCAATCCTAACAGATCCACTACCAAACTTAACAGATCCACACAATCCAAAAAAATGGGAAAGAGGGAAGAAGATACAAATCTCCTACGCTTGACTGCCTATTCTGGTCCACTTGTTAAACAATAAAGCTTTCAGGTTCAGATCAGGTTTGGGACTTACATCAATGACAAGTTCTCAGTATTAGAAATGGAATCTAAATTAGAAATTGAATCTAAATCTAACAATGAAACTTGGTAATATTTCTATTGAAATTGGGGAAGTAGAGAAATTGTATTTGCAATGAAATTTATTTATTTCTATTAATTATTACTATTTACAAATGGATTTGGTTTGGGCAAGGTTGTACTTGGCCTGCTTCACATTGGCCCAGGTTATGGGCTGCTCTTCAAACTCAAGCCTGTTAAAAATTGAGTCATCTCTGGGTCGGGCCACACTTAAAGCTTGAGGGACCGAGCTCTAAATGTGCTCGGTTCAGGTCAACCTAATGCCCACCCTTAGAAGTAGGTTCAATCCCGACTTGAGGAAAACGATGATCGGTCTGAACCTGCCCCATTTTGGGCGGGAACGGAGGACATGAAATGAGGAATGAATCGAGGATAGAGGTGAAAATCAAAACCCGTACAAGAATGGAGGTAGGGGTGGACTTATTCTTACCCCCACATTGCCTTCAGTCCTTGTTATTAAAATTACTACTATATACATAATATTTTATAAAATAAAATTTAAATCCCTTATATATAGTTGATTCCAAACCTCAAGTTTCACGACCCCTTTATCTTCACTCTCCTTCATCTCCTTCCTCTAATGAGCCTAATCTAGTGGCAAAGGAATGGCAATGACTTAGGGGGAAATGAGGACTTGTTCGAACCCATCGCACTTTGGGGCGAGGATAGAGGACATTAAACAGGGGAAATGCTACATTCTTTCAGGATAATAAAAGGCTCTTTTTTTTAGGATAATAAAGGCTCTTGAAAGCATGGACGATAAAATCGTGATATGCTGAAAGTATGGCTTTCTGCTTGTTATGTAGCAGAAAATTGTTGTGTCCAATATGGAATTAAACTTTTTAGAAATCAGAGTTTAATTAATATGCATTAAGTAATGTGCATCATTTTAGGCTAATTAATTGTTGTTTTAATATGATTGGTACTAAATAAATTCGTCGCTTCATTAAGCCAGATATGGTTTTCCATAAAGCAAACTTTGGAAAGTAGTAACTCATTAATAAAAGAAAAAATTCGTAGCCTTGGGTAGTGGAACTTAATTGCTTTGATGTAGAGTTTTCAAGTAAAGCCTTTAATATGGTTTTTCTTTTCCAATTTCGCCTTTTATGTTTTAAGAATTTGTTTAATTACTGTATGTAGGGGTGTCAACGGGATGGGTTTGGTTCAGACCCAGGCCTGATTTGAGATTATTATACGAGTTCTGGATCCGGGTTTAATTGAATTACATGAACCAGACCGGAACCATACCCGGTAAAATAATATGCTTTAAATGTCTTTTACATTGAAAATTTCGGATCTTAGTCGGAACTCAGGTCGGGCCTGGGTTTAGTATGAAATTTCACAAACGATATCCGGATCCGTATATTAATCGGACCCCTCAGGTCCGACCTAGATTCTAATGGGTCCTTCTCATTTATTACCAAACTGGCAGAGATAATGAATCAATTGCACTATTGACTATTCAATTCATGTCAGCCAAATTTTAACCAACGAGAGGCTTTAAGTGTTTTCTTTATTCCCAATCGGGTCAGGTATCCGATCGTCCTGAATCCATTTAATTAGTTTTGGTAAAAAGTTTCAGATCGGATTCTCCTCAGCAGGTGCATATGTGCTGCATGGGATTTGTCACTTTTTCCAAACTAGTTCTTGAGAATTGTGGTGGAAAATAAAGGCCGTGAAAGGTTTCCAACAATAATAAATTTCAAAACATGGGAATTTGAAACGGGGCATCCCTTATATGTCATACTTTTTAAATGAAAAAAAAAAAACAGGAAACTGCATGGATAAGGGGGCGCTGCAAATGTTTGAAACGTGCGATAGTTGATATATTTAATTATTTAAAAACAAAAACGTCAAACTATACAATTTTAACAGACATTGACCCTGTCCGATTGTTTTAATCGGATTTCGGGTTGGACTGGAATATCTTTTTTGCAAACGGATCCGGATTCATTTAAAAGACCGACGTTCAACTCTGAATTCCAATTCGATTTTTTTCAGTCTGTTTGGAAGGTGGTGACGGGAGAGAAATAATTCTAGTGGAGAGACGTGGGCAGCTTTTGATATGGACTCTTCACCTACAGTCACCTTCACCGCCTATGGGGTCCACCATTTCAAGTTCCAGTTCTACGGGGAGCTCTTCATGATGGCGCGCTTCCACAAATACGTAGCTTCAGATGCGTTCATGGTCGGCGAGCATGCGTGGGAGGTCCGCTTCTATCCTCTCGGGTTATCCCAAAAGTCCAATTCAGAAGGTTTCTACGTCGCCCTCGCTAGCCAGGGAACCAACGTTAAGGCTCTCTACGGATTTTGCCTCATGGATCAGAGCGGGTTAGAAGAGCACAAGGTCCACCCCAATTTCGGTAGTGGCTTTGGGGTAGACACCTTCAAATGTCGGGGAGACTTATCGTATGGCTCATTGTCTCTTTAATCTGTTTCTGTTTCTTGCTTATCTGCAAGTTTAATTTTTAGTTCTATAATATTTGATTTTAATGCCATTTTTTTTTGGGGGGGGAGGAACGTCTCTTTCCTTAGTGTCTTATTTTTTTGAAGATCGATGGTATAAACCTTTGAAAATTCGGAACTCCTTAAATGTTGGCTCAAATACCTTGAAAATTCGGAACTCCTTAAGTTATACACGTGAGTCCCCTTACATGTTTTGGCATAAGTTTTATCCGACATACCGGGTTGGAATTAGATGAAGCATAGTTTGCTACATCGATTAGTCTTTGTGGTAAACATTAAAAGCTAGATTTGTATTATATACTTCACATAAAAGCATAGACTGCTATTTAATCAACTTGTGGTCGTGAGACAATGCAAACTAACGACAGTGGAATATGAGAACTACTGTGCTATTTAATCAACATACTTGGCTTGATAAGGAACAGCTCTTGAATCATCTGATTATTATGCATGAACGAGATTTTTAAGGCTTTAAAATCAACAGCTCTTAATCTTCATAAATATTCAAGCATTCAAAAAAATCACATTTTTTTAATGATAAATAACAATCCAATAGCCGATTCCTAGCAAATCTACTATAGCCAAGGCATCTGCATGTGTTGATTTGAAAAAAAAAGGTGTTGAAAATGCCCATATTTCAAGTTCTTGTATTACAGCTCTCATATTTTAGTTTATATGTATGGAATAGAAAGTCTTTAATAGCCAACCCCTCCGATTTTATTGGGGGCCAAGCCACATTGGGCAGAACACGTACATAAGTGTTCTTCCCATCCAGAACACTGAATTTGCTTCCCTCCTATATTATTGAGAACTGTGCCTACTGTTTTCCTAATGAGTTTGTAATTGCATGCCACGTTTGTTTGAAGCTGGGTCTTTGTATTGATGACTAGATAGTGTCCCTTACCGATGTGAGATTTATTAACCTTTAGTTTTTGTTATATTTCCTGGATTTTGTTTTTTTATTGCCATTTTTTCTTTTCTTCTGGCAATAAGTGTCTATTGTTTGTTGGCTAGTTGTTCTTTTTACTGGTGTCTCAGAGAAATTCCTAATCACTTGCTTGTAATATACGTGAAAAATGCTCACATATTTTTTTGTAAACAACCAGTCACGAGGATCATTCTTGTTAATGAAGGAATTATCCTCTCAGGTGTAATGATTCAAAATTATCAGGCTACGTAAAAAATGATTCAGTTGCAATTTGCTGTAGTATTGCCGTTTTCCATTCAGAAACGAAGTTTTGTAACATTTCAGTACCACCTTCTAACATAGGTCAACATTTTGGGCAACTCATGGAGAGCGGAAAAAGTGCAGATGTAAGCTTGTTGGTTGAGGGACAGATATTCTCTGCGCACAAGTTGATACTTGCTGCACGATCACCTGTATTTCAAGCTCAGTTTTTTGGACCAATGAAAAATCGTAATACAAGCAATATACAGGTTGAAGACATGCAAGCTTCAATTTTCAAGGTTTGTCTATTGTGGTTTTGGAATCATATTTTAATATGCTTTTACTAGACAGGCATTCACAAATATGGCAAATATTATGAAAATAGCGGAATATTTATAGGCAACTCTGGGTGGCCACTTTTAAATGGAAAATATCGGTGATAATTTACGTCACATTTTTTTCTTTATATTTTCATCAAACTATATCGTTAAAACATTCTATTTTATATTCGTTTGCTTTTAAAATATTTTTAAAACAATTGTGGATTTTCCATGCCAAACCACCATTTTAAAAAAGCCTTTCAGGAAACACCTCATCGAGATATATATCAAGATATGACAATATCATCTACATAAAACTGGGTATTGGATTGAGTTGTTCATGAAAAGCTGTTGAAATGCTTCTCTTTTGATTGGCTGGAATGGTAATTCTTGTCTGTAGAGAAGGGCTTGCAACCCTTTCGGAAGTTGTCATGAGATAATTTAAGAAATCATATTCATGTTAACATTTGAAGAGATTGGTATGTATTACGTTTATCAAGTATGACGTGTAGAAACATAAATCTTGGAGTATTCAACACTGTAGTGATATAAGTTCTTTTTCTTCTTTTTTTTGGTTTATTTTGCAGGCTTTACTCCACTTCATATACTGCGATTCGCTTCCTGATATGCAAGAGCTCGTGGCTGAAGGGTCAAAATGTGTTTCGTCTTTCATTACACGACTGTTTGTAGCAGCTGACCGCTATGACATAGAGAGGCTAAGGCTTATTTGTGTTGTTAAGCTCTGTGAGGAGCTCAGCATAGACACGGTTGCACCAATTTTATCCTTAGCGGAGCAGCACCACTGTGTTCAGCTTAAAACATCATGTTTCAAATTTATTGTGATGTCATCAAATATGAGAGGTAACTAGACTTCCACTCATTTTCTGTGTTTGATTTTGTCCTCGTTGAACAGTCTGGGTCGAGGTCTCACAACTAGGTTTGTCATGGAAATGTTGTGAATCAGTTTATGTTGCTATGAGTTTCGGTTACTTAGCTGAATCAGTTGGTGAAGGATTCACCATTTAACATTTCTTTAAAAAACGAGATGTTGACAGCAACAAAACTATAAAAGAAAGCCCAAAAAGAGTAGTTCTAGATCCAGACGGGTGTAATATCCATGCTATTAACATGGTTTCTGTTATAATGTTGCAGCTTTTATGCAAACTGAGGGTTATCAGTATCTGAGGAAGAATTTCCCATCTGTTTTGTTGAAACTGTTTGAGCATGCTACCTAAGTGAGGATTCGAATGAAGCCCTGGATAGGAACGATAGCAATCGAAGATGGTTAAGCAACGGACATCTGTTGGCACACTATCTGCAGAACTGTTTGTTTTTTTATATTGCTTTATATTTTCTATGCTTGTTTTTTTGGCTTTCAGCTGTGGATATTCTGGTTTTGTGGTTGGGTTTTGGCGTCAGATATCCGAGCTTTAGCAATGTCTTTCATTCTAGATACATCAAAAAGCTAATGGGATTTGCATGTTTGGTTTTATAAAAACATGCTCTTGAATCGTCTTATTTGTATGTATGAGCGAGGATTTTGCCTAAAATCAGGTGTTTGCTGAGCAAGATCTTAGTTTTTCAACGATATTATCAGAAAAAAAAGAGTAGCTGCTATCGCAGTTATGCCGTCGTTTGTAGCTGCTATCGCATTTCCCGGCCATCTATTACCCGGATAACTGGCAGGCATAAAAAAAACATGGTTTGGTCATTTATCCGGCCAGTAGAGGCCAGGAAATGGCCTGGGTGTTTTTGCAAAAAAAAAAACAAAAACAAATTGCCCGCCAGAAATATCCGGGAAGGGTAGCGCCCCCTCCCCTCCCTGTCCCCGGATATCTATATATATATATATATATATGAGAACTGGAAATATGAGCAGTAATGTGTGTACCAACAAAAAAAAACTTGTGGGTGGGGGGGGGGGGGGGGCAAACAGGGGTGCAAAAAAAAAAAAAAAGGTGTGATAGTCTGGGGTTAGGGGGGCAGCGCCCCTCTCCCCCTCATTTTTTTTTTGTTTTGCTCAACTTGTCTAAATCAATGTTCTATTTTTAAATACACAAATAATCAGGCATGTGCTATGACTTTAAAAAATTTTGACTGAAAACATGATTAATGCTTCAAAATTTTGAAAAATTCTTGGAAAAGAGAACATCTTGAAAATGGTGAATTATATTGGAAAAGTGTAGGCCGTTTGTGGCTTAAAAGAAGATGATAAATCTGGATTTTATCAGTATTCTGACTATTACCACAAATATGAACTCAATCGAGTTTATTAACTTCTTATAAGCGAGTACACATGTCATTCATGTAGACCATTGTGAAATTGAAATATGCATGAATCATCAAACCATAGCACTTATATATTAAAATTAAACTATATGCAATGCATCCTAATCTAAGTAGGAAAAGTATATTCTTATTCCAATATGTACATTTACATTTTACATCAATAATTAAAAGAAAATACAATCTTAAACATCCCTATAAAATTAGCAAACTTGTTAATCAAGATATGTCAGTTTTTCAAGATTTATCCAACAATATCTAGAAATTCAGAAATTTAATCGGATATAAGCCTTTTTTCATGCTTCTCTTAGATAAAACCAACTAAATAACATAATGGATGATGCATAATTGAATAAATAATAAAAATAAACAACTTTGAAATTCAGAATTTTGGAAAAATGGCTAAAATACCCTTGAAATTTGACCTTTATTGCAAAATAGGGTTTTTCAGAAAAAAAAATATAAAATGATTGATTCGGGGATCAAACGGATTCTTAACAATGCAAACTCGGTTGGAAGACACCCTGATATGATTATGAACATGATCAAATACTAAAAATATGAAAACCATGGATAAAAACAATAAAATATGCAAAAATAATAAAATTTATTTGTGTTTCGGTTGAATTAAGACTCTGCGGTTATCCTATTTTTATGATTTATTTGAATAACATGCATGTCGAATGAATTCCAAAATTAATAAAAATTGACATAGACACTTTTAATGACCCTAAAGTTAAAATGTAATCAAAAATTATATTTTTAGGATTATTTTGAATATAAAAATTAAATAAAAATATAAAAATATGTGATTTTACCTACAGTCATGTACCTATCACAGTGTCAGACCCGAATCAAATATCAAACAGTAACTAAAAATCATAAAATTTCACATGGAAAGAATAGACATCTGAACAAAAATAACCCTTTATACAAATCAGAAAAGCATCTCCGGTTAGGAAGATACGATTAACGGTTCTAGAAAATACAATTATGGTTTCTGTTTAAATAAAAATTGCAAAAAGAGTTCAAAAATCACCAAAATCACACTGATAAAACTAAACATACAGATGAACTCGACCCTTCTTACAGATCAAGAATGCGATCTTTGGTTAGGGAGATACAATCCATGCAAGTTGACCTAGGGCTTAAATGATACATAACGGTCTCTGAGAAACAGATTCTGATTTCTGATAAAGTAAAAATAGCAATCGACCGTAGAAAATTCTTAAAATTTCATAATATATATTAGACATCCTGACGAACACACTGATTTTTATGGATCATCGATACGATCTTTGACGAGGGAGATATGACACCGACAAACCGTCCCCGATTTTGTATAGCATTTTCATGGTGCAAGAATAAGGTTTCAGTTTTTAATTTTTTGCACAGGGTTACAGAACTCAAAATAATCCATTTTTTTTTTAAAATCATTGACACATGTATGATTTAACCATAAAAAAATTAGG
This sequence comes from Nuphar pumila, assembly GCF_984573655.1. Classification (NCBI taxonomy): domain Eukaryota; kingdom Viridiplantae; phylum Streptophyta; class Magnoliopsida; order Nymphaeales; family Nymphaeaceae; genus Nuphar; species Nuphar pumila. The sequence goes on from NC_143255.1 coordinate 15,458,156, forward strand.
TTTTATTGACAGAAAAATGCACATAAAATAACGTCGTTCCCGCATGGCCAGAATCAAGATTCGTATATTACCGATAAAGCATATGAATAACCCTAATCTAGGCATGCAAAATCATAAAAAATGTGTAAATAATGCAACAAATCATAATTTGATGCTTGAACAAATAAAATAAACACTAATGTGATGAAATAAATGAAAAAAATCAGGGAAACATGGTCACGAATTTGATTTAGCCATTAAAAGAGGGATTTGACCTATAGAAAGGTTGAATCTCGATCTTTTTTGGGCGTTTAGCATAATAAGCACATTACCAATGATTTCAATGGATCAAAAACATGGAAATAATCATGGATATTCAGTAAATCACCTCCATGAGTCATTTTTATGGTTCCTTGAACTATAAAAGAAAAATGAGAAGAGCTCACATGTTGGGGGGGGGGGGGGGGGGGGTAGATTTGCATGAAAAAAAATACTAATAAAAAAAGTATTAAGAAGATGAACTCACCTAATTGGGGATACAACAATGGAGGAAAGAGGAGCTTGAGGGAGAGAGCAATGAGAGAGAAGAAGGAGAGATAGCCTGGGCCAACCCCCCTTATGAATCCCTTTTATAGTTTTTCATTATGTTTAATTAGAGAGTTTCGATTTAATCAGAACTCTATTAATTAATTAAGGGATGAACCAAATGAAGGGTAGGGTTGTGGAGTTCTAGCCCTAAAAGACTCTACCTAATTAACCTTAATTAACCCTAACTAAGACTCCTAATGGTTTAAGAAAAATCTCAAATGTGGTGCCACCTATGTGGGCCCACATTTGGGTTTTTAAAGCTTTAATTAAAAGTAAAAAACTAAAGTTAAATACCAAAGTGAAAATGGAGGGTTTTAAAATCAATTTTGATTCTTTCAAACTTCTAATCTAATTAGAACACTAACTAATCCTAAATTAACTTAAACACTTCCAAATGTGGTGTCACCTACTGTGGGCTCCATTCGATTTTTCAGAAAATGATTCCAAAAATTTGAAAATAAAGGTTTTCAAAAGAGGTTAGAATAAAAGTTGAATTTGAAATTGAAAGTTTTGAATCAACTAGGGTCATAACCAAGTTGAAACTCTCTCAAATGTGACGCCAACTATGTGGGCCCCACATTAGGGTTTTGAAAAAGTTAAAATAAAGACTAAAAATGGGTTTTAAAACAAAGTTAAAATCACCATATAAAAATCAAAAGTTTTAAAACAGAGTCCTAAACTAACTAAAATTCTAGACTAGAGTCCTAAACCAACTAAAACTCTAAAATTTGGGGTTTTTGAAAGATAAACGAAAAGGTTTTGAAAGATTTCTCAAAAATTAGTGAAAATAAACTAAAACTCTAAAATAGAGTCCTAAATCAACTAAAACTCTAAAATAGAGTCCTAAATCAACTGAAACTTTGAGAATTGGATTTATTTTCAAAAGCTAAGTGAAATAGAGGTAAAAGTTGAAATCAGAGTAGAGTTCTGAACCGACTGAAGCTCTAAGATAGAGTCCTAAACCGACTGAAACTCTAAGATTTTTGTTTTTTGAAAGACAGATGAAAAAGTTTTTGAAAACAAGTGAAAACAGACATAAAAGGTAAAATCAGAATAGAGTTCTAAACCGACTAAAACTCTGGGATAGAGTCCTAAACCGACCGAAACTCTAAAAAAATTGACCAAATGAAAGGGACAAGCAAGAGGTGAGACTACTTTCGATTGAGAACCACTAAAAAGGAAGATTAAAAGACTCAAAAGGTGAAAAGACATATTCCTAATTCAACTAAAACTCTAAAATAACTAAAATTATAAAATGAAAGAAATGAACCAGAAGTGACGCCATCTGAAAATGACTTTAACATTGACTGAAGATGGAAAAATTGGGGTTGGCGCCCTCCCCTACGGGGTGGGCCCCACTTGAAGAAACTTGATAGAATTGGTTTGAAAATAAAGTTTAAAATGAATCCAGATAATTTTTTTAAGAAAAATACTTTGAAATAAAGAAATATAAAGCCCTCGAGGTTGGCCAAATGGAAAATATCGATTAAAACCCAGGTTTTTAAAGTTGATTTTGAAAGAAAGGATTTAAAACCGAGTCTGGATCTGATATTTTTGAAAACCAGAGTGTTGGATCTCAAAAGTGACATGTAATGACATGTAATATGATGAAAAGACATGAAATGATATGTCAAATGCATGCAGTGATATGCGAAATGCAAACCTGGGATGAGGGATTAGAAGTCCCAGACCCTTGGCAAAGACAAGGAATTGAAAATTCTTGTCTGAGGGCGAAATTTGATACTTGAGATTGAGCCAAAAGGAGAGTGAATCTTGATTGTAAGATGAAATATTTGGATTTTAATGTAAAACTTGGGCTCTGAATATCCTTGGCTCAAGTGTCGATCAGTTGGTTCCCTGAAGGCTTCAGAGAGTGGGCCTCAGTGGCAAAAGAAAGGGATTTATGAATGAAAGGGGAAATGTTGGGGTGTTTACAGGTGGGCAATGGTGGGGCAGCCATATAAGCCCAGCCGACCTGCTTGCCATGGGCTGGGTTTGGGCTAAGGTTTTAGGCCTAGGGCTGTTAGGTACAGAGGAAAAATATGACCTATTATATACATGGGTTGGGCTAATTTATTTATTAATTTTTTAATAACATAAATTTTTTAAAAATTAACTATTACATCATAACTTGGTAATTATTATTTACCTATTTAGTTACACTATTTTTTATTAAAAAACTAGGAAGATAATTAATTGGGTGCATGGAAAGTTGTTAAATATTACTATTTATAAATGGATTTAGGTCGGGCAAGGTTGTACCTAGCTCCCTTCACGTTGACCTAGGATATGGGTTGCTCTTCAAACCCGCACTCGTTAAAAATAGAGTGAAAGCTCGAGGAGCCAAGCTCTAAATGGGCTTAGGTCAGGCCAACCTGATGCCCATCCATAACCGTAGGTTCAATCATGATAAGGATGACAGTGGATTGGGAGAAAATGAGGATTAACATACAAACCTGCCCAATTTGGGGTGGGAATAAAGGACATGAAATGAGGAATGAACTAAGAATGAAGGTGAAAATGAAAACTCGTGTAGGGATGGAGGTGAGAGTGGACTTACTGCTACCCCCACCTTGCCTACAATCTTCATTATTAAAATTACTATTATATACTTAATATTTTATAAAATAAAATTTAAATCTTTTATATATATTTGTTTCCTAACCTCAAGTTTCATCACACATTTCTCTTCTCTCCTTCATCTCCTTCTTGTAATGAGTCTAATCTAGTAGCATACAAATGACATTGTTTTAGAAGAAAACAAGGATTCGTTCAAACCCACCTAACTTGGGGCGGGGATGGACATGAAACAGGAGAATGGACTGTAGATGCAGATGAAATCAAAACCTGTAAAGGGATGGAGACAAGGATATAGGGCAAAATTTTGAGATGGGCAAGAGTGTAGAGCTTGTCCACTGCACCCGCCCCGGTACACTGCCATCCCTAAATCTGAAACCTTACCATGTTCTTTTGTGTGAATCATTGTGGGTTTTTATCTCTTTCATGTTTGAACTATAATCTATTTTGGTATCAGAAATATTGTGTCTAATTGGCCATGAGTTTTAATGCTAGTTCAAGCACCACTATATCAGGTATGATGTCCAGTTAATCGTTGTCTCCTTTGAGCGCCCTAAATCATTTTTTTTTTGTGAAAATGAATTATGAAAAGTACCCTTTATGGGGATTTCAATTCATGCGTATTCTCATGTCTTATGATCTATTGGAGCTTGTCAATGGTTTTAAGACTCCCTCGGATGTTTAAGGAAAACTCATCAGGGTTTTACTTGAGTGACTTAGGTGTGACCAACTATTGCCTAGTTGGTTATTTTTCTCCCTCACCAAGTGGGTTCTTCATATGATGTTTAAACAACATTAAAGCAGTCTTATGTTGCCGTTTCTAGAGCTACATAATGCAGTTGATGTCATAGCTACAAGACCTTAAGAAAGGACTTAGTTCTATGCATGATTACTTCCAAAAGATAAATGGTATTGCTTTTCATTTAATTGTTGCCAACAAACCAATTTCTAAAGAAGAGTTGGTTATGAATGTTTCGATTTGATATTTTGCCTTCAAGGTTGCCATAGAAACTAGAGAAGATCCAATTAAGTTGGATGCCTTGTGCGATCTCCTGTTAGTTCAAGAGGCTCGTGTTAATGAAGAAAATTCATCCAAGTCTATGGCCCCTACTGCTCATGTTGAGACACGTCAAGCCAAAAGAGGATTTTCCAATAGAGGTAGAGGAAATAACAAGGGAAGCTAGGTTAGGGGTAGGGGTCGTGGTTTGGGTCTGTCTGAATATGAGGGAGGTCAGCCTTGTTTGGTATGCCAATTATGTCAGAAGCCCAATCATGCTGCTAGATAGTGTTATCAACTGTCGAGTTTTACTTCTCAAAGTAAAACAGGGAACCTGCAAGCCTATCATGTGGCTCCTAATGTGGTTGTTGGAGATGACATCTGGTAATCGGATTTAGATTTCAGACACCATGTTACAAGCTATTTGAATGATTTTTCAGTTCACTCTAAATATCAAGGTCATGAAGCTGTTAAAATATACGATAATTCAAGTTTAGCTATTCAACATATTAGTTCTTTCTTGTTAGAAGGAAAGTTTTATTAAAAGATATTTTGCATGTACAAGGATTTCTTCTAATCTCTTATTTGTTCAGAAGTTTGCTAGAGATAATAACACATTCATTGAATTTCGTTCTAATGCTTGTTTTTTGAAGAACTCTCCTCCAACATTGCCATATAGACCATACTTAAAAACTAAGGAGCAAGGAAAATCAACTTTCATTGGAGAAAAGGTGTCCATTGACCAATAGCACTGACGTCTAGGACATTATATTTTTTAGCAAGTGATTGAAAATTTTGAGTTGCCATTTGATAATGTTTTGAAAAAACAGATATGTGAAGCTTGTCAAAAAATAAAGTCATGGTTTACTGTTTCAACAGTCGTCATCTTGTGTGATTCGTGATACTCTTGATATTATTTTTTCTGATGCATAGGGTCCTGCACTCGTGACTAGTGACATTGTTTTAGATATTGTGTTATTTTTTTGTGGGTTTTTCAAATATGTATGGTTTTATTTACTTAAACACAATTTTGAAGTTTTAGTTTGCTTTTTAAAGTTTCAAGAAGTTAGTTGAGAATATTATTGGCAAAAAATACAAAAAATCATTCATATTGGGGTAGAGAGTCTTAGGCGCTTACATAGTTTTTAAATGAGAGCGGTATTGGTCATTGCATAACTTGTCCTCACACTCACCAACATAATGGTAGCGTAGAGAGACTTACACATAGCATAGTTGACACTAGTTTATCTTTAATGGCTCATGTTAATGTCTCTGTTAGATTTTGGTCTCATACTTTTAGCATGACAATTTATCTTATAGATAGTATGCTTACCAAAATCTTGAAATACAATTTATCTTATAGATAGTATGCTCATCACATCACTTCCCTTGAGCCTAAGTCTTCGAGTTCCTTAAAGGGATCTCATGTAGAGCCACCAACTATTCTTCTTTTTGCATTCAATTTATCACTGGCAAACCTTCATGATCATGAACCTATCACAATTGAGTCTTCAGACCATGAAACTAGTAGCAACAACAACTTGAGTTCTCCTTCGAGTCCACCTATGTCACCAAGTATTAGCACCAATGCCCAGCCTAGCCAAGAAACTGAGGTCCACCCTATTGTACATATTTGTGCTCACCTTATGGTTACACATTTTCAAGACAGTACCTTAAAATCCAAAAATTACCAAGCCACCAATTATCCTATTCCCGAAATCCTTCTCACGTATCTTCTCCAAGACAATGAAACTCTGTCTCTCAAAGAATTCCTAAGTCATCTTAAGTGGAAAGAGGCCATCGGGTGCAGTCACATTGCAAATTAGTCTTAGGATTTCTTTCCGCTACAATCTCCTATATTCGGTTAACAATATTTTTGGATATGAGTTCTTGATTAAAAGTCCTCTAGCTATTGTCATTAAGATCATGGTTGTCTTTTTCCTTTTTTGTTAGGCCAACTGAAAAAAAAACCCAATCACTGACTGTACATTAGCTGGCCTCTAGTTGGTAAAACCCTTGAGGTCCATCTTTCCCATTGGGGAATACACCCAGCTTCGACCTTGCAGCAAAAGATGCCTCCTTTGGGTTTGAAACTGAGGACGTGCTTGTCAACTTGGTGATGTTCACAAGTCACCTGAAGCCCTTGTGGGCAAAATCTTTACATTGCCTACTTCTTTCCTTTCCTTTTGTCATTTTTGGAGGGTGTTTTCTTAGCACCCTTTTTATTTTTATCATGCTTAATTTTTCCTATATATTATTAATTCTTTTATTAGTTAAAAAAATAGATATAGTTGAGATGGTGGGGATGATTGACAAGAGAGTGGTAGCTTAAGTTGGTGGAAACTAGTCATAAAAGATGAGGTTTTAGTTCATTTTGTAAATGGCAAAAGAGGAAACACTTATTGGATAACCAAAGTGACCTTGTGACTCAGTCTGGATCGCTCATTCATCGGGTCAAAAATTAGGTTGAACTCAGCTTTAACAAAACTGGGTCGAGTCATGGACGAGTCAAGCATATATATAAATACATATATTATATGAAATATAATATAAATATTATCTTTATTATATATAAAAATATGATTATATATGTAAATAAATTATAAAAAATATCATATAATCTATAGGGGGTTGGGACATATATAAACCGCAGTTCTCTCCCAATCTACTCTTCATTCAAGGCACTCCTCTCATATCTCCTTGTCTCACTAGTTCCTCTCTCTTTCTCTTTCAAAGCTTGCTAGCTCACCTCTCTCTTTTGCTCTATATCTCTAATGTTATCAGATAATGCATGAAATGTGTATCATTCTACCACATATTCATCCATTTATATGTGATTTTATGGCTTAAGTAACCATGTTTGTGATATTTAAAGTGCAGAGAGGCTTCAGTTCGAATTTTGCTCGAAACAGAGTTAAAATGAGAAAGATAGAGCTATTTCAAGGTAAAGAGTTAATTTTCGAGAAGATTTAGATCCAAATCTGACCCAAAGCCTTCACCATGGACCTTGGATCAGATCCATACTTGAACTCGTCCAAGATTTGAAGATACAAAATGAAAAATGATTGAATTACCCTCAAAGATAGTGCCTAGAGGTAAATTATAAATTTCAATAAGTTGAAGGCGGGTCTTGAAAATTGCTTAAACTAAGGGTTCTTTTAGAGAATAGGATGATTTTTTCTTATAAAAAGAAAACTACAACAACTTTAAGAGTCGTGTAGTAGCCTTGGATATTGTGCCTTCCTTTTTCTTCTTCTTCTTCTTCATGTTTTCTTCTCCTTTTTCTTTTCTTCCTCTCTAATGTTTTTCTCTTCTTACTTATCATTTTCTCTATTATTCACTTATAAATCTTTGTGTTCTTCATGTTTTTTTTTCTTTTGGCTGTATTTTGTATCTAATCGCTACAAGTATAATCTTTTAGAGCTTTAAATCAGATTTGGCATGAAAACGCCAATTACCTTCATTGTCGGCAGCCGAGAATCCCATCTAGCATCTGGGGACCATATTTTCTTTTCCATCGACCTCCCCCTATTCATCTTTATTAGGAATATCTAACTATTTTACATAGAAAGTATGCACATGTGTTTCATGTTGAGATGGTCAAATATGATTTGACATATTGTTTATGAGAATTATGAATGCATATGAAAATGATGCAATGATTTGAATGTCTTATATACTTGTATATATTTAAGCGATGACTTGTATGTCTTGAATTTATATGAATTGTGCTTTATGTTGTGAGTTCATGTTGAATAAAATATTAAGTGATAGAATGTTTTTAAATGCCTTATGTTTAAATGCTTGAATGGATGACTTATGGGATGTTGTCCCCTTGTTTGTCACTTAATGATTGATGAATAATATATTATGTTTTTTCTTTGCTTGTTTGATATGTTTTCTTTAAGTTTGAGTTTGGGTTGCTCTACCAGACTTTAGCGAGTCTCGTCTTATTTTATGGAAGACATATAATATAGGTTTAGTATGATGAGTAATTAGAGTGAATGACTGGTCGAGCTGCATCCTTAAGGGTCAAATATTACCTTGCATTCTTGGTAGACATGATCTTTTAGTTTTAAGTACTTGATCATGTAGATATTGAACTATTGTGTTTATACTCTGATTTGAAATGAAATTAAAATTCTTCATATTTTAGTCTTATATTTTACTTGGTTTGAAATGTGTATATCCTGTATATCTTGATTTGATTGTTATCTTCAGTGTAAGCTCACTAAAAGTCTTAATCATTTTTAAAAATCGTTTCTGCATTATAAGATCTTATTTAGTTATATTTATAAAAAAAATGGTCTCAAAATTTCAATATTTGAATAATAATTAAGGTTAAAATTTTAGGGGCATTACAGTTTCACTCCTCGATATCATGATGTTGCCAGCACACTTTAACTAGATGAATGGTCTTTGTCCCCAAAACTTGTTCTTTCATATCCACAATCTCTATTGAACTTTCTTCAATGTTCAAATCTTCTCTAATGTTCACATCCTCGTATTAGATCACATGTGAAGGATCTGAAATATACTTTGTCGACATAGACACATGAAAGACGTCATGTATTTGAGAGTACTGAGGAGGTAACATTACTTGATATGCGGCATTGCCTATCAGTTCTAGAATCTCGAACAACCTAACATATCTGAGACTTAACTTCTCTTTTTTACTGAACTAGAACACACTTTTGGTAGGAAACACCCTCACTAAAATAAAATCTCCCAATGTAAAAGTGAGCTCTTTGCACTGATTATTTGTATAGCACTTATGTCGACTCTGGGTTGCACGTAGTCTATCATGAATCAACTAAACCTACTGAGTGTAATGTTGCAATACGATGGTACTCTATTGCAGTCTCACAAATCTTATCCCAGTACACTGGGGATCGATAAGGTCACCCGTAAAGAGCCTTTTATGGAGTCATCTCAATATTAGCGTGGTAACTATTGCTATATGCAAACTCAGCTAGTGCTAGATGCATATCCCAATCATCCTTTTGATTGAGGGCGCAAGCTCGCAACATGTCCTTGAGGGTCTGTATTGTATGCTTTGACTGTTCGTCCATCTGATGGAAAACTATACTGAACTTTAGCTTTGTACCTAGAGCTTTATGCAACTGTCCTGAAAATAGAGAAGTGAAACATGAGTCTCGATCTGATATGATAGACATGAGAGCACCATGCAGTCGAACTATCTCATGGATATACAAATCTGCTAAAGTGTCTAGTTACTGGTTGGTCTGAATGGGTAAAAAGTGTGTCGATTTGGTGAGTCTGTTAACAATCGCTCAGACCATATCGTACTGACATCGGATCCTCGGTAACCTTATCAAGAAATCTATTATGATATCTTCCCACTTTGACTGTGGGATTCTCTATCTGCTGCATAGTATCACCAGGTCTTTGATGTTTGATTCTGACTTAGTATCACCATGAAGATATATGTTGGCCACCATCACTTGGACACCAATAAGGTTGTGCACAACCTTAAAATACATCTCTATATGAAGTTTTCAAGGTCTTGGCACTTCGCGTGACATTGAACTCCTTTGGTTCAAGGACCTTAACCTTTCTTTGTTCACTTCCAATCGTGTGCTCCCAATTCACCCAACCAATTGTTGGTTTTGAGCCCCAAGATCATTCGCTCAAGTCATAACAAGGTTGAGGCTTTCCACGATTGCCACTCGATCTCGCAGTTCTAACATTTTCATCATGGCAACTGAATCTTGCTCTGGTAGCAACTGTCACACAAGCAACTTTTTTACACTTCAAGTATGCACTGCATGCAGCCTAACTCAGCCAACCCAAGAGAAGCTAGCAACCTTGCTTACGACTAAAGGATTTCAAATGGACACACCTACAAGTGTCCGCCTTGCACAGGGGCGTAGCTAGGGGGGGGCAGGACTGGGCTGTAGCCCAGTCCTGACTCCCGAAACAGTTAAAAAAAAAAAAAATTTAAAAGCCCAGTCCTTGCCCAGCCCCGATTCCATATGAAATAGATTTTTATCCATTCTTGTAGCCCAGCCCAGCCTTGACTGCAGCAAATAGTTTGATTTGTCCATGTGAAATAGATTTTTATTAATAATTGTAGCCATTTTTTATTTTATCTCAAAAAAAAAAAAACTGGGGCTCTGCCCCCGAACCCCCGCCTATGGCACAAATACATTTTTTTTTGCTACACCCCTGTTTGCCCCCCCCCCCCCCCCCCCCCCTCACATGAAACGCCCCTGGCCTTGCAAGTTTGCCTAAGTCACACACACACAGAGACACATCTTGGACAAACAAAACTTGCACAAAGGGCTCACAACCCGTTCTATCTTATTGCTTAAGACTTGGAAATGAACAATACACCCCAGGGCCAGGCAAGAACTTAGATACATCTTTACAGTCACTTCAACATGGTGTAACTCTTCACGGAGAAGAGGATCCACCTGTTCACGCCACAAGGGTGTGACAAAGGGTCGCTCATGCTCACCGCAGTGTCGCCCCTCACTGCACGTCACCAAGATCCCGCTGTTTTAATGCCGATGAAGGGTCTCTTCCGCAGGTGCTGGTCCTTACAACAACTAAGTGTGCGGAATCCCACAATGCTTCACGGCTCTTCCCATGCGCACTTGCAAGTTGGGGGCTTACATAAACCTTCTCAAGGGCCTCTCATTTTGTTACACGATGCAGAAATTATTCCATGTGTTGACATGGAGCACAAAAATCTTCTGTTTTATAAACGGATTATATTTGAAATATGCAATTTCAGGATTGATCAGATTCGTCTCAGAACTGGATAAGCAAATATTTTCAGAACTTATATCGTTGATTTTTTCCTTAATACGACCAGTTTTGCATGTTTGTAAACTTATATCGTTGATTTTTTCCTTAATTTGCAGATCCAATGTCAATGGGGGTAGAGTTACATCCATGTCCAAAACTCTATCATCAGTTGGATCTGGATTCAGAAAGGGGACACTCATGGAAAGTCGGACTATGTAGCAGAAAATTGCTGTGTCCAATATAGAATTAAACTTTTTAGAAAATCAGAGTTTAATTAATATGCATTAAGTAATGTGCATCATTTTAGGCTAATTAATTATTGTTTTAATATGATTGGTACGAAATAAATTCGTTGCTTCATTAAGCCAGAGATGGTTTTCCATAAACTAAACTTTGGAAAGTAGTAACTCATTAAGAAAAGAAAAAACTTTCAAAATTGGACGCCTTGGGAAGTGGAACTTAATTACTTTGATTGAGAGTTTTGAAGGCATATAGCTAGTTTTTTTCTTTTCCAATTTCGCTTTATATGTTTTAAGTATTAGTTTAATTACTGCTGCCGGTCATTTTCACAAAAATTATTCAAAATTCACCAGAAAAACTAGGGATAGCAGTGGACCGGGGCGGGGTCGGCGGCCAAGGTCTCCACCCCTCCCTGTGCCAAAATCTGGACCTCCATACCCGCTTCCATCTCTGCACGGGTTTGGAGTTTATCCTTCACCCCTGCCTTCATCCCTATTTCATGTCCTCCATCCCCATTCCAAACGGGAGCAAGGTGGGGCCCAGTTTTCATTTGGTCCATTGCCATCTCTTAGAAGGATCAGGGATGAGGCTGGGCACAGCAGGGAAAGCATAAGTCCATATCCACATGGGTTTTGATTTTAACCTTCATCCTCACCTCCATCCCTGTTTCATGTCCTTCATCTACAAACGGGGCAAAGCACCGTTTCCCCCCGGGTCCATTGCCATCTCTAAAAAAAAACACGTGCAATAATTTATAGTTTTAAACTTTTGTCACGTACAGCTAAATTTATTTCTCGATTAATTTTAATTTTTTGTTGTGATCAAAGTTTAAATTCCAACCCAGATTATCCAAAGCCTAGCAATATGATTACGGACGAGCCATTGACTACTACTGTATGTATGTAGGGGTGTCAATGGGTTGGGTTTGGTTCAGACCCAGGCCTGATTTGAGATGATTATGCCATGTCTGGATCCGGCTTCAATTGAATTACATGAATCAGACCCGAACCATATCCGATAAAATAATTTGTTTTTATCTTTTATAAGTTGAAAATTTTGGATCTTAGTCAGAACTCAGGTGGGGCCTGGGTTTAGTATGAACTTTCACAAACGATATCCGGATCCGTATACTAATCGGACCCCTCAGGTTCGACCCAGATTCTAATCGGTCCTTCTCATTTATTACCAAACCCTGTCCCTATAATGTTTGATACGGGTCGAGTACGAATCAAACCCGACCCATTGACAACCTTAACTATAAGTAATACAAAAAAACTGAAAAATCCTTGAGTCAAACTGGCAGAGATAATGAATCAATTGCATTATTGACTATTCAATTCATGTCAGCCAAATTTTGACCAAAGAGAGGCTTGAAGGGTTTCTTTTCTTCCCAATCGGGTCAGGTGTCCGATCGACCTGAATCCATTTAATTAGTTTTGGTAGAAAGTTTCAGATCCTATTCTCGTAAGCAGGTACGTACATCTGTGCTGCATGGGACTTGTCATTTTTTTCCAAACAAGTTCTTGAGAATTGTGGTGGAAAATAAAGGCCGTGATGGGTTTTCAACAATAATAAATTTTCAAACATGGGAATTTGAAACGGGGGCCTCCATATATGTCATACTTTTTTAATGCAAAAAAAAAAAACAGGAATTTTGAAACTTGGGATAGTTGATATATTTAATTATTTAAAAACAAAAACGTCAAACTGTACACTTTTAACCGACATTGACCCGGTCCGATTGTTTTAATCGGGATTTTGGGTAGGGATGGCAGTGGACCGGGGCGGGAGGGAGGGTCAAGGTCTTCACTCCGCCCTGACTCAAAATCTGGACATCCATCCCGGCCTTCATCCCTGCACGAGTAAGTATTTTAACCTCCACCTTCCGCCTCCATCCTCATTTCATGTCTTCCATTTTCGGTGCAAACAGACCCGAGGCGAGGCGGGGCGGGTCTCATTTTTCTTTGGTCCATTACCATCCCTTAAAAAGATCCGAAACGGGGTGGGGGGCGAGGCAAAGTGAGGATCGGGATGGGTCTGTTTGCACCGAAAATGTAAGGCCATTCCCCACTTCATCCCTGTACGAGTTTTGATTTTAACCTTCGTCCCGGCTTCATTTTTGTTCCATGTTCTTCGTCCTCGGTCTAAATGAAACGAGGTGGGCGAGGCCCCATTTTTCCCCGTCCATTGCCATCCCTAATTTTGGGTTCCACCATTTCATGTAACTGGTTTAGGAAGTTGGAATCGCTGGATTCGTGAACATAGAAAATCTATGTTTGCCATTTTCTCCCTTTTTTTTGTACTTGGATTTTCTTTCAAGAGTGAGGTATTTGCCAAACGAGTCATGTTAGGAAAGTCGATATTTTGGAGGAGCTACCTTATCTTTATCCCTTCCTCGTTGGTGATTTTTTCTTGGGTTTAACCGTATTTTTAGAAAGATATCTTTTCACATTTGTTGGAAAGTGGTTAAATATCGATCTTATATTTTCACCCATCATGTAACTTTTGGATTGTAACAGTAATGAAACACGCTCCTCCTCCCTCATGGATGTAGGCACATTGCCGAACCACGTAAATGGTTGTACCTATAAATCGTGGTGCCTGCAACTCGTTGTGCCCTTAAATCGCTATGCCTGTAAATCGTGGTGCCTGCAACTTGTTGTGCCTGTGTATCTCTGATTAAGCGTTATGTGTTAATCATTCATCATGGTATCAGAGAAGTACTATTCGATCATCTATAAGCGTATGACTAATTGTTGCAACGTCAAACTCTCATGGTAGTTTATTTATATGCAACCAACTTGACGTCTTTTTTGTAATATTTTTTTCTGCAAGTCATTAGTCCATCTTCCTGGTTACTCTAATTTGCCCTTGGCGATCACTCATGACGGGCAAATTACAAGCATAGGGAGGTGGTTCAGTTGATTTCAATCAGCAGCACGCCAACATGGTGGAGATTGTGAATCTAGCCCTGAAAATCACTACAGAACCTTTGAATGGTTACAACTATTTTACATGGGCCAAGTCTGCGAAACTGTTCTTGTGCGGAAAGACCAATCTCGGTCACGTGATCAGCAACAAGGTCAGACCTCCTGATGGAGACTCGAAACTTGAAGAATGGGAGTTTAATGATCACATCGTGACGTCATGGTTACTAAACTCCATGGACAAGAAAATCGCTCGAATGTTCTACTCTATAGAAAATGCAAAAGAAGTTTGTGATGCAATGAAGGAGATATTCGGTCATCAATATAACGTGGCGAGATGTTATCAAGTTATGCAAGAGATTAACAATCTCAAACAAGGTGAGAAACCATTCACTGAATATATTGGGGAGTTGCAGGCTTAGTGGAATGATTGGGAGTCTCACACTCTGTTAGGGTCACGGATATTGTGAATCATCAAAAGAACCGTGAGCATGACAAAATCTTTCAACTGCTAGCTAGGTTGAGACCTGAGTATGAGAATATTCGCAGCCAGATTATTATGTCTTTAGATCTACCCAAGATTAATAAGGTCTATGCCATCATTATGCGTGAAGAATGCAGAAAACAAGTGATAAATTCTATATTAAAAATTTGATGATTCAAATGAGTCTTAAACTGCTATCTTCTCCAAGCAAAAAGAAGTTAGTAACTCTGGTCGATCCTCGAGAAAAATAGAAACTATTTTGCACTAATTGCAAGAAGGAGAATCATACAAGAGATAGATGCTGGAAATTGAACAAATAGCAGCAACAAACCTAAGGTTGCTCAAGCATATCAATAAGATAAAAAAGAGACTTCGGTTACCATGGAAAAGTTGGTTCAGATGTTCAAATTTTTTACTAAACAACATCTTGCTAATGTGGCATCGCGCGATAAGGATGATAAATCAAATAACTTTAGTTTTTTTTTCTCAATTTGATGATAAATGTTGGACAATTGACTCAAGAGCATCGAGCAACATGACTATTGATAAATACATCATAGCTAACATCAAAACTAGTCATGAAATAAGAGTGGTCACTATTGCTAATGGTGGAAAAATTCATGTTGAAGGGAAAGGGAAAACCTGATTACTTGAGAACTTAAAGCCTCTTGATGTTTTATATATGCCTAGTCCAACGTCTAATCTCATGTCAGGTAGTCATGTGAGTAGAGATTATAATTGTAATGTTATATTTTTGCCATCTAAGGTTGTTTTTTAGGATCGGAGCACGGGGGTGACGATCGGTAAATGATCAAAGTTTTGGGGTCTTTATTAATTGAATAACAAGAATAAGGCGTTAGTCACCAACTTGAATAAGGATCAAGATGACTTTGGCACTCAAGACTCGGTCATCCATCGAGTTATGTTTTGAGAATTTTAA
Source organism: Nuphar pumila (assembly GCF_984573655.1). NCBI lineage: Eukaryota > Viridiplantae > Streptophyta > Magnoliopsida > Nymphaeales > Nymphaeaceae > Nuphar > Nuphar pumila. The sequence continues at coordinate 15,473,662 of NC_143255.1, forward strand.
ATTCTGGAATGAACTTTGAATGTAGTGCTTGTGAGATTTGTCGCTATGCAAAATTTACTAGACCGTCATTTCCTTTATCTGAAAATATCTTTGAAAAACCGTTTGACTTGATTTATTCTAATGTTTGGGGCCAACACTCATTGATGCTTATAATGGATTTAAATATTATCTAACATTTATTGATGATTATTCTAAAGTCGGATGGATATATTTTTTGCGTAGCAAGGATGAAGTGTTTTCAATGTTTGATTTTTTCATAACATGGTCATTACTCAATTTGGAAAATATGTGAAAGTGCTTCACATAGATAATGGCACTAAATATCTAAATCAACAGTTTGCCAACTTCAATAATAAGTTGGGAATTGATCACCAGACTACATGCAGAGAAACACCTCAACAAAATGGTGTCTCTGAACGAAGGAATCAATATTTATTGAAAATCGCTAGCGCCCTACTTTTTCAAAATCAAGTTTCCAGTCAGTTCTGGAACGAGTCCGTCTTTACTTCTAATTATGTTACTACTCGTCTTCCAAAAATAGTGTTTGATGGAAGGTCTCCAATTGAAGTCATTAAAGGCAAGAAACACTCAATCACTCATCTTAGAAAATTTGGGTGTGTTGCCTATGTGTGGAAGTCTCCTTGGCATCGAAATAAGCTTGAGACACATGTAGTTAAAAGTATATTCTTGGGTTATTCCCCTACCAAGAAAGGCTATCGGTGTTATGATCCAGTTTCTAGGCAACTATTTGTTTCTCGTGATATGTGATTTGATGAATCATAGGCGTATTATAAAAATCAACTTCAGGGGGAGTATCCTAGATTCAAGTGATTTTCCTTTTCCAAACATCTCTTCTAGTGATGATATCACAACTCAAAAGGAAAACTTAGAGACCGAAGACAACAATAGAGCTACTATTGGCGCTCATGACAATGTTGAAGGTGCTTCCTTGAGATGATCAGAAAGAACTCAGCAACACCCAGTAAGATACAAGAATTATGTTATGATGAGCAGTGTTAAATATCTCATTGAATCCTTTATTACATATGATCGTTTCTCTCATGATCATGTAGCCTTTCTTATGAGACTTTCAGATTACTCTGAGTTGTAGACGTTCGAATAAGCATAAAAGGATCCTCATTGGCAAAGGCTATTAATGAAGAGTTAAACTCCTTAGTGAGAAATAATACTTGGGAACTCACTCAACTTCCTGCTGATAAAAACCTTGTCTCTTGCAAATGGGTGTTTAAACTGAAATTCAAAGGTGATGGTACCTTAGACAGATATAAAGCTCGACTTGTAGCCCAAGGATTCTGTCAAACATAAGGAGTTGATTACACAAAGACCTTCGCACCTATAGCCAAGACGACAACCCTCTAAGTGGTTTTATCCATAGCCTACAATTTTAATTGGGAACTATGTCAACTAGCTGTAAAAAAATGTCTTTCTTCAAGGAGGTCTACAAGAAGAAGTGTACATGAAAATTCCTCAAGGTCTCACTCATATCAATCATGAAAACATGGTGTGTTGTCTAAAGAAGGCTATATCTGGCCTTAAGCAGTCTCCGCGAGCGTGGTACTCTAGATTGAGCAACCCCCTAATTGAGTTTAGATATAAGAGATGTATCTCTAATAACTCTCTATTCATTTATCGATCGAAAATGGGTACATGTCTAACATTGGTGTATGTTGATGACATTGTTGTGACAGGGGATAATAAAACAATGATTGAGAAGACTAAACAATACTTAAATGAGAAGTTTGAGGCAGACTAAAATATTTTTGGGGGATTGAAATTAGCCACTCAAAGAAAGGCTTATACTTATTAGAGAGAAAGTATGTTATTGACCTTTTAAAGAGTACAAAAAAAATTAGAGCTAGACTGGTGGCTAACCCAATTGAAGCCAATCACAAGCTGGACACCGTTGAAGGAGACATAATTCAAGATACTCAACAGTATCAAAGACTCGTTGAGAAGTCGATCTATCTCATTGTCACTCGGTCAGACATCACCTATGTCGTTAGTGAGGTTAGTAAGTACATGCATGCTCCTCAACAAGAGCATCTCAATATAGTTGATCGAATTTTGAAGTACTTAAAAGGAACTCCAGGGTATGGATTATTAATGAAAAAGAATGGTCACACGAGTATAGAAGGATTTGTCGATGAAGACTAGGCAGACAATTCTTCTAACAAAAGGTCGACCACTGGATTTTGCGTTACTGTTGGGGAAAATATTGTTTCTTGAAAAAGTAAGAAATTAAAGCTTATACTGAGGTCTAGCGTTGAGGCCGAATACAGGGTGATGGCTAATGCATTGACTAAATTGACTTGGCTAAAAGCGTTATTGAAGGAGATCGGGTTTGATCAGACTAATCTCATGAAGCTTCACAGTGATAATCAAGCTGATATCCATATAGCGTCAAATTCAATCTTTCATGAATGTATTAAACACATAATAGACTCTCACTTTGTGCGTGACAAGGTTCAGAAAAAAAAAATCGAGACTCCTTATGTGAAGAGTGAAAATCAATGTGCCGATTTATTCACCAAAGCAGTTACTAGTAAAAAATTATCTAAATTTATGAATAAGTTAAAAAATGTGAATTTTCACTCCTCTCAACTTGAGGGGGAGTGTTAGGAAAGTCGATATTTTGGAGGAGTTGCCTTATCTTTATCCCTTCCTCTTTGGTGATTTCTTTTTGGGTTTAACTGTATTCTTAGAAAGATATCATTCCACATTTGTTGGGAAGTGGTTAGATATCAATCTTATATTTTCACCCATCCTGTAACTTTTGGATTGTAACATTAATGAAATATGCTCCTCCTCTCTTGTGGATGTAGGCATGTTGTCGAACCACGTAATATGTTGTGCATGTAAATCGTGGTGCCTGCAACTCGTTGTGCCTATAAATCGTTATGCTTGTAAATTGTGGTGCTTGCAACTTGTTGTGCCTGATTAATCGTTGTGTTAATCATTCATCAAATCAACATGTTTGAAACAAGGTTACGGGAAGCGAGGCATTTTAAAATTTATTAGAAGCGAGAAGTGAAGTATCAATTTAAAAGTGAAATATTAAAAAGATAAAGCAATATGGTAATTGAATTGGAATCGAACAAGAAACAAATAAAAACTAAAATAAAATTGATCATTCTTATATTTTGTGAGTTTTCAGTAAAAGAGTTAATTTTTTGTTAAAATCTAACAATGATGGTTACTAATTTAAAGAAAATACATATAAAGTGAGTAAAAGCGTGAGAGAAAATACGTGAAAAACATGAAAAGAAACGTGAGAAAAGCATATAGAAAGCATAGATCATGTGTGTGGGAAGCATAGAAGAAGCGTGGAGGAATCGAGATTCCCATGAAGTTTCCGAATCGAGGAGTATCGCGCTTCCGAAGCGAGTTTTTGGGAAGCAATCTTCCGACCTACCTTAGAAGCTTTGGGTAACTCTGGTTTGAAAGTAAGCTTTGAAAAAATTTCAACTTTTGTAGAGAAAACATTTTTGAAAGAAAAAAAAAACCTGTAAAGAGTTTTGGTTTGTTTTTTTAAGTCTGACTCGTGGCTCCAAATTAACGGCAAGACCACTTGTATTAAAGGACCAAAAGAGGCAACCAAGTGTCCACAAAGCAATAGGAAACCCCCCACCAGCTTTTGATATGGGTATTTGCGAAAACAGCAAGGACTCTTCACCTACAGTCACCACCTCCACCTCTACCCCTCTCACCGCCCATGGGTTCCATATTTTCACGATCAAGGACTACTCCCTTTGCACGGCCTTGGGCAAAGACAATTACGTAGCTTCAGATGCGTTCATGGTCGGCGGGCACGCGTGGCAGGTCCGCTTCTATCCATGCGGGATTTCAAATTCCAGGCAGGGCTATTTAGAACACTACCCTTTCTACGTCGCCCTCGCCAGCGAGGCCACCTACGTTAAGGCTCTCTATCGATTGAGCTTCGTGGATCAGAGCAGGAAATATGAGCACAAGGTCCACGCCAAGCTCGATAGTAGCTTTTTGGCATACACCTTCAAATGTCGGGGAGACGTGTCGTATGGCTCATTGGCTGTTTAATCTGTTTCTGTTTCTGTTTCTGTTTCTTGCTTATCTGCAAATTCTGAATGGGTTTCTTGATGATGGGTGTCATGAAAGATCTCCGATAAGTTTAATTTTTAGTGCTATTATATTTGATTTTTATGCTGCTATTTTCTTTTTTCTTTTTTGGGGTGGGGTGAGGGGGGTTGTGAATACTATTCATAAGGATTTGTTGCGGAACATCTGCATGATTGGATTTGCAGAAAAAAAGGTGTTGAAAATACCCAGATTGTATTTCTGTTCTCATATTTTAGTGTATATGTTCGGAGTCGAAGTAAACCTAGAGATGATGTTCTGTATTCCAGGGTGAACACGTTAAAAGGCGTTCGCCCTTATAAGAGGGACAGTACACCTGTTTGGCCACCCCCTTACCTTTTATTGGGTCCAGCCACGTTGGGCAGAACAACTTTATAAGTGTTCTGCCAAGAACACTGAATTTGCTTCCCTCTTATATTAGAGAACTGTGCCCACTGTTTTCCTAATGAGTTTGTAATTGGATTGCCACATTTGGAGAGGACCAATTGGATAAATTTACTGGCTGCCTTACTTTGACCATTGAACATGATCTCATCTTTATGTTTGTTTGAAGCTGCCTCTTTGTATTTATTGCTAAATATTCTCTCTTATCGATGTGATATTTATATTCCTTTAATTTTTTGTTATAATTCCTGGACTTAGTTTTTTTAATTGCCATTTATTTTCTGGCAATAACAGTGTCTATTGTTTGTTTTCGAGTTGTTCTTGTTACTGGTGTGTCAGGGAAATTGCTAATCACTTGCTTGTAATATACGTGAAAAAAACTCACAGTTTTCTGTAAACAACCAGTCACGATGATTACGCTTGTTAATACAGGTGTTTTGATCGTTTATCGGCGAAATCTACATCCATTTCATTATACCTAAAAGATGATGTACTTGTAATTAGCTGTAGTATTGGCATTCTCCAATCACACAGTGAGGAATCGAAGTTTTGCACCATTTCAGTACCACCTTCTAACATAAGTCAACATTTTATACAACTCATAGAGAGCGGAAAAGGTGCAGATGTAAGCTTTGTGGTTGAGGGACAGACATTCGCTGCGCACAAATTTATACTTGCTGCACGTTCACCTGTATTTCAAGCTCAGTTTTTTGGACCAATGAAAGATAATACAAGTATTATAGAGGTTGAAGACATGCAAGCTTCAATTTTTAAGGTTTGTCTATTGTCCTTTTGGAATCATATTTTTTATGCTTTTACTACACTGGCAGACACAAATACGACAAATATTCTGAAAATAGCTGAATATTTATACGCAACTCTGGGTGGCCACTATTAAAGGGAAATTATTGGCGATAATATACATTGAATTTTCTGTGAAGTATAAACTTTATTTTGAAAATCTTATTTTATATATGTTAATTATATATTTTCGTAATTCTTGTTTATTTGTTGTTGATAAACTTTCTATTTTTTTCTTTATATTTTCATCAAACTATATTGTTAAAACATATCGTTTTTTATTTGTTCGCTTTTAACCAAACCAGCAATTTAAAAAAGCCTTTAAGGAAACACCCCATCGAGATATATATATCAAGAGATGACAATATCATCTACATATAACTGTTTATTGGATTGAGTTATTCATGAAAAGCTGTTGAAATTCTTCTCTTTGATTGGCTAGAATGGTAATTCTTCTCTGTAGAGAACGGCTTGCAACCCTTTCCAAAGATGTCATGAGATAACTTAAGAAATCATGTTCATGTTGAAGAGGTTGATATGTAGTACCTTTATAAAGTATGACGTGTAGATATATAAATCTTGGAGTATTCAAAACTGTAGTGATATAAGTTCTTTTTCTTTTTTCTTTTTTGGTTTATTTTGCAGGCTTTACTCCACTTCATATACTGGGATTCGCTTCCTGATATGCAAGAGCCCGTGGCTGAAGATCCTAATTGTGCTTCGTCTTTAATTACACATCTGCTAGTAGCAGCTGACCGCTATGACATAGAGAGGCTAAGGTTGCTTTGTGGAGTTAAGCTCTGTGAGGAGCTCAGCATAGACACGGTTGCAACAATTTTATCCCTAGCGGAGCAGCACCACTGTGTTCAGCTTAAAACAGCTTGTTTCAAATTTATTGTGTTTTCAGCAAGTCTGAGAGGTAACTAGACTCCTAACTCATTTTCTGTGTTTGATTTTGTGCTCGTTTAACAGTCGGGGGCGAGGTCTCACAACTATGTTTGTCTTGGAAATGTTGTGAATCAGTTTATTTTTCTGAGTTTAGGTTACTTCGCTGAATCAGTTGGTGAAGGATTCACCATCTAAAATTTCTTTAAAAACGAGATGTTGACATCAACAAAACTATGAAAAGCCCAAAAAGAGTAGTTATAGATCCAGACTGGTGTAATATAAATGCTATTAACATGGTTTCTGTCATAATGTTGCAGCGTTTATGCAAACTGAGGGTTATGAGTATCTGAGGAAGAATTGCCCATCTGTTTTGGTCGAACTGTTTGAGCATGTTACCTAAGTGAGGATTCGAATTAAGCCCTGGGGATAGGAACGATAGCAAACGAAGAAGGTGAAGTAACGGACTTCTATTGGCGCATTTTCTGCGAAACTGTTTATTTGCTTGATATTGCTTCATGTTTTCTATACTTGTTTTTTGGCTTGCAGTTGTGGATATTCTGGTTTTGTGGTTGGGTTTTGGCATCAGATATCTGAGCTTTAGCAACATCTTTCATTCTAGATACATCGAAAAGCTAATGTTTTTACATGTTTAATTGAATGAACTCATCATTTTGCATTCTGTCAAGTCATCGGTATGCAAGTAATCCATGTTATGACGATAACGTCCACTTTTCCTATCTCGAAATCAAAATCCTTAGGGTGCATTCACTTTCCTAGACAATTTTTCCATAGATATGTACCACTATCGAGGGACGAAAAATCCTGGATAAATAGTTATTCTAAGTGGTCGACTACATATTTCCCATGTTGCATGGCAAGCGGGACAGCTTGGAGCAGATTTTTCAGAAATATCCACTTCTTGGAAAACATGGTTGCTGAACCCCGCATTTTAGCATAAATACAGTGCCTAAACCCTGTTTTGATTTCTAAACTGGGTGTCATCCAAACGGTCTCTCAGAGAAAATATATTAGAAACAAGAGTTCCGAATTTTTATAGGTGTTTTTCATCTATTTTCAGAAAAATAAGACGCCAAGGAAAGAGATGTTCCTTCCCATATCGTTATGAATAGTATCCAAAACACCTCCCAATCCCAACACACACACCCAAAAAAGAAAAGAAAAAACCATCATAGATCAAATATAATAGCACTAAAGATTAACCTAACAGAAGATCTTTCGCGGCACCCATTATCAAGAAATCCAATCAAAAATTACCGATAAGCAACAAACTGAAACAGACTAAAGAGCCAATGAGTCATACGACATGTCTACCTGAGATTTGAAGGTGGTGTGTTGCTCGATGCTCCTGTCAAGCTGGGTGTGGACCGTATGCTCCGAGGGAATGTTTGATGGTTTGTCCAGGGTTGGACGAAATGAACAAAAACGATTGAAGAGAACATTGGTTTTGAAGTCCAACGTTTCTTTGGACTGTGCTTAGATGCTATGTTCCAAATGTCGGTTGTTTGATGATGATTTGTGAACAATTTAGACAGTCATAGATAATGGGTCGAATTACTCCAATTTGGATCGAATGACCCGATTCATCCACTATTTTACATGTTTTAATAAGTTTATATTGGTTTTTTGCTGGGATATAGATCCAATTATGAAATTATGTATAAAATCATGAATTTTTGCCTTGAATATGAATTTGGAATTGGATTTTTGCTCTGAATATGGATTTTTGCCCAAATATGAATCTTGAATTCGATTTTTACCCCCAATATAATTGTTTGCTCTGAATATGGATTTCAAATTGGATTTTTTGCATGATTTGAATTTTTGCCCCGAATATGGATCTCAAATTCAAATTTTGCCCTGAATATGGATTTTTACCCTGAATATGGATCTCGAAATTGTTATTTTCCTCGAATATGGATCTCAAATTGGATTTTTGTCCTGAATATGAATCTAAATTGGATTTGTTACCTAAATATGAATCTCAAATTTTTGCCCCAAATATGGATCTTGAACTGGATATTTGCCTCGAATATGAACTTTTGAACACGAAAAGTACATTGTCTAATGCCTTCTCAAAGTGGGTGTGAGCCTTGTGCTCATCTTTCCGGCCCTGATCAATGAAGCACAATCTGAACAGAGCCATAACATCGGTCCGCTCACGGGCAAGGGCCACGCAGAGAAACATCCTCTGAATTGCTCTCAGGCAACTCCCCATTCGATTTGAAACGAACCTCGAATAAGTGCTCATCGACCATGCATGAACTTATCTGAGGCTACGTACTTGTGCACACACATACCTTTCTGCAGAAAGAGATCTAAACCTTAAGAAGTATTTTACAGCTATAGGGTGTTTGGGCCCAGATTATATGGCTCGAGCGAGCTGAGTATGAACCGGAGCCCAACAAGCTGAGCCCAAGCTTGCTCACCTAAATAAAAAAAAATATTATCATACAATTCATAGAGAGAATGAAACCCTCGACTTGTTCGGTGAAAGTATGCTCAACCAACTAGTGAGCTAACATGGTTTTTAAGCGCATGGTACACAAAATTCTGTATAAGCTATAAAATTGAGCAAATGTGAATCGAGACCTGCTCAACTCAGCTGTATATAACAAGTAGTGACGGCCAAAAATCCAAATCACGGCGGGCACAGGTGTGTGACTGTTTGTGCACTGTGGCAATGGACTGGCATATATATATATATATATATATATATATATATATATATATATATATATATATATATATATATATATATATATATATATATATATATATATATATATATATATATATATATATATATATATATATATATATACTTGTGCTGGGTATGTGTTAAATAGTTTTTTCTGATCTTTCAGTTTTTTTTTTTTGCAGTTCTGACTCCATAAATGTGTTGGGCATCATCGATTTGCAAGGAATCCACACCTAGATCATGTGTTTTTTATGAAAAAAATAATATTTGGAGCCTCAAAAATTTACAAAGATTTTGGACCATTGATTTTTTAATGTCATAAAAACCCACCAATGTGTCATATAGAACACTTTAAGAGCTCCCTATAAAATCAAGTACATAGATGAATTTAAAAATAAAACAAAAAAATGAAAAACTCATTTAGAATGTTTCATTTAGCATATTTCATTTAGCACATACCCATTATTCTATATATAGAATTGGGTGGGTAGGTTTTTTTTTTTTTTTTTTGGGGGGGGGGGGGGGGCACAACATTTGGGTATGGGTGGGCACTTGCCCACCCTGGCTCATATTTACCTCCACTCCTGATAATGAACAAGCACTTGGCTCACCATCCAAACTGACCAAACACAAACGATCTTGGGATGAGTCGAGTCATGAGTTCTTTTGTTTGTTTAGCAGCCATTCGCCACATTCAACGTTTGTTGGAAACCGCTGTTCTCAATGAGATTTTTGTTTAAATTATGCTGAAAATGGGGCATCAAACATACCCTTAAAGACTCTCTTACCCAATGTTAAAATTCTCAGGGTGAAAATTAATTTTCTATTTCTCAACCATTTTTTTATAATATGCTAAAACACATGATGCCACAGATAAGACACTAATTAGCATAGCTCCTTGTGGCCATTATTTGTGACATCGATCCTACTTGTTGACCAGAAGCCTGCCCAGCTTCTCAAAATCAATGTTTGACTTTTGCTAGGCATATGGTTAGTGCCATGTAAAAACTTAAATTGGCACTCACTGAAGCAATAATATAAAATAGAGCAAAACTCCTCGTATACTAAACATGAGAAATAAAGATTTGCACACGGGTCCAACGAGAGGGAAAAGAAGAAGGCACATCCACACTAAAGTAGGGAATAATAGCTTGTTATTTATATTTGTTTTTAGAATAAAGAGTTGAATTTGCTTGGTGGTGTTGGCTTTAGGGTGCAAGTTATCAGTATATTACGGGTGTCAATAAGTCGGGTTTGGTTCGAACCCATGTAAAATCAGAATTGGCCCCAATTTTTGGGTATGGTATTAGATCCGAACCCAAGACTATAAGAGAAATCATACCTTGACCCGACAAGAACTACATGAATCAGACCAGGCCATACCCAGTAAAATAATATTTTTATCATTTTTACATTAAAAAATTATGGGTGTTAATCAAAACTCGGGTCAGGCCCGAGTCTAGTATAAAATTTTACAAACTATACCTGGCGCCATGTATTAATTAGACCTTTGGGTCCCGGGTCTTAATCTGGTCTTCTTATTTATCACCATACCCAAACCCTACAGTGTTTGGTACATGAGAAACCCTATAATGTTTGGTACCTAAACCCTAAAACCTTATTCTTCCCTAAACCCTAAGCTCTAAACACTAAACCCCTTTATTCTTCTCTAAACCGTAAACTCTAAATTTATAAATCGTTACTTCAAACATACAAATTGTTATAGCACTCACACCATTCATAAGTACACATTGTTGTAACGTTTGGGATTCATAAGTAAACATCATTCTACGCTTTATACATTTCCAACAGTTTTTCCTTTCCTTTATCATTCTCAATGTAGACGGATGATTACTCCAATAGTCATCCCTACTAACGGCCGGGCTTTCTTTTCTTATGAATGTCAGTCATTTCTAACTTGCGCAACACATAAATATAACTGCATCATTATATGTTACAATCGGCTCTCCAAGTATATATTATTACGAATTATCACATTTGTTGCACAATCACCAATATTACAAATCGTTGTAATATTTGGCTTCATAAGTAAACATTGTTGTAAGATTTAGCAAAATTAAGTACAAATCGATGTAACCTCATCAATACACATTGTTGTTGCATCAAACGTATAAATTATTGCTGCATCAAACATACAAATTGTTGCTTCAAACATACAAATCATTGTAAAAATTGCACCCTTCATATGTACATATCGTTGTAACGTTTAGGATTCATAAGTAAACATTGTTGTACGGTTTAGCAAACTTAAATACAAATCGCTATTGCTTCATATGTATAAATCATTGTTGCATCGAACGTACAAATTGCTACTACATAAAATGTATACATCATTGTTGTATTGAAACACACAAATCATTGTAAAAATTTAGGCTTCATAAGTACAAATTATTGTAATGTTAGGCCTTCAAAAGAACAAATTGTGCTAACTGTTTTTGGACGCCTAGAATGTGGATAGGTAAAAATCAATTTGTTTCAGTATGAAAATAAGTGCTATTTAGCATGAATGGTACAACCAGTTGTAAGATTTAACATTCAGATTTAAAAATTGATTTGTTTACATAACGAAACCTTACACGAAACCCACTAAAACGACAAGAGTTTTGGTAATCCGATAGTAGAGGAGAAACACCTAGAACGTAGATGCAATCGATGGTGGCAACGATGCTCCCACCAGGGGCGTAACTAGGATTCATGTGGGGGGGGGGGGGGACAGGGGTGTAGAAAAAAAATGGTGTTATTTTCTGGGGTTCTGGGGCAGTGCCCCAAAAAAAAATCTTTTTTTGAGATAAAATAAAAAATGGCTACAATTGTTAATTAAAATCTATTTTATATGGACAAATCAAACTATTTGCTGCAGTCAGGACTGGGCTACAAAAATGGATAAAAATCTATTTCATATGGAATCAGGGCTGGGCTAGGAGTGGGTTTTTTTTTTTTAAAAAAAATTTAACTGAGCCGGAAGGCAGGACTGAGCTACAGCCCAGTTCTCCCCCCCCCCCCCAGCTCTGCCTATGGCTCCCACTGTGCACACGATGGCAAAGGATGCTCTGGCGGCAGTAGACGATGGCAAATGTTACTCCGGTGGCAACAGACGATGGAAAATGGTACTCCAACGGCAAAGGGTGCATCGTCAAAGGGAATGTTTAGGGCAAAATATTATAAGGAGCTCCTATTACAGTAGAGGAGTTTATTGCTTAGGTTGAAAACGAAATGTTATCCTTCCTTTTCTGGATAGAGAACATTTTTATCGTTTTCTAGAATCATCGTTTTATGGCACCAATGTCGGGAAAGGGTACTTAAGTCTTTGCAATCGCACCGGACTCCGACCCTAACTGATGCTGACAGACACACTGATACGAGCCCAACGTGTTTATATATGTGGCGATCATTCGAACAAGAGGGTGGGAACATATAACTTGCTTCGCCACTACCTGCGAGGAGTGGCGCAAATGAGACCAGTGTCTCTCCCTCTTTACGTGAGAGTCGTGGCCACCACCAATGCCCAACCACTTCCCTCTTCCTCTTCTATTCAGGTGGGCAGTTGAAAGACTACCGCTCTCCCTGGGTCTACCAAACCACTAGGGTCGGCCAAAGTCCATTGTGCCTCCCTTACCCTCTGGTTCTCCCTCTTCTTTGCACCCTGCCAGAGAGAGAGAGAGCATATGCCTACTTTGTCCCTCTTTGCTCCTTTCACTTGTTTTCTCCCAGTCGAATGGGAGAGGCAGGCCAGTAGGTCACCACTTCCTTCTTTTGTCACTCTGCCCGGCAGATCTGAGGCTATCGCCTTGCTCTTTCACCTCTCCTTTTGTTTTGGCCAACAAGAGGGTCACACAACACTTCCTTAGGATCCATGTTATTTTTGGCAAGACAAGAAGAGCAGTTTGGCTCTTCCTTTCCCTACGCTCCCTTGCTCTTGAGTGAGGGGTCGACTCTCACTTCTTTCTCTCAGCTTCTTTATCGTAAAAAAAAAAAAAAGAAAGAAAAAGAAAAGAAAGAAGAAAAGAAAGAAAGAACAAAGGGAAAAGATGGCCCGCGAGCCGTCATCAATGGATTGGGTGGGCCCCATGATTGCTACCATCTTAAAAACTATGCATTGTCTCAGGAACTATGCACCACCTCGAGAACCGCTTCGCTTGTCTTGCCAGATTTGCCTCCACCTCTCATCATGGATTATTTTGCCACCTTTGACATTGGGCATGCATTACAGTGCAACATTCGTATGTGTATGCAATTTTGTGCTAGTATCATGAAAACCAAGGCACTTGCATATCCTCATTTGTGTTTGCATTTTATGGCAAACACATCTTTCATCGCGAACTTCGAGGAAAAAATCTTCACAGGTAATTTTGAGATTTTTTAATGATCACAAAACTTCATGCATTTTGAAGTAAGGTAAATTTACACTAACTCTCATATTTGTGTTATTTTATGAATAAAATATGTATATATGTTCGCATGGATGGTTTTACAAATATAGGTATATATTTGCATGTGTTAAGGATTATGTGCTTGGTATTGTGAAATATATATGTTTGAAATTAAATACGCATATTCGAAATTATATATGCATGCTATGAAATGTAATTGATTCAATGTATCAAATAGGCATGCTTTTGATTTTTGTGTGCATGCTTCGAGGTTAAATTTATGAACATATAAATATTATGAAATGCGATGTTATGATACATTGATAAATGATGTGATATCTAATGTGATGCATATGATGATTTATGCATGAAATGATTGAATTACATCATGATAGAAATGAGATATATGACAATTTTTTGTATGAAATTGGTTGATTGATCGAGCCTAGACAGGTGACCCATGAACTTATGTATGGTTATTTGAATTGATATGTGTTAATGCTCTAAAGTGTTAGTCGATAATCTTATGTTTGGTTAATTGAATGTGGTGCCCGTTGATCTTGTGAGCAGTTAACTATGTCTATGCATGTATGACACTAAAACCATTGATGAATTGTTCTTATAAAGAGAATCGTCGTGAGGGTATGCATAACCAAGATCAGAAGATCCAACTAGGTCGGTAAATCTCTGTGAAGATGTCTATTGTCCAAAATCAGAAAACTCTCTAGGATGATAAATATTTGTGAATATGTGAGGATGAATACTAAAAGTAAATTTTGATATACTAGATTAATGATGTATATTTGTGATTACTCATGCTAATTATGATAAAATATTTAATTTGATAAACTATTTGATGTTTGATGTTCTTATAAAGTATGGATCCTAATATAAGATAATGATTAAACATGTTAGTGAATGGCATATCACACTTAGTTACTTTGCAAATGCATGTATTATGTTTTTCTGATTGAAATATATCACATATGTGTATCATGATTGATAAATGTCATGGATATCTAATTAAATAGATTATATTATCATTAATATGTTATTTGCGCAGTCACTATGTGTTCTAGTGTAGGCTTTCATGAGTGACATTTTTTATGATGTTTGAAGTGATACATAACTGCAAAATAATTGCAAGATGTCGAGGTGACGCCAAGAGCCAATCATTTCTTTTTTAGCATTGAATTGTAGATACATATTATTAAAAATGTTATCATTTATTTGGTTGCATTATTTTGAATGCAAAAGGTTATCCACATTAAATTCATCATAATCATTGTTGTGTGAAATGTAAGGCCCTTGTAGTTTTGAAACAAAGTTAAAAATGTTTCCGCTAATGTTCTTGATAAAAAAAAGTTTTTAATTTTCATATGTTCCATATGTTAAAAATCTTGGGACGTTACAAGTGGGATAAGTTTTTGGCTTATGAAAGGCTTATCCAAGCATATCCATAGTTTATGGAAGGTTGTATAAGATAGGGGCTAAGAGTATAAGAAAAATGTTTAGGTTCAAAGAATCTACAAGATAGTATCTAAGGCTACGTCATCGATTTAAAAAAAAGTTTGTCTATTAAAATCTAGGATTTTGGCAAGTCATGTGATCCACAAAATCCTTCTCTAATGGTCAATTTGGTTATGGCCAACATAAATATTAGTTAAACGAGAATTTTGAAAATAAAAATGTGCAATGAAAATATTCAAATTTTAAAGGATGTGTTCTTTTCTTCAAATTGTGATATTTTTCTGAAAAATGCTACAATCTTTCAGGATAATAAAGGCTCTTTTATTTTTTAGGATAATAAAGGCTCTTGAAAGCATTGACGATAAAATCGCGATATGCTGAAAGTATCGCTTTCTGCTTGTTATGTAACAGAGATTTGCTGTGTCCAATATGGAATTAAACTTCTTAGAAATCAGAGTTTAATTAATATGCATTAAGTAATGTGCATCGTTTTAGGCTAAATAATTGTAGTTTTAATATGATTGGTACTAAATAAATTCGTCACTTCATTAAGCCAGAGATGGTTTTCCATAAAACAAACTTTGGAAAGTAGTAACTCATTAATAAAAGAAAAAACGTTCAAAATTCGTAGCCTTGGGAAGTGGAACTTAATTACTTTGATTGAGAGTTTTCAAGTTAAGCCTTTAATATTGTATATAGCTAGGTTTTTTCTTTTCCAATTTCGCCTTTTATGTTTAATTACTGCTGCTGGTGATTTTCACTAAAAGAACGTGAGGATTAATAAAATTATTCAAAATTCACCAGAAAAACTAGCTAGGGAAGTCAGTGAACCGGGGCGGGGCGGGGGCCAAGGTCTCCACCCCCTCCCCGTTACAAAATCTGGACCTCCATCCCTTCACGGGTTTGGAGTTTAACCTCCACCCCTACCTTCATCCCTGTTTTAAGTCCTCCATCTCCGTTACAAACGGGAGCGAGGCGGGGCCCCGTTTCTCCTTGATCCATTGCCGTCTCTTAGAAGGTTTGGGGATGAGGCGAAGCGGAGCGGGGGGAAGCGTAAGTCCATCCCCGCCTCCATCTCCACACGAGTTTTGATTTTAACCTTCATTCCTCTCCTCATGTCCTTCATCTCCAAACGGGCCGAGGAGCCCCATTTCCACCGGGTCCATCCATCTCTAAGAAAAGCACGTCAAATAATCTAGTTTTAAATTTTTGTCACTATGACGTACGCCTAAACTTTTTGTTATGATCAAACTTTAAATTCCAACCTAGTTTAACCAAAGCTCAGCCATATGATTATGGAAGAGCCATTGTCTACTATAAGTAGAGGTGTCAACGGGTTGAGTTTGGTTCAGATCCAGAACTGATTTGAGATGATTATACAAGGTCTGGATCTGGGATCAATTGAATTACATGAACTAGACCCGAACCATACACCGTAAAATAATATGTTTTATCACTTTTACGTTGAAAATTTCGGATCTTAGTCGGAACTCAGGTCGGACCTTGTTTAGTGTGAAATTTTACAAACGATATCCGGATCCGTATACTAATCAGACCCCTCAGGTCCGACCCAGATTCTAATCGGTCCTTCTCATTTACTACCAAACCCGGACCTTATAGTGTTTGATAAGGGTCGGGTCCGAGTCAAACTCGACCCATTGACGACCCTAACTATAAGTAATTATCAAAAAACTGAAAAATCCTTGATGTGATGGCCAAAGTCAAACTGGCAGAGATAATGAATCAATTGCACTATTGACTGTTCAATTCATGTCAACCAAAATTTGACCAATGAGAGGCTTCAAAATCGGGTCAGGTATCCGATCGACCTGAATCCATTTAATTAGTTTTGCTAGAAAGTTTCAGATCCGATTCTCGTAGGCAGGTATATCTGTGCTGCATGGGACTTTTCACTTTTTTCCAAACAAGTTCTTGAGAATTGTGGTGGAAAATAAAGGTCTTGATGGGTTTCCAACAGTAATAAATTTCAACACATGGGTTTTGATTTTAACCTTCATCCCTGCCTCGATTTTTGTTTCACGTCCTTCATCCTCGGTCTAAACTAAACAAAGCGGGGCGAGGCTCCGTTTTCCCCGGTCCATTATCATCCCTAATTTTGGGTTGAACTGGAATATCTTTTTTGCAAACCGATCCAGAACTGAATTTATTGGCATAAAACTCTAAGTCCCCTGGTTGACCAGAAAACACACCATGCAAGCATTAACCTGGCTGCAATCCTGTGAGTTTTGAATTCGTGATATTCTTACAACTTGGTAATGATGCAAGGTTTATGATATTTGGATATCTGATCCTATCATATTCAGTCTTAATCTGTTAGCTTATATGGGTACGTACACAATTTTCACCCATACCAAGACCCAAACCTGAATCGAGTATGGGTCTAACTTTTAGACCCAATTTGAATTCGGGCCTGACAGAACGTGACTTGAAACCAACCCAGTCATGCCCGTAATGCAATTCATATACATGAGCTCGTGAACTCTCCCCAAACTAAGTTGTACCGTTCTGATGGAACTCCTCTTAAATTCTTTTGAGTAGGGGGTGTGAAAGGTTCGGGCAAGGTTCGGACTCAGGTCGAACCAGGCTGAAACTATATTTGAGATGATGGTATCGAGTTCCGCTGTGGGTCTAATCGGACTCACCACAAGAGAATTCATCCCCAGAAAAATAATATTTTTTATTAATTTTTATTATTTTTACATTGAAAATTTATGGATCTTAATCGGAATTCATGTATTAATCGAATCTTTTGAGTCTCACCCGAATTCTAATGGGTCTTCTTATTTATCACCAAACCCTGACCCTATAGGGTTCGGGTCGGGTTTAGGTAAAACCTAAATCGTTGACACCCCATCTTCCAAGGCAAATCCAACCCGTTTACATCCTGACTCTATTAGACTTGGAATTTGAAATTCATTTTTGGAAGTTCCTTGCCCAAGTGAAGAAGAAGCTCCCCAGAAAGCCCTTTGGAACCCACAGTGAAGAAGAAGAAGAAGAAGATACCCCGATCTTGCTTCCCTCTACATCGTGGAGGGATTTTTCGATATGGGAATTTTCGATTACTTCTGGGCCTCATCCTCCTCCACTCCCCTCACCACCTCCACCTATCTCACCCACACCATCGATGGTTTCCACCACTTCAAGATCAACGGCTACTCCCTCTGCAAGGGCTTGGGCGCCGGAAAATACATAGCCTCCGAAACGTTCACGGTCGGCTGGTATTCCTGGGAGGTCCGCTTCTATCCGCATGGGCATTCCCCCGAAGAGAAATCGGAGTTCGTTTCCTTCTGCGTGGCCCTCGCCAGCGAGGGGACCGACGTTAGTGCCCTGATCACATTGCATCTGATCATGTTACCGGACAGGAAACATGAGCACACAGTGTTTGATGGGAGTGACGAAATACAGACGTTAAAAAATCAAGGAAGGTTCTGTTATGGCTCTTAATCTGTCGTTGGTTCTTCGCTTATATGCAAATTTTGATCCTGAAAATCTTTTCTTTTTTCGTCACTACTGTCAATAGCAACGAACTCCAGTAACTTATGGGTCATTAAATACTCATTCTCTTCTTCTTCAGCATAATCTACTGGATCATCTTCTGGTTTTGGACCACAGACAAGATGATTCGATTCATTGATTTGTTTTAACTGTATGGACTCTTGTGCATGATCTCATTCTCTGGGGTTGGTATAGTTACACCTTGTCGCCATCCAGGATCACTCGTGTAAGAGTGATCAGTGGGGAAAACAACTTTGATATGGATTTCATAGCCAACCTCGCCCTGCCGAAAATAAATGGGGGCACCCCTCTTCCTCTCCCACGATCTGATTCGTGGGAGAGGAAGGGGCAGCACTTTCAAAAAACTGTACACAAGTTTTTTGAAAGTGCTGCATCCCCCGCACCCAAGTTTTTTTAAGGTGCTTCACACCTGCACCCGCACCCATGTGACATAGGGACCTTTAGTTATTTGGTTGCATATTTTAAATATAAGTGATGATGTGTTTTAAATATATAAAAATTTGTATGTCTTTATTTGTTTGTCATAAAAAGAATAATATAAACATGATTTATCTAAGCCCGACCATATGGATTGGCCGTTAATTATCTAATATGTATAATGGAAAAAATATATATGACCATAAAAACAATAATGTATACTTAGTGATTAGGTGGCATTTAGTGACATAATTAATATCCAAGTACCAATCGTATGAACTATGGAAAAGTAAATTCATTTTTTACGAGTATATTTAGCATTACAATCAACTAATTAATATGATTTATAAACTTCGTTTTCACTAAAGTGTTGTCAGTTGTGGAATTGACATATTGATAATTCGTCAAGATTATCAATGTAAGAATTTTAAAACTTAAAACAGCAAATAATAGTAGCAGGATAAGCAAGATGGGGATGAGTGAGAGTAAAAAATTTATTGTCTAGATATTTTGTACCAAGAATATGAAACTTTTCGCCTACTTTCCCTAATGTGTTTGTAGACTTCTGCTCATTTGGAATGCAGTAATTGCATCAGTTTGACTGCCTTGACCTTTGCAAAATGTTTACATCTTTCTGATTGTCTAAAGGGTCATTCTGTTTATGACTAAATATTTTGTATTTGATCAATGTAATATTTATTTCTCTTTAGTTTTTAATATGTTTCCTTGATTTTATTTTTTATTAGCCATTTAATATATTTCCTGATATTTGATGTGTCAGGAAAATTGTTAATCCCTTGCTTGTAGTATACATGAAAAAAGCCTCACATGGTTTCTTTGTGCAACTAGTCATGATGAGTGTGCTTGGTAATGTGCAGCTGCCGCCCACGTTCGCTCCTGAGATCTTATTTAGAACAGTCGAAGTACATTCAAGATGATTGCCTTTCATTTTGCTGTAGTATTGAAGTCGTTCAATCACCCACAAAGAGAGTTACTATTTCAGTACCACCCTCTAACATTCGACACCAATTCGGACAGCTCTTGGAGAGTGGAAAGGATGCAGATGTGAGCTTTATGGTTGATGGGGAGACATTTGCTGCCCACAAGTTTGTACTTGCCACACGTTCACCTGTATTTCGTGCTTTGCTTTTTGGACCAATGAGAGATCAGAATACAAGTAGTATAGAGGTTAAAGACGTGCAAACACCAATTTTCAAGGTTGTCAAATGTCGTTTTAGAGTCATGTTTTCTTTTATTAGAGACTTTTTTGGACTTTCAATCAATTTCTAAGACTGCTATCTATCTATCTAAGTACTTTGGTGGCATTAATGGTTTCTTTATGTAAAATTTTTAGTGAACAACTCAATATGGTTCTTTTTGTTGTGGCTTTTGCAGGCTTTACGCCATTTTATATACTGGGATAAGCTTCCTGCTTTTCTTTTTGGACCAACGAGTATAGAGGTTAAAGACATGCAAGCACCAATTTTCAAGGTTGTCAACTGTACTTTTAGAGTCATGTTTTCTTTCTCTTTTACTCGAGACTTTTTTGGACTTTCAATCATTTTCGAAGACTGCTATCTATTTATCTAAGTACTTTGGTGGGCCTAATGGTTTCTATATGCAAACTTTTCTGTGAACAACTCAGTATGGTTCTTTTTGTTGTGGCTTTTGCAGGCTTTACTCCATTTTATATACTGGGATAAGCTTCCTGATATGCAAGAGCTCGCGGGTGTAGATCCAAAATGTGGTTCAACTTTAATGGCACAACATCTGCTAGCAGCAGCTGACCGCTATGACATAGAGAGACTAAGGCTGCTTTGTGAATCTAAGCTCGTTGAGGAACTCAGCATAGATACAGTTGCAACAACTTTAGCCCTGGCAGAGCAGCACCATGGTGCTCAGCTTAAAACAGCTTGTCTCAAATTTATTTCAGTGTTGGCAAATTTGAAAGGTACCTAGACCCCTAACTTATTTTCTCTCCACTTGATTTTTGAATGTTGAACAGAGACCAGTCCAAGGTTTCACAACCTGGATTGTCACTAAAAAGTTGTGAATCAGTTTGATTCACTGTGGATTTTGAACTCAACAAAATAAAAACTGGAAGATGATAAAAAAGTAGTTCCAATTAACCATTCTTTATTTTTATCCAGGACTGCAATACTAATGATATTAACATGTTTTTATCATAATGTTGCAGCTGTTATAAAAACTGAGGGTTATAAGTATTTGATGAAGAGTTGCCCATCTATTTTGGCTGAACTCTTGGAGCATGTCGGAGAGCATTCAAGATAAGCTGGATAGAAGTGATAACAATGGAAGAAGGTTGAAACCTTGAACAATTATTTGCACTCTATTTTATGAAACTGTTCAAATGTTTTGTTATTTCTCCCTTTTTTCAACGCATTAATTTTCAGTTATTGAGCATATTCTTCGTGTAGTGGGGGTTTTGGCATTAGATCTTCAAGCTTTTCGAAGTACCTTAACTGCAGTACTTTTTTTTTTGACAAATATATCTAAGGTTAGGCAGACCCCTACCAGTTATACAACCATACCATTTGTTATTCTAACTTGCAACGTCCCAACACAAGGTGATGTGCATTATCTGCTCCTGCTAGACAAGCGGAGCCCCTGTTTGTTTTTAAACCATATCTTTTTATCACCATCTAAACCATGAAATATGTATTGTACACAAGTCTGTTCTATCCCAGACATTTCATAACTCTCCATATGCACACCTAGCTATGGCAAATGCTTATAACAGTCTTCCTAGTAGGAGTCTGACACATGTAAAATTCGACACTTCAGTTTCAGATATCCTTGTCATCATTTAGTAAAGATCAGCAATTGAAGGCCGTAATCCAAAAAATGCTGGTGTTTTTGGCAATTCAAAAATCAACGGCTGAAAAGTATTGAAAGGAACAAGATCCAAGTGTAGATTCCTATTATATCAACTATCTTAAATCCTACCAACAGGGCCTCCCCCTTGTTTGCCTAACCACAGCTTTCTTCAAAAAATTGCAAGTTAACAATTTGCATCAATGAGATCCTATAGGGAATACTATGACAGGAGATGATATAGGAGATGAATGAAACCGTGATTATACATGGAGCCAGGTATAGTTTGTAAAATTTTATACTAGACCCGGGCCTGACCCGAGTTCTGATTAAGATCTGCAAATTTTTAATGTAAAAATGATAAAAAGTTATTATTTTACTGGGTATGGCCTGGTCTGATTATCGGGTCCAAGTGTGGTTTCTCTTATATTGGGTGCAATTAAACCCAATATATTGGGGACAGTTCTGGTTTTACCTGGGTCCGAACCAAACACGACCCGTTGACACTTCTAATATATTATTGTTTCGCTGAGTGCATGTTTAAGTTTTTGCGTTCTTGACATGGCTCTAACTATATGCCTAGCAACATACAAGTCAAACATTGTTTTTGAGAAGCTGGTCTAGATTTTGGTCAACAAATAGGATCGATATCACAAATAATGGACACAATTAGTTATGGTAATTAGTTTGTCTTATTTATGGCATCATGTGTTTTAGCATATTATAAAAAAAAAATGGTTGAGAAACAGATAATTAATTTTCACCTACCAAGTTCTCGTGAGAATTTTAACATTGGGTAAGAAAGAGTCTTTTAGGGTATGTTTGATGCACTGTTTTCAGCATAATTTAGACGGAAATCTTATTGAGAACTGAGATTTCCGACAAATGTTGAACGCGGGGAATGGCTGGTAAACAAACAAAACAACTCATCACTCGACTCATCCCAAGATCGTTTGTGTTATGGTCAGCCGAGTAAGAGATTGTTCATTATCAGGAGTGGAGGTAAATATCAGCCAGGTTGGGCAAGTACCCTTACCCAAATGCTGTGCCCCCCAAAAACTTACCCACCCAACTATAGATATATAAAATAATGGGTATGTGCTAAATGAAACATCCTAAATGAGTTTTTCATTTTTTTTGTTTTATTTTTAAATTCACTTATGTACTTGATTTTATACTGACTTCTTGAAGTGTTAGATACGACACATTGGTGTGTTTTTATGACATTAAAAAAATCAATGGTCTAAAATCTTTGTAAATTTTTGAGGCTCCAAATATTTTTTTTTCATCAAAAACACATGGTCCATGTTTGAATTCCTTGCAAATCGATCATGCCCACCCCTCACTTTTTCATGTTTTTGCTAGTATCAGTCCAGATGCCAACAGTTACATGAAGCAACAGGCCATGTTTGGCAGCCTTGAATTGGAGGTTGTGTTGTGGTTTCCCCCATGCTCTCATACTCTTTTGTTCTTTGAAAGCAGTGGCTTTGCGAAACAATGCATTGAAAATGGTGTTGGCATGCAGACTCCCAACACCGCACTTCAACACCATTCACAGAATCACAAGAGGTTTTTTTTGGCAAATCCATCTGTCAACATCACTCACTGGCAAAACAATATTTTGGCGACACATTGAAACCATGTTTCCATCCCAATGCAAGGCTCTCAAACATAGCCAATTGCTCTACACTCAAATGTTGTAAATAGTTCCAACTCAGTCAGATCCAGATGGGTTTCAATCTGATCCAAATATCGGAATTAATGTACCTGGATTCATGTCTCTGTAGTTGAATAGTTTATGACCTGTAGGTCCCAGGCCCTTTAGTCTCGATGGGATGGCTTTAAGTTAAAAATTTTATAATATTACCAACATTTTGAAAATTACTTTGTTGATTCCACCACTAGTTTGAAATATATCCCCGAAAACCATCATATTATTGCAAGGTTTTCGAAACCACTCTATTTCTAGCATACCACGATATTATTGCATTTTTTTATATATGGTAGTTAAACGTTTAAATTTTTTGCATGATCTTTGTTATTAGTCTTACATACTAAGAATCTTGGATAGTTTCTTGAGAAAAACTAGGGGCCCTTAATTTCACTGCAAGGTGAGGGATGGGAAAAGGCTCAAATTTCATGGAAATCGGGGGTGGGGGGAGCTGGGGCCCATACCTACTTGCATGCACTTTCTATCTCTTTAGTTTGGGTGTTTGCTTCACCCATGGTGAGAAAAGCTGGGGGCTTTCTTGCCAACGTGGGCTGCAACAAATTATCACAAGTTTTTTCTTTGCTGACAAAATCCCAAGGTTTGCCATAAGGTTACATTTATACATACAACTTGCAAAAGTCACCAGGTTAACAGGACATCACAAGCACGAAACCTACGGGTACCATCCCTTGCTACAAGGTCGAAGCTGGGTGTGTTCGTCGGTCGGCGGCGGGATGCGCCTCATGGGTTTTACAAACCGGAGGCCAGCCAGTGTGTGGTGGGTAATTGAGAGGAGAAAGGGGGGAGGGGGGGGGGGGGGGAGTTTCCCTTAGACTATGAAAAGGAAAAATGCTGTTGATTAGGAAAAAAAATCCTTTCTATAATTATAATATTTGTGCAAGATAACACCAGGGCCTGTTTATTTCAAGGCATTTGAAGGCAAAATCCTGACCTAGTGGGAAAGTGCATGCCTTTTATACATTGCTGAAACAAGCACCAAAAGATAGGTGAGAAGTTTTTTTTTTCCACAGTGAAAGCTGGAGTTAGGCAGACCCCTACCAGTTATACAACTATACCATTGGGATTCGAACTTGCAACCTCCCAAAACACACACACACACACACGAGACCCATAAAGAATGTGTATTAGAAGGCCAAAGAAACAAGAAGAACTCAACACATTCAACGCATCTAAACGAAGTTCATGCATCCTTCGGTTCTCTGGTTAACAATGCAAATGGGTTGGATTTGGTTTGGACGTAGGATCTGACCTGATCAGATTCAATATCGGTTAAGCTACACTTTTACGAGTAATGGATTTTATATGTCAAAATCAGATCTAGATTCGGTTTCGGGTTCGTATGTACAACTCTAAAACTGAATCTGACTTGTTTAGTTAATCGGATATGAAACGCTTTACCGTGTCCGATTAAACAGTAATGTGTCGGCAGGATATTCAAAGTTCAAACCAAACTCAATAGTCAACATTTCGGATCGGACCCACCTAGGTCCACACTGGTTCTGACCATTTTTCAGCCGTTTTTTTAAACCCCACCACAGCCCATATTGTGGGCTCACCCAGTTTGGTTATACCAAAGTCTAAGTCACGAGTCATGACTACGTGTAGACGAGCTCATGTACCTTTAATTATGTTGCCCCAGAGCACCGTTTGATCTTATTTTTAAGGAAAGTTTTCATTTTTTTTATTACTTTCTTAAAAGTTTGACGGCCAGATCTTGGGCTTTGCCTCAAGGTACATGAGGACAATGCTCATGTAATCACTACTCTTCTAGTCTTCTTTGTGGCCTTCCATCCTCAAGATTGACGGTCAAAATCGTGCTATCGGCATTCACATCTCTTTATTATCTACCAACCCACCATGCTCCACGTCATTATTGTCCGTGTGCATTTATATGTATCTTGTACGCAAATGACTTACGAGATGCTTCCGAGATTCCGTTTGAGAGAAAGATGAGCTTTCACGATTTTACCAAAAAGCCCACTTGCTTGACCAAATACAACAAGGCTGCCAAGAGTCAACGACTAAAAAGTTGGACCCCCTTCTTGACCTAGGCCATGTCACATTGGTCGTTCACTAAGGCTTCGTGGGTGGAATGAGATTGCTGGATGTTTAGGTCACACTACCCTAACTGTGGGGTCTTGGGTTCGAATCCCAAAAGGGGTTATCGCTCAGCTTTGACTATCACAAAAGACCTTCAGGTTAGTTGGTCTTCTTTGGTGATTAGACTTGGGTAGAGTTTCGGTCAACCGTCAACATACTTCACATTTTACTTGGCTTTCATCTTTAAGTTTGTCCGGTGGTTAGCCTTAGTAGGAGCCATAGTGACAAAAGTTTTAAACGGCAATTTCTCCGGAGATTTTTAACTTTCTGCATATATTTCTCAAGTTTTTTTTGGCAAAATCTTGAAAAAATATAAAAAAAAATCAAATAATTTCTCAAAAAATCTAAAATCACAATATTTTGTAATCTCGCAAAAAATACCATTTTTAACTTTCAAAATATAATTCGTAAATCTCACGATATTTATCGCTATGGTCGGAGGTTGAGTCATTTACAAACATAATTGAACTTTTGTTGCACTTGAGTGTATCAACTTATAAGTCTTTTTTTTTTAATCTTTATTTGCTTCTCAGGAGCTCATTTTGGTAGAGTGAAACTGAACCTTTCTCGGTTATGAAAATTTATGAGAAGCTTGTTTTTTATAATATGTCAAACTTCCTTGATATTGAAATGATTTTCTTTTGAATTTATTTTCATTTTGAAACTTGGTAGAATATTATTTTCATTTTGAATTTATCTTTTATTGTCAACCTACATATCAATTGTGTGCTTAAAAATGCCTAAATTTCAAATCAAAACATTCCATATACTTTGTATAATCAGGGCTTTGACCAGGAGGTAGTATTCTCTCAAGAGCAACTGTGACTTTAAACAAGACTCAGACCAAGACCAAGTTGACTTAGACCTCACCTAGACAAACCCCATCAGAGTCAAGTATGACACTTTGTTGTCAAGCACCCTGGACCAAGATTAGTTTAGAGAGTCTTGGATAACTTGCCCAAGCAAATTTATTGTTTCTTGTAACCCGGCCGATTTCGAGCTCTCGATGGCTTCTCATCTGCAAACTAAGTCGAGTCCAAACCTGATTTGGATCAGGAATGAGTCTGACTCTGACTTGGATCCTGCAAATTCGGGACTGATGTGAACATTCGAGACCAAAATCTATATCCAAGGTCGGGACTTGCCATATAATCGGGTTTATAACAGTTCAAGGTCCGACCCGCACGTAGCAGGCAAACACAGGTAACCTATCGAGGACAATGGTAGTTTAGTAAATTCTAGGGGCACGAAGGGCAAATGTCAGTCCTCAGTCTCCAGTCAACAAAAGTCGGAAACAAGAGCCGTCCTATTGGTGTGAAATGGATGCTCTGCCTATCTGGCAGCAGTAACCCATGGCGTCACGCTCTCAGCCGTTCGATCACAGAAGGACCTTCGATAATCAGACGTGGCAAAATCTGATCCGTCGGACTCTCGGATGTCGTTGATCTTTGAGTCAACTGGTAGCCAGAATCTTTGGCTAAGTGGGATGCATGCTTCAGCTAATTACAAGCCGACACGTATCAAGAAGAGATATTATATATATAGTTCGCCGGTTTAGCTCTGGCACCGCAAAGAACGGACTCGTGTTCTCCGGCAAAGCGCGAGAAGATCCGAGCTCTCTCCGGAGACGAAATATACCAAAAAGACAAATTTCCGGTGTTATCTGTATATCTTGCGGCATACATATTTCCGTTTCTGGCGTTTATCAAAGAATTGCTCGATTTTCCGACCAATTCATCACCGGATTCCGGTGCGATCGGCTTTCCCGGACGTCGCTGCACCTCCCGGATCTCCGTAGATCGCTCATATCGGAAGGATAGGATCGGCTCAGGTAAATCTCTCGATCTCTGACTCTTGAGATTCCATCATGTAGTTCTGTTTTAGTGCGAATTTATGCTTCTGCCCTTCATTGGCTCGTGAATTTTCCATCTTTTCCGGCAAGAATTCGACGTATATCTTTTGAATTTAGATCAGAAATTTTAAAGGATTAGTGCTGGTTATTATTTTTTTCTATATTTAATTTGATAATGGAGTCGTTTTCATCATGTTGTTCCATTCGGACGTTTCCGCTTCCTCTGTTTCTAATGCAAATTACTTGTAGAAGGTATGAACCGAAGAGAAGAAAGGAAATTTAAATATTTAGAGGAAAATGTATTAAATTAGTTCTTCTAGAGGTTTTCCTACTCAACTTGTTTGGAAATTATTAGTTTTTCTGGGAGAAGAATGGAGATTTTGTGGCTATAAAGTTGCTCGGTATTTGGTTGAGAGAGAGAGAGGTCTCTGTTTATGCTTGGTGCTTTAGGCTTCTCGATGGAGAAGTTCGGTGTTTTGAGGTGTTAAAAGAGGGTTCTGCACGGAGTTTGGAGTTGTCACGGTAAACACCGTGAAGATTTGGGCGAATCATTGTCACACATATAAGAGATATTTTGAAAATATCGTGCTATGTTGAAAATCACCTCAATAGGGAAAATATCATGATATTCCCAAGATATGGGAGATCTGAAATATCGTGATAGTACCACGATATTTTCAGTTCCAGTTACCCTTTATTCCCTATTTATTATGTTTCTTTTTAAAAAAGTTCAATTTCTTTTAACTATCCAGATTTTCTTAGAAAACCTCTAATTTTCAAGATATTCACTTTGCTGAAAATTATCCAAGATTAAGGCTTGTGACTATTGAATCAATCGTACTAAATATCTTTCATGAAATGAAACAATCTCTCTCTCTCTCTCTCTCTCTCTCTCTCTCTCTCTCTCTCTCTCTCTCTCTCTCTCTCTCTCTCTCTCTCTCTCTCTCTCTCTCTTCTTTTGGATCTCCATCTCTGAGAAGCTGTTGGAATTCGGTTTTCACATGACTTGTTGTCAGATTATGGTTTAGTTAATTGCGTTTAGGACTTAAAACTTCCTTTTTCCTGTTAGTTCGTTACTTTTCTTTATATGATCTGGAAGTGGTTGGATACACATGCATATCCAGAAACGAAGGATACAATTTTCTAAATTATCCTACTGTTATTGGTAAGAGATGCCAACCTTTTTTTTTTATTGTTACACCGAGAAACCCTGACCGCGGTGCCAGGTAGATCATAGAACACCCAGGGGTGAAACCCCGAAGCTAGGACCCTCGCTCCTTGGAGTGTCAACGGGTTTGGTTCGGACCCAGGTGAAACCAGACTTGGACCAGATTTTTAGGTATGGTATCAGGTCCGAACCCGGGTCTAATCAGGTCCACTATAAGAAAACCATACCCGGATCCGATAAAAACTACATGAACCATACCCGGCAAAACCACATTTTTTTATCATTCTTACATTGAAATTTTGTGGGTCTTAATCAGAACTCGGGTCGGGTCTGGATCTGGTATAAAATTTCACAAACTATATCCAAGTCCATGTATTAATCGGACCTTCGGGTCCGGACCCGAGTTTTCTTATTTATCACCATACCCTATAGGGTTTGGTTCAAGTCGGGTCCAGGTAAACCATGCCCGTTGACAACCCCTACTCGCACCCAGAGCCTATGCGTCACATAGGCCAAAACGCCAAACTTATCAGTATACTTCAGGAAAGCATTTTATGCTAACAAGGTCAAGGGAGAAATTGGTTGGTAGACAACAATGGCATTGCAGACTAGGGATGCAAATAGGTCGGATCCAAGATGGAGGTTTTGCAATTTTTTGGCTGTTCGGAATCGGACTCTCCATAAGTTTAGCTGTTCTGAATCCGATCCGTTTGCGTTTCTGTTGGGGACCAATGTTGTGATTTATAAAACCTTTCTAGCTTGCAGAGTATGCGGTTTTTCCCAAAATTTCCTCATGTCTTGTTAATTCTAGAAATACTGAGCGTATGCAACTGGGACATCACGTGAAACAGATCTCGACTTTTGTGCTACAGTCCGAGTCCTCAGTACTCCTCATTTACTGGATCTCTGAATTACTAAGATTTGACAAGTAATTTCAGAGTCTATGGAGTGTTAAAGTTTTTTTACTGTGACCAATTCATAGTTCTAAGGTGGATCCAGAGTCAAGCTGCTGGGTCAAAACTGGCCTCACCTATTATTCGGCCAGGGTCTCAAACGGAGAAAGGTTGACCAACCAGCGAGCAGCGTGTGTAGCCAGGAACAGTTAGTTGTCACACGTGTTGCATTTGCATTGCCCATTACCCGAAAATGAGTTTGTTTCAAATCATGTGAGCCCAATGAACCGATGAAATTACGACAATTCTTCCATTCCACATAATTGTGAGAAATTTTTTTTTTCAAAAGGCAAGCTGGGGTTAGGCAGACCCCACCCGTTATTATTCAACGTACCACTGGGTTTTGAACCTGTGATGTCCCACCACATGGAAACAGACGTGCACGGACAACTCCTACCTACCACGCGGAGCCCCATTTTTTTTTTTTTTTGTGGCAGAGGGATTCGATTCTGGGCCTTGAGCTTGACACAGGACCCTGCTTACCTACCACGTGGGAAACCACCGGGTAACCACTTAATTGTGAGAACTTCGTCGCGCACAAAGTGGTCCCAAAATCAACAGGACCTCTGAATGAGGACTGCCAATGGGTCGAGTTTACCTTGGGTAACCGACTCAACCGAACCTGAAAATTTGAGTATGGGCATAACAGAGTACTGATCCAAATGTTATTCGGATTGACTCTAACCCAAACCGTATGGAAGATGTCTCTTGTGTAAAAGAAAATCGGTATAAATTGAATGCTCCGAGAGAAAAGAATAAATTATGTTTCCATAATATGCCTCCGTTCCCCTTCCGACCAGGAATCATAGTCCAGGTGCACGTGTTTTTGTATCCTCAAGGATTGAGATAAGGTGCAATGTGATTGCACACTTTAAGTGTGCTGCTGCACCTTATCACGCACCATTTGTTGGGCTCCACAGCTGATAGGCTGTACCCCCAAATATGGTGTGTGGATATGATGCGTGATCAGCAGCATACTTAAAAGTGTGCAATCCGTTGCACCAGATCTTCCCTCGTGCTCACCTCCGGCCCGCTATTTTTGCGTCTCTGTGTACCCTGTTGTGTAATAGACCATTTAACAAGGGAGAAGTGTGCTGGTAGCCCTACTTTCCCTTGTCCCTCTATGATCTCTCGAGTTATTTTTTCTTCCTTGCATAGAAGAAATCACTTCCCTGTTGCGAACTATTTTAATCTTTCTTCTTTCGTTTGTTAGCCCTCTAAGGAGGTCTCCCCAGTTTTGCTTCCTCAGGATAGCCTTTTTTCGACTTGCATCACTTGAAAAGATATTTTTCTCATCCCCTTGTTTGGTAGGTATAGCAAGTCTCTCTCTCTCTGGAGGTTATTTACAAACAAGGGACTTGGAATCTTTCAGAGCAAAATATTACCGTTTTGAATTGAAATATTCATGTTGGTATCCCTTTTACATGAAATATTTGTTCTTTCCCTCCTCATCTTCCTTCTCTCCAGTACAAACAATTGTGATCCTCCTTGTTCAACCTCCTCCTCATTCTCTAAACACACTTCTGTCTTGTTATGCAGGATAAGTGAATCAGCAACACCGTGAAGAAGACTCTCAACCATCTCCTTTAATCAAGGGGAAGAAGAAGAAGAAGAAAGAAAAAAAAATGGTGGTGGCAAAGAGGAAGGGCTGGTCGTGCGGCAAGGATGATTTCTTCCCGGAGGAGTCCTTCAGCAATTGGGGAAGTTACCTCAACGCCCTCAAGGAGACGAAGACCCGGCTGACGGATCGGATCATGACTCGGTCCCTGGACCAGACCGAGCTCAACGAGGTGCGGGCCAGGAGCCAGCATGACATGAAACGGACCCTCACCTGGTGGGACCTCATCTGGTTCGGTGTGGGGGCCGTCATAGGCGCCGGCATATTCGTCCTCACTGGGTTGGAGGCCCAGTCCCAAGCAGGGCCCGCTGTGGTGCTCTCCTACGTGGTCTCCGGCATCTCGGCAATGCTCTCTGTCTTTTGCTACACCGAGTTCGCCGTCGAGATTCCTGTTGCAGGTTTGCCCCTTTTTCTTCCTCACCCACTTATTTCTCCCAGTAGATCCAGTGATAGAGACCGAGTACTTTACAAAGCACCCGGGCCACACAAAACATAGAAAATCGCTGCACATGTAACGATTTTCTGTATTTTGTGTTTTACACATAAATTTGTTGCATGCATAGTGATTTTTCGTATTTGGTTTTACACGTAAAATAACTGCACTCTGATTGCAAGATTCGTTTGGTTCATCCTTTGCCATTATTATTCAACAAAGGCATTTTTTTTCATCAACTTATGGGCAAGAATTCTTGCAGTTATAAGCTTATAGCTTCGAAAAATAGAGCAATAGCAGTGAGATATATCGTCCTTATTGACCTCCATCGATCCTTGTAGTACCCGAGTACTTTTAAAAGTACTTGGGCCTGCTCACATAACCATGCCTCGCGTTGATCTGATATGTCTGTGCAGGTGGTTCCTTTGCTTATCTTCGAGTTGAACTTGGAGATTTTGTAGCTTTCATTGCGGCTGGAAACATTCTTTTGGAGTATGTAATTGGCGGAGCAGCGGTAGCTCGGTCCTGGACATCTTATTTCGCCACTCTTCTAGGCCACCAGCCTGATAAGTTCCGGATCATCACAAACCTCGCCACAAACTACAACAAGCTTGATCCCATAGCTGTTGGAGTCATCATCATCATCGGCATCATCGCTTCCCTTAGCACCAAGGGAACTTCGCGCTTCAACTACATTGCATCCATAATTCATATGCTAGTAATTGTGTTTATCATCGTCGCCGGCTTGACGAAGGCCAAAACCAGCAACTACTCAGATTTCGCCCCCTACGGCGTTCGTGGCATCTTCAAGGCCTCTGCGGTGCTGTTCTTTGCATATGTGGGCTTTGACGCGGTCTCGACGATGGCCGAAGAGACCAAGAACCCGGCTAGAGACATACCAATCGGTCTAGTGGGCTCGATGACTATCACAACATTTTGCTACTGCATCATGGCCGTGACCCTCTGCCTGATGCAGAACTACAAAAGCATTGATGCTGATGCACCCTTCTCAATTGCATTTGGGAATGTGGGAATGAAATGGGCTAAGTACATTGTAGCATTTGGTGCACTGAAGGGGATGACAACGGTCCTTTTGGTGAGTGCGGTCGGCCAGGCCCGGTACTTGACCCACATCTCGAGGACTCATATGATCCCTCCTTGGTTCGCGCTCGTCAACGAGCGGACTGGTACACCGGTTAATGCAACCGCCGTTATGCTAGCGGCCACTGCTATCATTGCCTTCTTCACCAGCCTCAACATCTTGTCCAACCTGCTGTCCATTTCAACCCTGTTCATCTTCATGTTGGTGGCGGTGGCTCTGCTGGTACGCCGGTACTATGTGTCCGGTGAGACGACCAAGTCTAACCAGATGAAGCTGATCTTCTTCATTGTGTTGATACTTGGGTCCTCTATTGCTACTGCGGTCTACTGGGCTGCCAGCACAAATGAGTGGATTGCTTACTGTATCACTGTGCCCATATGGTTCTTGGCAACACTGGGCCTGGACATCTTCGTGCCTAAGGCCAGGGCTCCGAAGCTGTGGGGTGTTCCACTCGTGCCGTGGTTGCCGTCAGCCTCGATCGCAATCAACATTTTTCTGCTGGGCTCGATCGATTCGAAATCGTTCATGAGGTTCGGGATATGGACTGCATTCCTTCTGGTGTACTATTTCCTTGTGGGTCTTCATGCATCTTATGACACTGCAAAGGCGTCGGAGCCCAGCAAGTTGAACTCAGTGGAAGAGGGTCAGTCCGGCTCGGCAGGACGTAGTTGATAGTTGGTTGCTTCAATTGTTCGGATCTATTTAGCCTAGTGATTGCTTTCTTCCTTTCTTGTGCTTTCTGTTAATTATGTCTGTTGTATATGAAACAGTTGATGAAGGATTTAAAAGTTTCAATCTCTCTCTCACTCTCTCTCTATATACATAGTAACATATATATTATTTATGTGTGACTGTTGTATAAAAAACAGTCGATGAAGAAAGGGTTTAAAAGTTTCAATCTCTCTCCCTATATATATATATATATATATATATATATATATATATATATATATATATATATATATATATGAAAACCTACATATGTGTTCACAGCATGATTGCTCTACTAGAAAAGGACACTTGGATCATGCATTTTGAATGAAAAAATGGTATTTTGAGCCGGAATACCATTACTAGAAATGGACAGCATGATTGCTTTACTAGAAATGATTTTTGAAACTTTATAAAAACATATTCATGCATTAAAATCAAATGTTCAAAGAACTGATTCCTTTGAAAACAACTGCATAGATCACATCTGAAAAAATATTGAAAATCTAATAAATATTTCTTATGTAGGGTAATGGAAACCTACCCACTAGAAAACCTATATCAACCCTACCACTAAGAAACATGCCATTGGATTTTCGAGGTTTCTTCAAAATTCTAACCTTACATATATGACCTATGTGGTTGTTTTCATAGGAATCAGTTCTTGGAGCTTTTGATTTCAATGCATGGATAAGTTTTTATAAGGTTTCAAAAATCAATGACTTCAATTTTCATAAAATTTTGAGGCTTCAAATACCATTTTTTCATCCAAAATGCATGGTCCAAGTGTTAATTTCTAGTAAATCAATCACGTTGATCACATTTGTAAGGTCAAAATTTTGAAAAAACACCAAAATTTTTAAAATGTTTCTTAGTGGGTAGGGTTAGTAGGTTTTCTACTAAGTATATATATAGTGATGGGTAGGTGCCTGACACTTTCTGGTGCTTATCTCGTGCCTACCAAGCTTTGGAAAGATTGTTTCTAACTTTTTTTTAAATCTGACCATACATATGTGATATACATGCTTGATTTTGTGGGAATCAACTTTTGTATTGTCCGATTCTGACACCAAATTAGTTTTTATAATATTCAAAAATCAAGGGTCTACCCATTTTAAAATATATTCAATGCTTAAAAATTATTTTTTCTCAAAAAAAATAATCCAAATGTTATTTTCTAGCAAATCAATCACGCAGAACACATCTATAAGGTCGGATTTTTTGAAAAACAACTTGAAAACCCCTATCCAAGATAGGTAGGCACAAAAAGCTTCAGGCACATTCTAATTGGATTTTATGTATTTTCTACAATTCTGACTCCACAAATGTGTTTGAAGTGGTCTTTACTAGGACTTGACACCTAGATCATGTTTCTACGATAAAAAAATATTTGGAGCCTCAAAATTTTACAAAGATTTTGGATCATTGATTTTTCAAATCTTTTTTTTTTTTCGACAGAAAAAGCTGGGGTTAGACAGAACCCTACCAGTTATACAACCATACCATGGAGTTCGAACTCTCAATGTTCCAACACAAGGTATCCTGCACTAACTGCTCCTACCAGACAAGCAGAACCCAGGCCCGTTGGTGATTTTTCAAATTTTTATAAAAACTTACTCATGCATCAAAATCAATCTCCAATAGCTGATCCCTCTAAAACCAAGTATGTATATCACACATCTATGGTAAAAAAAAAGATCCTGAAAAATCCTTTTAACATGTTTCACTTAGCATGTTCTTGTCACTCGTGTGTGGTGTGAGCATGTGCACTGTGTACGTGTATGAAAGTATCAATTC
This sequence comes from Nuphar pumila, assembly GCF_984573655.1. Taxonomy (NCBI): domain Eukaryota; kingdom Viridiplantae; phylum Streptophyta; class Magnoliopsida; order Nymphaeales; family Nymphaeaceae; genus Nuphar; species Nuphar pumila. Next base: position 15,508,701 of record NC_143255.1, read on the forward strand.
AACAAATGAGGTGCATTCTGTTTTTTCCGTTTTCCTTATTTGGATATCTCTGAATCTCTTTCACTCTTTTTCCGTAATTATAGATTCTGATTGCCGTTACATCTGGATAAAGATGTAACGGCCAGTTTATATTTTTCACTTTTTTCCATTTCAAACTTCAATAGGTGAGAACTAAGAATTTATTGACGACCTTTTTTTTCTCTTCTTTTTTTGTTTTGTTTGATTCTACTAACCGTTGATCTCCCAGATGAAGGGTATTCAACCAATGTGATAGTTTTGCTCCTTGTTGACGGCAACCACCATGCCAATTATGAACCCACTAGACTTTGCAGGAATTGCACAAGCATCCTTTTTTGTTCTTGGGGTCTCAGTCACTGAGTTCATTGGGGTAAAACCTGGAGGCCCCTTTTGCCCACAAGAAAGTGTGAAAAGATCAAGTGCAATATGATTGCACAAAATTTGTGAATTAAGCACCTGATCACCCTTTGGGGACAAGCCTGTCAGTTGTCGGGCTCAAGTCCTATGGAGGGGGATCAGGTGCTTAATGCACAAATTTTGTGACATGTGATTGCACCCAATCCGGACTCAAACAAAGTACATTCAACCTTGGCCTCGCAGTAAGGGATGCACACTCATGGGTTTTGAACTTGTGATATCCCGTCAACTCGATGATGTTCATGAGTCGCTCCTACCAAATGAGTATAGTGCTCATCTTACACCCTCTCATCTTTTTTAGAGAGAAATTGACTATATTTTTGAGATGTTTGAGATTTCCTACGTGCAGCTGATTGAGAACATAGCAATGCCATCATGAGGGATCAAGCAGTGACAAATTTATTGCAAAAATTGATGATACCAACTTCAAGCAAATGCTGTTTTAGGTGGTTAGTACAGCAATTGGTTCACGTACAGTCCCTTGGTTTAGATCAAGTTCCATCTTAGAAATAGCCAAACAGGTATCTCTCTAGCTAACTCAGCCGACCAAATAAACCTAGCGGATACACTAGATGGGTCCAGGCGTTTTCTCACCTATAATTGGATGCGGGTCCGAAGCCGGACTTCGAAATCCGGCGAACTTCACATTTAGCGGCCAGGATGCAATTTCCTTGCAATGCATGTGCCCTTGATTACCAGTGGAAGCCCACAATGCTTAGTGAATCAATTTGAGTCAAATTTTGCCAGAACAACCAAATTGAAACTCCCACTTTTTTAGGACTTATTTTGCGTCCAAGTTCGGATGTTTGTTTCTGTACACTTACCTACCTTCTATTTTTACCTCCCTTCAAATCCCCCAAGTTTACCATACCATTCAACTGGAAGGGCTATATTCTGGCAATGGTAAACTACCTAAGTGCAACCTCTCCCTTTGAAACTGTCATTCTATAAATCCCTTCCCTTCCCCACTCTTCCTTTATGCACTTTTTTCCTTTTGGGGAGAAACATTGAGTTCTTTCTTCTTGATCTTCTTCTCCCATGCAGGAAAGATAAAGGGGAATGGTGTTCCTTCACAAGAAAGCACAGGTGAGTGAATTTCCATATAGTAAGTTCATAAACATGTTTGTTTTTTTATTATTTTTTCTTGATAATAGTTAATGTGGTTAAGTTGTGTGTTTGGAATCTCGATTTATGATATTGGAAAGCCATAGATTTGGCATTGCAGTCATACACATCCTTGGGATGCAACAGACATAGGCCATGTATTGAGATTTCTGCCTGCAGAGTATATTGAAATTTTGGTTAGGGTTCTTAGCACCAGGCATTGCAATTTCTCCCATACACAAAAAACTTGCCTTTGGCAATAGATGCAAATTTTCCTGGCTTTCAAATGACTAGGATACTAATATAGAAGCTATTGCTCCCTTACCTGGTGCAGGGGTAATCAATCTGGTTGCCGTATGGTTAAGAATGCAACGTTTAGGGTGCATTTGATTGGCCGGACAAACACCGCCTCAACACGTGGGCAGCGTTTGTTCGGCGTGTTCGAGTCCCGAGGGGGGCACATTGTCCCTGCGCATCAAATGCGGGACAATGCTGCATGGGGACCCGGTGTCCCCACACAATGTTTGTCCCGCGTGTCAGATGTGTCCTTTTAGTGACAAATGTGCTCTGTAGGATATTGATAATCGGTACCCCTAACCTAATAGAAGAATATACTGGGCCACACAAGTATCTTGCATGATTCGGAAAAACTTTTGCAATACTTATAACATCCGAACCTGTAGAATTGTTTCAGTCTTTTTTTATTACTAAAACCATACTTTCATTGAATTGATTTGATGGAAAAACTTGAATTTTGTATGAACAAGTTCTAGTGCAATACGAACACCATATGGTAATGAAAAGTGTCTAATTTAATATATGTTTCTGCTGAATAAACTGGGATAAACACATCTACAGGTTCAAATTAAGCAAAAAGCACATTCAACTATGGTTTTTGGTTGGGTCTTAATGTGCGTGTGTGCGAGCATGTGCTTATTGAAATTACTGGAACGATCACGATGTACGATCGTCCCACTTTATCACGTCCTGATCTTTAGGATCTGATAATGATCCTCTCTCTTATATATCGCAGTTTCCCCTTGGACGGTTACCACATATCGCAGATTTCCTTTGGACGGTTACCACATTTGACGGTTTCAAACCACGTTAATTCTTTGTATCTGCTGTATTTTCTGCACACACCTTCCTTTTATCATGTGTATGTATGACCTCTCTCTCTCTCTTAATTTTATATGAGGTTCCTCCTAAACAGGGCCCCACAATACGCTCAAACTGAAAGATTTTCCATTTTGTATGAGGTTCATGCTGGTACCCTTTTTCATGAATATATATATATATATATATATATATATATAGAGAGAGAGAGAGAGAGAGAGAACGCGTAACAGTGAACAAGTGTTTACTGTTAATGGACTATTTTCCACCGCCCATCGCGGCAGAACATGTTTTTTTTTTCTGCCCATATATATATATATATATATATATATATATATATATATATATATATATATATGTGTATTTTCTGCCCATATATATATATATATATATATATATATATATATATATATATTCGCTCTTTTTCATTTTGCTCCACACACGAATATATGTGATTGTCTTTGTGCAACCTCTTCTTCCTAATTTCAAAAAAAAAAAAAAAACTCTTATTCCTTCATTAAGCTCAACTTGTCTTATTGTGCAGGATAAGTGAGTGAATCAAAAACACCTTAAAGAAGACAAGCCACTAACACCAACATCACAAAGGAAGAAAAGAAAACCAAACTCTCCCCCCCCCTGTATTGAACCAATGGCTAAGAGGAGGGGTTGTGGATGCACTAACGATGATTTCTTCCCAGAGGAGTCCTTCGGTAGCTGGGGCAGTTACTTCAACGCTCTCAAGGAGACCAAGATGAGACTGACGGATCGGATCATGACTCGGTCCCAGGACCATACCGAGCTCAACGAGGTGCGGGCCAGGAGCCAGCATGAGATGAAGAAGAACCTCTCCTGGTGGGACCTCATATGGTTCGGTGTGGGGGCCGTCGTAGGTGCCGGCATATTCGTCCTCACCGGATTGGAGGCCCAGGCCGATGCGGGGCCTGCTGTGGTGCTTTCTTATGTGGTCTCCGGCATATCCGCGATGCTTTCCGTCTTCTGTTACACCGAGTTCGCCGTTGAGATTCCAGTTGCAGGTGAGGCTCCTTGGATCCAATCAACATCAATGTCATAAGCTATATCATAACAACCAAGTGTGATGTACAATATAAACCTGAATGCGGGTTGTGTGCTAAAGTGGAGCAATGTGATTGCATACTTTTAGTGTGATGCTGCACCTGATCATCCACCATCTTTCGGATAAGTCTCTCAGCTTGTGTGGTCTAACAGCAGACAGTGGGTCGAACAGCAAATGGATGGTGATTGGGTGTTGCAGCACATTGCATCTGATTGCACCTGATTCCCATCACCAAATCTCTATCTTGGGATCTTCTCCCCCAGAGAAAATTCTTACTATAAATTAGAAAACCTTGTTTTTGTGGCAAGACTTGGCACATCCTTCTTTCAGTCTAGTCATGTATAGCTTAAGCTTTCATTACACAGTTTGGGCTCCTTTAGGCAATCTGGTTAGCTAATGGTTTGTGTTTTTATGTGCTGATGCTGATCTGATCTCTCTCTGCAGGTGGCTCCTTTGCGTATCTCCGAGTTGAGCTCGGAGATTTTGTAGCTTACATTGCAGCTGGAAACATTCTCTTGGAGTATGTGATTGGCGGAGCGGCCGTCGCGCGGTCCTGGACATCATATTTTGCCACACTCCTAGGCCATAGTCCTGATCGGTTCCGGATCATCACTGATCTGGCCACAGACTACAACAAGCTTGATCCCATAGCAGTTGCGGTCACCATCCTCATAGGTATCATTGCTTCACTTAGCACCAAGGGGGCTTCGCGCTTCAACTACATTGCGTCCATAATCCATGTGTTAATAATTCTATTCATTATCGTCGTCGGCTTGACCAAGGCCCAGCCTAGCAACTATACAGACTTCACCCCCTACGGCATTCGCGGCGTCTTCAAGGCCTCTGCAGTACTGTTCTTTGCATATGTGGGCTTTGATGCTGTCTCTACCATGGCTGAAGAGACCAAGAACCCAGCTAGGGACATACCAATTGGTCTAGTAGGCTCAATGTCTGTTACAACATTGTTCTACTGCCTCATGGCTGTGACCCTCTGCTTGATGCAGAACTACAAAACCATTGATGCAGATGCACCCTTCTCAATTGCATTTGGGAATGCAGGGATGGACTGGGCTAAGTACATTGTAGCATTTGGTGCACTGAAGGGGATGACCACGGTCCTCTTGGTGAGTGCGGTCGGTCAGGCCCGGTACTTGACACACATCTCCCGGACCCATATGATCCCTCCTTGGTTCGCGCTCGTCAATGAGCGGACCGGTACCCCGGTTAACGCTACTGTGGTCATGCTAGCAGCCACTGGTATCATTGCCTTCTTCACCAGCCTCAACATCTTGTCCAACCTGCTGTCCATTTCAACTCTGTTCATCTTCATGTTGGTCGCGGTAGCTCTGCTGGTACGCCGGTACTATGTCTCCGGTGAGACAACTAAGTCAGACCAGAAGAAGCTGATCCTCTTCATTGTTTTGATACTTGGCTCCTCTATTGCTACCGCGGTCTACTGGGCTACCAGCAACGGGTGGGTAACCTACTGTGTGACTGTGCCGGTATGGTTCTTAGCTACACTAGGCCTGGCCATCTTCGTGCCCAAGGCCAGGGCTCCCAAGCTGTGGGGCGTACCGCTTGTGCCGTGGCTGCCATCGGCTTCGATCGCGATCAACATCTTTCTGCTGGGCTCGATCGATGTAGCATCATTCATGAGGTTCGGGGTATGGACTGCATTTCTTCTAGTGTACTATCTCCTTGTGGGACTCCATGCATCTTATGACACTGCAAAATCCTCCGAGCCCAGTAAACTAAGCTCAGTAGAACAGGGTGGACAAAATTAAAGCTGGGTTGCATAAATGGCTCTAGACGTTTTATGTTTGATGCAACTCTCTCTCTCTCTCTCTCTCTCTCTCTCTCTCTCTCTCGGTGTGGGTGTGGGTGTGGGGTCAGGTGGGTGTTAATCCACCTCACTATCCAAGTTGAAGTGCCAACTATTGGAAAGTTGAAATATTTGTTTTCACAAACATTAGGCTGCAATATTCCCTATAAACAATGGGAAACTAGAATTTTTATTTGATATTTTAAAAAATTATAAAACTTATAGATGTTTAAGAATGTAAATCTTTTTTGGGGATATTGTTGCAATTCCTCTTCTTTCTTTTACCTTTTCCCCTTTTTCTATTCAAATATAATTGCAATCATCTTGGCTAAAAAAATCCATTAATGTTAGTGGATTTATAATATGAAGTCTGAAAACAAAAGATCGAATAGTAGTTTTGACCCAAAAAACTATCAAAGGCTTGAGAGGAATGTTAGCCTACTCCAAGGAAAGCAAGATAACAATCTAAAGAAAGCGACTGTCAGGATCGAATTGATGACTTCCACCATATGAAAATCCTTCTCATCGAAGGAATGTCTGTTCAGGTTATGGACTATTTGGTTATCTAAAAATATCATAACTTTATCACGATATTTCAAAAGCCAACATTATTCGAAAAAGACATGATATTTACGAAAATATTGCTTAATTTGCAAATGTCATGATTTTAGTATGGTGTGGAAGCGGTAAGAAACACTTTTAAAATATTTTAATATTTTAACTTTACGTTTTTTATATATTTTAAAAAACATTATTTGCTGATATTTTTTCGAGATTTTTCATAAACTAACTTTTCCAATTTGTAGCAAAAATTTTGCTCATCGAGATTTCACCAATACCAAGATGTGACATTGGTTATGGCTAAACATAAGTTGGATGCAAGTTGGATCGAGATCCAGATGAGTTGTATTTGCAACCAATATCAACCATACAATTTGTCTAGGGATGGCAGTGGACCAGGGGCGGGGGCGGAGGACAAGGTCTTCACCTCCTCCCCGTCTCAAAATCTTGCCCTCCATCCCTGCACGGGTTTTGATTTTAACCTCCATCCCCATTTCAGTCCTCCATTCCCGATCCAAACGGGGTGAGGCGGGGCAGGGCCCTATTTTCCCCTAGATCCATTACCATCCCTAAAGAAGGATTGAGGACAAGGCGGGCGGGGCAAGGTGGGGATCGGGTTGGGGACGGTTCTGGGCAGGAGAAAGTGTAAGTCCATCCTTGCACGGGTTTTTATTTTAACTTAACCGGGCCGGTTTAGATTGAATGAGTCCTTAGCGTATTCACCTGTCATTTCAACTCAAGTTTTTTTATATTTTTTATGAGAGTTAAAATTTTGTTAATATTTTCAAATGGTTTTTATTTTTAAATAACATGTGTCATCCAATGGTGAAAAAATAAGGATTCACAAACTATTCGATTCATAGTTTTTTTTAGAAACCCATTCACCTACTAAACCTATTTTAACAACATTGAATTTGATTACTACATACCAAATGTGTTATATCTAGGGGTGGCAATCGGGTCGGGTTGGTGGGTTGGCGGGTCAGCATACCTCAACACGAATCCAACCTGTTTATTAAACGGGTCGGCTGTGGCAAACACGAACCCGACCCATTTATTAAACGGGTAACCCGACACGACACGGTTAACCCGTTTAATAAACGGGTCGGGTCGGGTAAATGGGTTAGCGAGCGGGTTGGTGGGTCGGGTTCGGGTAAACGGGTTGGCGGGCGGGTTCGAGTAAACGGGTTGGTGGGCGGGTTGGGGTCGGGTAAACGGGTTGATGGGTCGGGGTCAGGTTGACCCGCCCGCCTAACCCGTTTATTAAACGGGTCAGCCGGGTTGGCATACCCCTAACACGAACCCGACCCGTTTAATAAACGGGTTATGCGGGTCGACCCGTTTATGACACAAACCCGTTTGAGCCAAACCCGAACCCGGCTAAGAAGTGGGTTGGCATCGTGTCAGATTTTGCCACCCCTAGTTATATCCTCTTAAATGGACAGAGATCAGGCAAACTGATCCATATAGCCACAATTAGTATATGCCTTTCTACGATATTTAAAAATATCTCAAATTTATTGCGGTATTTTCAAATTTTGATAACATTTCAAAATAACCTTTATATCCCAAATATCATGACAACCTAATGTTAACAATTGTTGACATTAACTTGTAAAAAGATATATCAACACTTTTTTTATTTGTTACATTTTCCTTTATTTTCATTTTGACAAATTTTATATAAGCCGATATTTTCTCAAGAAAAATAAATGTTTTAATATATTGTGAGATTTCCCCTGCCAAGAAAATCCTGATAACGAGGTCTGTAACATTGGTTCCAATTAGGGCTGTCAACGGGTCGGCTACCCGATCTATTAGTGCATACCCAAACCTGCCCATATAACAAATCGCGGGGTTTGGGTTCAAGTCAAGGTTTTGTAATTGGGTCGCGAAAATGAAATCTCAGACCTGGACCTGCATAATTTTAATACTCGGGTCAGGTCGGGTACCTGGCAAAAAAAGTCGGGAAGAATGGGTACCCTGCAAAAAAGACGGGATGAATCTGGTATCCGGTAAAGATCGTGACCTAAACCCGATCTGCATATTACTCGGGTCGACCCGAATATTATTAGGGTTGGTGTTTTTCATGCCCATATCCGAGAATTCGAGTTCGGATCAACTCGGTTACCCGATACAATTCCGACCCGTTGACAGCTTTGAAAGAAATCGGTCAGAAAGAACGAGAGAGAGAGAGAGAGAGATGGGTGAGGAGGAGAAACCTCTGAAGAGGATCGCGGAGGCCTTCAAGGATCTCTCCGTCGCCGTAGACTCCCAGAACGTCGACATCGAGGTCGCTCCCTTCTCTCACGCCTGCTCCCTCGTCTCCGTTCTCTTCGGCCACCTCGGTATCGCCTTCAAGTTCGCTGAGATGGACTACGTTGCGAAGGTGAAAAACAACGACCACCCATTTCACCTCTAGCTCGTATTCGCTCGTTTTCCTTTGCATTTGTGATAACTATCTGACACCATGATCAGATTTTTCGGAATTGGTGATAAATTCATCTGTTTCCATGTGATCTTTTGGCGGATTTGAGATTGTCATCGTTCCGTTCGTGACGATTTTTTTGTTGGTTCTTAGAGGAATGGAGAATTTATGGTATTCATCTTGCGAATTTTCCTTCTCGGATAGTGGTGGATTTGAGATTGCCATGGTTATCGTTTCGTAACGATTTTGTTGTTATTTCTGGGATAGTGGTGAATTTTCCTTCTCGGATATTTTCTTTAATTTGTTTATTTCATATAGTAGATTGAATTGTATAGTCGAAATTTGATTCTCGTATTATGATACGAAGAATTAGAGTACACACCTGTTCTTGTGGCATTTTTTTAGATTCAGAGACCTATCGGGGAATTTTTCAATGTATTTTTGGAGGGGTGCTACTGTTTAAGAAATTTTCTCTCAGTTGCTTGGGATCTTGGAAGATCTTGCAAAAATATGAAGGCAATAGCGTGGGATTGCCGGCTTTACTGCTAAGCATTAGCTCACTGTGAACACTGCTTGATTCGGCAAATTTATAACGAGTTTTCCCGTAACCCACTGTGAAGAAATGCATAATTTGTATATAGTTTTTTCTTCTCGACAGAATCCACGTTTTATTTTCATCTTGAGCATGCGTATTGCTTGCTAGAATGTAGTTGAAGCGCATTATAGTTTATAATACCAATGATTGCCATGTATTTCTCTCTCTCTCTCTTACTACTTATTGCGTTATTTGAGACATGTTTCTCATTGCATGAATACTAGATATTTTTTTGATCTATTTCTGCTGCATGGAGTTCTAGTCAAAAGGTAGCTATTTTTTTCTAAATTCATCTCTTTAATCAAACTCTATCGCTCAGCATAAATTTACTCATTTTAAACACATAAAATATGGCAAAAGAGTTTGGAAATTCAAGTAAGTCTTTGAATATGCAACAGTACTTTAGTTCTTCATCTACAGTTGATTTAATTTGTGAGATGGTTTAATACAATGTAAGCTATGGACCGAAAGATACAGGGCAGTTTCGAACTATCTTTTTTGAAGAACCATCGGGCACCAAGGATAAAGACTTATTTTCAAGACATATTATGACCTAAAAGAGAAAGTTGCAATTGATCCAACGACATATATTATACGAGAATTTCCAATATGATTTACATGGGAGGAATAGATGAGAGAGAGCTTTATCTTGAATTTGATTAAGCTATTAAATTTAGATTGCAGTCTAAAACTTTAAATTTTTTATATCAAAGGATGGTTTTTTTCTAACAAGGAAAAGAACTTTTTAAATGTATCATTCATGATAAAAAGAAGAAAAAGTACCTTTTAACATTTTCAAATTATTCTAAATTTAAAAAACTCATTTTGATCTATTTTGAACATGTCTGGTTTCTTTATGTATAAGAAGCATTTCTCTTCAGGCTTAAGGTTATCTTTATTCACCAGTATTTCCATTAAGCTCATAAAATGGAAGAATATGAAACTTTCCATGCCATAGAACTGCCACAGATGCCAACAGGTGTTTACACATGCACATGCTGTCATGCACATTCATACAAACACATACACACGCACACAAACCTATTCTAGAGTGAAACATAATAAAAAGCATCATACTGGAAGCGTTATGTAAAACACTATTCAACTTCAATGGCTATTGAAAAGAAAAAAGGAAACAACACTTGAACTTCAACTTAAGAAATACTTTTGTTTCTCATCAAGTTTCAATTGAATTAACTGTACAGGAACTTTGGAATTACGAAACTTCCGATAGGAACACGTGTCCCAAGCTGATTGGACAAATCTAAAGAGTAAAAGGCTTTTAGCTCTGTTGATTTTCTCCGGAAAGAAATTTAACACTAATATCTAAATATCTTTTGTTTAATAGCAAATTTTATATTATCTAAACGGTTTCTAATGCTAAAAATAGTGTTTGAAAATTTAGTCCTAAAGGTTTTCATCAATCCAAATTCTTTGTACATACTAGTACACGAGTATTCATTTTCTTATAATGAAGAGAGAGAAATTTAATCTGTTATTCTAAATGCATTCCATAGATTACATTCAAATGTGAAAGTAAACCGGTGACCAGATACTTCTGCACATGGCATCAGGGCCATTCTTCTGAAATTGGCATAGTATTGAATTGTTTTGTCATTGTGATATATTGCAATTGTATTCTTATATGATTGACATATATCTGCTAATGTCAATAACAAGTGCATGAATGCAGTAACAGTGTTGAGCTTTCTGTGTCATCCTTCTCTCTGCGATGCTGATGTAGAAATTTATATACTGTATAAATAGGTAGATGATCTACAGAAGGCATCAAATTCAATCAACACGTTGCAATTATTGCTTGATGATGATGTCAAGCAAAACTCTGTCAGGAGAGCTGGGAGCCATTCTCGCAACCTTCTTAGAGTGAAACGTGGACTTGACATGGTTAGGGTTCTTTTTGAGCAAATTCTAGTTAATGAGTATGTCTCTGTATCCTTCCTTTTTTTATTCTGGGGATGAACATTTTCTTTTTTTTTTCCTTATCAAGTGCTTTGAGTTTCTAACAATTCTTTCAGATCATTACACATTGCTTAAGGGTTACAAGAACTTCAATGAACTTACACTTACCTTCATAATGTAGATGAAATATAACATCAGGGAGGATATGCAGTACACAGTGATCAACTTTTTGGTCACTTATGAAATTGTTGAAGCTTTTCCTTGTAATTGATAATTTATAACAGAGCAGAGTTAATCAACAAATGCATAATGTGGTTTTTTTTTTTATATCTAGAGTGGCTAATGCTAAGCTGCTCTTACGCCATCACAACTTTGATCTTCCAACATCTATGATATTCTTGTTAAATTATGTATCAAATATTGTAATCTCATATATATTTTATATATATAAAAGGTTATACATATACATATATGCTATATATGTATATGTCCTAATTATATATATAAAATTTATATTTCTTTATTATTAGCCGTAGGGGTAGTTTAGTCATTTCTCTATTCTTGCACATATTCAATTTACGAATATGCTTGTAATTTTAGTTTTCTATTTTCTTTTATTTTTATCTTTTCTTTTCTTTTTTACTTAAATCAATGCATCTTGGGGGGGGGGGGGGGGCACTCTCATAGACGTTGGGCCCCTCCAACGGTCACAATTGTGACCGTTGGAGGGGCTCCAACGTCTATGAGTTGGCCCCTCCAAGGTCCTCCTCATTGTATAAATAGGGGCATTCCCCCCCTTGTATCTTCATGACTTTGGGACAAAGCCCAAGTGTTCAATAAAGGCTATATTCATTTTTTTAGTTTGCAATTGTGAGATTGATTTGTGCACAAGTGTTCTTATTGTGCATGTGTGCACTTATCTTTCGTCAAGAATATTGGGTCTTGATTATAGTATCTTGTTGAAGATACTTTTACATGGTATTAGAGCGAAGTTTTTGAGGAAGGAAGATCGTGTGTTTCTCCACATTCTTGGTTACCTCGAAAAACGTGCCTTCAAGCTATTCAAAATTGTAGTGGATCATTTCCTTTGGCCAATATTTTAGCAGTCTTCCTTGTCAAGAACGACTTATAAATCTTTTAAGGTACGTGTTCTTTTTTATTTTCTATCATCTCTAATGGGCAAAAAAGACTCACTTCTCCCTCGGATTTAAACTCAATGGTTCAAAGTATCATGTTTGGGCCGGTAATATGTAAGCCCATATTAAAGGAAAGGGGCTTTGGGGGTATGTTCAAAGTTTGATACCGGAACCCAAACCAAAAATTACCATTTTGAAGCTATCGAGCTTAGACACAAACAACTAGAGGAAGATCGCTTTTTTAACTTTCTAAATGGTCTTAGACCCGAATTTGAACAAATTCGGTTGTCTCTTCTTTCTTCTTCACATCTTCCGCTATTGAAGATGTTATCACCAAATTAAGTGGGGAAGAAACCCGTATGGGCATTAGTAAAAGCAATCCTAGCATCCTTACAACCTCCTCTATTCAAGAAGAAAGTGAAGGAGTAAATGTCGTTTCAAGACCGAGTAACCATGTGAAGACTTACAAACCTCCTCATTTTAAGAATCAAAATCAAAGAGGAAATTGGCAAAATGGAAAAGAGACTATAGCAAACTAACTTGTCATTTTTGTAAAAAACCGGGGCATATCAAACCTATTTGCCCAAAATGGAAGAAATTGCTTGCAATGGCTACCACATCTCAACCGGAAGAACGGCCATCATCTTCCAATGGGTCTCTTTCTCTACAACAAATTATGGAAGCTCTTCAACCTCTTCTCAAGGGAGGAACTTCCGGAGCCGCTATGACAACCTCTTCACCGGGTAAGATATCTTGGCTTTTAGATTCCGATGCATCATTTCATATGACCCCAAGTGCTTGTTCTCTTTCCCAATATTCTAAAAACTCGTTTTCATCTTTTGTCTCAACGGCGGATAGAACATCTCAAGAAATTAAAGGAATAGGCAATTTCGAACAACAAGATTTTTTTATTCCAAAAATTAGATTCATACCAAAACTAAATTTGAATTTGCTTTCGGTTTCACAACTCTCGGACCATGGTTGCGATATAAAATTCTCTTTTGATAAATGTTGGATACAAGATCGCCGGTCCGGGAGGTTGATTGGGGAAGGCTCTAGGAGAGGAGATTTCTACTATGTTGACTCTCTCCAAGTTCCCAAGAATCAATTTTGTAATGTTGTCCAAAATAAGGATATTCATGTATAGCATAAGAAACTTGGACATCCCAACATTATTAAAATTTCATATTTATCTTTTGTTAAACACCTTTGTAAAGGAGATTTTGTATGTAATGAATGCATTCTTGGGAAAATGAAAAGTTTACCCTTTTATCAAAGATTCATGTTTACAACAAAATCTTTTGAAATTGTTCATTCCGATGTATGGGGTCCGGCTCCTGTGATACGTAAAGGAGGATTCTCATATTATGTGATTTTTGTTGATGATTACACTAGGTATTGTTGGATAAATTTTCTCAAGCATAAACATTAAGTTTTTTCGACTTTTAAAACTTTTCATATGATGATTTTAAATCAATTCAATGGAAACTTGAAAATTCTTAGATCCGACTCCGGAGGAGAATACCTCTCAAATGAATTCAAGGGTTATCTTGAGAGTTGTTGTATTATCCATAAAAAATCTTGCCCAAAAACTCCTCAACAAAACGGATTAGCCGAACGAAAGCATAGGCATATTATTGAAACAACTCGAACTTTACTTATTTCATAAAACATTCCAAAAACCCTCTGGGCTGAGGCGGCTCTTACTTCGCTCTATCTGATAAATAGACTTTCATCAAAAAATTTGAACAAAATTTCTTCTTTTGAAAAACTATACGAGAAGGAGCCTGACTATAGTGGTTGAAGGGTTTTTGGTTGTAAATGTTTTGTCTTCACGGATAAAAATGCTAAGCTTTCTCCAAAGGCCATTCCTTGTGCCTTTCTTGGTTATTGGGAAACCCAAAAGGGTTTTAGGTGTTATGATGTTAGAAATGACAAATTATATGTTTCCAGAAATGTGAGTTTTTTGGAAAATCTTAGTGGTTTCGAAAGTCTTATATCTCATAATGAGAATATGGATTATTCCTTTCTATTTAAATTGTTAGTCAATAATGATGATGCAAGTGATGATGAGTCAACTCAGAATGACTCAAGTGATAATGAAATCGAAGAAACTATCACCCCTATGCTCCCCCCTCCTCATCAACATATCGATGAGGGAACATCTAGAGATCCCATCACCTATGTTCATAGAGATAAACATACCTTCAGAAGTGCTCTTGAAAGATATGATGACACCAGTAGGACTGTCTCTCCTAAAGAGAAGAACCTGCGAAGAACTGAAAGACCTAAGAAAGCTCTCTCTAGGTTTATCTGATATGACTCTTTTTCACCTAAATATAGGGTCTGTCTTAGTGTCATTCATTCTTACGTAGAACCTAGAAATTTTGAGAAAGCACAAAAATGTTCTGAATGGGTAGAAGCTATGGAGAATGAACTTGGTGCTCTAAGAAGAGCCAAAACTTGGGAGTTCCAAGATCTCGGTAAGAAAGCAATAGGATGTAGATGGATATTTAAGGTAAAAACTAAGAGCGATGGATCCCTTGAGAGATATAAGGCTCGATTAGTTGCAAAGGGATATAGTCAAGAATATGGGATTGACTATGAAGAAACTTTTGCTCCTGTGGCCCGAATGGTCACTGTCCGATGTCTTATCATTGTTGCCTCCATCAACAAGTGGAACATCTATCAAATGGATGTTAAAAACGCATTCCTAAATGGCGATCTAAATGAAGAGGTATATATGGATGCTCCACCTGGAATGGAGACTCCCAAAGGGAAAGTGTTTCGCCTTCGAAAAGCACTTTATGGTTTAAAACAAGCCCCCAAGGCTTAGATGATAGATTTAACTCCGTAATGTTATAAAATGATTTTTATTCCTGTTTCACTTACACAGCCTTGTTTTTTAGAAAAACCAATACAGGAATTGTAATCTTACTTTTGTATGTGGATGATATGTTTATAACCGATAGTGATTCTAAAGGGGTTAAAAGCATAAAATCAATTTTGAAAGATAAATTTGAAATGTCTGATTTGTGTTTTCTAACTTATTTTTTGGGTATTGAAGTAGCATACTCTCATAGAGGGTATTTTTTATCTCAAACTAAACTTGCCTCCGAGATTATCGACAGGTCAGGTATTACCGATGATAAGGTTTGTAAAACTCCTGCTATAGTGGGAGCCAAGATGGAGATTGATGATGATATTCATCTCTCTGATCACACCCCTTACAAACAGCTTGTGGGATCATTGATGTATCTAAGTATTACTGGACTTGATATTTCTCATGCAGTTTATACTGCAAGTCAGTTTCAACATGCACCAACATCGGTTCACATGAGTGTCATCTTGCGGGTCGTAAGATACATAAAGGGTACACTAAATAAGGGAGTATTTTTATCCTCTTCTTTTGAATTAAAATTAATTGCTTATACTGACTCTGACTGAGAAGGTGACCCAAATAATCGTCACTCCACCACTGGTTTTTGTGTGTTTTTAGGAGACTCACTGATTTCATGGAGATGCAAAAAGCATCAGAAAGCGTCTTTATCCTCAACTGAAGTTGAATATCGTGTCATGGCAACTACTACCATAGAAATCGTATGGATTCATCAACTACTAGAAGACATGGGGATCACAATAGAAGGACCCACTAAGCTATGCAGTGACAATAAGAGTGCAATTTATATTGCTAAAAACCATACCTTCCATGAGCAGACTAAGCACATTGAAATGGACTGTCACTATGTTCGAGAAGTCTACCTGAAAGGAGTCATTGATCTTCCATATGTCACTTCGGAATATCAGTTGGCAGATTTCTTCACCAAAGCTTTTTGTGCTCCGCGATTCAACTTTCTCCTTGGCAAACTTTCGGTCATCTTGCCCAAGTTTGAGGGGGGTGTTAAATTATGTATCAAATATTGTAATCTCATATGTATTTTATATATATAAAAGGTGATACATATACATATATGATATACATGTATATGTATCTACCTAATTATATATATAAAATATATATTTCTTTATTATTAGCCATAGGGGTAGTTTAGTCATTTCTCTATTCTTGTGCATATTCAATTTACGAATATGCTTGTAATTTTAGTTTTTTATTTTCTTTTCTTTTATTTTCTTTTCTTTTCTTTTCTTTTCTTTTCTTTTTTACTTGAGTCAATGCACCTTGGGGGGGGGCCAACGTCTATGAGTTGGCCCCTCCAAGGTCCTCCTTATTGTATAAATAAGGGCATTCCCCCCCTTGTATCTTCATGGCTTTGGGACAAAGCCCAAGTGTTCAATAAAGGCTATATTCATTTTTTTAGTGTGCATTTGTGAGATTGATTGATTTGTGCTTTTGTGCACGTCTTCTTAGTGTTCTTATTGTGCATGTGTTCACTTATCTTTCGTCAAGAATATTGGTTCTTGATTATAGTATCTTGTTGAAGATACTTTTACAATTCTTTCATACCAAACTTGCTTTTGGTGTTTCACAAAATGGAGTGAGAAATTTGTCATAAAGGGAACACAATGCATCCCTTTGGATATCGCACCATTGAAATACAAAGCATGCTTGCTTAGTTAAGATTTTATACATACTTGTGTTAAAATGTATATATATATATATGAGTGTATATGTTATTATATATATTTTTAATTGTTTTATTATTGTAATAGATTTTTCCCATGTAAGGGCATTTTGGTCATTTGTACACATGTAATAAGTACTGCCCATTAGGGACAGTTTTGTCTTTGTACAAATTTTTATATCGTTTGTCTTTTCCCTCTTATATGAGGGTATATTGGACTTTGTCCAATATAGTCGTTGGGATCTCCCCAACGGATATATTTATAGACATTGGGAGCATCCCAACGACTATATGGCCTCTTGTAATGCCTATATAAATGGGTTAAAATCCACTCTTGTTGGCTAATGCTTTCCTTAGCATTCTATCTCAATAAAGATTATTATTTTTATTTTTTTTGTGTTCTTTTGTTTATGTTTTATTATTGTAATAGGTTTTTCCCATGTAGAGGCATTTTGGTCATTTGTACACATGTAATATGTACTGCCCATTAGGGGCAGTTTTGTCTTTGTACAAATTTTTATATCTTTGGCTTTTCCCTCTTATATGAGGATATATTGGACTTTGTTCAATATAGTCGTTGGGATCTCCCCAACGGATATATTTAGTCATTGGGAGCATCCCAACGACTATATGGCCTCTTTTAATGCCTATATAAATGGGTTAAAACCCACTCTTGTTGGCTAATGCTTTCCTTAGCATTCTATCTCAATAAAGCTATTATTTTTTATGTTTTTTGTGTTTTTTTGTTTATGCTCTTTGGTGTCTCTTATGATGTATTTGTCATTGATTGGCTTGTGTATTGTCCCTTTGTGGACTTGTGGTTGTACACATTTAGGCTCTCTGAAGCCATTGTATGGCACTTAAGTGTTTTTGTATCGTCTTTGACATTTGTATTGTCCCTTGTAGAACTTGTTTTTGTGCTTATGCACATTATGATTTTGCTCTGTTTGATTTCATTACAACATGCACACCCTGAAATTGCTTTCAACAATTTATGTTAATTTAGACATAAATTTTTTTGTTGAGAAACCTGTGAAAGTCTTTGCATTTTTTAAATGGAAAATGATTAAAAATGTGTAAAAGAACAAAAGGACCTTATCAATGTTTTTCACAATGTTATAAAAAGAGGCAGATTTTTTTTTGTTGGGGTCTACCGTCTACTATTGACTTCTGATGTATCACAGGATGGAGGTCATGGAACAAACTTAGAATGTCTCTAGATGCATGAATACTGAAAGAACCTCCCAGTTGTGTTGGATGTTATGCTCAACAACCAACTTCTAATATCCTTCTGATTAATTGTGTTTGATAATCAGTCTCACAGTTCCCTTTCCCTCACATCAGCATCATGAGCATGTCCATTTGATGCCTTCAAGGGTTCACTTACAGTAATTAACTTCATTTTTTCTATTAGTCTCTCTCTCTCTCTCTCTCTCTCTCTCTCTCTCTCTCTCTCTCTCTCTCTCTCTCTCTCTGCTATTTAATGGGTTATCGCATTTAAGTTTTACGAAACCAGAAGTATTATGTGTTACCTTATTATTGTGTTACCATTGCTGCATTTGTTCTTACGTTTCAAATGTTTTTAATAGTTTTCTGGAAAGAGAACTTTTCTGCCCATTCAACCATATAGTGGTGAACAAAGGAAAGTGAGATTCTAGTTGCTTTCTAACTTGATGGAATTATCTAAAATGGGCTCTTGGTATAATGATCTTATTTGTGCCTTTATTTTGTTAGGGGAAATTCTCTCAAGGATCCTGCTTCAGTGGCATATGCGCAGGCTTTTGCTCCTTACCATGGATGGGCCATCAGGAAAGCAGTTTCTGCAGGCATGTATGCTCTTCCTACCAGGTCACAGCTCTTGGCAAAGCTAAATGAAGACGGTAAGTGAAGCTATTCATGGAAGAATGATAAATTTCTGTACCCAAGTTCACTGTTAATAGCATCATGAGTTTTCTTTGTATGCAGTTGATGCACAAACTTCCTTTCAGGTATTTATAGTTTATCTTAGCGGCTGCTTATCCTGCAGACGAGTATTGTAATTTAGCTTTCTAGCACTAGTACATTTTAGAAACAAAGAAAAAAATTATTTTCTTCATTCTGTGTTGATCCCAGCTTCATCCTATTATTGCTTATCCATGTTATGGCCTCAACTTGGGTACAGTGGATCCACTCTTGTTCAAGGGCTGTCTAACCACTTTCTCTGTAGATGTGATATATCATAAGACTTCTGCCTTGGGCCTAATTAACATGGATTGAGTTTAGCTTTTATCTTTCACATAATTGGTATCCCACACGGTATTGTTGGTTTTATGGGTATGATCTAATGAGGTTTGTTTCTTGCAGAGTATTCAGCCCGGATCCAGATGCAAGCTTATGTGACTGCATCTGCACCGGTTATAAACTACATTGACCAACTATTTTCATCGAGAGGATTAGGGATAGATTGGTGAATTATCTGCTGATCCACCTCTTTGGTTGAAAATTTTATTTAATTCATTACTCCAAGGACCAAATTTAAATCTCACTGCATTCTTGGTCAAGAGAGTGATTCTAGGAAATCTTTCTGTAAGCTATGTTTGTAATATGCTGATAATGTAGTATGCAACATCTATTCCATTAATAAAGAAACTAGTCCTTATAGATTGTGCATTATGAATGCTACTTTTTCTTGAATTACTGTGTTGCACTTTCCCAGGAAAAAAGATCAGGTGCAATGTGATTGCACCCATCTTTCTATCGTTAATCAGCATTTGAGATAAATTTGTGCTCATGTCCCATTTCCGTTATTAGGGATGCACACAAGCCGAGCATGGCCTGGCTCGGCTCATGAAGAAAATTTGGTTCAGGCTTGAGCTCGAGCTTAAACAACCATGGCTCGGGACCTGCTCCAGTCGAGCATGGCTCAGCTCAAGCTGAAAACCTTTATTTTGAAAATGTTTTTAAACTTTTTGAAAATTGTGTAAAATGTTTTTTGCAAAGAGGAAAACTGTGAGAATTAAACCCATGACACCTCCGCAGATGACCAATGACTACTTGTCCATTAGGGTAAGACCCTTCTTTGTGTTTACATTATGAACAAAATATATACATATGTAAGTCTAATATTTTTTATAACTATGTAAGCCGATCTTATTCGAGCTGGACTGCCTGTCCAAGCTTGGTTCATTTATTTTTTTGAACGATTTCGAGCCAAGCTTAAACTGGTTGAGCCTAAGCCGAACCCGAGCTAGCTCGGCTTGTACATCCCTATCCGTTATAAGCATGAAAATGTAAATCTAAATGCAAATTTATATATTCAATTTTAAATTTTGATATGAACAGTTTATCATCCTGAAAAGGGTTGTTTTCCAAGTTACGCCTACATGTATTGCTAGTGTCTGGCACACTTAATTTAACAAGAGAAAATTTCATGATGTTGGATCAGGTCATGCCCTCTCTGACCCAAGTCAAGGTCAGCCACCTTTCCCAAAGTTCAATTCCCATGTCTTCCAGTAATCTATGGGCACAAATTCTTGGCCCAAGTTGTGTTAGATTAGACTCCATACCCATTTGTCTTTTAGTAATCTAGGAGCACAAAATCTTGGTCTAAGATGTGCTAGATTAGACTTCTAGCTCCTTAATACCTTGGGTGTTACCCCGAATGGATACATCCAAGAGGACACACGACACTTTATTTGTATAATTTTCCATTAGGAATAGTTTACAAGAGGACACGACACGGGCCTAAATTTAGATGAATCACTTACAATGTTGGATAGAAACAAGGAACACAGATTTATGTTGCATTTTGATGCAAAAGTTCCCCAGTTAGGGTTTAAGCATCCAGAAGTCTTCGGCATTCTGCTAATTATAAATCGGCAAGGCAATTATTAAGCCATAAGAACGTGCACGATTGGATTGCAGCTAATCAATAAAATGGCAGGGAAATGTAAGATATCACCCCCAAAGGTCTTATAGCTTGATCTATAAAGTTGTAGAAAATTTTCTAGGATGGTTGATAAATTGCAAACAGATTCTCAATCCAATTTGTTTAAAGCATAGCAATCATCGCTAAAGCTCAAAATACAAAATTGGTAACCCCTAAAACGTCCTCTTGATGTGGAGAAATTTCAGAAATTTTAAAAGGTACAGTGGCTCAGTGGGATTTTACATATTCCTGAACAATATGAAGTCCCTCGGATTCTTCCCCATAGTCCTGGAAAACCAAAGCATTAAATAAGAATAAAGAAATTCAGGGGCGCGCACCAGAGAGAAAGAGAGAGATTTACCTTCACAACAACACAAGAACAACCAATCACCTTCCGAGCTTTTCCTTCTGAATCAATCTTACAAAACTGTAAAATAAATTGAAACAGATTAGAAATTAAAATCATTCAAAAGTCATCAAAATTCAATTAACAATTCAAAATCTATGGACCAATTTCATGAACATGCAAGAATGGTGATTTTTTTCCATGGACAGAAAAACCACCCAAGGGGTGTAAACCTGGTAGAACTCCTCAACCCCAGGGAGCCACGGCTTCGGCTTAATGCCAGGGGGATAACGCCCGCAGGAATCGAACCCTGACTGCCCGCCTGACAGCTAAGGCCCATTCCAACTACACTAACCCATCAGGTCTGCTAAGAATGATGAATTGGAAATTGGAAAACCAAACAGAGCAGTAGGGTGCAATTCTGTTTACCCCAGCCCATTCACCAAGTGTCTTGGCACTAGGCACCGACAACAAGCGCACATTGTGGTCTGCACAAGGGGCTCGGACCAGCTTTACATAGTCAGGTTGGTTGCAGTCTTCAGCAAGGACGCATAACTGTGCTGAGTGCTGCTCAATCGCCTTTGCAGCTTCATGAAGGCCACGAGCAAGCCCATCATGAGCCAGAGACTTTTTGAGAACAAGCTGCAGAGCTGTCATGATGTCCATTGGATCGGCCAATGCTGGGGTTGATGCCTCAGCAACAGCAGCAGAACCATCTGTGAAATTGTCTACGAAGAGACAATGCATAAACAAGCATAAAAACCTTATAAAAGAAGTGCACGAAAGCACTCTCACAACACTTGAACAAAATACACAAAAAGTGTATAAATAATAAACATGCAATAATGCATGTATTTCAATATATAAAAGCAAATGCTTGAGACTCTCAAGCTTCAGGAAATACAAAGGGGAAACACCCCTATTTATACAAGAAGGAAGGAGGCAAGAGGGGGCTCCCCAAAGGAGTCGTTGGGGAGCTCCCAACGGTCACAATTGTGACCGTTGGGGGCTCCCCAACGACTCTATTGGGGAGACCCCCAATGCACTTTTTGAGAGTGCAAAAAAGAAAAAATAAAAAATAAAAGAAATACAAAGATAATGGAAAAATTACAGCATATTCCAAATGGAATATGCGCAAAATGTAAAATGACAAAAATACCCTTTCGGGTAAAAAAAGGATAAAAATGTATAAATATATATACTTATATATAGAGATACGTATACATATAAAATATGTATACGTATCTCTATGTATATAAGTATATATATTTATACTTACAATATTGATTTTGAGTGTACATTTTAACACCCCCCTCAAACTTACGGTGTGATAACCGCAAGTTTGTCCAGAAGGAAATGAAATCTAGGCGAACAAAGAGCTTTTGTGAAGAAGTCCGCAAGTTGATACTCAGACGTCACGTATGGTAGATCAATGACCTTCTTCAAGTATTCTTCTCTGACATAATGGCAGTCCATCTCTATATGCTTTGTTCGCTCGTGAAAGGTGTGATTTTTGGCAATATAGATTGCACTTTTATTGTCACAACACAGCTTTGTTGGTTCTCGGATAGGTACTCCCATATCTTCCAAAAGTTGTCGAATCCATACAATTTCCATGGTAGTGGATGCCATGGCTCTGTATTCGGCTTCAGTGGATGACAAAGAGACTTTCTGTTGCTTTTTACATCGCCATGAAATCAAAGATTCACCTAGAAAAACACAAAAACCAGTGGTGGAGTGACGGTTACTAGGGTCACCTCCCCAATCTGAGTCAGTATAAGCAAGTAATTTTAAATCAGAAGAAGAAGATAGAAATACTCCCTTATTTATTGTGCCCTTCAAGTATCTGACGATGCGAAGAACAGCACTCATATGAACGGTTGTGGGAGCGTGCTGAAACTGACTGGCGATGTGTATAGCATGTGATAAGTCAGGTCTAGTAATACTAAGATACATTAACGAACCTACCAGCTGCCTGTAAGGGGTAGGATCGGTTAAAGGAACACCATCGTCAATTTTCATTTTTGCTCCCACAACTTCAGGAGTTTCGCATATTTTGTCATCAGAAATCCCGGATCTGTCAATAATCTCACAAGCAAGTTTAGACTGAGATAAAAAATAACCACGTTGCGAATAAGCAACCTCAATTCCAAGAAAATATGTCAGAAAACCCAAGTCTGACATCTCAAATTTTGAAGTCAAGACGGACTTAATACCCTTGACTCCTTGAACATCATCACCTGTAATTAACATATCATCAACATAGAGCAATAATATTACAATCCCTGCTTTAGATTTCTTAGTAAATAGAGCAGTGTCAGTATAGCATGAGAAGAAACCATTTTCCAACATTACACTGGTAAATCTATCATACCAGGCTTTGGGAGCTTGTTTCAATCCATAAAGAGCCTTTCGAAGACGAAGAACTTTGTTTTCAGGAATCTTCATGCCTGGTGGGGCATCCATATATACTTCTTCGTTAAGATCACCATTTAAAAAAGCATTTTTCACATCCATTTGAAAAATGTTCCAATTTTTAATAGATGCAATAGTAATGAGACATCTAACTGTAACCATTCGGGCTACAGGAGCAAAAGTTTCTTCATAATCAATCCCATACTCTTGCCCATATCCTTTTGCAACTAAGCGAGCTTTATACCTTTCAAGGGATCCGTCACTCTTAGTTTTAACCTTAAAAACCCATCGACAACCTATAGTTTTCTTTCCTATGGGTAGAGTTTCGAAATCCCAAGTTTCAGCCCTTTTAAGAGCATTAAGTTCATTTTGCATAGCTTCTTGCCATTCTATACATTTTTTAGCTTCTTCAAAGTTTCTAGGTTCAAAATAAGAATGAATGGCACTAAGACAAGTCCTATATCGGGGTGAAAAGGAATCAAAGGAGACAAAACGAGTTGGAGGTCTCCTATTCCTCTCAGATCTACGGTGATCGAGAACAGGAACAAGTTCACTATATTGATCAATAGCACTTCTAAAGGTGTCTTGGTTTCTACGTGAGTATGTTATTGGATCACTTGAACTCCTGCCTTCTTGTTGGTTATGCTCTTCGACATTACCCTCAATGTCCTCATCATGGTTTGATGATACATCATCATCACTAGATACATCATCATTACTAAACAATAAGTCAAAAAGGAAGGAATAATCAAAATTTTCTTGTTGCAAAACATTTTTTTCAAATCCACTTTCATTTTCCAAAAAAGTTACATTTCTAGAGACATATAACTTATCTTCTCGAAGATCATAACACCGAAATCCCTTTTGAGTTTCAGAATAGCCAAGAAAAGCGCAGGGGATAGCTTTGGGAGAGAGTTTGTCATTCTTATCCGTAAGTATGAAACACTTACACCCGAAGACTCGTAATCTATTATAATCTGGTTCAAGTTTATATAAAATCTCAAAAGGGGATATTTTTCCTAATAATCTAGAAGGCAAACGATTTATCAGATAAACAGAAGCAAGAGCAGCTTCAGCCCAAAAATTTTTTGGTATGTTTTGGGAAATAAAAAGGGTTCTAGTGGTCTCAATAATATGTCTATGTTTTCTTTCGGCCAACCCATTCTGTTGGGGGGTTTTAGGACAGGATCTTTGGTGAATGATTCCTTGATCTTCAAGATATATTTTAAATTGGTTGGAGAGATATTCTCCTCCAGAATCACTTCTAAAAATCTTTATGTTACTATTAAATTGATTCTTGATCATCGAATGGAAAGTTCTAAAGCATGAAAAGACTTCATGTTTGAATTTAAGAAAAAAGATCCATGAATATCTAGAGAAATCATCCACAAAAATAACATAATAAGAAAAACCTCCTTTTGAGACAACAGGTGCCGGTCCCCAAACATCGGAATGAACAATTTCAAAGGGTTTTGATGAGAACATAGTTCTTTGCTCAAAAGGTAAACTTTTCATTTTTCCGAGAATACAGTCATTACAAGAAAAGGAACTTTTACATAGGTCTTTTGCAAAATGTAAGTAAGACAACTTGGTGATATTAGGATGACCAAGTCTTTTGTGCCACATGTTTATATCTTTGTTTCGGGCAACATTACAAAAAGATTTTGGAACTCGAAGAGATTCCATGTAGTATAAATCGCCTTTTCTAAAGCCTTCCCCAATCAATTTCCCGGACAGGCGATCCTGTATTAAACATTTATCACATGAAAATTTAATATCACAACCATGATCCGAGAGTTGAGAAACAGAAAGAAGATTTAAATTAAGTTTAGGTATAAATCTAATTTTTGGAATAAAAAAGTCTTGAGTTTCAAAATTACCTATTCCTTTAATTTCAAGAGAAGTTCCATCCGCAGTGGAAACAAAGGATGGAGAAGCATTTTTTGAATAATCGGAAAGTGAAAACATGTTTGGGGACATATGAAAGGATGCACCTGAGTCCAAAAGCCAAGGGACTTTACCTGGAATAGAAGAAGTAGACACGGCGGCACCGGATGTAGCTCCCTTGAGAAGAGGTTGAAGGGCTTCCATTATTTGGTTCAACGAGAGTGACCCACTTGATGATGCCTCTTCCTTTTGTGGTGCGCCGGTAGTGGCCATAGCAAGGATCTTCTTCCATTTGGGACATACCGGCTTGATATGCCCCGGTTCTTTACAAAAGTGACATATAGTCTTGCTATAGTCCCGCTTCCCTCTTTGTCCACCATCTCCTCCTTGATTTTGGAATTTAAAGTGAGGAGGACGATAGGTCTTTACATTATTTCCGGGTCTTGATACGGCATTAACCTCATTATTTTCTTCATAATTACAAGGAACCATAAGAACACTTGGTCCTTGTTTACATAAATTCATACGAGTCTCCTCACCACTTAATTTGGTGAGAACATCTTCAAGAGAGGGAGGAGTAAATGAGGATAGAAGTGATGACCTTATTTGCTCAAATTCCGGTCTCAACCCATTCAAAAAATTGAAGAAACGATCTTCTTCAAGTTGCTTGTGGCGGAGTTCAATTGCCTCTCCACTACATTTTGGTTCAAGCATAGAGAGCTCATCCCAAATAGAGGAAAGATCGGCAAAATATTCCCTAATAGACATTTCACCTTGAGTAAGGGAGAGGGCCTTCTTTTGAAGGTAATACTTATGAGATAGGTCTCTTGATGTATACATCTTCTCGAGATAATGCCAAGCTTCCGATGCCTTTTTGAATTTGATAATGTTGGCATTAATCTTCGTTTCGACGGATGCGAAGAACCAAGAAAGAATCTTGAAATTCTTCATTTCCCATTCGTCGTGTTTCTTTGAGTATTCTTCAAGAGCTTTGATCCTTTCCTCTCCCTCAAGAATCTTGATTTCACTTCCGTCTATTATGGTTATCTTGGGTTCCGGTTCCGGAATTGTTCCTTGCACATAACCCCACAATCCTTTTCCTTTTATGTGGGCCTCCATATTCCCGGCCCAAATATGATAGTTGGACCCATTCAACTTGAAGCCAAGGGCAAAGTGAGACTCTTTCTCACCCATTAAGACGTAGAGAGAAGAAGAAAAAAGACGTACCAATACGATGTTTCCACTTCTTCTTAGCACAAGATCCTTCTAAAATATTTGAGAAGCAAGATACACCACTTCAATCTCAAAAAATCCGAAGGCACGGTTTTCGAGGCACTCGAACAAAGGCGGATCTCACAATCTCCAATCAACAACCGAGCTTTGATACCATGTGAAATTGTCTACGAAGAGACAATGCATAAACAAGCATAAAAACCTTATAAAAGAAGTGCACGAAAGCACTCTCACAACACTTGAACAAAATACACAAAAAGTGTATAAATAATAAACATGCAATAATGCATGTATTTCAATATATAAAAGCAAATGCTTGAGACTCTCAAGCTTCAGGAAATACAAAGGGGAAACACCCCTATTTATACAAGAAGGAAGGAGGCAAGAGGGGGCTCCCCAAAGGAGTCGTTGGGGAGCTCCCAACGGTCACAATTGTGACCGTTGGGGGCTCCCCAACGACTCTATTGGGGAGACCCCCAATGCACTTTTTGAGAGTGCAAAAAAGAAAAAATAAAAAATAAAAGAAATACAAAGATAATGGAAAAATTACAGCATATTCCAAATGGAATATGCGCAAAATGTAAAATGACAAAAATACCCTTTCGGGTAAAAAAAGGATAAAAATGTATAAATATATATACTTATATATAGAGATACGTATACATATAAAATATGTATACGTATCTCTATGTATATAAGTATATATATTTATACTTACAATATTGATTTTGAGTGTACATTTTAACACCATCTTCCCTGGCAATAGTGATTAGATTAAGCATGTTAGAGAAATGTTGTTTGTGTTTGGGGGAAATCCTATTTTGTAGTTATGTGACATGGCTTAAGGCTATTTTTATGAGGTTTACGATATGACTGATATATATAAGGAATATGGAATGGGAGTCAAAATGGAGTATCAGCATGACATAGTTTTATAGAACAGAGGAGAATGGCCTACGCCTAATAGATGAAGTGAATCCATAAACTTTGAAATCCACCATATAAAGGATCCTTGGGATAGACACATTCTTTTAATGATACTCTTGAGTCTCTTGGTCATCAAAGACTAACAAAAGCTTCTCTTAAAAGAAAAATATGCCAATCAAGGACTCAGCTTTTATCAAATAATGTTTAACAAGAGACCCTTGGGAGTGAGTAATAGATTCTTTCAATTGTGCTCTTTGAGTTTCTTTTTGGTCATTACAAACTAACAAAAGCTTCTCTCAAAAGAAAAATATGCCAACCAAGCCCTCAGAGCTTTTTTATACATTGGAGGAAATACTCCTCGATCTAACTATCGACAAATTGCAGACAAACATACTGTCCATTGCAACCAGCAAAAAATGAATAACTCTCATGAAACTTGTTCGCAATATGCCTAAATGCATCAAACAAAAGATATGGGGTTTAGAAAATCTACAAATCAACATAAATTTCAATGCCAACATGAAACTGCCTTCAGCATTATTTGCCCAGAGTGTTTTAAGAGGGATACAATTATCATCTTTTGGAAATGATTCAATATACTTTGGTTGGCAAACCAGAGAGCTGTTATGGGACTGACAAAGTTTGACTAGTTGACTGGGGTGATGGTAGAAATAGTGCTTATTAAACTTATATCTAACAGAGAAATGTTAACTTAAAAAAAACATGGAACACTGGATCAAATATAAAAGGGAACAAGAAAAAGGAGAGGATGAAAATCGAAAATTTTAGATGAAAATGCTTTACACCAAATTGCCTTAAAAATGACTTATGTTGATCAATTTTCCACAGTGAAAATCCTCCAAAAATGATTCATGTAATGTATGATGGACGCCACAATAGGGGGCAAAATATAGAAAAGAAGGAAACGTATAAGCATATGCTAAGAAGAATTCTTGGATCATTCAAATGACCTAAAAGAAGACAATAAAACAGAGCTGATGAAGTGGGTGATAGCCATTGATGTTTCATAATTGTAATTATCAATCCCCTTCAGATGTGTGAATGGAGAGCAATCCAAGTAAAACTCCTTGAGTTTAATAAGTTATTTTTAGGATATGAATTAGGGTTCAATGACAGGTGTAATTCCGAAAAAGAACAGATGTTCATCAATCTGTGTGAAAACAAGCTGAAAGTGAATTACATGATTAAAAAAAAACCTTCCATCTCATTTTACAGTTTGAAACAAGCAATAGCTATTTCAACTGGTAATAAGAAGCCATGGAGAAATCTGGAGACTCCATTTTGTAAATACGATATCACCTTATATACTAGTTGTATTGGAAAGCATCATAAAGATGGCCGGACCCAGTATTCACAGCCATACCTGTGTGATATGCAGCACAATGAATGATTTCCATGAGTAAGATATTGATGCAATGATTGTTAAAATATGAATGTTTAAATATGTATTTATATATATTTATATTCTTAAATATAAAAATATATATATATAATACCCAACAGGGGCATTTTGGTCATTTCACATTATGTAACTAGGTTAGGATAGGTGTGGCAATCGGGTCAGGTTGGCGGGTCAGAATACCTCAACCCGAACACGACCCATTTATTAAACGGGTAGGATGTGGCAAACACGAACACAACCCATTTATTAAACGGGTAACCCAACACGACATGGTTAACCCGTTTAATAAATGAGTCGGGTCGACACGGGGACCCGTTTATTAAACGGGTCGACCCGATAACATAGACACGATAACCGACCCGAGTAACCCGAATAACCTGTCTAATCATACTGGCCTTCAGACTGATGAGTTAAACTAAAATTGCCAATTGATGAAGCAGAATGACATGTACGTTTCCTTTTTTCAAAACCTCGTACCAATAACCGAGAAGATCTAGGCAATTTTGTGCAGGAAATGGAGTAACAAGAAACAAGCTGATGAGTAATTAAGGACCATGCAAAGCAAGAGTTTTATCATTTATGATGGTTGAGAAATCGACATCCACGCACAATAAGCACACAATCAGATGGGAGATGTTACATGTAGATATAGACAGCAAAAGAGAAGCTCATGAGCACTGCATCCCTCCAATCCCCTTGTTGTTTTGGGGACATGCATCTCTGCAAAGCAATCCCCATATTCTCAATTGAACTCACTGCAAGCCTTAGCATGGAGGATGGTGATCTACCTTCTTTCTTCCCTTTCCTCTCTCTTCAGAACGATGATGAGTAGGGCGAGTCAGTGCCTTTCTGGTGATGACAATGGAGAGAACTGGGAACCCTAAGGTTGGTCTTGGCCCTCATGGATTTTAAGGTCAGAGAAATCCTCATTGGTCTGGCCAAGGCAGCCATGGTTTACAGCCAGCCTTGAGAGAGAACCTGAAATGCTGGCCTTGAGAGAGAACCTGAAAATGTGTATATGTAGAGAAGATTTGAACCTGACGCAGAAGTCAATGAAGATATTTTCATCATCTGTAGATGAAACGTACTAAAACATCTTTTGGCAGTCTTTTGTCCTTGTTTGCTGGAAAAAAAACCTTGCCTGTTCTAAATGCATCAATGACCAACATTTTAAGAAAAGGATTGTCTACACAGGCAACAAAAACCCGATCCTCATATTACAAAAGAACAATTGAAATAACCAAAATAATAAAAGTATACACATGAATGACACGAATGATTCACTAGATGCCTTACTAAATTTCAAAACAAAAACATTAAAAACCAAACTAGATGCAATGCCTTCAACATATTACATTATCCATGATAATTGTAAAAATCAGCTACATAAACAATTTAAAACCCATAAAAACTAAGAACCAAATTCAAAGTTAGTGTGCATAAATATAACTGCTCACAATCAGTAAAAATTGCAATCCAACATTAGCTGAAAACGCAACTAATCAGCAACAAAGGTTAGGAAACCTAAGGCACCAATAAACAACAAACTTATTCCAGATGCATGGAGGCGAAAAATGCAATTGATCAAAATGATTTGTTACACTATTGAAAAGAAAAAAACACTCACTATTAGCCAGAACTATATCTTTTAATTGTGTGTTCATCATATACAATAACTCGATACATGCACAAAAATGCATTTTGAATAGCAAAAAGTTTGATAACTGAGAATTAGAAAAAAGGAAAAACACACACCTCATTAACTGCAAGTGTTTGCCCATTACTCTTCACTTTCTTCAGCTTCCTCAAGCCTAACCAAAATGCAGTCTCCAAACCAATTAACGAAACAAATAAAAATAAGAAAACAGAAAAGACTAAGGGAATATTCCCTCAAAAAGCCCACTGAATCTCCCAGCATTGCATATTCTCTCAACATTAGCTCACCGCCAGAAGCATATTCCATTACTATGGCTCACTGAATTGGTGTAAGCAGCACCTGGAACAGTCAAGTTGGTATTCCACTAAGAATACCAAGCTACCAACGGAGGGATAAAATACAGGACTAAAAATCAA
Organism: Nuphar pumila; assembly: GCF_984573655.1. Lineage (NCBI taxonomy): Eukaryota > Viridiplantae > Streptophyta > Magnoliopsida > Nymphaeales > Nymphaeaceae > Nuphar > Nuphar pumila. The sequence continues at coordinate 15,539,687 of NC_143255.1, forward strand.
TCATCCATGTGCATTAATTGATGCCACTGGACCAAGCAAGGCACATCCTTACTCAACATAAACACAATGTGCATGGGTAATTACATGGATAGATATAAAACCTACGGTCCCGAATAACACAATTAGAAACACAAAAAAAATACATATTATACTTTTTTTCTGCAAATCTCAATATGAAATTGTACTACCAACATTAACATAAAACTTCAACATAAAGTCATAAACATAAAGACAACATCAACATAATTGTCTTACAAATTACAACCATACTACAAACATATCCACCAAGTTGTCTTACAATCATCAAGATAAACATAAATAATTAAACTTCTACATCACAATAACATTTAAACAATAATCATCAGATACATTGTGTCAACAATCAACATTAACATCAAATCATCAATTGTTTCAATCCTCCAAAGATCATGACCCTACACAAAAAAATTAAAAGAGTAAGTTAAATTATTAAGATACAACATATGAAACAAAAAAACATAAGTATCAAGATTTTTACAAGTAACTTACAAAATATTGGTATTTTAATTTGAGCATTCAAGAGATTCTACAACTTCACTCGCGGTCACAGTTGGGTTCAAATCAATAATATCCTCCGTCAGCTCCTCCAATAATACTAAATTTTCTGTTATACCATAAAATAGTTAGTTACATCATAAAATAGTTAGTAACATAGAACTCACTAATCAAACTCCACAAATTATTCGATACTTTGTATAAGAAAAAAAACATAAGATTATGGATTACCATTAGCATGAAACAACCAATCTCGAGTGCAAATTAACGCTTCTACCGTATCAGGTTTCAAAGAGCTTCTATATTGATCATATACTCTACCACCAATGCTAAAAGCAGATTCTGAAGCAACTGTGGAGATAGGAATACTCAATACATCACACGCCATGAGAGCAAGATCTGGATATCGAAATTTATTTGTTCTCCAATAATCAAGAACATTCAATTTAGAATTCCAATCAATTCGAGGCTCTTCTAGATATAATTCTAATTGTGACTTTTGTGCTTTATTCGCACTCCCAGAGTTCTCAAATAAAGTAAACTCCTACACAAAAAAGAAATCTTATTAAAAAAACATTGACAAATATAGTAATGAAAATATATGTATTAGAAGTAATTACCATAAAAAGTGAGTTATCATTTGAACCACGTTCTAAACCTTTATCCAGAGGAATTGAAGATTTGACATTTGAAGCTTTAGGACTGTTCTGCATATAAATATCAAAAAGAGCAAATATCTTCTCACGAACTTGTATCGCCTCACAAGGAACTCCTGCTTTATTATATAAGAATTCCACAAACTGTAGCTTGTATTGTGGATCCAAAACAGTGGCCATAGCTAAGATCAGACTGTGATGTTTCCAATACTTCTCAAATTTAAGATTCATCTGTGTTGCCATGCATTTAATAAACCTATCCGAGCTTCGCATACCCTTGACTATGCTTAAGTGGATTAGAAACACTTCTTGAAAATATAAATTTGATGTAGAACATGTAGATCCAGAAAATAAGCATGTCACACGATAAAACAACTTCAAGAAGTCACAAATCTTTTCAACTTTGTCTCATTCTTCTATCGACGGACAATGCTTGTAATTTGAATCATTCAACTGTAAATGAAGAAATGCATGACGATATATAATAGCACCTTCAAGCATTAAATAAGTTGAATTCCATCTTGTAGGGACATCTTGTCTCAATCCTTTACTATTATTCAAAGAAACTTGCCTAACACACTCCAAAAACTTTTGTTTTCTACCTTGTGACCCTTTCACATATTTTATGCTCTCTCGGACTTTTTTAACAGAATCATCCATCTCTTTCAGCCCTTCTTGAACTATCAAATTCAGGATATGAGCACAACAACGAATATGGAAGAATTCACCATCACATAATAATACATCCTTCAATGTAAGCTGACTCTTCAACAACTCAACAGATACATCATTTGCAGAAGCATTGTCCAGTGTAATCGAAAATATTTTTTTCTCTATACCCCATTCAGTCAACAATGTATAAATTTTCTCAAATATAACTATTCCAGTGTGTGGAGTTGGAATTGCAGAAAAATTTAGAATTTTCTTTTGCAATACTGAATTTTCATCAACAAAGTCTGCAGTGAGACATATATACCCATCAGTAGTTATAGATGTCCACAAATCAGATGTTAAACATATCCTTCCTGGAATAGATTGCAACAAATCTTTGAGTTTGTGTTTCTCTTTTTTATACATCTTTAAAACATCTGCCTTAGTTGTGTTTCTGCTAATGTGTTTGGCCTCATCACATACATAGGTAATCAATGAACGAAATCCATCATAATCAACAAATTGAAAAGGCAATTCATGCTTAAGAATCATTGTTGTTACCAATTCTCGATACTTTTGTTGATCGAACTTAGAAACTTGTAAAGACATAGTTCCCTCTGATTTTGCAAGGAATAATTGACCTATGTCTTTAGTTTTCAATTTTGGACATGCAAGCATATGACGCTTTAAATTTTTGGTCACATTCTTGCTATCTGCTAGGTAGGGTTTGTTACATAATTTACATACAACTCTCTTTATCCCATCTTCTCTAATTGGAAGTTGCTTAAATACTTCCAAAACATTAGAGGTTAGTTTTCTTTTCCGTCTAATACTAGAACTCTCTTCACTTAATACTGTAGATGGCGTAACACGAACATCCTCAGAAATAATTTCTTCTGGACCTTCAGCAGATATATCCACAACGTTGTCCATTACTAATTGAAAGTAATATTTAATACTACCTGAATAGAGTAAAAGAACATAGGGAAAAAATAATAGTTGTCAGTCAAAGGTATCATACATATGATCATACATAATAAATGTGTGATCAAGACCATAAAGCTTAAGTTGCTTAATCACCACACTACAATAATCAATTAGTCGAATAGCAACAAAATTGATAAAATATTATAGGTCACTAATCTCATCTGCATGCAAAATATTTTAAGTAAAATACAAAGACTAAATCAAATACTCGAATAGCAAAAAAATTTCCTAGAGGAATATGAATCCTCAAGGTCAATCAAATCTTAATACAATTCTGCAACAATGAATTGAACTATTTCAAAATATGTTCTCTAATGTTCTAATTCAAAACTATAGGAAGTCCACCAGTAGCAGAGATTGAGTAATCTCCAATACATCTAACTTCTTCCCATTCAGATCCAGACATACTTTCTAGATGAGGATCTGGTCCCAATAACAATATAAATTCACTCCTAAACACAAAAACAAAACCAAACTATGCCCCTAACCCAATTTAGTCTATGATCTGAATGTCGATGACCTTAAGTACGCCAAGATAGAGATTCAGATTGACCAAATCCAATCTAGGTATTGAACACTTGTGGACTTGACTCAGTTGCAGTTTTGTAACACCAAGCTCATCAGTCCTACTGGTTGGGTTATCTCAAGTTTCACACATATCCAACCCAGTGGACCAACGAACATGGATACTCGTGTGGAACCCGCAACAGGTCCCCAGCTCTACAAGCCGAATGCAAAGGACTATCACCCCTCTTTATTGATAATTCTCTTTTGCCCTTCTTGTCAGGGAAACTAAGCTGCCTTGCATTTGACAATTCTTTGGTGAGCTTCCTTTCAATGAAACTAGGCTGCCTTGTATTTGGTAATTCTCTGGTGATCTTCCTTTCATGGAAACTAAGCTGCCTTGCAGTTAATAATTCTCTAGTGCTCTTTCTTTCATGAAAACTAAGCAGCCTTGAGGTTGATACCATAGAACCAGATGGGGAAAAGGAACTATGGAAAAGGGAAACCTTTCGGGGGCTTCTATAATATATCCCAGTTTCAAAGGATCATAGAAACTAGAGACCCAGAATAAGAAGAAAGAAAAACTCTGACCCAAAAGATAATCTCTTTAAAAACACCCAATTTCTAGTTCGTCTTTTACAATCAAAACCCATGTGCCATGTTTATCAAATTTTAAGAGGCCTAATTCCTCTCTTTGGCATAAAAAAACAAAAAAGAAACAAAAACAGGAAAAAAATGGGTGTCCCAACAACAGGATAAGGAAAAAGACTGCTCCCTTGAAGAGCCTTCAAAATACAATTATGCTCCTTCTCAGTAATAAAAGCCCTAGTTTAACAATCAACACCCTTACACGCATTCAGAAAGCCACCATGGTTTCTCAACAAACCAATCAACCTGTCCCTATTATCTTTACCAATCATGGCAGCTCAAAGACTGAAATCAAAACCAGGGATAAAACCAAACAAGAAAAAGAAAATACTTGTTTTTCTATCATTTTTTCTTTTTTCTGAATAAAGATTTTAAAAGATCCTGAACCCCAGAAGCCCCCAGAAGAAAGCAACCCACAAACTAAATCCTGAGCCAGAGAACTCCTCGCTTCCTCTTAGGATGGGAAAACCAACATTTTTTACTTGCAATCTTTTGGGTCTCTAAAAGCCAACAGAAGAGCTTTTACAAGTTGGGTAATAAGAATTTCTTGGGAATATAAAACAAGGTTTTGACAGCCGTTTGGGGGGACAATGAGAGTTTTTCATAAGCTTTGAGGAATGCAAGGCACCCATGAAAAAACCAAAATGTAGGCAGAGAGGGGATGCATGCTGCCACCAGTCGTGCCTCAGACCCTTGGTGATCCTGGTGGCCTATTATGGAGAAAAATAAAAAGACCCAAGCATTACCGTCACAAGAATTCAACCAACACTAGAGAGAGAGCAGTAATATAGCAGTGTGACAGTGTTGCCAAACGATGGGAATGGGAAGACCTTTAAAAAAAGTGAATAACAAACCACAACAAATCAAGACAGACAGTAGTAATATACCTATTACTTATTCTAGCCCCTCCTTCAAGATCAAAAAAATGAGGTGCCTTCAGCGGGAGAGACGAAACGTTGGACTTGCTTTGCTTGGGTGCCATTGTCAAACCAAGAGGAGGAACAAGACGGAGGAGAGAAGAGGGTGGTGGTGTGCGCCTGTGCAGTGATGGCAACGAGGTGGAGAGGAGAGATCTCGGGCTCTCGGCTGCGGATGGGTAGGAAGGAAGGACTGAAAGTCTGGAATACCTAACTTTACACTTTAGGGTTAGATAAGTATCATAAGTTAATATATATAAACAGGTTGCGGGTTCGTGTAAACGGGTTGACCCGCCCGCCTAACCCGTTTATTAAACGGGTCAAACGGGTTGGCATACCCCTAACACGAACACGAACACGACCCGTTTAATAAACGGGTTAGGCGGGTCAACTCGTTTACGACACGAACCCGCTTAAGCCAAACCCTAACCCGGCTAAGAAGCGGGTTGGCGGGTCGGGTCAGATTTTGCCACCCCTAGGTTAGGAATAGGTTAGTTAGGTAGTTTTTTGTTTTTTATTAAATGTATTTTTTATATAATATAAGGGGCTCTATGGGAGCTCCCAAGGCTCCCTCTCTTGTGTATAAATAGGGACATATTGTCCCCATTTATTCTTATGCTTCTTACTAAGCATTTTATCAATAAAGTATATTTTTTTACATTATGTTGCAAGCCCTAGTTGGCTTATTGTGTTATCCTTAAGTGGATTTGTGGCTGCGCACATTGTATTGTGTGTTTGTATGCCCTTAGTTGGATTGTATTTGTTTTTCGCTCATTTCATTACATGGTATCAGAGTTATAGGGCTCTCAATCTTGAGGAAAGTGTTTGTGTTCATGAAGAAGCATCCAAAAGTGTTTGTGAGATCGTGGTACTTGCAAGTGGTCATAGTGTTCTACATTTCTCTTGTTCTCTTTCCTTATCATTCAAATGGGGCATAAACAAAAGATTGATCTTTCTTTCAAATTCAATGGTACCAACTACATGATGTGAGCCTCTACTGTGGAGAACAACCTCAAAAGAAAGAAGCTTTGGGGATATGTGATGGGCACGATTCCTGAAACTCAACTCAAATTCACCAAACTTGAAGGAAGTCAAGAGAAGGCTCTTGAAGGAGATGTTCGATCCAAAGCCATTGAAGATCATCAATCAAGAATAGAAGATTGGGAGAGTAATCATGCTAAGATCCTTCCATGATTCATGAATAATGTAATAATGAAAATTTGTGTTAATATTGCCAAATTTAGAAAGGCAAATCAAGCTTGGTTGTTTATAAAAGACATGTACACTAGAAAAGATCTTGCAAGACAAAATTACTTGCAATAAAAAATTAGAACCAAGCAAGGGGACATGAGTGTCTGTGATTTCTTTAGTGCATTATCTCCTCTTTGAGATGAATTGACACTATTAGAGCCTAAGTGGGTGGCCATCAAAGACATGAAACTTAGGCGGGAACAAATGGAAAATGAATATTTTTTTTCAATTTTTGTATGGATTACGTTCGAAGCTTCAACAAGTAAAATCTTCTCTTCTTCATAAGACATCTTCACTTCCCTTAGAAGATGTCGTTGCCGAAGTATGCCAAGAAGAAATTTGTTTTGGCATGGCTAAAAGAGAAGATGAAATAATGATCATATCTAGGCCCGAAAACAATGTTAGAGCATATAGACCTCCACAATTTGGAAGGCAAAATGGCTCATGGAACAACAACAATGGAGGATCAAAAAAACCTATTTGTCATTTTTGCAATGAGTCGGGTCACATTAGATTTCTTTGTCCAAAGCTTAGAAACTAGGTGGCTTCCGTAGAAGTATCCACACCAAAGAAAGAGGAAGAAGGCAAAAGTGGAGGAGAGCTAAAGGACACATTTTGTTGATTAACTATTGCACTTTAACGAATACTCAAATCTTCATCCTCTACATCGGGTGTCGTCATAGACTCCTCTTCATATTCCAGTGAGGGCTCATGGATTCTTCACTCAGGAGCTTTCTTTCATATGACTCCACATGAGATTACTTTATCCGACATATGCACTAACCCAAATTTTTATTGTGTTTCCACGGCCAATGGAATACCTTTAAAAATTAAAAGTATTGAAAATTTAGATTCTCAAAAAAAAATTGTTCCAAAAATTAGGATTGTTCCTAAGTTGAATTTAACTTTTTTTTTCTCAAATTACCGACCATAGATGTGAAATCTCTTTTTCATCTAAAAGTTGCTTTGTGTAGGATCTCCGATCCGGAAAACGGATTGGGCAAGGGCATAGGATTTTTTGTTGTAAATGTTTTGTAGTCCTATAAAAAAGAGATAAATTATCCCCAAGCTTATTGAATGTGTCTTCATTGGATATAAAAAAAATCAAAAGGGATATAGATGTTTTGATTTTAAGAACAACAAACTTTATGTTTCTAAAGATGTGACTTTCTTAGAAAATGAGAATGGCTTTAATCAAAGAAATGAAAAAGAGGAAGTAGACTATAATTTTTTATTTGATCTCGCTCCAAGGAATGATAATGAGACTTTAAATAATGATAATGTTGATGATAATTATCCTAATGATGAGAGTATAGAACCTTGTGATCATCATACTATAGATAGTGATATTGATATAGTAGATGAGAGATCTAGTGAAGGCATACGTGTTTAAATCAACGTAAGAAAAATAATCATCAAAATGCTTTAAAAAAGTATTCTTCTCTCGCCATCCAATACACCTAATAGGTTTATGTCTTATGACTCCTTGTCTCCACACTATAGAGCATGCCTAATAGCATTACCTTCTTATCATAAACCATCTAATTATAATGAAGCCAAAAAAACTTCTTTCATTGGAATGAAGCTATGAAGGTGGAATTAAATGCCCTTAAGAAAGCCAAAACATAGGAAATAACTACTTTACCGTTAAGAAATAAAACCACAAGTTGAAGATGAGTGTTCAAAGTTAAAAACAAGAATGATGAAAGTCTAGAAAGATATAAAGGAAGGGTAGTTGCCAAAGGTTATTCTCAAGAATACGAATATGACTATGAAGAAATTTTTTCCCCTTAGCTAGGATGACTATTGTTAGAACCCTAATAGTCGTAGCTTCCATACAAAAATAGCTTATCTATCAACTAGATATCTAAAATGCATTTCTTAATAGAGAATTAAATAAAGTTTATATGGACCCCTTATTAGGTTTTAGTATTGACAAAGAAGAAATTTTTAAATTAAGAAAAGCGTTATACGTTCTCAAACATGCCCAAAAAGCCTGCTATGATAGATTTAGTAGTGTCATGATTCATTTGGGATTTCATTATTGTTATACTGACAATGCTCTTTTTGTTAAAAGTAAGTATCAATATTGTTGTTCTTGTGCTATACGTGGATGACATGATAATAACAGGGAATGATGAACAAGGAGTTAATGAAATTAAAAATGATTTAAAAGAAAATCATGATATGTCTGTTTTGGGATTTTTAGGATATTTTTTAGGTATTGAAGTTGCCTACTCTCCCAGGGGCTATATTCTTTTTTAGATGAAGTTTTCTGCTTATATTTGTGCTAAGTCTGGTATTACAGATGACAAGAAAGTGGATCTAACGCCCCAAAATTTCAAACTTGTAAACCTTTTTAAAATACTTAGAAAACCTTTCATTTTTCAAAGTTTTTATCAGCGAAAATGATTTTTGAAAAACAAAACAAGTTGACAACTTTAGGCACGTTAGTATAAAAATCCATCATCAAAACCATCATTATCAAAAACATTTTTATCAAGACAATTAGTGAGTCAAATATTCATTAATGATAAACTTTCAGCTGAACAAAATTTAAGATTTCCCCTTATACAAAACTCAAAACCAAAATAGGTAACCAGGGCTTAAAACTGCAAGCAGGAGAGTGAGATCTCAGGCCATCTCGCATCTTGCCATCGGCTGTCTGGTAGACCTACTTGTCACCTGCGCCCATAAAATGGGTCAGTTTCACGAAAAATTGGTAGGTACGCAAGCAAGACAATAAGGAACCAAAATTAAAGCAAAACATTATACTAGCATGATAAGCAATTTTAAACAGTAATTCAAGCTATAATAACATGAGCAGTTAACTGTGCAGAAAATAATCTATTTCTAGCATGTACAATTGATTCCACAAGCAGAGAACAGTTAGCTGAAGCAATTAACTGACACAGGATATAATCATATATAATACACAGTTCATCCATCTCAAACATGCACGTTCAAACAAATATTGTGAACAGGATATTAATTGTTTCGATATTAGCTGGCATGTGGGTACGCACAGACGCAAAATGTAGAAACAGCCGAGACAGATCAGAAGGTTTATTATGTTATGTATTTTGTGATACCCCGGATTGCTAGCTGAGTCTGCTCCTAAGAGGACGGTCAGTGACCAAGAGAGGATTTCCCAAAGACATTCGTGGCCACGGATACATCCTACTTCTGCAGAAGTCCCTGAGAACTACCACCTAGGATAATTTTCAGTAGTCCCTTTCCGCTAAATTCGATGACTGGGGAAGCCGAGTCATTTGCTCGTGGGGTAGTTGTTAACAACTTGTCCATTGAAGTTTTTATACCATCCATTCTCTTTCTTGATAAACCGCAAGAGGCGAATGGGCGCGATAGGGGTTACTTAACTGCCGCCTCATTCTACATAATCTGGTCTTTACAAATACCTGAATGATAATAAACTTAAGTATGTGGCCCCCATAGTCACATATATCGTTCAAGGTAATTTCTCAGCGAGGGTTTCTCTCGAAGAGATTTTCAAAAGGTCATTTTTCTCGAAAAAACCTTGAGAATTTAAAAAATTGAAAAATAATAATAATAATAAAGATAAGAAAATAATAATATTTCATTTTTTCTTGAAAAAAATATAAAGAATCAAGTTTTAAAATATAAAAGAAACAAAAAAATAGATGATGCAAACTTAAAATATAAACAAAATGACTTTTTCCAACAATACCACTCGCTTTAATATTGTGCTATTTTGAAAATATCATGATATATTTTCGATAATATTGGATGGCCTTAAATCACCGATATTATCATGATATTTTAAAAATATTGGTGACATTGCTGGCTCCTAATATGTCAAAACATTATGGCATCGAGATTTAGAATCCACAGCTGCCATAAATCTGATAAAGACATCCCAACATTGCTAACTTATGATTGTAGAAAGCAGTGCTGATTTAATGGTAAAAGAGATGACTTTCAGTTTCCACTTTCACTTTGACCCAATTTGATAATATCATGAAAAGGGCATCGTAGAAGCAACTGGCAGGAAAATTATAGCCACGAAATTATGTTGTGGTTGAGTCACAACGTTCTCTCTTTTTCCTTTTTGCACTCCAATTTGCCATGTTGGAGATTGAATTTCAAGCTGAACGAGCAAAGAGGCAAATATGCTGCAATGTTGGCTGATATCATATACATTTTCTCTGATAGGAAAATGTTGAAATTTATGGTTGAGACCTAGAATACCAAATACATATTTTAACTAATGTTTAGTAGGCTCTTCAATCTTCATAAATAGTAGCCAACATCAATAATCACAAACTAGAAAAAAGGAATAAAGACACCGAATATTCCCAATAATGTAACGAAGTAACATTTTTATGATGGAAACATGAGCCTCATTTATATGATCACCAAAAGAAAAATCAGCAAAGAAACTACTCGAATCACCCACTATCAAGTCAACACTAAAATTCAAAACAAATAAGAAGCACATCTTCAACTTCCATCCCGAGTTCAATTACAATAAGTACTTCACAAAACCAGACACTATTAAATAGAAACAAGACTAAAAACAAAACCCAGCAACCCCATCACACAATCAAGAGGAGAAACAACAAATTTCCGCAACACCCACCAAGAGAACAAACAAAATCTTCGACACCACCAAATAAAAAACGAAGAATATGAGGGTAAAAAGTTGAAAATTAGTACCCGGCAGACATTTTAATGGCTGAAGGATGGCCTCTGAGCGTCTCTTCCTGCAATACTAATTGAAAAAACTCAGAAAAAACGCCAAAAAAATAGCAGAAAAAGAGAACCAAGATAATTATTCGACGGGAAGAGTGAGAAGAAAAACCTGCGAACTCTTGAGGAAGAAGCGCGAACGGTAGAGAGAGACAACGCAACGATTACGGTGCTCTCTTAATACATAGAGGAGACTTGGGGTTTTAGGGTTTCTAAGAGCCAAGTGGGTGTTCGTTAGGAAACCGGTTCGGTTAAATGGATCCATGGTAATGTAAACGGGTCGGATATGGATCTGGTTAAGCTTGAACATACAACGGATCCAAAATTTGAGGGTCCACACTTGTACGTGGATCCAACTCGGATCTTGCAGTATACTTTTGTGCCCGGTTACGACTTGAAGCTTTACTTTGATTTTTTTTATAATCCAAGGAAAACCCTCTCCATCACCGACCGCACATTGGTTGGCCTGCAGTCAGTAAAACCCTTGAGGTCCCTCCCTTTCACCAGGGAATACACCCAGCTTACATTGAACAGATCGGATATGGATCTGGTTAAACTTAAACAGAAAACGGATCCAAATGTGGAGGGTCCACACTTGTATATGGACCCAACTCGGTGGACCTGGTTGCTACTTGAAGCTTTACTTTGTTTTTTTTCTGGATAATCCAAGGGAAACCCTCCCCCATCACCGACTGCACATTCTCAATTCTTAGTGAATCCATTTATTTTATTTATCCAGTAATGCCGTTGAATTTTGTTTATTTAATTTTCTGAGAAATAAAAATAAATTTATGTTTAAATACGTGTTTGAATTTTAATTTGGATATTTCAATGGTAGTATCAGATCTAGTAAATGGATCTCAATTTTTTGTAAATGGACCCAGTGGGACCCAAGGGTGTAGCTCCCCATTGGATTTAGAATTTTCTCTACTTGAAATGCGAATCCAATTGGAGAGGGTTTTAAGTGAAAAAATATGGGAAGTGGGGCCCACGCCTAGGGCAACCCCAAAGGGGAAGGAGGATGGTTTTGCTTGAAGGCCATCTCCCTTTCCCTCTTTAGTTGTCTCTCTCCTTCGCTATTCCCTCTCTCTCTCTCTCTCTCTCTCTCTCTCTCTCTCTCTCTCCGGCCTTTTGGAAGCGACTCCATTGGCATTTTTGAAGGGCTATTGATTCCAACCTTTATAAAGGGCTCTTGATTCCAACGTATTGTAGAGGTAGGGTACACTCTAACCCAAGGTTTTAAAACCCAGTGACTCCTCACTCTGCTCATCCTTGAGTGACTCGTGACTACTGGGTCAACTCGATGACTCAGCTGGGTCATGTTAACTTTATATTTTATATAAAATATATAAATATATGTATATTTTATGATTATTATCTATATTATGTAATATATTACCAATATATTATATATAATATATATTATATCATATTTTTATAATATATTTACATATATAATCATATATATATATATATAATATACATCATATTTATATTATATAATATATGTAATTATATATAATATATATGTAAGTATATATATAATATATTATATATGTATATATATGCATGACTCACCGATCACTCGACCGAGTCATGGGATGACTCAATCGAGTTCTGTTAAAATGGAGATCAACCTGGTTTTTGACCCAATGACTAGGTGATCTCGATTGAGTCACCGGGTCAACCCAACGAGTTTTTAAACTATGCTCAAACCTTGAGTGTGAAGTATAGAACCAGTACATTTGCTCAATAAATCTGGATTTACATTGTGTATATGTTGATTTTGGGTTTCACTTAAATCTAGAATTTATGTTGTGTTGGATTTGAGTTTTATGCAAATCTAGAGTTTATATTGTGTTAGATTTGGGATTTATATAAATCCGGATTTTGTGTTGTATTGGATTTGGGTTTCATGCAAATCTAGAATTTATGTTGTGTTAGATTTGGATTTTACGCAAATATGGAATTTATGTTATGTAGGATGAGAGCATATCTTGTCAAACGTTGGGTGAGATTAGCAATCTCACTCAACGTTTGCAACTATAAAATCCACCCCTTTGTGGGTCCCACTTTGTACATGGCTATAGTAGAGAGGGGTGGGTTTTGTGGTTGTAAACGCCGGGTGAGATTACTAATCTCACCCAATATTTGACAGGATCTGCTCTCGTGTTGGATTTGGGTTTTACGTAAATCTGAAATTTATGTGTTGGATTTTGGGTTTCACCCAATATGATTATATCCATGTGTTTTTTATGGGTTTTTATGCACAAAAAAAATTGTTTTGGTGATGGGTTTTTGTGCACAGAAAAACTATTTTGGTGGTGTATTTATGTGCACAACAAATATGATTATATATATATATATATATATATATGTGTGTGTGTGTGTGCGCGCGCTTTGTTTTTTTGCACAAAAAATCTGATTATATATGTATTTTTGTGCACATAAAATCTTTTTTGGTAGTGTGTGTTTTGGCATAGAAAATCTATTTTGGTGGTGTATTTATGTGCACAAGAAATCTGAATTTTATCATGGTATATGTATAGGGATTATGTGCACAAAAAATCTATTATATATATATATATATATGTGTGTGTGTGTGTGTTTGTGCGCATAAAATTTATTTTGGTGGTGTATTATTGTGCACAAAAAATCTATCGTGGTGGTGTGTTTATATATATAAAAAATCTAAATTTTATCATGGTATTTGTATAGGGATTATGTGCACAGAAAATCGGTCTTGATGGTGTGTTTATATGTATAGAAAATCTAAATTTTATCATGGTGTTTGTGCAGAGATTATGTGTACAAAAAAATTGATTATATGCATGTGTTTGTGTTATATTTTTGTACACAAAAAACTGATTTTAGCTATGCGTTTGTGAAGGGTTTTTATGTACAGAAAATCTGATTTTAGTTATGTTTGTGATGAGTTTTTTTTTCATAAAAAATATGATTTTAGCAAGATATATGTGCAAGGATTATATGCACAGAAAATGTGTTATAATTGTCATGCTTTTGCCAAATTTAGTATATAAAAAAAATATGTTATAATTGTCATGCTATTAATTTGCTAACATAATATTAATATGTTGTCATGATATTAAGCATGACGTGAATATAATATCATGATATTAAGCATGATGTTAATATATTGTCATAATATTAAGAATGGTGTTAATATATTGTCATTATGTTAAACATGATGTTAATATGTTGTCATGATGTTAAGCATGAACTTGATATGCTATCAAGATTTTAATATGTTGTCATGATATTAAGCATAGTGATAATGTATTGACATGATGTTAAACATGATATTAATATGATATCATGATGTTAAGCATAAAATTGATATGTTGTCATGATATTAATTTGTTATCATGGTATCAATATGTTGTTATCATGTTGATATGCAGCATGATGTTATATGTTGTTATATAATGCTATAAAACATGAAATGCATGCACTTGTTGATGCTCATGAACGAACTTGTGGTTTAAGAAACCAATGTAGTGTCGCAAGTGCACAAATATGATATGTTGCATATGATTATGTTATGATGCAATGTAAGGCATGAAATGCATGTATGTCAATGTTGATGGTTGAGTTTATAGTTAAACGTTATCAATGTGGTGCCATGAGTGCACGAATATGTTATGTGTCATGTGATGTTGATGTGTTATAAGGCTTGAAAAGCATGCATGCACATGGGACCACTCATGAATAAACAAGGGGTTGAGAGAATCCATGGGTTGATAAAAGTGTACAAAGTTGTAAAATGAATATACATGCAATATACCTCAGAGTAGATATAGGGGTATAATTGCTCAAGGTCACCTCAAAGCGGATATGGGGGTGCATACCATTCTTAATGGGTTATTAACATAAATGAATAAATGAATTGTGTAACTACCTCAAAGCGAATGCGTGAGTATGATTGTTCAAGGTCACCTCAGAGCGGATACGGGAGTACGTATCAAGGGCAGTCTAAATGAATGAGCAAATAAACTTATAATTATCTCAGAGCGAATGCGAGGGTATAATGCTCTTACTAGAAAGACAATTTTGTAAAGTTACCGCAGACCGAATGCGGGGTACTTAGCAATTTTTGAAAATTACCTCATAGGAGATGGGGGTAATCAGCAAGAAAAGGGTCGAATGTTGTATAGCATATATGATAAAATGCAATAAACCCTTGCTGAAATAAAAAAAAAAACCTAATAACTTATTTAGACCGAGCTTACCTTAGAGAGGGTAGGTGGTACAAATTTTTGTTGGACTGTTATGTGTTTGTGAGAGCAAGGCATCTCATTTTGTGATGCCCAAAATTTTATGAAAGTTTTTTATATTGAAATTCATTTAAAACTGTGAATAAAAACTTGGTTTTAGAAAACCGAAACTTGGTTTTAGAAAACCGATTCAAGAGAATGCATTCTCAACTCTGAATTGAACTCAAGATTCAAAACCAACTAATCTTTTTTATTTCATTTAAAAGAGAATTCATTTATACATACTTCAATTACAAACAACAAAATTCATAACACGTAGAAGTCCCAAAAGACACAAGTCCCAAGACTAGAAGGGTCCATGATCCAACTTTAGAGATACACGATCCATACATCCATCACCACCACAACATACCTACTGGTGAGTACCTAAAAAGAAAAAGTAAGCAAGAGTGAGACCATTGTCTCATTAAGTAACTTGATCTCTCATCTCACAATAGCGAACATGACTAGGCCTACAAGCAATAAGACCTTTCAAGGGTCTACAACACAACTACGAGTCATACTCTCATCTCTATGTGGGATTTGACTCAACACATCCTCAACTCAAGAGGAAACACCAGCAATAGGTCACACCGACCAAGACATGCTCAATCCCAAATGCATGCACATATTTTAATTACTTTCTTCATTTAAGTTCATCTTTTGTTTTCTATATGATGCAAATGTAATGAACATGTTTCAATATTTTTTTTCCACAAAGACACCACCGCTTCGGGCTGATATAGGCAAACCGGTCTATATGGGGGGTGTATTTTTAAGAACTAGTATTTTATGTCTTTTATTAACCCCAAGAGCAGATGATTACATAAACACTAAGGTCTAGAACCCTTCCAAACAAAGTCATAGTGCACTACTATTAGCGTACGTAGTATAGACCTCCTGCTCTCAGGAGTCTTGTCCCCTAAGCAACCATGGTTGAGGACTGGTACACCCTCAATGACCAAGATGGGGTCACCAACAATACGCCACTATCGCTGAAAAGGATTTTGTCAGCAACTCAGTATCCCACAGGGTTGCTGCAAACTTGCCCTCTAGACGAGTACAAAGTCACTTAAGGTAACAGATTACCTCATCTTTCATGGCGTAACTATATATCTCTGTGTAGCTTGTTTTACTTTTTTTTTTTTAGTTTGTATGCATTAATGCAAAATTATCTAGGTGCTCATACCAATACCATGGGCCCTTGCAAAACAAGCTATATAATTTATTATTTAAGCAATTATGCTAATTGTACACAATTTTAATTGCATAAATGTGGTCACACTCGTACCTCAATTGGCATCATGTCATCCATACAACATGTAGTGCCCACATCAGCACCACCACTTCGTATTGCCATATTTGTAAATACGAGTCAAACAAAATCATGCATACTTAAACCACACAATGCCACACTTGCATTGACATAACAACCTTTAAATCAACAATATTGGAAGGTAAAGAACATGAACATACTCATGTGCATCATTTCATGAATGCATGCTAACATACTTATGTATTTCAACACAAATTGAGTCACTTCCTGGACCAACAAGCACGAATTGGCGCATCTCATCCAAAAATACATCACACGCAGGTCTCCCAACCTGTTTCTAGGGTGATTCACTTGAATCTCAGGTTTCACAGCCTTTACCTGGGCTCCAAATAGCATAATATCACATTCTTGTGCACATGATTCAACTCTCTTGAGTACAAGAGTCGACTCACATGTCAAACTGAACATATACCATACTCAGAAGTTGACTCTCCTAGATTTGGGAGATGACTCACATGATTAGGGGCCAACTCTTCACAGATTGAGTCGACTCTCGGTATGTCAAGGTCGACTCTACAGTGAGCAAGAGTCATCTCTTCTGAAAAGAGTCAGCTCAACAAAAAATATGGGTCGACTCTTTTTTGAAGGAGTCGACTCTCAGAGAGAGAGAGAGAGTCAACTCCTCTAAACAAGGGTTGACTCGTTTGAAATGGGTCGACTCTTTTTTTAAAAAACATAAGTCGATTCTATCCACAGAGAGGAGTCGACACCCAGAAGCAAGGGTCGACTCTCGGGTTTGCCCAACCTTCTGTAAAGCAAGATCGACTCCTACTTTTTGTAGAATTAGGTAGCTCCACCAAAACATGATTATGAGCTACACAACTCTACCAAATGGTGGTTTCACCCTATCTAATTTTATTCCAACATGCTACACATAATTTCACAGACATTATTCATAAAAACCCCAAGCTTAACACAAATTTTAAGCAATCATAACATGAATATGAACTTGGGCTACTTAAGATAGCACAATTGCATATTTCAACACAAGATTTATCTCTAACAAGTTTTCAAACATAAATTTCATTCTCAAAACCAAAACATATCATTTCTAGCATAACTTTTACCCAAAAGGCAAAACATCAACACAATTAGAAGCATGTAAAACCAAGAAACATGCTCAAACATCCATTCTCACATGAAATTTGTTGCACTTTCAGTTTATGAAAATTTTATCTTTAAAACATGAGTTTTTCTTAAAAACAATAGGCTTGATTTCAAATAAAACACTCTTGAAACAACCATCAAGTTAAAACAAAATTTAAATTCATGTATTAG
The DNA here is from genome assembly GCF_984573655.1 of Nuphar pumila. NCBI lineage: Eukaryota > Viridiplantae > Streptophyta > Magnoliopsida > Nymphaeales > Nymphaeaceae > Nuphar > Nuphar pumila. Next base: position 15,557,454 of record NC_143255.1, read on the forward strand.
GTACTAAACCATATTTTCAAACACACTTTGCAACAAGAACAGACTATAAAAATTCTCGTTTCTCTAACATGTACAAAATCAAATGTGTAAACACTTTGGAAACAAGGAGCTACAAATTTTTTTGTTCCTAAAATAGTTACAAAAATCAGTTTGTGAACACCTTATGTATTAGCAAATGATAGAGATTTACCTATACACACTTTTCAATAGCTACAAAAACATATTTTTGTTCTTCAAATATAATTTGAGCAAAGAGAAAAGCACATAATTAAATTAAAAACACATGAAAAACATGACTACAAATCAAAAAATACTGCAACACTAGTCCAACCAACCATTGCACGTTGGCTTCGGGCTAGTTTCACCAAAACCAAGCGAAACAGTCCAAACATCACACACAATCTATCATATCCATCATATAATACACTCAGAAGTTGACTCTTCTGCGCATAGGAGTTGACTTTGAGCTACACATAACATAAACAATGCCCAAGAATTTACTCACCGAGCTCAAGAGTCAACCCTCAGGCTAAACTATACTTAAAAAACATATTTGAGTCAACTCTCCTAGTTTCAGGACTCACTCACTAAATGAGTCAATTCACAGCCAAAGGAGTCGACTCACATGGTGCATGTGTTGACTCTTCCAAAACAAATGAGTCAACTTATGCCACAAGAATAAGTCAACTCTCCCCTAAAAGGAGTCTACTCACAACCTCTCTACAACATTGTACAAAGCACAAGCTGGAGTTGTCGATCCCCGACCTGCAGGAGTTGACCCTCGGGTCAACAGAACATGAAGTTTTCACATTAGTCAACCCCTGAGACCTTCTAGTTTGATTCTACACTTTTTGAAATCCAAAATCAGAGGGTTTGAAGCACCCAACTTGAATGAAACATATCTCCAACACATCTAGGGGTGTTTCAAATTCATAAATTAGAACAACCACCAAAACATCACTGAAAACCTCGATTCAACCAACACACCAAATCATTGTATACATGTTTTTCTACTAACATCACAATAAAACTACTTATAGTCCCAACATGCTCACTACCTACAAATCAGGGAATCAAGCACCTACCTTTAATTGTTAAATTCGGCAGGTATAAGTCCACTAAGCACTCAACCACGAATACTAACGACTATACATAGCTCCCACACGTGACTCACATTCCCAAAAATGTCTACACCACACCACAACACAAACACGGGCTCAGCACCTCCACACGATGACTCCAACTGCAAGCAAGGAAAATGTCAAAACTGCAACACAGCTCAAACACGGACTCAACACCTCCATATGACTGCTCCAACTGTAACAAAGCTCCACATAGGTGCAACTTGATTAGGATAGTGGTGGAGCAACAGATGGGTCATCCATCAAGGGAGAAAAAATGTGAGAGTGTAGGGAGAGGGTGAGAATGAGTGTGTAGGGAGTGTAGGGAGAGAGAGAGTACAAGAGGGGAAAAGGGAAATTTGTGGCCTTAAAGGGGTTTAAATAAGATCTCAATAAAAGGGTTTGAATCTGGCCCCTAATGGGTCTAGATCTGAGCAAAAAGTGGTCAAGATCTAGTTAGGTTCCAACCAGATCCCAACCATCCAAAATTGTGGGTGCCTAGTTAGCCCACTAGTTGAGTTAACTAGGTCCTAACCTAGTTCGTTTGACAAAAAAAACTAGCCAAAAGAACGCCAATCATGTGGCAAGGTCCAACTGTCCTTGGCAGGTCTGACCTGCTAGGGTTGGTTGAGCTGCTAGAATAATCAAAATGCTCTCTAAAAGCAACTTATGGCTAAATGAGCCCGTTTAGCCCAAATCTCGCCTTCTCTAAAATAAGAAACTACAAACATGTCATCCAAACAAAACAAATAATTTTGGATATGCCCCCCATGCAATTGACTGACCTGGTCAACTCTAGGTTGAACAATATGTTCTCTAGGACAAAAATACCCTCAAAACAATCAATAATTAACAAAAATACCCCCAAAACTTGTTGAGCACATTTTAAACTCGTTTTAACTTCAATTTTGATGAAATAAAGACTATTCTTCTCAAAAAAATACATAAGAACACAACTAGATACATCAATTGCACAAAAAAACTATCTATATTATCATTTTTTTAGAATTTACAAAAATCAAGAAAATATTGAATATTACACATTTGTTTTCTAGTCCTCAAAGTTAGGAGGTCTGACCACCAATGTGTCCTAGGTGGTATGTCAATATATTCTACAAAACTGTAGGATGCATCCTATTTTTGTACTACCTCTACGGTGTCTCTCTCGGCCATGAGTCGCCTGCTTTGGATTTAATTCAGTAAGACAATCAGGTTATTAAAATACATAGCACACTAAACCTCTAAGTGGGCTCGTTTGTCTCAACGTTGATGCCTTGTGTGTACCCGTAAGGATGGTAAGCAAGAGAAACAAAGACCTTATATTGGAGCAGATTTGTTTTGTGTTAAACATATATTAAAAATACACCCTAATAATGCAAACACTCAATCATAGATATATGCATGTTTTGAAAGATGATGCATGATATTAAACAAAAATATAAAATTACAGAGAAAATTACATGTTAGATTCTGGATTGACTTTGGTTAAAAGCTGCCACAATATGCATCTATATTGCACTTATGTTTTGAAAGCATGCCACTGATTAGTCATATGCTTAATCATGAATATGTTTTTATCTTGCAAACTGATGCATGAATTATCTATTACAATTATTCAATTGATGCATTATGATATTGAGATGGATATGTTATGAATGGATTAGGATTATTTGTATTTTTAGTTCTATATAAGCACACAATGTTATTGTATTCCTATTCAGACTTGATGAGTCTGACCCTATATTATAAACACATAGGTACGGAGTAAACAAGCTAGAGTGATGACGAGATGCAATAGTTGATGCCAAGAACCAATTATTTTTTGTTTTCGAGATTTGTTTTAAAAATTAGTTTATGTTATTAAGTTTGTAAAATTTATTTTAGAGATGTTACGGGCTTTTGAATCCAACGTTTCATACAATTGTACTTGTTTAATGAATGATTTGAAATATGGTTCATGATCTGTATGATATCTTTTATGTTTCGGATTCGAATTCCTAAGTCAGAACCAAATTACGAGTTGGACTTGGAGTCAAGTCCAAACCAAGATTTGAATCCAGTCTTATGTTGTGTTTAAATACCTATAACCACCCAAAATTTCTAACAAAAAATTCAAATAAATATTTTTGTTGTATTTATGTTTACTTTGATAAATGGTTTTTGTCCTTGGTTGTCTTTTTCTCAAATTTAGTTCTGATGGGCTATTAAATGCTAGCACTTGCGCATAAGCTACCCCCTTAGTGCTTAATCCAGTTGGAGTAATGTCATGGATAATATCTTGCATAAAAAAACATTTCACATATTTTCAGGTTATGATTTTGGGGTGTTATACATCCGGTTTGCGATATAGATCCATATGGAGTCGGGTTGAATTTGAGATAAATACTCTTTTGGATCCAATAACAAGGGTCAAACCTTTTTATATATATTTACACGAAAAATTCGCTCCTAGGACCAGAGACTTAGTTGTGCTGGCTATGCTTGTCGTGCTTGCGATTACTATCCTGGCAACATAAAACTCCATGGGCTTAGTTGTTGAACCCATGAAATCACCAGGCTTTGGATTGCACAAGGGATGATACTCATGGGATTTGAACAAGGGCTGGACTTGAGTCAATCTTGTTGGAGCTTCCCTAAACTCGCACCTCAAGCTATAATTATTTTTTGTCGTGGAGCCTACTTAGGAAACCTAGCCTAGTTGTGTAATACTTGAAACAAAAACAAAATTGTTAAATAGTGAATATATAATTTCAAAGGGTTTTGGGTTCAAAAGGAGGGCTAGAGAAATCACAATGACATAAAAATGATCTATAAAAAATGGCAAATAATATATACAGGTTTAATTTGGTTTTAATTTTACAAAATTGGGTTAAAAAAGCTTACATATATATTAGATTCAAAAAATTATCTTTTTCCCTTCGCACATGCAAACATGCTAAGGTTCATGTGATATATTGGTACATTATAGTAAGTTCGCAACCCTTTAATAAAAAGGATATTTTGTAAATATCTGCAAATATAGTACAACCTTCACAAATACCAGTTGTGACTGTCCCCAAATTTCGCACTCTGATGATACATCCACAAATACAGTATGACCTTCGCAAATATAGTCCAAACATTATGAATATAACATGTGAACCTCCTTTAAGTAAATACAGGAGATCTGCAAATGTTTGCCGACATTCACAAATATCAATTGTGAATGTCCCTGACTTTTATACTCTGATGAGACCTCTGCAAATCTAGTACAACCTTCACAATTAAAGTATCAATTTTACAAACATAACCTGTGAACCTCCTTTAAGTAAATACTCCTCGAGGAGATTCACAAATATCTATTGACATTCGTAAATATCAGTTGTGAATGTCTCTGACTTTCACACTTTGATGAGTCTGTAAATACAATATGACCTTCATAAATATAGTACAAACTTCATGAATATAACCTACAAACCTTCGTTAAGTAAATACTTCTCGAGGAGATCTGCAAATGTTTGTCGATATTCATAAATATTTGTACATGTGGATCTCGTGCCTCATTTGCAAACTTTCCAAACATGCATACATTAGACATGAGATTTGCAAATTTTCTCAAGACTTAAATGTGAATCTCTCTTTGTTTTTGTGAATGTTTGTTCCAGCATTAAATATGGTGCTTTATTTTTTAAAAAGTGATTGTTCGCATTATGTGGCTTTTGTATGTGGTCCCCAAGCCCTTTTGCCCCATCATGTTTTCTCTGACAAATTTTTTTAATATTTTTTTGGTGACTATTTCTAGCGACACTTCATCAGCGACTTTTTGAGATATCGAAACATCATTGACAATGAGATATGCTGATAAACACATCTTTAACTGCTAAAATAATTATTTTTTGAAATTTCTATCATGAATCAGTTATTTTAATTGAACATTGACATGAATCAATTATTTTGGCATTCTCTTTTCTTGTTACATGAATAGAAAAATGTATAACTCTAAAAAATACTTTATATTTTGTATTTTTTTATGTTATTTGGCATTGTATTTTTTTATATTTTGTATTTTTTTATGTTATTTGCAGTAATACATATTTTTTGAATTCTCTTTTTCTACGTATTCTTTTTTTACTTTTAGGCATGCATGTTTATCTTATGCATTGCATTTTATTTTCTGATGCTACTTGGTTCAACTCTTGATCATAAATCTAATACATTTTATGGATCTTGATTTGAGTTTCATGATAAAAAAATTATTGTTCAATTTACTTTAACATTGCGTTATTTCAATCTATATTAAAAATGCAGGGAAAAACTAATATTTTTATTAGCAATACCGATAATTGCATAGCTTTGACCACTTTTGGAAATTGATCTAGGTGTATCTAGTGGGAATCCACAAAAAAGGGAAAAGGAAATGGGGATTTCATTATAAAATAATAAGTTAAAAAAAAGAAAGGAATTAGACAAGTGATCTTGAGTCTTGACAATTCCAAAACATGGATTTTTGGGATGAATAGAAATGTCATAAGAATGTTAGTTCTCTTTGCTTGGTAAATTCTAGTTATAGGTTGCAATCCAACTCAATGAGACATTTTTTATGTCAAAAGTTACCAAAGAGAACTTGTAAATATATTTATATGTAACATTTCAACCATGGCTTAAGAAACCTGACAATGAACATATAATCTTAGGATTTGAATGTTAACTAGATTTGGTCCTTTTTATTTTAATAATGTCTAGTTACTTTCTTTTGGTTATTAATGAAATATTAGGCCCGTGAAAATTGTGGATTGTGCATAAACCTTTCAACGAAGAAAAAGTTTGAGAATTTTGCATATATATGATTTATTTTCATCATAACTCTTCAATATACGTTTGAAGTGAACACAAAAGCAGCCACTCTTTGCATATTGTGTTTATAAGAGTCTCTTCATCTTCTCATATGCCTCTTAATTTGTATTATAATTTGATCATGTTGCATAGAGTTCTTCTCATTTATGTTCATTTGTATGATATGATGTTTGACAGATGCAAGTGTGTGCCTTAAATTTTCTTTTTGAGGTTATGTTCATGATCATGCCTTTTCCTATATACATGGATTGACTTCTCTTTGGAGCTATGATCTTTAATGTAATCCCTAGATAATAAGTTCTAAAGACAATAAGTGACAATCACATGTTTATCTTTATATGAAATTCTTCAATTATTGATTATAAAATGATGATTGAAGAGACTGATATAGAGGCAATAACACCTACACCAACACTTACTGATGGGACAAAGCAAAGAGAACAACAAATACCTTACTCACTTATTGAGTTGTCTTACTATAAAGTACGATTGAGGTTTGACATGTAGATAGGAACCTACTCCATAGCCAAAAATATGTGTGACTGACATATAAAGTTGGGCTCAAATAAGCAGTTAACAACTTCAGTTGCCAAAAGTATTACAAAAGAAATTGTTGAGAAGCCAGTGGCCAAAACCATGTCTCGCATTCCGAAAGCATCTAAGGAAGGAGATTCATGTGTGCAGTCAGTGGTGAAGAAGTTGAAAGAGTCATTAATTGAGTGTGGGGTTGTTGCTAACCTCAATGTATGGCTAGAGAAAGTAGGATATGTGGTCACCTGCAGTGGCAATAGTGAGATGCAGAAGGATAGTGTGAGCACTATGAGGGTAGGAAGGGCAGAGGAGGTACCTCAATAAGGAGAAGATGTTATGGCTAAGGTTGAGAAGATAGGAGGTGAAGATGTTGAGGTGGTGAATGATGTTGATGGTCCTTAACTAAAGGAGAAGGAGAGTGAGGGTTCCTCTACATAGAAGATACATCATCAAAAGGATAACACTCCTGTTGTGGAGAGTACTCAAGAGGATGCTAAGGAGTTTAAAGAGGTGGAAGATGAGCCCTTGGATGAGCAAGTGCATGGTTCGAGGAAGAGGTCATAGCGGCAAAGAAGGTTCATTGCTTGTGGATAGATTTTTTTCCAAAAGTTATTGTGTGCAATATGTTTATAAGATATTTTTGATCAATTTCAATGTTACATTCAATCATTCATTAAATTATCACATATATATATATATATATATGTGTGTGTGTGTGTGTGTGTGTGTGTGTGTGTGTTTATGTTGATTCTTGTAATTCAATCTTTAAAATGTTATGTATGTGAAACATGTATGCAAAATCATTATTTGAATAAGCAATTCATTGATTAATTTTTCATATCTGTGTAAAGCATATTTTTAGGATAACTAGTCATAGTATTGACATATATTCATCAAGATAACTAGTTTGATTCTTGTAATTCATTGATTAATTTGAGTTTGAGTTTGAATTTTAAATGAAATTTATATTATAAATTAAATGTGTAAGATAACTAGTTTCTAAGATTATAATTTGAAGTTTGAGTTGGAATTGAATTATAAGTTTGAAGTTGAAATCAAGATTGAATTGTACAAAAAAGATATCTAGATTAGTTTGTATTTTAATTTAGAATTTTAAATATTAATTACATTATGCATTTTAAACTTCAAACAAAATTTAAATGGTGAGTTTATATTTGGATGTAAATTTCAAATTCAATTTCAATTTCAATTGGGTGCTTGATTTTAAATTTGAAATATGATTTTATATCAAAATTTTAATTTTAAGTTATATATTTTTCTATGAATTGTAAGATTTGATTGATTTCATGCAAATTTTATTGTGATTGCAAGACTCACATACTCAAGAGTCAAAGGATTCAATACCCCTTATGCATCAATTATATTGGTTTCAAGTATATTTTTTGTTCTTAACACTATCGGAGGAAGCAAAGGACTGTCTGAATCAAATGCATTTTAAAAAATTCTTGAAGGTCACACTATAGCAAATTCGTCATAGTCTCAAAGATTCTATGGTGCAGTTATAGAAGCCAAAAACCAACATATTTATCAACTTTAAAGAATGACACACATTACTAGACTGAAGTGCCACAATGAGCTAATGAATGCACCTCGTTTTAAAGATTTGAAGCACCAATATAAAGTCTTATTGGAAGCACTCAATGATGCATTTGGAGGTGAAAGGTTGAAGTTGTCATGGTTGAAGAATGACAACAACACCAAAAGAATAAAGGAGAATATACCTTGTGTTAGAGGTAAGGTCAATCATAGGGTAGAGAGGGTGTTGAGGGCATTCTTTCTCTACTTTTTAGGCACATGTTTATTCATCAAGAGTGGTTCAAAGTCGAACCATACATATTGTTGCAAGCTCTATGACAAATATTGCAAGATTTATAAAAATCTTGCAGATATATCATGAGAAACTGCTTGAAAATTTAAAACGATAATTTCTTGCAAGATTTTCAAACCGTGACAAATATCATGATATTTATATTTTTGAAAGATATTTATCGTTAAAACCCCTGAGATTTTTATTTTTAAATGTGTTTGATTTATATTTTTTATAAAAATTATTTTTTTTAAATTTATTTTTTATTTCTAAGATTTTGCTAAAAAATGCAAGATTTATGATTTTTTTTAAAAATCTCTCGAATTTTTTGCCTGCCAAGATTTTGCCATTTTTAACTATTGTCACTATGACTACAAGACATGGATTGTGTCGATGTGCAACATTGAGTCAAGTGAAACATGGTAAAAAAAAACTTGACCGGCACGTATATCCTATCTATTGGTTATGGAGGGGGTTATTAAGAGTAACGAGCATATTATCTCCAAGTTAAAAGTGGAGTTAATTTCAATCCTCTATGATTTTCAATATAATAAGATAATAACCATGTCAGGTAATATAGAACAATAGTTGAGTTTTAATGGAGGATTGTGAAGCATCCCATGCTTGGTGAGGGGCTAAAATAGTTCAATGTGCTAGAACATGCGGCTTCACATGGTTGGAGGTTCAACTTTTCCCTTCTAGCACACATACTCTATTATTCAGTGACCTCCACCATATCTAAGTCAGGGACCTGCTAGTTCCAACATAACACATTGGATCTTGTGACCTGACTCTTATCCGAGTTGGACCTGAATCAGTCATGCCTAAGTAGTATGCTTGTCAGGCTTATTGAGTTGGGTTGGACTACTAGCTGGACTCAACCACTTAATGTGTAGGTCATGTAAGAAACTAACCTCGTCTTCACTAGGAGTGGACATTGGGTCTTCCCAACCCAACTAGATCCTGATGCATGTTAGAGCCCTACAAGCTGGAACGAACTCTGACCCACCGATGACCTGACAGAACCCAAATTACTGGATATGGGCATAAAAAACTAACCCAAATTCTTTTCAAATCGAAGCAAAACCCACCAGAATAATGCATGGGTTGAGTTTGAGCTATAGTTTTTGTTAGATACCTGACTAACCAAACCAGACGCAAATGGGTCATATAGGGGTTGATCATGGAAGATTCAAAACCTACTCCAAATATTGAGCATCAGCCTGAATCCAAATCCGGTTCCAAATTGTATCTAATGTAGCGGAATGAATTTGGATCTAAGCCCCAAAGGGGTTTGGCATAGGACCTAGGCCGCTAGGCAGGCAGTCTAGGTTCAAATCCCATGGGTGCTATCCCTTGCACAAGTTGAAGCATGGTGATTCACTTGGGACAAGGGGTAAGCCCACAGAGTTTTAGGCTGTTAGGACAGTGATCGTAAGCACGACAGGCAGAGCCAGCATGGCTAGGTCTATGTTCCTAGGGGCAATTTCTCCTTGTAAATATAAAATAAGGGTCTGAATCTAAAAATGCAAACGATAATATAAGATCTGATAAAGAAAAGCTGAAAACAAGGGTTTTTACATGCAAAAAACTGCAAACAGATTATATTTGATCTAATTATACAATAGGAATTAGTTTGATGACTTGTATTGTCACGGGCCTATTTCCTTCAATGGGCCAGCGCGGCGTGACAGTCCTTCCTCACCGTCGCAAGCCTACTAGTCAGCTCGTTTGCCGATCGCAGAAGCTTGTAATCAGAGTGCAAGAGAGCAAGAGAGAGTAGAGAGAGAGAAATTGCAATCACAACGAGGGCGAACAAAAGAAAGCTCAACGCATTTACTTTATTCACAATTTTGCCCGCAGGCGATCACAGTTCAAGTATACGGGCTGCCCCTTTGGGGTATTGATTCACCTGAACTGGGCAGCTTACATCAGACTCAACAAAAGCAAAACAGACTCTAAGCGCAATTGTACACTATAAGTCGCAAGAAAACATGCTCCCCCCTTCAAATCATGTGCCGTCCTCGGCGCCATCTGTTTCGTGGTAAGCTCTAACTTCAGCCGGGTAGCGGCTGTTCATTCGAAATGCAGGCTCCCACGTTGGTTCTGTTGCTTCCTCCCACTACACCAAGTATTTTTTCGCTTGCCCCAAGTAGTTGACCTTGTGACGAAGGATCTGATTGAGGTGTTTCTCGGCCCGTTGTGCTGTCAGGGCCCTCTGCATGATGAGAGCGCGTTGTGGCACACTGCGTTCTAGGTCTCCATCATCTGGATGAAACTGCTTGAGGTTGCACACGTGGAACACCGGGTGCACCTTGAAGTATGGGGGCAACTCCAGCTTGTATGTCAGCTTGCCCACCTTCTTTGTAATGGTGAAGGGTCCCTCATACTTTCTGAGTAGTTCGCGGTGCCGCCCACAGAAGATGCCTATGCGACCAGGATATAGCTTCACCAACACTTGGTCCCCAACTTGGAACCCTGCGAGCCGACGGTGTTTGTCCGCCCACTTCTTCATTCTCTTTGCCGCTTTGTGTAAGAATGCATTTGCCAACTCATTCTGCTCGTGTCAGTCGTGAACAAATTGATAGGCGAAGGATGGCCTTCCCTTTTCTTGTGCGGCAAGAGTGTGTGAGGTCAGTGGTTGCTGCCCCGTGGCTATCTCAAACGGACTGTGGCCTGAAGACTCGCTCTTCTGTAGATTATAACAAAACTGTGCCACATCAAGGAGCTTCACCCAATTTTTCTGATTGGCACTAACAAAGTGCGCTCTGTCTGCCCATCTGTCTGCGGATGGAAGCTTGTTGAAAACAGCAACTCAGAGCCAAGTAGCCGAAACACTTCACGTCAGAACTTTCCCTTGAAGCAAGCATCACGATCACTCACAATGCTCTTTGGTATGCCCCAGTGTTTCACCACATGCTTTACAAACAATTGTGCAAGGCACTCCTTGGAAGCTAGGATGAAGGTGACATACTTTGAGAAACGATCAACCACAACCAAAATAGAACTGAGTCCCTCTATCTTTGGCAGACTAATAATAAAGTCCATGGAGATGTTATCCCAAGGACGTTCTGAAATTGGTAGAGGCTCAAGGAGACCGGCAGCCTTCTGGTTTGTCCCCTTATCTTGCTGGCAGATAAGGCATGTCTGCACATACCCCTCAACATCATCTCTCATCTGCGGCCAATAGTAGCCGCGCTCAAAGAGTGCTAAGGTCCGCTCCTAACCAGGATGGTCGGCCCATAGTGTATCATGACACTCCTTAAGTAGCTCTCGGCGAAGGCTTCCCCACCGCGGCACAAAGATGTGTCCCCCTTTTGTTACGAGGAGGCCATCCTGTAGCCAAAATCGCCGAGTCTTCCCTGTCTGCGTTAGAGAAATAAGGTGTTGTGCGGTAGGATCCTGCTGCGTACCTTCGCGGATGTGGCTCAACAATGCGCCCTCCAAATGCACTTCAGAAGACTCCGTGCGCGCAGCTGCCAGTTCAGCCATACGGCTCAGGGCATCCGCCACAACATTGGTCTTTCCAACCTTGTACTCCAAGGCAAAGTCAAACTGAGCCAAAAACATCTATCATCGAGCTTGTTTAGGTGTCAACTTCTTCTACATCTGAAAATAGCTCGTGGCCACATTGTCTGTCTTGACGATGAACTCGGCACCCAAAATGTAGTGTCGTCAGATCCTGAGGCAATACACAATGGCGGTCATCTCACGTTCATGCACTGTGTAATGCCTCTCTGCATCATTCAGCTTGCGACTCACATATGCTATCGGATGGCCATCTTGCATAATAACTCCGCCAATGGCAAAGTCTGAGGCATCTGTGTGGACTTCAAAGCGTCTCAAATGATCAGGCAGTCGCAGCACTGGCTCCCTCACTAAGGCTTTCTTCAAGCCATCAAAGGCATCTTGGCACGCTCCTGTCCAGAGCCATACCTGATTCTTCTTTAACAAATCTGTGAGGGGCGCAACAATGAGGGAATAGCCTTCGATGAAACACTGATAATAGTTTGTCAAACCGATGAATGACCGCAATTCTGACACTTTGCTTGGTGGAACCCATTCCTAGATGACCCTTATCTTCTGTTCATCCATACGCAACACACCACGCCCCACAACGTGGACAAGGAAGCTAATCTCCTCCTGCCCGAAGAGACACTTCTCTTATTTAACACAGATGTCATTCTCCTTCAGCACCTGAAACCCTGTTCGCAAGTGCCCGACATATTCCTCCATGTTGTTGTTGTAAACCACGATATCATTCAGGTAGACTACCACGAACTTGTCTAAGTAAGAGTAGAAGATCTGGTTCATTAAAGTCATGAACGTGGCTGGAGTATTTGTCATCCCGAATAACATTACTAAGAATTCGTAAGCACCATAGCGGGTGACGCAAGTTGTCTTCGGCTCATCACCCTCAGCAATCCTCACCTGCCAGTAACCCGATCGCAGATCTAGCTTGGAAAAGATACGGGCACTACCTAGCTGATCGAACAAGTCTGCTATCAATGGCAATGAGTACTTATTCTTCACCGTGACCTTGTTCAAAGCACGGTAATCCACACATAATCGTTTGGAGCCATCATGTTTCATCTGAAATAGAACTGGGGCACCAAACGGGGCTTTTAATGGACGAACAATGCTTGCGTCCAACATCTCATTTAGCTGCCTGCGCAACTCCTTCAGCTCAGCTGGCCCCATACGATATGGAACAATTGTGGGAGGCTTCGCTCTCGGGGTCAATTCAATCTTGTGGTCAACCTCACGTCTTGGCGGAAGACGCTTTGGCAATTCTGGAGGCATCACCCCCCGAAACTCCTCCAATAGTGGGGCTAGGGTCGGCGACACTACTGCTTCTACCTTTTCTTCATTTGCACGCACTGCAATTAAGAATGTCTGCTCCCCATGCTTGACACCCTTCTTCAGTTGCATTGCCGATAACACTGAAGACTTGCCTTTCTGCGTAAGGCACTGCACTGTGTGAGACAGGTCTGACCCCATGATCGTCAACGTGTTAAACTTTGGCAGCATCATAACATTGTGGCTTCGCAGAAACTCCATACCTAGAATCACCTTGAAATCGTTCAGAGCACCACAGAGAAGTTGGCTTTGCCGACCCAACTCCCCACTTGAGTAGCCACATCTCTTGCTTCACCAAGGATATGCTTGGCCTCAGAGTTTACTGTTTTGATGGTCCTCTGCTTTGGCCCAGTTTTCAAGCCCAACCGCTTTGCCTCTTCCCGCGAGACAAAGTTATGTGTGGCCCCGGGGTCTATCATTGCTGAAGTATACTTTCTATTCATAATGACTTCTACGTACATAAGTTCCTTACTGACCTGCATGTTCTTAGCCGCGCAACTTCTAATTGCATTAATCGATCGCATGGCCCCCATCTTTGGTTGCATCGCTTCAGTATCACTGTATTCAGTATCGCTGCATTCTTCATGTGCAACATTGGCTTGCCCGTCGTCCTTTATGAGGCGCTTTGGGCACTGTCTGGTGATATGTCTATCACCGCAGAACCAACATGTCACAATCGCACCCTTATTGTTGTTGTTATACTTTGTGAAGTTATGTTTCTTTTTTAATTGATGTTGTGTCGACGCCTCACCGTTATCATTACGCTACTCACCCTTCTTGCCTCCGTGGTCAGGCTTCTTCCCAACTTTGGTTGATGGGGTGAAAGGCTTATGCTGAGTGTCAACTAAGCGCTCGGCCGCCACATATTCATCTTCCAAATTACGGGGGTTGCTCTTTTCCACTTTAGACTATGCTCAGGGCTGAAGTCCCACAATAAACCAGTTGAGCATGTTGTCTTCTGGCATGTTGGGTAACTCCAGCATAAGCTTCTGGAACGTTCTGATATATTCTTGCAATGAACCAGAGTGTTTGAGCTCATGAAGCATCCGGTATGCCTGTCTCTGTGCATTTCTTGGCATGAAGTAGTTACGCAACTCCATTTTGAAGTCATCAAAGGTGTCTATCACACATTGACCCCTCTCCATGTCATTGTGCTTCAGCCTCCACCAAGCGATAGCATCTCCATCAAGTAAAGTCACTGCAACCTTAATCCTTAGATCTTCAAGGGTCACATTCTAGATATCCAAGTAGTCTTCTACTTGGAATAAGAAGTTCTCAATGGCCTTGCTATCACGAGAACCATTGAATTTTGTGGGTCTTGACACATGAATCCTTTATGGCCTCTCACCATTTTCGCTATTTAGGGTCACCGTCCGCTGCAACGTACGACTCTTCAACTGAAGCTCCCCTACTTCAGTCTGCAAATCGGCCACTGTAGTCGTCAATGAAGTGACCTGCCCCATTAATAATGGTTACCCGCTCTTGCAGGCTCGTCACCACATCTTTCAGTCTATTGAATGATTCACATGCGCGTGAAATCGCGTCCTCATGCGAAGTCACCTCTTCCACTAGCGTGTTAACAGTTGCAGCCAACTCTTCTTGGCCCCGAGGTGAACCCATCTCCTCAGCTTCGGCAACTGCCTTGCCTTTGGTGTTGCGCAAGTTTTGATAAGGCACCACGATGTCTTGCTCACAAATCACAGTCTCTCGATACCGACTCCGGAGTCCCTTCCCCAGCACGAGAACGGGCTCTGGTACCACTTGTCACGGGCCTATTTCCTTCAATGGGCCAGCACGGCGCGACCGTCCTTCCTCACTGTCGCAAACCTACTAGTCAGCTCGCTTGCCAATCACGGAAGCTTGTAATCAGAGTGTAAGAGAGGGAGAGAAATTGCAATCACAAGAAGCAATCACAATGAGGGTGAACAAAAGAAAGCTCAACGCATTTACTTCATTCACAATTTTGCCCGCAAGTGATTACAGTTCAAGTATACGGGCTGCCCCTTTGGGGTATTGACTCACCTGAATCGGGCAGCTTACATCAGACTCAACAAAAGCAAAACAGACTCTAAGTGCAATTGTACACTGTAAGTCGCAAGGGAACATGTATCGTGGAATAATTTATTAGATTATGATTGAGATCCAATCAAAACTGATACACTTGCAACCCTACCAAATTGACTTGTGCTAAACTTGTGTTATTACAGCTTCAAGCTATGTCACAAAGATACAACTACGACCCCGACATGTGACACGGGTCCAACAAGTTCTGATGTTTTTTTGAATAATAGGATACAAGGACGTGGGTTTTTTAATTTCTTAATCAGTTAAAGCTGTTTTTAAAATTAAAATAATATCTGCATATGTCCGTGTCTGTGTCATGCCCGCTTGTGTTTATCCTCGAACCTTGGGCTCCTTCATTTTTTCATCAAGGGGTTTATCGTAGTGGGATGGGGCCTAGGCCGCTAAGGGGGTGGTCTAGGTTCAAATCTCATGGGCATCACCACTTCAGGAGTTCTACGCTACCAGGACAACAACAGTAAGTACGGTAGGCAGAGCCAAGCATGGCTAGGTCTCTGATCTTGAAGCGGTTTCTTCGAGTAAAAATCATCAAAAGAGAAAAGAGAACTCATTATAGAGGAAGAGCAGATTGTCTGATATATATATATATATATATATATATATATATATATATATATATATATATATAGAGAGAGAGAGAGAGAGAGAGAGAGAGAGAGAGAGAGAGAGAGAGAGATTACATGGGTATATAAAGTATAAACAGACGAGAAGCATAGAAGATTAGACAATTCAGAGCTTATGTTATGAGACAATTTCCAGATATTTTTGCTTTGTATTATTTTCAGATTTCTTAAATAATTTATTTTTCAGTTATTATTGTTTTTTTCTTAAATAAATTTTCATAGTTTTTGGTTTTGATGTCGAATCCAACAGGTCTCGATAATGATTTTCGTACAACCCTACATAATTGGGCCATATATGTTGGTGGTCCATTCTCACGAGCCTTACGTTGGAGACTGGAGAAACCTACCAATTAGGGATATCAAATGGTCGAGTATGACCAGATTCTGGCCCATACCATATCCTGTAAGGTTAGGGTTTGGTTACAAAGATGGGGGGCATATTAACTACCCAGGTTGGACCCATGAAGTCAGATTATTAAATGGATCGGATATTGTTTAAAAATATTATACCAAACCTGGGTCCAACTCAAGTTCTGATTAGGATCCCCAATTTTTCAATGTAAATAACTTAAAAAGTAATAATTTATGGAATATGGACCAGGTGTGGTTTCTGTAATCTTTTTGGATTCAAGTATGGTTTTTCTTATGAGATCCTTCAATCTCAGATCCAGTCTATCCTCTCTCCCTCCCAATCAAGTTAGAGATCCAAGAATTTAGGTTGTTTTGGAGATCTGAGATCCTTTGTTTGTTGGAAGATCGGATCTAGCATGCACCCCATGCCTAGATTTGTGTGCTCGTGAATCTCTTTTTGATATTTACTTTGAGAAACCACCCTCAGGATGAGATACCTAATCGCGCTATCTTTCCCTACTGTACTTATGGTCCCATAGCTTTTTATAATAACCCATAGCCTACTTCTCCTTCATTTCCTTAATGTTTTCCTTTTGCTTCATGTCACTTCTCACTTGCTTCTTACTTCTTGCATCTTTTATATTTAAAAACAATAAAACATTTTATTAAAAAACAATAATTTATTTTATAACATGCTTGCTTGTTGATTTTATATCTTTTTTACTCATTTTTATATTATTTTTTGGTTGCTTTTATTCTGCTTTCATATAGCACCCTATGCATTTTCTTTTTGTTTCTAACGTGCTTGCATAATCGTTTCCTGGTAAGTATGTCAAATATTTAAAACCCCAAAAGTTCAAGTTATGTCAAATTTACCTGCCCCCCTAGAATTGACAGTTTATTCTAATGGAAAGATTCGCAACTAGGTCAACAGGTTGACTCTACTTACATGGATATTCTTTCGTGCAACACCTTCCCTTTTTTTATTGCAAAGACAAGCATCACTTTCACAGAGTAAGAAAAAAGAACACTTCATGCAGCAGATGTCGTCAACCACCAAACGATTTCCTCCTGTTTGTTTGTTGGTTGTAGACTTCTATGCCCACCAACAATATAACAGTATGCTGAGTCATGTTCGGATCACTTCAGGAAAACCTGTATTTTTCTAAACCTTCAAGTTTCTTGATCTTGAACCAACGGGGACTCGGCGTGGTTGGTAGGAGCTGTCAGTGCACGTCTCCATGTGGCCCAGCTTGCCTTTCAAAAAAAAAAAAAGTTTCTTGATCTCGAACAGCCTCTGGTTACCTCAAAATACTTCAGCTTATTTCGTGTGTATCCAAATTCCTTGAATCCCTAATTTCCCTCTCCCAAACAGAGCATCGATAGGGTTTTCCTACTGCACCAAAAAGTATACTCCTCAAATCCAATCAAATACTCGGGGCGGGGTAAGCCCACGGAGTTTTAAGTAACCGGGACAGTGATTGTAAGTACAGCAGGCAGAGACAGAGCGGCTAGGTCTGATTCTGGAGGCTATTTCACCGTGCAAATATAAAAACAAAATGTAACCAAATAGGCAAACCCCACAAAAGCCAAAGTGCACGTGCTATGGCCAGAAGGAAATCCAGGGAAGACTATCGACGTTATGTCAGACAAAAAGAATCTTGAATTTAAGAAGACCCTCAAAACTCGACACTATTTAACAGGCTCACCTACTACCAATCGGCTTCTGTGAACTGGACAGACTACATCCCTTTTCTTAATCTTTGCCAACAACTTCGTAGCATTCCCTATCGTTAAAAGAAAAAAAAACTTTATAACCTTCAGATAACAGCCAAATGCTGATATCAACCTATAGCATTGAAATCCTGAAAAGAGAACAAATATGAGCACCAAACAGTGACATATTTCATCACCTGAACTAACCACGTCTGCATAAGAGAAGGCCGGATGCCATGATCAGAAAGCTTGTTTACCCACCTGGACATGTGGAATAAGATATTGAAGCCCCATCAACCCAGCAATGGCATATTACACACCAGTTAGCAAGATCTAAGAAGGTGGTTTTCTTTTTCTTTTTTGCTTGTCAATTATTGCAAGCATTTAAGTTAAGGCAAGCTGATGACCGAGCATAAGCCCTGGGGGCAAGGGTCCTAGCTTGGGAGTTTTACGCCTCTGGGACAATGACCATAGGTACGGCAGGCTGAGCCAGAGTGACCATATCTTTGATCCCAGACAGTTTCTTCAGGTTATAGAAGGACACGGCATATTTCCCATTCATTGCAAAGAATGTGACATGGGACAGAATGAGACATAAACAAATTGTTGCAATATGGCATATGGTTCTAATGCAGATTCGTTCATCACCTTGACAAACAAATTGGGTAACATTACATTTAATTCAAAGGCAAACAACAAATCAAAGTGATTAGCATATCTAAGACATTGGTGGAAAGCCAGAAAGTAAAAGAAACAACTCAAGAAAGAGAAAAACCATCATTGTATACATTCACAAAGGAATTGTTCTTGGGAGAAGACCGTGTGCACCTGCAGTGTCATGAGCCATCCACCTGAAGAAGGGCCATGGGATGGAGACAGGAGACAGAAACTACCACCCATTCAAGACTATGCTCTGAGAAACATCTTACCTGAAATCCTACCCTAACTTCAACTGATGCATCCTACATACTGGTACGCTGAGAGAATTTGCTGTAAGATAATAAATATTTTGTTATACTACATAGAACAGGGAAATACCAAAATAGACGACCATGTAAAACCCTTCAAGGTCTATCCTTAAGGCACTTCTAACCATTCTTTCATTAGGAAGACACTCTCAACTGCGTGGAACCCAAGAATATGGTTCAAACCATCTCACAGAAACAAAATTGGGCATTTATAGAAACCACAAAAGAACATCGAAAAGATGATGCATGATTCTTAGGTATAGATTCGGAGTTTGGACAACACCCTCATTTGCATAGTGCATGTAATCTTTTCTGATATGAATCACAACGCTCAGCATCAAGATGCAAAAAGCTTTTATTGGCAAGATGGGAACATTGGGTTAGAGAAATCATCAAGAAATGGGAGAGGATCCAGCCAGCTTCAAATGCCATTGTTATCTAAAACACAACCATTCAATGATAAAAATGGAGAAAAGTAGAAAGAAAAGGCTCCGGCCAGATATCTCAACTAGATGAGCATACATGAAAAGGTTCAGTTTAACAACTTTGATTAAAAGTTAAAACTAACTGTACATAAATGCGAGGCCGAAGAAACAAGGAAGGACTTTACCTTCCCATGTTGTCGCTTCCAGCATCTGATAAGATAGTCACCCTCCTTGCTGCCTTCATGAACTCACTGCGATGTGAATGGAAACTATAAATAACAGTAGAAACAATGCATGCAATGTAGGAAACAGTAAAGACTTCAGATTGAAGATAATATTCCCAGTTTCACACTTCTCAAAAGAGGTAGAAAGTACATCTAGGAATTGCATACAAAAAAATCCTCCTTGCTTTCTGAAGCTTAACATCAGGAAGTTTGCTACCATTTTTGCCAATCAACAAAATTAGGGAAGTACTCACTAGCCCTTGGCAATTTGAGAACCAATCCAAGACCAGTGCAGGACCAAACGAACGGGTTGCTACCAGGATTGGGCTCTGACCCATACTATGCGACCAAAGAAGCCACTAATCCAAAACTAAGGCTCTGCTCAGGAATGGCGCCACATGCAATAATGACTTGGTTTGAGCAAGAACTTGAGTTACTCCAGCAAATGACAAAACAGAAGCATGCATGGGAGTATGATTTTACTTAAGTCGAATTGACAAACACTCAAACAACCAGAGCGAAAGAAACCAACTTGACAATCAAGTCATTCAGAGTCATTTTGCATAGGTTGGGCAAGATTACTACCAATGGCTCAACTACACGTTTGCCAAGTGCATACAATTCAATGACTGAAGCTAACGCAAGATGTGATAGAAAAGTAGTGAATAAACAATGAAGAAAGATAAAAGAGCAAACATGCCTCTCATAAGAGTTGGAAAAGGTAAAGAGGGGAAGAAGTACCTGTAGGGTTCATCTCCTGTGTGCCTAACAATGCCAAAAGCATCTCTGTAAAGCACCCGACCAAACATTTCAGATTCGTTGACACCAAACAATTCTGCCAGCATCTTGTAGAGCTCTTCATAAGACCTGAACGAAGAAAGGTCCAGGCTCCGGCCCGCATTTTCAGATTCCATGAAGACCTTGCAGTGGCCATTGACCCCATCATCAAAAGGCTTATTACTAGAGGACTTCTCTTTAAGCCAAGAAAAACTTGGAAAATGGTCCGAAGTAGTGGGAGCATCCAAATGCTTCTCATAGTTCAGCCCCGAACCCAGGTTGTATGAAAAATCCTTGTCAATGTGGGTATGTTTAAAATTCTCAGGACTCCCACTAAAGATGCCACTGTTGGTAACAACACTGGAACCAAACCCATCTGTGGAATATTCCTTTGACTGTTGTTGCGTGGAATCAGATCCCTGTGGTTTTTTTGTGCCAATTGATTGACCAAACAGCCTGATCTGGGTGGTCTTTCCAGCCAGCTTCACATGACCTGCATCCCTTTTGCTGCTCAGTGGAGGGCTACAAACAGAGAGGATGCAAGAGAGGCTGCCATGCCCGCTAGAGCAGTCTTGGGCTGAGGAATTCCCTATAAAAAGCTCAGTTGAAACGGCAGCAGAATGGACAGCCCAGTCCTGATAGTTATATACGCCATCGGGCAATAAACCTGGACGAAATTTACTTGGACCGTGGTCCAAGAGTGAAACACCAAAGTGACCATGCCTGGCTCCCTGTATGCCTGAAGGAACATTTTCTGGGAGACTCTGCATCGGGTTGACTGACCCGAGCATATTACTCTGAAGAACACTAGCTGGGAGAGAACTGATGAACCCACTAACATTGTGTGGAAACTCTGGGTACTGAGAAACCCTCAGCTTCTTCTTAGGAAGTGCAAATGGAGACATTTGTATAGTTGGTATGTTGGAGACGACTTCAACCAACCACGGGTTCACTCGCTTCACATTCATAAGCAGATCCGGCTCATCCCACGTCACCTGCATAAACAAGGAATATAAGTGCTCATAGACCACCAAGCAAGAAAGAGAGAGCAGGAATAGCATAAAAACGATGACAAGAAAACAAAGGGAAAAAGACATTTCTCAACGAATATCCATGATTGTAACACACAAACTTGTCCCATGTGCCTTATTTATCCAGCAAAAAACAGGCTTATACAGGGGATGGACATGCACGGTTGGTATCAAATGCAATCAGGAGAACTCCAAATGACTGATGGACCTACCCCTCGAGAAAGCTACTTCCAATAGATGCAGATATATAGAGTACCTAGGTACATATCCGATTTATTATTAATCTGTCTGCCTCATAGAGCAGTCATCTGCCCATATTCACATAGATCTCAAGTTGAAGTATAACAAAGCAAGCTGTAGCACGAAGCAAACCAGAAAATCAGAAAAGCAAAGAAAAAAATATCAGACAATTAAAACAATCAACCTTCATAAACCCGTGAAATAGATCATAAAATAAAAGGAAGTAGACCAGATGCAAACAACCAAAAAATCTTTCAAACAAGTAGAAAAACCCTTCCTCAACCACCCTAATGTACTCCAATATCTTGATAGTTTGCAGAATGCAACTCAGTCCTACAGTTACATCAGAATCGTAATGGACTGAACCAAATATTTTGTCAAAAGACAGATTGATGAAAAAGCACTCAGACAACACACACAGTCGTTCATACAGCCCAAAACTTACACATTTTGGAGTTTTCACTCGGTTAGTGCAACGAATATGAAAACAAGTACCTGAAGAAGTTGCCATGGTGAGTTAGGCCAGTTAATTGGATCTGCAAACTGCACAGATGAAATCACTCCCATAAACCAACTGATCCTAGAGGAATCCTCTGTCTCGAAGGCCATCTTGAATCTCATCCCGGGCATCCAATGCATCCTCATAGAAGCATTCACGGCACTAGCTTTCACGCAAAACTCAGGAGTGCTTGCACGAGGGTAATAAATCACTTCAAATGGTTGTCCAGCTGCTGCCAAGCTAGATGCCTCGATCACGTCCTTGGCGCTCACCTTACTCTTATCCCTCGAGAACCCGTCATTACCAAGAGTTGGCGTCCTCTTCTCATCCTCTCTCAAAAACATAGAACACCCACCACCAGCTAGTCCATTCCTTGTTTTTCCTTCCCATCTGGGGCTCCTGAACGGCGACCCCACACTCCCAGCCAGTGAACACCACACAGATGAAGCCAAAGACGCAGAATCGCCACTCAACCTAGCCGACCTCCTTACCCCAACACAAAGCTCCCCATTGGCAGTCCTCAGAAACACAATGGAGTCACCAGCCACAAGCTTCTTCTGATTGACATACGCGCTCCAACCCGTAGTTAAGAGGTGGCGCCTCGGCGTCCCCCGATATATATGCCTGAACTTCCAAACCGCACCATGAACGTCCTTTACAAGAATAGTCTGCACAGGCGGATCCATCGAGTAGTCGAGCTTCGGGAAGATGGTCTCCGCACAGTAGCGCGGGACCGAGAACCCGCCCCCATTGTTGGCGTCCGACTGCGTCAACGTCTTGGCGAAAGAAGCGGGCTTGTCCGCATCCAAGCCGCTGTTCTCACTGAAACTCTCTTCTTCTCCTTCCACAATTCCAAAGGCACCCTCCACCCTGCTCAACGGAAACAGCTTCAGCTTCACGTAGACTTCATCAGTCTCTGTATCAGCCATGAACTTAACGTCACCAATCCTGCAGGGGATAAACGGCGGGACCTTCGCGGAGGGCGGGAACTTGACCCCGCAGCCGGCATGGTCGGCGTGCCCTTGAGGGAAATAGTAGACCACCGAATTAACCTTTTGCATCTGGACCATGCCGCCGGCACAGGCATGCCACAGCTGAGCATCCAGGCATCTCTCTCCATCCTTGCCGCGTTTGAAGATCTCCTTTGAAGAATCCAAGACATTAGTCATGGTAGAACCAGCACATTACCCGGAAAAACCCCCAGATCCGGAGCCGGAAAACCTAAACCCCCCTTTCCTCAGAGGAGCTCCACCTCTCCTTCTCAAAGGCAAAAGCGACGAAAACCCTGTGAAGAACCAGTGCATTCCAGGAGAAGCCCTGTTCAGAAGCAAAGGAGAAGATAAAAAACAACGCTTAACCGCCTAAATCAAAGAAAACAATGAGCCTCCTACACTCTCACATAGACTACCCCCGATTTCCAAAAACAAAGAACGCAAAAAAAAACAACAAAAAAACGAAAAACGAGATTCCGAATAGAAAAAAGAGAACTAGTTCATAATCTAAACCTAATTCCGTCATCCTTTGGGCAAATCCCCCCATTCAGGACTCCAAACCCGCAGAAATCGATGGCGAAGAGCCGAGAAATCCGCCCAAGAGACTACCAGAGCTCAAATTCAAGAGAACGAACTAATCTCGCCGATGAAAGAACTGAAAAGACTCACTTAACCGACTCCTCCCCTCATTTTCTCAATCCATTACTACAGAAAGAAACGAATGCAAATGAATCGCGAAAAATCAACCATAATACGGAGAGGGAGAAAGAGAGAGGGTCTCTACCCGGTTCTCTCGAGTTCTTCTTCTTTACCTTCTTCTTCCCCTCTGATTCTCCTACCAGAGAAAGAGAGAGAGAGAGAGAGAGAGAGAGAGAGTCTGTTGAGGAAAGAAGACCAAAGGTGCGAAGGGAAGTCTTCAGTGGGGTGGGGTGGATTAACCCGACCGGCTTAACTCCAGTTAAAGGATCTTAACCCCCTGTCTGAGGTACACGGTACATGAGACATCCCCCCTAACCCTGGCTCCGGATCACACTCGGGTCGAGGCTGTGGACTCTTTAGGTCCGCATGACCCGGGGCCTGTGTTACGAAACTACCCTTGGTAAAAGTATTTATTAGCGAGACTGGGACATTCTCGACTTGGTGTGAATGGTTTTTGTTTTTTTTTGGAAAATTTTAAATTTTCAAATACCCTCAAGCGCTAGGGCTTAATTCTACTTGAGTTAATCAAATAACCTCAATCATATTTTTAAATTATCATTTACTCCTATAATTAATAAAATACAATTACTAATTTGCCTTTATTTTAGAAGTACGAACAAAATATTTGACTGTTTGTAGAACTATCAACCCAATGTTTTGATAAAAAAGTTAACGACTACAATGACACTTTAAACCTTCGACCTCTCCAATGAAAAAACAAAACACTAACCACTATAGCATACAAAATTTATGGTTGATTATTTTAAAAAATTATATAAAGTTTAATTAATAATAAGCTAATCAACCCACCAATAGCAAAACTAGGTCTGTTTGGTTTCTCAATAGTTGACTTGATAAATATTCGAACCGAAACTAAATGCATTTTTATTTAACCCAAAAGTCAATCTAGTTATAGTTGATTTTTTTTTTACTATTTCAATAATCAAAATTAACTAGTTATTGTCATGATGACTATGCGAGTTCTAAGCGCAACTAGGTCGGTTTGGTTCCTCAGTAGCTAATTCGATAAATATCTAAATTGAAAGTAAATGTATTTTTATTTGACCCAAATGCCAATCTGGTTATAGTTTAACAAAAGTTTTACCATTTCAAGAATCAAGATCAATTAGCTAATGTCATGATGGTGATTGTATGTGGGAGAGAGACTCACAACTTGTGATAAGCCAAAAAAAATAAAGTTTTCTAATAGAAAGGTATTAAAAGCTAGGTTTTTTTTAATGTGGCAAGACATATGGATAACACCGAGGTGGTATCCCATGTGGTAAGCGGGGTCCTATGTCGAGCTGAAAGCCCAAGATTGAATCCCTTTGCCACATAGGGCAGTTGTTGTTCTGTTAAGGGTCCGCCTAACCCCAGGTTGCCTTGAGAAAAAACAAGACACATGAGTAGCATTGTTATTTAAAAAATAATCAAATTAATTAGAGGTAATTAAATTGAAATCATTTTATTAACCCGAGTAAAAACTTTTGTGGGCTTTTGCAAACTCTAAATAGTTTGGTGTGTGCATGAATTAAGCCAAAATGTTTAGGGGGTATTTTAAGTTTTTTTTTGCTGTCAGGGTGGGGGTATGACCTCACATCCACAGGATCAAATCCTTATAATCAGGATTAGATATATTTACACATATTAGTTTTTTTTTTTATAAAGAAAGTTAGGGTTAAGCAGATCCCTACCAGTTATACAACCATACGCCATTGGGATTCGAAGCCCCCCAGTTGATCAGTATCTTGTAATGATGCCAAACTCGTTTT
Source organism: Nuphar pumila (assembly GCF_984573655.1). NCBI lineage: Eukaryota > Viridiplantae > Streptophyta > Magnoliopsida > Nymphaeales > Nymphaeaceae > Nuphar > Nuphar pumila. Next base: position 15,583,026 of record NC_143255.1, read on the forward strand.
AGAAACCATCAATAGAAGCATCAAATATTTTAAAGTTCATCTAAATTACTTGAGTAATTCATACCACACATGCTAGGAACTCGTTTTTATTAAGTTACATATTGAGCAACAAACTCATTTATATCAACATATTTACATGCAAAATAACATTGTCATTACCAAAATGACTTTAGATTTTCAAATATTATGCCTCACAAAAAAAACTTATAGTATAATAACAAATTATTAAATATATACTTTTACTACTTGTCTAAATTTTTGTAGAAAATGTATCAATATTTATTGAAAACTCATGCTAAAATTTTTCTGAAAATTGAAAACTCATATCAAAGGTTTTTTTAAACTGTTTTTATTTTTTTTATGATGAGGAATTCTCGCCCAGAACCAGGTCACTTAAAGGGCCTGACTTCTGCGAGGTAAACCCGAAGTGGGGTCCACAACCACTATCTTATGTGCCCCAACCATGTAAAAGCTGCGGATACACTTAAAATTATTAATATACATTTCTAACTAAAACTGTGCTTGCTCCGAAGTGGTTTGACGTAGTGGGATGGGGCATAGGCCGCTAGGCAGGCAGTCTGAGTTCAAATCCCATGAACGTCACTCCTTGCGCAAGCGGGAAAGCTTGGCAACTTTATGAATGCGGCTAGGTCTCTAATCTTGGGGTGGTTTCTCCGTGTAAATTAAATAAATAAAAAAACTAAAAATGTGCGTGCAACATTTTAGAATTTTGGCATATCAATATTAATATCTCATATTTACACCGGCACCCGTATTGGTTTTTCCGGGGCACGATACCAACAAGTCAACAACTTGAAATTCGGATCTGGATATGGTTCAGGATCAATCCAGTGACATCTCTATTAAGAAAATAAAGGATTGGAGCAACCCCCGTCTATGAGTCGGCTACGTGTTGACTAAACCCATTAAAAATGGGTAAAAACTATTAATTTTCATTTGTGAAAGCCAAATCGCTAGACCCAAATTTGACTTGGATATGACTGCATGTGGTTATTTAAACTTCCGTCCGGATCTTGTTAGACCCGATTTCGTTTCGGATGTATGCCATCAGGTCTCAGAGCGGACCGAATAAAAACTCCGACGGTCCGACCCATTCGCGTTATTAGATTCGGACATCAGGGTGACGCTGAACAGATCGTTGCCCATTTCAAGGGACAGTTTTGTAATTCCGACTTTTCTGTCCAAGGATCAGGATATTGTGGATGCCACCTCATTCTTCTTAGTCACGGAAAGCGAGGCCTGTGGGACACGACTGTCATTTTCTGAGCAGCTCAGAGCTCTGTTTTCTGGCCCCGTACCGACACACACGTCAGTCACTATGTACAGCATCTGAAATTACAGTAAAGGACATGGTCATTCCGTCAAAGACACAACGCCCCCTCACTTTGTTTTTTTAATGAACCAAATAAACCCACCCCTGTCGTACGGACATTCCCGGGGTCCGACTCTGCCTACTTTGTCGTTTAGTGGAGTCCCCAAACCCAAAGCGCAGCGATGTCAAATATTTATTGGAGTTCAACTTCGTCCTTGTCCTGGAATAAGAGGGTAATATTGTAACTTAATACTGATCCCCCCTTTCATATGAGCGTGGCACGGGCTTGGGGCTTCTCTACACGTGCGAAGGTAGTGGGTCGGAGAGGTCACCAACCTCAAGCGATTTGATGTTTAGACTTTGGCTTCTTTTAATGACAAATTTGTCCTACAAGGATTTTGGAAAATGGAAAAATCAGTCAAACACTGAGCTTAGCCCCAAGTAAGGGTGGACAACCGGTCCGGCGGTTCGATGGGCCAAGCCGACCCGACCCATCATGGACAGGGTTTGGGCCATAATTTTAGGATTGAGCCTGTTAGGTACTGGGCCGAAACCCAGCCGGTTATATAATTGGGCCAGGCTCGGGCAGCCTGACTTATTTATTAAAAATTTTAATAATATATATATTTTTATAAATTAACTATTACTTTTAATTCATTTTTTTTTTGTTAATTTTAAGAATGGGTAACTATTACTAGATATTAATTTTATTTTTTTTTCATTTAACTCTTTTTTTTTGTATTTTAAGAATTATTGTATTAATTTTATTAAAAAATAACCTATAAATAGGTTTGAATCCGATCAAACCCGCTTCACATTGGCCCATTGAGCTAATGGACAGGGCCACAGGCTTACCGAAGCCCACCCTTACCCCTAAGGGGTTTGGTGTGATGGGATTGTGGGTGGTCTAGGTTCAAATCTCATAAGGATCACTTATCATCAAAAGGAAGCTTAGTGACTCCTCCGGGCAAAAGGTAAACTCTTAGAGGGGGCAGGTTATATGTTCTCTCGCAACACATGCATTGTAGCTACAGTGCATGTTTCACTGAGCGTCATGTATGGGTGTGTCACTGTCATACATTCCACAAGCGGGTGTATGACTATGTATGGCACACTCGACTGAGAAGCACGCGGCACTCAGTCTGGACCCGAAACACTGGGAAGAACAGGCAACACCCTCTCTTAGATTTTTATGCTGTTAAGACAGTGATCATAAGTACGGCAGACAGCCAAAGCGACTATGTCTATGCTCCTAAATTTTTTTTTTTTTTTAATAAAAATTATACAAAAGTCAAAGGCTGAGCTTTAAAAAGGGGCATGCAAGATTATTCCATGGTTGATGTGCCAACTACAGTGCTTTTGCTTTTTCAATATGATCTTCTTTCAAGGGAGACAGAAGTCCAATTTTCTGCATTTGCATTCACTCCATAGTGTCCAATCGTATCTTTATGTTACAAAGATTCATAGACACGAGGACACGTGATTCAAGTTGTAAGTTCAATTTTTTTTTTCAGAAAATAAGACACAAGGAAGCGGAATTTTTTTAGTAATTGGTGGATGAAGGGTCAGTCTCAAAGTTGAACACTGTAATGCATAACAACCATATAGGTCTCTCGACACGGCATCGGTTTCTCCATGTAAATAAATGAAAAGAAAAATGATGTTAAAAATGGAATTGAAGCCAGAAACAATACTTGTATTAGTTGTGCTGAAACGTAGTGTTGGAGTTGCCAACTCTCTACTCAGTGTAGTGTTTTGGCAACACTACTACTCCCAAACAACACAGGGTGTTTGGAAAACTGCAATGCCCGGGTTGTTGGAGAAAGCACAATCTACCTTCCAATTGAAGGCTCTCAAGGGGAGCCTTATAGGAAATCTTCTCCATGCACAAAAGCAGTTAGGCTCACTTAACAGCAAACACTTTTTTTTTTTATGACGAGAAACCCTCGCCAAAAACCGGGTCACTTAATGAGCCCGCCGCCCCCGGCGGCAATGAGCAAGCAAATATTACTGTAAACACTTTAACCGGGAGCCTTTATAGTCCTCAGCAGTCGATTTTATGCAAGGCACTTCAAGCACTTTGTCCAATCGATATGCATGACAATGTGTAGAAATTCCAAATCTTATATGCTTTATGCACATATACTTTTACTGAAGAATTTGTAGTTTTTTTTTTTTTGGATTTATAAATCAAAGAAACCGCACCCGGCACAAAGACCTGGTCGTGCTGGCTTAGCCTGCCATACATACGGTCGTCATGCCGGCAGCGTAAAACTTCAAGGCTAGGACCCCTGCCCCTGAGGCCTATGCTAAGCGTTGGAGAATTTGTTGCTTACTACTAAATTCATAATAAACATTTGATATTCTTACCTGAGTTCATTTTTTATTTTTTTAAGCACATTTGGAAATCGACGTCTACAGTTTCATTTTTAATTTTTTTAATTGCATGAGAATTTCATTTTTTATTCATAAGAAACCCTCCCCAAGAACCGGGCTAACTAAAAAGCCCACCCCTATGCAATGTAAACCCCAGTTGAAGTCACCGACACCCAAACCCTTGTCGAGCCCACCAGTTAAATGAATCCACACACCCGCTGAGAGTCGAACCCCGGACAAAGGGGCTGGCACCTTCTACCACTCCGGCGGGTTATTATATTCATATTTATGTTAAAGTAATTATAGTTAAGTTCGCCACACAGAACAATAAAAAACTCCCCGACCACCTCCCTCCGCGCTTAAGGAGGCGCTCATGGTGGGTTTTGAATACAAGACACGAGGAATAATTTTGTCTCTTGCACTTACTCTCTAACCACTTGGCCTCCTTTGTATGGCTTTGCAATTATACTTTATGTTTTTTTTACGAGTACGAATCTTCTTAGGGACAACTGGATAAAGATATCTTAATGTTCTGCCCTATAAAAAAATAAACCCCAGGTAGGATCCACCAAACCCATGCTTTGCAAGGACTGACCAATGAAAGTGGTAGGTTAGATTCGATCTGACATCCTTTGTCTTAAACATCTTCACACAAACCTCCTAAAACCCTTGAGGTGATCTCTCTTACCTACTAAAGAGTACACCCAACTTTGACATTGCAGTAAGGGATGCCATTTGTGGGTTTCTAACTTGTGACATCTTGTCAACTTGGTGACATTCGCAAGTTGCCGCTACCAGATGAACAGGACCCTTGCGGGCAAATGGGTTCGTACTTATGTTAAAGGAGTTCGCGCCTATAGTTTCGAACTTGTGACGTCCGGTCAACTTGGTGACATTGATAAGTTGCCCCTACCAAATCCGCACGGCCTGGGGTGTGTTCATACATATGTCAAAGGAGTTAAGCAGTTATAGTATCACTTTCATGCCTATGGGTCATTGGGTGGGGGACTTTAAAACTTTTCATGGTACATAATATTCCACTAAATAATAATGAATCAAGCTAAACTCATACGCTATCATGGTCCACTAACCATCAGAATTAAACAACCTAATGTTGATAATTACAAGCAAACTACTCACAAGCGGGCCCGACCCGAACCAAACCATATAGGGTCCGGGTATATATGGCGATAAATAAGAAAACCCAATTAAGACCTGGGTCTGGACCCAAGGGTCTGATTAATGGACTCGGGTATAGTTTGTGAAAATTTATACCACCCCCGGGTCCTGACCCAGGTTTAGATTAAGACCCACAAATTTTCAATGTAAAACTGATAAAAAATATGGTTTTACCTGGTCTGGTTCATGTAGTTCTTATCGGGTTCAAGCATGATTTTTCTTATAGTGAATCCGATTAGACTCAGGTCCAGACCCAATATCATACCCGAAAATCGACCGTTTGACACCCCTACTACCATGTTACAAATTGAACACAAGGGTTATTAATTGGTTGCTCGCACCATTAATTAGTCAATGTTTTCTACACTAAGAGTGTTGATAGAGGATTGGCCTCACATCCTCCAATATTTTCCTTTGTGTTAATGTGTGCTTAGAGGATAATTAAGTTTTTTTTTTATTTTTATAATGAAGGAAAACCCTGTGAGGTAAAACATTTTTCAAATCTTTTTCCACAGCAAGCATCTCAGCCATGGATCTTTGAGATGAAGGGAGCTCGACATGGGTGAAGCTGACCGCATGGGGCCCACAACCCGCTTTATGATTATTGTTGAACAGGTTCAGACCGACCATGCCATCTGTATGTGAGATGCTGTGTAAAAGAAGTCATCTAATGTAATTAATGAAAGATTAGGAATATGCCATTCCAATTATTTTAGTTGTTTGTTTATATAAAGCTGTAATTATATATTAATAATAATTAATGGTGTTATTAATGAGAAATTAATAATATATACATACCGTTGGTCAAGTTGTTGGTTTGTGTGGCCGAGCCACTGAGCTCATTAATCATGGAGAAGCGTTTTCTGCGCTCACCATTGCTTTCAAATCACGAGTCAAAAAGTGGTTTCTTATAGCATAAGAGTAAGGGTCCAGGTGGTTGCTTGCACTTTTCATGGGCGCATGTTGTGGGTCAATGTCTTCCTTGTATTATTATTATTATTATTACTTCCTTGTATTATTATTATTATTATTATTATTATTATTGGATGAATCATCTTTGGTGATGGACATATAAGTGCTCAATGTATGGTGAATTTATCTTTAGCCAACTATTTTTTTCAACCATTTAATATATTCACTAAACTTTTTAGGAAATTGCTCAAATGTAATTATTTGGTGACTATAGATAAAAGTTCTATTAAATAATTTTTTAAAGAAAAAAAAGTTAAGTAAAAGGTTGTAAGTCACATAACTAGAGAAGTGATATAAAAAGATTTTTTTTTTTAGTAAGAGATATAAAAAGTTAATCCAAGCAGCTGAACATTTCTTGAAAAGGTAGGTGTTTATCTTAATTAAGTGAAAACTGAAATCACTAACAAAAATTTACCATTCATTAGGCACCTCCACGTAAACTACCTAATCCTTTTGAAGACAACAGCCATTTGATCGACTGGTATCACTCTCTCATGTAATTGCAGCCACACCATTAAGGGAGCGTTTGCATGTGAGGGCGCACCAAGTTCCCTGGAAACCTCTGCTGCGAAAATGGAATCGGACCCCCCACCGGAACCATTTTCCCAGAAAACCCACATATTTGGCATGCCCATCGAAGGTTTTCTGCAAAAATGTTGGAATCCGCTGTTTGTGTTGTCAGTGTGGGCCCCGCAGAAATTCATCCCTGCCGATGCGTTTTCGCGAAGAACAACCCACTTTCCGCGACACACAAACACGTGGTAAGACTCTGTTTGAAAACCAGATTTGGCATATGAGATGCTAAATCCTAGATTTTTCAAATTCAGGATTTGGAAGCTATGAAATCCTCTCTCTTTTTTTTGTTTGGGAGACCATTTTAGGATTTTGACTGTATTAGGTACCTCCCAAATACAACTTTCAAACTGCCACGTAAGCATTCAGGAAGGGATAAAAAAAATTTAATGCTGAGAGGACCTTAAGAGATGGGAGTACTAAATATTTAATGCTGGAGCCACCGGATTTGGATACTACATTTTCTGGAGAATGTAGATGGATTTGGGAGATGGGAGGACCAATTCCCAGATTTTGCAAGTACGAGTGCACCCAACCTGTGGATGGTGATGGCAACTCCATGAACCAACTCTCAATGCCTCTATCTATTGGTTTCCAAACATAGCTTTTAAGCTTATTATATACACCCATCCTCTCCCAACTTATAAGGTTGGGTCATTTTTTCTGACCTTTTGAATCGGCTTTATCACTGAGATACCTCATTTTTTATGTTTGTGTTTAACATCTAACTTGACATATATATATATATATATATATATATATATATATATATATATATATATATATATATATATATATATATATATATATATATATATATATATATATATATATAGTTTTTAATTAATTAATTAAACTGGGTGTCCTCCCTTTTTTCTGTTTTTGAAAAAATGTGCAAACTTGCATTTGAAAGTCATAGTTGGTGTCCTTGCCTTAGTGACATGTCTTAATACATAGTTTTTTTTTCTCCATGAACTTAAGACAAAGTTTTAGTTAGACCAAATGCACTAGATGTGCTGCCACCCCTGTGCATGAGATTTGATTTATGACTAAACTTAAACAGAGTATGGGTGTCAACGGGTCGGGTTTGGTTAGGACTCAGGTGGAACTAGACTTTGATCATATTTTTGGTATGGTATCGGGTCTGGATCTAGGTCTAATCGGGTCTGCTGTAAGAAAAATCATACCCGGATCCGATAAGAACTACATGAACCAGACCCCGACCATACCCGGTAAAATAATATTTTTTTAAATTATTACATTGAAAAATTGTGGGTCTTAATCAGAACTCGGGTCAAGCCCGAGTCTGGTATAAAATTTCATAAACTATATCCGGATCCATGTATTAATCAGACCTTCGAGTCTGGATTCAGGTCTTCTTATTTGTCACCATACCCGAACCATATTGGGTTTGGTTCCGGTAAACCCGACCCATTGACACCCCTAAAACAGAGGTCTATCAGCCTAAAAGTGTTAGTCCTTGTTATTTTGAGCAATCCTAGAAGGTTGATGAGTTCAGGTGATCCGTTTCATGCCATTTTATTATGCGTGGACAATTTTCTAGGTAGTATTATGTAATTTTTCACCAGGTAGACTGAGTCAAGGTTCAAAATGGCCGGTTAAACATTATAAATAGGGTCAATTAAGGATAAAAATGTCTCAAGAAACAAAAAGATTGGTCAAAATCCAAGAATGATCCGACCCTAAACCTAAACCCAAACACAAATCTAAGTCCAACTCTAAATCCAAAATCCAAAGTTAAATATTTAAGCCATGTGAAGTTCTCTCCATTCTTTGGATTTAAGATTAAACAACTTTTGAAAGAAATGAAAACCAACTAACTTAGGTAAAGAAAAAAGAGTAGGCAACACTATGTTCTAACTTAATAAATTTGGTACAACCCCTCCCCCCCCCCCCCCCCCAACCACAACACAAGCCTTTCCCCATTTTTATTTTCTTTTCTTGCAAGGCAAACCAAATCCACACAACATCACACATGATTTAGCCAACTTCAATAAAAATGATTTGGACAATCCATCACAACATGACAAGGTGTAATAATGATCCCATTTTATAAGCTCACCTCTCTCTCTCAAATGAAAAGAAAATGCCCCAATGAAGTGTCATGCTGCTTGGTTCCAAATTCCATCAGAAGTTATGTTGGTTAATCATGGGAAATAATGTAAAAAATGCACATCACCTTGTGTTGGGACGTTGCAAATTCAAAACCCAATGGTACCTTGTGTAACTGGTGGGGTCTGCCTAACCCCAGCTTGCCTATAAAGAAAAAAGAGGCAAAAATGCACTCTATCTTGGTCAAGGTTCTTTATTTATATGGAGAAACCGTCCCCTTTAGAACAGCACCAATATGGAATTCAAGATAATTGCTTGATTCTAAAATAAGTAGCTCTAAAACCTCAAACTTGTAACAACAAAAAATAACTTAACATAGGTCTGTGGTCTTGGTGGAATCGGTTGTATAAGGAACCATATTGTCAACTAATGATGAAGTTCACGTGTATGACTAACCTCCCAATTAATCCAATTAGAAAGAGTAACCATTTTCATGGTTTGCAATTCTAGCCATCTTCCCCTTCATTGGGACAAAAATCCAAATATAAACCAAGCTTTTTGTCCTTGCCCACTAAACCAACTTGAATATAATGAAGACAAGACCATAGATGTGACAATTATGAAGTCCTTACTTTCTTATATTTTAGTTCATCCCAAACCAATAAAGAAACCAACCTCTTGTTATCATGCTGATGTCCAAACTCCAAAGCAATTGGTTTAAGTTGGAAGGATAAATCACTTGACTGGTATCCTTCAGATGGTCATATTTGATTTGTAACGCAACATATGATATAACCCCACCTTGATAATCCTTTATATATATATATATATATATATATATATATATATATATATATATATATATATATATATATATATATATATATATATATATATATAGAGAGAGAGAGAGAGAGAGAGAGAGAGAGAGAGAGTCCCTAGAATATGAGAACAAAAAATATGGGCATTTTTAACATTTTTTTTGCAAATCCAACCATGTGCATGTGCGTGTTATGGTGAATTTGCCACGAATCAACCATTGGATCATGTATTTTTGATGAAAAAATGTAATTTTTGAATGCTTGTATATTTATGAAGATTATAAGCCCTTGACTTTAAAGTCCTAAAAAAATCTCTTTTATGCATCAAAAGCAGATTATTCAATAACGGGTTCTTATAAAACCAATTTGTATGGATAGATTCAAGAAAAAACAACAAAAAATCCATGAAAATCACGGTTCACACATTAGTTCTCATATTATAGTGACTATATATATATTACTATAATATGAGAACTAATGTGTGAACCATGATTTTCATGGTTTTTTTATTTTTTTCTCTTGAATCTAACTGTAAAAATGTGATCTACATGCTTGGTTTTATAAGAAACCGTTATTGAATAATGTGCTTTTGAGGAATAAACGAGATTTTTTTAAGACTTTAAAATCAATGGCTTATAATCTTCATAAATATTCAAGCATTCAAAAATCACATTTTTTCATCAAAAATACATGATCCAATGGTTGATGAAAAAAATTGTTGAAAATGCCCATATTTTAACTTCTCATATTCTAGGGACTATATATATATATATAAACACTTGGTGTCTCAAATTGCTTCTTTTGTATGTTTTGATGGAACGTATTATTTCTTTTGTATGTTTTGATGAAACGTATTATTTGTGCTTCCAACATTCCATATAAGAATATTGATATTGATGGTCCCTTGGTGTTTGTTTCTATAGCTTAACACATATGCCAAAATTTCTAGGCCATTCTTTATGTAGCATTGCTATATATATGCAGCTATGCACATGGTTAGGCATCTATGTGCTAAATATTGGTAGTGGAATTTTGGCAAGAGAATACCACTCACTGTAAATAAAAAGATTTATTTTTAAGTATTCAGGAACATCTCTGCAAATATAAAATCAAATATATTTGAAAATCAAAGATCATGATATTTTGAAAATAAACCAATTTGAAAGCATCATGATTTTACCAAAATTTTTATCACATCTTTAAAATCATGATAAATTCATAATAATTGTCCACATTTGTGACCCTTACATGAATTGGATATGGGTTTGAATTGGATAGAGATATACGGTCACGTTCTGTTCAGAATCAAGTCTAATCCAGCCCCTTTTTTTTAAGTTAAAAATCGATAGATTTGGTCTGTTTTTAGCAGATCCAGTGTCCTAGGTTCTCATACTCTAACCAGAATTGTAAGACTAATTTTATGTTGACGTTCAAGCTGGATCCAAATCAAGAACCAGACTCACTCTTCAAAAATCAGATCCAGCATCGGATCGAGTCTAACCCAACCCGTACCTGACACGTACGCTTACAAACCTAATTAATGGACATGTCTTGGTTGGTATCAGGTCCGATATTCCATGACAGATCCGACAAAATTGGACCCAGCCCATACTTTTCAGCCTGAGTAATCTGCCTCTAGATCCACCGGGACAAGAACCCGGGTGTGCCAAACTGGACTATGACGCACCTGGTCCCCTCGGTCACTTGTACTGGTAGATCCAGGGTGGGCCTAGATCAGATTGGACCACCAAGTTCAGTCATGGTCCCATATTGACCCATTAGTGACCTTTACCATCCGAAACCAGATCCCAGCTCTGAATCCGATTAGGCTATACCCGATTATAGAGCATCCAAACCCGACCCGATCAATTTACCAGTTATCATAAAGCAACGATCGTTATTTCAGTAGAATCTGCCAAGTCATTTCTGATAAAGAATAGGGGCACTCTCGACCCGTCGAAAAGGGGTCATGTGCATGCGGTCTCATCCAGAACTTAACCAGAGGTCTGAAGTTCTAACTCGAATGGGGTTAAGCATCTGTGGGTCCCGAGGTGCCTCTGAGGCATTCCCGGCCCACGTCATGAGTGGTCCCCACCGCACGAACGAGACGGCGCCAGTTCCGCCGCGGCTGACGTAAGCGGATTGGTCCCCACTTTTCCAGGGAGCTGCAAGCCCGATGCTGACGTTGACGTGACCTCTGTAGGGCCCAGCTGACGTGGCGGCCGACAGAGAGACGTTGTTGGCAACTGTCTGCCCCTGACCCTGAGCCTTAACTCTTTCCATCCTCTAACTGCCCCTTATCTTTGTACGTAATTACACCCTAAAGTCCCTTCTCCCGTTACAGGGGCAAAATCGATACCAGGAAAAGAATGGCATCTCGTGGGACGGCACAGGTGGGGATTTCTTTTTCTTTTTCTTTTTCTTTTTTTTTTTTTTTCTCTTCAACTCGACTGGAGACGCCTCAAAGCGCATGAAATTACGAAAACGTACCAGGTGAATTTGGCTTTGGACTAAGTTGTGGCATTTGACTTTTTAAGGGTACTTGTGTCATTTAGTATGTTGTGGTTCTCGAGGTGATTCAGTTTGACTTTGACCCGAATTTCCTTAGCCGCTTTGGGATCCTATACTGCGTACTCTTGAACCAAGGTCCGGAAGCCCAACACAAAACCAGTGTTCCGGGCTTGGTAAATGAACCGAGCAGCTCGTGACTCGGCTCAGTTCGGCTTGTCATGAATTCGTTCATCGGTTCATATGGTTGGCGAGCTGAACCATGAGCATTTTGTTTAGCTTAAATGAGTCAAGTCCGAACACAGGGTGTTCATATCGACTCGGCTCCAGAGAGCTTGAATAGATAAAAAATATCTTATGTATAATATATATTTTAAATGTAATATATAAAAAAATACATAAAATATATATACAAAGAGAAGGATGCATTGAAAATATATACATTTAATATGAACTATATAATATATATTAAGTATTATATACATTCTATGTATAAATAACATTGAATGTTTTTACACAAGCCAGCTTGTCTTGGGCTTGTCTCACTTAAGAACGAGCCAAGCTCGAGCTCAGCTCGGCTAAACACGAGCCTAGTCATGAGCACAATCCACTAGTAAAAGAGCCGAGCCCAAAGATGCCTTGTTCCGTTCATTTAGCTTGTTTACCAGCCCTAGTTCCTGTTTCTTTAAAGATGGAGAAATCCATAATAAGCTTGCTTAGATGAAAGATTCAAACTGGTTTGTTACTCGTCGGATCAGATCGAGATAGAGCCGAATAAGGGTCTGAATATAAGTAGCAGGTCTGGATCCACATCAGGATCCAAATAAGCATGTTATAGTGGAGTTGTATCCGGACGCCAACTTTGTGTGGTTTTATTGGTTGCAGTAAATAAGGTAGAAAAGAAGGGTTTTAATGCAAAACATATAAATGGATCGGGTCTCGCCAAAATCCAGATGCTGATTTAGTAGGGAAAGAAAAAAGATCCAAACCAAATTTGAATACCAGTCCAGACAAATCCAACAATATAAGTCTGAATCCGATCTAAACACACATTGAGAATTATTTTAAGAGCCATATTCTAAAATTGTGTGTTGAACTTAAATCTGATATCCGACAAACGCAATCCACTTTCAACCCCCGGTAATTACATGGGTCTACTTTCTGAGTTTCTATTGTGTGAATAAGATCCAGTCTGGTTGGGGGAGCTCAGCCTGGGTGAGTCCAGATCCAAGTAAACTGGAGCTTGGATAGACTTCAACGTTCCACATGTCCCATTTGTCCAGACCCGCCTCTGGGCTTATAATAAATGGGTTGTTTCAGGATCTTATTCTTCGTCATAGGGCCACATTTGATTGACTATATCCAACCGAAATTTTGGATCCAAACCCAAATTGGAATTTGTCGATCGATCCAATAGTAAACATGAGTATAGATCCAACTGAAATTTGTATTGTGCATCTGAATCCAATTTCAAAAAAGATCCCACTGAATGGATCCAAACCCAATTCGAATGTGCACATGATTCTTGTTTTTAAGATGCATATCCAAAAATAAGATGTGAGATTAAAAATATGTGTAGGAAACCGGACCAGTCCATTTGCACCACTACCTACAAGGGTGTATATTGGGACTAGTGATGCAATCTGGTCGATATGGGTTGGTTCGTGCTTGACTGGATATTATATCCGATTCTTGCAAAACAGATCCAGAGTCGGACCTGAATGGAATCTCACAATAGAGTTCCTGGTCTGGATTAATTTGATATCTGGCGCGCACTGGTTCTGATGAAAATGGGTGAAAACTAATTAAAATAAAACAATTACAACGGGTTGGGCTTCAGTTGATTCCAAACCAGATCCAATTAAATGAGTCCACACCTGATTTGACATGAGTCCTGCTTATCCGGACCCAATTTATTTTGGATTCAGTTTATATTGGGTCATTATAAGATCCCTGATCAGACAATATGGGTTGGACCCAGTTCTGATGTAGTTATTAACTTTGTATCCCTAATTCAACTCGACTAAACCCATGCTTGTGCCCTCCAAATAGAGTTAATAGGGTGGATTCGGGTCTAGGGACTCATATGGTTTGGTCATTAGTGCCTTGGCTGGTCGAATAGAGCTAAGCAGGCTAGGTTTGGGTCCAGGGACTCATTTGATTAGGTCATTAGTACCGTACTATTACTTTTTTCTAATGCTTTGTTATCGAGCTTCATAGATGTAGCCTACGTTGTTTTGTAAAAGAACATATTTTGGATAACATGATCACACGTATATGCCAGTTTATTAAGAGTTTAAAAGAGGACCACCTCATAACGGGTCAAAGTTTTATGATTGAAAAAAAAAACAAAGTTTTTATGTTGAAATAATTTGATCCAAAATGCATTTCCTAATGAGCAAACTATGTTAAACCACATCTATTAGGTCATATTGAGTAGTACAGATGCTAAATAATATGGTACTAATGACATGACCAAATAATAAGGTGCTCCTGGAGTACTCAACTTAATAGAAACTTTAGATTTTCAAATTTATTAAACATTTTTTTGTTGATTAGACCCTATAGAAATAGATATGATCTATAAACATTATTTATTTGAAAACAAGTTTTTGATCATGTGCAAACATGTATGTTTTTAAGACCTTTAAAAATCAACGGCTCGCAATGTATCAAAATTTCATGACTTAAAAAAATTATTTTTATGTTCAAAAAACATGATCCAAAGCATGATTCTTATCAAATAAACTATGTTGAGTACGCCCATAAGGTTTAATTGAGAAGTACTCCCCGAGCACCATAGCATTATTCTCTACATATATAATTGCACTCACGAACACTTCTTGGTGTGATCTAACCTAACATGAGATGTTCAGGTTCAGCTCATTTTTGTGATGAGTCAAGCCAAACTCAAGCTAAAATGTGATGAGTTTGAGCTGGCATGCTTACAAAAAGAAAAAAAAAACATTGTTTTGAAGTTGGAAGTCATAGGATTTGAACGCTAGACTTATCGAGCCAAGCCAAGCTCAAGCTGACTTGCTTATACAAAAACACATTGCTTTAAAGCTGAAAGCCTTGTTTGTTTTATACTACATTGTATGATATAAAATATATCTAGAGTATATTTATCATTACTTAACAAGCTTGTACGAGTATAGAGTCGAGCTGAGCCACCTATTATTCATGTTCAGCTTGCTGAGTCTATTTTACATGTTTGAATAGTCACACTACAAGCTATCCGCCTCGTTTTTCGACCTGATCCTTTCATTAGAATTGCTACATAACCCTCTGATGCAGAAAGTAGGGATGACATGGATCGGGTGAAATGAGGCCCACCCCACCTCTCCCTGTTTGGACTGGGGATGGAGGTTAAAATCAAAACCTGTGTAGGGATGGAGGCGGGGATGGACTTACGCTTTCTCTCACCCCGTCCTTATCCCGATCCTTACCTGGCCCCGCCCCGCCCCGCCTCGCCTCATCCCATTTGGACCGGGGGATGGAGGTTCGGATTTTGAGACAAGGTGGGTGGGGGTGGGGGGGAACTTGTCCCCCGCTCTTGTTCCAGTCAACTGCCATCCCTAGGAGCAAGTTTGGTCTTAATTGATATTTTTTTAATCATTTTCTACTTCTGATTACTATGAAATACATGATTTATTTTACTAATAACGTTTAGGAGGAGATTAATGATTGATAATGTTTAATTAAGTTTATAAAAACTTGAGAAACATGAGAACATGACTTTGCTAGCTTGACCAGCTGGTGATCACGTGAGGGGTGAATCTGAGACGCAGAGATTTTATGATGTCACGTGATCACACGGTTTTCCACGTGACGTGAAATTAAAGGATGTCGGATGAGTTTCCGGGTTAACTAAATGGAACACGGATCCCATCATTTGAAATATGTGAATTCCATCCTACATTCAATCTTAGCCATCCAATCAACGGCTGGATGATTAGGGTATGGAACCCATTAGTACTTCGAATTGATTGGTTCAAACTTCAAAGATAAGAATATGGACAAAATAAAATAAACCGTACTCCAATATATAAAGTCAAATAGGGCACGAGAATGAGCTTTGACTGCCACTAACTTGATGAGTTAAGCTCACATATCTATATAATCTAACAATGGCGTTTTCTAGGTGGTGGCTAAGTGTCATTTGAGTTGGAGTGTTGCATTGAATGGAAAGTAGGGTTAGCAGGGTGCTAATGCAGTTGTGTGCCACATAGAGAGAGATTAAGGTTGTGGGGAAGTGGTCATGTAGTTATGTGCCACGCAGAGAGAGAGAGAGGGCTATGAGGTTCATGGGTGATATGGTATGTGGATGTGTAGATGAAGGTATGATATGTGGATGCATAGATGCTTGTATACCTGGCTATAGTCCTGCACGTGATGATGCTTACGTGCATGGGTTGATATATGTGATGGTATGTGCATGGGTAGATATAATGAGAAAGTTGTGTTATAGTACATGTTTGCCATGGTAGATGCTAGCCGAAGCTCTTTGTGTGAATTCAATATGGTAGAACGCCAGTGAAAGAGAATATATATATATATATATATATATATATATATATATATATATATATATATATATATATATATATATATAGAGAGAGAGAGAGAGAGAGAGAAAGAGAGTTGTGGGTTTGAGAGGAAGAGAGGAATATGAGATAGAGATAAAAGGGTTTAAGGAGACTGAGGGGTATAATTTTTTAATTATACTAAAAAAATACTTGATTAATATTTACATGAGACTCTTATTTACGGTTTTAGAGCTGTAGTGGCCTATGGTGTGGGGGGGTCACATCTTCTTCTTTTGAAGTATCACTCAAAGTTGATATCGTCTAGGTATTCATCTTGACTGACGGGTGATGAACTAATCCACAAGAAGGAAGAACGCCTACTTTCTCATCGTAAGTGATATGTCGATATTTAATAATTTCATGTAAACAATATTAGCTTAGACTATATTGTACAAAATTGAATCATACAATAATATTCATTATTATAGAAGAACAATATTAAATCAAATAGACAATAACAATAAGATCATAGAGTTAAGATAGCACACAATTATGCCATATAAGCAAGGACCATATACATTTTTGAACTCATTTTCAAGAGAAAAAAAAAACACAATTAGACTTTATTTGTGACCCTAGATGCTTTGTCAACTCTTAAATAAATACATCAATTACACTTATATGAATTTCTGAGTCTATTCATGAGTCCAAAAAATTAAGATTTTCTGGCAACATCTTTACGGTAAGAATTAAAAAAAAACTACAAATAAATTATGATGATTGCCATCAACTACATCTTTTATTGAACACTATTTGTGCATGTGTATATATATATATAACCTATGAAATTAAACCTTATTATATTGATAAAAAAATGTCCAAAAAATAATAAAGCAATTAAGCTAAAAATTAAAATGCTGGTAAAGAGAAGCCGATTAAAATAATTGATAAACATAAACACAATAAAAAGAGACTGCATATTTGAGCAATATATATATATATATATATATAGAAAGAGAGAGAGAGAGAGGCGCGGAGCAGTTGAAGCACTAAGGAAATCTCTTCTCAGTGAGGTCAAATCAGGCGGAAGCCATAGAAAGATGCATTTACTATACTCTGCATCCAGTGGACATGCCTGCTACCACCTTGCAATTAACAATGCAGGGCGGTTCATATGGCTGGGTCTAAGATGCTGTTCTTGATAATAACCAACAACATCCCAAAACCTTTGGTTTTCTGCACTTCTCGCTTTCATTAGGGTTCTTTGCAAAATAGTCCCTGCACCCAATAGCATGCTGCCTAGGGGTGGCAATCGGGTCGGGTTGGCGGGTTGGCGTGTCAGCATACCTCAACCCGAACCCGACCCGTTTATTAAACGGGTCGGCTGTGGCAAACACGAACCCGACCCGTTTAATAAACGGGTAACCCGACACGACCCGCCAACCCATTTAATAAATGGGTTGGGTCGGGTAAACGGGTTTTCAGGTTTGCGGGTCAGGTTGGCGGGTCGGGTTGGCGGGTTGAGGGATCGGGTTGGCAGGTTGGCGGGTTGAGGGATCGGGTTGGCAGGTTGGCGGGTCGGGTTGACGGGTTGACAGGTCGGGTTGGAGGGTCAGGTTGGCAGACGGGTTGGCGGGTTGGGTTGGCGGGTCGATCCACCCGCCTAACCCGTTTATTAAACGGGTCAGCCGGGTTGGCGGGTTGGCATACCCCCAACCCGAACCCGACCTGTTTAATAAACGGGTTACGCGGGTCGACCCGTTTATTAAACGGGTTAGCTTAAGCCCAACCCGAACCCGCCTAAGAGGCGGGTTGGCGGGTCGGGTTGGCGGGTCGTGTCAGAAATTGCCACCCCTAATGCTGCCATACATAGGTAACTTTTGTTGTTCCATGTTCACTTCTGTTCTGTTGTTCTCTTATCCTAATAGGTCATGGTACACATTAGGTCCATTCAATCACTTTAAAAAAACACTTGCCCTTTCTATGTAGGTTTTGCAGATCATGTGACAGAATTATTTCATATATAGTATTTGCTATCAAGCAAAAAAATAAAAAAGGCTTTAAAAATATGTATCTATAAACCTTTTCCTACTGCAAAGGACTAATCGTATTAGGCTATTCGGTTTAACTATGTCCATTACGATCAATTGAAAACAACTGACCAAAATGAACAAAGCTAACATCAAGATTGAGGCCAATATGTGTAGATTGAAAATAGAGCCCCAGAAGTCAAGTTCTATCTCGGCCGGATGTACAAAATAAAGGGTGTTCTTAGAGATTATTTGGAGAAAATTTCTATGGATTTACAGATGAAAGAAGTCATGCCATGATTAATTTTTACTTGTCATCCTTACAGATGAACTTTCAGAACTGCACCAAATCCTGGAGATAGAACCCAACCCTCTGGGCTGATGTATCTTGGGATCGGTTCCTCATGGATATGTTGTAGAAGATCTGAATTAGTGATATTTGGTGATGCCTTGTCACCTCTTTTTAATTTTACTAATGAATTTGTCTTTCTTTTCTTTTTTCTTTTATTTGGATATAGAATTTCTTTCTTTTCAAACTGATAAACTAGTCATATTAGAAAACCACGTAAACATTATGGTTGTATCCTACAGCCATTTCAACGTAACTGTGGCACCAAAAAGGTCCTGTCTTGGGCAAACAGTTGGGAGAGGGCATCATGGTACAGCCAGCCTTATGAAGATTATAGTTTTTCAATCTCAAACATCTTAAAAGCCTAAAATCACTTGAGAGGCTCATAAATTTCTTCACGCTGACCATGTTTACCAAGTTAATCATAAAATTGAGTAAATCAACAAAAATGTACACCTAATCTGCTAAGCATTAAAATTTATGTTGAGAATTAAAGGTAGGATGGTAGAGGAGTTTCCACCACAAAAAGAAATTCATCATAAGTATACAGAAACAGAGAGAAGAAAAAGTGTGCTGCACAATATGCATGACACAGTTGTGACAAATATGAACCGTGACAATGTACATACATAGTCACACATGAACCCTGTAATTTATGTTATATCGTCTAAAGTCATGGTCATCTTAAAATTTTGAAACTGGAACGTATTTGTATTCACGTTTCACCTACTGGCCATTGCATCTACTTTGGTATGCTTCAAATTTGATGGCCTAACCTCCAAAAACTTCATGAAGTGCATGATACTGAGTCATTCCTTCGGGAACTTGACTCGTGAGTAAAATGCCAACTCTAATGTATCTGTAAGAATTCCACTGGGAGGAAGGACACAAAACCATAAGAGAGCTCTTCCGTAAGAATGGGTGTGTTGTAAACCAAAAAACAGCTTTTCAAATTGTGATTTTATACGTAAAGGAGTTTCACCTGAAACTTAGTTTCACTAAAAGCCGAATTCTGCTTAAACTTTAAAGGCAAGAGAGTTCCACTAGGAGCTGCAAGAGTTTTGCTGAAAAGCTGAGTTTCGCTTTATACTTAACATTGGAGAGTTTCGCTACAAGGTGACTTCAGAAAATTGAGATTCACTCTTTTCATGTATTGGTGAATCTCAAAGTGGGGTTTCGATGTTTATATTTTAGCAGAAGGGAGTTATCGTCAAAATCACTCTCTCCATACTTTTGTTGTTTGTGAATCTCATGTTACACTTTAAATATCAAGTTTTGCTGGTCTTCGAGTTTCGCTAAAAAAATTTGTAAGCGAAAGCCGATTTTTACTTTTTAGAGAAATGGTATAATTGTCAGAAATATTCTCAAATTCAGCAAAAATCGAATGGGTGGGTATGCAAGGAAATTTGCGATATCTTGCAGTAGCATTATTCTCGGGGTTAGTACGGTTTTTTTTGTTTATTTAAACCCTAAAACTTTTCCTTTTAAATTCACATAACAAAGAAATTGATTAAGTTTGCCAGGTTTAAACTGCATAATGGAAAAGAAGAAAACCCTATTTTATAGAAATATCCCCAAATTCAGTGAAAATAGAATGGGTGGGTATGCTAGAAATTTTGTGATATCTTGCAGCTATTCTGTAAAATAGCATTATTCTCAAGGGTAGTGAGGGTTTTTTTTTGTTTGTTTAAACCCTAAAAGTTGTCTTTTTAAATTCACATAACAAAGAAACTTGATTAAGTTTGTCAGGTTTAAACTGCATAATGCAATAGAAGAAAACCCTTTTTTATAATCCAGATAAAAAAAACGTCACCCACCACACATTGGTTGGCCTCCAGTTGGTAAAACCCTTGAGTTCTCCCTGCCCACCAGTGAGTACCGCCAACTTTTGGCCTTGCTGAAAGGGATGCCACCCTTGGGTTTTGAACTTGTGACATTCCGTCAACTTGGTGGCATTCACAAGTCACTCGTGTCAGATGAGCGGGGCCCTTGTGGGCAATAGAAGAAAACCCTTACCATTCCTGTTTCTTTATGCAGACTTTACAATTACTCCATAAATGTGAAAAGAATGGAGGATGGATCTGTTGCATTTTTATTTTGGTGATTTTTTTCCAGAGAACCTAATGCAGGAAGCATGCTTGATTTTGCAGGATTCGAACTGTAATTTCAATATTATACATAATTCTAACACATACTAGACAGCAGCTTTAACGGAGGGGAACGTTGGACCTTTTTTATTAGCCATGGAAATTGTTAGGTAAGTTCTTAACAATATGCAAAGTTTAGGTGTGTTTTTTATCATGACCAAATGTTCCATTTTTAAAAGTTGCACCTCAGCTGGTCAACTTTTCAGCTAGTTATGATTAATCGGCAAATCAAAATAAATTATAATTAATCGATTGTTTATTTCCATGGTGGGGTTTTCCTAGACCTTAATTATGAAATTTTCTTCAACCAAATAGTATGAATAGATTCAAATAATTTCTTAGTCTTTCAGATTAAACAACTAATTCCTATTTTATGCATGCATGAAGAATCAACATTCTAAATAAGCATGAAAACTTAAGGCAAACATAAAAAGTTTAAAATATATATAGTAGCTTTTTCATTGAGAACAGGGGTAGCCAAAGAGAAACTTTATGACAAAAATAATACATACAAAACATAAAGGGACCAAGCTTATAAAGAAAAAAAAAGATAAGCAAGAAGAGAAAAAAGAGTCCCATTTTTTTCCTTCTCAGGGGCCTATCTTGTTATACCCTCCGTTACACTCCTCGATGTGACAGTGGCACGTCCCGGACACGCGTCGTGCTGATGGAGATCTTGTGAGGAAGTGTCTCTACTTATCTATGTGTACGTAGGGGGGAGGTGAGGAATGAGATTCTAGTATCGTGGGAACTCGGGAGGTGGCGGTGAGGCGTAGCTCAATTCCACCGTTGGGGGGAGGACAATCATGTCAGGTGGTGGTGGTGGTGGTGATGCTGATCGAGGTGGTGGGAGAGGAGACTGGACGTGTGGTGGTGGTATCGGAGAAGAGCGAGCTGCTGGTGGTGGTGGTGATTGGACTGGTGGTGGTGGAGGAGGAGGAGGAGATTGGACTGGTGGTGGTGGTGGTGATTGGACTGGTGGTGGAGGAGGAGGAGGAGATTGGACTGGTGGTGGTGGTGGTGATTGGACTGGTGGTGGTGGTGGTGGTGGAGATTGGACTCGAGGTGGTGGTGGAGGAGGAGAGTGGACCGGAGGTGGCGGTGGGGAATCGACAGGTGGTGGTGGTGGAGGGGAGTGAACAGGTGGTGGTGGGGACCGGACTGGTAGTGATGGTGGTGGTGGGGAATTGACAGGTGGTGATGGAGAAGATTGGACAGGTGGTGGTGGATGGACTGATGGTGGTGGTGATGTCTTGATCACAACCGGTGCTGGCGGTGGTGGTGGGTGGGTCCACACTATTGGTGACGCTTCCTCATGTGGTGGTGGTGGTGGAGTTACCCTAACAATCGGCGGCGATGGCACTGGAACCGGCTCTGGAGATGGAGTCACAGGAGTCGGAGCCGTCGGACTCTTCGACGATGGCGGAGTTACTATAACCACCGGTGGCGATGGCGTTGGAACTGGCTTTGGAGACGGAGTTACAGGACTCTTTGCTGGTGGTGGAGTTACAGTAGGTGGCGATGGCGTTGGAACCGGCATTGGAGATGGAGTTGCAGGAGGCGGAGCTACTGGACTCTTCGCCGGCGGTGGAGTGACACTAACAATTGGTGGCAATGGCGTTGGAACCGGCATTGGAGATGGAGTTGCAGGAGGCGGAGCTACTGGACTCTTCGCCGGCGGTGGAGTGACACTAACAATTGGTGGCAATGGCGTTGGAACCGGCATTGGAGATGGAGTTGCAGGAGGCGGAGCTACTGGACTCTTCGCCGGCGGTGGAGTGGCACTAACAATTGGTGGCGATGGCACTGGAACCGGATTTGGAGATGGAGTTACAGGAGGCGGAGCTACTGGACTCTTCGCCGGCGGTGGAGTGGCACTAACAATTGGTGGCGATGGCACTGGAACCGGATTTGGAGATGGAGTTACAGGAGGCGGAGCTACCGGACTCTTCGCCGGCGGTGGAGTGGCACTAACAATTGGTGGCGATGGCACTGGAACCGGATTTGGAGATGGAGTTACAGGAGGCGGAGCTACCGGACTCTTCGCCGGCGGTGGAGTGATACTAACAATTGGTGGCGATGGCACTGGAACCGGCTTTGGAGATGGAGTTACAGGAGTAGGATCAACCGGACTCTTGGATGGTGGCGGAGTTACACTAACAACCGGCGGTGATGGCGCCGGAACCGGCTTTGGAGATGGAGTCGGAGCCACCGGTCTCTTGGATGGTGGCACAGGAACTGGTTTTGGAGACGGAGTAACAGGAGTAGGATCAACCGGACTCTTGGATGGTGGCGGAGTCACACTAACAACCGGCGGTGATGGCGCCGGAACCGGCTTTGGAGATGGAGTCGCAGGAGTCGGAGCCACCGGAGTCTTCGACCATGAGCCATGTCCCGGAGCCGGCGAAACTGGCGAGTTGCATTTTGACTTCCCGCAATCCACTGGTTTGTTCACCACCGCCGTGCACTCGTCCTTCTTCTTTTGTCTCGGCCGTCCAGCAATACAATTATTGCGATCGTTGATTTCAACATCTTTTTTCCTCAGCGAACATCCTGATGCCTCACCATTAAAGTAATTGTCAGAGAAGGTGAGGTTTTTCAACACCGGCAACGTGCAAACCTCCTCCTGCACAAAGCCGGTGAAGAGGTTGCCGGAAAAGTCAAGCTGCTCGACGGCAGCCAGACTGGAAAACGAGCTTGGGAGCAGCCCTGATAACGAGTTCGATCCTATGTCCAATACAGTCACATTGTTTAGCAAGCCCATCTCAGAAGGCAAGCATCCGGCGAGGTCATTGTTCATCATTATGATCTCATTTAGGGTACCTGCCATATTTCCAATACTCTTAGGAATGCAACCACCCAAACGGTTGTTGGCAATAACCAAGGCAGACACTGGAGAATTTCCAAGGTTTTCTGGGATATTGTTACGGAACCGGTTATCATTAAGGAAGATTGCATCCAAATCCTTATCAAACAACTCAGCTGGGATCGGACCTTCGAAGTCATTGAACCGAAGATCCAGATACTTAAGGTCGGGAATGGACAACAAGACCTTGGGGAACGAGCCGACGAATCGGTTATTGCTTAGGTCGATCTCGTATAGGAGCTCCAACCGGCGGAAGGATTTGGGCACGACACCGCAGAACCGATTGGAGTTGATATGGAAGATGGCAACGTCCGTGAGCAGTCCAAGCTCGACCGGGAGGTAGCCGGCGATATCACCGTGGTTGAGATCGATGCCGGCTACGGTGTTCGCTGTGGGGTCATCCAATGCCGGGGCGCAGAAGATACCATTATAGGAGCACACATCGGGTCCGACCCACGACCCAGTCATGTTAAGGGGGTCGGAGTAGATGGCATGCTTCCATGCTTGGAGTGCAATGTAGGCACGCCGAAGCCGGCTGTTGCTGAAGGCGAATGCGACGGTGGTGGTGAGTTCATAGTCGTCAGGGATGTCGCCATCAGATTCATGTAAGGAGAGAAGCTGACGGCGAGCGATAAATCGCACGTCAGCATCTGATAATGCATGTGAAGTTGGAGAAGACAGTGTTGTGCAGAAGAGGAGGAGGAGGAGGAGGAGGAGGAGGGAGCCTAAGTCCTGCATCTTGAGACCAAACCCTTGGCGAAGGCCCAAGGCTGCTGGACATAGGATAGGAGACCCAGTTGGTGGGAGAAAGGGTGGAGGCTTATTATAAGGAGTTGGTTTTGGAAAGGTGGTGGTGGTTATTTGTTCTCTCCCATAATCTTTGCTCATTTTATTAAAGGAAAAATAGTGTGCTGATCATTGGTGGTAATTCTCTTCTTGTTTCTCTTCTGTTTTTCAGTTAGGGTTGTAAAGGGAGGGTGACAATCTCTACTGGTCCGGGGATGAAGGCCCTCCCCTAGTGGACCCACAAAAATCGTTCGGTACCTTCTATATTAGTCCATACTAAATAAAAGCGAAGTACAAGGAGATTACAGAAACCAACCAACTATAATCTGAGTTGGAAATCCAATAACTAAAATTGTCTTTGAGGTGGGTCTGAGTGTGACCAAATTTAGGGATGTAAATGGGTAGGATTTTATCCAATATACGACCGAATTTGATTCGGTTTAGTTGCATTTGGTAAGCCAAAACCACATCCAATTTTATCTCACATGGTTTCCATTTTTTGGTTCCGTATTCGAGAAATGTTCAAGTTTGATGGATATTCGAATCCACATTTACATGTAAAAAGCTTATTTGGTGTGAGCTTTTCACCATCGTATTTGAATTCAAATCCATTTAGCCAACATTTGATCAGAGACACTCCAAGAGACTTATCTTTAAATAAAGAGCATTTTTTGACCAAATAAACCGTTAACGACACTCCAAAATGGCTAATGACAATCCAATTAGCAGTTTCTTAACAACAATCCAATTGTAGTTAGGAAACAAACCGAAATAGGTCTAACATATTAACTTGTTTCGGTCATAACTTCTTATCCAGATATCTTTTTTAAATGATTTTTGATGAATTAGAAAGCTAAAATCCTTTACTTTAATTCATCTTTTAAGTGTAAACCAAATTTGATTATCGATGGCCAAAATGACTCAAAATGAGCTTCTCCTGAAAAACAAGATTTTTACTTAGCAAGTCACTTTGTTTTGGTCACAACTTTTAACTTCGATGTCAGATTAACTTAATTTTTGGCTTGTTTGAAAACTAAGATCCTCTAGTTTATTGATATTTTGGACAAAAATCTTCATAATATGAGTTTTGAAGGCTAGTCATAGTTTTTTATCCAAATCCATATCTAAATGTCGTTAATATGAGTTATACACCCAAATGTCGTCCAAATGAATTGCAACATACTTTTTTAGGGTATTTTTGATGGCTTGTCTAGGGTTGGACGAAATAAACAAAAAAGACAAAACATAATATTGGTTTTGTTTGTTTTGTTTGTTCCATAACAATTGTACCAAGTCTAACGTTTGTTTGGACCGTACTCAGATACTATGTTCCAAATGTTCGTTGTTTGATGACGATGTGCAGACAACTTGGACCGTCATGGATAATGGGTTAGATTACTTCATTTTGGATCATATGATTCGATATGTTCATCGTTTTACATGTTTTAACAAGTTTATTATGTTTTTTTAGCTCAGATATGGATCCAATTAAGAAACTGTCTGAAATCATAATTTTTTGCCTTGAATATATATTTCTGACCCGAATATGGATCTCAAATTTGATTCAAATATCAAAACATATGAAAATGTATGTCTAAAATCATAGATATTGGGTTGAATTAATTCATTTGGATCGTATGACCTAATTCGTCTACCAGCTTACATCTTTTAACAAGTTTATTATGGATTTTAGCCTGAATATGGATCCAATTATGAAACTATGTGTAAAATCATAGATTTTTGCCTTGAATATGGATTTTTGACCCGAATACGGATCTCAAATTGGATTCAAATACCGAAACATATGAAAATGTATGTCTAAAATCATGAATATTGGGCCGGATTACTTCATTTTGGATCGTATGACCCAATCTATATACCATTTTACATGTTTTAACAAGTTTATTATGGATTTTAGCCTGGATATGGATCCAATTACAAAACTATGTGTAAAATCCTAGTTTTTTTCCTTGAATATGGATTTTTGACCCGAGTATGGATCTCGAATTGGATCCAAATACCAAAACATACAAAAACTTATGGGTGGAATTTGTATGCAATGGATTGGGTTTTCAACTTAGGGGATGCCAATGGATTGGGTTTGGGACAGATATCTGACTGAATCCGAATCTGATTACTCGAGATTCACTAGAGCAAGCATGATTTGCTTAACAATCGGATTGGTTTTTGGTAAGCAAAATAGGTGAGCCATGGGTTGGGCAAAATTGAGCCATTTCACGCCTTAAGCTAAACATGCTAGACTTGGTATTGACAGTCAGGTATTAGGCACAAAAAAAGTTAAGGCTCAGTCAATATTAAAAAAGATGCGACCCATTTGCATCCCTATTATTGGCAATGCACGATTATTTAAGTCAATATTAACGGGGCAACAAATTTTTGTCGCCAGAAACTCCAAGAAAATGACATTAGACTCAAAGATAATGGCATAGTCACTTGCTTTATTTTATTGTTGAAGCAGCCAACCCTATCAGAATTTGCAAAAATATGAGAACAAGATGTTTGCCCAAGCAGTAGCAGTTCATGTTAAAGCCCATTGATGGTTGATGATCCAAACTCAGAGTCTCAGCATCCATCTCAAAGCCTTAAACTTCATAAACTACTTTGCCATATACCACAGTAGCATAGAAGGATCGGATCCATTTTACTATAAACCAATATTGTTTAAATTGGTTTCTAAACAGAATCAATAGACAAAAAAATGTAGAAAAAATAAAGAAGGTCGATTCAGCTTGAATCAAGCTGATTCATGATTAAATAGGGCTAATCTATTGATATGGCCAATAGCAAACATTCACAAAGAAGTATAAACATTTACATATTGTGGAAAAAATGGATATCATGTTTATGACCATTTAAATGTTCACACAAAATCGACACAATTTCAAGACTTGTAGATTGGACTATCTTAACCAGAGAGCTTTTGTTTCAAAACCCACCGGGGGCTAACCACTAGCTTATCTGTTTCAGGAAAAAAAAAAAGGTTACAACTTTTTCAAATTTGATCTCTCTACTATTTAAAAGAATCGTGATTTCCCCAAGAAAAAAAATCTTAGAAAATATTTTTGCTAATATTTTTGTGATATAACAGCAGCCAAATCAAATTTTACTCACATAGTGCAAATGAACTATCATCCTGTAATAGCAATCTTTACAAGATTACTTCTTACCAACACCAATATTTCCTCAAGCTGGTTTGGCCTTAAAAATGGCCAGAGAAATTCATGAATAGTAGGACAAGGATGATCCTGATGAACAACATAATGGTGATTATGATTCAAGCACCATGTTTGTCATCAGATTTAGGCTTATTTAATTTATTATTAACTGCTTATGTTTTCACAAGTAACAGAAAAGCAATGGATCTCCAATCAGTTTCCTATAACACTTGACAGATAAAGATTGTTTCAAAAGCTTCCAAACTTTTATATTTGAGAGAGCTTGAAACAAGTTGTTCAACAAGAAATCCATTCTTTGATGTTCAAGTCAAGCTTCTGTTAATTTCTAACTTATTTTCAAAACCTAGGTACCAACACAAATTGCAAAAAGAGTATCACAAAAATCATGACCTGTGTTCCCGAATACATACATTCATTCACTATAAGAAAATTGTTAATTAGCGACGAAAATCATTCATCGCAAATGTAGGACAAATTAGCTAGAGAAAACTAATCGTCCTTAAAATTGGAATTAGTTGCAGAATTAGCAACAAAAAAAATCTGTCTCAAAATCCATCTCTAATTAACTATGAATTAACAACAAAAATATTTCACCTCAAAATTTGTCTCTAATTAGCGACAGATTAGCAACAGAAACATTCCGTCTCAAACTCCGTCGCAACTTTGCGACGGAGGAGCAACATAATTTTTTTGTTGCTATTTTGCAACGGTGTTTGAGACAAAATGTTTTCGTCGCTAAACTGTCACTACTTTTCAATATAAAACGGCTCATCTAGAGTGCTAAATTCTCCCTCCCTCTCTCTCTGATTACCCCCAAATCGGCTTCTCAACGGAGAAGATGGTGGCTTACACCTCTGTCGTTGACTCGCACCGCCGTCGGAGACCCAGCGAGGCCGCCGTCCTCCTCAGGTACACCGGGGACCAGCGGCCTTCTCCCCTCTGCTCTCATTTCCCTTCCCTTATTTTTTCTCCCTTCCTTTCTTTCTCCTGCGTTTTCCCTTTCGTCTGAACGCCGACCATCACTGATGCCCCTCCTCTTTCCATCTTCCTCTTCTCCATTTTCTTTTTTTTTGGTGTCTCCCGCTCGAGTGCCGGCACCACCATTCTTGGAGCTTAAGGATCCGGTGGTTGGGTGGATGATAGGTTTTCTCTTTGCTAGTGCTTTTGTTGGGCTCCTGGCCTTGGTTCCACTCATAAAGGTGAGATTGCAAGACTGGGTTAAGCTTTTGTTGGACTTGTGCTGGGTTAAGCTTTCTCTTTGCTAGTGATAGCGCTTTTGTTGTTGGGCTTGTGTTGTTTTATCTGTTTTTTCATAAAGGGATTATGTATTTTGTTTGGTATATTGGGTTATCATGTCTTCTGAATTATGTCTAACGATAACTCATTACCTCGATTACTTGGTTAAAATAACCAAAATTGCTTTTTGATTGGGTATTTTGGTTTGACTGTTAAACCCTTCATTAAAGTTTTCTTTTCTTTTCAGTGTCTACAACAAGATTGCATTTGATCATGGTATCTTTGGAATTTTGCAGATTATGATAATTGATTACAAATTGACTTACCCAAGTGGTACTACAACCGCCGTTCTCATCAATGGCTTCCATACTGTTCATGGAGATAAAACATCAAAGTAATTCATGGACGCTTGCAACTTGAATCTTCTGCTTATCTTTGATCTCTTTATTCTTACTAGTGATGATTCGGTGCCTGCTTTCATTGACAGGAAGAAGGTCCAAGGCTTCGGGAAATATTTTAGCCTGAGTTTTATCTGGGCATTCTTCCAATGGTTTTACTCCGGGGGAGAATCATGTGGTTTTTCACACCCGCTTGAGTTTTGTTTGGGTGTTTCCCCTTTAGTTGTACTTTTTGACTCCCTAATCCTTCTTGGAGCTTTAATGGTTCCTTGACTCTAGTGATTTTTAAATGTACTATTATTATTTTGAAGAAGGATTTGTTTCTGTGTTATATGACTGCCAAATAAGTGTCATGCTCTTAGTAAATCTATTGATATATATTTCTTGCTATTATTAAAAATATTTTACTTTTTTCATAAAGGAAGTTTGACGCATATCTTCTGTAAACAGAAAAAAAGGATTGCATTAGTTTAGTTGTTAATATTTTCAGGTTTTCTGTTTAATTTTCGTTTAATTGGAAGCATATAGTTCGGCAATGATATCATATACTGGTCTTTTGTTGTGCATACAAAGTTGAGGATAACGGTTTCTATTGTTACTTATGTATAGGGCTCCAATTTGAAAATTCTTGTGAAGTTGGCGTGTTTTCAAAGTTAACGAATGCATACTGTTTGGTGGCTATTGGAGGATCTGAAAACTTTTACAGGTTAACTTTTTGAAGCCATTAATGATTATAAAGCATATTTCATTGCAAACATTTCTTTCTTTCTTGTCTTTAGCTTACTTGATTCTGATAAATGTGGGAAACTGTTGATGATTCTCCATCTCTTGTGTAGCACATTTGAAGCAGAGCTTTCAGATACTATTCCTGTTATCAAAACATCAATTGTTGGAACCAGAATAGTTGGTCGACTATGTGCTGGTATGTCAAATTTTGAATAAGATCTTTTTGGACACTGGAGAGAAAATCTGTTTCATTTTAACTTTGTTCATCTTTGTTATTTGTTTCTTTGGTAGGAAACAAGAATGGGCTCCTTTTGCCTCACAATACCACTGATCAAGGTAATTTCTATTTTCATGTCATGTAGTCCTAACTTAATTGTTTGCCATTGTTCATTGTATATTCTTTCTTTACAAAGAATTTTTTCTACATATGTTTCTATATACCTACCAATTTTTTTTGTAATAATCGCTTTTGCATTTCATAGTATTTCTGAAACTTGATGACATCTCACATACACAAGATCTGTATAATATTATACATGAATATATTTGTATGCGCGCACATCAGGTGTAGGTATTTACATATTTGTGTAATATGAATGACTGCTGCATTGTCACTTATCATTTGTCTATGTAATTACTGAAAAGTTGTGAATTTTGTTAATGCCCTTCACTTTATTGCTAGTCTATGTGTTATTCAGCCATGTTACTTTGATTGCCTTAGATTAGGTGCATTGCATATAATTTATTTTATTATATTTTGTTTATCAATACTAACATTTTGGTTCTCTTGTAGGATGCTGGAGATGATCAACGTAGATGAGCTGATGGAGGCATGGATGGATGGCCAGATCGAGACAATTAAGAGGATGATGTTCTGAATCTTGGTGAGTAGTAGCTTCATGTATTGAATTTGTTTCACGTACTTGTTGTTTCAAACGAAACTCTTTGTATATGTTCACTTATAACTAATTAGAACTGGGAGAGAATTATACTGGGTTGTTAAATTTGTTTCACTTATAACTTGTGTTAAATTTGTTTCACCTACTTTGTATATGTATTTTTTATGTGTAATTTGTCTTTTATACACAACTTATATAATTTTTTTTGACAACCTTAAAACACATATATGCATGATTGAATCACTAAAAAATTTTTTTGACAACATTAGAACATATATATGCACGATTGAATCACTATAAAAAAAAAATTATAACCTTAGAACACATGTATGCATGATTGGATCACTATAAAAAAAAAAATTGACAACCTTAGACCACATATATGTATGATTGAATCACAACCTTAGAACACATATATGCATGATTGAATCACTATAAATTTTTTTGACACCTTTAGAACACATATATGCATGATTGAATCACTATACAATTTTTATGACAGCCTTAGAACACATATATGCATGATTGAATCACTATGATTTTTTTTTACAATCTTAGAACACATATATGCATGATTGAATTACTATAAAAAATTTTGACAACCTTAGAACACATATCTGCATGATTGAATCACTATGAATTTTTTTGTTAGCCTTAGAACAAATATATAGATGATTGAATCAGTATGAATTTTTTTTGACAACCTTAGCACACATATATGCATGATTGAATCACTATAAAATTTTTATGACAGCCTTAGAACACATATATGCATGATTGAATCACTATGGATTTTATTTGACAACCTTAGAACACATATATGCATGATTGAATTACTATGAATTTTTTTTGACAAACTTAGAACACATATATGCATGATTGAATCACTATGGATTTTATTTGACAACTTTAGAATACATATATGCATGATTGAATCACTATGAATTTCTTTTGACAACCTTAGAACACATATATGCATGATTGGGTCACTATAAATTTTTTTGACACCTTTTGAATACATATATGCATGATTGAATCACAATAAAATTTTTATGATACCCTTAGAACACATATATGCATGATTGAATCACTATGAACTTTTATTGACAACCTTAGAACACATATACGCATGATTGAATCACTATAAATTTTTTTTGACAACCTTAAAACACATATATGCATGATTGAATCACTATGGATTTTATTTGACAACCTTAGAATGCATATGTGCATGATTGAATCACTATGAATTTTTTTTGACAACCTTAGAACACATATATGCATGATTGGATCACTATAATTTTTTTGACAACTTTTGAACACATATATGCATGATTGAATCACTATAAAAATTTTATGACACCCTTAGAACACATATATGCATGATTGATTCACTATATATATATATATATATTTTTTTTTGACAACCTTAGAACACATATATGCATGATTGAATCACTATGTAATTTTTTTGACAACCTTACAACACATATATGCATTATCGAATCACTCTGAACTTTTATTGACAACCTTAGAACACATATATGCATGATTAAACCACTATGAAATTTATTTGACAGCCTTAAAAAACATATATGCATGCGTAAATCACTATGACATTTTTTTGACAACCTTAGAACACATATCTGCATGATTCAATCACTATATTTTTTTTGTCAGCCTTAGAACAAATATATAAATGATTGAATCAGTATGAAATTTTTTTGACAGCCTTAGAACACATATATGCATGATTGAATCACTATAAATTTTTTTTGACAACCTTAGAACACATATATGCATGATTGAATCACTATGAAATTTTTTTGACTGCCTTATAACACATATATGTATGATTGAATCACTATGAAAGTTTTTTGACAACCTTAGAACACATATAAGCATGATTTCATCACTATGAATTTTTTTTGACAACCTCTGAATTTTGTTAATGTCCTTCACTTTATTGTTAGTCTATGTGTCATTCAACCATGTTACTTTGATTGCCTTAGATTAGGTGAATTGCATATAATTTATTTTATTATATTTTGTTTAGCAATACTAATATTTCGGTTCTCTTATAGGATGTTGGAGATGATCAACGTAGATGAGCTGATGAAGGCATGGATGGAGGGGCAGATCGAGACAATGAAGAAGATGATGCTCTGAATCTTGGCGAGGATTAACTTTATGTGTTGAATTTGTTTCACGTACTTGTTGTTTCAAACAAAACTCTTTGTATAAGTTCACTTGTAACTAATTAGAACTTGGCGATGATTATACTGGGTTACACTTATAACTTGTGTTAAATTTGTTTCACCTACTTTGTATATGTATTTTTTATATGTATTTTATTTTTTATACACAGGTTATATAAATTGTATAACAAGAAATTTTTTCTTGATATTTATATTTCAAACAAAATTATTTTATTTTTTTAAAATTTTGTGATGGATTAGCAACGGATATTATATGTCACTAATATTCGTCGCCAATTTAGCGACGGATTAGGGACAAATATTTATATGTCTCAAAAACAGAATCAGCCGATGTTTTATGACGGAATGTAATCCGTCGCTAAATTGGTGATGAATATTAGAGACAGATACATATTCGTCGTTAAATTTTAGCGACGGATTAGCGACAATATGTATCTCTCGCAAAACCAAATCAGTGCTTATTTAGCGATGGATCATGACATTCGTTAATCCATCTTTAATTAGCGATGAAAGTAGCGCTAGATCAGTTCGGTCGCTAATTAGCGATCAAGAAATTGCAACGAATGCTATCCATCGCTAAGTTATCGTCAATCCGTCGTTAAACAGTTCAGCGATGGATTTGCGATGGATTTGTGTCGGACAACGTCCGTTCCCTAATCCACAAAATTCTTGTAGTGATTGCATTCAATAAAAACTTGTATTCACGTTCATTTCATCCATTTAAGAATCAACTTGTGTTCCCAAATACATACATTTCATTCATTAAAATATCAACAATATCATGAATCCAAGATATGCAAATTGAGAGTATAATAGCACGTGAGAGAGTATCATAGCATCTAAACCACCCACCCAAAGCCCAAAGAGTGCACATCACTCCAACATGAAAAAACATGAATATACAACAAAAAGCATAAAACCAGAAAGAGTATCATGGCAAAACAAGTGCAGCATTTCCTTGAGCATAGTGTAGTCACTCTTTCATGCACCTCTAGTTGCTACACCTCCTGTTGCACCCATATAATACATAAAAAATTATCAAGAACCAACAAATCATCAGTTTTGCTAATCATTCCACATTACAATTATGAAACTTATATAACAAGTAATCAAATAATCAAATATACTTATTATGTGACCAATTATTCCACATTTGAGCTGTTATTGCATCTCTCATATCCTTGTTGCAACCACGGGTAACTACTATTGTGAAATTTTCTTTCTTAGATTCAAGAACCAACATATCTTCATCATTGTCAATTGTGAATTGTTCGACATCTGGGTTATTTTCTAATATTAAATTATGTATTATGCATGTCATATGAACAATTTTAACTTGAGTAGAAACTGGATATTTTACTTGGCACTTTAAAATTTAAAATCGTGCTTTCAGCAAGCGAAAAACACATTAAACTATTGTTCGTAATAAGGAGTGTCTATGGTGGTATAACTCCGTTGCTTTTTCAATTAGTTTTGCACCAAGTGCATTAAATTCTGACAAGTGGTAGTGATATCCTTTGTGTGGAGTAAAAACCCCAACATTATTTGGGTATCCAGATAATATTTGCCTACATACACACATTTGGTTTATGATTTAATAAAAAATATTTGTTTATATACAATAATCAATGTAATTTATGCATATGATAATTATTTACTTACATCTGGGTATTACTAGAAGCTGGTCAGGATCATCAAGTGCATTATACAACACTTTCGCATTGGTTTCACTTCCTTCTCACCCAGCAAGTACATAGTAAAATCACATGTCAAACTCCATCATAGTGAAGATATTTTGTATCCACCCTTTTCTATTTCAAAACCTCATTTGTTCTCCCCTTGATACGTTTATAGGAATATGTGTTACATCTATAGTCCACAAGCAATCCTATTGTAAAAAATAAAGGTAAGTTAATAGACATATACACATATACATTTATATATTCATATTATAAGTATAGAATCTCGGTTACCTTCAAATATGGGTAGAATCTCAGTTCTCTCATAAATTTTATCAGGGTATCATTACTGTGTTGGCCCATATACCAATGACCAATGCTAAGTAATGC
Source organism: Nuphar pumila (assembly GCF_984573655.1). Classification (NCBI taxonomy): domain Eukaryota; kingdom Viridiplantae; phylum Streptophyta; class Magnoliopsida; order Nymphaeales; family Nymphaeaceae; genus Nuphar; species Nuphar pumila. Next base: position 15,618,312 of record NC_143255.1, read on the forward strand.
ATTTAAAACCAAATTAAAATACTTGCTAATTATTTGTCCTGAGTGTTGGAACACAAACTGCACTGCTCTATTTTGTTCATTATGACCAATTGTTAAAAAAACTGTAACTTGTTCTTCAAGACTTATATCATGGGCATCTTGCAATAATCTACTTCTGTGAAGAGCTTTGTATAATGCGATATAAGTGTCTTTTTCTATGCGTAAAAGGTCAAAACAATTGTGCCAATGACCCAACACATAATCATGCATAAAATTATTACCTCTATATATAAAATCATGAACTATTGCCCTACGTGACCTTCTCAAACTATGTAGGGAAATGATAAACACCACCATAGTGAGTAAGTAAATAATTTCTTGATTAGGGTTCATTATACTTCTATAAATATAAATAAAATATTGAGGTTTTAAAATTAATAACATGTACAAAATCTAATAAGTATACATGAATAGCATGCAACACTGTGAACAGTTAATATTACTGAACAAACATGTATATCATGACAAAAATTAAATAAGAATAATATGATTGCAATGAAAATGTATATTGAACATGTAATAATGTTATAACATGCAACATTTTAATGGAGAAACATTTAACAAAATGATCAATATGAAAAAAATTGACATAAGTGTTGACTTGTGCAAATGCATACCTAAACATTGAATGACAATTTCAAGTCCAACCAATCAACCCAACATTTTGGATCTATGTTCTGGAACAAAGCTGCATTTTCAAGGAGTATCATTAAGTTCAATGCACTCATGCGTGTGTCTGCAGTAAACTTACTATTATTGAACATTTCTTTCAATATATCATTACACGATTTGATCATCGTGCAGGGAGATTGATCGCTAACGATCTTCACATACTCGAAAATGTTGCCTAGCATTTTCATGATGCGGACTTTATGCTTTCCTTTAGTTGAAACCTAGTTTCTAGCTTGATGGACATTGCTAGCTTATGGGCTATTCATGTGTGTCTCTTCACCTGAAACTTTTGTTGTTAATGAGTTCAACTACTCCAAACCGAGATCGATGGGAGATGGTGGTGGGGGTTGTACTTCCAATTGAATTGACCTATAACTACTTATAGTAGTTGATACACCATAAATTTCTACAGCTTGTTCAAAATATCAATATTTTTTGGGTTTTTTATAATTGTTTTATATTGAATTTTTTCTAACACACTTGATCCATATTTTTGTATCTACCAAAGGCATCCTCAATTTAGTCTCTCATCCAAAGCCCGATGTATTTAAGATTTTGTTCATTACTGTCAAGTTGGGCCTAGCACGCTTCAACTTGTTCTTTATTTTTTCTAAGGTAAATTCAGCCCCAAACTTCTTCTTCATTTGACACTCGGCCACCCTCATGGCCTTCTCTTTCAATCCCCCAGAACATTTCATTGCAGGTATTCTACATTGTTCTAACATGCAGTCAAATAAGAAGTCCACCTAGGGTGTACTCCATTGCATTTTCTCAGTCTAGCTTGGTTGCACTTCTTATACCTCACTCATTACAGCATCAATCATTATGGATTCTAATAAATGCAAAAAAATAATATATTACATGCTAAGAAAAAATATTCCTACAAAAAAATTTGGAAACATAGTATGCATTATGCAAATGATATATAGACATTCTTCCAGTTTCTAGCAATCAATCTCCTATAGTATGCAAAATGACATAAATAATTTAGTAAAGGAAAAGAAAACTTCAACAACATATTCTGATTTTTGAGACGGAAATCTACACTGGTTAAGAATAAATTTCATCATATTTTGTATTGTGTCCAGGCAGTGCATGAGTTTGTGTATGCACATGCAGGGGAAGGACTTGATTTTGTGTGCTATGAGACTACACAAGGTTGGAAAAGTTGAAAACACCAAAAATTTTACTTTTTGTGCATATTCCCTTCAAAAAAAAGAAGAAACAAAAATACACATCAATATGACCAACAATACACATGAACAACAAAAATACTACCAAATTTCATATTTCAAAACCACTTTGTGTTGATCTTTTGCAATCAATAAATACCAATACGGATATTGCAGTATCATTTGTTTTCAACTGAATGCAACAATTCGTTGGTTAACTGAGAGGAGTAGAAGAATGATTTGATAAAACAAGAAATATCAGAAAGGAGACATGAAGTGAACGTGTCTGCAATAAATTGAATGGTTGAATACTAGTTGAAATGAAAAGCCAAAACACACAAGAATAAGAAAAGGACAGATTGACCAAGTAGGAACTTGGGCAACAAAATTGATAAAAATGAAAAAATATCACATAAGTTTCAACATAGAACAATAAGCAAAAGCAAAAGGAGAAGTAGGATCCCAAAGTTCAAAAGGCTTGAAGTACAACAATGTTAATGCTTTGACTAACTCAGCAACAATTATTTAAAGTTGAAACATGATATACTTATCAGAAGCAGAAAGAGCACAGGTGTAAACACAAGGAAATAATATGAAGTTGATTATATGGTTACAAAAACGTTTGTGCAAGAAATCTAACATCCACCATATCTTCTTCTTCCTGCTAGGCTATGTTTAGAGGGTAAACAGAGAACACTCGAGATGAAACCCCTAACCCTAAGCCGACTGTTGATAATCGATAGAAACCTTAAGTCGACTGCTCTAACATCACAGACGATTAGTAAACAAAACCCCTTAAAAATGGTTTACGAACAAACCCTAAACCATAACCCTAAAAACCCTAGCATGCATTCAATTAATATGTTGTGAGAGGTTCGAATCTCTCACCCTAGATTGAAAAAATGGGGTTTATATGCAAAACAATTATACAGAGAGAAAGATATATGTGTGAGACGGTTCGCCAGAGGGACCACCGAAGAAAGAGGTTCAGGAGAGAGGTTCATCAGAGGGACCAAACAGAGAGAGGTTCCCAAGAGGGACTGCTGGAGTCGAGGGTGAGAGAGGCGAGATGGGAGTCATGGTCGGGGGTGAAAGAGGGAGAGAGTGTTGAGGAGAGAGGGAAAGAGTCGAGGTGAGAGAGAGAGAGATATGGAGGATGGGAGTATTTTATTATTATTTAATTTTTGTCATTCATGTGGCAAGCCAACTAGAAGTCGAGTTCATAATAAGCCCTTGTTAAACAAGTGCAATACGAGTTGGCTTCTTTATAGAAAAAATGCATTGTTTCTTTATGGAAAAAATATCATTTCAAAAAAATACATGTAAAATACTTTTAAAATATGTGTTTTACTACCTCATAAGCTTATACTAGTTGAATCCAGTTGAGTACCTATTGTTCATATTCAGCTTGTCGAGAGTATTTTATAAATTTGAACAAGCTCTTCACAAGTCGGACATGAGCTGACCACAGGTAGCTGAGCCCGCCACCCACCAAGAATGTCTCATACTCGGAGTGATTGTGCAATGATCAACATCTCGTCTCGATGTCATTCTGAGTGGGATAGGTGTTTCCAATTTTGACCAGTTGATCAGTCATCATCCACATTCCTGGACTACAAGGCCTTAAAGGACTGCTAAAAGGATTCGACAATCGGGGGTTGGTCAACTTTGATCTGCAGGAGGACAACCTCAGCATCGGTCATGCCTCGTTTGAGTACATGGACGACATAAAAAAGTGAAGGACTCAGTGTACATTGCCAACGATATTATGTTCCTATTCAGGGACCAAGTGGAGAATTTTGTCTTCGTCCTTTCCCATCCTATGTGGGTTTGGGTTGGTCTCGAAAGTAAAACTTAGAAAGATGACATTGTTAAGCAACTTGGGTGTTTCATTGGTGGGAAATACCTCATCGACAACAATTGTATTGATAAGAAGAATGGTGTTAGGGTATGTTTTGACCTTGAGTTTCTTCTTTGTTTCTTCCATTACAAATTGCAGGAGAGATGTTAAAGTTTCACTAACGTTCTATTGTAGGTAGAAGAGGGAAACACAATAGTCATTTTAGAGAGGCCCACCCACAAAAACCAGCCTCCTTCACTCCCCAACCACAGTTCAGGAGGCAGCAACCAACTTGGTTGGGTCATGGAGAGGAGGAGAATGAGGAGGAGGAGGAAGAGGATAGAGGTAGTCATATAGATGTAGAAGAGTAGTCTTCGTCGCCCCACCTATCATCGGACAAATGTTACTGGTTTGAAAAAAACCAATTCCCAAACCATCTCCCCCAACACCAATTCAAGTTACACTCATTAGTAGTGGGGCCCCTTCAACTTAGAAAAAAATAAAAAATAATTTATAAAGTTTCATTTTGTGTTTCTTTGGTGCACAAGTTTTTAATTTGTAAAGTTTGTATCTTTTAGGTATTTTAGTTCTAGATTTTTTGATGTGTTTGAATTTATATTGTAAAGTTTTAATTGATCTACAAAGTCAAAGATTGTCTTAATGAAAAGAAATCTTCAAGAAAGTGTTTTCTTCCTAAATCCATAAAGTGATTCCATTGAATAAGAGGTTAGCTGCTAATAAACATGTATATTAGTAGATTTGCATCTATTAGTCTCGGATGTGATGATATTTAATAAAAGGTTAGCGAAATCATTGGATCGCTCTGAATTTACTCACACATCTATTAGTCTTAGATGCCATGGTATTTAATAAGAGGTTAGCAAAATCATTAGATCATTCTGAATTCACTCACTCGATCATAGTAGGTTGGTAGCTATTAAATGCATGGCTAAAGAGATGTGCATCTATTAGTCTCAGATGTCATTATTTTCACATAGAAGGTTAGTGAAATCATTGGATCGTTTTGAAGTCACTCACTTGATCATGGGAGGTTAGCATCTATTAAACGCATAGTTGAGAAGATGCACATTTATTAGTCATGGATGTGATTGTTTTCGCATGAGGTTAGCAGAATCATTGGATCATTCAAAATTAACTTACTAATTCATTGGTATTTAGGAGCTATTAAACGCGCACTTAAGGAGATTTACATCTATTAGTCTTGGATGTGATGGTATTTAATAAGTTAGCTACCAAAATAAAACTTTCATTTTAATAAAAATTTGAACCCAAAATTCAAACAATAAATCTGAATTTGAAATCTGATTTGAATTATATTTGAGAAAGTGATAATATTGGATCAAAAAAATGAGAACAAAAAAAGCTATCTACATGTAAAAAAATGCATTTTGGTTGAATATTGATTCGAATCAACCCTAGATATCACTTAAAATGTTAAACCAGATCCATCCTGAATCTGAAAGTATTGAACAAATCTAAATCCAACCCAAATCTACATTCAAATTTGGTATTAGTTAAATTGAATTGTAATTTCTCAATGTGCACAAGCGTGCAACCTTTTTATATATGCACTATCATATGTTGAAGCATGTATACACTTTTGATCGTTAATGTCACATGATAATTTGTTGATGAATTTGATCATTGAGTCATTCTAAATTCACTCATTAATTCATAGTTATTTAACAACTATTAAACGTGTACTTCAAGATATGTGCATCTAATAGTCTCGAATGTGATAGTATTTAATAGGAGGTTAGCAACTATTAAACGGATCATTCTAAATTCACCCACTCATTCATAGAAAGTTAGCGGCTATTAAATGAGTATTTGAGGAGATGTGCATCTAATAGTTTTGGATGTAATGGTATTTAATAGGAGGTTAGTGAATTCATTAGATAATTTGAAATTCACTCACTCATTCATAAGAGATCAGTAGTTATTAAACACAACTAAGGAGATTTGCATCGATTAGTCTTGAATGTGATGGTATTTAGTAAGAGGTTAGCAGATTTATTGGATCATTTTAAATTCACTCACTCATTCATAAGAGGTCAGCAACTATTAAATGTGTAGCTAAGGAGATGTACATCTATTAGTTTCAAACATGATGGTATTTAGTAGGAGGTGAGCGAATTAATTGAATCATTCTTAATTCACTCAATCGTTCATAGGAAGTCTGCAACTAATAAATGTGTAGCTAAAGAGATATACAATTATTAGTCTCGAATGTAATGGTATTTAATAGGAAGCTAGCAAATTCATTGGATCTTTCTGAATTCATTCACTTGCTCATAAGAGGTTATCAGCTAATAAACATGTGCACAATTTTGCATAATCAACTTATAAATCATCATTTACATATCTAACATTTATATATCCAAGTTTATATATAGATTTGCACACATCGTGAAACAAATCTAGGACTCTTGGGGATGTTGAAACGCAGACAAGCATGCAAAGAGTTTTTGGATCATTTGCTCATGTTATTGGACAGTTTGCTCAAGCACATCTATGAGGCACTTCTAGGTAGATAACATCTCTTCGTTCTTCACGAGTACTTGCTCGTTCGCCTCCAGAGCTACTCACAGCTATCAAGTCTCTACTTTAGAAATTGTCAACTGCACTTGCAAGTTAACTAATGCATCTCCCAAGTCAGTCCTTTGTTGGTATGTCTTCTATGATGTAACATGCTCAAATCAATTTTTATCTGAACAAAACTGCACTTTCAATGGCTTTGGTTTAGATAACAACTATTTAAATAGAATTATAATGTTGCAAGGGCAGCCCATCTCCTTTACTCAGCAATTGGCCTGTTGGCAGGTTGGATATGTCATGATTCTGACCTTAATCAGATCTAGTAGGTTTGGGGTTTGGGCAAAATAGAAAGGTCTGAATCCAATCAGCTATTTGGGTTAGACTGGCCGGATCTAAGTAGTGTATGGACCTGGGCTTGGTTTGTGAACTTTCAAACTATACTCATGTACAAACTAGGTTTTGATTATTGCCTCTTTGAAACTGAAAACGAATTATTACTTGATAGCTTCTTAGTATCCCGTTGCAAACCTTATTCATTCGCTATATTCGATCTCATCTCCACTATGGCTCCAGTTCTTCAGATCCTTCTTAAAAGCAATGGAAAATTTCTTTGATTGATCTTTTACATTATAACTACATGTTCGGCTCACACGAGGAGGGGGTTTGGGTGCTAATTGACCACCCTTCCCCCAACTTTCACACCACATGGCTCGCCCTTTATCGCTCAACCTCGTTCATGTTGTGATGTCCTTCTCGATGAGCTCTCTATCAAGACCAACCACATCTTTGTCCTTATTTTCCTCATCTCTATAGGGCCTCCATGTGATATACAAAATGTAGTTTCAACACTTAGGACATGTAATATATGGTTATAAACAAACATTAAACAATTTCTTGCACTACATATATATTCACTTGTCCAGGGTAAGATCATATAAGAGACCAAAGCAATGTCTTATGTCCCTTTCTCATGTCATGCCATGTCTATATAATGTTTGCCACTTACCCTTCTTGTGGCGGGATGTACTTTCTTCCCCCTCCATCATATCTTCAGCCTCTTTCACCTCCTCCTCCTCCTCAAGTGACATTACAAATATTGTCATGCATAAAAACCTATGCATTTCATCATGTTTGCATGGTCTCGTGATGAGAAGGTGTTGACATATCCAAACATGTTAATTCAACGAGTTGTTAATATAGGTTACCTCATACTCATACAATTCAACTAAAAGTTTAAGGACCATAAACAAAACACAAAACCTAGTCATAGTCACCTATCACACCTGCAACACCACATCAAAATTTTTTTGCCTTTAGTTTTTAATTAAGAGAAGCTTGCATACAAGTGTGCAAGCTTAGCTGCCCCTCAAGAATAGTCTTTGACCATGTTCAGATTAACCAAAAATATAATGTACAACACATTAATCATCTTGTCATTGTGGTCGATGAACATACAATTTCCCCAGAAAGAGCATAAATGCCCTCAACTATATTTCTTTGCTTACACCACCTTCACTTGTTGGTTTCCTCATTGTGGCTGCACCATTTCCCGCACTTCTATGAATGTCATGTTTTTTTCTCAACCATACCAACTTGATCAATACACCTTTAAATGCATCATCGGTTGTTTTCAATGTAATTCAACATAAGTGTTGAAAATTACCAAACCTCGATGCATTGACAAGCTCCCCATGACACTTTAATCTTGTTATGTATACAACATCCACCAGAGTCAAGGTGAGCCCAAATCCATGGAATTGAAAGGTGTTGGTGGTCGGATTAGAGAGATGTGCAATGGCATCTACAAGAGGATGGGTGATCTTCCATGGCTTAACTTTTAAAAAACTGGCTAGAGTGCATGACATCCAATTAAATCTTTTTATTCTCAATTAAATTTTGGTATCAATCATAAACACCAGTCCAATAGAACTAACATATCGATGTTTCTGGTTCCTCTTCGTGAACACACTTCCTTGAACCAAAGGGATTTTATTTTCAATTCTTTTAACCTTTTGTGCACATGTGTGAATTAAAGTCTTCTCTTGTTGAGCAAAGACCAACAAATGTTTTCTCAATCTCAGGAGCACCACAAACTTCTCCAATGACCCCCAATCATGTCTTCATTAGGAGCCTTATCATACACTTGTTCTTATTCAACTACTTCCTCTCGTGTGGTTGCTCCACACTCCCCTACAGTTCAACAGCACAACTTGTGTCTCCACTTGTTATCATCTGGATACAAGCCTCAAAGTTCACATTTGTTGGGCATCAACGTTCAAATGTACCTTGAAAACTTTGACTAAGATACTATCTCTCCCTTTATTGAAACTTTTCCTTACAAGAATCAATTTTTTTGTGCTTGATCTTAGATCTCTTGGCATCTATTGAGAGTAGCTATATTTATTGTGCAGTAGATTAGATACCCATGCATGTGGTTATGGCATAGCCAGCTTTTTAATTCACTTACTCAATTTCATATGAACATCAACATATGATGGATCAACCAATAGTTTAACAATTTTCAACAAAATAACAATTTTTTGCAAATGAAAAATATGTTTGCAATGCTCATTCATTTGAATGTCAACTCATGAAAACATTTTAAATATGAAAAGAACAAAATAATAACCTAACTTTCCGATGCATTAGATAGAGTTGTTGGGGTTTTGTTGAACTCTTTCTTGAGAACATCCGAGCCTTTTCTTCATGATTTTTTAACCAACTAAAGCACCTGGGTCAAGGGTGTCATTGAGAAGGAAGCAATGCAAAATACAATTATTTGCATTCTATTCAAGCAAAATTCGTTAACAAAATGTGGAGGATGTACTTATCGGTTAAAAAATTGCCAATAATGTGTTGTCAGAGTGCTAAAAGAGGGAGGAACACCTTGCATCCACATCGGTAGCCCCACCAGTAAGAGGAACAGATTGGAAAAATCAACATTGATAATCAAATTAGGGATTGAAACCACAAACCCACCACATAGCAAAACCTAAGCAACTGTGAAAGTTAGTATAGAGAATATCTTTGTCTAAAAGTTAGTGTATATATAACATCATGCCTGAAACTAATACATGTATATCTCTGAGACTAATAGATGTGCATCTCCTTAATTATAAATTTAATAGTTGTTTTCCTCTTATGAACAAAACTGAGTAAATTCAAAACGATCCAATTAATCTACTAACCTTATATTAAATGTCATCACATCCAAATGCACATTTCTACAGCTATGCATTTAATAGCTATTAAGCTCTCAATCTTATGAATCTTATAAGAAAGATGCACACTAAAGATATGCTAACCTTCAGACATCCATTGGTATTTCTTGTAAAAGTCTAAATCTACTTTGGGTAAGAGATTCACATTATCCTGGTGTGAATATTGCAGGTCCACTCAAAACAGTAAAATGATTCAAGAAAAGTCAAGAATCTACGTTTTTTGATAGACAAAGAATTTTGGTGAATTAGTAGGTATTTGCATGAACGTGCCAAAATTTGAATTTCCAGATAAATTAGAATTTGCCTTTCTTGGGTGGATCTACTTATCCAGAAAGATTGGGACATGCTGATACATTGCATTATGAATTTATGATCAAGAATGTAATCTTCGAGCTTATCCTTTCTTATTTGGATAAGTGTGATCACCAAAACACATTTTGATGGCACTAAGAACAATAATTTGCTGGATTTTGCACATTACCATACCCAGAAAAGCATGGATATCGACACCATCATTTCCCCTGTTCCATAATTTGCAAAAAGAAAAGACGAAATTCAGACAATTTTAGAACTCTGGAATAATTGCAGTGCACACACACACACACACAAAGGGAGGGAAAAAATAACTGAACGGTTTTTTTTCCATAACAGAGTAACTGAAAGTTAAATAACATCTCCAATGAGAGGAATTGGCAGAGCCAACATAGTGCCAGCCTGAGATCTACACAAGCTTGGCCTGTTTGCAGAACAAACATAAAAATCAGACATGGCCCTGAGACTAACCCTTGGGTAGAACTGGAACACCTGACCCAATGCATCCAGTCCCCTATGATGCATTTGCAGAAAGTCACTCGGTTGCGCTGTTCGACCCGAAGAAACAGTACTCACCCATGAACAGATTGTCATGAAAATATCACTACTGAAGTCTCCAATTTATACTACAGTCCTAGAACCTCCAAAGCTAGAAGGATGCAGCATTTATGACCAATTCACATATTGACTATCCATCTTTGATAAGCATTTATACGCCCCTAGAGGGATTCAAGATTGTCTGCATCAACTCTTATTCCCCAGTTTCTTCCAATAGAAAAAGGAGATTTGCAATCAAAGAACAAAATCAGCAATGCGTTCTCATGGATTCTGACTAGAATCCTCAACACTGTTCAGAGATAATAAAGAAAGCTGCTCATCCACTGAAAGATCAACATGACAAGAAGTGCGACACGAGAAGGGAATAAGCACAAGACCCAGGCAACGTTCTTCCATGGGAGAAGGCATGGAACGATGCACCCTTCGGTGTTCTACAGTGTCCTGAAGTATGAGGTTACCTTGCTTGTCGATGCAATGAAAGGACCCAACAAAGAAGCGACCATCCTTAACACCCACCAAGAGGCGTCGGAAGAGAAACTTTCGGACAACGTTGACCACAGGCGAGTCAGTGTGGTTGGTAGGGAAGGGTATTTCTCCCTGAAGATCATGTGAAGGTTGCTGGTGGACTGTGGAAGATGATCCTTGGATTGGCTCATCCTCCATTGCTAGAAAGCCACACTGAAAACACCCGGATATTAACAAATGGAAATATCAGATCACGTCATCAAATATTCTTCATGACTAACTACTCATGTGTGTAAGCAGGTGCAACAATGCATGCTTTTTACCTATAGGCATGACATCAGATCCAACAAATTGTTCCTTATTTTTTCCAAGGATGAACCTTATTGTTTTGCTCTAAATGCAGAACTTCATATACACAACAGCATCATGTTCACGTGGTTTTATGATAATTGCAAAGGAAAAAAAAAAAAAAACAGGAGAGAGAGAGAGAGGAAAAAGGAAACTAACTCCACAGTTCTAGTGAATCAAAAGGTGTTCTGTAATATAATCTATTTGCCATCTGACTAAAAGAAAAAGGAGACAGAAGAATCATTCAGTTTCAATTGGGAATTTCCTCATCCCTCCACTGCCTCTCTTAAAGCATTAAGAGAAGGAGCCAAGGTGGAAGCATGCACATCGATAAATTTCAAATTCTCACAAAAGAAAGGAAAAAATCACCAGCAAATGGCCTGTAGAAAGAGCATCTTTTCTGAAAGAAAGCTCAAGAGTCAAAGTCATTTGTTTGGTTAAAAAGCACTATCAGAAATCAGTTGGCCCTGGAAGTAGTTCCATAGAGTACTATTATGTTGACAGAAGATTTCTCTTGGTGGTTGTCATTTTCTGAGTTGCTAGGTAACATATGTCCACTGTTGGGTTTAACATTCTGTGTGATTAGACACTTTTCTTCTCTTTTTCTTTTTGTTGTGCATTTCCATATGCACCATAAATTGCAGAAATACCTTTTTATAATCAATAACCCACATAAACATTACCCAACCTACAAGTAATCAATCAGAATATACGCATGAAAAAAGTTTGTTCCACATCAACCACAAAACATCAACTATCAGAGAAAACATTGAACATGGATAATAAGCAGCGTGTGCTTCGAAACACAGACTAATACAACTAGTGTAAATGTAGCAACTATATAGTCATTCCAGAAGGAACTTAAAGTCTTGAAATTTGAAAACAAGTCAGGAAATTCTTTAGCAGTCTTGATGTTTGAGAACATTCATCTCTTGAAGCAGTTTTGAACAGGCAAGGATATGTTACCCATTTTTATCTCATTCATCTCTTGTGTGAGTCGCAGGCAAGGGTACTTTTATTGTGCTATTTAGCCATTTTCTTCAATTATATATGTGGTGAAGCCGAGTTAGCAATGATCAGCTTTATGCCAAGATGAAGGGAACTCTAGACAATGCCCATCTCTTGAAAACTAGTCGTATAATGCTTCACCATCATCAGGTTGAGCGCAATTTGTATGATTGATTACATTGTTTTACTATCTGAAGAAGCTGCACTGTTGTTAACTATACTTGCAAATGTGTCTTTTATCGAGGTAAATCTTCCAATAGTGAAGACTCCCCACACTATTGTAATGCAGGAAGGACGTATCATGTTCCCGGTTCCTTCAAACCAAGTTCAAAAATATCATCAACATCCATGTTTGAAAATTCTAGATGTTCTCATGATGTGGAAAATGATTACTCCAGAGGATTTTACATTATCATTATTATCGTCATCAACATCATCACTTTTTCCATCATTATCACTATCATGACTATCATCAGCATCACAATGTCTTGAGCCAGCCATGACTGTCCACAAATCTTCTGAATGAAATTGACGAGAGCACCAAACCATTAGCAGAGGACATTCATTTATCCAACTTCACTTGCCTTCCTATCCTTTGATTATGAGCCTTCCAACCAACTATTAGCAGAGGATGTCAATCAATGACACCTATGTTTGCATTCTCAATTGGAATTTTCCATGTGGGTATCCCTTGATTAAGGGCTTCTAACGACCACTGTCACAGGAGATTCAATCAATGGAACTTTCTCTGAGGCTGTCCTTCGGTTATGAGCTTCTCAGACAAAGCCGAAAAAAGGAAAAGAATTGTCGAAAATTAACTCCCAACATGCCTAACTCTCTAGAACACTTTCATTCTTGTTTTACCAATTAAGTTTTGCTATGTGGCCATCATTAAATAGTAAGGTTCTTAGCCAACGTGGGAAAGAAAGGGACCCACCAACTGACCTAGTTCTCTAGAGAAACCTAGACCAACAAGTGACCACCATTGGATTCAAAACAACAGAAACTTGAATACCAATAGAAGTCCATCCCTAATATATACGTGAAATCACCAACACAAGAAGAAGAAAGCAGAGTGAAGAGAAAGAAGAAAATTTTAATTTCATAAAGGGGTTTAGAGTTTTAGAAGAAAGACTTAAATTCTGAGAAAAGAATTCATAGTCTAGTCCCTCACCTCCTCTTTGCAGCAGAGAGAGAGAGAGAGAGACTCACAGGCATCAGAGAACGACAAAGAAGGCTGGTTAAATGGGTTGGGAATCTTCCAATGCTGCTTGAGAAACTGAGAATGCCTCTCCTTAATATATGTGGATTGTGGCGTCAACAGATTCCATGAGTGTTTGGATTCAGGGAATTTTGGGGGGGGGGGGGACTGGAATCCAGTTCCTCGAAATACAGAAGAGCATTATTTACAATTAAAATTTAAAAAAGAGCAGCCCAACCCTTTATCGGATGATGGGTTGGAATTTTGCTCCAAGACTGAAGCGGATCCAATCCATGCTATATGACCTGGATTCTCCATATATAGGGTTATTCACAAAAAATATAACTATTTTGTATACTTCAAGTTCACACTTAACACAATTCATATTTCAAAAGCACACCTCATTCTTTTAGTTCTCCAAATGTGTACCCAGTTGCAGCCCATGGGCTGAGACCCCAGCAAGCCAAGCCTAGCCGGCTAGGGCTGGGAACATGATGAGCTACTTGTGGTTCGGCTAATGTTTGACTTGTCATCAAATAGGTTTGGCAAGTTGAACATGAACAGGTATTTGGCTTAGCTCAACTCATAGATGCTTGTTGAGTAAACAACAACAACTACGCCTTCATCCCAAAACAATTGGGGTCGGCGATATGAACCAACAAAGAAAATCATTATGGGTCTTCCACATGAATCCTTCTCCATGCTTGTTAAGTAATAATAAATATAATTTTATATCATATAATGCAGCATATATAAATAGTGGAAATATTTGGCTGGCAAGCAATAGATTTAGAGTTTGAATGCTTTGAACTTTTAAAACAATATATATTTTCTGTAAATGAGACAATTTGAGCATGGCTCAATAGGTCTAGGGTTCAAATCATCTTAATCCCAACTTTGAAATAATGTACTCTTTTGTAAATGATCCAGCTCAAACTTCACTCGTGTAATAGAGCTAGTCATAAGCTCAAGCTCCGCTCAATTCGCCACAAAAATGAGCAGAGCTTGAAAACCTCATATTCGGTTCATTTGGTTTGTATGTCAGTGTTATGCCCAGCCCACCTTAGGTTGCTCTTCAATCAGGCTAATAGGTCTTGACATGTGGAAATATTTGTCTAAAACAAAATGCTCATTTTACCCCATAAAGTAAGCATGTATTTTTTTAAATGTTATTAGACCAAGTAAGCCTATATTTCAACTCATGATGTGGCCCCACTTTACCTTGACTGCATCTGCCAACCCATTATACTTTATGTGCCTCTATCATTTTTCATTGTTCAAACCAAAGTTGTCATACGAGGAAGCGGAAGTGGAAAACAATACGGGAAGCGGAAGCGAGAAGCAATGCATTTTAAAATTTATAGGAAGCAGGAAGCAAGGAATAAAAAAATAATATAAGAATTGAATGAGAATCGAAATGAAATACAAATAAAAACTAAAATAAAAGTGACAATTCCTAAATTTCATGATTTTTTAGTGTAAAAATTTAATTTTTTAACAAAATCTAAAAATGATGACTGCCAATTTAGAGAAAGCACATGCAAGTGAGTGAGAAGCGTGAGAGGAAACACATAAAAAACATGAAAAGTAGTGTGAGAGAACATATAAGAATACTAGATGAAGCATGTGGAAAGCACAGGAGAAGCGTGAGAGAATCAAGATTCTCATCAAGTTTCGGAAGCGAAGAGTATTGAGCTTCCGAAGTGAGCTTCCCACCTATCTAATAAGCTTATGGTAACTCTGGTTCAAACCAAAGGCCTTTATTTATGTCACAAAGGCACGGGAAGATATGGATATGTGACTCGCACATGTGACACTGATTCAAAAAATATATTTAAAATAGGACATGAGGACACTGTCTATATATATATATATATATATATATATGTTTACCAACCAAATATGTTTGTTGATATAAATCGATGTTTTCATAGGGTTTTTTTTGCAAATCTGACCCTGCAGCTGCATTCGGTGTGGTCCATTTGCTAGGAATCAACTGTTGGATCAACGTAATCAGATCAAGAAATGTGACTTTTTATGCGTGAATATTTATGAAAATTCTAAGCCATAGATTTTCAACCTTCAAAAGATCCTTCGTATACATCGTAATTGGATAATCCAAGAGTCTATTTCTATAAAACCAAGATCACGTCTGTACAGTGAGAATTTTGAAAAAAGTAAAAAATCTATGAAAATCTTGGTTTATACTGAAAATCTATGGGGTCAAAAAACACCAAAAATCTATGTTTAGTAGGTTACGTATTTAGTAGTCTCTCTCTCTCTCTCTCTCTCTCTCTCTCTCTCTCTCTCTCTCTCTCTCTCTCTCTCTATATATATATATATATATATATATATATATATATATATATATATATATATACATATATATATATATACATATATATATACATGTGTGTAAGCCAGTAGAGTAGTGATCTTTTTCACTTTCCTGTCAGTCCTGTCGTTGACTCAAGCTTTGAATACGCCAGTGGCATTTTAATGGTATTCCCATCGCTTGCTAGCTGTCAGTCTCCAAGGGAGCTCCTTCCCGGTCTGATTGTTCTGCAGAGCGATCAAAAAGGCACGCGTTGAGCTTTAGTGGGAAAAGGTTGTATGAAAGTATAGAAACAGATGTTCTCTTTCTTCTGTCCAATGATAGATATCACAAAGAATAATGCCTGGCGATAGCATGGGTGATCTTGCTATCCTCGGTGGCTCCGATGGAGTTCAAAAAATTGCAAACTGTGCAAAAAAATCTAAGTTTCTAACTCATCATTCGCTAATCATTTACAGGCAGCAACCAACAAGTAAGAACATAATTCACACTTTTAAACTATTACCACCGGTGCCACTGGAGCTTGAACCCACTTGTGTATTTTTTTTCCCTTGCTGCTCATATTTACAATAGAATAAAAAAATTCACAACCTCAATGTTCACAGTTGCAGCCCTCGGTTACTCACCGACAAAAATCAGGTTTTAAGCAAAGCAAGAAAAGCAAATTAAGCAATTAATCATTAAGAAGCACAAAACAGTTAAGCAATTAATCATTAAGAAGTAAAAAAACTAAGGTAAGTAACAACCAACAAAGCAATACAATTTACAAACAAATTAAACAAATTTAGTAGACATTTGGAAATCCCCATCAAGCCATCACCGATTCACCATTCCCCCATGCCCAAAATCAAATGCCCTAAAAATCAGAACCCCAAAGAAATATATTTCATACAAGGATACTCCATGTAGCCTTTTCATTATACAACTAAAAAACCCCAAAAAATAATCACCATATAAAACTGAATTACGGTTCTTTTTCTCTTCCTCCCCCTTTTTGATCCTCACGGACAAAGACACTGAGGAGGGAGAAAGAGAGACAGAGACTGAGAAAGAAGCAGAAAGAGAGACTGTACGAGAGAGAGAGGGAGAGGTACCTTAGCACCGACAGCCGTTGCCGTTGCCGTTGCCGTCGCCGTCGCCGGCTCGCTGCAGCAGAGGAGAGATAGCTAGAAGCGAGAGGGTTCGAGACGAAAGGGAAAAAGTTAGATTTTTTTCTTTAAGGAAAATTTACATTTAGCCGACTGACCTATACGAAAATTACGTTTAACCGCCTGTGATTCAAAACTTTTAGAATAGACGCTTGTATTTTCAGCATATTGGTCATATGACCGCCCGTATCACTTTTCATGCTAAAGTTGATGATTTAATCTTAACTTTACTACAACCACAAAAAAATCACATTCAATCATTTAAGAAAAATGGTTAAAATGTCAAATTTAGAGAGTCAGTTGGACTTTTGCAAGTTACTTATTTAGCTTACAACCAATGTTGTCAGTATCGGTACCGGCCCTGTATCGTTTGGCCAACGATTCAGATGAATGGGTCATACCGAATACTCAAATGAACTGAATCGGCCAAAAAATAATAAAAATTATTATGTATCAATCAGAATGTGACACATGTTAAAGCTATTAAATAATATTAAAAAATATTTAAAAAAATAATTTTAAGTAGTGTTTACATTTATTAAAAAATAGCCAATTCCAGGGTGAAGCGTATCCATTTTCTGCTGATACCCACTGATATTGACAGCATTGGTTACAACTAAAAAAGTGACATTCAATCATTTGAAAAAAATAGTTAAAATGTCATTTCAATCAGTCAACTGTAAACAAATAATAAAAAGTAGCATAACTCATACTAGCAATGTGTTGAAAACTCAAGTGATTATTGGAAAAGTTTGAAGACCAAGAAAAAAAAAAAAAAAAAAAGATTATTCATTCTATTTTCTATTCTCCACCCGAACACGATCTTTGATTGATCTTTTATATCCTCCTTTGATTGAGACGTATAAATTGAGAATTCAGTGTATAATTTAGGCTAGATAAAGAGATTGTCTTCAATCCAATTAATAATTGAGCTTCTTTTGTCCATGAAAAATGTGAAATAAGGATCCTTTCATGGAGAATTAGATCTTTATCTTTGTCTCTCCCTCTTGACATGTTCTATTTCACTCTTTGATGGGGGTTCTTCACCTTTCCTTCAGAGTACTACTTCACTGTCGATCACTAAGAGTATTTTGATGGTGGTCCTTGTTGATTCACACGGGATTTCATGTGCATCATGCTACTCGGGTCCAAGCTTAAGTCAGTGATGCTTTAGGCTACTTGACTTTCACCATCTAAGGTGCAGCACTCTACCAATGTCTTGAAACACTGTCAGGTTAAACCTAAAATTCTCTTTTTTCAATTTTTTCAACTTAAAAAAAAAGGTCGAATTGACTCTTGTAGCTTGACACAAAGTTGACCTGATCACTATCATGAGGGACCAACATGATGTAATTAACCACTGAAGCTTGCATCAATCGAAGTCAAATCCCTTAGTTTACTATCAACTGTCTTGAACGCAAGCCGATCAATCATTGAAGCTCCATCTCATACAATCAAAGTCGTTTCTCGAATCAATCCCCCAAGATGGCTCTGCTTTGTTATATTACAGGCGAGAACATATGCCAACAACCTTCCTCCTCCAGGTCCATCAACAAAGAAAATCTTTGCCTCCCTGTGGCACCATCGCCATGATTATTTCATCAAACACACAAGATTGGTCTTCATTCAATTTTCTGATATTCTTCAAATCCTTCTCTGATGTGATTACATTAAGATCTTCTTGCAGTAGTATATCGCTAAACATTTCAATTCTATTTATGTTCCACGGCTCAAGTAAACCATAGTCCTGCAACCTATCCTTTGTAGCCAGCAAAACAAAGTTACGAAGACATGCTTTGTTACTAACTCCCTTGTATTTGCAGTCCTCAGACATCGCCAACCAAAACTCGTCGAAAAGTAACATTGTATAAAAGAGTTTTCTCAATGCAAAAGGAAGACCATACATACTTTCTTCTATAGAGCAATGCTTAATACTTTCATCTTCCTCCAAGAACGTCCCTCTTTTTAAGCTATTTTCCTTGAAACTTCTGCAGACATGGCCATTTAACAGTCAGCAAACCCTCATAACCAGTGGCCGCGAGAACTTCATTCAACAAAATCCTCAAGTGAAAAGGTTTACTCTATTGTTGGGAAAACTGTAAATCCCACCAATGACAAAATTTTGTTTTAGCGTTTGCCACATCTTTGCAATCTTCACCCATATGTAATGTGTTGGGAAGTCTATACAAACAATAAATGGCATTAAGCTATTCTTGATTCACTGTCAATATAGTATGCTGGTTTGACTCATCTTCTACAACCCACCTTAACCTAGAATGACTTATACATGTCACTCTTTGCTGGTTTGACATGTGAATTGGGAGTTGATACACTGTCAGATACATATCTTATAGATCCAACACAAAGATTCTCAAAGTGGCTTCTGGAGGTGAAATCCAGCATGCATCTTAAAACATTTTTGTTTCATTCATACACCTCCTCTCTCCTTTAGATGATATCTCAGTGTCAGCCCGATCATGACCCTTTTATATGTACTTGTACAAATATTTAACAACATTTAATTTGTTACAAATCTCAATATTCATATGACAATTAAACAGCAACAATAACTGTGAATTGTAAGGTACGACCCACGTATTATCCAAAACATGATCACTCACCAATACATGCTCACCATCATCTTGGCGCCTATAGACAGGGTACCTGTCGTTTGGCTGTGAAATCTGATAAAAAAATCCTATGGGATATCCATATTTACACAACTGCATTCCAAGCAAACTATCCATGCAAGGGCATTATGGATTTAAGGCACTACACGAACCATGCACCATGTATCTTACAACATATTCATACAAATGCAGTTGTTTTGCAGAATCAGGTATCTCTGCACATACAATCTTGTCAAAATCCTCATTCTTTTGAGGTTTATCCTCACTACCTAATATCAAGAATATGTGAATATTAGGCAATCATCTCTTTTGTAATGATAGTTCAAAACAAATTTTTTCTTTATCACAAGTTCCTTCAACTTTTTAAATTTAACATAAAAAACTGTGCATATAAATCACCACGCAGTTTATTAGAGATCACACTCCACACACTATTGCATATCATTGCAATAAGCAAGTTAGGTTTTCCAAATTTGTGAACAATGGCCATGGCATCACGATATTTTGTATACATATAATGCGGGCCACCAATGAAATATTATAGCAATATTATTTTCTATACAACTTTTGAAGCATCAACTTCTCCAAAACCTAAGTTATGCACCAAAGAGTTATACAACTCAACCCTAAACCTAACATGATGAGTCACAAAAAGTCAAACCCATTGTTTCAAGTTTTATGTACATACAAGGTATTATGGTAATAGATAACCCCCTGCAGCAGAACTGACTGCTCATTTTGACGAATATTCAACATGTACGAATAATATTTCCTAGGTGATAGTTTTGATCGATGCACATGCAAATTCATTCTCATCCACGGAATCCTTATATGCCAACCAACTTCCTCATACAAAAGTAGTAGAGGTTACTGCAAAGGATCATAGCACCCATAATTCCAATGAACTTGACAACACGGACCTTGGCATGGGCATAATATAATGTGCCTCATTTGCTGGCCTAATGGGTCGCCGCCCTCAACCCATGTCACCGCAACTTCAGATACTAACGGTTGTTTTTTCACTCGTTGATCTTGCACTCCATTGGCAGCACAATCTCTCTAAAGGTACAAAGGGTTATATAGCACAAGCCAATTGTGTATATCTAAAATTTTTTGCAACCGACAGACGATAATTGACATAATATTTTTAAAAAAGTCACTATGTTTTTCACCTCATGATCAGGATCATAGATGTATACCTGAAGGAACTTTGGCATCTCATCCACAAGGACGAAATGGTCGATTCTATGATATAATTGCCCTTATATCCAAAAGCATAAAGGTCTCCTCCTTCCATGTATTGCCTTTTCACCCTTAACTATCATAGATGTGAAACAAACATTATATTATACTTGTGTATGTATAATATCACATTAATAGCTATACGTAATAATACTTATCACATTAATTGCTATACATAGTAATCATTATCACAGTAATACATATCATAGTAAACCGTGACAGACTTGATCGATTTACATACCTTGGTCATAATTTTCTCTACTTTATCCCCTCCTTCCATCCTCGACCTTTCTTGTTGCTCTATCGTCTTCCTCTGTTTTTTTACTTCTTCCTTCCTTCGTTGTTTCGCCTCCCTTCTCTGACTTTCAATTTCTTTCTTCATTTTCATTTTCTTCTTTTTCTCCTCCTGCTTTTTTCTTTCTCTTAACTTCTCTTCCACCTCCTGCTTTTTCCTTTCCCTGTCATTTTTTTTCTTCTCCTGCTTTTTCGTTTATCTTTCCTTCTCTTCCTCCTGCTTTTTCTTTATCTTTTATTTTCTTCCTCCTACTGCTTATTTCTTTCCCTTTTCTTCTCTTCCTCCTCCTGCTTCTTCCTTTCTCTTTCATTCTCTTTCTGCTTCTTCCTTTTATCTTTCCTTGTCTTCCTTGTCCACCTTCTCCTTTCTTTGTCTTCATCGTCCTCTTTCTTCTTTTTTTGCCTTTCGTTCTCTTCCTCATCCTGTTGCTTCTTTCTTTGCCTTTTCAATTCCATTTTCATCATTTGGCTTTTCTTCTCTTTCTCCTCGTTCTTCTTCTTCTTCAATTGCCTTTTCCTCTCCTTATTCTTTTTTTGCCCTTCCCTCTTGTCCGCCTCCTTCTTCATTTACCTTATCCTCTTTTGCTTTTCAAAATATTTGTGCTTCATCAATTGTCTTTCCTTCTCTAACTCATCCTCCTTTTTCAATTGCCTTTCCCTCTCCTCCTCATCTCTATTACTTTTTTGCCTTTTCTTTTATTCCTCCTCCTTCTTCATTTGCATTTTCTTCCTTTGCTTTTCATTCTCCTCCTCATTTTTCTTTTGTCTTTTCCTCTCCTCTGCCTTTGTTTTTCCTTCTTCTCCTTCTTTCTTTGTTTTTCCTTCTCGTTGTCATCCTTCTTCTTCATCTTTAGTTCTTCCTCATTCTTTCTTTGGTCTCCAGCTTCAATATTTGATGAATAATCCTCTGCATATTACAATTCAAACGCTTTGTCCAT
Organism: Nuphar pumila; assembly: GCF_984573655.1. NCBI lineage: Eukaryota > Viridiplantae > Streptophyta > Magnoliopsida > Nymphaeales > Nymphaeaceae > Nuphar > Nuphar pumila. The sequence continues at coordinate 15,640,294 of NC_143255.1, forward strand.
GTCTTTATCATTCTCAATCTTCATTATTTTTTGGTACATTTCATAACGCTCATTTAGATGAGACTAATGAATAACTTCTCTAATATTCATCCCATAGAACGGATGAAGATTTCTTGTCTGATGAGCTTTAGACATTGCTAACTTGCACAACACGTAAATTTAACCACACCATTATTTGTTACACCTGTCTTCTCAGTATATAATAATACAAATTATCCTATTCGTTAAACAATCACCAACATTACAAATCATCAAAATATTTGGTTTCATAAGTAAACATCGTTGTAAGATTTAGCAAACTTAAGTACAAATTGAGGTAACTTTATAAATACACATCACTACTGCTTTAAAGGTACAAATTGTTGTTGCTTCAAACTTGCAAATTATTGTATAAATCGCAACCTTCATAAGTACATATCGTTGTAACGTTTGACTTCATACGTAAACATTGTTGTACGATTTATCAAACTCAAGTACAAATCATGGTAATTTCATTAAATAGTTATTGCTTCAAACGTATAAATCGTTGTTGCATCGAAAGTATAAATCAATACCCATTTAAATGTATAAATCGTTCATGCTTTAAACGTACAAATCGTTGTAGACATTTAGTCTTCAAAATACATATCGTTGAAATGTTTGGCCTTCAATAAGAACAAATCGCGTTAACTATTTTTCGATGTCCAAAAGGTGGATAAGTACAAATTGATTTATTTCAGTATGAAAATATGTGTTATTTAGCATAGAGACGGCCACCCAGTTGCAAGTTTTAACATTCAGATTAAGAAATCAATTTTTTTGCATAACAAAACCTCAATAATATGACAGTGAAGGAGAAACACCCATAAATTAGACGCAGCAGATGGTGGCAACGATGCTGCCACTACGCAGACAACGGTAAATGATGCTCCGCCGATAACAAACAATGGCAAAGGATACTCTGGCAGTAGCAAATGACGGCAAAGGGTGCTTCAGTGGTAGTAGGCGACAAAAAAGGATGTTTCGGCGGGAGCAAACAACAACAAAGAAGGGTCTGATGGCAGCAGACGGTGGTAAATGACGGTTCGATGACAGGAGACGAAGGCAAAGTTTGCATTGTCAAAAAGAGCTCCTATTATAGCAGATGGTGCAAACTTTTACTGATTAAGGCAAAAATAGAACGTTTGAACTTTAAAGAGTTAACATCCTTGAATCAGCGTTTCACTTTTTTAGACGAAGGATCTTGACCTTTTTTTAAATGAAAAATATTTTTGTTATCATTTCTGAACCATCATACGGATGACACTCAATATGTCCCAGAACACCCACTGTGGCTAAAAAATCCTTCTTATACATCGTAATTATATGATTCAAAAGTGAAATCAAGCGTCTGGGTTCCCTATGTACTTTAAATTTTTCAGAAAAAAAGTAAAAAAAATCTCTAAAAGTCATGGTTGATACGAGAAAACATACTTTAAACACCCCTTTATACAGTGTTCCATGCCCTCTTTCTCCACTGAAGCCGGAAAACCTCTCTCGATCTATATTTCATTGAGAAAACCAGAGCCCTCTCTCACTCTCTCTCAGGGGGGAGAAATGAGCACTAGTCTTGCATCTTGAGATATACCCACAAATTCCAAACTCTCAACAGAACAAAGAGAGTGTGTGTGAGAGAGAGAGAGTAATGGACGACCAGGATGGAGGCCTCAGCTTCGACTTCGAGGGAGGCCTCGATGCCGGCACTGCCAACGCCGCCGGGACCGCCTCCGCCCCACTTGCCCCCTCCGATTCATCTGCCCAGGCGGGCACGACCGGCATGGCTCCCGCCTCCTCCGGGGACCCTGCGACCGCCGGGAACCACCTGGCACGGCGGAGCTTCCGGCAGACGGTGTGCCGCCACTGGCTGCGGAGCCTCTGCATGAAGGGCGATGCCTGCGGCTTCCTCCACCAGTACGACAAGGCCCGGATGCCCATCTGCCGCTTCTTCCGCCTCTACGGCGAGTGCCGCGAGCAGGACTGCGTCTACAAGCACACTAACGAGGACATCAAGGAGTGCAACATGTACGATCCCTAGGGTTTCTTCTCTTCTCGTTTTCTTTTTCATTTCCTACCCGATTTTGAGCTATTCCCACTCCTTTAGCGCGGTTTTGTTGGGTTCACCCCTCGAATTCTCTTGTTTTTTCTAGTTCGGATCTGAAAATTTCGGCGTTTCGGGTGTCTCGCACTTTGTGAATTTTGGGGCTTGGTGATTCTTTCTTTAGCAATGTTGTTTGGCTTTGTAGGGTCTAAGTTTGGAACTTCTTTTTAGGGTAGGCGTTTATTGGTATTCTTCTTGTGGGGGAGCTGAGTGTGTGGAGATTCTGATAAGTTTGATGTAATGAGTTGGTTTTGTGTTACTGAGGGGTCTCGATGTACATTCTAATTTTCTTGTAGTAGCTTATTCTCTGTTAGGATTTATTTGGAATTTCGTCGGTTTAGTTTTATGTAGGGATGGGCTTGAAATTCGTTCTCTGTGATTTCAGGTAATCAAAATTTGTATGATTTGTGATGTACCTTTGGGAATTCTAATTTGGTGTCCCTGCTTGGTTTTGAGCTTTTTCTAAAGCTTTAAATTGCAATTTGTGGATCAAACTTTTTGGTGAAATAAGGTTTGAGACTTTCTGCTTGTCTTTATTTTTCGCTTTTGTTTTTGGTGGAGCCATGGACAGCTTGAAAGCGAGTTGACTGATGGAATTGCAGATGAACATGTGGTTTTGTTTCATGATATGGTTAAAGCAGAAATTTTGAGGGCCATTGCTTGGTGCAATGGTGAAGTGATGGGCTTTCATTATGAAATGTGTGTTTTGAGTCCTTCATGCAAAGGGAAAAATGTTTATGAATATTTCCTGTCCGCCGCTCCCCAGCAGCCGGGAATATGGGGCAACACTGACTATGACTCCTTTTTTTATTTCTTTAATATATAAATATGGTTTTGGAATTTGTTGCTGTGATTTTGGGAGGCTTAGCACAATAAAATTGTGAGAAGATCAGGGTAGCAGTTAAGGAGCTGACTTATGTGATTCTGATTCTGATATCTTGAAATTGATGACAATAGGCTTTTGCTTTGTGACCGAGAAATTTGAGATTTGATGACAGTAGGCTTTTACTGTGATTAACTTTATGTTGATGGAATCACAGGAAGATCAATGTAGTATCTATGCTGTATTCTGAAATTCTGGTGTTCCGTTTTTAATTTCATTATGTTTACTTATAGGCTTGGTCTTCAGTCTGGAAACTTCACAAATAAGCCATAGTTTTGGTCTTGTTTGATGCAAGTAATATATATATATATATATATATATATATATATATATATATATATATATATATATATATATATATATATATATATATATATATATATATATATATATATATATGCTTGTGTGCATGCGCATGTGTGGGGTGGGGGAGGGGGAGGGGGAGATTTGTGGGAGCATATTTGCTACAATTGTTTGTATGCTAACAAATCATTTTCTTTTTCTATTTTTTTTTTGTCTTTTCTTTCGTTTTAACCCTATAGATGTGATCTACATGGTCCATGTAGTATGGATGGGTGTTTGGATCATGGTTGCTAGACTAGGAAGTGGAAGTGAAAAACAATACAAGAAGCGAAAGTGAGAAGTGAGGCATTTTAAAAATTATTGGAAGGGAAAAGTGATGATAGATTTGAAAGCAAAATTGGAGTAAAAAAGGAAGCTATATGTGAATGGAATGGGAAGCGGAATGATAATTGAATGAGAAGTAAATTAAAACTAAAATAAAAGTGGCTATTCTTAAATTTCATGAAGTTTTAGTGTAAGAATTAAATGTTTGTCAAAATCTAAAAATGATGGTTATCAATTTAGAGAAAGCACATGGGAAGTGAGTGAGAAGCATGAGAGGAAGCACATAGAAAACATGAAAATAAGCATGAGAAAACATAGGAAGCATGGGTGGAGCATGTGAGAAGCATATGAGAATTGTGGGAGAATTGAGATTCCCATCAAGTTTCGGATGCAAGGAGTATTGCGCTTCTGAAGCGAGTTTTTGAGAAGTGCGCTGCTTCTCACCTATCTAAAAACTTCTGCTATCTTTGGTTTGGATCACCGATTTTTGACGTGTGAACATAATTTTCCTATGATGCAAAAATTAGCGGTAGTAAATGCACCAAAACTTGTTGACACAAAAAAATGCATCTTTTTTCTTCTTCCAAAAAACACTATGAAAGGTTTAATCCCTAGCAAATTGACCATGCTGAAGTCATCTACATGGTTGGGTTGAGTTAAAGCAACTTGCACCATGAAATGATAGGTCATTCACACATACAAATGATTGTAGCAAATGTGGTGTGTGTGTGTGTGTCATGTAAGCAGGTTTTCCAAGAGGATTAATTTTCATCTTGAATAATCATGGAGTGCTACAATGATGCGCCCAATCATGTTTTTGGTTATTATTTGATATTAGGAAATCTCCATACACTTGAGCCAGTTCTCATGTCACTACACGTGTGCAGGTACAAATTGGGTTTCTGTCCAAATGGACCTGACTGCCGTTATAGGCATGCAAAGCTTCCTGGGCCTCCACCACCTGTGGAGGAAGTATTTCAAAAGATTCAACAGTTTACCTCTTTTAATTCAGGTCCTTCAAATAGGTTTTATCAACATAGAAATGTTGGTTATACACCGCAAGGAGAAAAGACCCAGTTCCAACAAGGCCCTGCTCCAGTTAATCCTGCGGCAACAGTAAAATCATCTACTGCTGGTGATTCTGTCAATATGCAGAATCAGCAATCACAAAATCAGATTCCTCAGCAACAGCAGGCTGGCCAGAGTCAGACACAGAATCCTACTAGTGGTTTACCGAGCCAAGTTAACAGATCTTCTGCTTCTTCACTCCCACATGGGCAATCTAGGTTAGTTTCAGATTTTCTCTATTATCAAATTGCTATAAAACTTTCTTTGTTTAGAATCATATATGCCCTGGTTCATTCTTATTGCTTTGTTGCTTTTGAGGGATGGTTGTGTTTGAAGTTTGAAGTATCTGATGCATCATGAGCAGCTACTTCAATCTATTTATCATTTAATATGGTGACATGTCAACTTGTTTTTTGTTTCAAAACATTTTTAGTGGAGATTTACCAGTAATCTTGTCTCTTACAAACTTCATTTTGTCATGCATCATCAAGTAGAACAATTCTCGTTTTCCTTATCAATTGCCGCCGATATTTATCTGATGCTTGTTGATCAGTGTGTTGCATTCAATGGTTTTCCATTTTATCCTATTTTGCTGCTCTATTTATAATTAATTGACCCCTGTCGATACTAAATAGCAAAATGATTCTTGAGCATTTTCTGTAAGTTTAAAGAAAAAAATTGTGCCAAGAGATGAGATCTGTATACGGGGAGAAGTTTGTATTAATCATGTGATTTCTCAAAGTTAAAGTGGTAGTGCTAAGGACATTAGTTGGTGCTGTGTTTTGTATACTCTAGAGGTGGCCTATTTCTTCCTTAGAATGAAATTATTCACTAGGTTAAAAACCAGTTACTTTCCAAGTATTCATTTATTGTAGGAGATCAGTGTGTGAAATCATCCAAGTGAAACCTTATGCTTGATCTGCAAGAGCATGCACATGCCAAGGTGATGGTAGGAGCAACTCCCCTAAACTAAGCTTTTATCAGACTGAATATAGTTGATACCGATGTCATTGAAGTGGCTTTGTTTTCCAAGAGTTTTACTTTTGTTTTCTCAATAGCCAAGTTGTGGGATAGACTTTGGCGTCCAATTCCTATGTTCAAGAATCTTGATTCCCTCATGAATCTCGATTTCTATGTTTCACACAATTTTGTATTATCACTTTTATAAATGATTCCTATATTGTTTCCTACTCGCTTCCCACTTAATCCTCTAAAATTTTAAAATAACAGATTCCCATTCCCCATTATGATTTCACACTGCTTGCCAATTCAAATTCTTGCTTTGGGAACCTATAGTTTAGCCCCAAGGTTGTATGTATCGAAGCGTAACCCGTATCATTCGGGCCCAAAATAAGATGTGTATCGTATCGTATCATATCATAAAAAATCGTAAATTTTGAAAAAATAGCTTAAATTCTAAAAAAATCATAAAAAACAAAAAATAGCAAAAAATCTAAAAAATCATAACACCCAAAACAATGATGAAATGCACAAAATGCAACCATAAAATCACATGTGAAGCATTTATGTCTCTATGAGCTACATAACACATCATCAATCATCAAATCTCACAAGAACAAGTAACAACACAAAATAGTAATATCTTCATTTAAGAACATGCCACAAGATTAATAAAAAAGCAAAAAAAACCAATTTTATGAATACTTAACAGTTATAAATTACAATACATAATCAATTTTTTAAGAAGTATACCATCAATAATCATTATCATCATTATCTTCTTCTTGTTCTTCATCTTCATCTTCTTCTTCTCCTTCGATATTCAAATTATCTCATCTCTAATATACATGGGGTCTTCGTCATCTACATGAGCTCTTTCTACGTTTATTCATTGACTGTCCTCTTCATTTAGGTCTGCTTCTTCTTCAACCCATTCATCTAATATATTGAAGTTCTCTAAACTGATAGAATCAAATTGTTCTTTGTGCCTCCTTGATGACAACTTTTGTATTTGCCTAAAAAGATAACATGTAAATTTAAAATTAGTTGAGTTTTGTATGCATAAAAAATGTTAAATAACACATAAATATGACAAATAAACTTTATAATTTTAAAATTACTTTTTCCTCAGTCGTAGGTTGTGGCGAATATACACGAGGTAATTGAGCCTTTTGTGCTCTAATTTGTTTCTTCGCTTTGTATGAATCTGCTCAAGGATGCTTCAATTTTTTTTGCATCCACTTGCACTGCATGTTTGACTTAGGTTTGAAACATCACTTCCAATCCTAGTCCATCACATGTTTGAAAAAACAAGAAAATGAGAAATCAACAAAACAATAACTAATACAAATCATACAATCATATAATCATTCAAAACATCATAACTAAATAACAATATAAAATTAAAATTGAAATAGACAAATAAATTACCTAGGCGCATTGTGGTACAATTTCACATTGCTGCAGGTCTCCCCGTATCATACAATGCATTGTCGTAAATTTTCATTTCTTTATGACTCTGATCTTGAATGCCATAATCAGGGTTCAAACTTTCAATGCAATCCAAGCGACCCTTGTTGACTTCCCTGCCCATCTTAAATGTAGGGGAGTATTTAAATGCAAGATTTAAATAATATGCTGCAGAATGAAGAAGTTAATGAAGCCGCTTAGTCAACCTATGGTCAATGATAATTTTTTTCCTTCCATTTAAATTATCTTTAATGACATCTTTTACCATTTCCATGTCCTCAGAGAGATAACCCATAGCTGGTCTGTCTTGACTGTCAATGAATTGAAGCACCTTCACCAAAGGTATAATGACATGAATCCTAGAATTCACTTATGAATACAATATCTACAATTTCTCTCAACTTTCTTTTTTCGGAATAGGGGATATGCATTCCACTCATCTGAAGAAAACATCTTTTTAAGTGTACTTCTATTCTTTACAAGACTCTCCACCGTCAAAAAATTCGTAGTAAATCTAGTATTTTCATGACGAATCAACTCATCACTATTAATATACTTTCTCATTAAGTTCAAAACCCATACGTGATTATAAAAAAATGTTGTAATTTCTTGGCAGCATTCAACTGTATGTTGTATCTCATCCATGCTGCCAATGTCTTCAAGCATAAGGTCTATGCAATAGGCAGCTCACAAGGTCCAAAATAATGACCCATAATTTTCTGCCACTTCTTTACCTGCAGCCCTATAATTCGGTGTATTTTCAGTAATGAACTATACAATGTTTTGAGGCTGAAACCCCCAACAATACATCTATTGTCTTGGGCATATCAGACAAATCAATTGATTTTAAAAACATAGTTCCTTTAAGGCAATAGACAAGTAAATTTATCAATCCTCGATTTTTTTGTCTGTCCACCCATCTGCCATGATGCTACTATACTTAGTCTCTCTCTATATGATTGTCTCATCTCATCACAATAAGCATTCACTTTATTTACACTAACATATAAAATCTTTCCTCTCAAAGCATGATATGAAGGCATATTGTATACAGACCCAACACTGGTTATGACATCTGCCATGACTTGAAAATGAAATGAATTTGCTAGATTAAAAGAAATGCAGACATCATAGAACCATCTCCCAAGTTCCCAACCGTGACATTCACCTACTCGACTAAATACTGAGGAGTCATAGCAGTACGAATATCGGGTTGCGCCTTGGCCTGTCCTAGGTGGGTCAAAGCTCCTAATGGAGCTTCTAGCTCTACCTCCTCTCGAAGAACTCCTTCTTTTCTTTTTGTATCCGCGACACTACTAATGGTACCAACCACACCTTTCCCCTTCGCTACAGAACTTCTTACTTCTGAGGCTATGCTAGGGGTTGTAGGATCAAAAGTAGAAAGCTCATCTTCATCCTCACAGGACTGCACATACCCCATTTCTGCATCACTCATTTCTTTTTCTTGTCCTTTTACTCTCAATCCAATATGTACTTGCTTGCATTGCCATTTCACGACATCCAATAGAGTCCTTGACGTGTAGGCCACAATATTTAGATGTGTCTCCGCTAAATGATGCTTTAACCGAGAGATACCACCCGAAATAACAGCATGACAATAGTTGCACTCAATTTTCAACCAGTTTTTACTCATTATTCGAGTATCCCATTGCCATGCTGGCTCATTTGATGCCATCTTCCCCCAAAAAAGCTTAATAAGAAGCAAAAAAATAAGGTTTTTTGTACCTTAACCCGCTTCCTTGAGTGGAAAAATGGTGGAAATACACTATTGATGAAATCACAAAAACCCTCTCCCTTGCACACGAATCGGCTCCCAAATCACTTGGAGGAGTCCTAGGGTGTGTGGATACCTCTCTAATGGCCTCTACACAAATGAGGGAGTCGGCCCTCAAGAGGTCTTTAAAACTTACGATACGGGCTCGTATCGTACAATATATACGACGTACTCGTATCGTGATACAAGTGTGTATCATATTGTTTTTCTATATAGTATCGTACCGCATCGTACGATACGGTGCGATACAAACTACCTTGGTTTAGACATATCTTAGTATACTCTCTCTTTCTGTGTCACAAAATAAACTCATCCCAATTTCTATATGATAAGATATTGAAAAGTTAGAATGATCGATCATATTAACTACATTGAACCTTAGTTTAGCATTAATTAAAACAAAATTACATATATATAAATATAGATTTAGTTATACCAATGTAGTATGTCTATATGCGGCAGCACCCAGCACTAATACCCAGAAATACTAGCATCAACACAAGTACATTTGGCATTTTGAAGCACCCATGTTATATAGGTAATAGGTTCTACTTTTTAAATGGTCAACACTGACCATCCATACTGTTCATAGCAATGGCCGTTCTTGGCAACTTCACATCCTACACACACACCCATGTGTGTAGGATCTTAAAATCACTACTAACTGTATGGACAGTCATTGACTGTTTCTAGTGCCATTTTCTATATATATAGAGCGCATTAAAGAGTGCATATTTATGCTAAATCTATGTCACATGGACACAGCTGAAGATATGGGTATACAGCCATTTTTATGAAGTTTTCAATATAACTAGTATACAAGGGACAGAACGGCAGTCAAAATGGAGTATCCATGTGACTGCTAAATCTTACAAATCCTCTACATATGAAGTTATTGACTGTCAATTATGAAAAACCATCTGAAACATGTTAAAGACATAGATAAGTAGCAATAAAAAACAAATACATGACTAACATTGGGTATTTTTGATCTGGCATGTTGACCACAATAAATTAGATCATAAAATGGATAAAATGTATTGATTCAGGTCTGACACTGAGTTGTCCTGTATCCAAGAGTACCCAACACTAGCACCCATGTTGACAATCATAAAATGGATAAAATGTATTGATTCAGGTCTGAAACTGAGTTGTCCTGTATCCAAGAGTACCCAACACTAGCACCCATGTCGACAAGTTACAACATAGGTACTGGCAACATAGGTACTGGGGCCTAGTAGGAGCACCAAATTACTTTGACAATTTGTTCTCATCTTGTCAAGTATCTCATATTCTTTGGCTATGATCTTCTTAGAATATGCATTTGCTACTGCTTATCACACTTCTTTGACTGATTGCAAATATATGAATATTCTAGAATACTTGGATACATTGATTGGAGCAACCACAATGTAATTGATGCTTTCTTTTTCCTCCAATTTGGATAAACTTATTCCTTCTCATCTGGCTTCTTTACTTCCCCATTGATATATATTTGCTTGCTTGTTGCAAGAATTGTCAACTCATTATTAAACCAAGCTCGTTCTATATAATTTCTTCCATCAAATTTCAAATTGGTAAATTGGAAAACTGTCAAGAATACCAAGATTTGACGTACCAACACTACAACCCTCCTTTTCTTTACTTATATTAGAGGCCTTTGCTACAATTTCCCATTCCTATCCTTGTAACATATACTTTCTTTCATTCACCTTAAATTCTTTGTATCTTACTTTAAGGCCCCTTGTACACCCTCTACTTAAGTAAGCATCTTGCCAAACATCTATTCCACGTTTTTGGGCAGCCAATACTAATCCTCTAAAAGCACAATTTCTTCCCTCGTTCTTGAAAGGCCATCCTCCATAGGGTTTATACCTATGTCACCTAGGTGCGGGTATGACAATTCCAAAAGATGTGAGTATGAGGACACGACTATATATATAATACACATATTGCATGATATTTCACATAAAAAATTCAAAGAATCAAATTCCAATAACAATAAATTAATTTAACATTTAACAACCAACTAAACTAGTAACAACTAACGAGGTTAGTTTATTCAAAATTCAATAACAAATAAGAATTGATAAGCAACAAGCCTAAACTAACAAATTAATAATTTAAGAAATAAGTTATAACAAGCTAATTATCAATTTCATATACATATTGAGCACATTAAATTAAAATAATACCTAACAAACTAACAATTTAGCAAACAAAAATGTAGAAAAGCATCCACATTGTCACAGATCAAGCTCGTATGCACTGTTACGCACGCGGGTGAAAGAGGGCACTCAATGTTTTGGGGGACCGATGTATATGCATAGTCTCGGGGTGGATGAACCTTGTGTGCAATGGGCATTGCTAGGCAACATTGTTGGCGCAACCTGTTGTGCGGGTGATAGAAAGGCACTTGACATTCAAGTAGATGACGGGCATTGGGCAAGAGCTATGTTGTGCACTGTCTTGTGTTGTGCGAAAGTTGGAATGTGTCAAGCGCAATGTGAAGTACCATTGAGTGAGGAATGCATCAGATGTAGTAGTGGGTGGTATTCGTTAGGCTGTCGGTGGCATGCGATAGTATTGTGTCATGCAATGGATAATGGTATCAACATTTGTGCGACAGTGTGTGATGATACAGGATGTGGCTGCGGGCAGTATGTGTTGAGCTATTGGTGGCATGCAATGGTAGCATGCCATACGATGAAAAACAATATTGGTGTTGTTGCAACGGTATGTAACGACAAGGATGTGGTGTATTGTTCTACATTGAATTTATTCAGTGGACTGAAGGAAGATGCCTTTGGAGATTTGGTTAAGTACTCCTAAACTTGGATAACATCCTACACGTAGTGTTTGGTATGCATGGGTTGCGTCTGGGTTAGGGCTAACTCTCCTAAGAATCACATTAGGTGCTTTCAATCATGTATGGTGACACATAATCATGCTAGTGAGTGATTTGGGTAGTGTTGCTGACTAAGACATACAACTATCAACTGGGCCGTAAGGCTTGGGTCACAACGACCTTCCTCCATCCGTTGAGATACCTGCAGGTCTCTTGGACTAGACTTTCAAGAGGCCACATCGTGACCTTGGTGAAGCGACGTTGAATTGGGTTGTTGGTTTAGAGGGGTGTGAGCGTCGCCCCCTCTTCAAAACCCGAACGATGACTGCTTCCGTACATTCGTTGAAGATTGTGGCACCGCACATAAGAAGATGTGTAGAGCCATGGCTTGGTCTAGGTCACTGCGTAGGGTCGAACATCCGTTTAGGCAACTGTGCATGAGGTGGTGCGCAGTGCCAATGATCGTTTCGACAATCACACAAAGGGTGTTGTGGGTTGTCTGGCATCACACAAGCTAGCAAAAAATTTAGCCCGTGACAACTGGTATTAGAGTAGAATGATTTATGGTGATGTTGTCGATGACTGAGCAACATACGATGCACTCTCGTGTAATGAAGGCACGTTGAGGCAGGTGAAGTGAATAAATCAAGTCTGTGACGATGAAGTGAAGGTTATTTATGGTTCAGATTTCTGTTTTGGAATTGCTGGTGGGTTGTTGTCGATGACTAAGTGAGTAAACTGGAGGCTTGTGCGATGACATGAAGGGGTGCTTGCGAAGTTTGCAACGTGGGAATGCTATGAGTGGTTTCAGGACCAGATGGGAAAAGACCCGCATCTTCTATCATGCTGCGGAGGAGCATCGATCAACAATTGCTTGGGGGAAACTCGACATTGCGCGTTGGACCATGGGCATGCCGTTGAGTTGCGGATGTTGTTGTGTCAACGTTGGGAGTTGCGAAGTAGTCGACTCTTGTGGTATGCAGTGGAGTGCCCGGGGCTATGGGAAGCCTTTGTTGGAGTTCGACTGTGGGGCAGAGCAAACCGTAGCACTCCGTTCGTTGTGCTCTAGTGATGGTTGGGAGATCTCAAGTTGAAGTGGTCGGTCATGCTTCCTTTGAAGCGTTGGTTGAGGTATTCCTAGAGTTTCCAAGGCGGAAGAGGGTCAAGTAACAAAGCTCAGTTACATGACTAGTCCCTAGTTGGTTTCTTTCCCTCGACATGGTATGTGTAGCCTCGAGAATTTTGAGGGTTAACTTAAGTCGTGGGCGGACGGGGTGCCCAAGTTAAAGGGGATTTGCCTTATGCGGTGGAGCGAGGATGAGTTTGGCCCAATATGAAGGAGTCTGTGATGGGATGAAAGATCGAGCGTCCGAGCTGGATTGAGAGTTACGGGACCCTAAGTAAAAGAAAAGTCAAAGTTGAGTCTAAGGGAAATTCGCAAAAGACGACGAGACCCCTCCATGTGGTTAAGAATTCAATAGGACTTCAAAGAGTTGGGTGGGAGAAAGTGTTGCAGATTGGATTTGTAGCACGACTGAGCGTGTGTGCGGTACGAGACATTACTACATTCAGGCATACGCGAACACGGTATGGGATGTGTTCGTGCGTGCATGTGTTGCGGAGTTGGGGAAGTGACAATAGGTTAAGGTAAAGCACCACAAAAGCAAAGAAAGTCTTTTGGTTACGATTGCATGAGGCGTGCATTGGGTCAATTGTAGCAAGAAAGTTAAGATGTGTGTGGGTTGGACAATGGTACAAGTGCAGAAGTGTCGAGAGCTTGGTAAGGCAGGTGTGGTGTAATGTGACAGTGGGTAAGGTCAAGTGTTCAACGATTCCTTTGGAGCAGGATACTCCTCGACTCAAAAGTGTCCACAAAACGTGATGAGAGTAAAGAGGCAAGCGTTGGTTCTGTTGGAACGAAACACCCTAAGGTTCTGGGCATGAGCACAGGAGTGGGCTACCAAAGAAAGCTATGGACTGTTGTTGAAGTGACTTGATGTCTGTTGTGGTATAAGACGCGATGTATTGTGAGTTGTAACAACAACGGGTTGAAGCCAGAGAAGGATACAACATGAGTTGTATGTTGAGGTGCCTGGGAGCAACACTGAATAGATCTTTGTGGGGGCGCGAGGCACGCCTTCAGGTTCGGGGTGCCTGAAGTTCTGAGGACAACATGAGGTGAATGCTCAGCTGTCACTCATGGAGTTGAGGACACCATGAGGTGAATGCTTTGCTGTCGCTGGCGATATTGAGGGCAACACATTGTGGATTCTTCAGTTGTTGCTTGTGTGGAGGGTAGCGCAGAGCGGATTCTCCGACTGTCGCTCGTGATTGGGGGCAATGCGGAGCGGATTCTCCAACTGTTGCCCATGTGATGGTTCTTAGGGCAAACCAGAGACACCTTGAGGAGTGGCGTGTAGTCATACTTCACCCAGGTATTTTTTTTTGTAATCATGAGTCACACAAGTATTTTTTTTGTTCATGAAATTATTACATACTTCACCCTTTGTAATGCTTATTTGGAGGAGGGGGAATAGAATGAAGAAGATTGAATGTACCCTGAGCCTCTATCTTTCTATCTCTTTCTCTCTCCACCTACCTGTAATGAGATGTGAGGAAATAAGAAATGGTTCAATAATGAACCAAATAGCACAAGCACGTAATGTGCAAATCACATAAAACCCACAATGGAACGAGGGCCGAGGGATAAAAGAATATTATTCAAGAAGAAATAGATGAGAGAACACCTTACAAATGAGAGAGGCGGAGTCCCCTATTTATACAAGAGGGAAAGCATAAAGGGGGGGCATTGGGTCTCCCCTTAGTGAACGTTGGGGTCCCCAACTTCTCACTAAGTGGTGCCCCCAATGGTCCCAAAAGAAAGAAAAATAAAAAATAAAAAGAGAAAAAATGGAAAAAAGAAAAAACAAAGATCCTAAAAAAATACATATGAAAAGACCAAAACACCCCTATCGGGTATTTTGGTATAAATACACAGGATAGTATACATATATATATATATATGTTTTAACACTACCCACTTTGTGTTCTCATTTCTTCTTTTGTTTCTTAGGTCTCGGGTGCAAATTAGTTTTAAACTATAGAAAGTGTAGGACTAAAGGTGTTACAATTAAACTTTTTGCAAGTCATTACACCCATGTACCAGGTTCAAAAGCCAAAGGTGGCTAATTTTGACGTACTGCACAAACCTGATTGGATTGTAGCGTAAAACCATATCTGGAATCTGATAGACAATAGTAGTCAAACCTGAATAAATGATCAAATCTTGAATTATTTACCAAACTAGACTACATAATTTTGCACAGTGGGATATGTTACTCATTTCTTTATCACTCACATCCTTGATCTGGAGACCTCCAATCCTTTTTTCTAATGTTTTGTCTTAAGAGCAAAAATTGTAAACTCATCCAATGCTCCCTCTCACATAATGACATGCTTGGTTGAACTTCACCATTGAAAAGGAAGCTGCTAGCTTGCATCATCTTATGAATCCATGCAGATGGATAACTAAAATAACCAAAGATGATAGTTGATTATGTAGCCAGTTGTTCTCAGGGTTTTCCAAAGCTGAAATTGTCTTGGTCACTTCTTTTGCTTTTGTTCATTGAGTGGGCGAGACCTTGTTTATCTGATAATTTTCAGCTGGTGTTGGTACAGAATCTCATAGATGGTAAGTCTTCCTCATTTGGAAATTGAAATAACTAAGTCATGATTGTCTGTCTGTACAATCAAGGGTTTTTTGTGTGATGATGTTGTGACATTTGTGTATCCTTAATTCTAAATTATTGGCGTAGAAGAGGTTTTTAGTTCTCTAGAATCCCAAAGGTTGATAATAGATGTGATCCTGGAATTTGCCAGGCTTCCTGCATGGCCTCTAGAAGTAGATGTACTCTGTTGTGGTGTGTGTGCATAACAATAAATACTCGTGCATTGTCCTGAAAGCAGTTCGTTGTCAACTGAAATAATCATAAGAAGTTACATGGTCGTAGTAACACATCTTCATGCCTAGGCTGTTGTGTTTGATTCTCTCAGAAGGCTGCTAGAAAAGTTGCTCTAGAACATTTAGTGATGGCATCATTGCCCTGGGTGCAAATATCTTGTTTATTTTTTCTTTTATTACTCCAGTTGCCTTACTTCCAGGTATTGTGCCTTGGGAACTTTGATTTAAAGAGAAGGGATTCATGAGTTACTTGGTCTATTTCCTTTCCTATTTGTCAAACAATTAATTGTATGCTAAGTCACACGGACTCGGCTATAAGGTCGACGCACCCATGTCGACATGCCCCAACACTAGTGCGGACACGGTCAACCAAGTGTCGGACTCGGTCAATGCACTGGGGCCGAGTCCATCTACATTTTGGACTCAGTCAACTTTGACCGAGTCTATTTTTGTCTATTTTTAGGGCAAAAGACTTATAAAAACTAAAAAAAATCAATCTTTATATATATATATATATAGCCAAGTCTTATTATTGTTATATATATAGCCGTGTCCCCTAATTGGCACAACTTTGACTGAGTCTTATTATTGTTATATATATATATATATATATATATATATATATATATATATATATATATATATATATATATATATATATATATATATATATATATATATAGCCATGTCCCCGTGTCCAAAATTTTTAAAATTGCTCCGCACCCACACCCGCACCCATGTGACATAGATTGTATGGTTTCCCTGGAACAGTTTCCCAAAGATTCTTTATTCATTTTTGGATTTTCTGGAGGAGCTTCTTTATTAACTTTTTAGATATATAGTTATTTGAAATTTTAATAGAGCTACATTCAGCCCTTGTGTGATCTTTGTATCATAGCAAAAGATTGGGATAGATGAACGTATAGGTCAAGTGAGCATGTTTAGGTTTGAACAACTTAACCAAGGGTGCTCATTGGCAGCAAATGAGGGTCATGCTGTTGCTTACAAATCGGAAAATGGCAAAAAGATTAGCAACTTGTGGACCAGTGTTCTACTGTATAAAAGATAAAAGACTTATGCCAAGAGTTTCCAGTCGACGAAGCAGGAGCGGGAAGCGATTCGAGAAGCGGAAGTGGGAAGTGAGGTACTTCTAAAATTTTAGGAAGCGGGATGCGCAGGATGACTTAAAAGTGAACTGGGAATAGGCTCGGAAGCGAGAAGGGAAACAAATCAAAAGCGACCTAGGATTCGAGTGAGAAGAGAATAAGAATCCAAATTTTCTAATATTGGGCAAAAAAATTGTTAAAGGCTCCAAACCCAAAAGAAGAAAAAATTTGCATCTTAATATTGGAAAGCAAGTGGGAAGCGAGTGGCAAGCGATCGGGGAAGTGAGTGGGAAGTGAATGGGCTTCCCAATCAAAATGGATGCTTCTCCGTGCATTTTCAAAGCATCATGTTTTGCGTTTCCGAAGCACATTTCGGAGAAGCACGCTTCCCCAAGCCCATGGCCGCTTTCGGCAACCCTGCTTATTCCCTTTATTTGTAATTACCCTACTTTTGTAAATGCTATTATTAGTTTCCATTTCCATGGTCATTCTTTCTCTTATTATATCTAATCAATAGATGGTGGTATGCTGAAATTGCATAGCACTTCTACAGTTTTAAGTTAAATGTTTGTACGGTGGCTTTCTAGCTTGTAGCTGGTATTGGAACGTGAAGACCTGGAGATTCAGATCTGGATTCATTTGGAGTTCCAGACCCAAATCACGTCCAAAATGGGTCTTTATATTGTAATCCTTATATTATTTTATATGTTCCCTTTTTGCCCTCTGTTTGTATCATATTAGAGATAAAGGTTGCAGGGCAATACTGTAAAATATCCATTGCTGTTATTGTAAAAGAATCAGCCAGACGTTTTTGTCAAGTTGAGAGGAACATTTTCAATGTATTCCTGTCCACCATCTTCTCACCTTTCTTGTTCTGCGGTAGACCTAGGATAAAATTGTTAACCATATCTTAACTTGGTATCATAGCAGGGCCGGTTGGTCGGATTCTTTCCAGGTATGTCCTCATAGATCTTGATTTGCCTTTTGGGTAACCCTTTTTCAAATCTCTTTTTTTCTTTTCTCTACCTCTTTTGATCTTCTTCTTTGGAACTCTGATCGGACGTAAATCAGATCTGACGTTGATCAGATCTGATCAGGTCTCATCTCTTTATTTTTCCAAATCACTTTCCTTCTATTTCTCAAATCTCTTCTTTTCTCTATCTATCTTTAATCTTTTTTTTATCTCAGATCTGATCTCTGATCTGACGTTGGTCAGATCTAATCAGATTTGATCTTTTTCTGGATTCTGATTATCAGTTCTGGTTATCAGATCTGACGTTAATCAGATCTGGTCAGATTCTGGTACCAGATCTGACACAAAGCCTGTTTCTCCCTTGTTCTTGATATTAGATCTGATCAGATCTGAATACTGCAAGTTTCCCTGGCTTCTCAATTAATTTTCTGATTCATCTTTATATCTGTCCTCTTATCTTTTTGTTACATATATATCTTGACCACGAAGTTTTTATATATATATATATATATATATATATATATATATTGTCTCTTGTTTTGACCTACTTTGAAATATATTTAACATCTGTTCAAGGCTTCATTTGACAGCAAAAGAGTAACCCTTTATTCTCTGCCTTACTCTTCCAAAAAAAAGAAAGAAAGGAATCTCGTCTATGCCTTGATATTTGTTTAAAGTAGGCCGTCTGTTTGGTTTTCTTCTGCAATATATTCCTTATTATTGTTCCAATAGCCTGGGCAAGATATTCTACGATTAATTCCATTATCATTCAAATAGTCAATGAATTCCTTTGAACAGAATTCTCCACCCCCATCACATTGAAAATTAAGAATAGGATTAGGAAAATGATTCTTCACAAACAAATCGAACTTACGAAATATGTTGAATACTTCCGATTTGTGCTTCATAAAGAATATCCTGAAATGTAATATTTGATGAGCTGTCATTTCAGGACGTTACTAAAGAAAACTCTGTCCAGAATACGCTTGAATCTGCCCCACATACAGCGTATTATCAGCCAGGGCTGAGTGCTGAAGTTTTTGGCTTTCCCAACCTTGAAGATAATTAACAGGGAATGTACCAAGTCCAACTTGAATGTTGAAGAGATGCAGCCTAAAGTGCAGGACAACAACCTTAATGATGACAATCGCCATCTGGTTTTCAAAGATACAAAGGTGTTGTATATACTAGAAGACCAAGAGAATCAAGCACAAAATTAGCCTTAAGGGAAAGCCCATATCTTCCAAGTGATATTGTTGAGCCAAGGAGATCAACAAGGATTCATCATCTGGTTGAAAGATGGCTAAGCTATGACAATTTCTTTACAAAGCATCAATTATTTTTTACTGAAATAGTTAAACATAATACTCCAAAATCTTTTCGTCAAGCAGTCAAACACAAAAGATGGGTTGAGGCTATGAATGAGGAGATGAAGGCCTTACAAGAGTGTCAAACATGGGATGTAGTACCGAGACCAAATGATAAGAACTTTGGTGGTTCAAAATGAGTGTACAAAATAAAGTATAAGCCTGATGGTACTATAGAAAGATATAAAGCCAAGATCGTTGCAAAGGGTTATACACATAAATATGGTTTGGACTACGATAAGACCTTTAGTCCCATTGTCAAAATGTGTACTCTTCGATTGATTTTGTCCCTTGCCGTTGATCATAAATGGGCTCTTAATCAGTTAGATATAAAAAATGCATTTTTACATGGTGATTTGAACGAAGAAATTTATATAGAACAACCAATGGGTTACTCATGTTTGCAGGTTGAAAAGAGTTATATATGGGTTAACGCAAGCATCAAGATCTTGGTTTGAAAGTTTCTCTTTAGAAGTCCAGATGCATGGTTTTCAAAAGTCTTCCATGGATCATTTCTTGTTTATTTTCAAGGAAGATGGGATAATTACTCATACTTATTTATGTTCAAGACATTATAGTTACAGGGAATTTAGAAAGTCATGTCAAGAACATCGAGCTTCTTTTGAGTGTGAGGTTTCATATAAACTATAAAGGATTCTGGAAAATTGAAATATTTCTTGGGTGTTGAGGTAGATAGAACGAATGATGATAGCCTTATTCTGGCTCAATATAAATACATCATGGATCTTGTTAGCAAGACATGAATGAAAAACTGCAAGCCAATATCTACTCCAAGCCCCATACATCAAAGATTGAGTAGTGCAGATGGAGAGTTATATAGAGATCCCATTGTATATAGAAGTTTAGTAAGTATGCTTCAATACCTTACTTTTACTCATCCAAATATCACATATGCAGTCAATCAAGTGTCTCAATTCATGCATGAACCAAAGGTTACTCATATGGAGGCAACAAAACACATATTAAGGTATTTAAAAGGTACAATGGGAGATGACTTAGTGTATAAAAGAAGATTGCAAGAATAAAATATGTTGTCACTATTAGCATTCTCTAATGCTGTTTGGGCTGGAGATCCAGATGAAAGCAGATCCATTTTTGGTTATTGTGTGTTTATTGGCAGTAATGAGATATCATGGAGTTGTAAAAAACAGAAGATAGTTGCCAGATCGAGCACCCAGGTTGAATATAAAGCTATGGTTGCAGTCACCTCAGAGTTGGCATGAATCAGATTTCTCCTGACAGAATTGGGAGAAAAAATCTCCAAATCTGTTCTATTTTGCGATAATCAAAGTGCAATCCAAATATTGATAAATCCAGTCCAACACAGCAGAACCAAACATATTGAGATTGACCAACATTTCATTAGACAGAAGATTGAAGAAAAGGAGTTGGAGACTAGATTCATTGGAACTGAAGATCAAATTGCAGATATATTTACAAAAGGCCCGACGGTTCAGGGATTTTGGTACTTGAAGAACAAGTTGTCCATGGTGAATATCATGTACAACTTGAGAGCGGCTATTGGAACATGAAGACTTGGAGAATCAGATATGAATCCAGTTGAAGTTCCAGACCCAAATCACGTCCAAAATGGGTCTTTATATTGTAATCCTTATATTATTTTATATGTTCCCTTTTTACCCTCTGTTTGTCATATTAGAGATAAAGGTTGCAGAGCAATACTGTAAAATATCCATTGCTGTTATTATAAAAGAATCAACCAGACGTTTTCCTCAAGTTGAGAGGAACGTTTTCAGAGTATTCCTGTCCACCATCTTCTTCTCACCTTTCTTGTTCTGCTGTAGACCTGGGATAAAATCGTGAACCATATTTTAACGTCTGCTTCCTCCTGTGCTAAAATTTGCTTTGTATAAAAATCTTTGGCTAACTTTGGCTATCGTTTTCATGCTGACTCACATTTGTCAATCTCTTTTGATATGTTAACCAAAAATTAGGTTCTGTTACATAATGTCTATCACTCGTTTGGTTTCATGCAGTGACACTTCTTTTTCTCTATATTGCCTGCAGTTTGGAAATATTTTTGCTTGTCAATCAATAACTTATAATGTTAACAATGTACTCTATTGATCTTTTTTTTTTGAATAAAAAGTGTGCCCTATATATTACATTTCTTATTTCCAAAAGGTGGCTAGATTAGAGCAATACCCTGTACAGAGACACTCGTGGAATCTGTGTGACCAAAATTTTATTTCCTTCTTTCATGCCATGGTCAAATTAGGTACTTTATTGTTAAGAGTTGCAATCCAGAAAATCTGGAGCTGTCTGTACAGAAGGGTATTTGGGCAACACAACGAAGTAATGAAGCAAAGCTTAATGAAGCTTTTGACACATCAGAGAATGTTATATTGATATTTTCAATCAATCGAACACGGAATTTCCAGGTATTGTACGATTGTTAGTATACATTTGCTGAACCTTCTTTTTGTAGTTTTTTGCATCGACTTTTGCTCAGTGTCTTAATCATGGATCTAAATGGCATTTATCAACTGTATGTTGGATTGTGTCGACAGGGGTGTGCAAGGATGATGTCTAAAACTGGTGGATTTGTTGGTGGTGGTGGGTGGAAGTATGCCCATGGAACAGCGCATTATGGTCGAAATTTTTCTGTGAAATGGTTAAAGGTAATTATTAATAGCATTCTAATGCTTTTCCACTTTTGATGGGTTTGTAACTGGTTAAGTCTAATTTTGTGTTTATGTGTGGAGGATAGCTGAGAAAGCAAAAGTGATAGAACCTTGGGGATATAAGATTTGGTATACATAAATAAATAGGAATATGAATGAAGTAGGGATTGTTATGAGTCGTGAGTTTATAGATAATGTAGTTGAGGTCCGTAGGAAGGGTGATAGGATTTTACTTATTAAATTAGTATTAGGTACGGATAATATTAATATTATTAGTGTTTATGCACCTCAAGTAGGTTTAGATGATTCCATTAAGCGTCAATTTTGGGAAGATTTATATGGAGTAGTACACGGGATATCTTATGGAGAAAAGCTTTTCATCGGCGGTGACCTTAATGGACATGTAGGCATTAGTAGGGATGAATTTGAGAGTATCCATGGAGGCTATGGTATAGGAGAAAGAAATGAAAGTGGAGAAAGGATTTTAGATTTTGGTTTGTCCTATGATATGATCTTAACAAACACTTGGTTTAGGAAAAGGGAGTCTCACCTAGTAACATTTAAAAGTGGGGTTAATACGAGTCAGATAGATTTTTTCCTACTTAGAAAGAGAGATAAGGGTTGTTGCATCGATTGTAAGGTTATACCGGGAGAAAGTGTAGCTACACAACATAGAGTCTTAATTTTAGATCTTAGAATTAGACAATGCCGCAAAAGGGATAGACATAGGATAGATCCTAGAATTAAGTGGTGGGCACTGAAAGGAACTAAACAAGGAATATTTGTATAGCAGGTTGTTAAGAAAGCTGATTGGTGTCTCGAGGATGATTCAGAATCAATGTGGAGTAAGATAGCGGGTGGCATGAGAAAGGTGGCTAAAGAGGTTTTGGGTGAGTCTAAAGGTGGTGCACTGCTAGGTAAGGATACATCATGGTGGAACGATGATGTCAAATTAGCTATTAAGGTTAAAAGAGAGTGTTATAGAAATCTAAGCAAGAGTCGTGATAATGAGAATTTGGAGAAGTATATGATAGCAAAGAAGAAAGCTAAAAAAGTAGTTCGAAATGCGAGGGATAAGGTATATAAGGAGGTTTATGACAAGTTGGATACCAAAAAGGGCAAGAAGGATATTTATAGGCTTGCAAAGATGAGAGATAGTAAATCGAGGGATCTGAGTATGGTTAGATGTATGAAAGATGAAATACAAAGGGTTTTAGTCAAAGATGAGGAGATTAAGGAGAGATGAAAAGATTATTTTGATAAGCTATTTAATGGAAGTCCTCAGGATCTTGGAGGCTTCTCCATGCCTTTTCATGAGATGAATCGTGACTTCATGCGTAAGATTCAAAAGAAAGAAATTGCAGAGGCTTTGAAGAAAATGAAATCAAGAAAGGCAGTTGGCCCAGATGGTATACCTATCGAGGCTTGAAAATGCTTGGGAGAGAAAGGTGTAGAATGGTTGACAAATCTTTTTAACAAGATTTGGCAGACAAATAAGATGCCTAATGAGTGGAGGAAGAGTACTTTGATGCCTCTATATAAGAATAAGGGTGATGTACAAGATTGCACAAACTATCGTGATATAAAACTCATGAGTCATACTATGAAACTTTGGGAGAGGGCGATTGAGTCTAGGTTGAAGAAGGTTGTCATGATATCGGAGAATCAATTTGGTTTTATGCCTGGAAGATCAACTATGGAAGCTATATATCTTCTTAGACAACTTATTGAGAGATATAGAGAGAGGAACAAAGATTTGCATATGGTTTTTATTGATTTAGAGAAGGCATACAATAGAGTACCTAGGGACGTTCTCTGGTGGACAATGATGAAGAAAGGTGTTTCTCTCAAGTACATTAGTATAATTAAAGATATGTATGAAGGAGTAGTAACCAATGTCCGCACTTGTGGAGGGGTGACAACCAATTTTCCTATAACGGTTGGGTTACATCAAGGATCTGCTTTAAGCCCTTTCCTATTTGCTATAGTGATGGATGAGCTTACGAGATCAATTCAAGAAAATGTGTCGTGGTGTATGTTGTTTGCTGATGATATTGTTTTGATTGATGAGTCTAGAGCTGAGGTTAATGCTAAGTTAGAATTATGGAGACAAACATTGGAAGCAAGAGGTTTTAAGTTGAGTAAGAGTAAGACAAAATATATGGAATGTCGGTTTAGTATGCAACAAAGTAGTGATGGGAGTATAGTGAAGCTTGGTGAGCAAGAACTACCGGTGGATGATTGTTTCAAATATTTGGGATCTATCATTCAAAAGTATGGAGAAATTGATGGAGATGTAAATCATAGGATAAAGGTTGGGTGGATGAAATAGAAAAGTGCAACTGGAGTGTTGTGCGATCGTAGAATGCCATTGCGGTTGAAGGGAAAGTTTTATATGACGACTATTAGACCCGCTTTACTATATGGTACGGAATGTTGGGCTGCCAAGCGACATCATATTCAAAAAATGAGTGTAGCTGAGATGCGTATGCTTATATGGATGTGTGAAAATACAATAAAAGATAAGATTCAGAATGAGGAGATACGTAAGAAGGTAGGCGTTGCACCCATTGAAAATAAGATGAGAGAGAATCGTTTACGGTGGTTTGGATATATTCGGCGAAGGCCTAATGATGCTCCAGTTAGAAGGATGGAGAAATGGGAAAATATATTAGTTAAAAGAGGTCGGGGTAGGCCTAGGAAGACTTGGATTGAGATGATAGGAAATGATATGAATGCTTTGAACCTCACTGAGGACATGGCATTCGATAAAAATGATTGGAGGAGAAGGATTCATGTGGAAGACCCAGAATGATTTTCTTTTTTGGTTCATATCGCCGACCCCAATTGTTTTGGTATGAAGCCGTAGTTGTTGTTGCGTGGAGGATAGGTGTGTAGGCATGTATTTTGGAGGGAAGGGTCCAGATTTATATCATTTCAGTTCAGGTTTGAAATGTGAAGTCATCTCTAACATGGGCCTAGAAATATTGCGGCTACAACTGACATTAACAGCTGAGGTTCATTACTTAGATCTCACCTGAAACAAAGGTCCTTCAAACTAGGGTTCAGTCAGTTCTACCCCTGGTTGGCTAGGTTGTACAGAGCCAATTTTATACAAACCCGAATCCAACACATAAGGCAAGTCCAGGCCAAGTTGGCCAATGCCCTACCATCTACCCTCGTTGAGTTCAATGTTTACAAAATCTACCCCAAGGTCCCTCCATCATCGTTGTGTATGTTTCATGATTTTCATGGGAAAGTGAATCACGGGATTCAAAATTGCATGAGATGCTTGACTTCAATACCCATGAATATCCCCTTGACTGTTATCTACTTATCGATTGACCTGGAAATTTACCATCTCCTGTTTGGGTTAGGCGCAAATGCTAACTTTCCTGTTAAAAAAGAAAAAAGAAGAAGCAATTCCTTTCCTTTTAAACATAACTTATTTTGTACAATTTTTGAAATGCCATGGTGGCACTTTACATTCATTTGTCATCAGCCAATGTGTTTTTAGTAATTTTACATGAAATAGAGGTCATGTTTTGATGGTGAATGTGAGAAGTATCATTCTCTGATTGATTTGTCATCCTTAGTATATTTAGGCTAAAGCAGTATTCTAAATTGAATAGTTGAAATTTTAGACATAGGTGATATTTTGAAAACATTTTGATGTTATCAGGATTTATAAACAGATCAACTTAAATGCTATGTCATAGGGACATGTCATTTTGGTGGCGTGTCTCTGGTGACATGAGCTGGTGACATGAGCGGTCACACACGAACATGTGGACATAGACTCTGGCACATATGGACAATATTGTAATATTATTTTAACATTTTTTAATGTTTTAAAGTTTTATTTCAATAAAATTGCATTTTTAACATTAAAATATCAAAAAAATAGTTTTTTATTTGATTAAAAATTTAAAATTTTGTGTCCTGGTGTCCTATTTTCCAAAAAATTTTGAACTAGCAGTTTGAACCTGTCATGTGTCCTCGTGTCCACGTGTCTTTGTGACATGGCTTATACAGTAAAATTATCATGATATTTTCACAATACAGCTTTTCTGAAAAGAACTTGGTACTAATATCGTGAAACTGTTTAGTTTTATCTTGATATTTTCATTTTACCTTTCTATTTTTTTATGTATCTATGGAAATAAAATATGATTCTTTTCTGATTCCTGAATTTTCTACTTTTAGCAGTTTTCTTTTTAATCTTTTGCATTATTGTGGACAATTTCTAGTACTTTCATATTTTCTATTTTTATTTTTTTCTTAGAATTACCAGGTTTCGTGATATTTACAGGGCATGTATATCCTGAGAATTTTGCCGGAACAATATCAGTGGCTTGGTCTGAACTAATTGGTCTAATTTTTTTTAATTATTATAAGCTAGTCACTTTTGAAAAATCCTGCATTGTTCATGCAGGGGACTCATCTGTCTTAATTGGATGGTACCGATGTCTATACTGTCCTCCTTTGTTCCAAATATGGGAAGCATGGGTCTGTTAAATCATGAGGGTTTTGCAGTATACTCTGTGTTTTTTTTTTGGATTTATAACCCGAAGAAACTGCAACCGGCACGAAGACCTGGTTGCGTTGGCTCAACCTGCCATACTTGTTAATATATATATATATATATATATATATATATATATATATATATATATATATATATATATATATATATATATAAACCAAAATACCCATCAGGGGTATTTCAGTCTTTTCACTGTAATAGGCGTCAGCCCATTAGGGGCTGACCACCTTTTTATTTCTTTTATTTATGTACTTTTTAGCTTTTTTGTATTGACGGGGCAGCTCTAACTAGCTGTTGGAGCCGCTCCCAACGGTCACAAGCAGCCCAACAGCTACTTTGAGCTGCTCCCTTGTGGTCCCTTATTATAAATAGGCCTTTGTATTCTTTACTCTCAAGGGAGCTTTTTCTTATGCAATAACAAGAATATTTTGACCCTTGTTAGGGTGGTGTGGCTTATTCAATCAAGTGTTATTCTTGATTGAAGTGTGTTCTTGCTCCATAAGTGACGTCTTTTGGATTTAATCCATTTCATTACAATACTTAAGGTCGCCGTGCTTGCAGCATAAAACTCCGAGGCTAAGACCCCTGCCCCCAGGGCCTATGCTACGCATTGGCTTGCCCAAAGGGGAGACACCGATGGGAATCGAACCTTGAATGACTGTCTAGCAACCAAGGCCCCACCCCACTACGCCAACCCTCCTTTGGGCAACTCTGAGTTATTTGCTTGTTACATACTATATAATTTCTGGATTAGAAATTAAAAAGTTAGTATATTTTTTGCTGTATCTTTTCTTCTTTAGGAGGAAAACTGATATCATCTTCTGTGGTAATTGCAGCTATGCGAATTGTCATTCCACAAAACTCGGCATCTGAGGAATCCATACAATGAAAATTTACCTGTGAAGGTTGGAAAATTTTTAGAAGTGTATCTTATGCTTTGTATTGTGGCCTTTTGTGCAAGTATTTTCTTGGAACTACAGCATTGTAGCTTTTATCACAGTCACAAATATCAGTTATTTTCAATTTATTGCAATTTTCACACAAAAAAGCCACATATTCACCATAACACCAAATTTGTATTTGTTGCACATTTATTGTGTTTTTTTCAAAAACACATGATAAAATCTGCTTGTTAAAGTAAGGGTGAACTTGTAATTCAACCCTCCAACTTTTTATAAAAAAAGTAATAAAAAATTGCAAGGCTTCCCATCCACATGATGGAGGCAAGCAGTGATTGCCCATCCAACTCATATGGGCAATTACCCATCCTTGAGACATTACAAAGGGAGGAGTGGCCTTTAACACAGGCCATTGAAGGGTCTCCCCTCTTTCTTTTCTTCGATATGGGATTATTATTCCCACATTGAATGGAAGGAAGAAATAATAATTTGAGCTTGTTTTTAATATGATAAATATGATTCAACCAACAACCCAACTGAATATTTTTTCATGCATCACATTATTTTTAAACTAAAATCAGCAACATTTATTGGATGCAGCTATTTGTATTTTCAAACTAAAATTTGGCATCCTAAAAGTTCCTTTTTGGGTCAGTGTTAGAGAGTGAAGAGAGCACTCAATCTAGGGCATAAGAAATGTTCTGTTAAAGTGTATATATATATATATATATATATATATTAGTATTTTTTATATTTTATTACACTATTTGCTTGAGATTTTTCAAGGAAAACACATTTTTTCACACTTTCCCAAGATATTCCTTGTTGAGAATATCTTGATAACAAGGTTTGTGATATGGCTCTTATATATTGCTAACTCCTTATTGACATGCTAATTATTTATTTGACTTATTAAATCTATGTGAAGAAATATAGTTAGAGAGTATTTGTGTGTGCAAGTCTTAATTATATTTATATGTTTCTATGTCAACTGTGGATTTGTCTTTTCACTTTACATATACACACTTACTGTGAGACCTAAGTTTTTGATGTCTAATAGCATCTTTGTAATATGTGGTCATAATCATGTTTTTAGTGCCACATCAATTTGTATTGTGGCCTTTTGTGCAAGTATTTTCTTGGAACTACAGCATTGTAGCTTTTATCACAGTCACAAATATCAGTTATTTTCAATTTATTGCAATTTTCACACAAAAAAGCCACATATTCACCATAACACCAAATTTGTATTTGTTGCACATTTATTGTGTTTTTTTCAAAAACACATGATAAAATCTGCTTGTTAAAGTAAGGGTGAACTTGTAATTCAACCCTCCAACTTTTTATAAAAAAAGTAATAAAAAATTGCAAGGCTTCCCATCCACATGATGGAGGCAAGCAGTGATTGCCCATCCAACTCATATGGGCAATTACCCATCCTTGAGACATTACAAAGGGAGGAGTGGCCTTTAACACAGGCCATTGAAGGGTCTCCCCTCTTTCTTTTCTTCGATATGGGATTATTATTCCCACATTGAATGGAAGGAAGAAATAATAATTTGAGCTTGTTTTTAATATGATAAATATGATTCAACCAACAACCCAACTGAATATTTTTTCATGCATCACATTATTTTTAAACTAAAATCAGCAACATTTATTGGATGCAGCTATTTGTATTTTCAAACTAAAATTTGGCATCCTAAAAGTTCCTTTTTGGGTCAGTGTTAGAGAGTGAAGAGAGCACTCAATCTAGGGCATAAGAAATGTTCTGTTAAAGTGTATATATATATATATATATATATATATATATATATATATATTAGTATTTTTTATATTTTATTACACTATTTGCTTGAGATTTTTCAAGGAAAACACATTTTTTCACACTTTCCCAAGATATTCCTTGTTGAGAATATCTTGATAACAAGGTTTGTGATATGGCTCTTATATATTGCTAACTCCTTATTGACATGCTAATTATTTATTTGACTTATTAAATCTATGTGAAGAAATATAGTTAGAGAGTATTTGTGTGTGCAAGTCTTAATTATATTTATATGTTTCTATGTCAACTGTGGATTTGTCTTTTCACTTTACATATACACACTTACTGTGAGACCTAAGTTTTTGATGTCTAATAGCATCTTTGTAATATGTGGTCATAATCATGTTTTTAGTGCCACATCAATTTGTACTTGATTAACTGCTAGGGTTAAAATTTTAATGTATCCTATAGCTAATTAATACATTACTCAAAGAGCACATCCCCTAAATAGTAGTTTTGGGGACTTTTTGCTCCCACAGCGTGATTCAACCTTCTCTTTATCCTTTCTCTTGTCTAATTCAGTATACCTAAATGAATTGGTTCTCCCACATCAAAATCTAGTATGGTATCAAAGCAGTTGAAGTAGCTATCAGTCCCTTCTATCAATGTCCCCTTCTTCGGGTCATCTTAACATTTCCCCTACTTCTATTATCTTCTTCTATTTCTGTAATGCCCTTTTCTCCTTTAATATTCTTTTATCTAACTTCATCATTCTTTTTTTGTTTTCACATACTGAAGATTACTCTCCTACCAAGAGGGTCAGCCCTGCATCAAAGGTGGTGTCTTCTATACGTGAGTTCAATTCCAATTGTTCTCAAGGAGACCGACTATGTGAAGGAGGCTGAATCTTGCAATTATTGTAGTAGGGAGGGGCTGGTATCTCTGTAAGGTGTATAGGCTAGAAGCTGCCTCCAATGAGTTGTGGGAAATTTGTAAACTCGTCATTTGGATCGTTGTAGTGCTGGCTAGAAGTTGGTGCTAGTAGGCCTCTAGATAATCAAAGAGTTCAACTATTCGAACATTGCTCTCGGGAGGAGGGAGGGACTCTAGAAGTAAGATCACCACTGGATGTGGGTGGTGGCAAACTCACAACCAACATGAGCATGGCTATGATGGAACGTGAAGAGACCATTGTTGGCGTCAGAACTAGATCCAGGCCACAATTTCACTAGTAATCTTTGAAACACGTCTTCATTGGATCCATGGCTCTTGGTAGACTGGATCTTCTTTGACTAAGATCTGAAGGGTCCATGGATTCAATTTGAGCAGGCCTATCTAATTACATTATTCTCTATCAATCAAAAAACCTTTTTATTTTCTATTGCTTGTAAATGCTGAAGATTCTTTCCCCTTTTCTCAAATTGGTGGCAGTAGGGGAAGGAGATGCAATTGCTCATGTAAGAAACCTTGATGGTGTGTTTGATTACCTCAGATCTCTGAGGAGAACCAAGGTTTAGTGGATCGAGGCATGGGGTCTGCGTCTTGATCAAACCTCCTTACAAATAAAGGAGGTTTTGAGATCCCCATTTTATGCCCCCCCCCCCCCTGAAAAAAACTGAGTTTTTCAACTCCGAGGAGGGGGGGGGGGGAGACGAGGGGGAGGGGGTCTTGGACTAGAGAACCTTGGATTAGAGATCCGAGGATCTCTAAGCCGAGATAATCACATTCACCCTGAGAGTAGTTTGAAATGGTGATAGAGGGGCTGCACATGAGAGATGGTGTTGTTCTAGCGTCTTCTCTTTCAGATATTTTAACGGGAAGTATGCGACACACTTGGTGTGCGGCAATTCTCGTCCCATTTGAAGCCACAATATGTGGTTTCTCTTTTGAATGACATAGTGAGGATGATTCAAGTCAAGGAGAAGTATATCCATTATCCACTCTTAAGCAATAGAGAGAAAGGAACCGAGCTCCGAAGTCAATAAAGCCACCTCTTCATAAAATGTATACAGGGAATTAGGTGTTAGATCCATGTCAGATTGTGGGTTGAGCGAGACTCTCAATTTGTTGGTTCACCTTTCTGAAGGACTATTATTCTTGAATAATGGTGAGCTAGAACAAAAAGTCTTGACATCTACAAAAGCTTTAAACAGAAATAAGAAGAAAAAAATGGTAATGGAATTGAAATTCTCCAAATCCCTCCTACATTGTAGTGATCTCGAGTGTGCTTTGGGAACATCCAAGTTGAATTTTGATTGTGTCAAATGAAGCTGCTGGCATGAATATATGAAGTTTCTGCTGTCCGGGTTGCGATATGTTTTTACGTAACTGTAGTTGATTTGGTGGGTAAGGTTGAAACAAAGTAGGAGGACTTAGAACTACCATAAATTTCATTTGGAGATATTGTTGTTTCTCCTTTATACCATGTATCTGTAGATTTGGAGGTATATAATGTCTTATTGGAAAACTCTAGGAGTGTCTGTGCTAGAGAGTTGGTGATTTTTTTTTAGTGATGCAATTTAGTTCAGGGTTTGGGAATGAGCCTATTTGTTTTTGGTAGTGTAAAGTTGGTCAGAAGCTATTTTGGAAGGAGAATAGAGATCTAAGTCAATCAATCCTCCCCTAGTGCATTATGGGAGATTTCAACCCAGTGTTGCACCAAGAAGGTGACAATACATAGGGGGAATGAAAATCATTTAGGAGGTTCTAGGGCTTTCATAGACCAAGGCCAGCTGATACATGTTCTGTTAGCTAGGGTGAAGTTCTCACGATCAGATAACTGACCCAAACTATGCATGACACATGAGGGATAATAAATTTCCAGGCATTTCATGATTCATCTGCCCTAAAGCTCTCTTGGATCATGGGGCTGTTCTAAATTGGATGCAGGTTTTCCTAACATGAAGAGATTTTATTTTGCGGGTTGCTGGTTGCGAAAGCCAGGTCTCAACTGTTTGGTTTATCAATGGTTGGAAGCTTTGATTGAAGGAAAATGACATGGGTTTAGAATTGTTAAATTATATATATATATATTTGCCCCAGGGGCATTTCTGTCATTTCCCATTTTACGCATATTCACACTTGTGAATGTGCATGTAACTTTTCTTCTTTTGTCTTTTTCTTTCTTCCTTTTTCTTTCTTTTCTTTTTACCTTTTTGACTAAAAGTCAAAGGAGGGGGAGATGTTGGACCCCCTCCAACGTCTAGTAGGAGCCCCTCCTTTCGGTCTCCTCTTGTATTATAAATAGGGGTGTGTCCCCTCTAATTGTATTCATTCTTTTGAGAGCCTTTGTGCTCACCCTTGCTAAATAGATTCAATCTTTTGCATTTCAAGTGTTCTCTTTGTACCTTTGTGTACTTTTTATTCAAGTGTTCTTGGTGTGTCTTTGTACATGTATCCCTTCGTGGAGCTTGTGCTTGTAGTGCACATCTTTGAAGATATTTTTACATGGTATTAGAGCCAGGTTGGGAGAAAAGAAGATCGTGTGATTTGTTCTCTCTATTGGGTGCTTCAAAAAGCGTGCCATCAAGTTTGGGTGATTGGGGGTGAAGACTCGTTTCTTCATTCAACATTTTAGAAGCATCCCACCTCAAGTAGGACCTTATATCTCATTGTGGTACACATCTCTTTCTCTTTTTCTTCTCTCTAATGGGCGAAAAAGACTCCCACTTCTCTCTTGGCTTCAAATTAAATGGATCTAATTGTCATGTATGAGCCGAAAATATGGAGGCTCATTTCAAAGGTAAGGGTCTTTGGGGATATGTTCAAGGAACTATTCCCGAACCCGAACCTAAAATTACTATCATTGAGAGAGGAGAGATTAAGGTCCTTGACGGTGAAGAAAGAGAAAAGGCGTTTGAAGAATACAATAAACGGCATGAAGAGTGGGAGATGAAAAACTATAAAATTCTTTCATGGTTTTTCTCTTCGGTGGAAACCAAAATTAATGCCAATATATTGAAATTCAAGAAAGCATATCAAGTATGAGAGTATCTTGAACGAATGTATACATCAAGAGACTTGTCCTATAAATATTACCTCCAAAAGAAGGCTTTGACTCTACAACAAGGTGAGATGTCGGTTAAAGAGTATTTTGCCAAATTATCCGCTATAAGGGATGAACTTGCTATCCTTGAACCTAAATGGAGTGGAGAGGCAATCGAACGGAGGCAAAAACAACTTGAAGATGATCACTTTTTTAATTTCCTAAATGGGTTTAAACCTGAATTCGAACAATCTAGATCCTCTCTTTTATCTTTCTTTTCTTCTCCACCTTTAGAAGATGTTCTTACCAAATTAAGTGGAGAAAAGACTATATTGGGAATGAATAAAACCAATTAAAATGTGTTGGTCGTCCCCTCTAAAAATGATGAGGGAGCTTACGCTGTATCTAGACCGGGGAGCAATGTTAAACCTTATAAACCTCCCCACTTCAACAAGAATAAAGGAGGAAGAGAAAATAATGGACAATATGGAAGAAGAGACTACAGTAAAATCGTGTGTCATTTTTGTAAAAAACCAGGGCACATAAAACCCGTGTGTCCCAAGTGGAAAAAGATGGTGTCAATGTCGACAACCTTTAGAGAGGAGACACTGTCTACCTCCAACAATGTCAATCTATCTATAAATCAAATTATTGAAGCTCTTCAACCACTTCTCAAGGGATCTATTTCTGGAGCCGCTGCATCCTCTTTCTCTCCTCCAGATAAAATTCTTTGGCTATTAGACTCAGGTACATCCTTTCATATGACTCCAAATGCTTTTACACTGACCAATTATTCTGAAAACCTCTCACCATCCTTTGTCTCTACTGCGGATGGGGCTTCTCTTAAAATTAAATGAATTGGAGATTTTGAAAAACAATATTTTTTTGTTCCCAAAGTTATATTTATTCCAAAATTAAATTTGAACTTGCTTTCCGTCTCTCAAATTTCGGATCATAGATGTAATATAAAATTCTCATCACATAAATGTGGGATACAGGATCGCCAACCCGAAAAGTTGATTGGGGAAAGCTTTAGGAAGGGTGACCTCTATTTTATGGAGTTTCTTCAAGTTCCAAAAACTTCTTTTTGTAACATTGCTCAACATAAAGATATAAATGTTTGGCATAAACGCCTTGGGCATCCAAATATTGACAAACTTTCTCATATTCATTTTGCTAAAACATTATGTAAAGAAAATTTCAGTTGTAATGATTGTATTCTGGGAAAAATGAGAAGCTTACCTTTTGGCTCAAGATCTA
Organism: Nuphar pumila; assembly: GCF_984573655.1. Lineage (NCBI taxonomy): Eukaryota > Viridiplantae > Streptophyta > Magnoliopsida > Nymphaeales > Nymphaeaceae > Nuphar > Nuphar pumila. The sequence continues at coordinate 15,674,592 of NC_143255.1, forward strand.
TGTTTTCAACTAAGCCTTTTGAAATTGTGTATTCGGATGTGTGGGGACCCACACGTGTAGTATCTAAGGGAGGGTTTTCATATTATGTTATTTATATTGATGACTATTCAAGATACAGTTGGATATACTTTCTAAAACATAAGCAAGAAGTCTTTTCCACTTTTAAGAATTTTCATGTAATGATAGAAACCCAATTCAATAGAAAGTTACAAATCTTTAGAATAGATTCAGGGGGTGAATTCCTCTCAAATGAATTTAAAGACTATATAGAGAGTAATGAGATTATTCATCAAAGGTCTTGCTCAAAACTCCTCAACAAAACGACTTAGCCGAATGAAAACATAGACATATTATTGAAACTACAAGGACTCTACTTATTTCTCAAAAGATTCCAAAAAGATTTTGGGCCGAAGCTGCCATGGCCTCTATCTATCTTATAAATCGTCTTCCTTCTAAAAATTTAAGCCAAATATCTTTTTGAAGTTTTATATAAAAAAGAACCCGATTATAACAGATTACAAATCTTTGGTTGCAAATGTTTTGTTGTCACTGATAAATATTATTAGTGTTTATGCACCTCAAGTAGGTTTAGATGATTCCATTAAGCATCAATTTTGGGAAGATTTAGATGGAGTAGTACAAGAGACATCTTATGGAGAAAAGCTTTTCATCGGCGGTGACCTTAATGGACATGTAGGCATTAGTAGGGATGGATTTGAGAATATCCATGGAGGCTATGGTATAGGAGAAAGAAATGAAAGTGGAGAAAGGATTTTAGATTTTTGTTTGTCCTATGATATGATCTTAGCAAACACTTGGTTTAGGAAGAGGGAGTCTCACCTAGTAACATTTAAAAGTGGGGTTAATACGAGTCAGATAGATTTTTTCCTACTTAGAAAGAGAGATAGGGGTTGTTGCATCGATTGTAAGGTTATACCAGGAGAAAGTGTAGCTACACAACATAGAGTCTTAATTTTAGATCTTAGAATTAGACAATGCCGCAAAAGGGATAGACATAGGATAGATCCTAGAATTAAGTGGTGGGCACTGAAAGGAGCTAAACAAGGAATGTTTGTAGAGCAGATAGTTAAGGAAGTTGATTGGTGTCTCGAGGAGGATTCAGAATTAATGTGGAATAAGATAGCGGGTGGTATGAGAAAAGTAGCTAAGGAGGTATTGGGTGAGTCTAAAGGCGGTGCACCACTAGGTAAGGATACATCATGGTGGAACGAGGATGTCAAATTAGCTATTAAGGTTAAAAGAGAGTGTTATAGAAATCTAAGTAAGAGTCGTGATAATGAGAATTTGGAGAAGTATATGATAGCAAAGAAGGAAGCTAAAAAAGTTGTTCGAAACGCGAGGGCTAAGGTATATAAGGAGGTTTATGACAAGTTGGATACCAAAGAAGGCGAGAAGGATATTTATAGGCTTGCAAAGATGAGAGATAGGAAATCGAAGGATTTGGGTATGGTTAGATGTATCAAAGATGAAACGCAAAGGGTTTTAGTCAAAGATGAGGAGATTAAGGAGAGATGGAAAGATTATTTTGATAAGCTATTTAATGATAGTCATGCTCAAGATCTTGGAGACTTCTCCATTCCTTTTCATGAGATAAATCGTGACTTCATGCGCAAGATTCAAAAGAAAGAAATTGCAGAGGCTTTGAAGAAAATGAAATCAAGAAGGGCAGTTGGCCCAGATGGTATACCTATCGAGGCTTGGAAATGCTTGGGAGAGAAAGGTTTAGAATGGTTGACAAATCTTTTTAACTTGATTTGGCGAACAAATAAGATGCCTAATGAGTGGAGGAAGAGTACTTTGGTGCCTTTATATAAGAATAAGGGTGATATACAAGATTGCACAAACTATCGTGGTATAAAACTCATGAGTCATACTATGAAACTTTGGGAGAGGGTGATTGAGTCTAGGTTGAGGAAGGTTGTCATGATATCGGAGAATCAATTTGGTTTTATGCCTGGAAGATCAACTATGGAAGCTATACATCTTCTTAGACAACTTATTGAAAGATATAGAGAGAGGAACAAAGATTTGCATATGGTTTTTATTGATTTAGAGAAGGCATACGATAGAGTACCTAGGGACGTTCTCTGGTGGACAATGATGAAGAGAGGTGTTTCTCTCAAGTACATTAGTATAATTAAAGATATGTATGAAGGAGTAGTAACCAATGTCCGCACTTGTGGAGGGGTGACAACCAATTTTCCGATAACGGTTGGGTTACATCAAGGATCTGCTTTAAGCCCTTTCCTATTTGCGATAGTGATGGATGAGCTTACGAGATCAATTCAAGAAAATGTACCGTGGTGTATGTTGTTTGCTGATGATATTGTTTTGATTGATGAGTCTAGAGCTGGGGTTAATGCTAAGTTAGAATTATGGAGACAGACATTGGAAGCTAGAGGTTTTAAGTTGAGTAAGAGTAAGACTGAATATATGGAATGTCGGTTTAGTAAGCAACGAAGTAGTGATGGGAGTGTAGTGAAGCTTGGTGAGCAAGATATACCGGTGAATGATTATTTCAAATATTTGGGATCCATCATTCAAAAGTATGGAGAAATTGATGGAGATGTAAATCATAGGATAAAGGTTGGGTGGATGAAATGGAAAAGTGCTACTGGAGTGCTGTGCGATCGTAGAATGCCATTGCGGTTGAAGGGAAAGTTTTATAGGACGACTATTAGACCCGCTTTACTATATGGTACGGAATGTTGGGCTGCCAATAGACATCATATTCAAAAAATGAGTGTAGCTGAGATGCGGATGCTTAGATGGATGTGTGGAAATACAATAAAAGATAAGATTCGGAACGAAGAGATACGTAAGAAGGTAGGTGTTGCACCCATTGAAAATAAGATGCGAGAGAATCGTTTACGGTGGTTTGGACATATTCGGCGAAGGCCTAATGATGCTCCAGTTAGAAGGTTGGAGAAATGGGAAAATATATTAGTTAAAAGAGGTCGGGGTAGGCCTAGGAAGACTTGGATGGAGATGATAGGAAAGGATATGAATGCTTTGAACCTCACCGAGGACATGGCGTTGGATAGAAATGATTGGAGGAAAAGGATTCATGTGGAAGACCCAAAATGAATTTCTTTTTTGGTTCATATCGCTGACCCCAATTGTTTTGGGATGAAGGCGTAGTTGTTGTTGTTGTTGTATCCCCTAAAGCCATTCCCTGTGCTTTCTTTGGTTATTCAGAAACATAAAAAGGTTTTAGGTGTTATGACCTTCAGAATGATAATCTGTACGTCTCAAGGAACGTCACTTTTTTAGAAACTGAAAGTGCTTTTGAGAAGGACTCAACCCTTCCCGATAATGCTGATTACTCCTTTTTATTTGAATTACTAAATAAGAATAAAGATTTCTTCAGTGATGATGAGACAAATAATGAGAATGTTGATAATGAAGCTCCTCTATCTGTTTAACCAGTAGAAGCTGTAAATGAACCAATTACATACTCACATAGAAATAGAAATACGTTTAGAAGTGCAATAGAAAGATATAGTGATTTTAGTGAGCCCTCTCAAGATAACAACTTACGAAGAACTGAAAGACCTAAGAGAAACCCTTACAAATTTATATCCTATGAATCTTTTTCCCCAAAACATAGGGCTTGGCTTAGTGCCATTCACTCATACGAAGAACCCAGAAACTTCAAAGAAGCTAAAGAAAGATTAGAATGGGGAGATGCAATGAATAATGAACTTTATGCCCTTAACAGAGCCAAGACTTGGGAATTTTAAAATCTTCCTAAAAGAAAAAAGACAATAGGATGTAGATGGGTCTTTAAGGTTAAGTTCATAAGTGATGAAACTCTTGAAAGATATAAGACCCGGCTAGTAGCTAAAGGTTATAGCCAGGAATATGGTATTGATTATGAATAAATCTTTGCTTCTGTGGCAAAAATGGTCATTATAAGATGTTTGATCACTACTGCATCTATTAAAAAATAAAACATATATCAAATGGATGTTAAAAACGTCTTTCTGAATGGAGACCTAAACGAAGAAGTCTACATTGAGGCCCCTCCTTGGCATGGATATACCAAAGGGTAAAGTTCTTCGTTTTAGAAAAACCTTGTATGATTTAAAGCAAGCTCCAAAAGCTTGGTACGATCGATTTAATGAAGTAATGGTTGAAACTGGATTTAATTCCTGTTATACTGACACTGCTCTCTTTGTCAAAAAGTCTGATGCAGGAATTATAATTTTGTTGTTATATGTTGATGATATGCTAATAACAGGCACTGATATTAAGGAAATAGAAAATATCAAATCCACTCTAAAAGAAAGGTTTGAAATGTCTGACTTAGCGTTTCTGACATACTTTTTGGGTATTGAGGTTGCTTACTCTCATAGAGGTTATTTTTTGTCTCAAACTAAATTGGTTTGCGAGATTCTTGACAGGCCTGACATTACAGATGAAAAGATTTGCGAGACTTTTGAAGTTGTGAGCTAAAAAATGAAGGGATTTCTTTGGAAAATCCTACTCCATATCGGCAGCTTATGGGATCACTTATGTATCTTAGTATCACACAGCCAGACATATCTCATGCCGTGTATACTGTGAGTCAATTTCAGCATGCCTCCACTTCAGTTCTTATGAATGCTGCACTTCGTATTGTCAGATATATAAAGGACACAATAAACAAGGGAGTATTTCTTTCTTCGTCTTCAAACTTAGAATTGATTGCATATACTGACTCTGATTGGGGAGGTGACCCAAATAACCGTCACTCCATCACTGGTTTTTGTATTTTTCTAGGTGAATCACTGATCTCATGGAGATGAAAGAAACAACAGAAGGTGTCTCTTTCATCAACATAAGCATAATATCGAGTCATGACCTCCACGACTATGGAGATTGTGTGGATTCATCAATTGTTGAAGGATATGGGGGTACTAATCCAAGGACCTACAAGACTGTGTTGTGATAATAAAAGTGATATATATTGCTAAAAATCACACTTTTCATGAGCGTACCAAGCACATTGAGATGGATTGCCACTATGTCAGAGAAGCCTACTTGCAGAAAATCATAGACCTTCCTATGTGACTTTAGAATACCAGTTGACAGACTTTTTCACAAAGACGCTGTGTTCCCTCAGATTTCATTTTTTTCTTGGCAAACTTTTGGTCATCACGCCCTAAGTTTGAGGGGGGGGGGTGTTAAATTATATATATATATATATATATATATATATATATATTTGCCCCAGGGGCATTTCTGCCATTTCTCATTTTACGCATATTCACACTTGTGAATGTGCATGTAACTTTTCTTCTTTTTCTTTTTCTTCTTTTCTTTTTTTCCTTTTTCTTTTTCTCTTTTCTTTCTTCCTTTTTCTTTCTTTTCTTTTTACCTTTTTGACTAAAAGTCAAAGGAGGGGTGAGGCGTTGGACCCCCTCCAACGGTTAGAAATCTAACCGTTGGAGGGGCTCCAACATCTAGTAGGAGCCCCTCCTTTTGGTCTCCTCTTGTATTATAAATAGGGGTGTGTCCCCTCTAATTGTATTCATTCTTTTGGGAGCCTTTGTGCTCACCCTTGCTCAATAGATTCAATCTTTTGCATTTCAAGGTTTCTCTTTGTATCTTTGTGTACTTTTTATTCAAGTGTTCTTGGTGTGTCTTTGTACACGTATCCCTTCGTGGAGCTTGTGCTTGTAGTGCACATCTTTGAAGATATTTTTACAAGAATAGCATCTAAATTTACGTCATTGTGAACCAAAATAAAGGAATGGAGGAGATAATAAGGTGAGCCAAGATTTCGTCATATTAAAAGCTGGGAAGATGAACTCTTGAAGTTGTATATAGAAAGACTTAAAGGAACTCAAGATATTCTTTTCTTAGACCAGAAAATAAATGATCTGGTCATCGAAGAGTGGCATGTTTGAGATGAAATTCATTAGCTCAAGGTCCTGAATTGATCAACTGAAGGTAGATGATAGCTAAACTTAATATTTCAATCAGTATGCTTATTATGGAAAGTGTCTCAGCTTCATCAACCATGTCATGATTGAGGGTGCCATTTATGAAGGTTCACAGCTATTACTTGGATGGTTGATTATTTCAAGAAAGCTTTCAGTTACAATGCTTCTGTAGGTGGTAGACTCACAAACTTCCCTTTTGAGAGGATTGAAGAGGTCGATTTAGGTTTTCTGATTAGTGATTTTAATAAGAGATAAGGCTGCTGCATGGTCGTTAGCCAAACAGCTCTGGTGTGGATGGTTTTTCACCAAAACTTATCAGTGATAGAATCATCATTGCCGAGTCAGGAGTTGTAAAAGGAGACAACAAAGGACCAGTGAGGAAGAAAAAAGGAAACTGAGAAACATGAAAAAACTATCAAGTTTAACCTTTCCAGCTATTGGTATTCTATTTGCAACTTCATCCTTGTAAGGTTGTTATATTTGAGACAATGTTGTTTCCAGAATTCCAGTTTGTCTCATGAATTCATGTCCTAGGAAGTAATCTTGTTAAGTTGTGTACTTCAAGATGTTGAAACATGGATATTAAAGCACATTCAGCAATGTTGCTTCGATGTGGCCTTTGTGTGTACTACATGCTCCAAGGACTCTTCATGCACATCAGTAACATGGTAGTCGTGTTTGATTTTCCAGTTCTTGAAGGGATTTTGTGATTATGCTTGTAGATCAGTAACATGCTGGTATCATTTGGGACACTCGAATAGCGTTGAAGCTTAGCGAGGTGCAAGACCCACTCATGAAGCGAGGCGTAAAGCGTAAGCTTCACAAACATATTTAAAAAATTACCAAATAAAAGATAAAAAATGTATCATTTATGTGCCATTTTTTATACTGCAAAAGCAACAAAAGAATTAAGATAGATGTAATATATATGAACAAATTGAAAACATATCAATTTTAATACCCCTTCAAGAAAATCACGATAACTAGTAAGAATCAATATTCTACATATTTGTATAGAGGACACCATAATGCTATATATGATATAGGGGAATTGTTTTTTACTCTCGTGGGTAAGGAACCCCCTGGTGAAAAAATGTAATATTTTCATTTTTTCCAGTTTTTTTGCACATCTAACCCTCTAGATATGATCTACATATTAAGTTTAGTGGAAACAGACCTTTGGATCATGTTTTTCTGACGTATATGTCAGATTTTACGAGGGTTGAAAATCAATGGCATGCAATGTACCACATTTTCAAACCCCAAAAAACATGTTTTTATGTCAAAAAACTATGATTCAAGAGTTGATTCATACTATTTTTACCATGCTGAACAAATCCATGAGGTCAGATTTGGTCAAAACAACCTCTCCCTATGAGTTCTAACCAGAGTTACCGGAAGCGCCTATACAGTTGGGAAGGCATCATTTTTTTGGGAAGCACGCTTCCCTCTTATTTTATTTTATTTTATTATTATTATTTTTCTTCTTTTTTCGCTTCCCCCTCGCTTCCTAGGTCGCTTTTGAGACGGTTCGTGATTCGCTTCTAAGTCGTCCCACGCTTCTGGCTTCCTAAAATTTTGAAAGTGCCTCGCTCCCGCTCCCACTTCCCGTATTGCTTCCCGCTTCCTCGAGTGACAACCATGGTTCTAACTAGGGGTTTCCTTACGCATGAGGGTAGCAAATGCTATCCCTATGATATATGGGCAATAATATATCATATATCATGCACATGAAATACAAATTTACATATTTCAGTAGAGGACAGCATGCAATGAAAAACATACACAAATTACACACACATACAACACATAATTACATATAAAAAATACAATTACACAATACACAGTCACTCATCCACATACAAATGCATAGACAATTTTTACAAACAGAGCACACACACACACTGCATGTTCACCCACACACACATCATATGCACCCATCATAAAACACACTTACTCGTATATGCATGGCATTCATCACACACAGTGACAGGAAAGAAGAAAAAGGAAGAAGAAAGAAAAAAAGGAATGAGAAGAAGAAGAAAGAAAGAAAAGAAATGAAAAAAAAGAAAAAGAAGAAAAGGGAAAAAAGAAAAGAAGAAAGAAAAAAAGGAAAATATGGGAAAAAACAGAAGAACAAAACAAAAAAAAGAACGAGGGCAGAAAAGAAGGAAAAAACAGAAAGAGAAGGTGGAGAGAGAAAAAATCGCTTGTGAAGTGCCGGAATGTTGCCGTCGGTCGCCGGAATGTTGCTGCTGGTTGAAGGGAGGTGGAAGAGGGAAAAGGGGAAGATGGGTTTGCCCTAATCAATCGGAACCCCCTCCCTTTCACGTTTCTTTCTTAAAAAGGTCAAATGAGGCCTTTGACCACATGAGTATGAGGTGCGAAAGCGCGCCTCAAAGTACATGAGGCGCACGCCTCAGCCCCTCTTGCGCTTTCTAGGTGTGCCTCAAGGCATATATGCCTGCGCCTCACTTCGAGGCAGGTTTTTTCCGTCTTGAAGTGTGTTTTTAACAACACTAGTGTGCATGTTCATTTTCAATCTGGTCATGGTTGTTTTGGCCCTGCGCTGATTGGTCTCTGTAGCATCATCAGGTAGAAAGCACTCTGGAACTGCTGTACTGATAGAGGTTTCTAGTAGATTGTCATTTTGCATGTGAAATCATGTCAATTCCAGCCACTGTTTCCATTCTCAGCTTTTGCTTAGTCATTCATGGGATAGATACTCATGATCAGTAGTTTCATACTAAAATAGTCATTCCTGAAATCCCTCTTCTTGAACTTTGTGCATTCAGGTGTGTTTGGGTTCTATGATTGGCTAATAAAATAGCTCTTTGTTTTATAATTTATATTATCTTATCATCAATGACTTCCCTCAATGATGGATTTTTTCATGTTCTTTTGTCGTGCATTTTATCCTTAATAAGAATGCAACCTACTTCAGATTTAAGGCCTAATGCCTTGATTCTGGGGCAGATTGCAGTTTCTTCTCAATTATCTTGTGCTCACAACTTAGAATATCACCAAGGAAAAAGTTTGTAAGTTTTGGAGAAAGAAAAGAAAGGTATTTATGGTACAACAAACTGGTGCCATATCATTTTCACATAGTTGCCTCTCATCTAAACATAGAGTATGTTTCATATAATCCATTGCCTGAGAAGCCCGTGGTGCATGGAGGCAAGCTCTGTCTGAAATGATTTCCTCCACATTGAATTGATTATATGGGATCTCTTCCAGAAATTCCTGTGCCGCCTACTCCTATCTAAGAGCTTTCTTCCATTTGCAGAGACAGAATTTTCGTAGTACAGTTCTTTCTGTTAAAGGTGATTTTTTGTGATTAGTAGCAAGGCTCTCCTCACACTTCCAGTGAAGCGAGCATCTTCCCTTTTGTCTTTTTTCTTTAAACTTGCCATCCATCTGCAAAGTTGGGTTGAACCTGCTCTTTTATTTGCCTGTGCATGCATGTGTATGTGGCTGTCACGAGTCATGTCAACTGATTCTTAAAGTTTTTGCTTTTTCCTTCAAATGTTGGATTTTACTTTTAGGGTCACCACCCGAGAAATGTTTTCATTTTAAATGCCAAACACATGACGAGTGTTGAATCAAGATCATTGAGCGGTGGTATATGCATTCTGGCATGTTGATAATCTTTGATCCAAATGTCTGGCACGAAGGTTGAACAGGAGCCCAAGCTCTCTATGAACATTAGGCATCAATAGTACGTTCCTGTTTGAGTATGTCAAATTCAGAGACTTTAATTTTCCCCTTTGTTATCATTGGGGTAAAGCTCTTCTTGCATTTTTATTGCCTGTTAACACATGCATATTTTCCATTTTGGGTAGGTCAAATTTCAATGCATCTCTTAAGCTCCCTTCTTGTTAGTATTTGGTGGAAGGCTCTTTTGCAGCATGCATGTCAATTCACATGCTTGTTTGTAGGCATAGCATCAAACAGTATAAAAATGACTGATATGCGTATGCAGTTAGCTGTTCCTAATGGATAGACTCGTTTGTATGTTTCAGATCAGTCGTGATTGTCAAGAGTTGGAGCCATCCATTGGTGAGCAGCTGGCTTCTCTTCTTTATCTTGAACCAGACAGCGAACTGATGGTACAAGTGTACTTCATTGCTTGTAGTTGTCACATTGCCTTGGGTTTCTTTTTTTAGTAGCTTCATTTTTGTCCATCGACTACTGGCAATTTGTAGCTTATGTAACACTCGGTATCCTTTCAGGCCATTGCAGTTGCTGCAGAGTCAAAACGTGAAGAGGAGAAGACTAAAGGAGTTAGTCCGGCAGATGGCATGGAAAATCCTGATATTGTCCCGTTCGAGGATAATGAGGAAGAAGAGGAAGAGGAGAGCGATGAAGAAGAAGAGAGTTCAGGCCCTACTCTTGGCATGATGCAAGGTCGAGGAAGGGGGAGAGGAGCCATTTGGCCCCAACTTCCATTGGCTCGTGGAGGAAGGCCAATGGCTGGACTGAATCCCATGGGTTACCCTCCGTTCATGATGGGTGCAGATGCCTTTGGTTATGGAACGGTTCCAACAGATGGGTTTTCAATGCCGGATGTCTTTGGTGTTGCACCTCGTCCGTTTGGCCCTTATGCCACAGCGAGGTTTCCTGGTGACTTCTCAGGTCTGGGTCAGTCATCTGGCATGAACTTCCCTATGGAGGCAGGTGGACCTACATCAGGTATGGTTTTTCATGGTCGGCCGCCACAGGCTGGTGCCATGTTCCATCCCAATGGAGTAGGCATGATGATGAGTGCAGCTCGTGGTTCATTCATGGGCGGGCTGGGCATCCCACCGCGTGTAGGCAGACCGATCAGAATGCCATTTCGCCCACCTCCCCTACCACCTCCTCTTCCACAAGGAAGCAATGGTCAGGGTAGGCGGGAGCAGAAGCGACCGGCAAACGACAGGAACAGTGGCGGCGACAGATATCCACCAGGTCCAGAACAGAGTAGGGCTCCTGATATGGCGAGTCCAGTCAATGGACTCGAACCTGAGCCAAAATATGCGCCACCATCAAGAAGCCAGCATCAGGATGCTTTCGTCATGGGGAATAACTTCAGGCATGATGAGAGCGAGAGTGAAGATGAGGCACCTCGTAGGTCAAGGCATGGTGAAGCCAAGAAGAAGCGGCGGGAATCTGATGGTGGTGACGCATCAGCGGAGCACTGGGACATGCCATCCATGGATCTAAAAAACTAGTTAGGTTAATTTGTTGCTGCCATTTCTTTTTCAGTGAGATCTTGCCAGACCCTTGGACCCTTTGCTCTGGCTCTGGTTTTGTATCTTTAATGATTTATAAATGCTTAGATAAACCATTTGTTTTGGGAGGGTTTTTAGGTGTCTAAGAATTGATTCCAAGATGGGTTTCCTTTTTTTTTTGGATAGTTAGATTTGCTGTAATTTCTTATATTTGTACATACAGGAAATCGCTCTCCCATTCTTGTTGAGATTTCAGAAAATTTTGTAAATTACAGCAGGTGCATCTTATTTCACGTAATTTTTTAATGAATCAACCTTTCTTCTTTATTTGAGTGTACATTCATGACTGTGGCTCTTTGATTACAATTCATTTCTAGCTTTCTGAGATTTGTCTCATTTATTCTTTTGGGCTAACCTCATGATTCAGGAATGATAGCCAGTCTCTATCGGTATAAAGTATTTGGCTTGCAAGAAGTAAGTTTAGAGTTGAAATCTCCTCTCTTATAGCTTTGAAATAATGTATTTATTTTGTAAACGAGTCGCCTTGAGCTTGGTCCAGTAGGTTTAAAGGCTAAATTTTGTTGTTTTCAATTTAAAAAAAAATATATTTTTGTAAATGAGCCAACTCAAGCTCAGCTCATTTAACTCGGGCTTGCAATGAACTTGAGCTCAGCTCGGCTTGCCACAAGAATGAGTAGAGCTTGAACACCCACTGTTCGGTTCGGTTAGCTGGTAAACGGTGGGGCTTGCCACAAGGAGCAGAGCTTTAACACTCTGTTCGGTTCGTTCAGCTGGTGAATGGTCGGGATGCAATTTGCCAACAGGTTAGATCTTTATCCAATTTTTACCTGGCCGAAAAAAAGTTGTTGGGGTTGATATAGACCACAAAAACATGCTTTGTTTTATAAATGGATCTGTTGCAACATAAGTAATTTCAGGTTCAGCTGGATGCAGGTAAGAATTGGATAAATGAATGGGTTCAAACCAGGTTTGACCCAGCTCTGACCTGACCTGTTTTACATATTTTTATAGGAAAACTATGTAATTGACCTTTTTTTTAAAATGGGGATCAAGTGTCAAGCGGGGTTGGAATACATTTGATCTGTAAATTTATCATGTGTTCCAAGTAGGATTTGGATCTAGAATTGTACCCCTCATTAAAAGCCAGAACCAGTATAGGTTCAGCCCATATCCAACCCATTTGCAACCTTTGTTACTGGTGATAATATTAATGCTTATTATCACCTTATCCGAACTGGACTGTATGAGTTCTTGTTGCCCAAGTTCATTGGACCAATGTGTTTCTACTTACTGCGGTGCACAAACACCACCACAAATCTCGGTATAAAAAATCTTGTGGTAATTTAAAAAAGGTTGTGATTTTCTGTGTTTTGTGTGGCAGTACTTTGTAAAGTACTCGGGCCGATCACCTAACCGCGCTTCAGTGTTTGAACATGCCTAGATATCCACTTCCGATGTCAAGAGTAGGGATGTACATGGTTCAGATTAGAGTTGGATGCGACCGATACTAGATCCGATTAATCATGTTGGCTAAACAGTACCTGGTTCGGATTGAACTCGGACGGTGAAAAGTTCAAACTCAATGCAATTTTTTACATGTAATCTGATTCAGTTCTCCATCGAATTCAGATATATTTCAGTTTTGGTAGCAAAAAATCAAAACCATATCTGCATCCTGATTATAATCGGATATGGTTTTGGCTTACCAAATTTGACTAGAAGGAGTCGGATTCGGTCGATCTGATATCGGATAAAATTCAATCCATCAACATCCCTAGTTTGGAGCAAAAATTCAACAATGTATGTAGTTTTTCTCTGAATGACATGAGCCTTAATTGGCCCACGCATCTAGTTTGCAGCCTTTCATATAGTCTGACTGTGAATAATCTACTCAGCCCATGTGTTAAACATGGACTAATATAGGTGCGATTCTGCTCGGCTCTTGCTTGTACCTGATTCAATTCAACTTTGAACCTATCAGCCTATGAAGCCATCTCCGTGCAACCCATTATGGTTAGATAGGGTCAGGGTCTGACAGAAAGTCATCCTTAGATAGGGATGTCAATGGATCAGATTTTATCCAATACTATGACTGAAACTGATTTCATTTGATCGGATTTGGTAAGTTAAAAACATCTTTGATTATAATCAGATGCAAATATAGTTTTGATTTTTTTTCTACCAAATCTGACACATATCTGTCTTTGATGGATGTCCAATCATGAAGATTAACTCAGTATAGACTCCAAGAAAATTAGTTGTAGAGTTCTTTCTAATCTTGGCTGTACTCATCAAAGATCCAATTGCATAAGGAACTTCCCCCCATTAATGTGCTTATTTAAATGAGAATCACAAAAACACAAGCACACACAATATTATGTGGTTAGGTCTGGCAAGACCTACGTCCATGGGTAAATCTCTTTCTTTACTTGACGCAGAAGTGGTTCTCTTCATTTAAATAGGCACATTAATGGGGGGAAGTTCCTTATGTAATTGGATCTTTGATGTGCTGGCTGCATCTGACCCGAATATGAACCGTTTACATCCCAATCCTTAGCATGCCAAAGAATAGGATGAGTTTTAAAATCACATACCAACCTAGGTTTCAAAATGCCTTAATTGGGTCTGCACCTTTAGGGGGGGCAACCTACCCAATAAGTCTGGGTCTGCACCTTTAGGGGGGGCAACCTATCCAATAAGTCCATTACCCTAGAGGGTCAGGCTGAATTCAGCATTAGATATTTAAGCTGGCTTAAACAATTTGAAAATAACCTATAAATGGGGGGTTAGGACCAAGGTACTATGTATTTTGTCATCCAATGATGACCTTTTGGGACTTGCTTGGGGTGCCTGGTTGTTCATGCTGGGACAGGTGTCCAAGTCATTCTATGTGAGTGTTAGAGAGAGTATAGATGTGTTCAGATGCAGTAGAGTTAGAGTGGAAGGCAAGACTAGAAAGAAAGAGAAGAGAAAAAAGAAAAAAAGGAATAATAAAAGAGTGAAAATGAAGTCGGGTGATGAAAAGGACAAGTTGGAGGAGGGTGAGGGAGCTATCAATGAACAACCACTTCGGTCGGTGCCTTGTCGCTTCCTCATTGCTTTTTTCCTTAAAGTTTTGATAAAGGGGGCTCTTAATTAAAAATTATTTATGTCAAAATAAACTAAATTTTATAGTATCTCAAATAACTTGTCCATGCAAAATTTTTTTTTCTCAAATTTACGAATAACTTGACCAAACAGCACATCCACTTGAATCCTTTCTTTGAAGACCAAAACAATTGGTGAACATAAATTCAAGGTTGGCTAAAGGTTGATTTGCTTCATCTCTTAACATGGATTGTTTAACCAATCTGTCTAATTTTTTGTTATATAAACTAAAGTCTTCACCTTAGTGCACTCAATGGATCAGATCAGATCTCAACCAGGATTGGTCAGTCCATCACAGAACCACAAGAAAGATAGAGTTTATGCGACAATTGGAACAGGCAATGAATGGTAAGAACCAGAATCAAAATTTTAGACAGTCAGTGTAGTACTGAGATTAGGACCTTCCCAGATCCGATCCATTAGCCCTTTCAATGCAAATGACCAAACTGCCCCTGGGGTCCTGCACCCTATTTCCAACTCTTTCATGACTCTACCTCGGGCTATGGATCTTTTTCCAAAGAAAGTTGATGAGGGTTAGGAAATGAAGAAACCCTTTTTTGTGGTTAAGAAAAGGGTTGCACCCTCCTGATTGAACAAATTGCATGAGAACTAAATTTCATGGTGACCCTGTGCTGAATCACTTCTCCAAAATGTGGCAGGTTCCTCTTCTTTAAACCATATCCCCTAACAAAACTTCATTTGTCTCAACCAACTTCTTTTTTAGTACTTAAAAAATTCACTTCCATTAGTTCCAACTTCAGAGCAGGTAGACTTTTTTTTTTTAAAGGCAAGTGGGGTTAGGCAGACACCACAGGTTATTATTCAACCTACCAACCACTGGGGTTTTGAACCTGCAACATCCCACCACAAGGAGATGTGCCCTGACAGAACCTACCTGTAGGATTATGTGGCTATAACCCAGCCATTGGGAGGGCCATCCCAATGGTTGTGACTCTCCCAACGGTTGGCCATGTGTTATGCGACAGTTAATACTCTTAAACCATAAAGGAACATAAATTAAGAAAGAATAAAACACTACATAAAACATGGATACATATTCAAGAGACGTCTCTTGAGATTGAAAGGGCATTTCTCCTTTAGGCACAACCAGTCCAACACCCTTTTGATGGAGTATAAATGTGAGGCCAGGGAAGCAGGTTCACATACATATGACATACATAAGAAATACACAAGTTTAGTGATTACAGAAAATCACATCAAAACTACTGAGAAAATTCATAGGACTAGAGGCTGTGATTAAGATCCAGACTCCAGTGCCCTTGGCGCTTTACAGCGTTACTGTGCATTCCCTTCAATCTCTCTGTTTTCTCACTATCTGCTTTCGCTGCACACTCAGAGTCTGACATTGGTATCAGAGCGGGTTTGATAGATCCCTGTCGATGTTCGAAGCAGTTTGTGCATGCGTTGTGAAAGTCGGCCACCATAAAAAAATTGGGGATTTAGCGAAAACGGGTCAATCATTTTTTTTTTGTCAACAAACAGTGAAAAAGAGGAATTCTTGTTTGGTAAAACCGTGGTGTTGGGTACGAATATAAACCCTCGGTGCACCGCTGGTAGTGCATGCGATTGGAGTGTTTTTCGACGGCCCTGTAAAAATCCACTTCTCTGAAAAAAAAAAACAATCAGAAGTGTGATTTAATACAAACAACAACAACTACGCCTTCATCCCAAAACAATTGGATAAAAGTGTGACTTAATACAAAAAAGGAAAAAACTGTGATTGCCAGAAGCTTGTCGAGTACTGTTGGCATATAAGACCAGACTTTTTTGAAATTACAGAAAGGTATATTAACATTTTCGTTTAACTCGAAATATTCAAAAAATTTGTTTCAGGGGTTCTGATTTTTTTTTACTCAGAACAGGCTTTTGACTTTTCTATTTTTACAAAAAAGTGATTCTGCTTTGCAAAAAACCTCTTAAGTATGCTATTTGCTTAGGTTAGCAAAATTTAAATTTTCTGAGCATATTTTTGCATGTGTTATGTTGTATGCCTAAACTAGAGTAGTGACACAAAAGTTTAAATTTATTTAGTTTATAAATTAAATTGTTAGTTGATAAATGCATAATCACTAGTATTTTTCTATTTTAGGCAAAATGGCAAACAAAATAATTATGGTTGAGTTATCAAAAATCAAGAAATTAAATGGCACAAATTTTGGAATAGGGAGGTAAATGAAATACTTGCTAACTCATGATAAAATCAAACCTTCAGTAACTAATATATCTACTAAATAAGAAAAGAAAATCTATAATAAGTTCATTGAGGATGACCAACTCGCTCGAACAACTATCCTCACTTTCATGCTTGATGACCTTATTTGAGTATTCGAGGAGTATGACTCAACCAAGAAAATAATGGAGGCAGTTAAGGTGAAGTATGATATGACTTCAAAAGTTCATACCCAACTTCTCCTGGAGCAGTACAACTCATGCAGGATGAAGGAGTCATACCACGTAGTCGACCATATCAATCATATGCTGGTAATGGTCAAGGATTTGACCATAGTTGAGAATAATGTCTCAGATGCATACCACTATCATCCTAAGTAGAGTGAGGAGACTTTTTTTTGGCTGTTTCTCCAAATAAATATCCAAAAATAATAAAGTGGCATAAAAAAGTATATAAAATAGTTCTTCTATCTAAATGCTTGTTTCTAAGTTTCGATTTTAAACATAAATACATATGGTATAAAAAACAATACAATTCTTCCACCATGAAAATAGCATTTACAACCTCAAAAAGAGTTTATTCGTATTGAAAAAAGCATGCGATGTATTCATAAAAAGTGAACTTTTAAAAAATTTGGATAGTTTCTCGCTTCCAAAACAAGATTCTTTTATTGATATTCACACTGAGAAACCACCCTTAGGATTAGAGACCTAGCCGCGCTGGCTTTGCATGCCGTACTTGTGTGGGCAACGTAAAACTCGGTGGGCTTACACCAAGCCCCCAGGGAGTTTCAAAAGCTTCCCTAACTATGAAAATATTTTCCATTAATTCCATCTATCCTCTGTCAGACTTATTCATAGATCTGGGTCTGTTAATAATTGGTATTTTTTTTATATTTGGGTTGGGAGTTGAGACATTGATGTACCATTATCCAACCCATTTCACTGGAGGGTCATTTTTGACCCCGACAGAGACGGAGATGGGTATTTTCATCATTGAAGAAAAGACAGATAGCCCTAAATGGTCCTGGCCGCATGTGTGATGTACAAACAAACTCGGTGGTCTCTCGAGTTGATCGAGGTGCTCACTCCACTCAAAGTCGAGCAGTAAAAAATGCCCAAAAAAAAGTCACTCCATCATTAAAAATGGTTGTAATTGTCATGAGGCTGAACCAGAAGAGCCTCACCCTAACAAGCTTTTCTTGCAATTAGCTCTCAAGTATGAGCATATGAATAAGGATAAGAAGGGAGAAGTCATGAACACAAGTCACCTATTTTTAATCTTCACACGGTTTTAAGCCTAAGGATAAGGGCCCATTTTTTAAGAAATGCAAAAAGAACTTTAAGGGGAATCATGTAAAAAATAAGAACCATAATGCAACAACAAAAGGTTTTTGCTTTTCCTATAGAAAGTCAGGGTATTTCAAGAAAGATTGCCCAAACAAATCAAGGAAAAAAAATCTAGGAAAATAGGTTGGAGAAAAATGTGAAGTTGTTTGCATAGTATATAAGTCTCTAATCATATATGGTGACCTCCCAAGATGGTGGAGAGACTTATGGGCGACGCAACACATCTCAAATACAAAAGAAGAACTTATAGATTTGGAGTTGAAGCCTGGTGATCACAAGATATATATGAGTAATAGTACCTATAGTGATATGGTCGGAATTGAAACTTATAGGCTTCAATTAGGAGAGACCAATTTGTTATTGACAAATGTAGTGTATGTACCTTTCACGAGAACAAATCTGTTATTTGTAACAGACTTTGTCAAAAAGAGCTTTGAAGTCCATTTTCGTGGTGATATAGTCACATTTGAAAAACATAAAAAAGTAAAGCTCACGGGTCAATATGATATAGACCAAGGTCTCTTTCGTCTTGACGTAACTCCTTCAAAGATTAATGCAATGATTATGTATGAGTATACTGATTGTGCTTTGCATGTTGATGTATATTTGTGGCATTTAAGGTTAGGGCTTGTAAATATTAAAAAAATAAAAAGAATAGTTAGCATAAGGTTACTATCTTCACTCAAACATATAGATTTTAAAAATTATAAATTATGCATATCTGAAAAATGATAAGAAAACATTTTTCTAATGGTAGTAGACTACCTGAACTTTTTATTATGATACATAATGATATACGTGGACCCTTAAGAGTAGAAACACATAAAAGAAAATCAAATTTTATCACATTCATAAATGACTATTCTAGGTATGACTACATTTACCTAATTTCTAGAAAATTCAAAGTTTTAGAAATGTTTAAGGCATATAAACATGTGGTTGAACGATTATTAACAAGAAAAATCTAAATAATTAGATCTGATAGAGGTGATGAATATGATTATGATAAGTTTAAATCTTACTGCAAGATCATAATATAACCTCTCATACAACTATGCCATATACATAAAAAAAAAAGTATAGCAGAGAGAATGAATAAAACCTTAATAGATATAACAAGATTCATGTTGGCACGTAAAAAACTTCCTAAAATTTTTTTGGGAAAAGCCATAAACACTGCCATGTACATTCTCAATAGGGTTCATTCTAAAGTTATAGAGCTTATACCTTATGAGTTGTGGAGTGACATAAAACCAGATTTAAGTTATATACAAAAGTGAGGGTCGCCTGCACATGTGTTGATTTTTACTCAGATGAGGGACAAGTTAGATAACAAGACTATTAGGTGCATCTTTATGGGGTACCCAAAAACATCAAAGGGTTATATATTATACAATTTTTAAAAAAGATTTATAGAAAGCAGGAAAGTAGAATTCTTAAAAAATAAAGAAGACTGATCTTGAGGATGATGGTGTCCTTCTTGATATCATAAATGATTTTATGGTATCTAATTAAAAGTTTGAGTATATTGAACCAATTCTGAATGATCAATTTTCTTCATAACCTATAATTGAGCAGAAAAGGTTGATAACTTCTCCATCTTATCTTAGTGATTACTGTCTTTTTTTTTAGCGAAGAACTATGTTACTTAATTGATTTAAATGAAACTCTTGATAACTTAAGTTTTAACGATGCAATTGTTTTTAATAAATCTAAACATTAGATGTAAGCAATAAAAGATGAGTTAGATTCTATAAAAAAGAATCAAGTTTGAGAACTAACTACTTTGTGAGGAAATTGCAAGACAATTGGTAGTAAGTGGCTTCTTAAAAAAAAACTCAAGGCTGATGAAACTATTAATAAGTTCAAGACGATTAGTTGAAAAAAGTTATTCTCAACGTGAGTGTATAGATTATAAATAAACTTATTCTTTTATGGCAAAATTGGCCTCAATTCGTATTATTTTGACACTGATGACTTATTTTAATTTTGACCTATATCAAATGGATGCGAAAACAACTTTTATGAATGATGAATTAAAAGAAATCATATTTATATAATAACCATATGACTTTAAAATTAAAGGTCAAGAAAATAAAATATATAAGTTGAATAAATCTTTGTATGAGTTCAAGCAGTCAATGTACTTGACATTTCACAAGGCCATAACCAAGTTGGGTTGTGAGGCAAATAATTTAGACCACCATGTATATACCAAGAAAAGTGAGAGTAAGTTTACTATTTTGTCCCTCTACGTTGATGACATACTAACAATAAGAAATGATATAGACATGATAAATAAGACTAGGTCTTAGTTAAGTTCTCGATTTGAAATGAAGGATATGTGTGAAAACTCATATATCCTTAGAATTAAAATTCAAAAAAATAGAAAATCAAGGTTGTTATGTCTAAGTCAAAGAGAAATATTTTGATGATATTCTAAAGAGATTTAGAATAAAAAATATCAAAGCGAATGGTACTCCTGTGGTTAAAGGCCTAAAACTAAGTAAGAATGATTGTTTAAAAGATGAACAAGAAATGTCAGATATTATCTATGCTCAGGCAATTGAAAGCCTAATGTATGCTATACTTTACACTAGACTTGATTTTAAGTTTTGTTGTGAGTTTAGTAAGTAGATACCAAAATGATCTTCGTCTTTTTCATTGAGAATCAATGAAAAGAATCTTTCAGTATCTAAAGAAAACTAAGAAACTCAAGCTATGCTATCAAGCAAATAGACTAAGGCTTGTGTGTTATTCTGATGCAGATTTTGCTGGTGATAAAGATAAAACAAAATTTACCTGTATTTACTTTAGAAGGTGGGGCAGTTGCATGATCATACAAGAAGCAAGGGTGTATGACACAACATACCCAAGAAGCTGAATGTATAACCTGTAGCATGACAATCACATCTGGTGTTTGGATAAATCACTTTCCAAATGATTTGAAATTGAATATTCCAAGAGATTCAGTTCAAATTTAATGTGATAATAAAGTTTCTATTAATTTAATTCATAGATAGCTCTAAGAGTAAGCATATTGAGGTTAAATACTAATATGTTCATGTTTATAAAAAATGAAATAGTAGTTGTTGGTTATGTTCCTTCAAGTGACATGATAATAGATCCTCAAACTAAGACCCAAAATTTTTTCACTAGACTTGTGAGTCAGATGAGACTCAGATATGTCTAATTGCTGATTATATAAGTCCACAATAGATTGCATGAATAATATATAACTTAAGAATGTGTTTCAATGCTAATCTCTAACAAGTGAATATGCTTGAAACACTAGTGGCCCTTTATGGCCAAGTGAAAAATGTAGAATAATGTGATCATAAGTCAGCCATTGTGACAGTTAATATCTTAACTATAAAAAAACATAAATTAAGAAAAAATAAAATACTATAGAAAACATGGTTAGATAGCATGATTCAAGAGAGGTGTATCATGAGATTGAAGGGGCATTTCTCCTTTGAAAACAACCAGCCCAACACCCTTTTGGTGAAGTATAAATGTGAGGCTAGGAAGGTCGGTGGTTCACATACAGAAGAAATACATAAGTTCAGTGATTACAAAAACTCACATCAAAACTAATGAGAAAATCCAAAAGACTAGAGGCTATGATTAAGATCCATTACCCTTGGCGATTTCTAGTGTTACCGTTCATACCCTTTAATCTTTCTCTTTTCTCACTCTCTGCTTCTGCTTCACAAAGTCCAAACACTACCAAACCATGTGGAGCTCCCATTGAAGTAGCTAGACTTATCCAGCTTTACAATTATGCTAAGTCTCATGCTCAATTTTGGAGCTTTGCATCCATATGAAAATACCATTTCCATGTGTTGTCAAAGTATGGATTTTTTTTAAGGTCAAGCTGGGATTAGGCAGACCCTACACAAGTTTAAAACCCAATGATATAGTTGTATAACTGGTAGGGGTGTGCCTAACCCGGCTTGACTTTAGAAAAAAAATACAATTGAAGATGAAATGACTAAAAACATCTTATAAATGTGGTGTTGTTCCGGATGCAGTTTCTTGTCAACACTATTACTGCCAAACAACAAAGAAGATGAGAGCACAGGTGGAAACCATTCAACCACAACGCACCTCCCCTTCAAGCCTCCCAAACTATATAACCTTGTAGTCCATTGAGTTAGACTCCGGTGCCATCCATATCACAAACTTGGCTCGATCCAACGGCCAATTAAAGTTCCATCTTTAGATGCATGATCTCAATGAACTCAAACGAATATTCACTAAGCCAAGCTCAAACCATTTCACTTGGGCGATCTCTTTTTTGAATGAGCGAGCTTGACAATGCAAGGCCTGTTTTGAAGACTTGTTCCACTTCTTGAACCATAATAGGCTCTAAATATGCCAACAAACAAGTCTCAAGCTCGTGAACCCTCCCCTGTTCCCCCCTTCACTTCTTATCAGAGCCCGTTAGACTCGATCTCTCACTGGGGGTTGATTAATGGCCATAAAATCGTTTACTAATGGTGCAAGTTACAACTCTCTAAAATGACCAACGTGTCCCTGTACGGAAGAAGACATGCATGGCATTCACAGAAACTGTGAGGGCATACATGTCACCAGAAAAAGCAGTTTTTTTTTTTTTGCAGATAGAAAAAAGAAGTCTGCTAAATCTCAGACTTCGCAAGGCGAAAAGAAAAAGTGCAATAATTTATTATTTCCTTTTTCTTTTCTTTTTTAAATTCCGCCGAAAAGAAAAATAAGAGAGAGAGAGAGGGTTCAAAAGGGGAGAGAGAGAGAGAGAGAGAGAGAGAGGGAGAGGGAGAGGAGAGGGGAGGGGGAGACGCGTCGATGGCTCTAGAGAGCTACGGTTTCTCTTTCGGTTTTCATCTCTTGGTGGGTTTGCCCTGGTCTTAAGGAGAACCCGGTTTCTTTCCTCCTCCTTTTACCCTCTCTCTCTAGACTATCTCTCTCTCTCTTCTCCGGCATTTTGATGGCGGAAACGTCGGGCATTCAGATGAAAACCCTAGAATCTCTCCCTTATTTATACACCCACGAGTCCTTTCCCTGGCTTCTCTTCCACCATTGAAGGACACCGTCCTACAAAGCAAAAGCAGAGAAGGAAAAAAAAAAAAGCTGCCAAAGCGCCTCTTCTTCCCTTGCAAACAACCCTAGTCACTCAAGGTATCGCTCTCTTCTTTCTCTCTCTACAGCAAGGGTATTTTAGTCATTGTGATATACTTTGGGTTGGTGTTGGTTCGGGGTGGTGGCTTAATGGAGGTTTTTTTGTAGTTGGGGGTCACGTGCGACGTTGTGCAATCAAAGGCTTATTTGACCATTATGCCCCTGAAAAATAGGAAAATGTCGTTGTCGTCCATACCCTGCTTGTGAAATGTACAGGTGAGGGTGGTGCGGTGTTAAAAAGGAGAGGTTTGTGGTATGAGAACCTGTAGACCGTCCATCTTAGAGTTGGTAAGATGGACGGCTAGGGTGCACTCGTTCATGCATTGTGGGGGTCGGCTATCCTAGAGTTTGGAGGGAGGTGGGTTCATGGTCGGCTCTGATGGGTCGAGCCTAGTTTCTGCCCAGCTCCGACTGTTTGTGGCCTAACCTGGTACGGGGTGGGCTGGATTCTATGCATGGTAATCTTGGCCATGCTGTGCCTTAGGCAAAAAATAATGTGAGCCAAGTTGCGTCCTATGCCCAGCTTCGTCTACTTAGCCATATTCCATCATTTTTCCCAAGTTTGATTTTAACGTTATTTTCCAAATGGTGCATTCAGAGTTATTTTCCTTGTTTTATTTTAACTCTGACGTAGATTTTCTATTATCCATTTACATCCATACTTCCAACTTCGAAGAACCTTTAGTTGGTATCTTCATATTTTATTATTTTTCCTTTTTTGTGTTTTTCCCTTTTTCTCGTTGAGAGTAGCAGAAGCCAAATTGTTGTTTTTGCATGTTTACATATATATCCGGTTAAAAAACCTTCCCTTAAATTGTATATTTCTTTTCTTGTTGATTTTTTGGTTTTTTGTGACCACTACTTTTTTCATACGTAGCGTCGTATAGATGTTGGTACACATCAGCATATCAGCCGTTGATCTCGTGCAGGGTGGAAGGTGGATGCCCTTCTCAATGCCAGGGGTGGTTGGCGTGTTATAGGTACACCAACCTATCTGTTGAGCTGTGCCATCAATCTAACAAGATGAACAGTGCACAGTCGTTGTCCTATTACCATATTTTTTGAAGTTTTTCTGTGTTCTGTTTTTTTGTTTTTCTGGTTTGTTTATTTTGCTTTTAGTATCTTGTCGTTTTAGAGCAGGGCAGGTCCACTTGGACAGGTCTCGGGTTCCAATCCCACTATGGGCCAAAGGTTTAGATGGACCGACGCCAAGCCCAACAAACGGGTGGCGGATGATGTGGGCCCACTCAACAGTAATTGTGTCTACCCTAGGACTGTTTGTTGATCGGACCTGTACTGGACCCAATTAGATATGAGCCTGATCCAATGTACCGCCACTTTAGGGTGTCTTTATCAGTAGTCTTAAATATCGGAAATATTTCCGAAATATTGAGTTTTTATCATGTTTTAAAAAGGCAGTACACTCTCAAAAAAGCTAGTTTGAAAGCACGGACATATTTTCACGATATAAATGCTTTATCATTTTACATATATTTTTTTTTGTATATTTATATGGATTTTTTATGATTTTAATTTTTTTATATGCCATTACCTCCTAAAATTTCTTCAAAAAGAAAAAATCATGAGTTTTCCTTCACCAAGAAAATCTCCCATACGGGGGACCATTGTGACAAACGTTTTTATCGGCAAAATCTCGTTTTTCAAGAACTTGCAAGAAATTGAAAATTTTCCATAAATCTTGCATTTTTTTTCAGCAAAATCTCAGCAATAAAAAATACATTTAAAATATATATTTTTATAATAAAAATTATTTAGAAATAAAAATACACAGTTTTTTCATGATAAATTGCCGTTTAAAATGTTAATATTGCGTTTAAATTGCGGTATTTATGTTTTTTTCATAAATCTTGCGATATTTTGAAAATCTCACAAAAATTGCTGTTTTAAACTTTCAGGCAATTTCCCGTCGCGAGATTTTCATAAATCTTGCAATATTTGTCACTATGCCGGGGACTCCGCATGTCTGGCAGGAGCAGTTAGTGTACGTCACCTTGTGTTGGGACATTGCAAGTTCGAATCTCACTGGTATAATTGTATAACTGGTAGGGGTCTGCCTAACCCCAGTTTTCTGTCTTAAAAAAGACCTTCACACCTTAATGGGTATGACCGTAGACTTTTTATCGAAAGGTGAAAGGTTCAAATCCCGTTGGGTAACCCTAGAGTTATTGTTTAAAAAAAAGAAAAGAAAATCTCTCGTACTATGCCTCAGCACGTCTGATAGGGATGACTTGTGACTGTCACCAAAGCTGAAGGGACATCACAAGTTCGAAGCTGGTAGGTTCACACCCTTTGCCGCGAGGCCATGTAATTGCAGGTGTGTCTGCAGCCTTATCGTGGAAGTAACCTGGTTCTTTTCTTTTTTTTGAAAGGCAAGCTGGGGTTAGGCAGATATCTCTTAAGCCCCATGTGACCGAAGGATTCAAACCTGAGCCTTCACCTTGACACACGACCCACTTACCACATGGGATACCACCTCCTATAAGTAACCCGGTCCATGATGAGGGTATTCTCATTATAAATACATGTTAAGAGGTTCGAAATTTTTTTTTTTTTACCTTGGACGCCATTCTTTTCTATGCCTGTTTGTTTGATTCCCATGGAAGGGTGAGAGGCTTTTCATGGAAAGGGGCACAAATTTTTGAAAAATCCTGTCAGCTCAGCCTTTCACAAGGGGGGATGTGTGAAAGGTTTCACACATGAAAAGTAGTAAGTGGTGGGAAAACTAAGGCCTCACTTTTCTATCATGATGATTTGATGTTTGTTTCATTCATGATGAGAATGGAAAAGAAAAGAATAGCTCAGCAGTTTCCCATGAAAGTTGCATGAAACAAACCGGCAGTCCCTGGTATGGTCCAATTTTCACTTGATCTTGCTGAGATGATCCCATATGGGTTATAAGTTATTTGGTGGTCTGAATTTGGTTTATTAGTGTAGATGGTGGAAAATCTGATTTTTGTCAGATTTTTTTTGAGAAAAATATTGGTATTTAAAAAATATAAATATTAAACACTATATAGTAAACATATTGATAGCATAAACAATTAGCAAAAACATACTTTTAACACTATTTTACTGCATTAGAGAATGTTTAAACTGTGATCAAACCTGGTTTTGATGTAATTTGGGTTGAGTCTGGTTGGTATTTTGTGGTCGAGCCCAAAAATTCAGAGTTTGGTCGAGTCAGTATCCCAACAAAAGTCCGATCCATTGACAGTCAAAATTTATCACTTTTACATGATCACACCTTGTCCAGTTGGGGTGCAAACGGATCAGATATAGTAGGATATTTGATCCAAACCTTACATGTTATTTTACAGATACATATCCTTAAAGTAAGATCAGAATGTGCATTTGAATCAAATCTGGATTATTTAGGTGGGATCTAATTCAGACTTGAATCAGAATTTGATCTAATTGCATTTGACATGTAAGAAGCTTGTTTTTAATAAAAAAATTTACCTGACCAAGGATTACCACATATGTTCTGGGTCTAGTTCTAACCTACCTCTTTGAATATTGCATTTGGATTTGCTGTTTGCATTTCAAATTTGGATTTGGCATGATCCTTCCCATATCCAATTTATTTGCGCCCCTATCCCCTAGAACAACAGACCACATAAATCAATAAATTGTAACTAAACAGTATGATGATTCAAGAACACAAAGAGGCACAGAGTTTTTTTTTTCATTTTATTTTTAAAATCTGTCCGTACAGATGTGATCTATGTACTTGATTTTGTAGTGATCAACTCTTGAAGTGGGTTTTTATAAGGTTCGAAAAATCAACGGTCCAAAATTTTTGTAAATTTTTGAGGCTCCAAATATCATATTTTTCATGAAAAACACATGATCAATCGATCATGCCTAACACATTTATGGGGATGGAACTGTGAAACATAATCAAAATAAGGACACGTAAATGATGTAACATCAGCACATAAGTTAGGCATGGGAAGGACAACAGCTTTCAAATCAGGGGCATTTTTGAAGCCTTTCTGCTCAAGGCTATGCCACAGGGGCGCGCTCCCCATGACACGAGCGGACACGTGGACACAGACACAACATACAATTATTTTAAAGAATTTTAAGTATAATTTCAAAAAAAAAAATATTTTTAATATTAAAGTATTAAAAGTTAGTTTTTGGTTGATTAAAAAAAAAAAAAGCAAACTTGTGCGTCATCTTGGTGTCCACGTGTCTTTGTGAAGGCATTTGTGTTGAAACGAACCCTTTTTTAATGTCACCAGCTCAAACATTGCAAGTTGGTCATCTGTATACATGATCTCACAGTCTGTTTTGTGGCTTGGATTAAGCCTCAAATGTGGACCATTGGATCTCAAACATGTGGTGTTGTTGAGAATTGGATTTGTACGGCCCTTGTTTTCTTCATCGTAATGCATGGGTCCCAGCTAATACCTGCACTGCCCATATTAAGGCGATGAGCACCATGCATGTATTAAGTATAGTCAAGCCTCATTGAAGGGTATGTGGGACTTGACCTAGAAGGTTGGTGAGCTCGTTATTAGTAAACCTACACCCACCAACCAGGTGTCTACTAGTTTAAACCTTTTTCCGGTGGCCTTGCAAGTGGTTGGGCTCGGTGCACTTTTATGTTCAATCCATCCTTAAATGGATCCTTGTAAGGTCTAGGACAAGTTCAAACCAGTCTATCATATCAGGTTTGGGGATTTGGCTGGGTATGGTTTGGTATAAAAAATGGTAACCATTATTAATTTTTATACCAACTTGATAAGTAAAAGCTAATAATGTCCTCTTAGTTGGTTAGGTCTAAGCCCTATTATTAAATTTTTTTTTTATGATGAGGAACCCTCGCCGAAGCGCAGAAAACACCGGCTGGAGCCCCACGGCGACTCTGCCTGATATGACCCACCTTTGAAAGCTATGGACACACCTGTGCGCCAATGAGGCTTGGGTCTACATCCTATTATTGTTGTGTCAAGTTTGGTGAAATGTTTTTGTTTTTTCAACAGAGAAAGCTGGGGTACCATTGGGATTCGAACTTGCAACATCCTAACACAAGGGTGACGTGCCCTAACTACTCCTACCAGGCAAGGAGTTGGTTTTGGCGAAATGTTAAACGTGTAAAAACTGTGATATTTTCACGCAACTTTAAATTAAAAAAATATATCATGATATTTGTACCAATAGTTAGCCTCTTTCTAAACCGGGCCCACAAGAATCTGAATGTGGAATATTCCATTTGGAAGGAAGTTCATGAGGATACGAAAGTCGATGTTCGAATCATGTAAGGGCATTAACGGAAATAAGATCCTTTGTAACTCCCTCCAAACGCCGGAGGCGCGCGTTTGGTTTGAATTCAAAAACGGAAAAGACATGAAATTCAGGGATTTGAAAACGAAACCTCTCTTCCGAGGACTTGAAAAATTTCAGCTTCTGTTTTCCTTCTCACTCGCAGAAAGAGAAAACCGATTGAATTCTGAGGGCAGAGATAGGATGGAAGCTTCCGTGGCTCTCCAGCGAGATGAGGAGTCGGAGGAGAGTGCGGCGGACTTCTTTGCTCAGATCGACAGCTTGCTGGACTTCTCCGATGTTGAGGCCGGCATTCCCGACGATGGGAGCGATGGGTCATGGGCTTCCGATGTCTCCGGTGGGATGTGCTCGCAATTGACGACCGGAAGCTCCGATGGGAAGGATTCCGGCGACCTCTGCGTCCCTGTAAGTTCCCCCTCCCCTCTCCTCAAGTGCTCTTATTTTTTGTCCTTTTGGCTGTTGGAAATTCGTTATCATTGTGTTGTGATAGTTTGGTTATTTCATACTAATTTGGGGTTTGTTGGATTTGGATTTCCAAGCATGCGGGAACGAAGCCTATTATGTTTGGATTTGGCGAGGAACCAATTCTGCGGAATTGTTTTCCCAGCACAGGGGCAATTTGTGCTGTTTGGACAGTCCAAACGCTGAGTTAGTTAGCTCCATGGTTGCAAAAGTTTAAAACAGCAATAAAATGGCAGCGATTCTAGTGAGAAAATTGAAAAAGAAGCTTTTGCTTTTATTGGAAAAATAAATAAATTCAAAAAATAGAAAATTATAGTTTAGAAGTTTTAAAAATAAGAAAATAGGTAAAATTAAAGAACCCATTTTTCTGAGATATAGTCAAGAAAAAAAAACATGGTATCACAATGAAATTTCCATGAAAATATCATGATATCTACAAACTATTACTGTATTTTGAACATATAAAATGGACGGGAGCCGCATGCACAAAGCTGAGCTGAATCAACCAGCGGCGCAAAACTGTGCCAACTGAGCTGAGTTTGCACCAGGTCTTCCTGATTCGCTTGCCAGACCTCATATCAGTCCGAGTTGTTCGACTATGAACAGACCATGAATCCATGACTAGGAACCAATTCCTCAATGCTATAGATCCGTTCTTCCAGTTGGCTATTTGGGGTTTCTGGTTACTGTGGTAAAAGCATGATAAGGAGGTGTGCAGTAACTCACTGTTTGGTTCACAGAGTGAAGAAGAGGCAGCTCAGTTGGAATGGCTTTCCATCTTCATTGAGGATTCCTTTTCACGGCCGTCTTCAGAGCTCTCTCTCACCGGAATACCGCCCCCCAAATCGAAACCTGCTGTGTTTCTAACATCCAGCCCAACTTCCGTCCTCGAACCTGCAGTCCCAACATGCCCGAAGTTCTGCGTCCGACCACGAACCAGACGATCCAGACGCCCAGCCACCGCAGTTCCATGGACTTGCCTTCCTATCATTTCCGAGAAGCTATCAGAGGGTTCTTCGGAGAAGTCTGCCGCAAAGAGGAAGTGGCCAGAAAGTGGAAGGAAGTGTACTCATTGCTCCATAGAGATGACCCCTCAGTGGAGAACGGGTCCAATGGGACCAAAGACCTTGTGCAATGCATGTGGGGTCCGATACAAATCCGGCAGGCTGTTGCCGGAGTACCGACCGGCTGCGAGCCCAACTTTCATGCCATGGAAGCACTCGAATTCACATAGGAAGGTGATGGAGATGAGGATCAAGAAGGCAAACATAGGAGAAGATGGTGCTGGTGGTGGCTGGAAGATGAGAAGGTGGTGATGGAGTGGTTTTGTTTCTCATGATGTGTCATTTTTTGTTGTACAAAATCAGTGTTAGAGAGACGATAGAGAGTAGTAGAAATTTTGGTGTTCTCTTCCTTCAGTATTTCCCCTTTAACTAATTTGAATTTTGATGGCTTGTCATGTCCATTCAGTTTTTTGCAAATGCTGGATTGTTGCAAGTGGTGGACCTTAAAAGCAGGAGCTGAGTCAGGAATCTAAACTAGGGTGGGCACAAACCCCTTTATTAGGGAGATTTTTGGGTCATGAAGTGCATATAACAATATGGTCAGGTCGGCTTGGAATTCATATCTGAATTGGCGTAAACAGATGTGGATGGATCCAGGATATGATCTAGTTAAATCTTAATTCATCTTTTACATTTTTACACATGATAACAATGGATTTTACCCAATTTCAGTACATCTTGTACTGCAACACAACTCATAACCAAATCTAGAACCGGCCTCAACGTGATATTCAAATTGGATCTCATTCTGAAACCGGACTAACTCTTCAAACTTCAGACATAGTTTGGAGTCATTCTGATCCAAACTCAAATTTGACTCTTTTTCATCCTAACTTTGGGTTACAGGGAAACAGGGAATTAACTGCCAACAAGTTGGCTTTTATCCAAACTAAACTTGACACTGATCCAGTAATAATCATGTCTCAACCGTAGTCTCAAATTGGTGATGAAAATGGATCGCACCTAACCAAAAGTCTGCATCCAAAACAATGTCCAATTTAAAGCACCCCTACAAGGACTGGCTAGAGCCTAAACAGGGTGCAACTTTGACAGCAATATTCAGTCTGGGTCCAGCTCTAACTAACTATGGGTCATGTGCAAGGTTATGAATACTCAAACCTGGTCCAAGTTTACTAATAGTGGGATATTCACTGCCACAGAGAGAGAGAGAGAGAGAGAGAGAGAGAGAGAGAGAGAGAGAGGCACGTAAAAGATCAGGGTGGGCACTCCTAACCTGAACCCCACCTTATTGGGGGGATTTTTGGGTCAGGGTGGGCACGTACCCACCCTGGCCTCAATGTGGCTCCGCCACTGCTTAAAAGGACAGGTCCGATACCCCAATGGACTTATCAACTTGAGCTTGCAGGATTAGATTCATGAGAATCCCAGTTAGTACTGTACATAGTGTGGATATCTCTGGCATGGATCCCATTTGAGAATTGGGACCATGATCCAATTGGGGTTTGTAAAACAGGGTAACACCCAGATGGGTTCACATAATTGGTTATCCTTCGAGCAAAACTGCCAGTCTTTCTTGGTAGAGTACTTGAGAGAGTCTTGCCCGAGTTGCCAATTTACACATGAAAATGGGGTTATGAAGTTTGCATACACCAGTGACAACTTAGACGATTCAAAAGGAGCCGATTCACGTGTCATTTCAATTAGTTTTTTAAAATATTTTTAAAGGGTTACAAAATTTGTTTAATATTTTTAAATATTTTTATTGTTCAATGAAGGGTCATCTGATGGAAAAAAGTTATCGGTTAACAAACTATTCAAATTGATCAATTTGATTCTTAGGTTTTTTTTAAGAAACCGATTCTAACAACATTGTATGAAAGCAACTCAAGCAAATGCATACCAACGCCTCGTGGTTGGTAGGAGCTGTCAGTGCACGTCTCCTTGTGGTGGGTCATTGCAGGTTCAAAACTCAGTGGTACGTTGAATAGTTACTGGTCGGGGTCTAACTAACCTCAGCTTGCCTTTAAAAAAAAAAACTCGAGCCCATGCACAAATTAGAACTCTTTGAAATGTAATCCTGACATCTTGATCTTTGTTCATTCAAGATGCTAGGTCTTGAGATTGAAATATTATCATTGAAGTGTTGCACATGTTGATAGACATCCCTATTTTTTATTCATTTATGTTTGATTTTTTTTTTCTTCATGACCCTTGTGAATCAGGACCTTTTTCAATTTCATGAAGTGCTTCACATTTCTAGTTTCTTTTGACCTGGATGATTACTCCACCGATGACTGTCAACCTTTTCAAATCCCTGAGAAAATGTGTTGACCAGTGGATCAACGGCACATGCAATGGGTGCGTGCAGAAGACACCAAATGTTTACATACAGCAATATTCAATTGACAACAGCTTGTACATGGAAACCACAGGTTTTTCTTCATCTGGATTCGGAAACTGCATCAGATAGGACATACAGGCGATACCATTGAAAAGAAGAGCAATGACAGTCAAGTACAAGTATAATCAGAGTATTAATATTACAGGAGCTGTGGAGTTTAATGACATTATCTGAACATTAACCCAAAAAGGAAAACTCATTGAAGATCAATGATGAACAGTTCCTTTTTTTGCTGCACTAAAATAAATGACTATATTATAACATCTAGAAAGACAAAAAAAAGAAAAAATACAAACAAAAATTGAAACCAGGGAAGAGCAAAGGAAAAATAAAATACATGTGGCAAAATGGAATAAGAAAATTCTATAACTAGTCGATATGCCTATGTAAACAATGTGACCACATCTCTCCTGTATCCCCTCACCATCAGAAGTCTTGGTACATTCTCAACCAGGAGATCCATGTACTCCATATAGAAATATGAAGGATGGTTCACAGGTGGTGGTGGTAAGCTGACCAGCACCACCGCTGCCATCCTTGAATATCTGAGGATAGTAGAGTTGAGTTTCAATGTGGTATACAGAAACCTGTTCACCTGATTCTCATCAATTAGAAGTGCTGGCCCAGCTTTACCTTCTGTCAACTTCCTCATCTCTGCAACTTGCTCTGTTATCCGCTTCTGAGCTGCCACGAATGCCTCAACCGACTCATCCTCCTTCCTACCCTCGACATGCACTTCTCCCATAGTCACCACAATCACCTCTGCCTGCATTCGAAGATCATAAAGGAATTTCTTCACATCTGCTTTCAACTCCTCCGCCTCTGTGTCTTCTTCAGCTATGCAAAACACCTGAATCTTACAGCTCTCAAAACTCTCTTTAGTTAGCAAGAGTTGCGACAAGAGGAGCATCAAGCCTCCATCCCTTACTATCCAGTAGAGATCAATTGTGCCATACTGTTTCTGATACTCGCCAGGCCATTCATCCAAGCCTTTGACAATCACCACAGCTTTGTTAGCAACTATGCAGTCATTGATGATGCTGACAAAAGTTGCAGGTATTTCCCTAAGGTTTTCTCGACGCCATATCTCAGGATAGCGCATGACAACAATGTTTGGTTTCAGATTGCCGAGGCCCATGGTTTGAACAATACCGCGAAAGCCCTCAGACATGGAGGGGGCAACTATGATCTCAGCCACACCCTCACAGCGTTTGTAGTCAATGTATGTGCTTAGTTGGCGGCATGCCATCTTTGCCTCTTCAGCTTTTTCATAGTAATCACCATCGAGGATGGAAACAAAGATTGACATACCTCGTCCTTTCTTTTTCACGCAGTTGGCAAAGTCTGCTAGCTTGGGATGGCATGGAACATTCTCTGGCAACTTTCCCCAAGGGCGGCAGAAGATTAGGGGGATAGGGTACCAGTTCTTTGGGTGGACCTGATTGGCTGCACATCATAGGATGGGAATTAGAGATGAAGTAAATACGCAACAAAGTAAGGTCAACAAAAAAATACAACAATGAACAACCAAAGAACTGAACATGGATAAATAAGTTATAAAAAAAAATTACAGATAACTAAAACACAATCTTAACATTCAAGCTAATTTCAAAGGTCACTGTGCATGATAAATGCTTTGGATGATAGACAAAAAGGACAAATATTCCATAACGATTAAGTCAACCTAAAAACATATTAACTATGTAATATTGTAATATATTAATTTTTTAAACTTTAACTGTACACACCTTAATACTAGACTAATTTAAAAAATTTCCAAGTAAATATTTAACATTCATTCTTAGGTTTATCCTTTGCTGCATCATATACTCTCTTTTCCTTATTATTAAAGCTGGCGGTGGATGTCTAATTGTTGGTGATTATGGCACATCTTCATCAGACATTTCTTCTTCAGAATCTGGTATGACTTTTGGTATTGGTTGTCCTGTTCTGTTATTATAAGCTAGTAAGCATTTATGCATGAACATTGGTTCGAACCATAGTGACAAAAGTTTAAAAGAGCAAATTATCGGCAGCAAAAAGTCTCAAGAAATAGAAATTTTTTGAAAAAAACTCATTTTTTGGCAAAATATTGAAAATAAACAAATTAAAAAATAAAAATGTTTTATAAAAAATACAAATAAAAATATTTAAAAATAAAAAAACTCATGTTTTTTCATGACAAATAGCTGTTAAAAACATAAATATCATGTTTAAAACATGATATTTATGTTTTTACGAAAAATCATGATATTTTGAAAATATCACAAGAAATTACCGTTTAAAATGTTCAGGTAATTTATCGCAATATTTTCATGATTTTTTCATAAATATTGCGATATTTGTCACACTGGTTTGAACATTAGGAGAGCTACGTTGCTTTATAGCGTTGCCATGACTTGCAAGATATCATTAGAATTTATACATTCCACCATGAATTACGGCTCTACAAAAAGGACACTTCATTCATCTTTTCCTCAGCTCCTTCGCAATATTGCCACACTAGGTTATTTCTGGATCACAGGTCTCTTGCTTCCAATGCCCTCAGCAAAACTAACTCAAAAGCCCAAAACAAATATGTAAGTCATATTAGAAATTTCATAAAAATGACCATATCCCCCACAACAAGAGCTGTGTCCATGTGACATAGACCCCATGTAATTGGGATAAGACGTGATGATGATGATCATGATGATTATTCATAATCACAATTATATTTTTTTTCAAATGTTTTACTTTTTAAGATTATATTATGCATATTTTGTGATTTTTACAATACGTAATGATACAATACCATTTTCCGGCAATTATGGTATGAGACTATGACTTACCATACATATTCTACAACAATGACAATAAACTGTCCCAAAGATGTCCACATATACGAATCTAAGTTGTCTGAAAGATGTTCAACATTTGACAAGTTACCTGGTTTGATCCCTCTGCTTTGCAACTCGGTTATAGGGTAGAACACAAAGCAAGAAAATATCAGAATCAGTCAATTAATGCAGAGGACTAATGTGAAAATTTGGAGTCTTCATCCATACCTACCTCATGTATGACAAACAGCAGTTCAAAGACAAAAGGCATGATGTGAAACACGCATTGCACAATCATGGACAAAACCAAAAGCTTTCATGGTGATAGAGTATAAAACAGGAAATAACCCCAGCTAATGACACCACAGATATTCTGGAAAAGGCTCCCTTGGTATTGTATCTTTACGTATTGTGTTTCACTGTTTCTGATGTAGTTTGTTCTTAAATTAAAACTCTTTAGTTATTCAATCCACCAAGTTAACAAACAATATCATGCACTCATTTCATATTTCATGTACTACTTTTGCATGCTTAGATTTACTAGTGGCTGAAACAGTCTCTTTAGTTATTTAATCCACCGAATTAACAAACAAAATCATGCACTCATTTCATATTTCATTTACTACTTTTGCTTGCTTCGATTTACTAGTGGCTGAAACAGTCTCTGTGTGTGTGTGTGCATGAGTGCAAACACACATATATTCAGGTGCATGTGCATACCCTTTGCTCTTGAAAATTGGGCTTGTTGTCTGTTCCAGTTTCCTTGTCTTTCACAACATAGGTAACAACCTATGTAACACCGACACGCCACCTAGGGTGCTGTATCCGTGTCAACACGGGTACCACCACCAGTCGCAGTGCGGGTATGCCGTGGATCGATCGGGTCCCACACTGTGTCGGGTCGGGTCCAAAAAAGCCTCACTCGTTTCGGTTTCTTTTAAAGATCCCCGACCCTGACTTCCCCTCTTTTTCAGCTTTCTCAGCCCTAACCCCCCTCCCCCGACTTGCTCTTTCTGCCCTAACCCACCTCCCCCGACTTGCTCTCTCTGCCCTAACCCCCCTCCCCGACTTGCTCTCTCTGTCCCTCGCAATGCCGCCTCTCTCACAGTTATTCTTCTCCTCGTAGCGTCTCCCCTCGCAACGTCGCTCATGTAATGAAATGGTGGTCTTCAACAAATGCACAAATAAGCATGACCCTTGAAAGGGTATAAAGGGAAGAACACTTGAAAAATAAATAATACTTTATTCATGAACAAAATGCTTAAGAAGCATGGTTGTATTCATTGAAGGGGTTCACCCCTATATATACAAAACAATGGGAGAGAGAGGAGAGCTCATTTTGAGCTCTCCAAAAAGAGACGTTGGATTCCAACGTCTCTTAATATAGCCGTTGGACTACAATCCAACAACATTTATTATTATAGCTGTTGTACTATAGTCCAACAACATTTATTATAGTTGTTGGACTACAGTCCAAGAGCTACTTGCACAGTCAAGTTCCAACAGGAACTTGACTGGATCAAAATATCTAGTTTCTATTGAACTAGATGCTAAAAAAGAAAATAAAAAAATAGAAAAAGAAAATAATAAAAGAAAATATAATAATATTAAATAATATATATATATATATATTGTAGTTTACATTTTAACACTCCCCTTCAAACTTACGGTACAATGAGCGAAAGTTTGTCTAAGAGGAAGTGAAATCTGGGAGCAGCGAGAGGCTTGGTGAAGAAGTCTGCTAATTGATATTCTGATGTAACATATGGCAGATCAATGGTTCAATGTAAGTATTCCTCTCTGACATAGTGACAGTCCATCTCAATGTGTTTAGTGCGCTCATGGAATGTCCGGTTGCTTGCAATGTAGATCGCACTTTTGTTGTCACAGCACATCTTTGAAGCTTGCGTTGCTTTAGCTCCCATATCTGCTAGCAATCGTCTGAGCCAAACAACCTCCATAGTGGTGGTTGCCATGGCTCTGTATTCAGCTTCGGTGGAGAAAAGAGAGACTTTCTGCTGCTTCTTGCACCTCCACGAAATTAAGGTTTCACCTAAGAACACACAAAAACCAGTAGTTGAGTGTCTATTATTGGGATCACCTCCCCAGTCAGCATCAGTATATGCAATTAAATTTAATGAAGATGAAGCAGACAAGAAGAGTCCTCGTGAAAGAGAGGATTTTAAGTATCTAATAATACGCAAAATCGCTCCCATGTGCACGGAGGTGGGAGCATGCTGAAACTGACTAACTGTATGAACCGCATGAGTTATATTTGCCCTAGTAATGGAAAGATAAGAAAGAGCTCCAACAAGTTGTCTATAAGGAGTAGGATCATCAAGAAGTTCTCCATCATCAATTTTCATTTTAACATTGACAACTTCTGAAGTGTCTACTTTCTTATCATCTGTAATTCCAGACCTGGAAACGATATCAAGAGCAAATTTAGATTGAGATATCAAATACCCCCGAGGGGAATAAGCAACTTCAATGCCTAAAAAATATCTTAATAAACCTAAGTCAGTCATTTCAAAGTGAGTTTTAAGAAGAGATTTGATATTTGCAACTCCCTGTTTGTCGCCTCCGGTGATGATCATATCGTCCACATAGAGAAGAAGAATAATGATGCCTGCATCAGATTTCTTAACAAACAAAGCAGTGTCAGTTAAACAAGATTGAAAACCAATATCAAGCATAACATGACTAAATCGGTCATACCAGGCTTTTGGAGCCTGTTTAAGACCATAAAGAGCTTTACCCTTAGGGATACTAATACCAGGTGGGGCTTCCATGTATACTTCTTCAACGAGATTCCCATTCAGGAAAGCATTTTTGACATCTAATTGAAAGATAGGCCATGTTCTAATGGAGGCCAAGGCTATTAAAGTTCTAACAGTGGTCATACGGGCCACAGGAGCAAATGTTTCTTCATAATCGATGCCATACTCTTGGGCATATCCTTTTGCTACTAAACGGGCCTTATATCTTTCCAGGGTCCCATCACTTTTGGTTTTGACTTTGTATACCCACCTACAACCTATAGGTTTCTTACCCGGAGGAATATCTTGTATCGTCCAAGTATTGGCCTTTTCTAGTGCATCCAATTCTATTTTCATGGCTTCTATCCATTCTATATGATTTTTTGCTTGAGAATAGGATGATGGTTCAACATATGATTGTATTAATGTAATGGCGGCCCTATACGTGGGTGAAAAAGATTCATAAGACACAAATTTTTCTGGAGGTTTAGAGATTCTAGACGTTCTTCTAGGTGGGACTTCAGAGTATTTTTGTAATTCACATGGAAGATTTTGCTCTCTACGTCTTGAATATCGTAGACTAACATCCCTATGGATTTGCTCTTCATTATCATCATTTTCAACAACAATAGGACTTTGATCATTGTCAAGGTCATATCCAACATCACATTCATTGGATTTTGAAGTTAGATCAATTAAAAACGAGTATTCAGTGACATCCTTGGATTTTTCAAATTCAAAGAAGCTTTCTTTTTCCAAAAAAGATACATTTCTTGACACATATAATTTGTCATTTTGAAAATCGAAACACCTGTAGCCTTTTTTATTATCAGCATATCCTAAAAAGGCACATGGGATTGCACGAGGAGAGAGTTTATCATTTCTGTTGGTGAAAACAAAACATTTGCATCCAAAGACTCTTAATCTAGAATAATCTGGAGTTAAATTAACAAGCTTTTCTATTGGAGTTGTATTCTTTAATGAGGAAGATGGCATCCTATTAATGAGGTAGGTGGCAGTTAGGACCGCTTCAGCCCAAAAACTTTTTGGAACTTGATTTGCAATTAGCAATGTCCTAGTAGTTTCCATAATGTGCCGATGTTTGCGTTCGGCTAGGCCATTCTGTTGTGGAGTGTGTGGACATGATCTTTGATGTGTAATACCATGTAAATTGAGATAGTCTTTGAATTCGTTGGACATAAATTCTCCCCCTAATCAGTGCGAAAAACAGAAATATCATTTTGAAACTTATTTTTAACCATTTTATGAAATATTTGGAAGTTAGCAAAGACATCAGATTTATGTTTAAGAAAATAAATCCAAGTATGTCTAGAAAAGTTATCAACAAAAATGACATAATATGTATAACCACCTTTGGAAATAACTGGTGCGGGGCCCCAAACATCCGAATGTATTAACTCAAGTGGTCGTGAGGAAACAAAAGTTCTACTAAGAAATGGTAACCTTTTCATTTTGCCAAGAATGCAGTCTTTACAAGAAAAATTTTCAGAATTACAAAATTTTTCCAAACTTGGAAAATATTGAATTTTAGACATATGAGGATGGCCAAGCCTTTTGTGCCATAAATCCAATTCTAATTTCTGAATATTATAACAAAATGCATTCTTGGGTAATTCCAAAAAGTCCATGTAATAAAGTCCTCCTTCTCTATGGCCTTCCCCAATCAGCTTCCCTGACTGGCGATCCTGTACCCAACAACCATGAGAAGAGAAGGAGATATTACATCCATAATCAGATATTTGCGAGACAGATAAGAGATTCAAATTAAGTTTAGGGATATATCTAACTTCTGGGATAAAAAATATTTTGGATTTTTGAAGATTTTCAAAACATCCTATTCCTTTTACTTCGAGAGATGTGCCATCGGCTGTAAAAACCTTTGACACACTTGAGTCATTTTTAAGACATTCGGATAGACTATTAACATTTGGGGTCATATGAAAAGAAGCACCAGAATCTAAAAGCCAAAGAAAGTTACCTGGACCGGATAAAGATGCAACTGCCGCTCCAGTTGAGGCTTCGGTTGAGGAGGATACCCCTTTGAGAAGAGGTTGAAGGATTTCCATCAATTGAGCCATAGACACAGGTGCATCTTGATCTTTTGACTCAGATTCAACAGATGCAACTCTTTTTTCTTCTCTTCTTTTTAACTTTGGACATTGAGGCCTATAGTGCCCCGGTTCATGACAATGATGACAAATAACTTTTCTTTTATCAAAGTCGCCGTTTTGCCTTCCAAAATGAGGCGGCTTGTAAGTACGAGTATGATTCCCCGGTCTAGATACAACTAAAACGGAGTCATCATCAACTTTTGGAGTACTTTTTCTAAGTCTATTTTCTTCCATAGTGAGCTCTTCTATAGTATCAACAATAGAAGGAATTTTTCCACGATGTAAAAGGGCCGATTTGGTGGATTCAAACTCCGGCCTTAGACCATTCACAAATTGATAGAAATGTTCCATATCGAGTTGTTTTTGGCGAAGCTCGATGTCTTCGGCACAATGCCATTTGGGCTCAAGAAGAGCCAACTCTTCCCAAAGTTCGGACAACTCATTATAATATTCTCGAATAGTTTTATCTTTTTGAGTCATTGTCCGAACTTTATCTTGTAAATTGCATACATGTGCAATATCTTTAAGGGAATACATGTTTTTGAGGTATTCCCAAGCCTT
The DNA here is from genome assembly GCF_984573655.1 of Nuphar pumila. Classification (NCBI taxonomy): domain Eukaryota; kingdom Viridiplantae; phylum Streptophyta; class Magnoliopsida; order Nymphaeales; family Nymphaeaceae; genus Nuphar; species Nuphar pumila. The sequence continues at coordinate 15,715,096 of NC_143255.1, forward strand.
ATTGGCATGCTCAAACTTAGCTAGACTAGAGCATTTTTTAATGTCTATGCTATTGATGAGCCATGACATAATTTTTGCATGCCCTATCCTCCATTCTTTCCATTTCTTTTCATAAGTGGCTAACGCCTTACTCTTCTCTTCTTCCGTTAGAGGAACCTCTTTATCACCCTCTTTCTTGGTAAGAGATAGTTTAGGTTCCAAATCGGAACCATCCAGTATACCCCATAAACCTTTTCCCCAAATGTGGTGCTTCATAATCGAAGCCCACATTACATAGTTAGTATCATTTAGCTTCATAGGAATGATGGTGATCTTATCATTGTCATCCATCTTTTACAAGGGTAAGAGAGGAATAAATAGGAGGAGAGAGAGAAAAAAATAAAAAGAAAAGAAAAAGAGTAGACAAAGGAATAAGAGAGGATACAAAACCAATTTTTTTTGTAGCACAAGTTCGCCTTTCTTCAAACAAATCTTCTTGAGCCAAGAACAAGGTGATGAAACACCTTTTATAAATGTGGCACGGAAATCGAGGCGAAAGCACTTCAAGATCTAAGGATTTCGTAGCTCTGATACCATGTAATGAAATGGTGGTCTTCAACAAATGCACAAATAACTCACAAACAAGTGTCTATTGGAGACACTACAAGCATGACCCTTGAAAGGGTATAAAGGGAAGAACACTTGAAAAATAAATAATACTTTATTCATGAACAAAATGCTTAAGAAGCATGGTTGTATACATTGAAGGGGTTCACCCCTATATATACAAAACAATGGGAGAGAGAGGAGAGCTCATTTTGAGCTCTCCAAAAAGAGACGTTGGATTCCAACGTCTCTTAATATAGCTGTTGGACTACAGTCCAACAACATTTATTATTATAGCTGTTGGACTATAGTCCAACAGCATTTATTATAGCTGTTGGACTACAGTCCAACAGCTACTTGCACAGTCAAGTTCCTGATCAAAATATCTAGTTTCTATTGAACTAGATGCTAAAAAAGAAAATAAAAAAATAGAAAAAGAAAATAATAAAAGAAAATATAATAATATTAAATAATATATATATATATATATATTGCAGTTTACATTTTAACAGCTCAGCCCCTCACAGCGCCGCTGCAATCCTCGCAGTGTCACCCTCTCTGCGCAGGTACTCCCTTCTCTCTGTCCCTCTCTTTGTCTCCCTCTCAACTTGCCTCTCTCATCCGACCACATGCACAACTCCGGAGATCTGGGTTAGCTAAAATAAGAGAGAGAGAGAGAGAGAGAGAGAGAGAGAGAGAGAGGTTTTTCTTTTGGGAGGGGCAGCAAAAGAACCCTGGAATGAGATGACAACCCTGGTCACCAGATATGCCCTTCTGCTTTGTTATTTAAAAAAAGAAAGAAAAAGGACACCTTTTCTCTTTTCCTAATGCACCAGAACACCCTTTATGGAACCCATATATTTCATATTTTCCCTTTTTTTTACTGACATACCCCTTCTATTTTTTATAATTATTAACTAAATGCGTGAACGGACAACAATGTACTGGTTTTCATCGTCTTCTCCATGAAAAGAAGTTAAGTAAGAAGGGTTTAAATATTAACTGTCCATACTTGAAACGGGCAACAATGATATTTATTGAAGCATGGCAATACAAACCATTATCAAAAAATGGTGGACTTTTATTTATTGAGAGGCAATTATTAAATGAGGGGTTTCAAAATTGGGAGAGAACATGACGAAACATTATGCACCACTGGTATTATGTGCATACATTGTGTTTCGTTTCTAGTTGGTGTTTGAATATTTGAGATTTTAGAGGGAGAAAGAGATTGTTATTGAATTTTGATTTTGATTCTTGTTAATTGTTATTGAATTTTCATTCTTTGAATAAAAGTTGTTAGCTTGTTACTAGTTTAGTTGGCCATTAAATGCTAAATTAATTTATGTTTTTATGTTGTTGCCTTGTTAGAATAATGGAACCAATTTATTTTATATATATATATAGATAGATTTTTTTGTTTTAAAGACATATATATAGCAGTGTCCCCGTACCCATACCAGTACCCATGTGACATAGGTAACAACAATAAAAACTGAAATGTACTAATGCTTGATGATTGGATGCTTATTAAATAGTTTCAAGCTGATACCATCCTATCAAGACTAGAAACTAATTATAAAACTAGTTTCTCCACAAAACTGTTAGACTTATTATATGTTACGCCTATGAAATAAATGGCCAAATTCTGAAAGCAAAGGACATTGTCAAGAATATAATAAAATAAACATTGAGAGTTTCATCATTTATCCGTTAGCTGTACCTCCTAATGAACGAAGACTCCGCAAAGCCAGTTGAAAATATGCACTCTTGAAACCATCACCCCAATCTCCAGCTTTTCCTTTTATACTCACATAATAATATATCAAACCCGCAAGGACCAGAGAAACCACCGTGAATGACCAAGATATCAAGAACATGATCACTGTCAAGCAAATACAAGAAACAAGATAGTCAAATTGACATATGAAACACATTTGCAAATACATAACCAATATCTAGCATGTATCCTCGAAAATCAATTGGTACACTTGAAGTCATGGTATTAAATTGTGTTGTTATCATAAGATTTTGACTATTGTAAGAGTAACATTTACCCAGAAATGGCCTATCAATCATTTAGGCATGATAAAAATAACTTTTAAGTGATACGGCAAAAGGAACTATACCTACACAGAGTGATGCTCCAAGAAGAGAGAGACTCCAGTGGTGGTATTTCCATCGAGGGCGCCAGCTTGGAGCATCAAGAAGGTCAAGAAGGAAACAGGATAAGTTCACGCCAGCATAACACAGAAGGAAAAACATGGTTACAGTAGGTGTGATGAGATCAAGATTCCCAATAACAACACATCCAATACAGATAAGGGCAGTGAATAATGTCGCAAGGTGTGGATCACCTCCCTCCACAATCTTGAAATATTTAAGAACTGGAAGGATGTCATCATTAGCAATGGCTGCAAGTAAGTTAGGTGCTCCTGTCAGACTCTGAAGTGCTGCACCTAAAGTTGACAATATTATTCCAATATGAATGATTGCTGGAATTGGCCAAGCGATTGTAGCCGTAAGAAGCCTGTAGTGCAAGTAAACTATGTAATAATTTGCTGACACAGAGCTCAAACACAGACACCATAAATGGCATTTTAAATTTTCACCTAGTTTTGTTAGCAGCTGGACATTAGATGCATGGGCAAACAAGGAATATTAGCTAACCATTGACACCTATCTTCAAGGCACTGCCTTGAGACTTCTGAAGCACATATAAATGGATAAAAAAGGCAATGGTCTCAAGCCTCCAACTAATGCTTGAAGGAGAAAGAGCTATGCCTTTTTGGTCTTAAAGACATGCAATACCCATATATATATCTCAGAACAGTTACAAAAAAAGTTGGATCAAGTTATTTAGACAAATCATAGCATCGAGACCAGTTGGTGCAGAGATGCCATACTTTCTAATAAATTCTAGTAATCTGGAACAAGAAGTCTTTTGTACGCAACAAAATGAAACTAATATGGACTTTTTACAATGTCAAAACAGAGTCTTTATCAGGTATACTCAAAATCATGGAAAGCAAATCGCACTGTAGCAAAAAGGAAAAAAGTGAAAAAGCACCAGTTTGACCATGTATTTGCAAATATCCTCCACAATCCTATCAGATAAACAATACATGTGACAGAAACGCACCTGTTTGTCAGTAGCTCATCCCGCTTAGCCACAGCTCCAAAAAGTAAAACAGAAATCAAATACAAGGTAGATGTTGTAAGTGTAGCAGCTAATGTTCCAATGGGTATAGACTGCTGGGTATCTCTCAGTGATGCAGAACGATTTGACCCAGCCATAATTCCAGTAACCGCAGGAAAGAAAAGACCAACCAATGCACTGAAAACAACAAATAACATCATTAGCTCTCAAACATCATCATTTCCTCATCTGAAGAATCTCCGCACATGGATGCATATATATAATGGGGTTGTCTTTTATATGCATGGGTTTTTAGGCTTCCGGTTGGCAATACAAGTTTGTCAGCTAGTAAATGCCTACAATTTTGTAACATATATGTTCAAAGTGGTATCTACATTATGTTGATGGCGCCTGCAAGAAAAAACAGTGAAGAAAAGAAATAGAAAGATATGAATCAAAGAAGAAGAAGAAGAGGGGGAAGAAGAGAAAAAAAAATCGCTGTCTTTGCTTTTATTTCATTAGGGCACATAAACTTTTACTAAAACACCGTTGAACTTTGTAATATTGATTGTCCACATTATAAAACAGTCAAACTCGTGGTCAAACCCAACAAATGGACAAAATAGACCCTTCATAATACTCACTCAAATTGGATAAAAGATGACATCTATCATTCACAACTTGCTTACAAGTTGCTTTGTTTAATGCCTTTATAAGTACACACTAGTTGATTTCAAGTGTGCACATATACTACCTTCAAAAGTGTTATTCCCAATCTTTTCTCGAATGGAATGGCAATCAGTATCAATATGCATAGTGTGTTCATGAAGCACCTGATCATTGGCATTGTAGCTTGCTGACTTATTATTATATAAGAGAACATTTTCCCCTCATTATTGGCTTTTCTGAGACCTAAAGCAAGGAAGACCTTTGATCATGATAATGAGAGTAAAAGCTTATAGGTTCCAAGTAGTCTTATGTAAGTTAGTATGTACATACTGAAAAAAGTGTGTGTGTGTGTGTGTTTCGGGTCTGGATCTTATACCAGACCCGAGTCCATTCATGTATAGCTTTGTATTTTTTCTTTTATTCTGGGTCTGGATATTATACCAGACCCGAACCCACAATGTACACTCAAATATTAATACAGTCCTTAGGTCACGATTTCAATAACGTGACAGCCGCAGCCTCTTCCTTTTCTATTCCTTTCCATTTCTCTCAACGCAGGCTGAAGAGGAGATTCTAAGATGGTATCAGAGCTTAGATCCACTTAGGGCTTGAAGGGGGTTTCCAAAGGTGCGACCAAGGTTTGAGATCTCTCCATTTCTCGCATTTTCTTCACTTTCGATTTTCTCCATCTCTCTTCTCGTTTCTTTCCTGAAGGATTCACATCTCACGTGAATCCCTAACGTGAATCTCAAAAAAAAAAAAATCTCGTCTCACATGAATCTACTGTGTCGCGTGAAACCCTAAGGTTCACCCATTTTCTTATTCGTCTAGCATATTCAGATCTGATTGCTTTTGCATCAGATCTGGAATATTTCTCCCCTGCGCATCCTTCTGCCATCTGGACTGGAATTAAACCTTTGCTGTTCAGATCTGATATTTAACAGCATCTTTTTAATTTGCTTTCATTTCTACCAAGTGTCTCGTCTTTTTGGCATATTTTCTTCTCGTTGTCACAACTGGTACTCAATTAACAGTTATTTGTCAACGTTATCTTCATCTGTTTTTGACCAGATCTGAAAACACAATTAGTTTTCAACTTTTGTTCAACGTGTGAGGAATCTCAGTTTTCAATTCCTATTGCGTCAATCTCAGTTTTATAAAAAAAGGAGGGAAGGAAGGGAAAATTCAGATCTGATTCTCTTTTGAATCTAACAGTCTCTAATCGCTAGTTCCTCGAAGGTTGCTCAGCCAAAAAAAAAAAGGGTGCGACAAGCTAATTTTTTTTTGCAGCAAACTGGGCACTCCGTGAACACTCGAATATCCTTGTTACATCCTTGTTCAATTCCTCTTCCTCCATGGATTCGCATTCTTCTCAATCGAGTCTCTCTTCAAGTTTCTGTTAAATTATGTATATATAAATATATATATACATATACTTATATATATACATTCGTATATATATAAGTATATATATGTATATATGTATATATATAATAAAAGATAAGATTCGGAACGAGGAGATACGTAAGAAGGTAGGTGTTGCACCCATTGAAAATAAGATGCGAGAGAATCGTTTACGGTGGTTTGGACATATTCGGCGAAGGCCTAATGATGCTCCAGTTAGAAGGTTGGAGAAATGGGAAAATATATTAGTTAAAAGAGGTCGGGGTAGGCCTAGGAAGACTTGGATGGAGATGATAGGAAAGGATATGAATGCTTTGAACCTCACCGAGGACATGGCATTGGATAGAAATGATTGGAGGAAAAGGATTCATGTGGAAGACCCAAAATGAATTTCTTTTTTGGTTCATATCGCTGACCCCAATTGTTTTGGGATGAAGGCGTAGTTGTTGTTGTTGTTGTTGTATATGTATATATACATAATATATCTCTTTTTATTTTTCTGTACAAACCAAAAACCCGATAGGGGTGTTTTGGTAAATCCACATGTACCTTTTCTTTTTTGCTTTTTTGCTTTTTCCCCTTTTTCCTTTTTCTTTTTACTTTTTCAGTTTTTGTTTTAAAGGACCATAAGGGGGCCCACCTAGCTAGTCGTTGGGGCCCCAACAGTCATATTTATGACCATTGGGGCTCCCAACGACTAGAAGGGAGCCCCCTTTATGGTCTTCCTTTAAGCTCTCCTCCTCTATATATAGAGGAGGCTCCCCCTTGTAAATGTATTGGGTTTTCACCCTTCTCTTCCTTTTCTTCAATAATATCCAACTTATGACTTTAAGTCATTTTCTACTTTTGAGAGTTTTGTGTGTGCACATTTAGTGTTTGTGCCCTTGGTTCTAGTGGTCACTCTTAAAGAGTGTTTTTTGCTCTATTGGTGCTTCCGCCTCTTTTCATTACATGGTATCAGAGCTCGGTTGGTGATAGGGCTTTTCTTTGTTATCTTGGAACGTGTGCCTCTCAAATTTTTGAAGAAAGGAAGGATATTTGGTGCCGATGGAACGTGACTCTAAAGTGGAGCTTTCTTTTAAGCTAAATGGGTCCAACTATCTCATGTGGGCCTCCGCTATGAAAAATCATCTAAGAGGTAAGAAACTTTGGGGTTTTGTTATGGGAATTACTCCCGAACCCTCTCTTGTTCTCACCAAAATCGAAAATGAGGTTGAAAAAACTTTAGATGGCGATGAGCGCATCAAAGCTATTAATGACCATCAATCCAAAATTGAGGATTGAGAAAGTAACCATGCCAAAATTTTGGCATGGTTTATGAACAATGTAGACCTTAAAAATTGTGCTAATATTGCCAAATTTAGAAGGGCCAATGAGGCTAGGTTTTTCCTTAAGGGTATGTATACCCAAAAGGATCTTGCTCGACAATTTTTTTGTCAAGAAAAAATCCGTTTTACCAAACAAATGGATATGAGTGTCCGAGACTATTTTAGCTCTCTAACCCCTCTTTGGGATGAACTTGCTCTTCTTGAGCCTAAGTGGGTGGCTCCGGAAGATATTGAGTTAAGAAGGGAACAAATTGAAAAGGAGCACTTTTTTCAATTTCTTCATGGTCTTCGCCCGAAATTTGAACAAGTTAGGGTATCTCTTCTCCATAAAAGCAAAGCTCTACCTATTGAAGACGCCCTTGCCGAAATATGCCAAGAGGAAACTCGACTTGGCTTAAGTGTTAAGAGTGGTGAAGTTTTGGCCGTTACTAGGCCCGGATCAAATGTTAAAGCATATAGACCTCCTCACTTTAACAAAAATAGCAATGGGCCTAGAAAGGGAATAATATGCCATTATTGTAATGAACCGGGGCACATTAGACCGGTTTGTCTCAAACTTAAGGGAAAAGTAGCCGCTGTTGGAGAAAATTCTCCAAAGAAGGAAGAAGAAAGTGTCAAAGAGGGAGATATCAAAGAAACTCTTAATCATATCTCCGAAGTTCTCCAACATCTTCTCAAGACTTCTTCTTCAACTTCCGGAGCCGCCATCGCCTATTCTTCATCACCACCAGGTACGTGGATACTAGACTCTGGTGCTTCTTTTCATATGACATCTCATAAAAACTCTCTTTCAAATGTTTTTTCCGAACCCATATCCTCTTGTGTTTCAACGGCCGATGGAACATCATTGAAAATTGAAAGTATTGAAACACTTGATTTTAAAAACTTTTTCGTTCCTAAAGTAAGAATCGTTCCAAAAATTAATTTAAATCTTTTTTCCGTTTCTCAAATCACCGATCATGGATGCCAAGTCTCTTTCTCACCTAAAGATTGCACCGTGCAGGATCTCCAGTCAGGGAAGCTGATTGGGCAAGGCCATAGAAGAGGTGATCTCTATTTTATGGACTTTTTGACTCTTCCATCTAAGTCATCTTGCAATCTTGTAAAAGACAAAAGTATTGGAATTTGGCATGAGAGACTTGGCTATCCAAATTTTGTAAAAATGTCTCTTTTTCCGTTTTTGAACAATACTTGTAAAGACAATCACATGACTTGTAAAGATTGCATTTTTGGGAAATCTAAAGCTACTCCATTTCCTCAAAGAAGTTACTTTACCACTCGGCCATTTAAACTTGTTTATTCCGATGTGTGGGGACCTTCCCCTATTTTGTCTAAAGGAGGATTTTCGTATTATGTGGTCTTTATTGATGACTTCACTCGATTTACGTGGATTTACTTCCTAAGTCGCAAATCCGAAGTTTTCTCCTTCTTTAAAGAATTTCATCTAATGGTTAAAAATCAATTTTTGGGAAATCTATCTATTCTTAGGTCCGATTCAGGAGGCGAATATATGTCCAATGATTTTCAAAGCTATTTAAAAGAAAATGAAATTTGTCACCAACGCTCTTATCCCAACACTCTGCAACAAAATGGTCTTGCGGAAAGAAAGCATAGACACATAATAGAAACTACAAGAACGTTATTAATTTCAAAAAATATCCCAAAATCCTTTTGGGCTGAAGCGGTTCTAACCTCAACATATCTTATCAATACAACTCATTCATCTTCTTTGAAAATCTTTCTCCATTTGAAAAACTTTACAATATGTCTCCCGATTATAAAAGACTAAGAATTTTTTGATGTAAATGCTTTGTTCTAACTCACAAAAATGATAAACTTTCTCCTAGGGCTATTGAATGTATTTTTTTGGGATACGGTGAAAAACAAAAAGGTTATCGATGTTTTGACATGCTTAAGAACAAACTTTATATCTCAAAAGATGTCACATTCCTTGAAGAGGAAAATGGTTTTTCGCACCAACTAAATGAAAATATTGATTATTCCTTTCTATTTGACTTGTTGCCTCAAGAAAACATCAGAGATGATCATATTGATCCTAGTGAATCCCTTAGCGAAGATCATTTTGAACATCCAAATGATGATCAAAACTTAGAAGAAAATGTTTCAAGTCAAATACAAGTCTAATCTAGAAGAAATGAAAGGAATCCTCCTTGTGCCCTTGAAAAATTCTCTCAAAGTGAGTCAATCGAAGAGACCTCCCAAAGAAAATCAAATCGTATTTCCAAAGTACCAAATAGATTTGTTTCTTATGATTCTTTTTCCCCTAACTTTCGAGCATGCCTACTTGCTCTTCACTCCTTTTATGAACCATCTCATTACAATGATGCTAAACAATATGCTCATTGGAATGAAGCTATGGAACTAAAACTTAATGCTCTTAAAAGGGCGCAAACTTGGGAAATCATTGATCTTCTCATTGGCAAAAAACTCATTGGATGTAGATGGGTTTTTAAAGTAAAAACTAAGAGTGATGGTTCATTGGAAAGGTATAAGGCTAGGTTGGTAGCCAAAGGATATGCCCAAGAGTATAGGGTAGATTATGATGAAACTTTTGCCCTAGTTGCTCGAATGACTAGTGTTTGAGCGCTTATTGTTATAGCCTCGGTTAAAAAATGGTCAATCTTTCAACTTGATGTCAAAAATGTCTTTTTGAATGGTAATTTGAATGAAGAAGTTTATATGGAACCGCCTCCAGGTATGAATTTAAATGGAAAAATTTTGAAATTAAAAAAGGCCTTATATGGACTTAAACAAGCTCCTAAAGCTTGGTATGACATGTTTAGTAATGTATTAATCAATTTAGGTTTTACTTCTTGCTATGCTGACACTGCTCTTTTTGTTAAAAGGACAAGTGACTCCATTATTATGCTTCTGATGTATGTTGATGATATGATCATCACTGGGAATGACAAAAAGGAAGTAAATGATGTTAAGTCTATGTTAAAAGAAACTTTTGATATGTCTGATCTTGGATATTTGAGATATTTCTTAGGAATCGAAGTGGCTTATTCCGCGCGAGGATACATCTTATCTCAAATGAAATTAGCTGCAAAAATTTGTACCAAATCAGGAATATCTGATGAAAAGAAAGTTGAGACTCCCGAAGTTATCAATGCGAAATTGAGACTTGAAGATGGTGTTCTTCTTGAGGATCCAACCCCCTACCGACAATTAATCGGATCCCTCACCTATCTATCCATCACACGTCCAGATATAGCTCATGCGGTTCATGCAGCAAGCCAGTTTCAGCATGCACCTACTTCGATTCATATGGCGGCCGTAATGAGAATTGTGCGATATATCAAAAATACCATCTCCAAGGGGCTCTTCTTATCCTCTTCCTCAACTCTTGAATTGACTGCTTTTACTGATGCTGACTGGGGAGGAAATCCCAATGATCGTATCTCAATTACGGGACTTTGCATTTTTTTAGGTGAATCTCTCATTTCGTGGAGATGCAAGAAGCAGCAGAAGGTCTCACTATCATCTACTGAAGCTGAATATCGGGCTATGGCAATGACAACTATGGAAATCGTATGGCTCAGAAGTCTCCTTGGTGGCATGGGCGTTCCCATTTTCACTCCCACCAAGCTCTGTTGTGATAACAAAAGTGTGATATACATTGCCAGCAATCACACCTTTCATGAGCGGACCAAGCATATCGAAATGGATTGCCATTATGTTCGAGACGAATATCTCAAAGGGACCATCACATTATCATATGTCACTTCAGAATATCAACTGGCTGACTTCTTCACCAAGGCGCTCCCAACTCCACGATTCATGTTTCTTCTTGGCAAACTTTCGGTCTTCTCCCCGTAAAGTTTGAGGGGGCATGTTAAATTATGTATATATAAATATATATATATACATATACTTATATATATACATTCGTATATATATAAGTATATATGTATATATACATAATATATCTCTTTTTATTTTTTTGTACAAACCAAAAACCCGATAGGGGTGTTTTGGTAAATCCACATGTACCTTTTCTTTTTTTCTTTTTCCCCTTTTTCCTTTTTCTTTTTACTTTTTCAGTTTTTGTTTTAAAGGACCATAAGGGGCCCCACCTAGCTAGTCGTTGGGGCCCCAACAGTCATATTTATGACCGTTGGGGCTCCCAACGACTAGAAGGGAGCCCCCTTTATGGTCTTCCTTTAAGCTCTCCTCCTCTATATATAGAGGAGGCTCCCCCTTGTAAATGTATTGGGTTTTCACCCTTCTCTTACTTTTCTTCAATAATATCCAACTTATGACTTTAAGTCATTTTCTACTTTTGAGAGTTTTGTGTGTGCACATTTAGTGTTTGTGCTCTTGGTTCTAGTGGTCACTCTTAACGAGTGTTTTTTGCTCTATTGGTGCTTCCGCCTCTTTTCATTACAGTTTCCTCAATCAAAAAGTTAATCACCTCAAACTTCTTAATTTGGAAAAGACAAATCCTACCTCTTATAAGGAGCCAAGGTCTCTTAGGTCACCTAGATGGAACCACTCCAGTCCCGCTAGAATTTTTTACGAGAGAAGAGAAAGATGATAAAGGGGCGAGTTCAATTGTGTATGTCAAAAATGCAGAATATCTCACCTGGAAAAGGAAAGATCAATCAGTAGTTGCATACATCACTTCTATATTGTCTCAAGAGGTTCTTGTTGCAATCCCCGACAACTGTACAACCCTGCAACTTTGAGAGAAGTTGGTCCAGACGTATTCACAAGTTTCACAGGCGAATATGGTTTTTCTCAAGAGGGAATTTCAGCAGCTGAGAAAAGATTCCATGACCATCATGGAATATCTCAACAAGATGAAGGCTATCACAGATCAACTTGCAATCATAGGATGTGCAGTGAGTAACAGTGATATGGTGCAACAAACTCTCAGTGGATTGGGACCCGACTACAATATGATCGTCACTTCACTATTGTGTCTGCCTACTCTTCCTACTTTTGATGAGTTGCGAGCTAAATTGATTCAGTATGAAATGACTTTGAAGGGATTTTCTGAAGAAACACATGCTCATGTAAATTCCCAAGAAGTTTTTGCCACAGAAGTGACTTATGGTCAAGGATGAGGGCGAGGGGGACAAGGGCGAAATGGACACGGAGGACGTAGATTGCTTCCCACTCTAAATATCTTGACTCACACTCAGGGACAAAGGCCATTCCCCACTTGCTTCCTTTGTAAGCAAAAGGGGGCATATCAAGGCAAATTGTTGGCACAACCCTGAAAATAAAGGAAAGACTCCCAAGACAGAACAAAAAAGAAAGCCCACTAATATCAAAGACAATGGAGAGATTAGAGATCTGTTAATATATGCCCTGTCAGAATTGAAATTAAAGCAGAATGATCAAGGCACATGGTTCATTGATTCAGGGGCAGCAACTCACGTGACTGGTGATGCAGGTAAACTTTCTAAACATATCCCTTATTTTGGCAAAAGTAAAATTGTTACTGGAGACGGATCCTATCATCATGTTTCTCATGTTGGAAAATTTGTCATTCCCATGTGATATTCTACTCTTGAACTTACTTATGTCCTTCATGCTCCAAATATCAAGAAAAATATTGTCTCTGTTTCTAAGCTTGTTAATGATAATCATGCTTCAGTCGAATTCACTCCCTTCTCTGTGTAGGTCAAGGACCTTCGCACGAGGAAAACATTCGTTGAAGGAAAGAGACAAGACAATATGTATGTCTTTGAAGAAGCTCCATGTCATCCCGTCCACCCTATTCATCTGGATTCGAAGCCTTCATTAGAGTCATGTTCATTATCTTCAGGAAATGTTTTAGTATTTCTGAACGTAATAAGCCTTCCTTATGGCATGGTCGATTAGGACATTATGGTAGTCATTTTATTGAAAAACTTGTTTCTAATCATCTCATTCCAAAAGAAAGTTTCAATGTGGATGAGAAAAGTCAGAAGTGTTCCAGTTGTCTTTTATGCAAAAGTCATGTATTGTCTTTCTATTCTATTAATAAGAGAGCTTCAAAGCCTTTTGAGGTAATATGTTCTGATGTATGGGGACCTGCCTCAGCTACCTCTGGATCTGGGAGCAGATACTACCTAATCTTTATTGATAGCTACTCTCGATACAACTGGATATATTTCATAAAAAATAAGTCAGAAAGTTTTCCTTTTGTACCAAAACTTTCTTTCCTTAGTTAAAAATCAATTCTCCGAGTCCATCCAATTCTTCCAATGTGACAGAGGTGGAGAGTTCTAATCTAGTGACTTTATTTCTTTTCTTCAAAATAATGGGATAGGAAGAAGGGTGTCTTGCCTACACACCCCTCAATAAAATGAAATTGCTGAGCGAAAACACAGGCACATCATTGAAAATGCCATGAGTATGCTCTATGATAGCAATCTTTCCATTAATCTGTGGACAAAATCTTTTCATTTTGCCGTACATATGATAAATTGATTGCCTATGGTTGTTCTAGAAAACAAGTCTGCCTATTATTGTCTTTTTGGAGCTCATCATAGTTATCATGATTTGCGTGCTTTCAGATGTGTTTGTTATGTGCATATTGATCGGTCCCTAAGAAACAAGTTTCAGGATAAGGCTCAAAAGTGTAGATTTGTAGGATATGCCGAAGACTACAAAGGATATAGATGTTATGATCTCGTCAACCGACGTATAAGAATCTCAAGAAATGTCATTTTTGATAAACACAATTTTGATCACAAAACTGGCACAACGGATATGCCCTCTACCACCACCGAAGTTTATCATCCTTGGCTGAATTCAAAACTTTTTGCTAGTTCCAATGAAGTTTGCTCTCCAGATTGTGGACAACAGGAAGAAGAAATGTCTGAGACTATTGGCACATCGAGATTACAGGATGGGGAAGAAATTTCATCTTTACCGAGCAGATACAAGGGCATTTGCTATTCTAGACAGAGAACGATAGCGCCAAATCTTTCAAATGACACCTCAGTAGCTGCACCTACTTCCTCTCATACTCTTGAGGTCAGAAGATCCAATCGCATGCGACATCCTATTGATAGGTGGGTCAGCTATAACAGTTTCTCCTTGGACTTTCAGCTCTTCTTAACTGCTTTGAATAAGGAAGATGAACCTATCATGTACTATCAAGCAACTACTTCTACCAAATGGGTAGAAGCCATGAATGATGAAATGCAAGCCTTACATGAATGTGGAACCTGGGAAATCGTCTTCAGACGACCTGACAAAAATGTTGTTGGATGTAAATGGGTCTACAAAATAAAGTATAAAGCAGATGGAACCATTGAATGATATAAGGCGAAACTGGTTGCAAAAGGATTCACTCAAGAAACAGGACAAGACTATGATGAGACTTTCAGACCAGTGGTGAGAATAGGAACAATTCGAGTTGTTCTTTCACTGGCCGTTGGATGGAAGCTGAGTCAGCTTGATGTTAAGAATGCCTTCTTACATGGGGATTTGAAGGAGGAAGTCTACATGGAACAACCCCCTGGATATCAAGAGCAAAATTGTAAAACACGTGTGTGCAGGCTAAAAAGAGCTATCTATGGCCTAAAACAAGCATCTCGCACTTGGTTTGACAGCTTTTCCCTTGAGATTTAGAAGCATGGATTCTCACGCTCCTTACTGGATCACTCATTTATTTTTAGAAGTCAGAATGTGATCACTCTATTGTTAATTTATGTTGATGATATAGTTATCACAGGAAACTCTGAGGATAACATCAAAGAAGTAAAAGACTTATTAGGACAGAGGTTCAAAATAAAAGATCTCGGAGTCTTGCGCTATTTTCTTGGCGTAGAAGTCAATAGCCAGGCTCATGCCTTGACTCTCACTCAGCACAAGTATACGATAGATGTTCTCATCAAGGCAGGTAGGTATGAAAGATTGCAAACCTTTAGCAACTCCTAGTGTGCTCCACCAAAAATTAAGTACTCATGATGGAGACCTGTATGAGGATCCCACCAGATCCCGCAGTCTAATAGGAATGTTGCAGTATCTCACATTTACTCGACTTGATATTGTTTATTCAGTCAATCAAGTGTCTCAATTTATGCATGCACCACGTACTGGACATATGGAGACAGTTAAGAGGATACTCAGATATCTGAAAGGGACCATTGAAGATGACTTGGTATATTCTCCAGAGTTGTCTGGTAAGAATGTGCGTGAACTTACTGTATATTGTGATGCAGACTGGGCAGAAGATCCTGATGAGCGAAGGTCTACGTCGGGATATTGTGTTTTTATTGGGATAAACCTAGTCTCTTGGAGTAGTAGAAAACAAAAGGTTGTTGCTAGATCAAGCACTGAAGCTGAGTATAGATCCATGGCTACCGCTACTGCTGAAGTCACATGGGTCAGGCATTTGCTAACTGAAGTGGGAGAAACGATCTCTCTGTCAACCTTGTTGTGTGACAATCAAAGTGCTCTCAATATGTCATTCAATCCAGTACACCACAGTCGCGCTAAGCATATTGAGATCGACCAACATTTTGTGAGACAAAAGGTTGAAGAAAAAGAGATTGAGCTTGAATTTGTTAACACCGAAAGACAAGTTGCAGACATTTTTACCAAGGGCTTGACAAAAGATCATTTTTGGATGCTTAAAGGCAAGTTGTCCATGGTTCAGAACCATGATCAACTTGAGAGGGGGTGAAAAAAGTGTGTGTGTGTTTCGAGTCTGGATCTTATACCAGACCTGAGTCCATTCATGTATAGCTTTGTATTTTTTCTTTTATTCCAGGTCTGGATATTATACCAGACCCGAACCCACAATGTACACTCAAATATTAATAGAGTTCTTAGGTCACAACTTCATTATTGAAATCGTGACAGCCACAACCTCCTCCTCTTCTATTCCTTTCCATTTCTCTCAACGCAGGCTGAAGAGGAGATTCTAAGACATACCTTATAAAGAAAGGAGCATACTAGTCATTTTAAACTTTCAAGTCTTGTAAGACTGACACTGTTATGTTTGTTAAGCACTCTGATGCAGGTGTTGTTATTTTTCTTCTCTACGTTGATGATATGATCATTACTGAAGAAAAAAAACATGAAGTTAATTATATAAAACATGTTTTGAAACAAAGTTTTAAAATGATTGATCTAGGGTTCCTTAGATATTTTCTAAGGATTGAGGTAGCATATTTTGCTCGTGGTTATTTTCTAACTCGATCCAAGTTTACCATTGAGATTATTGATGAGTTTAACATTTTAGATGAAAAGAGGATGGATATTCATGAAGTTATCAACGCAAAAATGAAAATCAATGATGGGACACCCCTTGAAGACCCCACTCCATATCGACCGATGATTGGGGCCCTTACCTATTAAACGATCACCTACAGCAAGTCATTTTCAACATTCTCCTACAACTGTGCACATCATTAGATATTTACATAATTTCGTCTGTAAAGGAATTTTTGTCTTCCACTTTCCCACTTGAATTAATTGCATATAATGATTCTAACTAACGAGGAGACCTTAATGATAGACATTGAGCTGATATATATATATATATATATATATATATATATATATATATATAAAGTTCGTAACCTTATATGACCTTTCTTGTAAACCTTTTGTTTTTGGAATGTAATGATATTTTATTTTAAGTTTTGATTAGTGGCATTTGTGATAAATTGATAATTAGATTTAGCAGTGAAGACTCAAGACTCAGTGTGGTGGTTTTGTGAGATTGCCAACGATTTTGGGCAGCGTAATGTGTTGAGATGCATATTTTGTCATGCATTGATTAACGGAGGTGCACATCGCATGAAACAACACATTGTTCAAGAAGGTGGCGAGCCAATCCTAACCCAGCCTTGACCCAACCAGTTGACATCCCTACCCAAGGTTGCCAGACTAGGAGTCCGAAGCGGGAAACGATACGAAAAGCAGAAGTGAGAAGCGATGCATTTTAAAATGTATAGGAAGCATGATGCGAGGAATAAAAAAAGCAATATAAGAATAGAGTGAGAATCAAAATTGAACACAAAAAGTAAAATAAAAGTAAATATTCTTAAATTTCATGATTTTTTACTGTAAAATTTTAATTTTTAACAAAATCTAAAAATGATGATTGACAATTTAGAGAAAGCGCATGAAAGTGAGTGAGAAGCATGAGAGGAAGCACATAAAAAACATGAAAGGTAGAGTGAGAAAACATATAAAAAGATTAGATGAAGCGTGTGAAAAGCATAGGAGAAGCATGGGAGAATCTAGATTCCTATCAAGTTTCAGAAGTGAGGAGTATCATGCTTCCGAAGCGAGTTTCCGGGAAGCAGGCTTCCCACTTATCTAAGAAGCTTCCGGTAACTCTGGCCCTACCTATGAATAGCAAGAAACCAAAGAACTTCCCTACTAAATATTGGGATGTTCTACAGACTAGCTTAGCATGTCTCAACCTTTGAACCCATGTATGACAGATACTTGTATCAATGTCCAAGTGGCATAAACAATCAGTGACAAGTAGAGAAAGCAAATGATAGTATTAAAGCTACGAAATTACAGTGACCACTATCAACATGCAACTCAAGATCTCACAGAACAATAAATATCAGTGTTTCATCAACCAAAGAGAGAAAAGGCAATCTAGACATACGTTTGTAAAGGAATCACATGCTTAGAAGCAAAAGTGCAACTTCAGGAGTTACTACATGCCCACATGGTGCTTACTTAAAGTTCCAGTAGATTGGCCCATCAATTTGAGGTATTCCAGCACTGTTTGTCCGTTGATAATCTGAGCTCCAATTTTCTTTGAATGTGTGCAAACTCAACCCGGTGATTATTTCTGGATAAAGGCACCAAGAAAAACTTTCATGAAGATGATTTAGGAAAGTATGCAAGGTAAAAGTTGAAAACTAAGAAAAGGATGAAAATAACAGTGAAAGACCCACCTGGTGCACCATGCTTTGGAGCTGAAAAAATTCCAATAAAAATGCAGAACAACGAGAATAGAACAGGGATGAGAAAGGCAGGAGCAACCCGATTGATGATTTTCACGCCCCCAAATACAATAAAACAAAGGAGGATGGTCACAATGACTCCATAGAGTTGGAGATCATGTAAACTTGGACTGTGAACAATTTCTGTTGCATTTTTTCCAGCTGTAGCATTTATACTTGTTACACTCTCTGCGTTCAAAACACCAGAAACAAGAAGGCAAGTTTTCATAAACTAATCATAATGCATTTAAAGATTGGGCAGGTCAAATCAGAACTGCTGAATAGGAGCAAGCTACAGAAAATAAGTTTTATAGGTAGACACGAAGCACAATGCAATCAAGGTAATCAAACACATGTAACTCAGGAAGAATGAGTTACAAAAGAAGTATGCTGTAGCATTTATACTTGTTACACTCTCTGCGTTCAAAACACCAGAAACAAGAAGGCAAGTTTTCGTAAACTAATCATAATGCATTTAAAGATTGGGCAGGTCAAATCAGAACTGCTGAATAGGAGCAAGCTACAGAAAATTTGTTTTATAGGTAGACACGAAGCACAATGCAAATCAAGGTAATCAAACACATGTAACTCAGGAAGAATGAGTTACAAAAGAAGTATGCTTTCTGAGGAATACACAAAAAAGAACAGAGAAAGCAATACAGATGTATTCGATATTAAAAAATTTATGCAAATACAGCATCATAGTTTGCAATAAACTAAAGGATTACCTTTAAAGATTCCAGCAGCAGGCACTGCATCTAGAAATGTCTCAACAGCCCCCAATACATATCTATATCCGAAGAGAGAGAGAGTCAGTATAAAGTAATAAACAACTCTTTCATACGGAAAAAATTTGGAGCAATGCTTGCTGACGTTTTAGAGTAGCAAAATCTTAGTTTTTTAATGCTTTGTTAGTGAATTAGATGACTTATTGCATTTCAAAATTAAGATTGCCGTGAATCGAGATCATTAAAATGAGGAAACTGCAAGACATGTATACAAGTAGAAATTAACATACCAATTAACAGAACGGCAACAAACTACAGTCTTCATGTAAATTTGAACACATACAAGGTTTTTCTGTATACAAGCATGAAATTCTAAATATCATAAAGAGATGGTTGGAGAATGATTGTGTTGCAAGTCTAGGATCACAATCTGACCTGATACTCGATAGGCAATGATGATATTTGGATTCAGTTTAGATGGAGCTGATCAGGCTAGGATCACAATATGACCTGATGCTCAAGAGGCAATGATGATATTTGGATTCAGTTTAGTTGGAGCTGATCCGTATGTGCTTTTAAAATATTAAAAACATAGATGCAAGCTGGTCTAGATTGAGTGAGAATGCAGTGACAATTGGAAGGAAAATGAAGGATTCTTTGGTATAGTTAGTGGATTGGTAGATGGATTAAGGATCTAGTTGAGATGAATGGATCAATGTGAATCTCTAGCATCTAGGCAAGCTAAACACTAGAGCCCAATCCTTAGCCAACTAGAATTCTCTGGATAACTAGGGCCTATCCTTCACTAGAAAACTAGAGAAAGGCCTAAGAGATTCAAAAGAGCTCTCCAAGAGAATCCTATTCCAAAAAATGCAAAATTGTAATCATTTTACATATTTATAGATCCATCTAGGTCTCTCACCTCTTTAGCTTCCTCTAGAAGTCTTTATGGCTATATCACATGGACACTTCACTTAGCATGTGTATCCCGTACACGATACAACAATTGGACACTTCACAGATACGACATGATACTTCATGGGCACAGTCCAACCATTTTCACACAGTCAACATTGTGTCATTAACTTTATCTATTTTATTTTATGATCTTATTTACTTATTTCATATTCACTTGAATTCTGTTTCTTTTAAAATTTGTTATCAATTACATTACATTTCAATTTCAAATTACTTGCATTATTTGATATTCGTAATTATTGCGATTTAGAATTGTTGTTTTATACATACACATACATACATCTATGTGTGTGTACGTGATATACCCAAATTACCCTCCATATGGACTATGGACCTTAGTACAAACAAAGAGACCCAAACCCAATACAAGTGGACCAATCTAAATGGATCTAAATGCAGCTCGATCACAAGTCTTGTAGGTATTCAGCCTAAGATTGAGATCAGATGGGGTGCTATCAGCAGTAATCTTTACATGTTCAGAATCTGATCATATAATGACTGGTCCAATCCAAATCTGATCCAGTTAAAATCTCATGATCCAAACAATTCTTTGGTCCAACATATTGAATGACAGTAAGAACTGGAAATGGCAATTTTCAACGGCCAGGATTAGGGGAGATACAGAACATCCATAACACAAAATATATGATCTTCTGAAAGATATATTTTTGAAGACAACTATATGATAGCAAAATAAGGGAATAGATAAATTGAAGGATTGAAGAATCTTCGCAGAACAGAAAACAAATAACAAAAAATTACAAATGTAGATAATTTGCCACAAAAATGTGCAACTAATAAGTGCATGATGACAAGCTTACCAACAATTTCATAGAAACTTATCATACCATCTAAATAAATGCCATGTAACTTGTGTTATATACGTGTTCATTTCTAAGTTACAAGGATTTTTCAAACAGGCTGGACCAACTCCAAATAGTCAACACAACATGTTGCACCCCACAGTATCTTCAATGTCTGTCAATGATATCCTATGTCAGTTCAATCAATGTTATGCCTACCAAATATCTAAATCTGGATGACGATGTTCTACTGTCTAAGATGCATAAAATTACCAATGGAGGA
The DNA here is from genome assembly GCF_984573655.1 of Nuphar pumila. NCBI lineage: Eukaryota > Viridiplantae > Streptophyta > Magnoliopsida > Nymphaeales > Nymphaeaceae > Nuphar > Nuphar pumila. The sequence goes on from NC_143255.1 coordinate 15,735,959, forward strand.
AAGTAACTATTCACTTGTAAAGTGCAACCTTGATGAGTTAGTAGAAACTTTACTCCAGTCGTATAACAATCACTATTGCATCTCTTTTGCTGTTACCAGCATGGTTGGCATTCTCGGGACTCAGTACCAGATCGGCCACAAAACAACTCAGTGACTTGGGTGAGTCAAGAAAATTTATTTAATTTATTAAAAATAAATAATAAGTATATAATTTATGATACAAAAATAAAAAAAATAACATATTAGGTGTGATTTATTATATATAGTAATAAACATAACTTAAAAAATTATATATATATATATATCAAAAATATTTTTAAAATATTAAAAAATGGCATTTTTGCTATTTGAAATTGAAAAATAGCTAAGACTCGGCCGAGTCAAAATGTGACTTGGCCAAGTTTGGTCCTAACCGAGTTATACTACTTTTTAAACTCGGTTAGGTCCCGATCCGAAACAACTCGGACGAGTCAAGAGTTGACTCATCGAGTTTGCCAACTAAGGTTACCAGTGAACCATTTTCGGTAATTTACAGACAGCAAGAACATGAAAAACCAACAAAAGTACATTCTAAAAAAACTCATGGTTCAGGGAGCAGGAAAACAATGAAATTGAATTGGTTAGCATGTCTAGCAAATTCTTACTTCACAATGTCATTAACAGGATGCAGATATACAATTCTTATGTGGACGCAATAACTGAATAACATTAAATTGATATGTCAATCATTTCTGAGTATTAAAATTCTGAGAAGTGCCCCCTAATGGTGCTTGTAGAATAGTTTTAGAGAAGCTTACAGAGCACCAGCAACAGCATTCCCGAGGAAGAAACATAAGCCAATGCTAACACCAACCTCTGGGCCAAGAGCCCGGCCAATGAGATAATATGGCCCACCACCCTACAATTGTATAGGGAAGTGCATAAGAGGATAGAAACTGAATGAAGCAAGCATAAAGCATAGAAACCACAAAAGTAACAGAATAAGAAAAGCAGATCCCACAGCTGCACACCATATTAACACAGGAAATACATATCACCATATTAACACATGCAAGATACATGTATAAACAGGCATACACATTGATACATACATATATGCATCTGATTATATATGTGTCTATGTAGTTACATATGTGTGCAGGTGTACATGTGCATAAGCACATGCAGACATACAGCATATACATTTAAAAAAAACATAGATATTTTTTAACAAAATTTCATTTATCGAATTCGGGTTGTTGATACAAATGGCCATCTGGTGACCCAATCATCACCCAGATCCAATCCTGATATGGGATATTATTGATCAAGTGGATTAGGAAGGACATGAATTCAACATGTCAGAACCCTCTTTGAGTGTCCCATGGTCACCTTTAATATCCTAGTATGGCCTGGGTGAATCAAGAGACACATTTTATCTATAGCCATATCTCAAAGTATCACACTACACTCTTCACATCTAAGAGTTTTAAGCACATGCCTAATATCTCCCCTTCTGGGTAATTTAGAATACACGAACTGAAAGGCAGGCGACTACAGGGAAATAATGACTGCTGAATATTGTTCTTTGGGTCAATTAATCAAAAGAACTGCCACAAAGGGCACAAGAAATATGACCACACATGTTGCACTGCTGCGCAACTCATGTTGCACAACTTTTCTTAAAGGATTTGCAAGATAAGGATTACAAAGAAAGAAATAAATGGGACATAGGAGGTGAACCAGAGGCGCATGTCCTAATAAGTTAGACAATTTACAGATGAATAAATTTTGGGAGCCAAGTAAACACAAAGATACTAGTTCGGCCAGGCCAAAGAGGAAAGAAACGAAAAAAGAAAAAGAAGATTTTGCAGAACCTTAATTAAGATGACTTCAAGACTGCAAGTTTTTTGTTCAAACCATCTCATGCGCTGTTCTGACCTGCTCACCATCTGCACTTCAACCACTCTCTCCAGTTTTTCAGACATGATACCTAATCCACTTGCCTAAGATGAGATATTTTATAAACTAATCTAATATCCAACTTATGAGTTATATGGTCAAGAGGCAGCTAGCAGAAGGTTCAACCACTTCATAACACCAAAAAGATGAGAAACCATTTACCACTGCTCAGTTGACAAAATAACAGATTGTAAGCAACCCCAAACCTGCAATTCATGCAAAGTTTGGTTTACTTGACCTTGATCCCCGGAAATGCAGAAAATCTCACTCTAGAATTTGGTCCTATGCCCAAAATAGGTCCATAGGGGTCCAATCATCCCTCTCTTGCCTGTATCTACAAGCCAAGAACTGAAAATGAGGAACTTAAATCATTTTCAATGCATGAAAATATTAGGATTCATATAATAGCTTTGTAATACAATGCCTCCTTGCAAACTCACAACACTTTTGTAGGTTACCCATTGTTAGTTATTCTTCCTCTTACCATCATCAATCAAGCAAAAAACTTTGCTGTAGGACCCATCTCTGAATAGCCTTAAATAAAGAATTGTTAATCAACAGATCAAGAATCGGGCCATGTAGCACCCATTTTGCATGGACAGCCACCATATAGCTCCCTTGGGCACATGATCATCATGTAGATCATATAAGCTCCAACTACATCACAAATTCCGCCTCTGAAAGCTCTATTCACTAGCCCATAATCTTATCAATTCTTTTCTTTTTTCTTGACAAGTAAACCATTTATTAAGAATCAAATTTAATGGCAAGGCATCACCAAAAAAAAAAGTTATAAATATGTCAGACTATGGATCATGAGAGTTCAAAATAAAACCTGCCAAGGAGAAAAGAGATGGGTAACTACTTCCAATTATATCCTCTTCAAATCAAGTCCGAGAGAAAAATTGATCTTATATGTAGAATAAACAAAGTGCATCATAGTAAGATGTATGTGACTTCCATAGACCAGATGCCTCTTCTGTCATGAAAAGCAAAAAGTCCAAGTACTTGTTTTTCATCAAGGGGGCCCATTGTCTGTACCATTCTTTCACTAGTCAGCACCATCACATGCCGGTCTATTTATAGGCAGTGATGCATACTAAACTTGTGCAGCATGTTATAAGAAAACTTATGTTGAGATAATCTCATTTGATCGCTAGTTCTGCCCACTTTTATTCTCAAAAAGACTCTTAACTGACCAAGATGTTTCATTTTTAAACCTTTCATGCAAAAATTACTTTATTTCTTGAATCATCATAATCGAACTTCATGTCACAATAATATAAAAAAAATACAAAAGGATAATCATAATGACTTTAAGACCTTGATACAAGAACGAAGAGTTATCTACTAGAACTTTCACAGTCACACCCTTTAATAGCATTGCAAAAGCTCAAACCACATCCTAGATGCTTGCTTGAGCCCAAAAATGTATGGATTAAGCTTGCAAACTTTGGGATGTGTATGAAAGAATCCCATGAGTTGCTCCATCTATGCTTGTTTCCTTATGGGATTCTTTCATACACATCCCAAAATTTTCAAGCTTAATCCATCCATTTATGAACTCAAGCAAGCATCTAGGATGTGGTTTGAGCTTTTGTAATGCTATTAAAGAGTGACTTTAAAGTTCTAGTAGATAACTCTCTTCATTCTTGTAAAATTGCATTTTTACATCTAATTGAAATAGAGGTCAGTTGTACGATAAAGCAAGTGACAAATAAGTGAAAATTTATTCTAACGCTTACAATCTTGCCCAGCAAACTGAAAGTTTTTTTCATAATCCAACCCATATTGCTGATTATAACCCTTTGCAACCAAATCGTGTTTCAAATATCTAAGAACTAACATATCAAAAGAGACAGTTACAAGATGAGTGAGACTGTAGTCAAAAGCACCGACTAGTATGCCTAGTCGACCTAGGCGTAAGTAAAACACCTAGGCTTTGCAATTCATAGGTGGGTACCTTAAAAGGTACCAATTTTGCCGAGTAGGGCGCCTAGTTGGTGACTAAGCTGCCCTTGCCTAGGCACGCAGTTTAGTAATTTTTATTATTATGAATGTATTCTATTATTTTTTGTATATATATAATTATATATAGGTGTGTGTATCTTTATAATTTGTTCTGTGAAATGATGAAAACATGCTTAGCTAATTTTATATATATATATATATATATATATATATATATATATATGTTAGTGTTACTTTGCTTTTGGAATTTTTTCTGTGAAACACTGAAAGCATGCACAGTTAATTTTAATTGATTGTGCTTTTTTTATATATGTGTGTTACCTCACCGAGGACATGGCATTGGATAGAAATGATTGGAGAAGAAGGATTCATGTGGAAGACCCATAATGATTTTCTTTTTTGGTTCATATCGCCGACCCCAATAATATGTTTTGGGATGAAGGCGTAGTTGTTTGTTTCTAATGATTTTTTATAAAAGCCTGAAAGATGTTATTTATATATGTATGTGTTATTGTGCTTCTGTGAAAGGCTGAAAGTAAGATGTGAAAGGCTAAAAGCATATCTTGTTAATTATACTGAATATGTTATGAACAATTGAATATATATATATATATGTGTGTGTGTGTGTGTGTACAATCGTATATATGTATATTTTGTGAAAACATGTGTAATTTTGTACTTGTGTGATGAAAACATATTATTACTAAAAGAATAAAAGATATTTTTATGTATATTTTGTATATTTTTTTATTTTTTAATTGGGGTACTGACTACTCATGCCTAGTCTTCGACCAGCCTTTTTAGGGGTCTACCGACTAAGCACCGTCTAGCGCTTTTGTCTACATAGGAATGAGACAATGGGAGGAACCATCTCTGGTGACTATGGCTCTTTTGCCAATAAAAGGGACAAGGGAAGAAAACATACCAGGATCTACAAAAATATGGCTGGCAGCATCACAGCCAACTGCCCAAGCGATCACAGATGACCATGGAATCAAAAGAAAAGATGGTTGTTTCAATGCTAGCATCTTCATGATTATGCTCTCTCTCCTTGTGCTAAAGAATGGTGATAAACTACAAGTTGATTAGGGGAATCATGCTTGATACAATCATAGCATTGCTTGGCACTGTGTCCCTTTTGGCAACAAATTTGGCACACCACATTGCATAATTCAAAGAATTTTCATATCCTATACTATGTTGCTCATAATTTCCATAATTTAGGCTCTTCCCATAACCATTAACTTGTTGTCCATAACCACCATAAGTGTTGTTTTTGTTGGGGTTGCCTTGCCCACCATTAAGTTTCTTTCCAATCGTTATTGATGGGGGGAGTTGGGAGATGATGCTGACCAAAATCTTGAAGACCCCGCTCCGAACCCATTGCACTAATCAATCGAAGCGGATCCCAATGGGAAAGACCCCAACCCAGCTCCAAGGATCCAAATCTTGCAAACATATCCAAGTATGGACGATACAGATCTGAGACCCAAGCTCCATCTGATCCAAGCCACCTCAACCAAGTTAGACTCATGCCAAGTGCCACCATATCAGCTTTGCAAGCCACCTCAGCATTGTAGTCACCTCAGCCAGGTGGGACCCATGCCAAGGGTGCCCTCCCCATTTATGTGGTCTTTATTGCAAGTGGGACCCACATGGGGGGACGTCCCTCCTTTAATTGGCCAAGGACACCAAGAGGGGGCCCACCCCTTTTGGCACCCCAACCATGGTAAATGACCTAGGGACTAGTACAACCCTCTTGAAGGCCTCCCTATGGAACCACGCAGCCCTTTGGGTTCCCTCCTTAATGGACTTTGGAAACCCAAATGGATCTTGTGAATTGAGCTCTCCATTGATGACCCAAGTGAAGGTTTTATCTAGGGTGAGTAGTTTGCTTTGTTATATGTGTGGCCATTACGAGGCTCATCCCAACCTATATATAGAGGCTCATTTGTAGTGTATGAGATATCATAGAAGAAATCAAATAGAATTTTGGCTCTCTCTCTCTCTCTTTCTATTGGGCGTGGCTCTCTCTTCTCTCTCTAAAGGGTGTGGCCCTCTCTTTCCCTCTCCTTCCATATTGCGAGTCCCTACCCCAGACTCGTCTATCTCTCTCCAGGGCTTGCCCCTGACCCAGTTCAGTGGCTGAACCCTTGTGGTCAAGCTCGCTACGTAGACCAAGGTCGCAGCCAAGGTCTACCTACATTCAACGGACTGCATCAATCCCGACGGCAACTCCTGCATTCCCAGTCCATTGGCCAAGACCCTATAAGAAACCTAGTTTGACCTAGCCCAAGCCTGGTAAGTTAATCTCGATGACTGGCCCTAGCCTAAACCCACATTGGAACCCACTTATCCCAAGTAGCCTCCAAGCCTGGCTAGAATTTTGTTGTTGTTAACTGTAGAATTCAGCCTGACTTACGTCAGTCATATATCTCCCAAACCAGAGCTGATCTAGGGCTGAAACTTTAACCCTAGGTTCTTTAACGTATCCCCAACCTACCCTCCAAAAATCAACATTTGTCTTCATCCCAGTTGTGAGATCTAGATATTATACATGAACCTGTCCGAGTCAAAACACAATCATAACCCAGTCCAAAACCCTAAATCCTGTCTCCTGTTCCCGAACCCAGTGTAGTTAGGCCCTCATATTTTAACAGGACCTCCTTCCACATGTCTAGAGCCTTGCCCTAAAGTTTGGTAATTTTTTGTGCAGTAGTTTGAGATAACTAAATTTTCTCCCGAACTCTGTCAGAACTCTTCCTAAACCAGACCCTGCCCAGTCAAAAATATATGTCCCGTTCTTAAATTCGTATAGACCTGTCTCGATGTCGCCTAACCCTGAAACTTGGTTTGTGTCTAAAAGCATTCCTCAAAATTTGAGATTTTTCCTCCACACCGTTTAGGTATACCAATTTTCCTACTGAAACCTGTCAGTTTACCAATCATGTTTAACCCAATTTTGACTTTGTCCTAGTCCTTAACCTAACCAAGCCTACCCGCTGCCTTAGAAAAACCTAACCCAGGTCCAGCCATGAAACAAGAATGCATCAGGAGAATGACTCTTCCATCAAAGTTATAATTACCCCATCCCCTTCTTCTATTATAATTGTTTCTCCCTCTGCCACCTCGATTAGCAGCATAGTTATTATTGGCTAAGAGAACATTTGGGGTTGTTATTGCTTACTTGAGATGAGCCTTTCTTTCCAAACATATCATTATGATTAAGGAGAAGTGGCCTCAACTCGGCGAGTGTAGGAAATTTTATCCATCAGGGATATATTCACCATAAAACTCTTACATTCACCCAATCCACGTATGGTATAGTAAACTTTGTCATGCTCATTTACCGGTTGTCCCACCATGACTATTAGATCAAAGATATGTTATAGTAGGAAATAAACTTATTCTCCTTCTTGCACTCCTTTAGAATTTGATGAAGATACATAATAGTAGCAAGGGAGAGTTGAGTGTATGCCTCATGAAGTGTATTTCATAACTCGTTTGCTGTAGAAACCCAACAACTTTGTGGACAATATCTCATTGGTCAAGGTGGAATACATCCACTTAATCAACCCTTGGTCTTGAATAATCGATTCTTCGTTTGCCATATTTGGAATCATGATAACCACTTTGGAGCCATCCTCTTTAAAATCCTCACAAGTTATAATGGGTGAACATTGCCATTTCCATCGATGATACCTAAGAGCCTAAGACACTTAATATGTTGCTCAATAACACCCTTCCAAGTAAAATAATTGGTATCATTCAACTTAATCGCAATTTTGGGGTAGGATTGGGATAAAGAGGATTAAGATTGGGATTTGACACACCCTTGAGGGTAGCATTAGGATAAGAGGGACTAGGATTGGGATTTGGTACACCCAATAGGCAAGCATTGAGATTAATATTGTAATGCCCCAAGATTTTTAACCCTTGAAAAACTACGTGAAAATTAAAAAAAATTATTTTATAACAGCGAAAATATTTTCAAACGGGATTTGAAACCTCGGGCAGGTTACATTACACTCAAAACGATTATACTGAATTCAAAAGGGGGTAATATGACACAAATAAAATACTTTCATTCAAAAGAATGGTGTATCATTTAAAATATTACAATACCAATATAATATCATGTGTCTGAATTCAGTGTCTGAGAAAGGAAAATGATTGACTCGTTGACAACGTTGTAGCATCCCGCATCCGCTCCGCAGTTATATCGTATTTCTTCACCTGCAATCATCTTCTCATAAAAAGGGTCAGACTTGTGGCAGTCTAGTAGGTATATACCAATTCCAACTCAAGATATTAAAAACATAATCAAGTGTCATAATTTATATCTATATGTGCAACTCACATGTCACAATACATTAATAGTTTTGCATAAATTTATTCCACAAGAAACTACATGTTTTACAATAATCACATCTAAATAGGCTTAATATGACATTCACCTAATAAGTCCATATATTCGTTTGTAAGCATAAAGTGTCATTCACCTAATAAGTCCATATTCGTCTGTAGGCATGAAGTGCCATTCACCAAATAAGTCCACATATTCGTCTGTAGGCATGAAGTGTCATTCACCTAATAAGTTCACATATTCGTCTGTAGGCATGAAGTGTCATTAACCTAATAAGTCCATATTTATATGCGTGAAGTGTCATTTACCTAATGCATCAACATATGTATTTCAATCATACTGTGATCTATAGTCGATCCAAATTCAGCATATAGTCACGCTATCACAATAAAAGGAAAGTCAAAGTCATAGTTGCCCCAAATGAGTTATCACAACAAGCTCATGCAATTCACACAATCCATCAAAACCATTTTATTTAACTTGTTCATCCTTATAGGGTTTTACCGCATCTCGAAACAAGTTCCCTGTCAAATTACCTGGTTTTGAACTATGTCACATGGGTGCGGGTGCGGGTGCGGGTGCGGGTGCGGCACTTCCAAAAAACCTGGGTGTGGGGGTGCGATAGGGGCAAAAAAGTAAAAAGAAAATTATATATATATATAATTTTGAAGTTTTAACAGTTTAACATTTAACAGTAAACATTGTCATAATATGATTCATCATGCATGCAGTATACCAACCTAAATATCAAATTATCAATCAAATAAGTAAAGCAATTACATAAATCGACCTAAATATCAATCAAATAAGTAAAGCAATTACATAAATCGACCTAAATATCAATCAAATAAGTAAAGCAGAAAAGAACTAAATTACATACCAAAGTATATCCTGATGAAGTAATGGATGTTAATAATTTTCTTCTTCATCATCAAATGCATCATTAGAATGAATACTGGGCTCACCTAAATCCATGTTTGTTATGTTGAAATCATGTTCTCCCTCGAAGTCACACTCTTCTGGGTTTACATCCCAAAATTTGGATGTTCTTTGTCTGCGTTATAAACCCAATTTGAAAATGATAAATACAATACAAGTATATTTAAATGACAACTAAGAAATAATCAAACAACTAAGAGAGCAAATTAGTACCTATATTCATCATTGGTTCGCGAAAGTAATCAAAGATTTGAATGAACATATACTAAATCCTCTGCATGCTTGCTGGTGAGTTTGTTTCTCTTCATGTTGTGGATTTGAGAATATGTGCTCCAATTTCTTTCACAACAAGATGAACTAGCAGGCTGCGATAGCAATCTTAATGCAAGACGTTGGAGAAGAGGTGTTTCTGATCCAAATGTTGACCACCACGTGATAGGATCTATATTATCCTCTTCTCTCGCGAATAATGTCGGTCCGTATAATCTCAAAGATGAAAATTTTTCAAACTCTTGTGTGGCTTGATGTAGAAGATATGCTTCTAGAAAAAGTCTTGTCATACATATATTTCTATGACTTGATAGCTTTGAGTCTAAATTTGGAGGGACACGACCAATACCACCAGCCCGCCACTTATTTGCATAATATTTTGAATTAAGATAATGTGCCATGCAATGCAAAGGAGTATTGCTCTTATCTCATCTTCTGACTAAAATTGAATGAATATGATTAAAAAATTCTTAACCATCCAATGCAGGATTTTTTTCTTCATGCTTGAAAACGATAGCTTGTATTTTTTCAATCATATTATCCCGCATTTCATAAACTCTGTGAAGCATGAGTTTATCCTTATCAACTTCTCTTAACATTTCCCAAATAGGTTGCGTAAATTGAAGGAAGTATATCACTCTGTCCCAAAACTCATCATCAAGAATGGATTTTTTTATTTCTTGAGCCTTGATATCATTATCAGCACGATAGAATGTCCAATTTTCATCAGTCACCATGTTAATCAAAGCATTATTCACTGTTTTAATTATCTTCACCATTACAATGATGGACGCAAAACGTGTTTCAGCGACCTTCAACAATTTCAAATCAGAATGCTCATTAAATATAGCATTAGCACGATGCTGGTTAACAACAAAATTCTTAATGCTTTTGACATTTCTTTCTAAATCTTCAATCTATGAACATAAAGCATATGCTTGTGAATTTTCTTCTTCTTTAGGGTTGGAGATGCTGTTTAGGGACAGATTTAAGTTGTGTGCTACACGAGGAGTCCAAAAAATATGGGGGTACTCACTCTCTAAACTCAACGCTGCACTTTTACAAACTGGAGCATTGACTGTAATGATTTGTACCACTTTCTGATCACCCATTTCTTTTATGACTTCTATAAACAACCCCTTCAAATACTCTGCATTTTTATGTTCCTCAGATGCATCAACTGCTTTTAAGAATATTGGGCCACTAAGTGAACAAGCAATGAAATTGATCAGTGGATGCCTTTGAATATCTGTCCATCCATCAGACACAATAGAAACTCCATTTCACTCTTGTGTAAGACCCAACAAAATCTCTTTCGCAGAGCTAAATCTCTTGTTTCCACCACCTCCTTCTTCAGTTTTTGCAAGTTTATCTACATGTACCCATAGTGGCCCCACATCATCAATCTCACTGCAACTATCAGCAAAACTAGCAGCAGAACTCACATGTTGGGATGAGGATGACGCAAGTCCTTTCCCTTTATCCATCATTTTTATCCTGAAAACACACAAAAAAATACATTAAAATTTTCAAATCAATTATACTCGACTCTTTCCCCCTGTCGAAAACACAGGGAGAAGGGGGGGGGGCTCAACCCCTCCCCTGCCAACCCAACAAGAGAGCGAGAGCGACGGGGGCTCGGTCCCTCCCCTGTTGAAAACAGAGGGAGTAGGGGGGGGGGGGCTCAGCCCCTCCCCTGCCGTCCCAAAAAGAGAGCCAGAGGGGGGAGGCGCTCGGCCCCTCCCCTGTCGACCCAAAAAGAGAACCAGAGGGGGGAGGGGCTCGGCCCCTCCCCTGTCGACCCAAAAAAAGAGCCAGAGGGGGGGCTCGGCCCCTCCTGTGCCAAAAAACGAGGGAGCAGGGGGGGCTCAGTCCCTCCCCTGCCGACCCAACAAGAGACCGAGGGGGGGGGGGGCTTGGCCCCTTCCCTGCTTTCCTGTCGGCTCAACAAGAGAGCGAGAAGGGAAGGGAGAGCTCGGCCCCTCCCCTGCCGACCCAAGAAGAGAGTGAGAGAGGGTACATACCTGCAAGGAGAGGAGCCTGGGAGGCGGAGTTGGGGCAGCGATGGGAGAGAGCTCGAGCTCAGGGGGAGAGAGAGATTAGGGCAAAAAAAAAAATTTGCCCTAATCCTCCTTTTCATCAGGGAATTTTTTTTTTAACGCCCAAACAGTGGACAAAAATGACCCTGGGTGCGTTGACCACACCCGCGTCGCGTCGGCGCAGGTGCGGCATCTGTTTTGTCGAGTCCCTGTGACATAGGTTTTGAACAAATACACCCTCACAGAGGCCGGACTGGCCGCATCCTCTGGTCTTGGACGTGAACAACCTCACAGAGACTAAACTAACCGCATCACCCGGTCTTGGACTTATCCTCACAGAGATCATCTTCTAGGAAACTTTTTCTCGACAAGTTACTTGATCTTAAAAAATTCATCGAGTGAATTCTGGTGTCGTAGATGCATAAACACAGTGGACTGTTCACAAGGTTAAAGGTCAATATTTGAGCACAAGCATGTACAAATTCAATTAACACAAAATTATCGGTCACCTCTTTGGGCACCAACACATCGATTCAAACGACCAATCACAAGGTCATGAGCTGACTGTCTAGGCTCGAATATTCAATGGATCACATATTCAAAATAATTGGTGCATATTTCATTTCTATCATGGTGTAATTCAATCATTTCATGTATGCATCAATCTATATGCATCACATCAGTTATCATCGCATTTCATATATTCATAAATTGAACCTCGAAGCATGCATATATAAAATCGATAATTTCATGTATGCGTATTTGATACATCAATTAGATCACATAATTCAAAACATACGTATTTCATAATACGAATCATCTAAACCTCGAGCATACGTAACTCCTATGCATTTTAAGTTATACATACATAATTCATACATGCATTATCAAAAAGCTCATAAACATATGTAAAAGCTCATACACACATGTAAAAGCTTGTAGTACATGTAAAAAACTCGTAATATATGTTAAAAGCTTGTAATATAGGTTGAAAGCTCATAGTATAGGTTGAAAGATCATAATATCGGTTGAAAGCTCGTAATACATGTTGAAAGCTCATCATACAAGTTGAAAGCTCATAATATAGGTTGAAAGCCTGTATTATAGGTTGAAAACTCATAATTCAAGTCAAAAACTTGTAAAATGTGTTGAAAACTCATAATACAGTTTGAAAGCATATGATACAGGTTGAAAGTTTGTAATACGTGTTAAAAGCTCGTAATACAAGTTTAAAAGCTTGTAATACAGGTTGAAAGTTCATAATATAGGTTGAAAGACCGTAATACACTTTGAAAGCTCGCAATACAAGTTATGTGAATAAGCTATCATTTTATGCATTGCGAAGTACATGCTATACAAGTAAACCAAGGTACGCGAATAACTTATTTATTTTATACATAGTGAAAGAACACAAGCACACGCCCAATATATTTCTACATAAATGAATAATAGCATATTTTCTTGGGAAATACAAATATACAAGGTATTTTTCAATGAAATCCATGTATATATATATTATTTTTCATACAAAAATATATATTATTTTATATTGCATATCGAACACATGTGAGGTTATTGAAATATAAACAAGTCATATACGAGTACAAGTGTAACAAGAATATGAATTTAACGTCAAACTACGAGCATTTGGTATAGGAACCTACCCTGTAGAGTGTATCAACAAGAGACAAAAAAAATTCAAAATATCCGAGGAGAATTTTCCTTCAAATGCGAATTTCTGGCAATCCTTACATATGCATAAGTACGTCGACGAAGGCAAAGTCGATTTACGTGAATCGAGGCAGAGACAAATGATTCAACTAGGGGGCTGAATAGGGCTAGGCTAGAGGGGACCGAACCGGGTTAGGCTAGAGGGGGTGGCAACCACCAAAATGGTGGTGCAGCTAGGAGAGAGCGAAGAGAGGAAAGAAGGCTGGAATGAGAGCGAAGAGAGGAAAGAAGGCTGGAATAAGGCTAAGGGGGAGTGAAGGCCCTCTATTTATATGGGAGGAGAAGAGCTTTGGTGTTGCCAAGTGGCAACACCAAGCCAAACAAGTGTTAAATTATTTTAACACTTGTTAATTCTTTGCAAAACCATGAGTAGAAACCATGGGGTGCAAGGGGAGGGGATTTGGATATGGGTCTCGGGTAAGACCCAGGTCTAATCCAATATAGGGATCCAACAAGACCTAGTTCTGGTTTGGTTGGATTCTAACTCCTAGTTAGGATCTAGTTTTTACAAACCAGGTCCCTATATTTTAGTTAATTTCTAATTAAATTCAAAACAATAATTTTATTTATATTTTATACAAGTCGTAAATGTTTATATGTATTTGACTAGGCTTGGTCAACCAGGGTATGGACGACCATGACCCGCAGGTCACCGCGAACCCCAAAAACTATTGAAATTACCAATATACCCTTGAACTTGTCAGGCATGTTTTGAGCTCGTACGAACTTCGATTTCAATTAAATCACTTTCGTTTTTCTTTGAAATTTTGATGTGAACACAACCGTGCATTCGAAAATCATAAAATAAGTCATCAAAATGTCCAAAACATAGATATTATAATCGATCAGAAATACTGAAAATTTATCGGTTATTACAAATATTCTGATTGGGGTTTAATGGAGCGCGTCAATAGAAGTTGAGCTAATAGGATTCGTTGTAGGAAATTGGGTATTTTTCAGCATACATCACTAAGGAGTACGAAGGAAGTAGGAAAATCCCAACGGTAGAGTAGTAGAAGAGGAAAGACGATAGAAGGGGAGAGAGAGAGAGAGACTCCTTAGGAGACGAGAAATGAGGGAAGAAGAGGAAATAAATAAATAAAGGAAATAGAAGGAAGAATATGATGCACTTAGCTTAGATGATTAAGATGGATGTGTTGCTCTAATACCATAATAATTTGTGAGGAAGGGAGGAGGAAGGACAAAGATGAAGCCTCAAAATCCTTAATCTCCTCTCTCATTTGTGAGGGCCGGACACTCTTTCTTTTATTAATAAGAGAAGTCCAAATAGGGAGAAAACAAAGTCACACAACTTGGATAATTACAAGAATACCACTTAAGTAAAAGCTTTAGCATAAATAAGAAACATATAACAATGAACATTACATAACTAATTTAAACAATGAATTATAGAGATAAAAGACGATAGAATGTGGGTCCACAGGCATGGGATTGCTGAGATGTGAAAAGATGACATTGCCCCTGATGCAAATGATGTTCATGCCTTAATAATAACAAGAATTTTGCTATTTTTTTTAATCCAATTCAACATGGAAATATGAAACATATGGAATTGGATCAACATTTTGTGAGAGAGAAGGTTGAAGATGATGATCTTCAGCAAGTTTTACTCAGGGACAAGATCAAGTAGCTGATCTCTTCACTAAGCCATTATCGACAAATAGACAATGGAAGTTAAAGACCAAATTGTACACAGTGCTTACCATGCATAGTTTGAGGGGGCATGTTGAGAATAGTACACTAGGTCTAGATTCATATCCATATTCAGACCCAAATGCATGAAGCTAAAGGGTGGTCTCCTTTTGTATCAAGTTTCTTTTTGTATTGAGATTGTTCATGTAATGGGTCTCTTTATTTTAGACAGAGTGTAAAATGTAAATATAAAAAGGAGAATAGGAGCCCACGTCCCATTATTCCTCTTGCTTGAGACATTTTGTAGCCTAGCTTTCTGTTTTCCTTTTTTTATTCTCTCTCTTGGGCAGGTTCTGCACAGTTCCTGAGGCAAAGTTATCAGAACCTTGATATTTCAATCCTTGGTGAATGGCAGAACCTCAATCTTCCATTAATATGTGGGCACCCTAATAAGGGCATTAACAAATAAACAACATTGATAAATGATAATAAGCTATCATTAAAGTGGTGTCACAGAATGCATAATAAAACAAAAAACTATTACAACCGCTGCTAAAATATCCTCTAGCTTGAATTCTAAATATGCCGCTGCTGGCCAACATCCTCCATTCAAAGAATTTTCTTCTCCAAATCTGACTACAAAGATGCAACTGAAGGTCGTTCAAACAATTGTACGAGATATTTGATACAAAACTCCAAGCTTTCTAGCTAAAGTTTCTTAAAATAAGTCTCTTTCTCTTCCTCTATATGGAAAGGCATCAAACTGAATTTACTATCGCTGATTCAAATACAAGAAAGAGCCCGAAAATATTGCAATATGAGCCACAAGCACCAAACTTGAGTTTCATAAGAGCATATAGCAATTTTTTGCTAGCATGCAAAAGGTCCATGAGCATTGGGGAACCCAATAAGGATGAACATGAGCAATTTTTTGCTAGCCCACCCTATTGTATTTTGCCCTCATCAATTGTTCATTTATCTCATTTAATTATTGCATTTAATACCAAGAACAGCATAAGATGTGGCTAATCAAGGAAATACCAAATACTGCAAAAGAGAACTTTAATCACACACACACACTAGTATAATTGACATAGCCTATATCTTAAATTTTCACCAATGACAATACACGATTAAATTTGTCGATTCAAACTTGCATTTTACTGCTGCTGCTGTTTACTATTTATTTCTTATGCAATCCAGCCATTAAGAGTAGCATAATGAGGCGGAAAAAAAACATGAGCTTGTAAAACATAACTCTTTTGTCTACCTTCATGGCACCATTAGTCGCAATGGCACTTAACGATATCCCAGTTAAAAATGTGCACAGTCCACAAAAAGAAACTAAAATAAGGGACTCTCCTATGCCTGCCATGCCAACAATCCTGCAACGTGAAAAACACTTAGGGAAAAGCCATGCTTCAGCGACAAAGTTGAAATAAGAACAGAAGAGAGACACGATAAAAAAAAAGAAAAATCAAGATTGGACTAAGAAGAAAAATAATTATGAAAGAACCAACCTAGAACTTGTTAAAAATAGTACAGCACTTGATTAAAAGGAGGAAACAACTTGTTAGAAAGCAGGTAGAAAATGTGAAATCCCTTTTATTTACATCCTGGATGTGTTTAAGCAATTCTTGTCTTTCTCAATTACCAGACAAATGCATGTGCTTGGTGGATTTGTGAGCTTGATAACGGTTTTTATGTCCATGGTGTTTGGATTGACCCCATAAAAAGGAAATCAATGGGATGATCTGTTTCCAAATTTCTAGTTCTCACACCAACCAATATAACAACAATAAATCCACTACCCTTTTTCATATGGAATGACTTTTGTAGGAAACCATATGTCTCCAATTCCAACTACATATTATCACCTGCAACAAGATTTTTTTTTTTTGTAATAGGGTATGCCCTTTAGGGGTATTTTTGTCCAGGCTGTTATAGCCGTTGGGACTAGCCCAACAGCTAGTTGAGCCTCCCTTCTTCCTCTACTTATATATATATATATATATGGGAATCTCTCCCATATTTTTTATGCTTGCTTTAAGCATTCTTCGGTGAATAAAATGTTATTTTTTATGGTATGCTATTCAGCCTATTAGTGGCTTGTGTTCTTGTGTTCTTGTGTTTTTGTGTTCTTGTGTTCTTATGCTCTTAAGCCTTTTCTTCTTCGCCTTAGTGCCTTGATTGCCCTTTGTGGCATTATATTTGTGCACATCATTTTATTACATTATTTTATTTATTTACCTCTAGCTTGTACCAGTAGCCTATGCTCATAGCTTGCATTTCATTATTAACATGGTTTGAACTTAAATGCATAACTACAGCCAATACCTAATCTTTGCTTGTACAAACATTTATAATTTGTAGTTTGTACAGAACGTTATCAGTTATCAAAAGATTAGCATGATTGAGACAAATTCCGCACCTGAAACTCACACCATTATATGCCCAGAACTCACATAACAAAAGTTCACTCATCATTCACATGATAGCAGCTATCTGAACATAAGAGTCACACTGTTAACCCGAATACAAATAACTCAAGAAATTCTTAACATAAGTGTTAGGAGCCTAGGAGTTTTATCTTAGTCAGCTACACAACAATAACAATAACAATCTTCATAAAAGGCATCCAAGAAATTCATCAAGTCATGCACAACATGCCAAAAGATTCAATGAGTAAAATGAATTATGAAAACAAACAGTCCCACAAAAGGAGAGTCACACAGCTAACCACAGTTCTCCAAGTGATTCAGTTAGTCATTGTCATCGTGTTGGTCATAGTTTCCCACAAACTATTCACACAGATAATCCATTTTGACTCCTGCTTTGTATCCATTTATATACAAGTCATATTGAGAACTTCATAAAAATGGTCGTATCCCTGTATCCCTTTAGTCATATTGAGAACTTCATAAAAATGGTTGTATCCCTGTATCCAAGTGACATAGTCCACAAAACATAGGTCTCAAGCTACCAGCTCAATTTTTTCTAGCTTAGACAAATTTAAAAGAGCAGGTTTACAAGTAGAATTGCATAAAAATAGCATAATTTTATCTCCAAGATTCTAGATTGAAATTAAAGGCATGTTTGCAACTCCGCCTGTGTATAACTGTTTAGTTATACATTGCCGGTCCCAAGCCCGGATAAAGGAGGAGGGTTGCGGTAGGCCAGTGACAGCCAGCATAAAAACTTAGTCCTACCTTATGAATATGAACCAATATGAGAATTTCATTGAGGCGTTCCCTACTGAGCGACGCGATGTACTCTATAGGGCCGGAGGCAGTGATAAATGGGCAAGGGTTGCTAGGTCGTCGCCCGAAAGCGACGCGTCACACCGGCACCCGGGTGTGGTGTCAAATAGGCAAGGGTTCTCTCACGTTGTTGGACAGGTGGGAGTAAAGAAGTTAGTCCAAGACCATAAAATTAGGTTAGCCACTTGGAATATAGGGTCTTTAACTGGTAAGTTGGTAGAGTTAGTAAATGTTATATATAGGAGAAAGATTGATATTTTATGTCTACAAGATACCAAATGGGTAGGTGAGAAAGCAAAAGTGATAGAACATTGGGGATATAAGATTTGGTATACAGGAATAAATAGGAATAGAAATGGAGTAGGGATTGTTATGAGTCGTGAGTTTATAGATAATATAGTTGAGATCCGTAGGAAGGGTAATAGGATTTTACTTATTAAATTAGTATTAGGTACGGATATTATTAATATTATTAGTGTTTATGGATGATTCCATTAAGCGTCAATTTTGGAAAGATTTAGATGGAGTAATACAAGGGATATCTTATGGAGAAAAGCTTTTAATCGGCGGTGACCTTAATGGACATGTAGGCATTAGTAGGGATGGATTTGAGAGTATCCATGGAGGCTATGGTATAGGAGAAAGAAACGAAAGTGGAGAAAGGATTTTAGATTTTGGTTTGTCCTATGATATGATCTTAGCAAACACTTGATTTAGGAAGAGGGAGTCTCACCTAGTAACATTTAAAAGTGGGGTTAATATGAGCCAGATAGATTTTTTCCTACTTAGAAAGAGAGATAGGGGTTGTTGCATCGATTATAAAGTTATACCGGGAGAAAGTGTAGCTACACAACATAGAGTCTTAATTTTAGATCTTAGAATTAGACAAAACCGCAAAAATGATAAATCCTAGAATTAAGTGGTGGGCAATGAAAGGAGCTAAACAAGGTATGTTTGTAGAGCAGGTAGTTAAGGAAGCTGATTGGTGTCTCGAGGAGGATTCATAATCAATGTGGAGTAAGATAGCGGGTGGCTAAGGAGGTATTGGGTGAGTCTAAAGGCAGTGCACCGCTAGGTAAGGATACATCATGGTGAAACGAGGATGTCAAATTAGCTATTAAGGTTAAAAGAGAGTGTTATAGAAATCTAAGTAAGAGTCGTGATAATGAGAATTTGGAGAAGTATATGATAGCAAAGAAGGAAGCTAAAAAAGTAGTTCGAAACGCGAGGGATAAGGTATATAAGGAGGTTTATGACAAGTTGAATACCAAAGAGAGCGAGAAGGATATTTATAGGCTTGCAAAGATGAGAGATAGGAAATCGAGGGATCTGGGTATGGTTAGATGTATCAAAGATGAAACGCAAAGGGTTTTAGTCAAAGATGAGGAGATTAAGGAGAGATGAAAAGATTATTTTGATAAGCTATTTAATGAAAGTCATGCTCAGGATCTTGGAGACTTCTCCATTCATTTTCATGAGATGAATTGTGACTTCATGCGCAAGATTCAAAAGAAAGAAATTGCAGAGGCTTTGAAGAAAATAAAATCAAGAAGGGCAGTTAGCCCAGATGGTATACCTATCAAGCCTTGAAAATGCTTGGAGAGAAAGGTTTAGAATGGTTGACAAATCTTTTTAACAAGATTTGGCGGACAAATAAGATGCTTAATGAGTGGAGGAAGAGTACTTTGGTGCCTCTATATAAGAATAAGGGTGATATACAAGATTGCACAAACTATCGTGGTATAAAACTCATGAGTCATACTATGAAACTTTGGGAGAGGGTGATTGAGTATAAGTTGAGGAAGGTTGTCATGATAGCGGAGAATCAATTTGGTTTTATGCCTGGAAGATCAACTATGGAAGTTATACATCTTCTTAGACAACTTATTGAGAGATTTAGAGAGAGGAACAAAGATTTGCATATGGTTTTTATTGATTTGGAGAAGGCATATGATATAGTACCTAGGGATGTTCTCTGGTGGACAATGATGAAGAAAGGTGTTTCTCTCAAATACATTAGTATAATTAAAGATATGTACGAAGGAGTAGTAACCAATGTCCGCACTTGTGGAGGGGTGACAACCAATTTTCCTATAACGGTAGGGTTACATCAAGGATCTGCATTAAGCCCTTTCCTATTTGTTATAGTGATGGATGAGCTTACGAGATCAATTCAAGAAAATATGTCGTGGTGTATGTTGTTTGCTGATGATATAGTTTTGATTGATGAGTCTAGAGCTGAGGTTAATGCTAAGCTAGAATTATGGAGACAGACATTAGAAGCAAGAGGTTTTAAGTTGAGTAAAAGTAAGACAGAATATATGGAATGTCGGTTTAGTAAGCAACGAAGTAGTGATGGGAGTGTAGTGAAGCTTGGTGAGCAAGAAATACCGGTGGATGATTGTTTCAAATATTTGGGATATATCATTCAAAAGTATGGAGAAATTGATGGAGATGTAAATCATAGGATAAAGGTTGGGTGGATGAAATGGAAAAGTGCAACTGGAGTGTTGTGCAATCGTAGAATGTCATTGCGGTTGAAGGAAAAGTTGTATAGGATGACTATTAGGCCCACTTTACTATATGGTACAAAATGTTGGGCTGCCAAGAGACATCATATTCAAAAAATGAGTGTAGCTGAGATGCGTATGCTGAGATGAATGTGTGGAAATACAATAAAAGATAAGATTCGGAACGAGAAGATACGTAAGAAGGTAGGCGTTACACCCATTCAAAATTAGATGAGAGAGAATCGTTTACGGTGGTTTGGACATATTCGGCGAAGGCCTAATGATGCTCCAGTTAGAAGGATGGAGAAATGAAAAAATATATTAGTTAAAAGAGGTCGGGGTAGGCCTAGGAAGACATGGATGGAGATGATAGGAAAGGATATGAATGCTTTGAACCTCACTAAGGACATGGCATTGGATAGAAATGATTGGAGGAGAAGGATTCATGTGGAAGACCCAGAATGATTTTTTTTTTGGTTCATATCGCCGACCCCAATTGTTTTGGGATGAAGGCGTAGTTGTTGTTGTTGCAACCACCCTCAAGAGAACCATTACAACAACAACAACTACGCCTTCATCCCAAAACAATTGGGGTCAGCGATATGAACCAAAAAAAGAAATTCATTTTGGGTCTTCCACATGAATCATTTTCCTCCAATCATTTCTATCCAATGCCATGTCCTCGGTGAGGTTCAAAGCATTCATATCCTTTCCTATCATCTCCATCCAAGTCTTCCTAGGCCTACCCCGACCTCTTTTAACTAATATATTTTCCCATTTCTCCAACCTTCTAACGGGAGCATCATTAGGCCTTCGCCGAATGTCCAAACCACCGTAAACAATTCTCTCGCATCTTATTTTCAATGGGTGCAACACCTACCTCAAGAGAACCATTCCCTCGGGTTATTGAGAGAATGATTTTTCAGAAGCAGTTTTCTTATGATCTTGCATGCGTGAGATAAATGTGTTTGTGAATCATTACTTCACTTGAAAAAGTATATGGCCATCTTCTTGAGAAAGGGAGTCACAAGTCCTGACTATGTGGCCCCATTTCCTAGGGAGAATAATTCCCAAGCTCGTATGCTTATAATTAATATATAATATATATAACATGATACATGACTAAGATGGTTTAGAAAGGGAAAAAAGACGATCATTTCTCCTTGCATGCAAGTACCAACTTAAGTTAAGCATACTCCAAACATGATACATGGGTACATTAGCGTATCACATGGTACCAATGAATGAATGAAATCAACTTAGAGAAAAACCTTAACTACCTAAGTTAAGCATACTCCGAATATTAGTCCAAATGTCTTATAAAGAGCACAGCATGATGAAATGAAGTTTCTTCAACATGAAGCAACAGCTAATGGTACCAAGAAGAAGAAGCAGACCAAAATAAAAGTTTAGTCCGTGAAACTCCGAAGTACAAATCTCGTGGATGAGATTTCGTGAAGACAACAAGGTGGTGTAGAAAAATCACTTAAGCTTCTCATAAAGCCTAGATGATTCATAGCTGTAAGGTCAAGAAAATTCAAGGATGATGGTAAAGCTAAGAAAGTCTGGTTCAAGGACATTAAACATTCAATGCAATCCACATCCTTCAAAGATATCTAAGTAGACTATCATTTTTGTAATGTCATGGATACTTAGGGAATTTTAGTCAGAATGAGAAATGATTACCGAGGGCATCAGTTCTAGAACTTACTGTTTTGTGTGGTACCATAAGAAGACTAATAATTTGTACAACCTCCCAAATGATTTAAGTGTCAACTTAGATTCCTTAGCATTAGGATGAGCAGTAAGGTGGTCATTTTGATCATTGCTCATGTATCGTCTTCTTTAAAAAAATGTAAAGTACATGCTTCAATACAGAATGAAGAATTGATCTTCAGGAAAAGATCATGTTGTCATGGACACTCTTCAACTCAAAGCTTCCATGGCATACTCAACGAGGTAATGATTTTGGTAGCCAAGGTCAAGGTTTACATGGTGGATTCCAAAATTTAAGGTTCACTTGGAGTCCAATGTTCAAGGTTTACTTGGTGGTTTCTAAAATTGAAGCTTTACATTATGGATCCAAAAATTTCTGAAGTAATGTCAGTACAAGAGAGAACATTTCTCTTTGTACCACTTCAATTGGTTGAATCCAGTTGAGGATTTGCACAAAATGTAGTATACCAGCTTGACATATACACTTATACAATGCTCAGAAACAAATATGGAAGCATCATATGGGCACACAAATTCTGAAAAATCTTCCATAATCTAAAACCCATTATGTGAAGCAGACCTGGTATCTGTCTTCTTGAATAACTCCAACAAAATCTCCCACATTGTCTGAGGGAAAATTGTTGAAATAGGGAATCAAATTACTTCTGTCAAGAATGACAATGTATGGATCTATCTGTTATTTTAAAATAGAGCTTAAATCCTTATTCCTCGATACTATATTGTCATGATAGAGGTACTGTGCAGCAGTACTTCCATTTCCATGAATGAACTAACCACAATGGTATATTAAAACACAAATTAGTTAGTAACTTTAATGGGAGCTAATTACCTCATGACATGCTTCATTGACCTTGAGGACAGTAAACTGCTAAACAATAGATCATCACCATTTAACTTCTAGTGAACATCTTATAATTTGATTGGCTATCATGAGTTTGAGGAAGAGTTTCAACTTCTAATGTGTGGATCGTATTGTTCAGAAATGCTTCTTTTATGCCTTTTAGATCCTTGTTTACATTCCTTAAAGATAAAGGAGTCTCAGCAACATTCTTTCGCACATAACAGCTCCTTTCGCATTAGGATACTTGGGCATGTTGAGGCTATATAGGTTACAAAATCCTTACAGTTTTTAATCACATAAGTAGCTAAAGGAACCAAAAAGAAAATGATCCTCATATCCGTACATGAATACACCGAGATGAAAGTAAACAATCCCTACACACTTCAAAAATTCAATTACACAGGTTATTATAATGAATTTAAGGCAAAAGAAATAAAACAATTATGAGAAGAGAACATTATCAGAGACTTACACAATTCATCTGATTGGAGCATTTCAATCAAATATACAGGTGATCTAAGATAATCTAAGATAATCACGTGGCTCTAATACAGAGACTATATATGCAACTCAACAACCTAATTGCAACAAAAGAATAAGATTCACTTACCATGAAAATCGGATATAGTAGATAATTCCCAATATGTTTTGCAAACAGGGCACAAATACACCCATTAATGTCCCAAGTTTAACTTTAGTTCTCTGCTGCCAGGAAGAGAACTTGTTATTTAAGATTAAACATGTATTGGCACAACATGACTAATGTTCTCCAGATAGTAAATGTGACTAAGTATGAAGAACAAAAACATTTAGGCCACAACAACACAAATCACTTTCGTCTAGATAAAGAAATAATGCAAACGAAACAACTAGCAATGACCTTAAAGCATTATGGACTAAGATCTATGTAACATGGGCACATCTACCAGGTTCCAGTACCAATGCCATATTCATAGTTAGGAATGCGTGAAATGGCAAAAAATTGTTAACACTGAATACATTATTTCAAAAGTTTTACATTAAAAACATGGATTGAAAAACTGATAAAAAAATGAGTTGAAAAAAAAACAGCAAACAATACATACAGTTCAATCGGTTTTGTTTTATAAAATGGGAGCAAAAGAGTGTACATATAGTTGAAAAACAAGTTAGGGAACAGGAACTATGAGATTCAGATTCTAGAATCAATGTGATCCAAACCCAAGATCCAATCCAATTGGATCCATAATTGAGTCTTTTTGAAAAGTACTTTTTCTAAATATAAGTTTTTGTTTCTCTTAAAAGAACATGTTTTTGCTGACTTTTTGAAAAAGACAGTTTCAGATTTTTCTTTTTTGTTACAAAGTCTCAATGAAAAAGACAGGTTTTAAACGGAGTTTTACTAACTATGGTTGTAGCATTGTACCCATGTCATGCCATACCAAGGTTTTTAGAGGTGTTAGGCGCATTGAGGCATTTTTGCAAAATAGGAATGAGGCGAAAGCCTCAAGTCGTAAGCCTCAATGTGTTTCAAGGTGTAAAGTTTAAAAAAACTCTTATGAAGACAGTATGTAAAGAGATTGGATTTGGTTTGATTGTAGTCATCAAGTCCAACCTAATAACATTTATCTTCAAATCAAAGAGCTAATATTAAATGTGGATACTGAGAAATCTATCAGCTCTTGGATCCAATTAAGGATATGAAAGCCAAAGCACTAAACTGAATCAAATTACAATATGATTAGATTACCCTACCATATCTAAATCCAAGTTGTGGACATCTTTATATACAGGTACAAGTCGTTGGACTTATGTGAAATGAACAAATACAATAGAATGCCACTAAGGGCTACAAGAAAGCACCAATACAAAAAGGGCCACTAATTGACCAATTACAATCTCACAAAGGAGATAATCACCAAACACAAAGAACACAATGTAAATATATATATATATATATATTGAACCATAAAAATGCTTAGAAAAGCATATCATAATACAAGGGAGAGCTCTATTTATAGAGCCAAATAAGAGACAAAAGGGAGGCAGTCCAACAGCCATTGGATTGCCTCCAACGGTCACATTTATGACAATTGGGAGCAGTCCAACAGTCATGTTGACTGAAAAAGATAAAAATAAAAAAAATAAAATTACAGAAAACAAGACTTAAAAGTCTATACAGTCCCTACTAGGATGTCTCTATTACATTAAGCGAAATGACCAAAAAAACCCATGATATACATGTATATATACACAAATATATATATACAACATATTTTAATACCCCCTCAAACTTACGGTGAGAACACTGAAAGTTTGTTAAAAGGAAAAAGAAAATGTGATAGAGGAAGAGCCTTGGTGAAGAAATCCGCAATCTGAAATTCGGACGGAACATATGATAAATCAATCGTCCCATTTAAGTGTTCTTCCCGAACGTAGTGACAATCCAATTCGATGTGCTTCATTCGAATTGGATTGTCACTCCTCTCCTACGCAGCCTTCTCCTCCTGACGCCACCTCCGAAACTCCTCCTCTCCCTCGTTGCAGGTACGTCCCTCTCGCTCTCTGCTTGTGTCGGCAGGGGAGGGGCCGAGCCCCCCTGCGCCCTCTCTTGCTCTCGTTGGGTCGACAGGAGAGGGGCCGAGCCCCCCCTGCGCCATCTCTTTGTCTTGTTGGGTCGGCAGGGGAGGGGTCGAGCCCCCCCTGCTCCGTCTGATTTCGGCAGGGGAGGGGGCGAGCCCCCCCTCTCGCTCTCTTGTTGGGTTGGCAGGGGAGGGGCCCAGACCCCCCTCTCGCTCTCTTGTTGGGTCGGCAGGGGAGGGGTTGAGCCCCCCCTGCTCCCTTTGTTTTTAGCAGGGGAGGGGCAGAGCCCCCCCTCTCACTCTCTTGTTGGGTCGGCAGGGGAGTGGTCGAGCCCCCCTGTTGCCTTTGTTTTTGGTAGGGGAGGGGCCTAGCACCCCCCCCCCTCTCGCTCTCTTGTTGGGTCGGCAGGGGAGGGGTTGAGCCCCCCCTGCTCCCTTTGTTTTTAGCAGGGGAGGGGCCGAGCCCCCCCCCCTCTCGCTCTCTTGTTGGGTCGGCAAGAGAGGAGCCGAGCCCCCCTTCTCGCTCTCTTGTTGGGTCAGTAGGGGAGGGGCCGAGCCCCCCCTGCTCCCTTTGTTTTCGATAGGGGAGGGGTCGAGCCCCCCCTCTCGCTCTATTGCAGAAGAGAGGGCAAATGTGGAAAGGTTGCTAGAGATTAAAAAATATTCATGAGAGCAAAATGAAATTTTTATTGTGTCTGGTGGATGGACAGATATTCAAAGGCGTCCACTGATCAATTTCATTGTTTGTTCGCTTAGTGACCAAATATTCTTGAAAGCAGTTGATGCATCTGGGGAATATAAAAATGCAGAGTATTTGAAAGGGTTGTTTATAGAAGTCATAAAAGAAGTGGGTGATCAGAAAGTGGTACAAATCATTACAGACAACGCTTCAGTTTGTAAAAGTGCAGCGTTGAGTTTAGACAGTGAGTACCCCATATTTTTTGGACTCCCCGTGTAGCACAAAACTTAAATCTGACCCTAAAGAAAAAGAAAATTCACAAGCATATGCTTTATGTTCATAGATTGAAGATTTAGAAAGAAATGTCAAAAGCATTAAGAATTTTGTTGTTAACCACCGTCGTGCTAATGCTATATTTAATAAGCATTTTGACTTGAAATTATTGAAGGTCGATGAAACACGTTTTGCGTCCATCATTGTAATGGTGAAGAGGATTAAAAGAGTGAATAATGCCTTGATTAAAATGGTGACTGATGAAAATTGGACATTCTATCATGCTGACGATGATATCAAGGCTCAAGAAATTAAAAAATTTATTCTTGATGATGAGTTTTGGGACAGAGTGATATACTTCCTTCAATTTATGCAACCTATTTGAGAAATGTTAAGAGAAGTTGATAAGGATAAGCTCATGCTTCACAGAGTTTATGAAATGCGGGATAATATGATTGAAAAAATACAAGCTATCGTTTTCAAGCATGAAGAAAAAAATCCTGCATTGGATGATTCAGATTTTTTAATCATATTCATTCAATTTTAGTCAGAAGATGGGATACGATCAATACTCCTTTGCATTGCATGACACATTCTCTTAATTCAAAATATTATGCAAATACTGGTGGTATTGGTCGTGTCCCTCCAAATTTAGACCCAGAGCTATCAAGACATAGAAATATATGTATGACAAGACTTTTTCCAGAAGCATTTCTACATCAAGTCACACAAGAGTTTGGAAAATTTTCATCTTCGAGATTATATGGACCGGCATTATTCGCGAGAAAAGAAGATAATATAGATCCTATCACATGGTGGTCAACATTTGGATCAGAAACACCTCTTCTCCAATGTCTTGCACTAAGATTGCTATCGCAGCCTGCTAGTTTATCTTGTTGTGAAAAAAATTGGAGCACATATTCTCAAATCCACAACATGAAGAGAAACAAACTCACCAGCAAGGGTGGAGAGGATTTAGTATATGTTCATTCAAATCTTCGATTACTTTCGCGAATCAATGATGAATACAGGTACTAATTTGCTCTCTTAGTTATTTGATTATTTCTTAGTTTTCATTTAAATATACTTGTATTGTATTTAACATTTTCAAATTGGGTTTGTAACGCAGACAAAAAACATCCAAATTTTGGGATGTAAACCCAGAAGAGTGTGACTTCGAGGGAGAGCATGATTTCAACATAACAAACATGGATTTAGTTGAGCCAGTATTCCTTCTAATAATGCATTTGATGATGAAGAAGAAAATTATTAACATCCATTACTTCATCAGGATATACTTTGGTATGTAATTTAGTTCTTTTATGCTTTACTCATTTGATTGATATTTAGGTTGATTTATGTAATTGCTTTACTTATTTGATTGATAATTTGATATTTAGGTTGATATACTGCATGCATGATGAATGATATTATGACAATGTTAATTGTTAAATGTTAAATTGTTAAAACTTCAAAATTATATATATATATATATATAATTTTTTTTACAGGGTCTTCCACATGAAACCTTCTCCTCCAATCATTTCTATTCAATGCCATGTCCTCGGTGAGGTTTAAAGCATTCATATCGCCGACCACAATTATTTTTGTGATGAAGGCGTGTTTGTTGTTTGTTGTTGTACATTTTTGCCCCTGTCGCACCCCCGCACCTGGGTTTTTTGGAAGTGTCGCATCCCCGCACCCGCACCCATGTGACATAGACATAGATATATTTTATGAAACACAGGAGTGAATTGTTTGATATCTTTAATAAATTTTGTGTGTATGTTGAGTCAATTTTCTGTTAAAGTGAAGATACTTCGTTCATATGCAAGAAGAGAGTATATGAGACATAATATGCATGAATACTTGTTGGAGAAGGGAATAGTACATCAAAAGTCATGTCCCTACACACTAAGAACGTAATGGAGTTGCTAAAAGAAAGAATAGACATATACTTGAGACTACTAGGGCACACTTATTGAATGGTGTAATGCCTAAGGAGTTTTGGGTTGTAGCAATGAGAGCTGCAATCTATTTGATAAATTGAATGCCTTCAAAAGCTATTAGAAGAATCTCGCCATATAAGAAGTTTGATAGAGAACCAAACTATGATATGTTAAGGGTGTTTGGGAGTACCTGATTTGTCCTTCACCCATCCCAACATAGAGATAAATTGTCTCCTAGGATTGTCAAGTGTTGCTTTATTGGATATCCTAAAGAACAAAAAGGATATAAATGTTATTATGATCCTATAGGTAAAAAGGTTTGGACCTCTAAAGAGGTAATGTTTTTGTAACATATGTCATACTACAAGAGTAATCCTCATTCTGAGAGTTCTGAGTCCGCCTTTTCTTTCTTAGTACCCTTTCCAGAAGATCCTAAAAGCACTGAAGAGAAAGAGTGGATTACATATGGTAGAAGACCAGTAGATGTTCTTAGCCAGACCTTTTCTTGAGCAACATGATCAGGGAGATGACCTCGACTAAGCCAAGTTCCAATGTTTCCTAGGCCGATCTAGATTTGCAAGCATTTGTTTCTTCTTCTACTTCTCAAATGCGTAGAAGCATTTGTTCTTCTAGTCCTCCTACACGCTTTGCTTTTTATGAGTCATTTTTTGTTACTCATCAAGCTTTCTTAGCCATGAATCATTGTTACCATGAGCTAAAAACCTATGTTAAAGTTGTGCTAGAACCAAAGTGGTAGAAGGCTATGTGTGAGGAGTTGGAGGCGCTTGAAAGAATAAAAGCTTGGGAGTTGGTTAAGTTGCTAGATGGAAAAAATATTGTGGGGTATATAAAATCAAAACGGATTGGATTTGGGCTAGGTCCTATCATATCTGAATCTGAAATGCAAACAGTAGATAGAATCCAGATCCGAATCAGAATCAGAATCAGATTCGAGGATGTTAGATTGAATCTAAATCCCAAATACATGTGGTAATACTAGATCCAGAAAAAAATAGAACAAAACAAGCTATTTACATATAAAAAATGCATTTGGGTCAGATTTTGATCAACTACAGATCCAAATTAAAATGTTGATCTGAATCCGACCTGAATCTGAAAGTGATTTGATTGATCAGATCTGAATCCACATTCAAACTTTACTTGAAAGATTCATACCCAAAAAAAAATGTCAGACTCGGATCGAATATCCAACCATATCCGATCTGTTTGCAGCCCTATTAAGAGGTACAAAGCACGACTTATAGCAAAGTGGTATAGTCAGCAGTTTGGGATAGATTTTGTTGAAACCTTGGATCTAGTTTCTCGCATAACTACTATTAGAACCTTACTGGCAATGGCTGCGGTTAGAAGATGAGATCTCTAGCAGCTAGATGCTAAAAATGCATTTTTAAATGGCGACTTGAAGAAGTATACATAGAATTGCCTCAAGGTTTTATTGACAAAGAAGGCAAAAGTATGCAAATTAAAAAGGGCTTTGTATGGTTTAAAGCAAGCTCAAAAAGTTTGGTTTAATAAGTTTAGTGCCCCAGTTATTAAATTGGATTTCAAGCAGAGTTTTCATGATCCCGCATTGTTTATAGCCTCTTCTGATAATGGTCAGTGCATACTATTGCTTTATGTTGATGATACGATAATTGTAGGGAACAACAGAAGCGTGATTGAGAGAGTAAAATCTTGTTTGGCAGAAAGGTTTGAAATGAAGGACTTGGGAAAACTAAATACTTCTTGGGGCTTGAGGTTGCCTACTGAAGGAGGGGCTACCTCAAGCTATATTGATACTCCTATGGAAGCTAGTTGCACTAAAGTATTCAGAAGGTGAGTTACTTGATGACCCCAATGTGTATAGACAGTTGGTGGGAAGTTTGATCCACTTGACCATCTCGAGGCCAGATATCACTTTTGTTGTGCATGTGGTGAGTCAATTTATGAGGGCTCCTGTATCCTCTTATTTGGAAAGAGTGTTGAGAATTATACAATATATCAAAAGTACAATGCACTATCAATAACATAGAGGGCCAAGTAATCTCCTTTAAACCTTAATTGTCATATTTATCAACTTAATAATTATAAGGTGCATCTAGATGAGAGCCATGAATATCTTATCGGGAAAATCTTGCGATATTTTCAAAATATCGCAATATTATCACGATATTTAAGAACAGAATTTCTTATTTTATATATTTTAAGCCAATTTTTTGTTTCTTTTGTATTTTAAATACTTTCCAAACTTATTTCCTTATATTTTGCAAGAAAAACTGATACAAAACCTATTATTTTCTTACCTTTCTCATTATTTTTATATTTTTTAATTTTTAAAACTCCCAAGTTTTTCCTGAGATTTTTCCTAGAAAACCCAGTTTTTGAAAATCTCTCAGAGCAAAACCCTTGCCAAGATATTACCTTGAACGATATAGGTGACTATGTATATATATCTATAGTGAGAGAATAATGAATAGCTCCTAAACAGTCTTTATCTCTTAAATTGTCCTAAATAGCTTCAAAGGAACAAAGTTTTGGGTGTTTGCTTCATCCAAACTCATAGATGTATTCTTTGTGGATTAATTAGTATAAATCATGTATTAGATTACGCATTTTTCATGTTTAGATGTGTTCTTAGAGCGATCCGAAATTAATGGCTCACATTGCACCAAAAGCTAGTGAAATAGAAATTGAGGTTTCTCATCACATCAATTCGATCCAAAGCATGATTTTTAGTGAATAAGCAATGATCTATGTCACATGGGTGCGGGTGCGGGTGCGGGGGTGGGGCACTTTCAAAAACCTTGGGTATGGGGGTGCGGCAGGGCAAAAATGTAATATATATATATATATATATATATATATATATATATATATATATATATATATATAATTTTGAAGTTTTAACGGTTAACATTGTCATAATATCATTCACCATGCATGCAATATATCAACCTAAATATCAATCAAATAAGGAAAGCAATTACATAAATCAACCTAAATATCAATCAAATAAGTAAAGCAGAAAATAACTAAATTCCATACCAAAGTATATCCTGATGAAGTAATGGATCTTAATAATTTTTTTCTTTATCATCAAATGCATCATTAGAAGGAATACTGGGCTCAACTAAATCCATGTTTGTTATGTTGAAATCATGTTCTCCCTCGAAGTCACACTCTTCTGGGTTTACATCCCAAAATTTGGATGTTCTTTGTCTGCATTATAAACCCAATTTGAAAATGATAAATACAATACAAGTATATTTAAATGACAACTAAGAAATAATCAAACAACTAAGAGAGCAAATTAGTACCTATATTCATCATTGGTTCGCGAAAGTAATCAAAGATTTGAATGAACATATACTAAATCCTCTGCATGCTTGCTGGTGAGTTTGTTTCTCTTCATGTTGTGGATTTGAGAATATGTGCTCCAATTTCTTTCACAACAAGATGAACTAGCAGGCTGCGATAGCAATCTTAATGCAAGACGCTGGAGAAGAGGTGTTTCTGATCCAAATGTTGACCACCACGTGATAGGATCTATATTATCCTCTTCTCTCGCGAATAATGTCGGTCCGTATAATCTCAAAGATGAAAATTTTTCAAACTTTTGTGTGGCTTGATGTAGAAGATATGCTTCTAGAAAAAGTCTTGTCATACATATATTTTTATGACTTGATAGCTTTGAGTCTAAATTTGGAGGGACACGACCAATACCACCAGCCCGCCACTTATTTGCATAATATTTTGAATTAAAATAATGTGTCATGCAATGCAAAGGAGTATTGCTCTTATCCCATCTTCTGACTAAAATTGAATGAATATGATTAAAAAATTCTTAATCATCCAATGCAGGATTTTTTTCTTCATGCTTGAAAACGATAGCTTGTATTTTTTCAATCATATTATCCCGCATTTCATAAACTCTGTGAAGCATGAGCTTATCCTTATCAACTTCTCTTAACATTTCCCAAATAGGTTGCGTAAATTGAAGGAAGTATATCACTCTGTCCCAAAACTCATCATCAAGAATGAATTTTTTAATTTTTTGAGCCTTGATATCATCATCAGCACGATAGAATGTTCAATTTTCATCAGTCACCATGTTAATCAAAGCATTATTCACTCTTTTAATCATCTTCACCATTACAATGATGAACGCAAAACGTGTTTCAGCGACCTTCAACAATTTCAATTCAGAATGCTCCTTAAATATAGCATTAGCACGATGGTGGTTAACAACAAAATTCTTAATGCTTTTGACATTTCTTTCTAAATCTTCAATCTATGAACATAAAGCATATGCTTGTGAATTTTCTTCTTCTTTAGGGTTGGAGATGCTCTTTAGGGCCAGATTTAAGTTTTGTGCTACACGGGGAGTCCAAAAAATATGGGGGTACTCACTGTCTAAACTCAACGTTGCACTTTTACAAACTGGAGTGTTGACTGTAATGATTTGTACCACTTTCTGATCACCCACTTCTTTTATGACTTCTATAAACAACCCCTTCAAATACTCTGCATTTTTATATTCCCCAGATGCATCAACTGCTTTCAAGAATATTGGGTCACTAAGTGAACAAGCAATGAAATTGATCAGTGGACGCCTTTAAATATCTGTTCATCCATCAGACACAATAGAAACTACATTTTGCTCTCATGAATATTTTTTAATCTCCAGCAACCTCTCCGCATTTGTCCTCTCTTCTGCAAGAAGTGTGGTTCATATTTTTTGTGAACTTGGAGGCACATAGCCACTCAAATTACAATTTGCCAAGGATGTTACTAAATCCTTCCAATAAAGATTTCTAACCACATTAAATGAGAGTGAACTAGAATAAAAATACCTCCCAACTTTTCTATCCAATTCTTCTCTTCCATATGTATTGAATGTTGCTTGTATCGTTCCTCTACCTCTTACATTGACTTTTCTTTTTTTTTTCAGCATCTTCTTGGTGGCTTGCAAATGGCACACTAACTCCACAAGAATCAGCCATTGTCTTTCTCTTCTCATATTCTTCTTGTATTTTCTTGTATTGTCTTCGCATTGCCTCATCAACTTTTCTGCATCCTGAAATGCCATGTCCTGGTATCTTCAACAAATGAGCTTTCACTCTTATGTAAGACTCAACAAAATCTCTTTCGCAGAGCTTGCATCGAAATCACTTGTTTCCACCACCTCCTTCTCCAGTTTTTGCAAGTTTATCTACATGTACCCATAGTAGCCCCACATCATCAATCTCACTACAACTATCAGCAAAACTAGCAGCAGAACTCACATGTTGGGATGAGGAAGACGCAAGTCCTTTCCCTTTATCTGTCATTCTTATCCTGAAAACACAAAAAAAAATACATTCAAAATTTTAAATCAATTATACAGACATTATCTTAATATAAAAATATATATAATATATATAAATTATATATATAATAAAATCAGGAGCAAGGAGGGGGGATCTGCCCCTCCCCTGCCAAAAATAGGGAGGGACTCAGCCCCTCCCCTGAAATAAGAGGGAGCAGGGATGGGGGCTCGATCCCCTCCCTTGCCGAAAACAGAGGGAGCAGGGGGGGCTCAGCCCCTCCCCTGCCGACCCAACAAGAGAGCGAGAGGGGGGCTCGGTCCCTCCCCTGCCGAAAACAGGGAGGGGCTCGGCCCCTCCCCTGCCAAAAATAGAGGGAGCAGGGGGGGCTCAGCCCCTCCCCTGTCGACCCAACAAAAGAGCGAGAGGGGGGGCTCGGCCCCTCCCCTGCCGAAAACAGAGGGAGCAGGGGGGGCTCGGCCCCTCCCCTGCCGACCCAACAAGAGAGCGAGAGGGAGCAGGGGGGCTCAGACCCTCCATTGTCGACACAATAAGAGGGTACATACCTGCAACGAGGGAGAGGAGGAGCCTAGGAGGTGGCGTCGGGGCGTCGGGAGGAGAGAGCTCGAGCTGAGCTGTGCGGGAGAGGAGAGGAGAGATTAGGGCAAAAAAAATCCCTAATCCTCCTTTTCATCGGGTTTTTTTTAAGTCCGAAATGTGGACGAAAATGACCCTGGGTGCATTGACCGCACCCGCATCGCGTTGACACGGGTACGGCACCTGCTTTGTTGAGTCCCTGTGACTTAGGCAATGATGAACACATCTACAAGTTAATCCTAAGCAAAAAAAACACGTGCAACTATGTTTTTCAGAAGCGTTTAAGACAGTTGAGGACAAACTATTTAGGAGATACTCATCACTCCATATACATAAATACATACATATATGTTCTTTTTTTTAGATTCTAATTACAAAATTGATGTCATTTATAGTACTTATGATTTTAGAGATGGAGTTTACTTTTATGTTTGTATATAAATTCATTCTCATTTCAAATTTCGTTAAGGTATAGTATTATAGCTTTTCTAGTTACTGTCATTTACTATTTTAAATTCATGTTGTTTTTAGGTCAATTTTTTTTATTAGTTTATAATATCACAAGTTGTAGACTATGTTCCCGTTCATGATAGTTGACTGTAGTTCTATAGTTTATGTGGTGTGATTGTTGATTGTGATGTTCAAGTATGCTACTTCAGTCACATAGTCTTTTGTGGTTAGATGCTAGTTACAACAGTAAATGTTATTCATAGACATTTCTTCCACAGTATACAAATCTGTCTATTTAGACAACATATCTTATACTATTTATATACATAAAATAAAAGTACAAAACCTAGCTGAAGCCCCAAAAAAGGTTGAAACAGTCCAGGCATGAGTCACCTGAGTTTTCACACTATACATTTACTATATGAATCAGAACCAAGAGAGAAATACCCATCATTCCCTAGTTTATGTGCCTCAATCACTAAAAATCATAGAACGACAAGGGTAAAGTTACTTTAGAAATTTCAAATGAATATTACTCAGGGTATGTTTGCAATAGCCTGTGATTCTTGGATTTTCACAAGATCCTATGATTGTAAATCACAATCAAACACTTTCTCAAGGCTAGTAAAACATGAGAAAAGTACAAGTTATGATTGTGATTGCCAGTTGTGATTGTTCCTTCCTTGAATCTTGTGAAAGATGGTCATAACATGACCTTTTGACAAACAATCATGGCTTATACTTTCTCAGTTGTCATTGTTCAGCCTCACTTTTGACCAAAGCAAACATATCATTACTCATGATTAAGGGGGCATAGTAAAGCAATAATGAATTAGCATACCTTCGGCTGCCCAAGAGTGATGGAAACATCTTCACCATCTCTAGGACTGGATGGTGCGGGAATTTGTTCCCCTGCCATGCTGCAAAATAAGAATTTAGAAATCATGCTTCTTGAATGATTTTTCTACCACATAACTTATGCAAGATGAGGGAACGCTGGTAGAATGTCTAGGGTAACACAAACTCACCATATGGCCCATTTGGGTGTGTCACGTGACTTAGGTTAAAATTGTTCCCTTAGAACAGAAATGATTTCCAAACCCATGCCCCACAACCCTCCTTTGTTTAATATCATATGATGTAATATTTTTTTTTATTTTGTGTTTTAAATGCGACATGTATGGAGGTGATAGGAAAGGATATGAATGCTTTGAACCTCACCGAGGACATGGCATTGGTTAGAAATGATTGGAGGAGAAGGATTCATGTGGAAGACCCAAAATGATTTTCTTTTTTGGTTCATATCGCCGACCCCAATTGTTTTGGGATGAAGGCGTAGTTGTTGTTGTTGTTGTGTTTTAAATGCGATTACAATGGAATTTTATGCAACTGATCCTATGAGATGAAATTTCAAAAGAAAACTTAGCAGGGAAGGATTTCGAGTACAGATTGCTATAGAAAAAGAATTTGAATGAGTTCATTACTGCATAATTGGGGGGCACTTCTGAAATTTTGATTGGATAGTCATGTGTTCATGCGACATTTTTGTTGATGCAAGAGATTGATGGTTTTTAATGAGATAGTGTCAGTTGGATATGATTTGCAGGTCGTCTTTAGCATCCCAAATGGGGCTTAGAATTGAGCTTTGAGAATTATGAGATATCTTTTAAGTTGGTGTGCTAATGCAATCTAAAATGTGGCATCATCAATGCAAAAATAAGAATATTTATCAAAAAATGAATGAAAAAGTATAGACTATCAGATACCTCCGAAGACCAAGGATATTGACAAGAGAATCAAAACCAAACAGTTCCAGTTTTGATTCCCTTAGGGGTCCACCAGGACTTTCATGCAAAGTTGAAGGCCCATCGCCCATGTTTGACCCTACATCAGTTGACTGTGAGATCACTTTGATTTTCTTATCAAAAAAGAAGAATATGTTTCTTTGAACTGATAGCCACACATAGTAGAGTAATGATAAGCAAAGATTTGTACCCAAAATAAGAAGAAAACAATCTGAGGAAACAAATGACCACAGACTGGTCCTCATCTCGAGGATTCGGACTCACTTCAGTCCCTCAGGCATCTACATTTGAGGAAGTTTATCATTATTCTAGCAGATGTGCAGGACTAATACTGCATTATGCTAATTACATGATGTCTTCTATGCGTGTATCAAGAAGCTGAGCCTCCTTGTATTTGAAGATTCTTTCCAGTAACAAACCCACGATGTACCCCATATATTATCTTCGATGCACCTAGTTCCATGAGGTTCTCTAGGTTTCCCAAACACTTCTTGTACTTATTAATGTTACACTCCTTAATGCACTCTTTTTTTAACCTTTTTTGGTTTATTTAATTTTATCATTGTGTGTTCTGTTTTAAGTTAACATATAAGTTTCTTATATTTTCATTTCATTGTTATGCTATCAGAACATTATAGCTGTCACAAAAACAACTTCGTAACAGTGGATTAATAATAAGCATCCTGACAGAAGAAAAACAGTTTTCCAACTTGTTATGCACACAATAATAGACTGTTTGATGGTCTGCAACTAACTTTGCCCACAAGTTTTCCATGTGAGTTAGTAGGGTATGAGGAAGGATAAGAGGCAACTACCAACTTTGACATGGTTAAATCATAGTCAATAATATCGTT
Source organism: Nuphar pumila (assembly GCF_984573655.1). NCBI lineage: Eukaryota > Viridiplantae > Streptophyta > Magnoliopsida > Nymphaeales > Nymphaeaceae > Nuphar > Nuphar pumila. Next base: position 15,773,691 of record NC_143255.1, read on the forward strand.
CTCAGCAATTTCTGAGTGAAGTTGCTCTCAGGAATTTTCTTTTTTTAACAAAGTGGTTTTTTATTGGAAAAATCTTGCATGTTTTAAAGGTTGAAAAAATGTAAAGAATAATAAAAAGATAAGAAGCTTTGTAGTGTTTTCCTTACTAAAATACAAAGAAACAGATAGAAATTGTTAAAATATAAAAAGAAACAAGAATAGTATGTAAAAATAAGGAATTTTTTTTAAATCTTGCAATAATATCACAGTAATATATATTCTGGTGATTGAAAATATTACGACTTGTTTACCTTTTTAAAGTTATTCTAAAGAAACAACTTGATATGACGATATTTCTAAAACATTGGCATATCATGACTGCGGTTGAAATTCATTTATATGCTACTAACGTTCACCCTATGCTTGATGTATATGATTATGTCGAAGCAACATGAATTGGTAACTAATCATCCTATCATGTGGGGCACATAAAAGACGCATTCCACATGAAGAATTTTAAAGGCACTGAATTGTTTTTTTTTTCTCTCAAGGGAAACCAGATATGTTAAATAAAGCCTACTTTACATGAGGGCCAATTACTTATAAGTGAAATTTTTTTATAGGACAAATTGACCAAGCAATTGATTTCAACAGTTAATGTGATTTTTGAAAGTTTAAGTAAAATCAACTAGAAGTGGTCTTTGTTGATGAGGTAGTCGTTGACTTCTACATGCTTGGTACTTCTGTGAGCAACATAATCTAATTAAGGAACAGCACTATTAGCCTCATATACTTTTACCTTCTATCCTTGTGTTATTGGATTTCAATAGCTGTCATTATCATGTTCAGTGGTAGAATGTCTAAAAAAATCATATCACATGAATGAAACAATGATGAATTGCACAAAATACAACCATAAAATCACATTTGAAGCATTTATGTCTCTATGAGCTGCATAAGACATCATCAAACATCAACTAACCTATGTCACACGGACTCGGCTAAGGAGGTGCCGCACCCGAGTCGACCCGACACGGGTGCGGACTCGGGTGCGGCTTAGGAGTCAACTTTGACCGAGTCCAAAAATGTCCATTTCGACTTTTAAATTACATTTTGGATCTGGGTTGGGTCGGGTCCGGACCCGACCCAAATCCAATTTTCTTTTGAAGCCGAACCCTAAAAGGAGTTTATCGACAAGGGGAGGGGTTTACCCTCTTGATTTTGCTTCTCCCCTTCAGCCCATGCAGCTTTCTCCTACACCCACGCCGGCGATCCATACTTCGACGACGGTACGCACAGGCAGCCACTGTCTCCCCCTCCGTCAACAGGTATGTCGATCAACCCTCCCTCTGCTCGCAGAAGAGGGGCTTGGCCCCTCTCTGTGCCTCCTATTCACAGAGGAGGGGCTTGGCCCCTCCTCGTTTCGCTTATGTCAGGCAGGCCCCTCCCCCCGTACCCTCTGCTCGCAGAAGAGGGGCTCGCCCCCCCTCCCTGCACCCTCTGTTCGCAGAAGAGGGGTTCGGCCCCTCCCTGTATGTCTGATTCATAGAGGAGGGGCTCAGCCCCTCCTCGTTTCCCTTTTATTGCAGGGGTAAGAAGTAGGAGTGGGGGAAGGAGGGGGCTCGGCTGACAGGCCGAGCCTTGCCACGCCGAACAACAGGGGAAACGAGGAGAGGCTCAGCCCCTCCTCGTTTCCCCTGCTGCCTTTGGCTTTTTGGCAAGGGCGAAGCCCCTGGCACGGATAAGGTTCAGCAGTGGCTTGCCCTGTCCCTCCTTTTTTGTGTTAGATAGGGGGTAGCTCCTATTACTATTATTTTGAAGTGTTTATTAACTTTATTTTATTTACTTATTTTCTTTTCAATTTTCACTTTTCAGATATAATGACGAGTTCTAGCGGTAGTGTCAATACATTTGGTTCAAGTTCTAACCCTGAATTAGAAGTTTCTCAACCACTTTGGAGGCTTGTGACAAAAGGGGTAAAAGCTAGTAGTGGTGGTGGTGGGAATGTGTAGTGTCATTGTAATCTATGTAAGACTGTTTTCACAGGTTCTTATACGCGTGTTAAAGCACATCTTTTGCATATTCGTAGTCAAGGAATTAGGGCATGTTATGGGGTTGACAAAGACATGTTAAAGCAATTAAAAAAAGAACAAGAGGAAGCTGAAAAGAAGAAAATTGCAGAGATGAGAAGTGATTCGATTAATTTGTCTTTTCCTACTGCTAGTGATATACAAGAAGAGCTTTTAAAGAAAAGAAAGATGGAAAGCAATAAAACAATACAAGCATCATTCAAAAACATGGCAAGAGCAGAAATTGATAAAAAGATTGGTCGATTCTTTTACTCAAGCTCAATTCCTTTTAATGTAGCTAGAAGTCCATACTGGAAAGATATGATTACATCTTTGGCTAATTGCAATTTGAGTGGTTATGTGCCTCCTAGTTCAGAAAAACTAAAAACAGTCATTCTTGTAGAGGAAAAAAATAGAATTGAAGACTTGTTAGAGACTCAAAAATTTGCATGGAAACGACATGGAGTGTTGATTGTTTCTGATGGGTGGACTGATATACAAAGGCGACCACTGATAAACTTCATTGCTTACTCACTTAATGGGTCAATCTTTTTGAAGACTGTTGATGCATCTAGAGAGTATAAAGATGTTGAATATTTAAAGAGATTATTTGTCGAAGTGATAAAAGAAGTGGGTGAAGAAAGTGTGGTGCAAATCATTACTGACAATGCTCCAGTTTGCAGTCGTGCAGGAATGAATTTGGCAAGTGAAGATACATATTCACATATTTTTTGGACTCCTTGTGCAGCACACAGTTTAAATTTGACACTTAAGAGTATATGCAATCCATCAAAAGATCATGCACATACACATGAAATGTGCTTATGGATTGAGAAAATAGAACATGATATTCGAAATATTCGAAATTTTGTTGTAAACCATCATCATGCCCTTTCTATATTTAATAGGCATTCTGATCTCAAGTTACTGAAAGTTGTTGAAACTCGTTTTGCTTCTCTCACTGTTATGATAAAAAGAATTAAGCAACTCAAGAATGCATTGATGATGATGGTGGCTGATCAAGATTGGGATTTTTATCGTACTGAAGATGATGTCAAGGCTGAAGCTATCAAAAAATGCATCTGTGATGATTTTTGGTGGGATAAAATTACATATTTTGTTGAATTTGCAGAGCCTATTTGAGAAATATTGAGAGAAGTTGACAGAGATGTACCCATGCTTCATATAATTTATGAAATGTGGGACAATATGATTGAAAAAGTTCAAAGTATCATTTTTAAACATGAGAAGAAAGATATTGCACTTGATAATTCAGAATTTTACAATCATGTACAATCAGTTTTAGTGAGAATATGGGATAAAAGCAATACACTTTTGCATTGCATGGCACACTCTCTCAATTCAAAATACTACGCAAAAAAATGGTTGACAGCAGGTGTTGGTCGTGTTTCTCCAAATGAAGATCCTGAGATATCAAGAAATAGAATGATATATTTGGGAAGACTTTTTAATGATCCTCACATGTTTAAGGTTATAAATAGTGAGTTTGGCAAGTTTTCTACTGGGAGATTTGATTCTTTAGCAGCACTTGTGGCAAGGGACGAGGAAGATCCCCTTAATTGGTGGGCAACATATGGATCAGAGACACCAAATCTGCAACGTCTTCCAATGAAGTTGTTATCCCAACCTGCTACATCATCTTGTTGTGAAAGAAATTGGAGTACATATGCTCAAATTCACAACATTAAAAGAAACAAACTCACTAGTAAAAGAGCAGAGGACTTGGTTTATGTTCACTCAAATCTACGATTAATTTCTCGTCGCACCAAAGAAGAGTATAGGTACTTTTTTTTGTATTCAAAGTTTGTATTTAAATATTTGCATTCAAAGTTTTAAGTTAGATACTAATATAGTCTTTTTTTGATGCAGTTGTGGACCATCCAAGAATTGGGATGTAAATCCAGAAGATTTTGACTTGGAGGGAGAACATAATTTACATACTCTCAACATGGACTACCTCGATCATGTTCTTCCCTCTAATTCAGACAATGAGGCAGATTTATGATAAGTTTTGTTGTTTATCACACTCACAAGCTTCTTTATGTGTTATATTTTGGTAAGTTTGTGTTGTTAAGAATTGCTTTTTTATTTTTGCTTTAAAATTTACAATCTTTGTGTTAATTTATTGTTATATATATAATTATATATATTTAAAATATATATATTTATAATATATATTTTTTAATATATATATAGCTGAGTCCCCGTGTCCAAATTTTTTGGAATTGCGCCGCACCCGTGTCGCACCCGCACCCATGTGACATAGCAACTAACTCACAAGAACAATGCAAAATATTAAATATCTTGCAATTAAGAACATGCCACAAGACTCATACTTTTATATTACATAAACAAATCTATGTCATAGGGATTCGGCTAGTAGGGTGCCGCACCCGCGTCGACTCGACGCGGGTGCGGGTTCGGGTGCCGCACCGGGTGCGGTCAACCCGATCCTGGGTGCGTTGACCGCACCCAGGATCATTTAGGTCCATTTGTTTTTTGGATTTTTAAAAAAAAAAAAAATTCCCTGTGAAATGGGCTGCGAATTTGAATTTTTTTTAAAAAAAAAATCTGCTGTCAGGGCTGACAGGCAGCTGCTGTCTGTCTTTAAAAAAAAACTGCTGTCAGGGCTGACAGCAGCTGTCTGTCAGGGCTGACAGACAGCTACTGTCTGTCAGGGCTGACAGACAGCTACTGTCTGTCAGCAGCTGACAGACAGCTGCTGTCAGCTGCTGACAGGCAGCTGCTGTCTGTCAGCAGCTGACAGACACCTGCTGTCAGCTGCTGACAGACACCTGCTGTCAGCTGCTGACAGCAGAAAAACCTGCGGGGAAACCCCAGAACTGTACTGGAAGCTTTTCCAGCTCGTATAGAGACCATTTTGCTCTAAACTAATAGTATTTGTCAGTGCAAGCATGCTAGAAGTGGTATATCATGAATGACATTCATCTTTGAGAAATACTATCTTTGAGAGATACGATGCATTATAAAAACCCTCATTTTACCCTAAATGTCTTATGAAACTTTTTAATGTCAAAATATGGCCTAACTTTGTATAAGCGGGAAACTCCATCAGTGGCATGATTTTATTATCTGGGAAGACCACATCACCACCTTCTCTTGTGATAAGATGATCAAAGTGATACACTTCCCTTTTATATATATATATATATTTTACATTTTTGCCCCTGTCGCACCCCCGCACCCGGGTTTTTTGGAAGTGCCGAATCCCCGCACCCGCACCCGCACCCGCACCCGCACCCGCACCCGCACCCATGTGACATAGAAACAAATATATTATGGCAATAGTTGCACTCAGTTTTCAATCGGTTTTCACTCATTACTTGAGTGCTCCATTGTCATGCCGGATCATCTTATGCCATCTTTGTTGGAGGAGTGTGGAGCCTGATTTCTACGTTTATATAAATCTTTAATTTTCGCGGATTTGGATAGTAGCTTTTTAATTTTACTTATAATAAAGATTTTTACCTTAAGCCATTTTCTTGAGTGAAAAAATGGTGGAAATGCACTTCTAATGGCCTCCAGACAAATGGAGAAGTCAGCCCTCAAAAGGAATTTAAAACCCAAAATGAAAAAAATAACTTTCGGCCTTTTTAAAGTGCGTTGAAGGTGTATCGTACAATACAAGCATGTATCATATAATACAAGCATGTATCGTATGGTACACTTGATACACTTGATACATGTACAATACACACACGAATCACAATACGAGTGTGTATCGTATTGCAAAACCCAAAAGTAACGATATGTATCATACCATATCGTACGATACGGTACGATACTTACAACACTTCGTCAAAGTCAGTAACTGCCTTTTATTCTTCTTCAAATCTTACTAACTCACATGGGAAATTTGTAGGTAAAGTTAGTGATAGATCATCAAACCATCCATTATTTTGTGCATATGAAATTGGAAAAATGTTTTCCTTCTATCATGATGCTTACTATTATTCCACAGTTATAGCATTGCTTTTGTGAAAAACTATAAAGTTCTGATTGTAGGGACGCAATCTGGTCAGATTTGGATCTGATGTAGGCAATACCAAATTCGGCCAATAGGATGTGGCCTAGTCAGAATTGGATATGAATGAGAAAAGAATAATACCAAATCTGAAACTGACAGCTATAATCATGCCCAAATCAGAACCAAAATCTGAATAAATACGTGGATTCAGTTGTATCCCAATCCAACCATGGAAAACCGTTATCTAAATTTCAATCTGATGATACAACCATCATCAGAAATTCGAAGCTGACACCTGCTTATATGCTACAGGCGGGTCATAACTTATAACAGAACATTTAAAACAAAAAAAACAGCCTAGTCAACCAACCACAGACATCACACATCTTCACATTCACATGCTCAAATCAAACAAAAAAAAAAACTCCAACTGAAGTAACTGAACCAAAAGAATCTGTTGCAATGAGATGCATAAAAATCCCAAACATATTCTTTTAGCAACACTATTTCAAGAAATCAGAAAAAAAAAACATATATAGCCATCTACATGACACTGAGATCCCATCTAGCAACTGAAAATGTGATGGACAAACTGTGCAAAAAATTCTAAACTCTAACTTTATCATTCATGAATCATTAACAAGCAGCAACTAACAAGTAACAACAAATTAATCAAATTAGTTTAGAAACAAAATTCCCATATATTTGGAAAGCCCCATCAAGCCATCACCGATTCACCGTTCACCCATGTCCAAAATCGAAACACTAAAAATCAAAACCCCAAACAAAAGTATTTCATACCTCCATTTAGCCACTGCATACTGCACTAGACAACTAATAACCCCAAAAAAAAAACCCAATTAAACCTAAACTAGGGTTCTTTTTCAAATATCCAACCCTCTTCCACCCCAACTTTCGGCCCTTATAGACAGAGAGACAGAGAATGTGAGAAAGATTCACCATCAAGCCACCATTGATTCACTATTTAACAATGCCCAAAATCAAAGGCCTTAAAATCGGAACCCTAAAAACCGGGAAAGACAGAGATACTGAGAAAGATTCTCCATCAAACCATTGTTGATACACCATTCAACCATGCCCATTGCCCAAAATCAAAAGCCCTAAAATCGGGAAAGACAGAGAGAGACTGCTCTGAGCCTGAGTGACTGAAAGCATTCCAGTCGAGAGATAGAGAAAAAGAGAGAGAGAGAGGTACCTGTTACATGTAGAACCGCCAGCCGCCCACCACCATCGCCGGAATTTTCGCCGGCCGGATGCCCACCACCGTCGCCGTGATTGTCGTCGCCGGCTACCTGCAGTCGTCTGCTAGAGGAAAGGCCGAGAGAGGCAGAGAACGCTGACATGGTTCCAGAACTGCGATGGAGTCCGCCTCCTGGTTTAAATGGACCAATTCAGCCACGTTGAACTGGTTGAATCGTTTCATTTTAAATGACTGAATCGGTTTTGGGTTTTTTAGTTTTTAAAATATTTATAATATTTATTTGCTAATTTGATTGTTTGGGCGTTAAATGCATATCTTAGAATTTAATTTAGTTTTTCCTGTATTTTCACACATTTTTATTTAATTTTGAATTTTTATGATTTTTTGACATTTTTAAAAAAACAAAAATTTAAAGGCTAACTTGAAAATTAATCAACTCAATTTTCAATCCTCTGAATCATTGTAAAAAAAAGTAGTTTAGAAACTGATTCTGATACGTTACTATTTAGTACTTATTTATTCACATCGCTAATTAATAATTAAAACTAAATTCATATTTTGAATACGAATATATTAGTATTAGTACTAATATAATTATATAAAGGTACAAAAAAATATTAATTTATATTTAGCTTAATGTGAAAATATATTAATCTATAACCTGTATAATTATCTTTCTTGTTTAATAATTTATTATATTTTCTGTAATTTGATTTTTAACAACTTTCAAAAGTCAAAATATTTAAAAAGTCTGGTTCAAAATTATTCGATTCAATTCTGAATTAGTTGATCGTCAGAAACATTTTTTACAAGAAATTCGTTTAGAAATCAATTCCAACAAGTTGCTATGTAGTCTTTAGCTTATTTGCATCTGTAAATAACAATTAATACTAAATTATTTTTTTTCACAAGGAATATGTTAGTATTGAGTACTAATATAAAGCTATATAATAATAAATATTTGCATGAAACAACAGTGTCTATTGTTGCTTTTCACATTAAATCAATAATGTCTTCTTAAATGCATTTTGAATAGTTTGATTTTTTATTTTTGAATACTTAAATAGTAACCATTCTTTTATGAGGCTAAATTATATGAAATCAAGAGGTAATTATTGATGTATGTTCTAGCTTAATGCGAAAATCTATTAATCTATATAATTATTCTTATTGGTTAATAATTGTTGCTTTTTATGCAATTTCATACTTTTTCTTATTTTTTGAATTTTGTGATTTTTTCATCTTTTAAAAGTCAAAACATTTAAAATGTGTATTCAAAATTATTTGATTCAACTCTGAATAGGCTAGTCCCCTAAATCATTTTGAAAAAACAGTTTAGTTTAGAAATCAATTTTGACAAACTTCTATCTACTATTTACCTATTCACATCACCAAAAAACAATTAAAATTAAAAAAATTTAATGAAAATATATTAGCGTTGAGTACTAATATAAAGGTAAAATAATGAATGTCTGCATAAAACAACATCAACTGTGTATTGTTTATTTTCACATTAAATCAATAATGCATTCTTAAATACATTTTAAATAGCTTGTTTTCTAATTTTAAATACCTAAATACTTAACCATTCTCTTTTAAGCTAAATTGTATGAATTTAAGAGAAAATCATTGACTCATATTTTAGCTTAATGTGAAAAAAATTATTTATATGATTATCCTTCTTGTTTAATAATTTATTATTTTTATATTTTCACATTTTTAAATTTTTTGTAATTTTTTATTTGTCACTTTTTACAATTCAAAAAAAAATAAAAAGGTTGATTCAATTCTCAATCGGCTGATCCACTGAATAAAAAGATCTTTAGTTTAGAAACCGGATTTGGCAAGTTGCTATTTAGCATTTGCTTTTTTACATCACTGGAAACCTGGTTGTGTTATGCTGGAAAAGGAAGAGTCGCAATCATAAAACTTATTGGTACTACTAAGAAGAAGAAATAGTTTTAAATTGTGGCTGGGTTATGTTGGAACCTGAGGAGTCATGATCATAGTCTAAGAAGAACAAATAATTTTAAGTTGTGGTAATTTAAGTTAGGTTATCTTATTATTCTTGATGTTAATTTGTACTTTTTCATCATCTTTTTCTTTTTTTTTATGGGAAAGAAAACAAGAATTCAAAACTCCAATAATTTTTTTAGCAGGCCAGAAAGAAGTTCTCATGATTGACTACTTCATGGACATTTTGTAAGAAAAAGTATGGGATTTTGTTTTCATTTGAATTGTTGCAGTATATGTCTTTATTTTCGTTGGTGTGAGAAAATGTGTAAGACCGTAGATCCATCCTTAACGTCCACCACCACCACCACCACCACCACCATCATGATGAAGTAGGCTTCTCTATCCATGCCCCAACATGAGTCATCATCCCCCATGTTTTATACGTGAAAATTGTTAGCATGGTGCTTTATGACTTTACAATTAAATCAAAATGTTTGTCTCTTTAATACCGTAAAAACATGAATTTTGCTATGATATTTTTCCTAGTTTGAGTTTTTTTTTTTTTCAATTTAGGATTTTGTAGGTAAACTAGCTTTTGTGTACTTATTGGATTTCTATGGCTAACTCATGCATCTTAATGTTGTCCCTACTTTGTGTTTTAATTTTATTATTTTTTCGTATATTATAAATTTTGATTATTGACAATTTTGCAAAGTAATAGAGATTCTCTTTGATTTAGGGTTCCTTATTGGTGTGTTTCGGATCTAGAATTGGATTTGGCATGTTGTTTAAGAGATAGGAATCATAGGTGCAGGTCATCTTGACCCAATCGGGTCTCATAGATGGATTCAATATAATCCAAATGCTAGGAACCGATTGAGTTTTGTTTGTTCTTCAGGAACCCGTTGTACACTCTTCTATTGATGCCTACCTCGAAGGTTGTAGTCTTCTTGATGGCATATGTTTCAACCTGAGCCATGCTAATGAGGCTTCGTAGAAGTTGAGAGATTGTCTATCAGGATAACCGGTGCATGTGAGTGTGAGATCGGCTCCTTCATCTTACTGGTCATAGGCCGTCTTCTATTTATGAGATCATGGGCACCTTTCTCTTTCTTCTACTTTAGGTTGTACAATTGGCATATAATAGGAAGGGCTTCAACATTAAACCTTAATCGCTCTATGAACATATTTATGATTTGCTTGAACTTCATAATGTTTTGGAGGTTCATGGTGGCAAACCATTCCAATGTCTCTCTCTCCAAACTAGTAGGAAACCAATTATTAGCCTCATATCGTTAATTTGATATTTAGTTATACTTTTAATTAACAAAGACAAGTGAGTCCTTGGGTCTCCTTTTCTACTGAATTTCAAGAGCTTGGGGGTGTATCATCGTCATCATCACATCCCTCAAGCAAGAAGTCGTCCATGGAATATTCTCTCTGATCCATGTCTATGTACCTTATTCTCGATGTTATGCTCTGGACCATGTCTTCCAGTGATTTGATCTTTCTGTCTGACTCGGACGACATGATTTTGACTAGATGGGTCGGCCTGGATTTGTGAACCCTCCTCTCCACGTCGAACACTTAGGACTCTCCCTACTGATTGTACTCTTTGTCCTCTTGTGGCTCTAAAGTCCGTCTAGTCCTTCTTCTGGTCTCTCTGTCGGACCGTCGAACACTTAGGTTGGGAATACTATATGTGAAATGCCTTGTTCAAATTGAGAAATGGGCCAAGTGATCTTGGTTTAAGCACGAGTTCCAATGCCTAGTCTTCTCCAAATCCATAATTGAACAACCAATACTGCTTGACACAGAAGATACCACCATAGCCTTGATTGCACCACTTGGGAATGGGGGCTTTTGCCATGAAGAATTCAACAATTATGGTCGGATCCGGATTTCATAGTCTCTTACAGTGATCTAGAGATTCCACCACTACCAACAATTGTGGATATTCTCTTTGGCAATGATGCAAGGTACCATAATTGGATTGGTGATTATGATCTTGAGTGGCAGGTAGGATGGGAGCTCCATGAGTGGAAGAAAATAGTCTAGAAGGAATATAAGCAAAATCCCATATAAGAAACATGAAAATAGGGGTGCACAATGAGCCAAGCTAGCTCAGTCTTGGCTCAAGCTCGATTAGCCTGATTAAGCTCAGTATATGTAGTTATATAATGCATATGATATGGCATATGAATAATTTCTGTTTGCAAAGTAAACATATGTGAAGGGTTTGCTTAGACGGGTAAGGTGTTAACCTTTTTTTAGGAGGGTGGGTAGTTTGAAACCCATTGTCGTCACTATACCTTAAATTTTTTAAAATAAAAAATGCTCAGCTTGAGTTCAACTTGAGCCGAGTTTGGACAAAAGTTGTTCAAGTTTGGCTTGAGCTTGAATAACTAGTTTTTTTAACAAGTGGAGCCAAGCCTGCCTAACCTCAACTCGTGTGCACCCCTATGTGAAAATAATATTTCCAAAGAAGGCTAGAGTAGTTAACCGTATAGGAGTTTCAAATGTAGGGAGAAAGTCATCAAGAAAGAAAACCAGAAGAAGACTTGCAATATGAATAATATTTGGCCAGACAACTTTCACCCCTCGATCCCTATAAGGGAGAAGACAATAAAGAGTCTGAGAAAATGTAGGAATTTGATCGATCTGTTGATTAACTTGCTTGACCCTCTACCGCCACTGGCTCCAAACATGCAGGTATTTGGGAACAGAGCAGGATACCAAGAATGGATGAGAGTCCCTGGCAGAGAAAGAGAAGTGCAAGTAGAATTTGAAGTTTGGATGAGATGAGTATGGGATGATTTCCAAGATGATCCCATACATAAACATTTTTAGCACTACTTCTAAAGAAGGCCCCAACAAGTGACTTTTGAAGAGTTAGAGTCATCAACGTTCTAGGAAGTGGTTGGAACCTAACCCAGAGCAACCATCTTGATGTACACTCAATGGCGCAAGTATACCCAGTGGGTTGATGATATGGATCACAAATATATAGTGGAGGGAGAGTACTATGTGTGGGGGGCAAGAGAGTGGGAACAATACACCCACAACGTCGTGACATCTACTTGGGAACATTATCTTTAGAATGCTCTCTACATTATGATAAGACAATGGGATCTACAAGGTCAAGAAAAAGATTTCAGCTTCAACCAACTCTTCTAAGAGGATGTAGGTTATTGCTCTAATTGGTCAGAGGGGTATGATTATGCAATGAGTCTTTATACCTGGGATTCATAATATAAAGCCTTAAACTTGGATGGTTGGACATTCGACAAGCCACCAGAGTCAAAATAGGCAAATTTTAGGTTGAGAACCTTTTTCAAGAGGACTCATATAATCACATTTTGGGTTATCTAAGTTTCCTTGTAACTAAAGACCCTACCCTGTGGTAAAACTAGAATTTTAATCAACCTAGTGATATGGTCAAACCGCCCTCATTGGGTTTAGATTCCAAAGCCTTAATCTAGATATTTTATTATCTAGCTTGTCATGTGATGCAATACTTATGCAGTTGAAGAATTACTATATAGTGAAAATGTTGATCATGGAGTAAGCCAAGAGGAACACCTGGGTGGCAATACCCAGATTTCTGGTATGTGAGTTTTACCTGGACTTTGTACACTACCATTCAAAAAACCAAAAAATAGAAAATAAAAAAACCCAAAAATATTTTTGCTTTCCTCTATGAAGATGACACAATTCTCTCACTAATCTAGAGTTTTCCTATGTCTAAGGATGGGAATCCTAGAGTTTGTGTCAATCCTAATCTTTTTATTGATGTTTCTCATTTTTATTCAAAAACTTTAAAAAAAAATTGAGAATATTTAAAAAACAAAAAATGAAAAATCCAAAAAAAATTATGCTTTTGAGTCTTTTGAAAAAGAGTATGATAACAATTTAGGGCGTGAGTTATGTATAGACGAAGGAGAGCCACAAGAAGATATAAATGAGCTCGCAGAGTTTAAAAGAATTTTTGAAAGGCAGGAAAAATCCTTCTTCAGTCATTAGGGAGGATAAAATAGAGGTCAACCTAGGTACCCCTGAGGAACCCAAAGTGGCTAGGATAAGAATATCCTTTGGCATAGAAGAAAAAGAAACCTTGATAGACTTCCTAACCCAATACAAGGATGTGTTCGCATGGTCATACCAGAACATGCCGTGTCTAGATCTATAACTTGTCAAATATTGCCTTATTCTGCACCAAAATGCCAAGCTTATTAAGTAAAAACTTAGGAAGGTTGACCCTATGGTAGAACTTCAAGTCAAAATTAGCATAGAAGATATGCTTAAAGTCAAATTCATTAGACCCATAGAATATCCCAAGTGGTTAGCCCACATTATAGCAGTCCTAAAGTCCAATGATACAATCAGAGTCTAGATAGACTTTAGGGACCTAAATAAGGCTACACCTAAGGATGATTTTTCTCTCCCTAACATTGACCTCATAGTGGATAACATTGAGGGACAAGAGATATTATCGTTTATATATGGATTCTCATGATACAATCAGATTAAGTTAGTCATCTCTTACCAACCCAAAATGACATTCACTATGCCTTGGGGCACGTTCTGTTGCACTATCATACATTGGCCTAAAAAATGTTGGGGAAACCTATAAGAGAACTATGATTGTTATATTTCGTGACCAAATCCATGATTGTATTGAAGTTTACGTAGTCAAGGTAATGGTGCAAAGGGTGAAAGCTTAGTGAAACCTCTGCTTTTGGCGATCCATCATATCGTTAAAAGTCATCATCACATTGAAATCGTTACAAAGATCTTTCAAATACTTACACGGAGTTTCCCTTCATCTCACCAAGTTTCAACTCACCTTCTCCGTATGTCTACAAAGAGCCTTCTTGTAGTTGTAAGGCCCTATGTTGAGGATGAGCTGCTCGGCCACTAACTTGCCTCAAAGAGGATAAAGAAGCCCCAAGATATCGATGGTCTCATCCAAGGTGATGGTTAGCTCTCCCATTGACAACTAAAAAGTGTTTGTTCTCGTATTCCATTGCTTGGCCATAGCCGTGACCAAGCTTCCATTTACCCAAAAGTCCTTTAGGAGCAGAGAAAAACTCGATGCAAATGAAAATCTTTCAGGTATTGATGATGATAGGTTACAAACTCCTTAGCCCATCTGTGGTACCACTATGGGAGATCCAATATTAGAAGAATTTTATTGGTGTTTTGGCAAAAATCAAGAAAACTTGTTAGAACATAGGAAAACGAGAGCAATGCAAAGAGAAAAACAAGTGAATGGAAAAAGAGAATTTACCAAGGACTCATCTTGAATCTGATAATATTCATGGTTGAGATCTTTGCTAGGGATAAACAAAAATACATGTTTTCTAGAAACCATCACCATGGTGGAAAGCTGGTCAGAAGTGTAGGAATAAATTTGATAGGAAGCAGAAAAGCATGAAAGGCTTGAACTGGGTATTTAGTTAAAAAAGTGGCATACAAAGTCTAACGACAAGTGGCCTATTTGTTGGTAGACACGACAACATGTCATTAGACAAGGACTACTTATTGTCAGACACCCCGTGCAAAGAGGAAAGTTGCCAAATTTTTTGCAACTTGTCGTTAGATAAAAGGGAAATTTTTAGACATGTCGTTAGACAAAACAGAAGAACTCTTACTTGTTAGAAAGAATTTGGAAATTTTAGACTTGTCGTTAGAAAAAATTTAGAAATTCCTGGCAATGGCGACATGGAAACTTCGAACTTGTTGTTAGAGCCTAGCTTATTGTTAGACAAGAAGAACTTTTCATCCGACCTGATGATTTGTTGTATGACAGGGAGCTCATCTGGTTATCTGACCTGCCTTCTGAGAAATGATTTGTATCATTTTCTTATGCATTCTGCATTACTTGTTTTCTTACAGGTGACATAGATAGAACCTATTTACTCAGTAGAAAGTTTACCCAGTCCTATCTTAGATTATTTCTATTATATAGATGGACATTAGGTCCACAAGTTGTCCCACAGACTGATGGAACAGTTTTAGAACCCATGACAAGTGTATTCCTTACTCATTATCTCATAGCCTTTTTTTGAGTTCTTTCATCCAATGTGTCGAAATGACTTTTTTGGGCCTTTTCAAAAGAAGATTGTCTTCCATGCCATCTCTTTTTCAAAATAAGTCTTGATCTTCGAAAATCTATTGGTTGTTTATGCAACCTTATGCGACAAGGATCTTATTTCATCTCCTATCGACCACGTTCGATAGAGACCCTCGCTCGTATACAGAGTTAAAGGGTGGCCCTCACATGAAACAAGGCATTAGCTTAGTCTCCAACTTAGTATTGTTCAGACTTCTCTGCTCATATAGAAGAGCATCACAAAGCGACCCTTGTATTAAGCTGCATACATGGTTTAAGCAACAAATTTGTACTTCCATCTTCGTCTTCAAAAAAAATATTATTTGGAAAATGGATTTGATCTTGGAGTCAATCATACCATTTTTTCAAAATTAGTGTATCTACTTCTTTGTCATCCCAAAGAGGGACTCTACATATGCTTCACACACTCAATAACAAAGAGGGGGCAATCCATAGACACTCCAATTTTGACATTGTTGTCTTATGTCAAAGGTCATATTTTGAAATGCCAGTTGCCTCGAGTCTCTTTCGGCATACTCCTAGATTTTACTGCATTTTGACCTATAAAATAACATCCTCAAGATTTTTGTCTAAGAGTTGAAACTAGAGAGTCCTAATGTAAAACCCATAATTTTTTATATTTTACGAGAAACAATAGTGAACTTGAGGCTAAAATATTATTCAAAATTATGCTAGAAATTTAATTATAATATTAATTGGGATTCAAAATAAATTTTAAGTTGAGAATTTATTCTGAATCAGGGTTATGATTTTTATTGGATTGAATTTGAGTTTAAGTTGAACTTAACTGAATCTTAATTTGAGTTTTAATATTAGTCAGGATTCGAACCAAGTGTATATTTCAATTTGAAGTCTTATTGGATTTTGATTTTGATTTCAATTTCTAAAGTTTTATCATTTTGAATTTTGGTTTATAAATTCGAATTCGGATCATATTTGGATTTGAATTCGGAATTAATAAATATGTCTCAAATATTATCATTAAATTTAAGTTTGATTCAAATCTAAATTAAGACAATCAAATGTTAATTCAAGTTTGAAATATACAATAAATTGTATTTTTGTTAAAATTGAATTTAGAGTTTTAATTTAAATTCAGAAGTAATACATGTGATTCTTTCGAATATTTCTAATAAATAAAATAATAACTTTTATGAAAAAGCAGTGTAAATATGTAAATTAGCCTAAAATAAAATATAAAAAATATCCTATGAAAATTACAGTTAGATTCGAGTTGATTTAAGTGAAATTCACATTTAGAATTGAATTTCTGAAAAAGATAAAATTTAAATAAATAACTAATAAATTTTATCAAAATAAAGTCGAATGAAATTTCAGACAAATTTAGGATAATTTGATATGTATGTAATATGAATTCAATAATTTTGAATTTAGTTTGAAATCTAATGTACAAAACCAAAATGAAATCAAATATTTAAAGTGACAACAGGTGCGGCCGACCTTGGTAGAAATCGTTTTTTAAATGCATTTTTTAGAAAACAATATTTTTAGAAGAGAAATTTCATAATGATAATTTGACTTAAGTATTGTGCTATAGGGTTTGTAGGATTTAGAAAAAAAATACCCTACATGCCAAAGGGTCTCATCGACCCTATTGAATTGCAAAATTTTCAAAAATTATTTTTGAGAAATTTGAATTAACCCTTAAGGGATAATTAAAAATAATAATTTAAATATAGGAGAGTTTAAAAATTTATAAATATAATTCAATTATGTTTAAGCTTAACTTAAATTTTATTTATTGACATTTTATGTAATTTCACATTTTGAATATGTAAAGAATGTCATTTGAATTTAATTGAAATTTCATTTCATAAAATGGATTAAAAATAATTAGCTAGATTTAATAAAATGGTAGGAGTCCATAGGTGGGTCATCCCATCCATTGTGACATCCAATTTAAAACTTCAAATTGTAATAAAAAAATAAAACTTTAAAAACAAGTTAAATTGAAAACTTACCAAAAATTTAAAAGAAGCATAAAAGTCAAAAGTTACCTTTTTAAAAAAATCAAGCCCCATAGGGGGGGGGAGGGGGGCAACCCTAGAGGAGTCTAGAAAAATCCAGCAAGGGTTGGACCAATAAAAGAAAAAGGAAAGAAAGGAAAAAGGCAAGAAAAAAGGAAATAAAAAGAAAAAACTATCTAGTCAACTTGCTTGCCAAGCAAGCAAGTTGAAAATTATTTCAAAAAGGAAATGGAGGCCAACCCATGGAGATCGACCTACCCCTTTCCTTATATATCTAGCCTACAATATAATAAATATACTAGGTAAAGTATATAGTATATACACTATATACTATGCTAGAAAAAACAATAGTAAATAAGGGAATTCAAAAAAAGAAGAAAAGGAAAGTAAAATGAATATTGATTTGGAAACTTTGCCTAAATTAGATTAAGGGTTGAGATTAGCCCCAGCCCTTGACCTAATCTAAGGTATATAAAAAGGGAGGAGAGGCTCACACCCCCCATTTGTTCCTCCTTTATTTTTTCCAAATCCCTTTCTCTCTTCTAAATCCCCTTCTTTTATCTCTCTTTTCCCTACACCAAGTCTTTGATATTTTGCCCTTGGCTCAGCAAAAGCGGATTCTACATGAGTGAAGAGAGCTTTAGGAGGTCGTGTGCAAAGCCGTGGATTGTGTAGAATGACCGTTTCGTGTGAGGAAAACACTTTACACATGTAAGATCAAATTTTGCCAAAAAGGTAGGGGGATCTATTCTCTACTTGTGAAACAAAATTTGTAGCACGAATTCCATCATTTTTTCATAAGCATAGAACAGAAGACACCGATGAAGAATACGAGGTGCCTCCAACATTTCAGAAACATGGCCGAGATCAAAGGGAGAGCCGCAAATTAAAAAGTCAGGTCGCAGAAGATCCCTTGCGAGCACAGTTCAGAGAAATGGCTAGAGTTGTTAAAGATCTGCAAGCCCGCGACAAGGGCAAGAAAGTCTTCACTAGCGAAGACTTCTATGATGGCCTAAAAGGGGATGATGATCTCGAAAACCTTCCCCGAAAATTCATCAAATTCGATGGTTCTGACGACCCAAAAGCACATCTCGCCACGTTCTTCGCAGAGTGTTTGAGATTCAAGAGAGACAACATAGCACTATTTCTATGCTTCCTCTGCAGGTTCGAAGGAGTTGCAGCTAAATGGTATGCTGAGCATATCAATCCCATCAAGCTCAAGGAGTTCGATAAAGTAGTGAATTTGTTTATTGAACGTTTCCTGTTCAACACGGAGGCACTCCCAATGTTAAGCCATCTCTGCAATCTAAGGCAAAATAAAAATGAAAAAGCACAGGATTTCATTCATAGATTGAGGTCAGCCTGTAACAAAATGAGGGATCCTATATCAGAAAGACATGCTTTATCACTTATCCTCAACAATTTTTCGCAACCTCTGAGAAGATTAATCTCCACTTCACCATCCAGGACCTTTATTGAGCTGACTGAACAAGCCGAATGGCTCAAGCTAAGCGTGGAAAATAGAGTCTATGAGAGCTTCACATTTTCCAAGAATAACCCCAAAGGTGATCAGAAAAAGAAAACTCACTTCACCTACTCTGCCAACAACAACAACAACAACAACAACAACAACAACAATCGTTATAAAGGGCAGAAGAAAGATTACTGCTATGGCACAGGCAATGTAAACAATAAAAGTGACCAGAAAGGGAAGCCTGCTCCTCAATACCACAAGCCCCTTCAGCAAGATCAAGGGTCAAAACTGCGTGAAAAGACTAAGCATGAAGGATGGAGCTATGTCAGGAAATTCACTCTTCTTGACCAATCGCTCGAATATGTGCTCGAGTATATACTATCAAAGGAGATGATCAAGTTGCCGAGACTGGCCGATCCCCCTGTGCCCATGAGGAAGTGGAAAGACCAATTTTGCAAGTTTCACAGGACAGTGGGACACAACATTGAGAATTGTTTCGTTCTCAAGAATATTGTACAGGATCACATCAACAAGAATCTTTTGGTGGAAGGAGATGAAGAAGAAAAAAATAGACATTCTCAATCAGCCATTTCTTCTGCACACCACAGCAGTAATTTTCGAACAACCATTTCTACCTCAAGAACACATCAAGCCGTGTTCCTTTCAAGATCTCCAAGTTCAACATCAAGTTTTAGTACTGTGACAAGTAGCATCAACCACTAAGAAGATAGACATAATTTCAACATTCGACAAGCTGAAAGTATCTGAGGAACCTATAAGGGCATCCCCTAAGAAATTAAGAGGAATTCCTGAATTCCTTAATCAGTTCATCAAGCCCGTGCCGGAAAAGGAAATTCAAAGGCCCTAAATCATGCCTCCCACACGTGGGTTTGGCTTAGGGTTATTAAAGTATGAAAATAGAATGGGGTTTGGAGAGAAAATCCCTTTAGAAACATATTTTCTTAAAAAAATGGTTTCTCAAAAAATAAAATCATAAAATTTCAAAATACTTAGGTTATGCAATGATTTTTTTGTAAATCTTGATTTGGGTTAGTATATCATGTTAGCATATATGTTCTGTAAAAATTTGAAGGATTTTCATGGTCGAAATCCTTAGATATTACGTATTTGGTTTTATCGGGTTTCTAATTTTTTTTGGTAAATTTAGTGAAAACCATGATATACTTAATTAAGTCCATGTAAAATTTAATTTTAATTTATAGAGTATGTGCATGCTGGTATTTTGTAATTATTGTATAATTTTTAGATTTTTATTCATAGGAAAATTTCATGATTTACTTATTAAATTATGTTTTTTTTTGAAATTATTTTTTGAGGAATCAAGCCATATGTGAGACTGGTGTATTTTTTCAGCCAAATGATTGAGAAAAATAGATTTGTCCATTGTAGATTATGTGAGCTTAGTGTAGTATGATTTTCATAAATTTTTTGATTTAATTCATGCAAAAAAAATCAGAGATATGGATTCGGGTGACCCGTTTTGGCCCCACCCAAATACATATACCCAGTATTATATATTTTCTGCCTGATACCTGATCGGTAAATCGCTTTTATCTCTCTCATCTGGAGGAATTTTAATGAGCGATTTGTTGAGTTGGAAATCTAATAAAATTTTACATCTACTGTTCTATGATAGTCGGAATAGAAAAGTATAGGTCTGTAGTAAAATATTCATAACTTTCTCATACAAATAAATTTTTACTAACGGTTTGCGACTTTGGAAAGATGACAATTTTGTTTTCAAATTATAAAAAATTCAAATTTATTCACCAACTGAAATTTTTTCTATAAACTCTATAACAGTCAGACAAAGTTGGATCTTTTGCAAGTTTGGAACCAATTTAAGAACTGAACCCCAAACACTTATGTAATTTATTTATTGATGTGCATGCTATTATGAACAATATGCAGACTGTATATATGTTGCAAAAGCCTGATTGTATACAGGGAATGAGATGCCCAATGTTGAGGCATAAATGAATGTTTAATTAATGAGATATGTTCGCCTATGTAACTATGTGCTAAGGGAACGAAATGTCTGACTTCCATATTTTAGTGTAAATGTTTCAATGATATCCTTGTTGTATATTTATGCATATCCTTAGGATGGTGATAATGTTAATGTGTAGATGCATGCAAGTTAATTATGAATGTTTATCGCATTTCTTATGTACATGCATGTGTGTTTGCAAAGCACGAAAATGAATATGTTATCGAATGCAATGCTCTAATAAATGGATCCATTGCCCTAAAGTGGTTGAATCCTTATGCTAGATTCAATCGTAATGTTGCATGCAAGACATTTACACTAAAATAAGTAAAACATACAACATTAAAGTAATGGCCTATAAGGAGAGGATAAGAGGTACATTTGGCTTCATGAAACTCTATTTTGAGCACAAAAGGTTGTTCCTCCCCACCCAAGAAGATAGGGAAACCTTATGCAATAGACTGCAACGTAGGAAGAAGAAACTCATGAGTGAAATTCGGATGCATCGAGATGAAGGTGTTGGGAGTGTCTCTCGCTTTTGTTGTTCCTCACCCGAGACTAGTAAAAGGTGCTCGGTCAGGCTAAAACCACTCCTGTATGAAAATATCGCCTACGCCATGGCCTTGATCCAAGTGTTTGCCTGTGTTTGTACCCACAAGGCTAAGAAGTGAAACTTAAATGTATGAGCATTAGCTAGGCATGGCATGACATGCATTATATAATAAAGAAAATATAATTAAAGATAAGAATCTGTTCATACATATGAATGACTTCTACACTGATAAGTATATGCATTTTTATCTGTTTATGCATTTTACTTGCTTAAGTTGAAATGAATTATGCATATTTGATGTTTTTGCAAATAGCATGCTTACTTGAATTATTTTAGAATTAATTTGATTTAGTGTATGAAAAGTGAGATGTGATTTCTGCTTTTGTATTTTCGCTTTACTTGTTTAGTATAACTCTATCCTATTGAGACATTGTATGTCCAGCCCTTTGATTTTAATATTTTTCAGGAAGTGAGTAGACTTACATGCGATGGTGGAAGGTTGCGACGAGGACCAAGCCATACATTTCCTACACCTCCGATGTTTTGGATTGAGACTCTGATATTTTATTTCAATTTATTTGTAATTGGATTATTGTAATTCATGAATGGTTAAAATTTTAATTCCATGGTTGTATGGTTATGAATACATTCGAGAAGTAGCACCTCAAGTTTTAGTTCCTATAAGAAATTTTCACTGCTATTTTGTTAAAGGATTTAAAAGTATTTCAAAAAAAAAATCACCATTTTTCAGGATTTAAAAATTGGGGTGTTACACTTAACTTTCAGACATGACAAAATCAAGTCATTTTGATACTGGGGCACAAAGTTATGCCAAAATAAGTTGATTTGTACAACCAAAAAACTTCTTTTTAGTTAAGGTCCACTTTGAATCTAATTTTGGTCCTTAAATAAATCAAATTTGGCTTTGCACCAAAAGGATGGATTAAAGTGGATGATGCTAGCTTTTCAACTCACTAAACAACACCTTAAAAGGATATACAGTTAGGAAGTTATGGACAAAACAAGTTAGCTAATTAATGCAATTTTTGTTTGTCTATCTGACGACAAGTCAGAAAATCAGACTTATCATTAGACATTGTCATACCTATTGTTAGACAACTTTGAATTGTTGTTAGATAAGATGAATTGTCGTCACACAGCCGTGACTTATCGTTAGACAACCCACTTGTCATAAGACATTTCAGAGTTGTCATTAGACAACTTTTTGACTTATGGTTAGACAAAAAGTTGCCTATTTTGGCATAGGATGTGCATGAAAACAAAGATAAGGCATATCCCACTTATCAAAATCACAAAAATTCATGATTTAAGCATTCCTTGAACCAAAACAGACTTATCGAGCCTGAATTAAACTTGTTTTGCCTATTTACCAAAAAGCCCTTTAGGATAAGCCTTATAGTTTGGGTCAATTAGAGCTTGACACCTCAATTACTTAGCCAATCAAATCATAGATGATGTGCAACAGCTGTATCTAAGTAATTAGGCAACGAAAACATTGAAACTGAACCTAAGATATAAGATCCAAAGTCTAGGATCTACCTCAAACTTTATAAATAGAGGGCCTACCCTCTACTTCAAAAGAGAGAGAGAGAGAGAGAGAGAGAGAGAGAGAGAGCCTAGACTAGAGTAAGGACACTATTGCATTGGAGAGCCAACGCTAACTCAGATGCCTTTACTCTACCCCAGCCTAGCAAGCCCATTTGACATAGTCTTAACTTACCGAGTCCATTCTGCTAGACCCAGGTCCAGAGAGACCAAGCCATGCGGAAGCTCTGCCAGATTCATCCTGTGCTTGCCAAAACGTGTAGGAGGGCTACCAAAGTCATTGTGAGCACACTCCCCATCTCCCATTCTTTTTATTTTCTTCATTTATTGTTTTAGTTTGGTTTTGTCTTACATTTCACATTTCTTTGTGTTTTTGTGTTTTGGTTAAATAAATTTTACCACCGAGGTCTTGTGTCTCATTTTCATGAGTCTGTTGGAAGGTACTCACACCCCAAATATGTGAAGATCCGATCCAATGAGCTATGATCATGTTGGAGCTGATCTCTCACTACTTGGGGGAGGAAAGACGATCAACTTGCCGGCTGGGCACCCACACTTTCGCAAAATTTGATTTAAAATCTTGCTTGTTTTTTTAAAATCCATTTTAGTAAAATATCAGCATATCCATAGTCTCTTATCTCATGGTCCACACACAAATAAAACATAGACTCTCACTCTTGCATGAAAGCTGAGTATCGTGCGTTCCAACTCAACTTGTAGCTACTCTGGTGTGATAATATTGGGTCTGCCTACTTCACATCAAAACCTGCTTTCCATCAAAGGACCAAGACCAATCACATAGAAATTGAGCTTGAAGGGGGCTGTTAAGGATAATGTAGATATGGGTTCAATAAAGCAGTCCGATCCAAAGCTAGAAGGATCCATTCTCAGTAATGGCACCAAATGGTTAAACTTGACCAGAATAGATAGATAAGATGATAAGCAAGATAACCTGACCGATTATGAATCAAGGAAGGAATCTAGAATCTTGGACTTTGCTGCTATAATTAAGGAGAAAGTCAAGGAGGATTTACCAAAAATGTTTTACCAAGATTGTAAGCTTCCTTGGAATATAAATGGGACCTCCCATCTCAAGGAATTTGTAGAGATAGAGAGAGAGATTACTGTCATGAACGTAGACTCTGTTGAGTCGAACCACATTATTTTCTGGTGTTCCCTCTTTGTGTGTGTGGGTGTTTCGGGTGTGTGCTTGATCTAATACGTTAAGTCGCACACACATGATCATATATATCTTTATCTCTTAGTTTTACAAAACTATCATGTCATACCAAGCATGTCTATGTCCATGTGACATAGGGGGGAAGCCTTTGTGGGCCAAGCCTCCCATGGCTCAGATCAGCCAACTTGGGTTCAATTTTTTAGATGGGCTAGGCTCCCTGTTGACCGGCCAAGCCCGCCTAACCATTTAGCGGGTAAGGCCTACCTTCAGCTCTGGCTGAATGAGGTCCAAATTACTGGCTCAAGCTTGGCCATGTACAACACAGGCTAACAATGAGTAGGCTTACTCTAGCTCATCAAGTCCTAAGCCATTTCACTTATTTCTATTTCCTCACAAAACCAATGCAATCTCGCATCTTAAGAAACACACAAAGATGCTTTCAACTTACACAAGCAGGTTAGATCTTAATCTAACAAGTATAAATCCATTTATCCAAAGAATTAGTGATTGCTTTATAAATTAAGGCTTATGCATTTGCAATGAGTTTAATGATTGTAACTTGACCATCAACCTTAATCCATACATAAAAGTAATCTAATGTAGCAAAGCCACAACTACCATGATCAAATTTCTTAAAGCATGATACACAAAATACTAAAATCAGATTTGAAGCAATTAAGCACACAACTAAATTTGTGTACGAAACCTAGACCAAAGCAAAAAATTATGGTATTCATGATCAAATCATTGGACAAAGAACCAGATAACAAAGATTTCAGAATACATAGACTGCAACACTTATATATATATATATATATATATATATATATATATATATATATATATATATATATATATGTTGTTGGACCCACCCAAACATGATACAGGTAAGACCATATTTTGACAATGGTGCCTGCATTTTATGTAATGAAAAGAGCATTACCCACCAACGGGGCTCCGCTAGTCTGGTAGGAGTAGCTAGTGCACGTCAATTTGTGTTGGGACTTTGCAGGTTCAAAACCCAATGGTAGAGTTGTATAACTGGTAGGGGTCTGCCTAACCCCAGCTTGCCTTTCAAAAAAAATAAAAGAGCATAAACCACTTAATATATGATATTCCTTAAACCAGGAAAATCATGTTTTCATAACTCATGATATTGCGGTAACATAACAAACACAAGCCTGATGCACATGCAAGCTTGCCACATTGGCCAAATAGAAGTGTAAAAGTTAACCTGTGCTTTTACACCAACCTACTATAAGAATGTTTTGATCTAGCTCACAAGGGTCTCCCTCATCTGGTAGGGGCGACTTGTGAATGCCATCAAGTTGATGGGATGCCACAAATTTGAAACCCACGGGTGGTGACCCTTGCCCACAAGGTTGAAGCTGGGTGTACATCCCGGTGGCCAAGGAGGTCTTCAAGGGTTTTATCAATCGGAAACCAGCCAATGTGCATTCAGTGATGTGAGTTTTTTCCCTTGGATTATCAAAAAGAGAGAGAATGTTTTGCTCTATGCAGTTGTGCTAGCTAGTGCCAAAATGAACCATCCATTTAAGATGGCAATCATGGTAGCACACTCTCAAATTTAGTTAAAAGTTCATCTTTTGCCAATCGAATTTAATGAATCAGGCAACTCCTAATCTCAGCTACATAATGAGCTTGTTTGGGAATTTAAACAAGCACGCACTCAGCTCAAAGTGAGCTCATTTTGTTTAACAGGCCAAGCTTGACAAGGGCCAATCTGCTTGGCTTAGGTAAGCTCCTGTGTGTTAGGGGTCCTAGCCTCTGAGTTTTATGCTTTCGGCACTACGACCATAGGTACGGCACACTGAGCCAGTGCAACCAGGACTTCATGCCGGGTGCAGTTTCTTCGGGTTATAAAAAAAAAAAAGGCTCTTGTGTGTTTCCACCAATGTGTGTCTGCCTGTCATATAACAATCAATAATGCGTTGATAAATTGGTTACCACCCAGGAATGAGATAGATACACGGGGTCTCCAATTCAATTATTCGCACCATCATTCACTAAGGGGAAGTTTGTTTCACCTCCTTTCATATGAATGAGGTCCACTTTCACAAGAAAGAGGGCCTTGTCCACAGGGATGAAACGAACAACCCCACTGGGAATATGTGAGTGGGACCACATGCTAAACGCTAAATCCGCATATGAGTGGGCACACATGATAAATGCTAAATCTGCATATGAACGTTTTCGTATGAAAACACTGTTGCACCACTTTAACACTTGTTTGGAAATGGAAAATGCTAGGAAAAATGCAAGTCGGAAAGGAAAAGTAGAAATTCTTTGAAAAGAACAATGTTCTGTTTTTTCCTAATTTTGACAGGAAAAATTTATCATCTAATCAAAACATTCTAACATTTTCCCAACACATGCAGTTTTCATATGTCTATATACAAACAAGAGAAAACTTTTCAGAAAGAAAAGTTATTATATCAAAACTTTTGCAGATTCAAACCCCAGTGGTACGTTGAATAATAACTGGTGGGGGTCTGCCTAACCCCAGCTTTCCTTAAAAAAAAAACGTCTCATAAGTAAATTTTCTTTTCCTATGAGATTTTTCAAGTTTTCAAACATGCCCTTAAGGAAGCACTGTCCTGCGATGTCCATTAACTTTCAATGGGTGGCTGTGTAACAAATGCACCGACGCTAAGAGTTTATTTCTTTTTCTTGTCCTTAAGGGCTGGTTTAATTCATTCACATGAAAGGAAAAGCCTTTCATGGGAATTGGTCCATATTTCTAAAAAATCCTGCCAGCTCAGTTCTTGCTTTTTATAAGGAGTGGAGAGGTACGAAAAGATTTGCACATGAAAAGTGGTAGGTGATGCAAAAAAACTGAGGCACACTTGTGCAAGCATAGCACTTTCCTACCATGATCCATCATATGATTTGATGTTTGTTTCACACATGATGGAAAAGGAAGGGAAAGGGGATGCCAGCTTAGCATTTTCCCATAAAAATTGTATGAAACATACAGGCTCTAATGGGAAAAAAAGAAGCCAGCCAGCCTTTGCATGAGCTCAGCTCACTCAATAGCTGCTGCACTCAAGTTTGAGCTCAAGGAAACAAGTCATGCATGAACAAGGCAAGCTCAGCTTTGCTACCCTTAATTGTAAGCATGAGACTTTTATCTCAATGTTCACTGATTAAGATGAACCTACTTTGTCACATGTAGACATACCTATGATCAGTTTGATCCAGCATTATAACCCCTGATTCTGAACAATGCATTGGACAGATTAAACTAAACCCATCCAAGGGAATATGAACTGAAAAGTTGCACGCTTAAGTTTGAGTGCCACTAAATTTTATAAGCATTGGAGCGGTCAAGTTTCACGTGAGGTACATAAAATTGTTGGAGTTCATGAAGTTGGCCATGCTTTACGTAACCCTAAATTCATCACAAAAGCAACTTTGGAATGGTGGTAAGGGGACCAGCCACTACTTTCAAGGACCTCTAGCCTAGTGACTGCTGAAAATGCAGCAGTATTTAAGTGAGTTCCCTCACAAACGATAATAACAATAAAAATAATAATAATGATAACAACCATAGTAGTAGTAAAAATAATAGTAAGTGATGAGCCCCACAATGTGGTTAACTAATTTAATTTTTTTTCAGTCCGCAACAATAATTATTATTATTTCTTAGGGCAAAATGAAAACTTGTCCGCTAACAGAATTTTTTATTATAAGAAGCGTGTGATGCCATTGGATCATCAGCGCGCATCAACAAATCTGTGTCCAACAAAGTTGTGAAAATGCAAGTTTTGGATATGTTCTTGTGAGTGGAGATCCTGAGAGCGTTTAAGTGCCCGGGTATGTGACACACAGCCAATCACATGACATCATTCAATGTGGGCCCCATGCAATGCTGTCATGTGATGGGCTGTGTGTCACCTACCCGGGGCACTTAAGCGCTCACTGGATTTCTTCTCTGTTCTAGGGATGGCAGTGGACTTGGGGAAAATGGGGGCCCGCCCTGCTCCGCCTCATCCTGTTTGGACTGGGGATGGAGGACATGAAACAGGGATGGAGGTTAAAATCAAAACCCAGGGGATGGACTTATGCCTTTTTCCGCTCCGTCCCATCCCGTCCCCGATCCTTCTTTAGAGATGGCAGTGGACTGAGAGGAAACGGGGCCCCACCCCGCCTCACCCCGTTTGGACCGTGGATGCAGGTTAAAATTAAAACCTGAGCGGGAATAGAGGGTAGGATTCTAAGACTGGGCGGGAGTGAAGACCTTGTCCCGGGCCCTGCTCCACTGCCATCTCTACTCTGTTCTTGTGGTCCACGCATGCATACTTATGCAAACGTGCATAGTGAGCCACACCAGCAAAATAGCTAAAATCAAAAGCACAATGTATGCTGTCAATCTGACGGAGGAGCTGAGAGAGATGAAGTGGTGGCAAGCTTGCTAAAAGTTGCCATCCATGTGCGTCGTCCATAGTGATTGGGATGTCTATCCCTAACAGAGAGAGAGAGAGAGAGATGATATTTCAATATTTATGAGATATCGCCTCTGAAAGTTCTTTTCTTAGAAAACCAAAAAGTGACAAAGGTATCATGAGAGAAGGAAAGTATTGCTTCCAATATTTATTTTTAATTAAAGTTGTTTATTAACTTCTTTTTAATTTTTTCAGATTTTATTTTTCATTTTAAATGCCTAAATAATTTTTTGAAATTATGAATACTCTTCTTTTTTAAAATTTCCCAAGAAAAATCTTGCGGTATAAATAAATAGTATATATAGTCACAAAATTATGAAGTGTGAACTGCAATTCTCATGGATTTTTCTTTTCTTTTCGATTACGTCTAACCATACGATGTGATCTGTATGCTTGGTTTTCTAAGGACCAGCTCTTGAAACATCCAATTATGATGCATAAACAAAATTTTCAAGGCTTTAAAATCAACAGCTCATAATCTTCATAAATATTCAAGCATCCAAAAATTATATTTTTTCATCAAAAATACATGATTCAACAGTTGATTCCTAGCAAATTCACCATCCCTAACACATCTATATGCTTTGCAAAAAAACCGTTGCAAAAAAAATGATGCACTTCTCCGTGTGATGGGACATTGCAGATTCAAACCCCAGTGCTACGTTGAATAATAACTGGTCGGGGTCTGCCTAACCCCAGCTTGCATTTAAAAAAAAAACGTCCCATAAGTAAATTTTCTTTTCCTATGAGATTTTTCAAGCTTTCAAACATGCCCTTAAGGAAGGGCTGTCCTGCGATGGCATCCATTTCATTGAAAGTAACTTTCAATGGGTGGGTGTGTAACAAATGCCCCGGCCCTAAGAGTTCATTTCTTTTTCTTGTCCTTAAGGGCTGGTTTGTTT
This sequence comes from Nuphar pumila, assembly GCF_984573655.1. NCBI lineage: Eukaryota > Viridiplantae > Streptophyta > Magnoliopsida > Nymphaeales > Nymphaeaceae > Nuphar > Nuphar pumila. The sequence goes on from NC_143255.1 coordinate 15,803,202, forward strand.
CATTCACATGAAAGGAAAAGCCTTAAATGGGAATTGGTCCATATTTCTAAAAAATCCTGCCAGCTCAGTTCTTGCTTTTTATAAGGAGTGGAGAGGTAGGAAAAGATTTGCACATGAAAAGTGGTAGGTGATGCGAAAAAGCTGAGGCACACTTGTGCAAGCATAGCACTTTCCTACTATGATCCATCATATGATTTGATGTTTGTTTCACACATGATGAAAAAGGAAGGGAAAGGGGATGCCAGCTCAGCATTTCCCCATAAAAATTGCATGAAACATACGGGAGGGTGGTGTATGTTCGCCCCCGATGATTCATTGAATCCTACGTCTGTGTTCGAGGGTCCCAAAAAGCACCACGTATATAAGCACATGGGGCTTGTATTCCCGTGTATGCTGACATCACTCAGCATTGGAGTCTGGTGCAGTTGCAAAGACTTAAGTACCCTTTCTTGCTATTCTTGTCATAAAATAATGATTTGAGAAAATGACAAAAATGTCCTTCATTTAAAAAAGAAAAACAAACGGTTCAAAAAAAGGACAAACATGTCCTTCATCCAGAAAGTCGAGAATGATGTTGACTCTTCAAAGTCTACACAACGAAACAAACCTTAGCCGACGATCCGATGGTGATCTGACGAAACGATGGTGAGTCGACGATCCGATGGTGAGTCGGCGATCCGATGGTCATCTGGCGATCCGATGGTGAGCCGGCGATTCGATGGTCATCTGGCGAAACGAACCTGAGCCATAAAAAATGTCAGTTTGAACTTTTCATCGTCATCTTTTTCTTCTTCCTTCTCCGTAAAACATTGTAAAACCCTCTCTCTCTCTAGAGAAGAAATCAAGGGAGACAAAGAGTTTCTCCTAGAGAAGGCCATGAACATCAACCCTCTCACTCTCTCTCCCTTCTCCTTCTACTTTTGTGCACATCCAGCAGACGATCCTACATTGCTCCATCAAACACTGACTGACCTGCATACTGATTGTAGCATCGTTCAACTTGATGAGTTGTGGAGCCTGATTCATAGTTTTTGCAATTACAGGAGGGGGTTTGGGGGCTCATCCCAACGTGGGTAGCATCATTTAACTTTATAAGTTGTGGAGGCTGATTTAGAGTTTTTGCCCTTACAGGAGGGGGGTACAGAGGCTCTCCCCCGGCGCGGGTCCCGGAGGCCTTGTATAATTTTTTTCTTTTCTTTTCCTCTTTTAACTATCGAAAAAGCGTAATAAAGTGTTTTGTTTAATCGTGGGGCTCATATTTCATTCGGTTGTTTCTTGCTCGAGGTTTTCGTAACACCCCTTCCCACGATTTTTCTATTTTTCATTTTCTATTTCTTTCCCACAATTTTTTAATGACTCCCCTACAACGATTTTTAGTGTTGTCGGGTCTCCAACGGGCCCCACAGCGATTTAAGGTGTTGTCTGGTCTTCCAACATTGATTTGTAGTGTTTTCAGGTCTCCAACGACCCCCACAACGATTTATAGTTTTATCCGGCCTTCCAACAACGATTTGTAGTATTGTCAGGCTTTCCTACAATAATTTGTAGTGTTTTCGGGTCTCCAATGAGCCCCACAACAATTTATAGTGTTATCCAGCCTTTCAACATCGATTTGTAGTGTCTTCCGCAAATCACTATAGCGATTTGTAGTGTTTTTGGGTCTCCAACGAGCCCCACAGCGATTTATAGTGTTGTCTGATCTTTTAACAGCAATTTGTAGTATTATCGGGTCTTCCTACAATGATTTGTAGTATTTTTGGGTCTCCAACGAGCCTCACAGCGATTTATAGTGTTATTCGGTCTTCCAATAGCGATTTGTAGTGTTTTTCGCAAATCACTATAGTGATTTGTAGTGTTTTTTGGGTCTCTATGGAGCCCCACAGCGATTTATAGTGTTGTTGGATATCACTATAGCGATTTGTAGTGTTATTCAGTAAGCAAATCACGGTAAATCGCTACCTGAATTAGGACCAACTTGTCAGGACCATATCTCTCTAACCGGAGGTCATATTTCAAATCTGTAAAAAATGGTATCTTTGTTATTGAGTCTAGTTTATTCTTGTCAAATTTTAGCGATTTATATTGTCATTTCATTCTTTATTTTAACTAAAAACCAGACCCCTATTATTCTATATTGTGCAACTGCACAACACTACAAAAGTGTAGGCACTGAGAATGTACATGAAAGTACACTTGAATATATTTCGGTAGAAGAAATGTAATTTAATAATGAGGAAGCTGCATATAAATTTTACAATGATTATGCCTTAAAAGTTGGCTTTAGTGTGAGAAGGTTTTCTTTGTCAAAAAATGCAAAGAGTGTCGTGGTGAGAAAGTCATATGTTTGTTCCAAGCAAGGTTAGAAGAAATCAATGAAAAATCCAACAAGGAGCATGCCAAAATCAAGATGTGAATGTTAAGCGAAAATGGTTTGGAGAAGACATCCGAATGGGAAATTTATAATTCGTACTTTAATCTGTGTTATTTCAGTTGCACAATACAGAATAATAGGGGTCTGGTTATTAGTTAAAATAGGGAATGAAATTACCATAGAAATTGCTGAAAATTTACAGGAATAAACTAGACTCAATAACAAAGATACCACTTTTTACGGATTTGGAATATGACCTCCGTTTAAGCAGATATATCCCTGACAAGTTGGTCCTAATTTAGGTAGCAATTTACCAGGATTTGCTTACTGAATAACACTACAAATCGCTATAGTGATTTGCGAAAGACACTACAAATCACTATAGTGAGATCCAACAACACTATAAATCACTGTGGGGCTCGATAAAGACCCAAAAACACTACAAATCGCTATAGTGATTTGTGGAAGACACTACAAATTGTTATTGGAAGACCGAATAACACTATAAATTGTTGTGAGGCTCGTTGGAGACCCAAAAATATTACAAATCGCTGTAAGAAGGCCCAATAATACTACAAATCATTGTTAAAAGACCGGACAGCACTATAAATCATTGTGAGGCTCGTTAGAGACCCAAAAATACTACAAATCGCTATAGTGATTTACGAAAGACACTACAAATTGTTGTTGAAAGGCCGAATAACACTATAAATCGTTGTGGGGCTTGTTGAAGACCCGAAAACACTACAAATCATTGTTGGAAGGCCGGATAACACTATAAATCGTTGTGGGGCTCGTTGGAGACCCAAAAACACTACAAATCGCTATAGTAATTTGCGGAAGATACTACAAATCGCTGTTGAAAGACCGAATAACACTATAAATCACTGTGGGGCTCGTTGGAGACCAAAAAACACTACAAATCACTATAAGAAAGCCTGACAATACTACAAATCGTTGTTGAAAGACCGAATAACATTATAAATCGTTGTGGGGCTCGTTGAAGACCCAAAAATACTATAAATTATTGTAGGAAGGCCCAACAATACTATAAATCGCTGTTGAAAGATCAAACAACACTATAAATTGCTATAGGGCTCGTTGAAGACCCGACAACACTAAAAATCGTTGTAGGGGAGTTATTGAGAAAATTGTGGAAAAGAAACAGAAAAAGAAAAATACAAAAATCTCATCAAGTTGTTACGAAAACCTCGAGCAAGAAACAACAGAAGGAAACATGAGCCCCATGATTAAACAAAACGCTTTATTGCTCTTTTTCGATAGTTAAAAGAGGGAAAGAAAATAAAAATATTATACAAGGCCCCAAAATTTTTTGGTTTGGGGGGGCGCTGCCCCCCGAGCCCCCCTCCTCTAAGGGCAAAAACTCTAAATCAGCCTCCACAACTCATCAAGTTGAATGATGCTACCCACGCTGGGAGGAGCCCCAAAACCCCCTCCTGGAAGGGCAAAAACTATGAATCAGGCTTCACAGCTCATCAAGTTGAACGATGCTACCCACGCTGGGAGGAGCCCCCAAACCCCCTCCTGTAAGGGCAAAAACTATGAATCAGGCTCCACAACTCATCAAGTTGAATGATGCTACCCACGCTGGGAGGAGCCCTCAAACCCCCCTCCTATAAGGGCAAAAACTCTGAATCAGGCTCCACAACTCATCAAGTTGAATGATGCTATCCACGTTGGTTGGAAGCCCCAAACCCTCCTCCTGTAAGGGCAAAAACTCTGAATCAAGCTCCACAACTTATCAAGTTGAATGATGCTACCCATGCTAGGAGGAGCCCTTAGACCCCCCTTCTGTAAGGGTAAAAACTCTGAATCAGGCTCCACAACTCTTCAAGTTGAATGATGCTACCCACGCTGGGAGGAGCCCCCAGACCCCTCTCCTGTAAGGGTAAAAACTCTGAATCAGGACCCACAACTCATTTAGTTGAATGATGCTACCCACGTTGGGAGGAGCCCCCAAACCCTCCTCCTGTAAGGGTAAAAACTCTGAATCAGGCTCCACAACAGTCAATGTGCAGGTCAGTCGGTGCTTAATGGAGCAATGTAGGATTTTCTGCTGGATGTGCACAAAAGCATAAAGAGAAGGGAGAGTGAGAGAGTGAGAGGGTTGATGTTCATGGCCTCCTTCAGAGGAGATTTCTTTCTCGGATAATCCTGTAGTGCAGAGACTGGATCTTAAATAATCATCTTCGGGGCACTTAAGTCTTTACAACCACTCCTTTTCTAGAATCATCATTTTTTTTGCCACCAATGGAGGAGAGGGTACTTAAGTCTTTGCAATCGAAACGCTAATTAATGCTGACAAACATGGGGATACGAGACGCACATGCTTAAATACGTGGTGCTCATTAGGACCCCCGAACACAAGATATAGCTAACTGCCCTCTTCAGGGGAGAACATATAACCTGCTTCGGAAACATACAAGCCCTAATGGGAAAAAAAGAAGCCAGCCAACCTTTGCATCAGCTCAGCTCACTCAATAGCTGGCGCACTCAAGTTTGAGCTAAAGGAAACAAGTCATGCATGAACAAGGCAAGCTCAACTTTGCTACCCTTAATTGTAAGCATGAGACTTTTATCTCAATGTTCACTGATTAAGATGAACCTACTTTGTCACATGTAGACATGCCTATGATCAGTTTGATCCAGCATTATAACCACTGATTTTAAACAATGCATTGAACAAATTAAACTAAACCCATCCAAGGGAATATGAACTGGAAAGTTGCACGCTTAAGTTTGAGTGCCACTAAATTTTATAAGCATTGGAGCAGATGAACTTGGTCAAGTTTCACGTGAGGAACATAAAATTGTTGGAGTTCATGAAGTTGGCCATGTTTTACGTAACGCTAAATTCATCACAAAAGCAACTTGGGAATGGTGGTAAGGGGACAAGCCACTCCTTTCAAGGACCTCTAGCCTAGTAACTGCTGAAAATGCAGCAGGTATTTAAGTGAGTTCTGTCACAAACGATAACAATAATAATAATGATAACAACCATAGTAGTAATAATAATAATAATAATAATAATAATAATAATAATAATAAGTGATAAGCCCCACAATGTGGTTAACTAATTTAATTTTTTTCAGTCCGCAGCAATAATTATTATTATTTCTTAGGGCAAAATGAAAATTAGTCTGCTAACAGAAATTTTATTATAATAAGCATGTGATGCCATTGGATCATCAACATCAACAAATCTGCGTCCAGCAAAGTTGTGAAAATGCAAGTTTTGGACATGTTCTTGTGAGAGGAGATTCAGAGAGCGTTTAAGTGCCTGGGTATGTATTACAGCCAATCACATGACAACATTCAATGTGGGGGCTGCAATATGCTTGTGTGGGCCCCATTCAATATTGTCATGTGATTGGCTACATCACGTACTTGGGGCACTTAAGCGCTCCTTAGATCCTGGTGGGACCTTAAATTTAGGATCCATTTTTTAAGGCAAAAGACCTTGTTCGTGGTCTCTAAAATCCTTAAGCATGGAAGTTTGGTCTTGTAGAGCTATGTCTTGTAGCTCTTCTCTCTTTTTTTATCTTGTTTGTGGTGCCACTTGTGAAGTGTGTGCTTGTGTTTTGTTCTCCACTATAGCACTACACTATTGCAAGGTTGGAAGGGGTTTCGTCTAGCCTTAGGCTAGTTTATAATTTTTAAAACTACAAAAAGGTGAGCTTTACTCACAAATCGAATACAAGGGAGGCCATTGCCTTCAAGGCTACACTTCAACCAAAGCACGATAATCTGCCTCACATTAGGGAGCTCACATTACACAGTTCAGGTTGATCGACTGAGAGAGGTTCATAGTCTGTTTCAGACCATGTTGTGACTGCAGGCAAAGTAGGTGGATAGTGTGACAGGCTACAGTTAGCACCTATTGTTGCGCAAAGAGGCTCACAAGTGGCAGAAGGCAATGACACACTGCAGTGCGTTGCTTGCTATGCCAAACTCACTGGAGAAGACAATGAGGAACATGAGTTGAAACCTTGCGGCTGGAAATGCCATGCGGCTGTGCTGCTGAATGCACTAGCGTCGTGCACATGCTGAATGTTGTGCATACGTGAATGTGCATCGTAGGATGCAGAGCAAAAGGTTACACATGTTGCAGGATGTGCACGTTGTCTGGCACGCGACGCAGGAAGCGTGCGCGATCAAACACATGCGTAAAGCTGCATGAGTGCGATGTTGCACTGCACTGGTCACTTGCTCATTAGCAGGATGCGTAAGGTGAAAGTCTGCGATCTTGGGCCTGTGTAAGCCCCGTGACTATGTGTGGCTTTGTTAAAGATGTTCACTCATCAGATCTTCCTCACGTTGAGGCAATCTGAGCCGAGAAGCCTCCCTTAGCCTAGACAGAATCAGAAAGGTCTCTGTAGTGTGCAAAGTTGATTCTCTTGTGCGGCAACCATTAACGATCGTCCATAGTTAGGAAGCGACACATGTAAAAGATGTTGCATCAGTGTGTGCACTGAAATGAATCTCTGAAAATGCAAAGATTCGTCAAGTACCCACCTTTAAGAGAAGGTCAACATTGCAATCTTGATGTCTTTACTTCAATGCTTGGCTTCAAAAGAATCCGCAAATCGATGGACGTGCGATGAACCCGATCTAGGCACTAAACACTTGATCAATCTCGAATTCAAATCAACTAGCTTGAAACTAATTAAATTTGGCCCAAGGAGATATGCTTAACATAAATCTTGAAATATCCCTGATTAAGGGATTCGAATGCCCTAAGACACCAAAGGGAAAAGTTCTCTTTCAAAAGACCGCAGTCTCTAATTTCTATTTCAAAATGATTTCAAGATTCTAATTCAATGACAATGGCACCTATTTATAGGCTGTACAAAACTATAAACGAGCTTACAAAAACCACCAGTTGTTTCCTCAACTGCCTCAAGTGGTCCATGCGTCAAAGGCTCTCATGCTTTGAATCTGGACTGTTGAAGTGGCTCCCAAGGCTCCCATACACTGAACCTGTCTTACTGAAATGGTGCCCAAGGCTCCCATGCGCTGAACCTGGCTGGTTGATGTGGTACAACAAATTGCGCACTTGTCTGGCCGTTAAACCCTGTTGTCACTAGCTGAGGTGGCATCATGCGTTGGCCAGATGTCCTGTACAAGCAAACCCACGCTGGCAAGTGAGGCCTTTAGCTGCGTTAGCTGCGCTGACTGATACAATCACATACCCATTAACCGAACAGATTTACTGTGGGTTACATCAGTCTACCATGCTCCGACTCCCTTTGTCCTCAAAGGTAAAACTTGGAAACTGTTTGAAAAACTCTTCTTCTTCCATCCACGAAATAAATTTTTCTCCATCTCTTTCCCATTCAATTTTGAGTCTTTTTACTCATTGATTTCCTTTTTTTTCTTAACATACTTCTTATGATTCTTAAAGGTTGCAGCCTTTCTTCCAAGGATAAAATCTCTTGAGAAATTTCCCCATGATGTGGCTTCAACTGTGAGACATGAAACTTTGGATGAATTTTGGAGTCATGGGGTAACTTTAGTCGGTATATCGACTTTCCAATACGAGCCTCTATTTGAAAAGATCCATAATATCTTGGTACTAACTTTGCATTATTTTGAGAATGTATGCTTTGTTGCTTATGTGCCCATGTCTTTTTCAACCATACCCACTTATGTATTTCAAATACACGATCTTGTCTTCCTTTGTTATGTTGGACTTTCATTCTTTCTTGTGCTCTCGCAATATTATTTTTCAACACCCTTAAAATTTCATCTCGACTTCGTAGAGTATGATCAACCTCTACAACTTGGGAACTTCTATGTTCTTATGCAATAGGGCTAGGAGGTGGATATCCATATAAGACTTCGAATGGAGACATCTCAATAGTAGAATGATAAGTGGTGTTGTAGGAATACTCGACCCAAGACAAATAGGTGATCCAACTTGAGAGTTTAGAACTAGCAAAACACCTTAGGTAGGTTTTGATGAATCTATTAACTACCTTGATTGGGTCATTGGTTTGTGGATGGTATGCAAAACTATAATGGATTTTGGTTCTACTTAAAAGAAAATACTCTTTCGTAGAAAAATTGAGTCTCGATCATACACAATGGTTTTTAGTAAGCCATGTAATTTTCCTACATGATCTTGGAATGATTGGACAACATGTTTTGTGGTATAATTTTTGGGCAAAGGCATGAAATGAGCATATTTTGAGAGTCTATCTACAACCACAAAAATGGCTTTCATTCCTTGGGATGGTGGAATAGATTCTTAAAATCCATACTAATGTCTTGCCATACACCTTCGAGTATAGGTAAAGGACTTAAATGGCCCAGAGTTTTCATTCCATCATATTTATTTTTTGGCAAGTTTGGCATTTTCCCACATACTCTCTCACAGTTTCCTTCATTCATTTCCAATAGAAATTTTTCTTCAACCTTTGAAAGCCTTTTGAAACACCCATATGACCCGCTTCCAACGATTTTCTTCTAGTAGTTCTTCAATGATTGGGCTCCCATTTGGAACTACTAATCGTCCCTTAAAGTATAAAACCCCTCCCTTAACTTTATAATTTGGAGGATTGCTCAAGTTTTGGACAAGTTCTTGAATTCCCATATTTTTCTTTTGTTCTTCATAAATTCTACTACCACAATTGCAAGTGAGTGTCATGAGGACCCTTAACTTTGCTTCTCTCTTACTGATTTGCGTAGTAGGTGCTTATCCTCCTTTTAACACAATGTAGTGCTAATCATATTTGGAAAATATGCTTATTCTTTGAAAATCCCATGTCACGGTTCCAAGTGATTTCAATCAATCAACACCTAACACAAGATCAGCCCATTTGATGTCAAGTAAATGTAAGTCTACTATAAACTCATTCCCTTGAACTCTTAAGTATTGAGCCGTGCTCTTTTTATCACAATTAAGTTTTGCACCATTTCCCACTATCACCTCGAATTTATGAAGTTTGGTAGTTTCCAATTTAAGTAACTTGGCTACCTTTCTTTTTATGAAGCTATGAGTTGCTCAGGTATCTACAGGGATGTTAACTTGATTGCTTTTCAAATCCGCTTCCAATTTCATCGAGTGAGGACCTGAAATTCCAGACAAACTATGATAACCATTGCTAGCTTCTAGTGTTTACTCCTCTTCAGATTCATCACTCTCCTCTTTCTCTTGGATTTGGAAATTTTTTAAACTTTTACACTTGTGGCTTGGATTCTACAATTTGCGGCATACATCGAAAACACTCCCCTCTTTTTCTTTTTTTATTGAGTTGTGATTGAGTCACATACTCGGTTTTAGGCTTTTGCAAGCCTCCTTTTCTTCTTTATTCCCTTAGACTTGATTTGATGTGTTTGGAAACCTCCTTACCCTTCCATTTGTGAATTGAAGTACTTAGTCTCATTTTTTTCTTCAAAAAGCTTAGCTACTTTGGAAGCCTCTCGAGTTATGCATACATTTGTAGCAAGTACTTCTATACATAAGTCATCTTTTAATTCCCCTACATACGAGCCAAATAAGATTTCTTGGTCCATTGGTGGAAGCATCAAACACACCTCTTCGAACTCACTTTGATACTCATCAAGTGTTCCTCTTTGTTTAAGTTGTTTAAGAGTTACACTATGGTTTACCATTAATGTAGGGTCAAATCTCTCCATCAACACTTGTTGGATGGTTGGCCAATCTGGCTTTCCATACATCACCTCATACCAAGAGTACCACCTCAATGCATTCTCCTCTAACCTTGAAATGGCTTCATAGACTTTTCGGTCATTAGGAGTTTGGTGACATGTGAAGTAGTGAATGGCCATGAACAACCATTTTTTACAATTTTCCACCTTGAAAGTAGATAGCGCTATCTTTATCTTTGGCTTTTGAACACAATTCCAATGTGGAATCTCATTACCCCTTTCATCTCCTCTAAATTGTGTTTCATGCTCTTGAATTAGAGTCACTTGCTCTTTATTTCCTCTCACCATAGTATTGACATTTTGAGTGGGTTGAAACATGAGCATTTCAAGCTTCTCCATGCGTGTATTTGTCTCCTCATCACTTTGAGTAAGTTTTCCTATGAATTCGGTTTAAGTTTCAACATAGAATGATTTAGTCAATTCTTCACCCTCATGATGAGAGCTAGAACCTTTATCCATTCTATGACCTTCATTGGCTTTGATACCACTTGGTGGGACCTTAGATTTAGGATCCATTTTTTTAAGGCAAAAGACCTTGTTCGTGGTCTCTAAAATCCTTAAGCGTGAAAGTTTGTTCTTGTAAAGTTATGTTCTGTAGCTCTTCTCTCTTTTTTTATCTTGTTTGTGACGCCACTTGTGAAGTCTGTGCTTGTGTTTTGTTCTCCACTATAGCACTACACTATTACAAGGTTGAAAGGGGTTTCGTCTAGCCTTAGGCTAGTTTACAAGTTTTAAAACCACAAAGAGGTGAGCTTCACTTACAAATCGAATACAAGGGAGGCCATTGCCTTCAAGGCTACACTTCAACCAAAGCACGATAATCTGCCTCACATTAAGCAACTCACATTACACAATTCAGGTTGTTCGGCTGAGGGAGGTTCACACTCTGTTTCAGACCATGTTGTTCCTGCAAGCAAAGTAGGTGGATAGTGTGACAGGCTGCAGTTAGCACCTGTTGCTGCGCTGGGAGGCTCACAGGTGGCGCAGAGCAATGATGCACTGCAGTGTGCTGCTTGCTGTGCCAAACTCACTGGAGCCCACAGTGAGGAACAAGAGCTGAAGCCTTGCGGTTGGAAATGTCGTGCGACTGTGCTGCTTAATGCACTAGCGTCGTGCACACGCTGGATGTTGTGCATACGTGAATGTGTGTCGTAGGAGGCGACGCACACTGCAGGAAGCGTGTGTGGTCAAGTGTTGTGTGATCGAATGTGTGTGTGAAGCTGCGGGAGTGCGGTGTTTGCACTGCATTGGTCCCTTGCACATTAGCAGGATGCGTAAGGTGAAAGTCCATGATCCTGGGTCGGTGTAAGCCTCGATTGTGCGCTACTTTGCTAAAGGTGTTCACTCATCAAATCTTCTTCACGTTGAGGCAATCTGATCTGAGAAGCCTCCCTTAGCCTGGACAGAATCAGAAAGGTCTCTGCAGTATGCATAGTTGATTTCCTTGTGCGGCAGCCGTCAACGATCATCTATAGTTAGGAAGTGGCACATATAAAAGATGTTGCATCAGTGTGTGCACCGAACATGAATCACTTAAAATGCAAAGGTTCGTCAAGTACTCACCTTTAAGAGAAGGTCAGCACTACAATCTTAACATCTTTACTTCAATGCTTGACTTCAAAAGAATTCGCAAACCGTCGGACATGCAATGAACCCGATCTAGGCACTAAACACTTGATCAAGCTTGAATTCAAATCAACTAGCTTGAAACTAATTGAATTTGGCCCAAGGAGATATGCTCAGCATAAATCTCAAAATATCCTTGATTAAGGGATCTGAATGCCCTAAGGCACCAAAGAGAAAAGTTCTCTTCCAAAAGACTGTGGTCTTCAATTTCTATTTCAAAATGATTTCAAGATTCCAATTCAATGACAATGGTGCCTATTTATAGGCTGCACAAAACCATAAACCAGCTTACAAAATCCACCAGCTGTTTCCTCAACTGCCTCAAGTGGTCCATGCGTCAAAGGCTCTCATGCTTTGAATCTGGACTGCTGAAGTGGCGCTCAAGGCTCATATGCACTAAACATGTTCTGCTGAAGTGGCACCTAAGGCTCTCCCGACTGATATGGTGCAACAGATTGCGCACTTGTCTGCCCTGCTGTCACTAGCTGAGGTGGCATCATGTGCTGGCTGCATGTCCTGTACAAGCAAACCCACGATGGCAAGTGAGGCCTTTAGCTGCGTTATGCGTGGCTGCGCTGACTGATACAACCACATACCCATTAACCGAACGGATTTACTGTGGGTCGCATCAATCCCTTCTTTGTTCTAGGAATGACAGTGGACCGGGGGGAAATGGGGCCCTGCCCTACCTTGCCTCATTTGGACCGGGGATGGAGGGCATAAAACATGGATGGAGGTTAAAATCAAAACCTGTGCGGAGATGGAGATGAAGGCAGGGATGGACTTACACTTTCCCCCGCCCCGCCCCATCCCCACCTTGCCCCGTCCCGTCTCCGATCCTTCTTTAGAGATGGCAGCAGACCAAGAAAAAACGGGGGGCTGCCCCGCCTCGCCCTGTTTGGACTGGGGATGGAGGTTAAAATTAAAACCTATGCGAGAATGGAGGGTAGGATTTTGAGATGGGGCGGGGGTGGAGACCTTGTCCCCCGCCCCGCTCCACTGCCATCTCTACTCTGTTCTTGTGGTCCACACATGCATACATATGCAAACGTGCATAGTGAGCCATACCAGTAAAATAGCTAAAAACAAAAGCACAATGTATGCTGCCCTCAACCTGAGGGAGGGACTGAGAGAGATGAAGTGGTGGCCAGCTTGCTAAAAGTTGACATCCATGTGCGTCGTCCATGGTGATTGAGATATGTATCCCTAACAGAGAGAGAGAGAGAGAGAGAGGATTTTTCAATATTTTTGAGATATCGTCTCTGAAAGTTCTTTTCTTCTAAAACCAAAAAGTGACAAAGGTATAATGAGGGACAGAAAATATTGCTTTCAATATTTATTTTTAATTAAAGTTGTTTATTAACTTTTTTCTATTTTTTCTGATTTTATTTTTCATTTTAAATGCCAAAAGATTTTTTTCAAATTATGAATACTCACTTTTTAAAAATTTCCCAAGAAAAAACTTGCAATATAAATAAATAATATATATAGTCACAAAATTATGAAGTGTGAACTGCAATTCTCATGGATTTTTTTTTTCATTTCTCTTAATTCTAACCATAGGATGTGATCGGCATGCTTGGTTTTCTAAGGATCAGCTCTTGAAACATCCGATTATGATGCATAAACAGGATTTTCAAGGCTTTAAAATCAACAGCTCATAATCTTCATAAATATTCAAGCATCCAAAAATTATATTTTTCATAAAAAATACACGATCCAACAGTTGATTCCTAGCAAATTCACCATGAAGAACACATCTATATGCTTTGCAAAAAAACCGTTGGAAATGTCTAGTTCACATGATATATATATATATATATATATATATATATATATATATATATATATATATATATATAGAGAGAGAGAGAGAGAGAGAGAGAGAGCCAAATGAGCTAAGCATGAGGTGATCAGGCTTGGCTCGTAGCAAGCCAAGACAAGGTCGATCTCATGACAAGCCTTAGCTAAACAAGCCAAACTTGAGCTGAGTCATCACAAAAATAATGTAGTGTTTCAGAGATGTTAAAAATAGGACCTGTACTATATAAAGCCATTGAGCCCATCTTTACTTGGCTTGTTTACGAAGAAGCGCAACAAGATTTGAATTCCAAACCAATTACAAAGACTTGCAAGCCAAACACTTCAACCATTTGTTTTATATTGCACTTGATAATGTATAATACATTTAGTGCTATTAACGAGTCTATTTAAGCTGAATCGAGCCAAACATGTGTAGTTTGTGTTCAGCTTGCAGAGCCTATTTTACGAGCTCTTTACAAGCTGAGCCACAAGCAGCTCGCATCATTTCCCAACCCTATGTCCAATCTAGCTAGAGATCATGGGTGCAAGTTGTATCAACTCAATCCAACCTCATAGACATGTTAAACACTGTTTACTAGGCGTCACACCTTGGATCGCGTCTTATTCGATGTAAAACATGAACTTTTGAGCCCTGAAATTTTTGAATATTGCAAGCTTTTGATATTTATATAAAGCTATCAAAAAACCTACTTGTAATCACACAACCCAAAATCCAACCTTGTAGATAACTTCTGTAGGATCTGATCTAACCAAAAAAATTGAAAAATGCATGAAAACGATGTTTCCTACTCATTAAAACAATCATGGTGCCATAATCATAGGAGAACATAAAATGCTCAGGAGAGCATGGACAATCGCTTCAGGTTAACCATGTGGGTGGGCTTGCCGCGGGGGGCGGGCTAACATAAAATATGTGCTAGAAAGCAGTACTTGTAGTATCAGTACAAGACGATTAACATTAAGAGTGAAACAAAGACAACCTTACAAAGATGCATAATGTTACATGGAGAACCAATCTTTTCTCAACTCCTTTCTCAGCTTTCAATACAACCGAACCCCCAAAAATAAACAAGAGTCAGCAACAGCAATGAAAGGAGTAGAGAAAACAGATCAAAGTTTAATTTAACAACAGAAAAAAGAGGGACAAGATAAAAGGATTTGCTATACTTCTTTCTTATGTTTCACATGCTTTGCCTGAGACTTCAGCTTGTCCAGTTTGCTTTCGCCATGACTCTGGCTGCTGACAGAACCTTCTTGAGCGCTACACATCTGCGACTTGATCCTGAACCCGAATTTCTTTGAGACACTGCTCCATGTTCCATTTCTTCCCTTACCCAACTTCTCAATTTCTTGACGCATGTTCGAGCATTCCTTCTCGAGCTCGGAGACACGAGTTCTCATGTTGTCCATGCCAACTTTAAGCACTTGGTTTTCTCTCACAGCATTAACCCATCCACCCTCATTTGAGGCTGCCAGGCCACTTCTCAATGGCCTTGAGCCATCAAGGTTATCAGAAACCAAGAAACAGCCAGCAATTGAAGTTCTCAATTGTAATTGTTCAAAGAAGAGGACCTGGACTATTATTCTGAGCGGCAGCCTCTCGTTTTGCGCTGCATGGGTACAGGCTTCTAGCGAGAGTTTTTGACAGTCCATTAACCGGCAAAGCTGCTCTCTTTCTGAGTCAGTGAGCCATGGATGAGCCTGGATGTCCATCAAACACATCAAGAACTTATAAAACATATCAGTATGAGGGATAAAAGTTTTTCTAACAAAAACAATGCGATTTGAACCAATTCACGAAAAGAAAATTCATAGGTATTGTAGACAACAATATAAATTATGTTGCTTACCAAAAAAAAGCTTACCCAGCATAATGGTGCATGGCAAGACTAACTTGCAGCAATGCAGCTAGACATTAACATGATCTTCAATCAATTGGACCTTTCATGAAGAGGTGTGAATAGTGCATGCCCAAATATGAAAATCTGTGTGTGTGTGTGTGTGTGTGTGAAATGGATAGCATGCCTCGGTGATTACCAAATCAGACATTTATAACAGCCATCAAAAACCATAAAATCATCTTATTCAGAAATGAAAATAGGCATCTAGGGGCATGTTGATAGCCAACAAAGTCTTCAGTCATATGTACCTGGCCTGACTTATCCAGTCCATTGGCTATCCATCTAGCCCCATGATTAGTTTCAATCATAATTCTAGTTTTAAACTTTTATTCAAAGGCTTGAGGTGCAAGATTACCTTCAAGTATATGTCAATTGCACGGTAGAGGCCATCATCCAACGGCCTAGCATAGTCAGGTACGGCTGCGGCCAATGCCTGAAATTTAGGAAGTTTCAAATTGACATCTGGAGCAACCTCAGCAAGGTACCCATCTATAAGCTTCGCGACCATGGTTATGGGGGTCAGAGATGGCGAACCCATGATTTGTCCATCATCAGCCGAGCATGGAGATGCACCACCTGTAGCTTGGTCCAACACCAAAAAGTGCTCAAGAATCCGCTTAACACTGTCAACATCATAAAGTGTTTCTGTGGTGTGTGAAAAATTAGGCATCAATAGGTCCTCCAAAGTGGCTTGGTCCAACTGCATTCCGATTCTTTTCTCCAAGTTTGCTTTGCAAGTTGGGCTTGCATGCAAGATCATTGCTGTTCGCAGAAGCCCGAAGAGGAACTTCGTGGATGTCATGCCCTTCTGCATTGGTAATAAACTATCAACTTCTTCAAGTAGAACTCTCTGTTCATCTTCAGACGGTGCATTGGTGAAAGATATCGGTGCAAGATGTGTGCTTGATTCATTAATACTCTGGCGCCTATTCAGTCCTGGAAAATAACGTTTAGCATAGTACATGACAGAACCTGCCCGGTTCTCTGATTTGATGCCTCTAGACTCCATGGCGGTGATCAGCCTTTTGTACAAAGGCAAACTCAGATTGGAGACGTCCTCGTACCACCAATCTGAACTTGCACTTCTTGGCCTAGCTCCTGTGCTTATCCCATTCCACAGAACACTTCCACCTGGACTTTGCATTGGGCCATGCTCCATCATTGGCCAACCAAATAGCTTAGGGTCAGTGCAAGCTTTTACAGCTAATGACTCGATGCATCTCTTCACAATGTTCAGCCCTTCTGCCTGTGGTAGAACATCTTCACAAGTTTCAAGTGCTTTTATTGAATCTTTCCAGCTACGAAGGATGACTTGGTTAAGGAAAACTTCTGTTTGGGAAACAAGATTTCCCTCCCCATAGTCTTCTGTCATCTGTAGGTGCTCAGCAGCACATCGTAGATAAACAACATTTGTAGCAGTGAGTTCTAATTTGACACCATAACAAAACTTAGCCACAAGTTCAAATGCCTTTGCACCACCAGGAATTGAATGGAGCTGGATAACACAGTTCTCTTCTCCCTTTTCAGTCATTTCTCCAATCAGTCTTTCCAAAACCCCACTTCTGGAAAGTAATGGAAACTGCAAAAAAGAGCCATGGAGAACCTTCAAATATGTGGCACAGAAAGTTGCACAAAGATCAATTTTTCTCTAAGAAGAATTTGATTTTCAACTTCTGCTACATAGGACCGCAATCATCTATGCCCTTTTTTATATATTTTTTATTGATAAACAGTTCTCAAGGATACCATGAAAGGCGAGGTTAAATATCAGCATAAATTCAAAGCAATTAGTTTTTGCCATAAGTTTCACCTTGTGAAGATGAAAGGACATCTTGCCAACCTCAACAACAACATCGCTTGGAAGGCCAGTTGTACAGAACCTACAAATACACATTTCACAATAAACCAACATAAATCATCACAAATTAACCAAAAAAGCAAAACATATATGAACATTTTCACTACATGGGCATGTCCCAAGGGGAACAACCAGAATAATGAAGAGAAGCAAAGGCAATTGAAACCTGCCGTTGAGAATATCTAGCATCACAACACTTGTGAATGTGAGAGAAGACAAACTGCACTGAGATAAAAAAAAAGGATAGGAACCAGCGCACAAGCAAATATTTTCATTAACAGTTAGATGCATCATGTAGCTTGGATTTGGATGACTCTTGGGATGTGTCTGATCCTCCAACACCAACTTAGTGTATATTTTTACTGGTCCAAAAATACCAGAAGTTCTGTCTCATGACAAGTGACTGAGTCTCAAGACCAGTCTTCTAGCCTTTCAATGATCACATGGGAAACGTTCATCCTAAATTAGAATGGAAAAAAAAATTACTCCCATCACACACAAGGAAAGATTAGACAATTTTTCCTGTGGTTCTAAGGACTCCTATTACCATTCTGTTTTATGGTTCCAACTTTTACTATTGCAAAATTGAGATGTTCATGTTACCTAGGATTGCCA
This sequence comes from Nuphar pumila, assembly GCF_984573655.1. Lineage (NCBI taxonomy): Eukaryota > Viridiplantae > Streptophyta > Magnoliopsida > Nymphaeales > Nymphaeaceae > Nuphar > Nuphar pumila. The sequence continues at coordinate 15,821,092 of NC_143255.1, forward strand.
ATGCTGAATCTCTAGCCAAAATATTGAAAATCATTATTAGGTCAATTGCAATCAGCCTCAGCCACAAGCATCGAGAAACCAAATTCTCAAAGATATAGCCAGCTGTGTCCATGATTGGATGACAATCGAATCTTTCCTACATTCCCCTATAAGGAAGGAAACAACATCCCTATAAGGAAAATAATTCATTTCGCATATCAAAGGACGTGTTCCTTTCAAGAATATAAGAATATCAAGGTTACTAGTGTACAGGACAAACAATTCATATATACTTGCAAGAAAACTTGCATTCAAGAATACAAGTGCACCCTACTTATTGGCGTACATGCAATGGGAACCAGGATTACTAACTGTAACTTCTTTAAGGATATGACAAAGCCAATGAATCACTTTCCAGTTCCTCTTTTCCATTGTCTAACAAATCAGTAACCTTAGGTTGTCACTAAAGCACTAGATTCATGAGTGAAAGACCCCTAAAAGTGCTGGATACTCGGTATCAATCCTCGCTAACTTCAGGAATTAGACACTCAATATCCATATCAATGCCACCTTCGAGAAACTATAACCTTAAACCCACCATCTAGTAATCAAAGATTAACACAACCATTCCAAACACAATAAGTATGCATTGCTAAACATGAACAAAACTTGCAGAAAACTCCTTTTACTTCCAAATCAGTGCTTCATATGAAGATCATGCTATTCCATTGTATTTTCACAATCTCACTCATACTTTGACGCGATTAAGTTGGGAATCAATATCAATTAGTCCACCAATGAATTGCTCACCAAGTTGGCTCTTTTTCAGATGACCCAACATGGGTCAACTTGCTGAATTCAACATCAATCATCAGACCTTAATTCAAAACCAAAAACAAATTCTGCCATTTGGGACTCAGCTTGTGCCAGGACCCATCAAATCAAATAATCTATTTTGCATTCTTAAATATCCTAGTAATATTTCATGCCTTGTGAACCTAATAACAATTAGCTTGTGATCCGGAATGTCTTAGGTAACGAAAAAAGGAGGCAGACTAAAAATTAAAGAGAAAAGGAAAAATGAGAAGTTGGATGTTCAAAGGAATCTTTTTCTCAAGTAATAGAAACATCGAGGTAACGATTCTAGGTATAACCACTATGAAGGATCAAAATTTGACGTTAATATGGAGACCTCTTTCAACAACTTACTGCAAGAACAGCAGACAAAATACAATTAAGGTCATGGGGGCGAAGGGTAAGCACTCGGAGTTTATGCTGCCAGGGCAGCGACCGCAAGTCCGGCAGGCAGAGCCAGAGCGACTGGGTCTCTGATCCTGGGGCAAGTTTCTCCGAGTAAAAAAAGAAAGTAATAAAGAATCTCAGATCGTCCTAGAATCAGCATTCTGTTTCAAAACATCCAGGGATCAGGGCACAGGAACCGTGAATTTTTCACACAAATTCCTCCTCTATTTATCTCCATCAATCTCCCATATTTAGCGCAGAACAGATTCAAGTATGCACTTTAGAGAACAAACTACAAACCAGAAATCCTTAAAACATATCGAAATGAAGCATGGGGCTATCCTGCCAAATAACACAGAAAATGGTGCCAGGTGAAGAAATATGGGCTCAAAATATGCTAAAGAATATGATCGTACCAGGCCTGGCCTTGCCGTTGAAACGCATCCATCTTCGATCCCAGCTTCATGCATGCCATTTCCCCAAAGAGAGAAAAAGAAGAATAATGTAAAAATCAGGCGAGATCTTCCTCTAGAAACTACAGGGGTAACGGGGCATTCTTAAGGCATGATCCCCAAATTCCTAACCAACTACTCCACACACAAATCAACCTAAAACCACCCCAAAACCCGCCAAAAAAAACCCACTAAATGTACTAAGTTTTAATTATCCCCTCCAAATCTCCACCTATCAGCTAAGCCCCCAAGAGGGTCTCCCACAGTCACTAGATCTCCCCCAAAATCCACCCCTAGCCCTCCAAATCACTACCCCCAACTCTATATCAGGACACCCATCTTCAGAAAACTAATTCAGACACCACAAGAAGACTCTCACACGCCAAGGAATATGACACAACGTTGTTAAATCTACTCCAAGAAGCCAACCAAAAGAAAATGTATATATATATTCTAATCACTCCTAGAATAACTCCAGAAAGCTACCCAACCTAAAACATCCTCCAAGATACCACTCATCTTTAGGACACTGCTGTCCAGCTCACCCACATCAACACATTCATTCAAGGAAGAGAGAGAGAGAGAGAGAGAGAGAGAGAGAGAGAGAGAGAGAGTTAAAAAAAAAAACACAACTGCAGCAAAAGACTGTGAAAACTTAAAAGGCACTCTTATTTTCTTCCCTCTTTGTCTGTTTTTTTTTTTGTTCCCTTAGGCTTGGCTTAACAGTTGTGCTCTATAAAAAGCCATGTGTGGCACCATGAAACAAACAAAATGACTTCATGAGAAGACAAGAAAGAAGAGCCCTAGACTTGGAAAGAATGGTGCCAAAACCCAAATCCTGAAAGGTTGAAAAATGGCTCTCTTCTAGAACTTAATGTTAGGAAAAACCTCAGCGGCAGAGTGTACAGAAAGCAACACAGAGAAGGAAACCAATAAAAAATGGGGACAAGATTGGACTGGATTTTTTGGTACAACTAGACCATGTGAAGAACAGCCAGCCAGCCATGCTTACCTGAAACAATAAGAAAAACAAATGCATTTGTGGAATAAAATTAAATGGGGAATATATATATTATCCTTGCCATAAAGAGGAGCAGAAACAGATTTTTCTGAAAAGGAAAATGGGAAATTTGGCTCAGTGAATTTATCCTTGAATCTTCATGGAATATCCAGTGTGCCACCATTCAATCCTTGGATATTCCTTGCTCCACTTTGGATGGTGTTTGCTAAAACTAGTCCATTTGATGTTTTTACTCACACCAACATTGTGAGTTTTGTAAAATTTTATATTATCATTTGGTGACCCACTCCACAAGGGTTACCCATTATTAAAAGGCACTATCAAGGGCCAGAGTAGCAATTGGAGCATGTCAATTTCAATTCGAGCTCTAATTAGGTACACGAAAAAAATTGCCAGACCTGGGAGTCCCAATGTTGTCAGTATCGGCACCGAACCGTTGGGCTACCGATTCAGCTGTATCTGCAAATACCGATACTCAAGTGAATCGTTCTGTATCGGACCAAAAAATAACAACAAAATTATGTTTCAATCATAATGTGACACTTGTTAAAACTCTTAAAATAATATTAAAATAGGAATTTTAATTTTTAGTATTTTTTGCATTTATTTAAAAATAACCAATTCGTGTAACGAATTTTCTGCAGATACGATGCGCAGGCCGATAAGTTGCTTGGGATCACTGAAGTTAATGCGGGAAAATGCAACAATTATTGGGCCATTAAAAATTGTACAGCCTAATAGTCACTCATCTCACACTCTGTTCTTTCCTGTGAACCATGTTAAATAGATAGTTGTCAAGCATGGGCCACACTATAAACCAATATTTTTCCTTAGTAAATTGCATTAATAATGAAGGTGCATGTTGTACCTGACAAAAATCAAAGAACAGGCAAGGCAATTATATACATACATGGGTTTGCTACAGGAAGAGTTGGTTAACAATGGATAACTGTCTTGTAAATAAGGGGTGGTTGAGCATGTTGGCCCTTCTGCCACTCAACCACTTTTCAAGTGCATCAACCTTGAAGGACAGTTGGTTTTTTAGTTGTTTTTTTATCATAGGTCATTGATTCCATGCATTTTCCAGATCATCTATCCTTTTTATATGTTTATAGTTCTAGCAACTTGGATGACCAAGGAATTGAACTTATGGAATACCTCTTCTATTTTTTTTTTCTTTTTTTCTTTTTCTTTTTTATTCAAGATCTTGGCTGACCTAGATGTCACATAGTAGGGCTGGGAAACAAGCCAAGCCGCTCGTGGCTGGGTTCATGTTCAGCTCGTAAAGAGCGTGTACAAACTCGTAAAATAGGCTCGGCAAACTGAATAACAATGGGTACTTGTATCCACTCAAGTCGTGTAAGTTCATTAAGTAGTAAAAAATGAGAATTGAACACATTAGGCCCTCTTTTCTGGTTCTGCCCGGTTAGGCGCCATAGTTTGAAGCCCTTTATGATAGATCTGGACCGTTAGATGTGTTTAGTATGCTCGATTTAGTGAGAATCGACTCTTGGATCATGTTTTTTTTTTATGAAAAAAGTGTATTTTTATGAGCCAAGAAAAATTGATATCTTTATAGCCATTGATTTTGAATCACTGAACAGACTCCGGTGACCCAAAATCCAGTCCCCACTAAACAAAACCCATACATAACATCTAAGAGAAAAAAATACCAAAAACTATGATTTTTGAATTGGCCTATATAACTGGGCAGAATGAGCGCATTACTCATAAAAAATATATTATAGATATATTTTACAAATTTTTTATTATAATTCTATTTCTTTCAGTTAAAAAATACTGTATTTTTTTTTATGACCTCGAACTAGGCTTGGCTCACCACAAGATGCGAACACTTCAAGCTCGTTTAATTACCAGCCCTGCTTTTCCAAAGTCATGCATGCCACCGGTGTGGAACTCCACAGCATAGTGACAAACTATTATTTCACCAAAATCTCGTTTTTCAAAAACTCACAAGAAATTGGATTTTTTTCAAAAATCTCACATTTTTGGCAAAATCTCAGCAATAGTAAATAAATAAATGTAAGAAAATATTAATAAAAATAAAAATACATGATTTTTCATGATAAATAATCATTTAAAATGTAAATATCACGTTTTAAATCATGGTATTTATGTTTTTTCATAAATCTCGTGATATTTTTAAAATCTCATGAGAAATTACCGTTTTAAACTTTCAGGCAATTTCTCCCGATATTTGTCACTATGCTCCATAGATTTCAAGCATTTCATATGGTACCAGAAATTGAGAAACACAAGAAATTCTGGTTTATCTTATACACTTAAAACTGTAAATTATTCATTCCCTAGTTAGTCCAACCTAACCTAAAAACAATGAGCCTGTGAAAGATGACAAGTTTGACAATTGACTTTTAGTTCTCATTAAAGTAAAAACGTAGATTTGACACCAAAACCATGATGGATCACTGAGCACGAGAAATTCCCAGTTGCTTTTTTCGAGCATGGATTCGTGTTGTTGAGCCTAGCACGGTAGGGATGTAAACGGGTCGGATCTAAGTATTACCAAGTCTGACTTAATCGGGTTTGATTTTGAATCTGAATTCGGATGAAATTAGATAAAACAAAATCCAGATCTGACTGACTTAAAACCCGATACTTACATTTAACCGGTTTGGGTTTTTGGTGAGATTCAGGTTGGAGTTTGAATGCAAAAGTCAATACCAAACCTGAATTCAATTATTAATCAGATCGGATCAAAATCTGGCTACCAAACCCGATTAATTGGATTCGGATTTGAGTCGGATGTTGGGTTACATCTGACCTGTTGACATTGCTTGTAATTTGGTAAACGATGGCAGTGGACCGGGGCAGGGGTGGGGGACAAGGTCTCCACCTCCGCCCCGTATCAAAATTCTACCCTTCATCCTTACCTCGATCCCTGCATGGGTTTTGATTTTAACCTTCATCCCCCCTTCATTCCCATTTCATGTCATCCGGTTCAAATGGAGCGAGGTGGGGCAGGACAGGGCAGGGCCCCATTTTCTTTCCGTCCATTGCCATCCCTAAAAAAAGATTGAGGACGGAACAGGATGGGGCAGGACAAGGCGGGAATCAGGGTGGGGGTGGAGAAAAGCGTAAGTCCATTCTCGCTTCCATCCTCACACGGGTTTTGATTTTAACCTATATCTCTGCCTCCATCCTCATTTGATATCCGTCATCTCCAGTCCAAACGGAACGAGGCCCCATTTTCTACTGGTCCATTGTCATCCTAGGTATGTAAGGGTGGCAAAATCTGATCTGACCCGCCAACCCGCTTCTTAGCCGGGTTAGGGTTTGGCTTAAACGGGTTTGTGTCGTAGACGGGTCGACCTGCCTAACCCGTTTATTAAACGGGTGGTGTTTGTGTTAGGGGGTATGCCAACCCACCAATCCGCCAACCCGTTTGACCCGTTTAATAAATGGGTTAGGCGGGCGGGTCAACCCGTTTAATTATTTATGTTTATCTTGATGATTGTAAGACAACTTGATGGATATGTTTGTAGTATGGTTATAACTTGTAAGACAAATATGTTGATGTTGTCTTTATGTTTATGACTTTACGTTGAAGTTTTATGTTAATGTTGGTAGGACAATTTCATATTAAGATTTGCAGCAAAAAAGTATAATATGTATTTTCTTTTTTGTGTTTCTAATTGTGTTATTTGGGTTACTCGGGTCGGTTAGTGTGTCTATGTTATCGGGTCGACCCGCGACCCCATTTAATAAACGAGTCACCGTGTTGTGTAATTGTGTCGTGTTGACCCGACCCGTTTATTAAATGGGTTAACCGTGTCATGTCGGGTTACCCATTTAATAAATGGGCCGTGTTCGTGTTTGCTATATCCAACCCGTTTAATAAACAGGTTGTGTTCATGTTGAGGTATTCTAACCCACCAACCGGACCCACCAACCTGCCGACCCGACCCGATTGCCACCCCTAGGTAAATGGTAACGAAGGTCCAGCTAGGTAAAGCAACCTCTTGGCCTAATGAAACACTAGCCACTTTTTAGCATGCTTTTTGGGCCAAAAGGATTACTCTTTGAATAAACAATTGGAATCTAAGGAAAGGAATCTAAGGAAATTATTTTTTTCTTTAAAAAAGTTTAATCTGTTGAAGCTTAATTATATATTGTAGGGGGTAAACAATAGAAAATATTATATTTATTCCTGTGATTTTAATGTCTAATACCAAAAGGGTGCAAATGGGCATCATGTAAACTATATATAATAACAGTTGGTGAACCGCGTGCTGCTAGTACCAATGGACTAGAGTTCATGGAAATGGTAAAAATTTCACGTGGTACCAATTAAGTATACTTTTTACATATTTTCTTACAAGAAGTGACATATTTTAACGTGTTTCAAAGTACCTGCAACTTTCTTGTGGTGAATATCATCAAGATCATCATTATCAAGCCTTATCCCCACTTTATGGTGTTGATTTTCAACATAAAATCACATGTTTAGTCACTTTATGGTCCTTAGTATCACCTCAAATTACCTTATAGTAAGTCTTTAAAGGTTTTATTCTTTAACTTAATTCCTTTCATTTGCACCGCCTGTCAACTTTATTATTGGTGTCCTAACCGGTCTCCATGGAGAGGGTGTTGCGTGTTCTCTCCTTAAGATGCACTGTTTGCTACAGTGCATGTTCGGGGTCCAAATGAGCGCTACTTATATAAGCATGTGGAGCCTCATGTGTATTGTGTGTTCAAACCATCTAACACTTCATGTGGTGAACAAAAATTAAAATATTTTGCTCTACTGTTTCGGGACAAGTGCAAATATAAAAAATCCCAAAAATTATGAGCTAACCACTTTATCTTAATAAAATGCTTCCCTTAAATGACAGTTTTGAAGGAATCTGATATAAAAAAAGAGAACACCTGAACAATGCAAAATGCAACAAGGTGTGGCAGGGACAGCTTAGGTTCAAATTTCATGGGCATCACACCCTTGCTTAAGCTGAAGCTTGGCGACTGTCTGAGGTCGAGGGGCAAGTCGTTAGAGTTTACAATGACAGTAAGTATGACAGATTGAGCTAGCGCAGCTAAGTCTCTGCACCTAGGGCAGTATCTAGGAGTAAAAAAAAAAAAAGCAAGAGGTGGCAGAAATTCTATCATTGCAATCTTCGAAATATTGTAATCTTCTTAGTTCCTCGTGCTAATATTCATTCCACAAGCATGATGAGGTCCCCATATAAACCTCCAAAACATGGTCCAGGGCCTTCTTACTATTTTTCTTACTGACCAAACTGCTGTCGTTTTACAGTAAGAAACGATCAAGTGAGATCTTATGGTGTCCAAAGGGACTACACAGACCCTTCGAAGCAGACTGCTTTGATCACATAAGATTGTCATAATTGTCTTACAAGCGGCATGCAGTGGGGCCCACCAACCGTGCTTGGACTATGCCACTGGGCCCCCATATGCATCACTTGAGAGGACACAGATGTGAAACAAAGTTCGTGAGCTCATCGGGAATCGGTGAATCTCTGCCACCAATGCTATATGCAAAAACATTACATCCATCTGCTTTGTACTCTTCCTGAACATTTCTGCAACTTTTCTTCACTCAAGTGATTTGTTAATTTTATGACATGGGTTAAAGTTTGCTACAATACAATAGTTTGTTTCTGCAAATGACTTGGCAAACTTTTTTTATGGTCCAAATGACTTTTTTTTTTTGAGGTGACCCTATGGATGTGATTTATATGTTTTTTAGTGGGAGCAAGTTTCTGAATGGCTGGAATCTGAACCTGGTAGAGGATTTTTTTGGGCGATGCAAAAATAGATGGTTGTAAAAGCACTGCTTATTCTTGACTTAAAAAAAAACATGTGTTTTTTCATAAAAAAAAATCATAATCCAAGAGTTGATTCACACCAAATCAAGCATGTTGAACAAATCTACAAAAACCTGCATCATGAGAATTCAACTAGATTGTACTTATAATTGATTGTATTATATATATGAGTCACTAAAACATGAGAACTAGAAATATGGGCATTTTCAATACTTTTTTTTGCAAATAGAACCATTTGGATGTGCTTGGCAGAGAATTTGCTAGGAATCAACCACTCGATAGTGTATTTTTGATGAAAAATATGATTTTTGATGAAAAATATGATTTTTGAAGACTTTAATATTTATAAAGATGATGTCATTGATTTTAAAGCTTTCAAAAAATATTTTTATGCATCAAAATTGAATTATTCAAGAGTGGGTTCTTATAAAACGCATGTAGATCACATCGGTGTGGCTAGATTCAAGAGAAAAGGACAAAAAGTCCATGAAAATTGTGATTCACACATTAGTTGTCATATTTTAGGTTCTTATATTCTAGTGACTATATATATATATATATATATATATATATATATATATATATATATAGAGAGAGAGAGAGAGAGAGAGAGGTGCTTAATGATACATGCTTAATGGGTTTTTCAGGTTTATTTTATTTTTAAATTCTAACCGTAAAGATGTGATCTATGTACTTGATTTTATAAGGATCGGCTCTTGAAGTGTTTGATTCCAACACGTGAGCAGGTTTTTATAAGGTTCAAAAAATCAATGATCCAAAATCTTTGTAAATTTTGAGGCTCCAAAAAGCAATTTTTCCATTCAGGTGTGGATTCCTTGTAAATCAACCATGCCCAACACATTTACGAGGTCAAAACTGAGAAAAAATACTGAAAGAACAAAAAAACCCATTAAGCAAGTATCATTAAGCATATTTCATCAAGTAGCTACTTTCTACTATATATATATATATATATATATATATATATATATATATATATATATATATAATACAATCAATTGTAAGTATAATTTTGAGTCAATCTAGCCTTGTAGATGTGTTCAACATAATCAATTTAGTGAGAAACTACCCTTGGATTACTTTTTTTGAGTAAAAAATTTAGTGCATTTACAATCATTTTTATTATCGTCAGATTCTCGAGATTCAAAAGCTGGTTACCACTAAAAGCATGGTTGTCATCAATCTATAAAATGATCAAATGGCATATATACCTTTGTACCCCATGTTAGATGTGAAAAAAAGTAAAAATATTCTATTTTTTTCATTAGGTGGTTCCTAGCAAACACTACCTTATATATATATATATATATATATATATATATAAAGCTAGTAATGAAGGTAAGAAATTAATGAGTAAAAACAAACTTTTCTTAAAAAAGTTTCAACTTTTCGTGGATCAAATGTAAAAGATGTGATCTACATGATTCGTTTAGTAGGAAACTTGTTTTGACTCACGTGATTATGATAAATGATTAGGTTTTTAAAGTTGTTCAATTGAACACATCTATAAGGTTAGATTGAGTTGGTACAACTTGCATCTATGATTTCTAGCTCATTAGTAGCAAATATTTTCTCTCTCTCTCTCTCTCTCTCTCTCTCTCTCTATATATATATATATATATATATATATATATATATATATATATATAGTAAAGAGTCTCAACCGATGATCAACCGTCGAATGTACAAATCAAACTATTTCATATGGACAAATCAAACTATTTGTTGCAGTCAGGGCTGGGCTAAAAAATGGATAAAAATCTATTTCATATGGAATCAGGGCTGGGCTAGGACTGGGCTTTAAAAAAAAAAAATTAACTGTTTCGGGACCCCTAGCTACGCCTCTGTATATATATATATATATATATATTATAGAGAATTGAGTAGGTGCTTAATGAAATATGCTAAATGATACATGCTTAATGGGTTTTTCTGCTCCTCCAGTATTTTTTTGCACTTTCGACCCCATAAATGTGTTGGGCATGGTTGATTTACGAGAAATCCACACCTAAATCATGTGTTTTTAATGAAAAAAATGATATTTGGAGCCTTGAAAATTTTCAAAGATTTTGAACCGTTGATTGTTCAAACCATATAAAAACCCACCCACCTGTCAAAATAGAACACTTCAAGAGCTGATCCCTATAAAATCAAGTACACAGGTCGCATCTATATGGTCAGGATTTTAAAACAAAACAAAGAAAAACATAAAAAACCCATTAAGCACATATTATTAAGCAGATTTCATTAAGCACCTAGCGTTCACTCTATCTATCTATTTATCTATCTATAGTAAATACAATATGAAAATTGAAATATGAGAACTAGAAATATGGAATTTTCTATACTTTTTTGCAAATCCAACCATATGGATGTGCTTGGCATGGTGAATTTGTTAGGAATCAAGAACCGGATCATGTATTTTCGATGAAAAAATATGAATTTTGAATGATTGAATATTTATGAAGATTATGAGCCATTGATTTTAAAACCTTAAAAAAATCACATTTATGCATCAAAATCAGATGATTCAAGAGCGGGTTCTTATAATCCAAGCATGTAGATCACATTCATAAGGTTAGATTCAAGAGAAAAGGACAAAAAATCCATGAAAATAACAATTAACAATTAGTTCTCATATTTCTACTTCTTATATTCTAGTGATTTTCTCTCTCTCTCTCTCTCTCTCTCTCTCTCTCTCTCTATATATATATATATATATATATATATATATATATGTGTGTGTGTGTGTGTGTGTAATGCGTTCTTTAAGCTCCTTTTTCGTTAGGTCTTGTTAGGCTCCTTCAAAAATTATAGTTTTAAGTATTTTTTTTTATGTCTAATACCATAGATGTGATCTATATGTATTTTAGAAGGAACTAGCTTTTGAATTGCCGGAATCTCACATGTTTAGGTACTAATTTTTTCGGCTCATAAAATTATGTTTTTTCATAAGAAAACATGATCGAAGAGTAATTCCCACTAAATATATCATGTTAAATACATATATCAGTTCAGATCTATCATAAAATACTTAAAACTTGTATGGCAGAACGAGAAATAGAGCCTAATATGTTCAATTATATATATATATATATATATATAGAGAGAGAGAGAGGTGTGTGTGTGTGATGTTTATCGCCATCATTTAAGCTATTAAACCTGGGCACATTTTTTCTCTTGAACTAACTTGTTTGTCATTTGTCTATGATTAAAATGTCATGATGACATTATGTTGCACCCCTATGAGATAGGGTCGCAGGCAGAATTTCAACGCGAAAAATAAGGACTTTGGCGAGATGCATGATAGCGACTGGTAGAGACACTGGAGGGCATGAAGTTACCCAACTTAGCTTCATGAATACCATGAAAAGTCACAATCATGATGAAGACAACAGCAAAGTTGCACTAATCAAGGTGGAATGAACAGAAAATAGCTTTGTTTTTAATCATGCCACCACATGCAAAACTAATGGAATCCGAAGCCGAGACTTGAGAGCAGAGGCGTAAACGGATTGGATTCTGTCAGATGTCCAATCTGGACCCGACATAGTTTTATCGTATACAAATCTTAAAATTCTTAGAGGGCTTGTGGTTCATCCTGAAACAGAAAGCCTTTTGTTAGACCCGGTTTCATGAAGTTTAGGAGCCACATGACCAAACTTTCACTCTTAGTATGAGGCCTGTTCCTTTGCTGGTGCTAGATTCTTTTTATTGATGAGATTGAGTTTGCCTTTGCCGTTGAGGTAGAGCATGGCCGCTTTAGACCATGAAAGATAGCTCATGCAATTGAGAAGCACGGTCGTGATCTTTAAGGACGAATTATGTTCCTGAATCACTGTTTTGGTGATGACGTTGGTGTTGTTGCCGTCGCCGCTCATGATGAATTAAGTTGAGTCATGCTTTGATACCATGTCAAGGAGCATTAACAATGAAATAAAAGAAAGAAAAAAGCAAAAAGATTTACATGGTTTGGTGTTGTTGCCGTCGCCGCTCATGATGAATTAAGTTGAGTCATGCTTTGATACCATGTCAAGGATCATTAACAATGAAATAAAAGAAAGAAAAAAGCAAAAAGATTTACATGGTTTGGTGTTGTAGCCTACATCAACGAGAGGTAAAAGGTCTCTCTCATTAATGACTTTCACAAATTATTATACAGGCCAAAGAAGAGGCACATTTAGAAGTCTAGACCTCAACAAGAGATAAGGAACAACCAAATAGGAGAGTCATAACAGACAAATTTACAGATCTAATCCGTTAGGAGGTCTATCCAATGAGATAAGCCCTCTAACAAAAATAAGACTCAAGCATGTAGATCAAATTTGGCGGGGGCATACCCTAATTTCTCAAGTTTGGATTCGCATATAGATCAATATATTTCTTTGAAAATTTTATTTAGGCAAATTAAAATCCAACCTCTTTTCCTTTTTCTTCATGCAAAATGCGGGTTCCCAACCATTTTTACCTCCAGAGTCATCATATAAGTTTTGGATCCTGATTCACCTCTTCCTTTCATAGTCACAAATTTGGTTATCAGGACTTTCTCAACAAAGGAAAATCTAAAACAAGTTGAAGATTTATGTTTTTCAGGAAAAACTAGTGAAAATAGTGGCATATTTAAAAATTAAAAATATATAAAAATACAAATATCTTGTTAATAACCTGATAAGAATGCAATATTTTCAAAATAAATGATATTTTGAAAACATTATGCTTTTTCAGGATTGCATCGATTTCTGAAAATCATGCAATAAAATGGTGAGATTAAAAAAAAAACAAAGAAACCCACGGGTGGCGTCCCTTGCTGCAAGGTCAAAGCTGAGTGTACTCCCTAGTGGGCAGGGAGGATCTCATGGGTTTTACCAACCGGAGGCCAGCCAAGGTGAGGTCGGTGATGGGGTTGGAGGGGGTTCCTAATTTGGATTATCAAAAAAAAAAAAATGATATGTGTGAGTATGATCTTGTTTGGGTCATGTCGAGTCCATTGCATAAAAAATGGATTTAGATTTGAATCAGCCATGATCCGGTTTTCATCAGATCCATTTGCTTATGGCCAGTTGAAAGTCAATCGGCCAAACTTTGTATCTCGTTCATTTCTATTTTTTTTTTGGTGTGTGCATGTGCATCCGTGTACTCTGGGTCATATTTGTGATGCAAATGAATCGGATTCCGTTTGGATGTAGGCACTATTGAATCCAACCTAATCAGATATGACCTGAGATTTAGATCCTGCAACAAAACAAAAACAAATATCTATTCTATTTACTTAAATAGCTAATCAAATTCGCTATTTTACACGCAATCACATTTGGATTCAGATGTAAAACTCTAAATCGGATCTGGATCATTTTTTTTAATAGAATGCTGTTTCTTCTTGGAAACGGAATCCGATTAAGGCTCTCTTTGATATCCGGAGATGGGAGTGGGGATGATATTTAATGAGGGTGTGATTAATACCACCAACCTCCAAAGGTGTTTACCTTGCAGGGGTGATCATGTCCTTACTGCGGGTTTACCTTGCAGGGGCAGCTCCATTTAGGGGTGGCAATCGTGTCAGGTTGGCGGGTCAGCATACCTCAACCCGAACCTGACCCGTTTATTAAACGGGTCGGCTGTGGCAAACACGAACCCGGCCAGTTTAATAAACGGGTAACCCGACACGACCCGCCAACCCATTTAATAAATGGGTTGGGTAGGGTAAACAGGTTCTCAGGTTTGTGGGTCAGGTTGGCGGGTTGACCCACCCGCCTAACCCATTTATTAAACGGGTCAGCCGGATTGGCGGGTTGGCATACCCCTAATACGAACCCGACCTGTTTAATAAACGGGTTAGGCGGGTCAACCCGTTTATTAAACGGGTTCATTTTTTCCAAACCCGAACCCGCCTAAGAGGCGGGTTGGCGGGTCGTGTCAGGTTTTGCCACCCCTAGCTCCATTTGACATTATATAAATCCCTCGCCACTTTGGCCAACCTTCCTTTGTGGTCACGTTTGACTCAGTTCAAGGCGTCTTGAGGGGTGCGCTCACTGTTCCTTTTGCCGGAAGGCTTGCTGTCCCTTCCTTAACCCTCTGGAGTCTGGACTAGTGCCTGGAGGATGCGGGCATTGTGGTAAATATCAGAAAAGGTCAATGGTTTGTTGGTCTTAAAAGAGATGAGAATCTAGGCTGCCCTAGCTTGGACCAAAATGGGTCAGGTGCGGTTCGGTCCTTGTTTGAGGAACAATGAAACGAGCGACTCATGAATGCTGTCGGGTTGTACGAGTCAATAACTCGAACGTGAATTTGATGAGTATGGCTAGAGACTTGCCATAAGAAGGTTCACATGATATGCTCAAGCTTTTCAAGAACCTAGCGCAGGAAGAATAAAGGATGGCAACCAATAACATGGGTTACTAGTTCATTATTGATACAAGGTAAATGATGAGATCTAATGTATCAATTTTATTTAAAAACTCATACTATTGTAAAAAAAACCATATATGACATACCAAAATTTTGTTAAACAAGTTTCAATTAAAATGTACCCAAATCTTTTGAAGGCCTTGTGTACCCACAATCGTATCCCTTATTCATATGCGTATCCGTACCCGTCTCTATGTTAACTATGGTTTGAACCATGCTGACATGTGGGCACGGCCGTAGCTTTATCATCGCTGAGGTATATAAGGCGGGGTGATCATGTCTAGGGATGGCAGTGGACCAGGGCAGGGTAGGGGACAAGGTCTCCACCCCCACCCCGTTTCAAAATCCAAACCTTCATCCCCACCTCCATTCCTGCACGGGGATGGATTTTAACCTCCACCCCCTGCCTCCATCCCCGTTTCATGTCCTTCATCCCCAGTCCAAACAGGAGCGAGGCGGGGCCCCATTTCTCCTTAATCTATAGTCATCCTTTAAAGGATTGGGAACAGGGCGGGACGGGAAAAAGCGTAAGTCCATCCCCGCACGGGGATAGATTTTAACCTTTGTCCCCGCCTCCATCCTTGTGTTTCATGTCCTTTATCCCTGTCCAAACGGGGCAAAGCGGGGCGGCCCCGGTGTCCCCCGGTCCACTGCATCCCTAATCATGTACTTGCTGTCGGTTTACCTTGTACGGGCAGCTCCATTAAATAACCCAGAACAATTCTTCGTCATTAGAAAAAAAAAAAGCCATTGACATATATATAAATACCCTCCTTTGTGGTCACGTTTGACTCTTCTCAAGGCGTCTTGAGGGCTGAGCTCACCGTCCCTTGCGCCGGAAGGCTTGCTGTCCCATCACTAACCCTTGGAGGATGCGGGCATTGTGGTAAATATCAGAAAAGGTCAATGGTTTGTTGGTCTTAAAAGAGATGAGAATCTAGGCTGCCCTAGCTTGGACCAAAACGGGTCAGATGCTGTCGGGTCCGGGTTCGCCTGAATCTGCTCACGATGGGGCACGTTCAAGTTGGTTTTATTCGGGTTGCACATGTGCATCACGATATCTTGCATCATCAGATGAATGGCCTTCTTCGGATATGCACCCGTTGTCAATAGTCCCGCATAATTGCATTTCTGAATTAAAAGGCACACGAATCTCATTTCTAAACACACTGTTTTAGCATCACCACTGCTCCCAAACCAACTGTAGAGGGCATGTGAGCACTGGGCGAAACTGCAATACACCTCCATTTCAAGGCTCCCAAACAGAGCATACCCTGTGTTGAGAGATGAGATGAGAAAGGTAATAGGAACGGAGAAGAAAATGAATGATGAGGTTGGAGTTGTATGTTAGAGAGAGAGACTGGGGTGAGGACAAGGTCTTCACTCTCACCCCGTCTCAAAATCCGAACCACTATCTTAGCACGGGTTTAGATTTTAACCTTGTGATTTCATCCTCGTTTCATGTCCTTTATTCTCAGTTCAATGAGGTGGGGCGGGGCCCCATTTCCTCTCAGTTCATTGCCATCTCTAAAGAAGGTTTGGGGACGGAGCAAGGCCGGGATTGAGATTGGGACGGGACGGTCCATCTTCGCACCGATTTTAACCTTCATTCCTGTTTCAAACGGAGAGAGGTGGGACGGGGACCCGTTTCCCCCGGTCCACTGCCATCCCTACCTAGAAATATGCAGTTTGAAATCACGCCATGCAGAAAAACGCATTTAAAGTTGAGAACACATGGTGTCAGGAATACCATTAATCTAGTCCAAAAAGATTTGGCATCTTAAAGCAAATATGCAGTTGCATGGAAATCACACACATCGTATCGGGGGGTGGGAGAAAGAAATCGGCCCAGTGATGAAGCCAGCCGTCCACAAGGGCGGTCCGGCGACGGGAATTGCAGCGAGAGGGAGACGGCCAGGGTCAGTCAAGGAGCCTTCGGGATGCAGAGAAAGGGCAGTCCGATGGGTGAGAGAGGGGCAGTCGTAGAGAAGGGGTGGGTGAGAGAGGGGCAGTCCGGCGACGGCACTGCAGTGAGAGAGGAGCAGTCCGGCGGTCCAGCGACGGCGTTGCAGCGAGAGAGGGGTAGTGGCGATAGAGAACGGAATGCAGAAAAGAGGGGCAATCCAGAGGTACGATTCGGCGATGGCGTTGCAGCGAGAGAGGAGACGGAGAGAGAGAGAGAGAGGGGGAGAACAGAGAAGGGAGAAGAGGGGTTTCTATTTTTTCTTTTGTTTGTTTGGGTTAAAAGCCTCACTCTCATTGCTGGCCGTTGGATCTAAACAAGCACACACACTCACTCTCTATCGTTGCTACCGCCAGGGGCTGATTGGTTGCCCGAGGATGTGCTTTGGGCGAAGGGTCTTTCCCCGTTCGCGAGTCTTGGCTTGGTTAATTTTGCACGATAGGATCCAGACCCACAGTAATTTAAAGAAGTGGGGCATTCAACTCCTGAGTTGGTGCGTGCTTTGTCAAGCTGCAGAAGAATTTACGTTTCACTTGTTCTGGTCTTGCCCAATATTTATGGAAATCTTTAGTAGGACCTGGAGGCATCCGGAAGTATTTGTTAAGGAGGAGTCATTTGCGCTAGATCTGATCTTGGGGCCAGTTTGTATTAGGCGCAGCAAGAGGTGGAGGTTCATTTGACGGACGTGGTTGCTTAACTCTTGGTGGTTTGTTTGGATGGCGCGAAATGATGCTCATTTTTGTCATATTCGAGTTAACATTCAAAACCTGGTGCATAAAATTTTAGTAGATGTTTATGCGATCTTGCGTATGCATCTTAGTGATCTTCCACTCCCTCCTACTGATGCTACCTATCCTTTGTCTCAATCTGGGCAAGCGGCTATGGCGTGAGCCCATTTTTATCTGTCTAATGTTCTTTTCTCTTGTGCTTTCTTTATTTGTTTTGGCTTTTGTTCTTGTTCAGTTCATGGGTTCAACATTTTGTTGATCTTCATGAGTGGTAATGTTGAATTACTTTCGGCTCTTTCTCTCTCTCTATATATATATATATATATGTGTGTGTGTGAAAAATGAGAATCTATCATACCCCATTCATGCCCGGTTGGTACCGGATGGTTTTTTTCTAAGTTCTGTTGTTTTTTTTAATATTCTAACCTTACAGCTATATTCTAAGTGTTTGTTTTCATATGAATCGGGTTTTGGATCATTTGATTCGGATGCTTGGATAGGTTTTTTTATAAGATTCCAAAATCAATGCTCTATAATTTTTTTAAACTTTAAAGCTCAAAAAAACTATTTTTTCATCCAAAATGCATGATCTAAGAGTTGATTTCTAGTGAATTTATCATGAACACATCCGTCAAGCCAGATTTATTAAAAAAACCTATTTATACGGCTCGGTTTCGAATGGGACCGGGTATATTATCACGGCTTCTCTCTCTTAGGGATGGCAGTGGAGCGGGGCGGGGCGGGAGACAAGGTCTCCACCCCCGCCCCGCCTCAAGATTAGAACCTCCATCCCTGCACGGGAATAGATTTTAACCTCCACCCCTCGCCTTCATCCCCGTTTCATGTCCTCCATCCCCGGTTCAAAAGGGGATGAGGCGGGGCAGGGAAAAGTGTACGTCCATCCCCGCCTTCATCCCCGAACGGGGATGGATTTTATCCTTCATCCCCACCTCCATCCCCGTTTCATACCCTTCATCCCCTGTCCAAACGGGGCGAGGCCCCACTTTCCCCCGGTCCACTGCCAGTCTGCCATCCCTACTCTCTTTCTCTCTCTCTCTCCATATATATATATATATAATTTATCACAAGATACGAGACATGTGAAGTTGTTCAAATCTACATAACCTGAATTGGGTGGGTATCTGACCAAAATCTATCTGCGGATTGTTTTTTTTCTATTGGATCCAACGAGGTTAAGTATGTTGTCCTCGGCCCTGGCCAGGACCTGATCAATTCATCGAATCCTGTCATCTGGGGGTTAAGATATTGGATGTGAACTGGATCTATGTGGGTCCATGTCAAATAACAATCGGTTGGGTCCAGGTACCCAACCCGAATATATGGGACCAACAAAATGACTCCGAACCCAACATCTAGGGTTTGAATTTTAATGAAAATGTATGTTTACATGGAAAATACATATAAAATAGTGGGTCAGCCAGGTTGGTTAGAATACTTAGCGCCAACCGAAATTATATCCCAAACCCGACTTGCATGTTACTGATCAGATTGAGTTAAGGTCAACCTGAATAATATTTGGGTTGGAATTTTTCATGCCCAGATATTGAGGTTCTCATTGGGACAGGTGGTCGTCACAAACATCAGCAGGAGCGGATTGAGGCCATTCGGGTCATGTGATACATTTGGATCGGGGTTTCACATTTGAGATTTTATTTTGGATGTTTTAGTTTCTATTTGGATATTGGATCTAACTTAGATCCATATCTATAAAGAATAATAAAAGATGAAAATCTTATCTTATTTAGGGTTTATCATATTAGTAAGTTTCTATTTTGTTAGAGTGGGGATTCTCATCTATTTTTAAATGAAGGGTGGGAGGCAAATCACAGTTTTTTTTTTTCATTTATAACCCGAAAAAACCTCACCCTGCACAAAGTCCTAATCGTGCCGACTCAGTCATCGTGCCAATGGTGTAGGCTAGGACCCCTGCCCCCAATGTCTATGCTGGGCGCCAGCTTGCGCAAACGGGGCACCCATGGGAATCAAACCTTGACCACCCGTCTAGCGGCCAAGGCCCCAACCCACTACGCCAACCCTCCTTGGGGCAAATCATAGTTGAGTTGGGATTTGAAAATGTTAATTTTCTTTATTTTCAATTAATTTAGTTATTTTCTTGTTTTATGTTAATTTCCTGAAATTTCTAGTTATTTCCTGCATATGAATAATTGGTTGCCTTTGACAGCCTTGGGTTGTGGGTTGGTCAAGCTACATCAGACCCGAGATCCAAAGTTTTCATGCAGCTCTAGATTGGAACTTTAACTCCAATTGTATCACATTTGGCCGATTTCTAACTGGATCATATGATAATGTGGATTGGATATGGGTCAAATTTCCTACCCATTAGAATGGCTGCTTGGTGGAGTGGAGTTTAATTGGTCATGTCATTACGTGTAAATACTCATGCATTCAATGGCACAGACGCACAGTTGCATGTTTGGGCTTCATCATTGTGGATTCATGTGCATCATAGCCATGGCCCTTGGATTCTTGCCCATACAATGATTTATCATGCATGTTAGGCCATCATATCCTACGCCTTTATGAGCGTGTGAATACCTACTGTGTGGGTCTGCTTTACCGGACCCGACTCTTACCAAACACTATAGGGTCCGGATATGGTGATAAATAAGAATACGGCATTGGTCTGAACTTAGAAGGTCTGATTAATACATAGATCCGGGTATAGTTTGTAAAATTTTATACCAGACTCAGGGCGAACCCAAGTTCCGATTAAGACCCATAATTTTTTAATATAAAAATAATAAAACTATTATTTTACCAGGTATGACTCGGGTTTGGTTGATGTAGTTCTTATATGGTCAGGGTATGGTTTCTCTTATGAAAGGTCCGATTAGACTCAGGTCCGAACCTAAAACTATACCCGAAAATCAGAACTAGGTCTGGTTTCACTTGAGTCTGAATCGAACTGGACCAGTTGATACCCCCAAATTGCAATGGCAAGGCTGACTAGCCGTTTGGAGGATGATGGCATTTGCAAAATAAGAGACTTTTAGGGTTTTATATACAAGTGATTATAACCTTTTTCTGCAAAGTTTTCACAAAATGATTTCATTCTTGAAAAACGAAAAAGCTATATTTATCTTACATCACATGTCATAAATGGTCTGTGTTTTTTGGGACATGACCAGATATGCTGTGACACGATACGGGAACACTCTAGAAATATGCTGTGACACGATCAGATATGATATAGTTTGCTAATATTTTTAATTAAGCAAATTATTTAAATAATAAAAATCCAAGTATTTTGGACTGTGTTTTAAAAAGTAGTTTTTTTGCAAAATACTCCCTGCCTTATGACATTTTTGCAAATTGCTGCCCGTCTTTTACACCGTTAGTGCAAAATGTTCCGTCCGTTAAGTTGGCGTTAAGCTAACCACAGTTAGGCATTGACCATGGTTGTATATTAATGAAAATAACCATTATGCCCTCTGAAATGTGTGCTCTCCTTTTTGCAAATTGGTCCCTAATACAATTAGCACAGAACAGTCATTTTCACTCAAAATTTGCAAACTAGTCCGTGGACTTATTCGGTTTTTGCCAAATTGTCCTCCCTTGAGAACAGAATCATCGATTTGCTTTTTCCTTAAATGGCTGTTAGTCTCAAGAATTAATTTGCAAAGGCTAATGAAAAGGCGGAGAGACAAGATCTTCATCCCTGCCCCATCTCAAAATCCTGCCCTCCATCCCCACACGGGTTTTGATTCTAACCTCCATCCCCGCTTTCATGTCCTACATCCCCGATCCAAACAGTCGAGGTGGGGGTGGGGTTCCATTTCTCCTTGGTCCGCTGCCATCCCTAAAGAAGGATCGGGGACGGTGTAGGGTAAGAAAAAGCTTAAGTTCATCCCCGCCTCCATCCTCACACAAGTTTTGATTTTAACCTCCATCCCTGCCTCATGTCGTCCATCCACGGTCCAAACAGGGGTGAGCCCCTTTTACATCAGTCCACTGCCATCTCTAGCGAAACCAATTTACAAATAAGCCCATAGACTATTTTGCAAAAAAAATAACCTTTTAAAAAGTTTGTTATTTATGGTAAAACAGTTCCATCTAAAAAAATTTCCTAGAGAGAGAGAGAGAGCTTAGGTGGTGGAGTTGATGACCAATCTTTACCAGAAATTTTTTTTTTTTGTAAATAAAGTTGCATTTTTAAATGATGGATGGATTATAAGAAGCAACTAAGTGCAAAGTTGGTGAAATAAATACCTAACTAAAAAAAGGCTAGTGAGGAGGCAATGCATGTTATAACCAAAGGCTCTTGATTGCTTTCTCCACACATCAAATGAAATCCCTATTAGGCAAATGATCTAGTCTTGTAAACTATGATGCATCAGACCGTTGGTGATTCTAGGTCTATTAATTTATAAAAAAAGAGAAACTTTCGATCGCACGTAACCTTTTGGCATAATTTAGAAATTCACCTAATATTTAAAGGTTTTCAAAAAAACACCAAAGTCTTATTTATGTAGATAAAAAACATGCCTTTTCTTTAATTATCTGCTTTTGCTGCTAACTTATCTTGGTTAGTGCTAAGATATTACCATTTTACGCTTCAACAATTACAAAATACTTTTGGTCAGATACATAGGCTTGTGAGCTTTATGAATTAGGTGGGTTTTGATTAAGAAACCAGCAATTTTTCAATGTAAAAATGATAAAAAATATGATTTTATGGGGTATAGTTGGGGTTTGGTTCATGTAGTTCTTATCAGGTCTAGTTATGGTTTTTCTTATAGTGGACCTGATTAAACCCAAGCCCGAACCCGATACCATACTCAAAAATCTGGTCTAAATTTGGTTCTACATAGGTCCGAACCAAACCCGACCCGTTGACACCCATAATTATGTGTCCTAACAACATAGTAATTCTAATAAGTGAGATTGTGATTTGACGCATATATCCAACAACTGCAGCTGATGAGGGATGACAAATTAAGTCGCAGTTGACTGATCAACATCAGCTAGTCAACTCTTTAAGTAACATGATTAATCGTTGATTCAATAGGTTGCATCATTATTGACTTTATATTAAATTTCACATTAAATTCATCTTACTTGATTGAATCATTTAGGTTATGATTTATGAGAACAGTTGTAACTTGTCCCAAAATGAGGAAGAGAGCCCATACGATATCTTTCAAGTTCTCTCGCACGCTGTTAATGTAAAAACAAAGTAATTCGTTACACGTGTTTGACCACCACCACAACCCCGACACGTGCGAAAGAGCACGCCACCACCCACCATGTGTTGCATCCTCTCGCACTTGGGCGACTTGGTCGAGAACCGAGCCCACATGAGCTGGTGGGTCTTGTGCACACTGAGCTCGGCCATCACGGGCTTCTCCCACCAGAACCTCGCATCAATAGAGAAAAGAAGAAGAAGAAAAAAGAGAGGGGCCTTGAGCGTACCTACTCCCATTTTTATGAGCATCATCATCGGACAAGGGAGGGTCGGAGGCAACAAAAGCACATATATATATATATATATATATATATATATATATATATATGGTCTTAAACAAACTTCTCGGGCATGGTTCTAATGATACATTTCTTTTGGGACTCAGCTTCTTTGGCTCCAAAGTCGATACATTTCTTTTTATATATCTCAATTCATCTATGATTATCTTCGTCTTAATATGTTGATGATATTATAGTGACAGACAACTCCACCTCATGGTTTGGACCTCTCATGTCAAATATAGGTCAAGAATTTGCTCTCAAGGATTTAAAACTGCTGCATTTTTTTCTCAGAGTTGAAGTTTTGATGGTTCCTAATGAACTGTTATTGTGCCAACACAAATACACTTTTGATCTATTAAACATAGTCAATATGGTTGGGGTTAAACCAGTTAATTAGTTCTCATATGGCTACCAACACCTCATTGTTGGCATTTACTGGATCATCATTTGAGAATCCCACCTTATATCAGAGCATTGTTATAAGGGCTTTATACTATATCACCTTGACTACACCAGATGTCTCATTTGTGGTGAATAAAGTTTGTCAGTTCATTCATCTTCCCACCGTTGAACACTAACAAGCTGTCAAGAGGATCCTTTGATATCTCAAAGCTACTATTAACTATTGTCTCTCTCTCTAAAAATCTTGATGTATTCATGATGCCAACTAGGTCAGCTATCCTGATGACAGTTAATCAACAAGTGGCTATGTAGTCTTCATTGGACCTAACTTGGTTTCTTGAAGATCCCAAAAGCAAAGCAATGTCTGGTTCCATAACAGAAGCCAAATATAGGGCTCTTTAATTATGCTGTTTAAGTTACTTGGGTCAGTTATCTTTTCCGTGAATTGGGTTTAGCTGGATCTCTAGTGTGACAACATTGGTGCCACATATCTTGTTGCGCAACCCGTCTTTCATTCTCACACAAAACATGTAGAAATTGATGTTCATTTCGTTCAAGACAAGACCAAGAAGGAACTTAAAGTTCGGTATCTCCATGACCAACTAGCCTACATTTTTACAAAGCCACTTTCCTCTCATCATTTTTCTCTATTGGGGGACAAGGTCTCAACCCCCGCCCGGTCTCAAAATCCTGCCTTCCATCCCCGCCTCTATTCCTGTACGGGTTTTGATTTTAACCTCCATCCCTGTTTCATGTCCTCCATCCCCGATCTAAACAGGGCGAGGCAGGGCAGGACCTTGTTTTTCCTCGGTCCATTGCCATCCTTAAAGAAGGATTGGGGACGGGGCAAGGCGGGGATCGGAATGGAGACGGGGTGGAGGAAAGCGTAAGTCCATCCCCGCCTTCATCCTCGTACGGCTTTTGATTTTAACCTCCATCCCCGTTTCATGTCCTCCATCTCTGGTCCAAACCGGGCAAGGCGGGGAGGGGCCCTGTTTCGTCCTGATCCACTGCCATCCCTAATCAAAGCTCTCATATCTGCACTTCTGCTTTTCATTTGTCATAGGGGTGTTTGGGTGCACCCACTTACCCAGATAAATGGGATAAGCTGAGAAATCGCCTTATCATGTATAATAGAAGATCCCACCTCCCGTTCATCTTGATAGGTGGTTGCATCCAAAAAGAGTTAAACAAAAATTAGAGTGAGAAAAAGATTCACTATCAACTTAAAATTTATCAAATTTCTTCCGGTGCCTTTTTTCAGAGCTCGGATTATGCTAGAACAAAAGAATGTTTGACTCAGCTGGCTTCTAGTAACCGCTTTATTTATTTGTTTTTGGAAAAAGAACAGTTACTGCTTTGATTGATTCCTTCTGATTTCAAGTTTCCCCTGAGGAGAAACTTTATGATTGCATGGGAAATGGTAATGCAAACCAAGTCAGCCTTCGACTTCAGCATGTAAAATCGAGTTGATCATACATTGATTTTGAGATCTGAGCAAATAAAGATTATTGCAGTACCTGCTTTATTGTATATATCCCAAAAAATATAATGTGCTTCATACTTTTTTTTTTTAAAGGCTAGCTGGGTTAGGCAGACCCTACCAGTTATACAACGATACCACTGGGATTTGAACTTGCAATGTCTCAACACAAGGTGACGTGCAATAGCTGCTCCTACCAGGTAGGTGTGAGGCTTCAGACATGGTTCAGTCATTCCTTGTTGGTTTTGTCAAAAGCTGAAGGATGGTGGTTTAAACTCTGTTGGTTGTGAGCATGGGTATCGGCCCAGAATCGTTGGGCTACCAATTCAGCTGTATCGACTGAACTGAACCGATACTCAAGTGAATCATTCTGTATCAGTCACAAAAAAAATTAATAAAAGTTTATTTGTCAATCATAATGTGACGCGTTAAAATCATTAAAATAATAATACAAAATTATTTTTTAGTATTTTTGCATTTATTTAAAAAATAACCGATTCAGGGTGAAGCGTATTGATTTTCTGCCGATATGATGCGTATCGGCCGATACAGGTACCCATAGTGATAACATTGGTTGTGAGTCTCATTTTCAAAGAGCACAACAAAGAGAAAAGCAAAAGATCAGTCACTTGGTGTTTGGTGCTTTCTTAATATCTTTTTTTTTTTTTTCTGTGAGGAACAGGGAAACCACACCCTAGTTGCCCTGGCTGTCTGCTGTACTTAAGGTCACTTTTTTTACCGTGTAAACCCCTGGCACACCTCTTGCCCTCAGGGAGTCACCCTTACGCAGCAAGGGACATAATGCCTTTGTCCCTTCTTATATGCAAAGGGCCGATGCTCATGGGAATGGAACCCTGACCACCCATATAGCAGCCAAGACCCCCTCCCACTACGCCAAATCCCTTGAGGCCTTTCTTAATGCCCTTGACCTTCTTTATGAGAGCTATATGAAAAGAACCTAACCATAGGCACACCCTAATTCCATTGGTCTGTCATCCACTAAAGCTTCAGAGACAATGCGTGCAAGTGGGCTATAGATGCACCAATTTGCTCAATGAATTTGGTTGGACCAAGGCCAAGCTAGGTCTTTCTATGTGCCCACAGACTTTATGGACCATAGTCATAAGGGATGGAATGATATGTAGTTGGATGGTTAGGTCACATTATCATAACCAAGGGGTCTCGGGTTTGAACTCAGAGAGGATGGGGGGAAGACCAAATCGGTTTCACCCACCCCCAAAGTCGTTCCTATCTTCCTACCCTCGTTGCGATTTCATTGATGCAAGTTGTTTTGATCAAATCGAACTCCATAGAGGCGATCTACATCATTCATTTAGTGAAGATTGCCATTTAAAATGCCGGAGTCTGACCTGTGTGCGGAACTTTTTAGTGATTCAAAAATCAAATGGTTGAACACACACAAAATTCTGTTTTAAAAAAAAATCATATTTTTCATCCAAAAAGTACGATCCAATGGTTGATTCCTATTACATCGAAACCATGCTGAATTCATCTATCGGTTCAAATTTGATCAAAACAATTGCATCAATATGATTTAATAGGGGTATGAAGTGTTAAAATATGTAATCTCATAGACAGCTCATATCTTATATGTAATCTCATAGATAGCTCATGTAATCCCTTGAAATGTTTTTCTTTTTTTTTTAGTTAGTTTTTTTCTAGTTTAAACTCAATTAGAACTCACTTAAAATCTATTTTAGGACACCTTTAGGCTTCACTTTTTTGACTAGTCAAAAAGGCTTTTTTGACCAAGTCAAAAAGGTGAAGCTCCAAGGGAGCCGTTGGGAGTCCAATGACTCCCTTGTCTCTCCTTTTATAAATATGAGGTTGTTTCCCCTTGTAAAGTATTCTTTGTTCTTTGTTCTTTGTTCTTTGTTCTTGTGGGAGTTCTTTCCCACATTTATTAAATCTTGTTTTTCATTTTATGTATACCCTTTTTTTGGGTATTGTGTACGAGTGTGAGCTCTTTTGTGTGAATGCCTTTGTTTCATAAATCCTCTTTGTGAGTGTTGAAGAAACAATCCTTGTTAGAGATTGCTACATTTTTTTATGAAGATGGGGGATGACATAGAGGAGGAGTGGAACCGAACTGAAGGAGACCACATCATAGTAACAAATCTTGGTATTGAGATTTTCCCTAGGAAGGGAAA
The DNA here is from genome assembly GCF_984573655.1 of Nuphar pumila. Taxonomy (NCBI): domain Eukaryota; kingdom Viridiplantae; phylum Streptophyta; class Magnoliopsida; order Nymphaeales; family Nymphaeaceae; genus Nuphar; species Nuphar pumila. The sequence goes on from NC_143255.1 coordinate 15,848,292, forward strand.
TGCTCATTATGAATTAAAAATTTGTTGTTTGGTGATTCGTAGTATACATTACATAAAAAAAAAGTTCTTGACAAAAAAAAAGTTTTGTCAAATGTTCAAATTGTTGAGAAATTGACAAAAAATTTTAAATTTTGGAGAAATTTAAAAATAAAACCCACTTTAAAACACAATAAAATATGGGTGAATTATATTATAACTACTGTGATTTTTATTACGATTTTATCACTTCTTGAATTCGAATCGTCATAAATTCTTGTGATTATGGCAGGGACCACCGGTTCTAATAGTCTTCAAGATTCACATGAATGTGCAAGCACTAATGGATATTTCTTTGTGATCATTAATGCATATTTTGCATATTATAATTTGATGATTGGTTGATCCCACAATTTATATATAAGGAAGACCATCCGACCAAAAGAAGGTTCAAAATCTACAACAACCCCAATAACTTCCCTTCTCCACATGTTTGGTACTTGTGGTGGAATGTTGCAGGTTCAAACCCCAATGGTACGCTGAATAATAACTGGTGGGGGTCTGCCTAACCCCAGCTTGCCTTTCAAAAAAAAAAATGGTGATCGAATGACTCTCCTTCTCCAATGTTTGAGCATCAGATCGATCAGATCACGAAGACTTTAAGATATATTGACATGTTTTTTAAAACGCGAAAAATCGATGGCTCACAATGCATTTAAAACTTTACATACAAAGTTTTGTGGGCCATTGATTTTAGCACTTTAAAAAACATATATTAACATCAAAAATTCATAATCCAAAACATGTCGCTCACCAAATGAATGATAACAATTTAATATGTAAAGTCTGATTGATGAAAAACTTAATCATTAGAGAAGGAACGTCATCGATTATCATGGGTTGTAGATTTTGGATCTTTCTTTGGTTGGACGTTTTCCTTCCTTATATATATAGTCACTAGAGTATGAGAACTCAATATATGGGTATTTCCAACACTTTTTATGCAAATCTAACTATGTGGATGTGCTTGGCATGATGAATTTGTTAGGAATCAACCATTGGATCGTGCAATTTTCATGAAAATTGTGATTTTTGAATGCTTGAATATTTAAGAAGATTATGAGCTATGGATTTTAAAGCATTAAAAAAATCTCATTTATGCATCAAAATTGAATAATTTAAAAACATTTTTTTTTATAAAACCAAGCATGTAGATCACATCCATACGGTTAGATTCAACAGAAAAAAACAAAAACCCATGAAAATTTGCAATTCATACATTAGTTCTTATATTATAGTGTCTATATATACACACAAACACACACGATTAGGCGCATCATTGAATGCCCAATGGGGCTCCCTGTGGTTGGTAGGAGCTGCCATTCTACCTCTCCTTGTGGTGGGACGTTGCAGGTTCAAAACCCAGTAGTACGTTGAATAATAGCTGGTGGGGTCTCCAGCTTCCCTTTAAAAAAAAATGTCAAACAAAGATCGAACGCTCTGGGCGGGTTCCATTTTTTTTTTGTGTTTATGACCTTTAGCAGCGGCAGAAAAATGACATCTAAATGGTCATTTTTGCAAAAAAAATGCATGCCGGCGGCACGTGTTTGTCCGACCTAATGTCAAACTCTCTCTCTCTCTAGAGAGAGAGAGAGAGAGAGAGAGCAAATTAGTTTGGTTTGCTTTTACCAAGTATTTGAGACCAGTCAGATCTTATTCAGTGATATTCTCGATTCTTCTCATGCACATAAGCACAAATTATATCTTTGACCCTAAAAATGGGAAATTTCTTTGGTTATTTGACAACTATTCATTGTGCTCAGGTTTACATGCATTCAACTTAGGAAATTATGTACTTGGGTGTTTGAGTACATCATTTGATATGCTGAAATTTCTCAAACGGGATCTACCAAGGGATCTTTTTAAGGATGCTCATAATGTGTTCGGGGTTGGGCCAGATCCGATCCATTTTCTGCAATGTGTCAAATCCAGTAAGATGGATCTGATCAGATCCAAATACACCACATTCAAATCCTGATCTGCCAAACAAACATCTGATCCGGACTAGGACCTGAGCAACAAATTGAGAGAACCTTTTTCCTTTCTGGTTTCTTTCACACATGAGAAAACTTGTTCTTTCATATGGAAAACTAAAGTTGGGTTTCCATATGCTGATTGCTTAACCATGTAGCGCTGAAGGTCTGTTTGGATCTCTAGTGAAATATAAGTTCATGAACTTCCAAAACTTTTGCTTTTATGAGCAAATAGAAAACGTTTAAGCTAAGGATCTTGGTCAAGCTGCATGAGCTGCCTGGCCTTGCATGATGCTTTTTCCAATTGATTGCAACATTTGAAGTTCATGAACTTGTCTCTTTTTTTTTTTACAATAAAGTTTTTTCTATATATTTATACCGAAAAACCGCTACAAGGATCAAAGACCTAGTCAAGCTGGCTCTGCCTGCCATACTTACGACCACTGTCCTGGCAGCATAAGACTCTGTGGGCTTACCCCTTTCCCCCAAGAAGTCGTCATGCTTTGGCTTGCCCATCTGGATATCATATAATAATGCCCATCTATGATTCAAATGGGTCAAAGATGCATGTGTATTCCTCATATAGTTATAGTTATGGGTTCCATTCACCCCTTATCTTCCTACCACTTCTTAGGATTACATTGTTGCAAGTTGTTTTGATCAAATCGGATTCCATAAATGTGATCTACATTATTCATTTACTGAATATTGACACTTAAATCGCTGAAATCCAACGTGTGTGCAGGATTTTTGGTGATTTAAAAAATAAACAGTTGACAAACCACAAAAAGTGTGATATATAAAATTATATAATTTGGCCGAGAAAATATGATCCAAAAGTCGATTCTTATTAAATCGACCGTGTTAAATGCATCTATGAAACCAGATTTGATCAAAACAACGTGCATCATAAGGGGTATGAAGATGGGGGATGACATAGGGGATGAGTGAAACTGAACAGTCAAAACCAGACTGTCCAGCAAAGTAAGGCTGGTTGAAGCAATGTGACTCCTCGTGGCTGTGAGAGAGAGAGAGAGAGAGCATTTATCATTCAACATTACCAAAATACATCCAACCGAATATTGGATGAGAGAGGAACATAAGAGTAAGCCACCATCTAGATGGTGACTGTGCACAGTTCAGAGTACAAGTAGATCCAACCCCGTCTCTATTATGTAATTTAAGAGCCAGATACACATTAGACATAGCCCGCTGACTTAGTCTTCCAAAATTGAATTTGATGCCCCTGAAAAAGATATTGTTTCTTTCAGTCCATATCACCCATCATGCTGAAAACAACCATACCCGCCACAATATGGCTTTGATGATCCAGAGAGAGAGAGATGTGTGTTAGAGAGGGAGATATGTGTTAAATTAAGCACTCTCCCCAATTCTTTGAATAAGGGGACCCCACTGGGTCTGGACCTTTTCTAATGGTATGGTTTATTTAAGGTTTGTATTGCTTATTACAATACCTGTACACTGATTCATCATGGAATTCTGTTCTCCTTCTAGTCAAAGCCTAGAAGAGGTTGGTTTGATCCTTAATCTAAGACCCACGTATATATAATCACTAGAATATGAGAACCAAAAAATGAGAACTGAAAATATGGGCATTTTCAACACTGTTTTTTGCAAATCTAACCATGTGGATGTGCTTGGCATGATGAATTTGTTAGGAATCATCCATTGGATAGTGTGTTTTTGATAAAAAATATGATTTTTGAATGCTTGAATATTTATGAAGAATATGAGCCATTGATTTTAAAACCTTAAAAAAATCTCATTTATGATTTTTTAAACTATTGGGTTGGGTACCGGGTCCACCCATGATGAGCGAGATCCAGACCCGGCCCACCATTTGAGGAGGGGGCGGTTTGTAAACCGCTCACCTTCCCATCTTCTCCGGTTCCTCATTTAAGTGAAGTGAGAGGGAGATGAGAGAGGACAGTGTAAGGGTTTTTTGTGTGTGCATGTGAGAGAGAAAAGTATGCACTATGAAACAGAGAGAGATCTTGTGCAAAGTGAGTGCACATTTGAAAAGGAAGAAGAAGAAGATGACGGGGTCATCTTCGTGGTGACAGTGTGTCGTGGAGCACTAGGATTCGTGGATTTGTTGTTCTCTTCAAGTGAGGGCACGCATCTGTTGAGCAAGACAAACATCAATGATCGCTTTTTACGTTTTCGCTTGAAAGAGGTATTTATTTTATCCTTCATAAACGTATGAAATTGCCCTTAAGATCAGAGACCTAGCTGCGCTGGCTCTACCTGCCATACTTACGATCACTGTCCTAGCAGCATAAAACTTTATGGGCTTACCCCTTGCCCCCGGAGAGTTGCCACGCCTCAGCTTGCACAAGGGATGACACTCATGGGTTTTCTGCCTAGCGACCTAGGCCCCATCACACTATGTCAAACCTTTGGGGCTATGTTACCAAAAAACATTCTTAAGGCTATGTAGCCGAATCTCAGTGCCTCCCAGATAGCACGTTTGTCATGGACAGAGTTTCAACTATGGGCATCCTTTTCCAACCAAACTTGTGATTTTGGATTTGTAGTATTGAGTGGGATTAGAATCTGATTCCGTCAAAGTTATTCAATCAAAGACAGGAAAAAGAAAATTCTAATAGAACTGGATCCTAATTCCGCCCAATACCGTATATTTAGACACTCCTTTTTTTTTTGAAAGAATGGGTTAGGCAGACCCCTACCAGTTATAAAACCATACCATTTGGGATTCGAACTTACAACGTCCGACACAAGGTGACGTGAACTAACTGCTCCTGCCAGACAAGCGGAGGGCCCCTTTGTACCAGTTCAAGAAATCTTATTATATTAAGAAAAGGTAAATAAAAAGGGAAAAAAATGAAAGCATTACACTTCTAGAGATCATGCTTAGAATTCAGGCTTATTTTGAGAATGGATTACATCTACCAGACTAACCAGGACCCACAAAGTTGAAGGTGGCCCAGCCACACCGAATGGAGATAAGGTGCAATCACATTGCACAAACCCAATGTGCTGCTGCACCTGATCACCCTTCATCTGCTGTTTTGCCCCACTTCTACAGGCTGTACAACAACGGCTGGAGGGGTGCAAATGTTAGGGTTCATGCTGATCATGATTGATGTGAATCCAAATCCAAAAGCAAAAGAGCAATATGCAGATTTGGATTCGAGTAAGATTCGATGAACTAGAGTTGGACAGAAATTTTGATCCAAATCTGAATACCCAACCGTGAATAAGGTGATAGATTCGTATGGACGTTACACCAAATGGTAAGGTTTGTAGTTAGTTTTCATTTTTCCTTTTCTTTGTTCAAGTCAGTCTGGTACAAGTTCTGAAGCTAAATACCTGGTTCCATTTAATTTGGTTCTGGTTCACTTGATCTATTTCCAATAATGACCCGTCCAGCATCAAATTTAGATCCGGTATGGTATCTCCTTACCCAATTCCAAGTTTGAATCCAAATCTTGATCCAATGCCTATCTGGGCCTTAACTGTATACCTCCCAACAAAAACCAAGAGCCGAAGTTGATGAGCATGACCAAGCCACCCAAGTTGTTTGATCAAACATCTCCATGCTGCTTAACCCTTTCATCTCGTTCTCCAGGTCCCAAATCTCTGCATTGAGAATTTTTTGCAAGAAAAAAATTTGGTAATAAATTAAAAGGATTGTTTTCCAAAAAAATCTGTGTATAAAACTTATAAAAATTAAGATGATATATATAAGGTAGTGGGAAGCTACCTGACTGCATCCCTACTGGATGGTACCCAATTGCTTGAGATCCTCAATTTTCAGAGTTTTTTCGAAATTCTGACCTTACATATGTATTCAGCATGATTAGAAATTGATACTTTGATAATTTGATTCCGATGCATACATAGCTAGGTTTTTACAAGGTTCAAAAATAAATGGTCTACAATTTTCATAAATTTTTGAGGCTTCAAATATCAATTTTTCCATAAAAAAATGCATGATCCAAGTATCAATTTCTATTAAATCAATCGTTTCAAACACATCTGTAAGGTCAGAATTTCAAAAACACAGCAAAAAATTTGATAGTGGGTAGGGTTAGTACGTTGTCCATCTAGTAGGTTTTTATTTCTCTCTAGGGTTAGTACGTTTTCTTTCCAGTAGGTTTATCTCTCTCTCTCTCTCTCTCTGTATATATATTGTGCAGAACAAGTGGTTGAAATCATAGTCGCAAGCATCACCAACTTTTTTGAAAAAATCTCAATAAAATCAGAATATTTTTAAAGGTGATATACGGAGGAAAACACGGTATGTGCATGTTGTTGGTTGTGAAAATATCATGTTTTAACCCGATATTAACACAGAATAAAGACACTTTTTTGCCTAGTTTTTTATAGTATTTATGTTTTTATTTTTTTATTTATATATATTTTACATATTTATATAAATGATATGTTATTGAGATTCTTTTGAGAAAAATTAATGCACTTTTTCAAAATACCATGAGATTTTTTCCCGAGAATGACATTAGCAACTGTGGTTGAAATGTTTAACTTGCAAACACTAGGGTTTAATTATGGCTCAGATCCTATTATTTTCAGCTTCCAAACAATGTTTTTATTTACTTATTCATTTTTTAACCTCCTTATGAACTCAAGCTCTATTCAGCTCGCTGTAATCCCAAGACATTCATATTCCATCACTATGATCCATACAACCAAACCAAGAACTCCCTATGAAACCATCTGCCTTACCGCACTTCCATGTGTGGCAAGTTTATACTTTTTTTTTTTTATAACCCGAAGAAACCTCGTGGAGACCTGGTTGTGCTGGCTCAGCTTGTCGTACCTACGGGTCATCATGCCAGCAGCATAAAACTCCGAAGTTAGGACTCCTGGTCCCACGGCCTATGCTACATGTTGGCTTGCACAGAGGGGCGACGCCCATGAGAATTGAACCTTGACTGCCAAGGCCCCACCCCACTATGCCAACCCCCCTTGGGATGGCAAGCTGTTACTTAATTGAGTGAAAGCATGCAAAGACAATGTGTTAGTGGGAAGTCTTTTGATCTACCAGAGCTAAGCAATAAGCTAAAGTTCAAGCCAAGCTTGTGGAAATCTTAAGGATTGGAGAAAACCTCCTTAATAGAGATAATCCCAAGCCAAGCTATGTTCAGCTCATTCAACTAGGGTTGGACATCTGGTTGGGCACCGATCAGTTATAAGTCTAGGCGGGCAGGTTATATGTTCCCCCCAAGAAGACGCACTGTAGCTACAGTGCATGTTCCTGGGTCCCCACTGAGCACCGCATCGCGCTTAGTGGGATGTTAAGAGGAGTCATACACTGTTGTACATCCTGTAGGCTGATGTACAGTGTTGTACAGCTCTCCCGTACACCCCGCTGAACACCACGCGGTGCTTAGTGGAGACCCCAGAACACGCACTGTACAGTGCATGTTCCGAGGGTGCACACGCAACACCCTCTCTAAGTCTAGCCTGAATAAAGTCGATCGAGCTGAGCCCTACTTGACAGCATATTTAGACCCAGCTCATTTACAAAATACATGAGCCCGATAACACAGGTCCCATCCATTAACTGGGCCTAAAGAACCTGGCTCGAGCCCGATTATAACTGAGTTAGATTGAGCTCAGGTCAGGATATGGGTTGAGCCTGTTGAGCTTTAATCGGGCCAGGCATGCTCAATATCCACCCTACTCCGGCCATGCATGCAGCATCTCCACGTGTCTGCCAACTACAATCCAATTCAAGTGTAACATACCCGAAGGTCAGACTAATACATGGATCCAGTATAGTTTGTGAAATTTTATACTAGACTCGGCCCGAACAAAGTTCTGATTAAGACTGCAATTTTTCAATGTAAAAATGATAAAAATAATATTTTATCGGGTATGGCCTGGGTCTGGCACAAGTAGTTTTTATGGGGTTCAGGTATGAATTTTCTTACAGTGGGTTTGATTAGACCCGGGTTCAAACCCGATACCATACCCGAAAATCGAGGCCAGGTCTGGTTTCACCAGATTACCAAACCCGACCCGTTGGCACCCTTATGCCCGACCGAGTTCAAGGATTATTAGGAACCAACCCACACGAATCGCCCGAGACGATTCATACATCGATTTATTACCACGAATTTTCGATCCCTTCTCTCACTAATTTTTCTTACCAAGGTAAAAAAACTGGAAAAGAACAGGAGGAAAAGGTTAAAATTGTTAGGGGCAGTATTGTAAAAGTGCTCACATATAAACTCTCCCCTGCGGCGCGTGTATACCGTAAATTCCTTCCAAAAACACCCCACAACCAAACAAAAGAGAAGCAGCAGGCGAGTGAAATAGAAGCAGAGGAGGTGGAGGAGGAGGTTAGGTTTCGGACGTGCCCGCCGGATTCCGATCGACGACTCTCCGGAGATTCGTACGGTCTTGCGGTGGAGCTCCTTTTCCTTTTTGCTTTCCGGCCGGAGATCGCCGGATCACCGCTAGAAATGAGAGCGGGAGTCATCTGAGAAGGAGAGGGACGAAGAGTTGGGATTTTTTTTCCTGCATGCGTGATAGGAATGTAAGAAGTTGAAAGCTCTAGCTTTCTTTTTTTTCCAATTTCGTTTTATTTTTCTTCTTTTTCGTTTTTGAAGTCTTTTTAGTGGAATAGTGCTTGTTGTTCTTGTTTCTCAGGGTTTCCGGAGCTCTTCTTTGTGTTCTTCTTTCTAATGATTTTTCTTTTTGTGCGGATTTATGATGCTCCGTAGTGAAGGAAGAGACTGGAGGAATCTGCTGTTGGAATGGGGGAAAATGTGATTTTTTTCATGAAGATCTGTGTTTGATATCTGGATTGCGTTTTTTTTTCTTGCATGATGGAACTTGAGAATATTTTGGATTCTTGAGCGATATGTAGAGTTTTTCGCCAATCTATTTCTTTTTTCCTTTTCAGCTTTGGATTTTGTTTTCTTAACCGAGCCTTCAGAAAACCGGTGCATCTTTTACTAGGAGCGTTATTTTTTCTTCTGAAATTTCCCATCTTTGCGGTAATTTTCTTAGTTTATTTTCTCTTTGTAGCAACTTTCTTAGTTGGTTTCTTTGTCGCAGAAACTAAACGAATACTTTAAGTTGTTTTTCCTTTCCAAAAATAACCTTCCTTTGTAAATAATCTGTTGGAGCTCGGTGGAAACCTTAATAGAACAGAAACTAACATTTAATGGAGATCTTCTACCGAGATCCTTTTGGAGATTGATAGAGATCATTCTATCTAGACTTCGATGGGATTCTTTCATCTCAGAGTGCTTTCTCTCAAAAGGATTTTTTGTTATGTTTTGTTTTTCTAGAGCGCTGTTGGTTCTAACATGGAATCTGGGCTGAAATTATTACGATGGTTGCAATCTTCCTAGTGAGAGATCATTTATTTAGTTTTTCTCCCTTTATCTAAGTTATGATTTGAATAGTTCAACTTATGTCATGCCCTCCTGAGTCCTGAGTAGTTCCCTCTGGTTTCCGAATTTTCAGAATGGGATGCGCATCAAGTATTGAGAGGGAAGAGAGCGTTCGGAGATGTAGAGATAGAAGGCGGCTTATGAAACAAGTAGTACAATATCGTAATGAGTTTGCAGTTTCTCAGGTTGCCTATCTGCACTCGCTCAAAAATACTGGTGCAACTCTCAGGCAATTTGCTGAAGTAGAGTCCAGCGAGCTCGGTACAGTCAATGCAGCACCCTTCAGAGTTACATTTCCTCCGCCTCCTCCGCCACCACTGAGCCCTTCTAACACACATTTTACTGCACCAGCAGAAGAACTTGGTGGTTATGATCAAAATGACAAACCCCTTCAGGAAAACATAGAGATTGATGAACCAGGGAATCATACGCCCCCACCACCGTCGGATCTTGGATCATCTTGGGAATTCTGGGACCCTTGCTCCCCTGAATCCCCTTCTCAGCTGAGGAAGACTGATGATTGTCAACAAGTGGAAGATGAGGATTGGGCAGAAACAAATACTGAGTTTGAGGATGAAGAGGAAGAACTGGAGGCTGATTTGGTTTCCAAAGTTGTTCATGAGAAATCCACTGTTAAAGAAATAGATTCTTTGGTCCAAAAATCTGTAGTGGAGAAATCTTCTGCTAGAGAAACTGATTATTGGGTTTCAAAAGTCGTGCACGATAAATCTCCTGCTAGAGAAATGGATGATAATTCGTCAATGGTGAGTTGGTACACGAAAGATTCAGACATGGCTATGGTTGTTTGGAAGACCAAGAATAGCTTAGCTGGGTTTATGAAGAATCTAGATGACTATTTCCTTAAAGCATCTGCTGGGGGCAAAGAGATCTCCACCCTCATGGAAAATAACAAGGGCACTTCCTTGCTGCAGAATTTCATTGAAACCAAGAGTAAGATCTCTCTCTCTCTCTCTACTTTAGCTCTTTACTTTTTCTATATTAGTTTGAACATTGAACATGTTTATACTGTTGTTTTGCTGGGAAATCTATATTGTTATTTGTATCAGCTGTTCTCCTGTTTCTTTCTATATTTGTCCTTTTCTCTAAGCTTTGGCTGCAATCTGTTTGTCTTACATTGTTATTTCTCTGCATTGTAGCAGATAGTATTAAATAAGTGTCTCATTCTATTGTTTAAGCATTGGTCTTGTTTTTTGTGGGCTATTTGTAACTGAATTCTGGACTAGGCTTTTTTGTTATGTTTGTCAAACACTTAAGGATGTGTGTACCTGGTTTCTGTTCTTTTCAACAGAGAAGAGCTGCAAGTCATCAAAGGTTTTCAGCTCATTGTCTTGGAATCGGTCTTCTAAATCACTTCAGGCCAGCAGAGACTCTTTTGAATTTCAGACCATGGATGAAGCTTACAGACCTAGCAGCCTTTCTGAAACACTAGACAAATTATACGTGGAGGAGCAGAAGCTCTATGAAGAAGTTAAGGTAATCTTGTTACATGCGAAATATGGTTTTTGGATTGCATTTGTCTTCTCCAATGCAGGGGACTGATGATGCCTTTACCAGTGTTCTCTTTATTTCTTTGTTATTCTTCTTGTTTCTTGGGTGACAAGTGATATGCCTCTCTTGCTTATCTCAAAGAGGAACAGTGCTAAAGTATCTTATGTTTTGCAGGGTGAGGAGATTGCAAAGCGTCAACATGAGAAGGAAGTCCATTTATTGCAGAGGCACGAAGCTAAGAACCAAGAGGGAGTGAAGGTTGACAAGACCAGAGTTAGTGTTGAGAGGTCACGTTCCCAAATCAATTCTCTAAAAGTGGCTGTTGCTACGACTTTTTCAACCATAGTGAGGCTCAGGGATGAAGAGTTGCACCCCCAGCTTGTTGAATTATCTGGCGGGTAAGTCAGATAATAGACTTATATTCATCGCAGCTAATACAAAATTAATTTCCTTTTACTAAGTTTTGTTTATAACATCAGGGATTTTCTGAACTCCCAAACATGTATGCATGTGACACGCATGGCGCAGGCCTAGTGCACCCAAAAATAGTTTGTGGTCATTCTTACTAAGAGGAGATAGAATGTTCAGAGGTTGAAACAATAATATGATCGGTTTTATTATTTATTGGGCTTTTGTTTTTCTCTCATTCTGATTTGTTAAATGCCTGCCAAGTTCCAGGAATGCTTATCATCTTTTTCTCTGATTTGGTGGTCGTCTCATTTTTGTTGTCCAACCAACTGAGAAGACCTTTATCTGTAGAAGAGGACATGAAAACAATACTATTGAAATCCATTAAACAAACAAAGCATTCAGAAAAAATTCTGGCTTGAGTCCATACCAAGTCCCACTTGTGAAACAAACCAAGATGTCCTCAGACTCCCAAGGTTTTTATACGTTCAGACAACTCCAACTCATGCTATTAACCGGTGGTCTGATCTTTGGTCCACTCTAATATTTGCTCCAGTGTCCTCCGTGTACTGATCTTTTGTTTCAAATTTTTGCATAACTTGTTGATGGTACTCTGTTTTGTCTATCAGAAATTTGTCTGAAGTAGAATTATCTTGATTTGTTCAGTATTATTGTCACCGTTTTAACTGTCTTGAAGTTTTCGTTTCCAAACTTCTAAATGTTCTCATGCAATTTGCTTCACAGATTGACACGGATGTGGAGAACCATGTACGAGTGTCATCAAGTTCAAAACCACATCTCTCAACAATTGAACAACCTCAATGACCAGCTTAGTACTGAAGCAACTACAGAGTATCATCGTCTAGCCACTATCCAACTGGAAACTGAGGTTGCTGCCTTGTATGCCAGCTTCTGCAACCTGCTCAAGTCTCAACGCGATTGCATGCGTGTGCTCAATGCATGGATCAAGCTGACCAACTGCCTTACCGATGGTGGGCACGACGACTTCATGGATACAGGCGCCTTTCCCCTTTGTGAGCAGTGGCAACTTGCTCTCGAGAGGCTGCCGGATAAAGTAACTTCGGAGTCTATCAAGAGCTTCATTGCTGTTATCCATTCCATAGCAGTTCAGCAGGCTGAAGAACACCAACTGAGAAGGAAGTTGGAGAGGCTCGAGAAGCGGCTGAATAAGGAACTAAAGTCTTTGAGCTTAATGGAAAGGAAGTACGGCATCGATACCGAATTCCTTTCCAGCATGAACGTGAAGCACCCGCTGTGCGTCAAGCATTCAAAAACGGATGTGATCAAGAAGCGGGTAGATGAGCAGAGGAGCAAGTATCACAGTGCTGTTCAGGTTACGCGGGCAATGATGCTCAACAACCTGCAGACAGGGCTTCCGAACGTGTTCCAGGCATTGACTGGATTCTCAAGCGTTTCTATGCAATCATTTGAGGGTCTGTACAACCAATCCAAGGGTGTTCCTGATGATAACAGATCCGGCTCTGTGACCGTGATCGTTTAAGCCTCCTAAGGTAAAGACTTTCCCTAATCATCCATCTCTTCTTCATTTGTGTAGAGAGATGATGGGCAATTCTGCAATACTTTTTTTTTTACTGACAAACCGCCCCAGGTGCAGAGACCTAGCCCCGCTGGCTCAGCCTGCTGTACTTACGGTCTTTGTCCATTAGAACTCCCAGGGCTTACTCCTCCACCCCATGGAGTCACCAAGCTTTGGCTTACGCAAGGCAGGGTGGTGAGGGCCATGGTCTAGTTCCCATCCCACTACCCCAAACCCCTTGGGTCTAATTATGCAGTACTTTGAACCAAGGCAACAGGCAAATTTGCCTGAGCCTTAGGACATGGTTGCAGTTTCCATCTGTGAGGGTGGAACTTTTGTGGCATGATTCTTCTATTACCATCCAGATGGACTTGATGGATCCAAGATTCAGCATGATGTGTCTAGTTTTACAGACTTGGCAAAAAACCTATCTGGTTCTGGTATGACCAGGGCCAAGTTTCCTCAATAGGCTGAGCCTTTAAAAGGGTGTGTTTGGATTTGTGAATTTGGTTGGAAATGGAATTCTGTTCCCCGAAAACTCTTTTATCATTTGTAAGTGAAGTAAAATCCCAAACCGATCCACCCAATGTGGTCGTTTCCTCATAGGTGGATCTGGATCTAGCTGGATCCATAAAAGGTCCATCAGTAACCTAACAGGTTCTGTTTTGATGGTGCTTTTCCATCGTGGGGCGTTGTCTAAAATCTTTTAATATATAATGAAATCATTGCATGCTTTTCTTGCATGTTTTATTATATCTCTGACTTCATTCCTGTAGCTCTTCTGCAATGCAGGTCTCTGAGTCTGTGACTGTGCTCCTATATCTACCGGCGCGCATAAGAAACAGTGAGAATACTGTGAAACACCGTACACAAAAGCACCATCCAAAGCCCAACACCTTTAGATCATTTAAAGTAACTACCCCAAAACATAAACTTGCAGTATATCACGACAGGAAAATGAAACAGTGTTCCTGATTTCTTTAATCGTTCCTTGTTCCCTTTCTTTCCCCAAATCTCAGCCAAGTTGTGTGAATATCTTTTCGACTCCATGGTTGTACCTTTTGGCTGGACTGTGGTGTTTTTCATGTAATTTTTTAGAGTAGCCATCTTATGAAGTGACTGACACATAGTGACCACCATGATCTTTTGGCTGTTTGTTCCCAATTTTTTTGTTTTTGTTTTTGTAGTTTTCTGTGTATTCTTTTTTGGGGACACGATAAGTCGTACAGAGGTGGCTCTGGGAACAACGGATTACCAGTTTTCTGTCATCCAGGGGGGTATGCTTGTCATATTGTAAAGTGGTACTACCATTGTGGTCCATCCCGTGGCTGTTTTGGGGTCCTTTAGATGTTGGGTATGTCAAACCTAGGGATGGCAGTGGATCTGGGGAAAGCGGGGCCCCGCCTCGCCCCGTTTGGTTTGGACCGGGGATGAAGGGTATGAAACGGGGATGGAGGCGGGGGTGGAGGATAAAATCCATCCCCGCTGTGAAGGCGGGGCGGGGGTGGACGTGCACTTTTCCCCGCCAAATCCCCGCCCCGACCACTTTTCCCCGCAATATCCCCGCCCTGCCTCATCCCCGTTTGGACCGGGGATGAAGGGTATGAAACGGGGATGGAGGCGGGGGTGGAGGATAAAATTTTGAGGCGGGGCGGGGGTGGAAACCTTGTCCCCCGCCCCACTGCCATCCCTAGTCAAACCTGACTCGGTAGGGTAATCGGCCTACACGACTGAGCCTCTGTTCCTGTACCAAATATTCTTTAAGGAGGAGGGTTTTGGTGGAATTGGAATCTGAAAATCCAAACCCAGGTATTATATAACACGGTTTTTTTATTTGGATTTATAACCCAAAAAAACCGAAGAAACTTCCCACGGCGTTAAGACCTGGTCGCGCTGGCTCAGCCTGCTATACATACGGTCGTGCCAGCAGCTTAAAACCCTGAGGCTAGGACCCTCTGCCGCCCTGGGCTATCTCACGGTTTTGTCCGGCTGCTTCTTTGTTGTTGAGAGATTACCAAAATGCCCTTGTTGGAGGGATCCAAGACATGAATTCTAATTGTTTTTAATTTCTTAATTACAAAAGTCCTGGTTTTGTTTTATCCAATATGGACAAGGCTATTTTCGATATTTCGTGTTGCCTAGAACGCGACCAAGCCTGAGCGGTGGTACAGTGTGTGTTGAAGCAGCAAAAGTTGAAGACGGGGATCATATGGTGGCAATGGTGCCGAGTCCTTCGTTCCCTACTGTTCCATGTTGGACCTTTTGTCCTTTTATCTCTCTTCACTCGTCCTTTTCTTTTCCACTTCGTTTCTTACGTTTACGTATGTATGATTAAAAAAAAAAGTACTGGTCTCGATAAAGCAGACTCCCCCATCTCTGTTTTTATCGTCAAATCTTACTGTGACTAAATCCTTGTCCTGGCGATCAGTGTAGTCGTGCATGCCAATGTCAGTTCTTGTTGGCAGGATTTTCTCAGAAAAACAAAATCTCCCGATAAATTAAATTTTTAATTTTTCCTTGGAAATACCTTGGGAAATTTTGACTGTTAAGGTGTATTTTTGAAGAAGGAAATAAATTAATGGTCTAGATTATGCTAAAAATAACTATATAATAATAAGGCTTTTCACATTCTAATTGCTAGATGGAACTAAATTAACCATGTGGAATCCATCCATATTATCCAGTGTACTTAAATGTACTAATATGGGGGATTCTGCTATATTGTTGTTATCGTTAACTTGTTATGAACTGCTTGAGCATGTGAGATCAATGCTCCATGTTATAGTTAATGCACTATATCGACACTCAGATTAGAGAATTTTGGTGGTCAGATCAAATATGTTGGGAAAAGCTCTCAATATTGATGGCTTTGGTGGCAATGAAGGGGGTGGGGGGGATCTAGTCTGAGGGGGTTGGCGAAGTGGGGTTGGGCCATGGCTGCCAGACGGGTGGACAATGTTCCATTTTTGCTAGACTCACCTTTTGTTCCAGCTTGTGCCCTGAGGGTCTTCACCTTGGAGTTTTATGCCTCTGGGTAGGCTGAGCTAGCACGATCAGGCCTTCGATCCCAGATGTGGTTTCTTTGAGTAATATATTGAAAAAATTCTAGGGGGACCTCACCATCTTATGACTGATAATTGCATCGTAATGTGCATGACATTGGTGGTGTCAGATAGTGGGTCGCAATTTAATCTATAAGTTACATGATCCAGATGTTAGTAGGACCCTAATCTGAATCAGGTTTCACGAGCTAACTGGAGTTGAGGGTTCTATTGGGGTTTCATCATTTTACCTTTCACACACCTTCATATTGGTCCGGGTTTGCCACCGATGGACAGACCGACTTCTGAGAACACCTTAACCTATCTGACAGTCCAGCCAAATCTGGTACGGGTTTATTGGGCACCAACTAGGAGGACCCAGATTTTTCCATATCCAACTCAAACAGTATCTATTACTATTAGAGGGTATCGAAGGGATCATGGCTGTCACTTGGGCTCGGACCTCCCCGTTCTGGTTAGGATATCCATCCCTGCTCCCTTATAGGGTCCAAGTCCAAGGAGGTGTGCACCTACATGTTCAGATGGACGTTTACTTGACAGGGGAACGTACTTTCTTTTTGTGTACATGTGTGACGACACACTGCCACTAAAAAGTACACAACCAGCAAGCCATTTCTTTTCTCTGACTGGTTTGGGGGTCTCCCGGGATAAAGCTTTCTCAAAAGCAGTGCTAGCTTTAATCATCATGATTGCACAAATATTTGTGCATTAAGCACCTGATCACCCTTCATCTCGGGGACAGGGCCTGTCTGGTGTGAGACCCAATAACCCATGGGGTGATGGGTGCTTAATGCACAAATTTTTGTGCAAACATATTGCACCCGATGCCCCCATTGTTTAATATATCAGCAGCTGCATGACAATGCGACGACGATAGCGATTTAATTATTTGCTTATATTATGCATCGAGTTGTTACTTACCGTAGCAATAAAAGAAACAACTTTTCGTATATCTGTGTTGACAATAGTGATTCACGTGACAACGATTTCGATAGAAATTGCCAAATGAAAAGTCATTTCAATACAAAAATTATCATCGCAAGCCCGCAATAATGTATTTCCACACGCACACGTTTTAAAATTTTTTCTACATATATCTTACAAATCGATATCAGAAAACACATAATATCTTACAAATCGATATACATATCGCTTAATATATTACAAATCGATACGATAATTCAGCATAATATCTTACAAATCGACATTACAAAACACATAATATCTTACAAATCGATATACATATCGCAAATTATATTATAAATTGATACAAAAATCCAGCATAATAGCTTACAAATCAATACTACAAAACACATAATATCTTAAAATTGATATATAAATCATAAATTATATTATAAATTGATACAAAAAATTAGCATAATAGCTTACAAATAGACACTACAAAATTCATAATATCTTAAAAATCGATATACATATAACAAAATATATTACAAATCGATACGGAAATCCAACATAATAGCTTACAAATCGATAATAACAAACAAAACAATATCTCACAAATCAGTAGTACATTAATACAACCGCGATTTGCGATACATTGCATATACTGAGTGAATAGACGGTACCGGATGGGGTAGATGCCCTTCCTCGCATCTGTAAACAAGCATTCTTGTCAACAGGTCCCAGCATACAAATATCTTTAATTTTTCAACTGTCGAAAAGACAAGATCCACCTGCAATAACAAAACAATGCCTTAATGGCATTCTTCAACAATAGCATGATGACATGGAAAGGTACTCATGATGCCTTAATAGCACTCACGATGCTTTAATGGCACTTGTTGAAATATTTGTGCGTCCTTGCTTTTTTCCATATTGCCTAACTAAAACGAAAAAAAAGAGAAGACTGTAAAAAGAGATGGTCGACAAATGCCCCTATGATGCCCACCAATGATCGAACCAGTCGATCGATTTATAGTTATCTCCACAAGGTAGGAACGAACCCGAGAATGTTTTGTAACACAAGGTAGGAACGAGAAGGTGGCAATGTGTTGTAACACAAGCTGAAAACCAACCGAGAACCTGGACTCGAGGCGACGGCAAAGGGTGCTTCAGTGGCAGCAAACGACGGTAAATAGTGCATCGTCAAAGGGAGCTTCTGTTACAGCAGATGGTACAAACAAAAGATTTGGACATTGAAGAGTTAACATCATCCTCTACTTTCTGGACGACAGACATTTTTGTCCTTTTCTCGAACCATCGTTTCATGCCGAGAATAACAAGAAAGGGTACTTAAGTCTTTGCAACCGCACCAGACTCCGATGCTAAGTGATGCTGACATACACAAGGATACGAGCCCCACGTGCTTATATACATGGCACTCATTTGGACCCCCGAACACGCACTGTAGCAAACAGTGCATCTTCGGGGGAGAACATACAACACCCTCCCCTGAAAAGAGGGACAGACGATGGCAGCAAGTGCTCGACTGAGAGAGATCACATGAAAGAAGAAGAGAGATCGCACGAGAGAGAGAACCTCAGGTGCTACCGCAAAGCACCGTTGTTGTGCAACCACGAACCACTTTTTGTTGGTCTGGTAAGGGAACTAGGGAGAGAGGAAGGGAGATGAACAGGGGAAAAAATGTGTATCGAAAACAAAAAAGGAGGGGGGGGGAAGCATGAAAACTGGGTTGCTGCTTTTTAGTCTGACCGTTGGATTTATTCCAGATCCAATGGTCAGCATGTTTAAGTATCTTTTAAGCAGCTAAGCTGCTCTCTCTCTCTCTCTCTCTCTCTCTCTCTCTCTCTCTCTATATATATATATATATATATATATATATATATATATATATATATATATATATATATATATATATATATATATATACTCGGACCAAACACTATAGGGTTCGGGTATGGTGACAAATATGAAGATTCGATTAAGACCCGCGTCCGGACTCGAAGGTCCGATTAATATATGGATCCAGTATAGTTTGTGAAATTTTATATCAGACTCGGACCCGATCCGAGTTCCGATTAAGTCCCATAATTTTTAATGTAAAATGATAAAAAATATTATTTTACCAAGTCTGGTTCATGTAGTTCTTATCAGGTTCAGGTATGGTTTCTCATATAGTAGACCTGATTAAACCCGAGTCCGGACCCGATACCATACCCAAAAATCAGGTTCAACTCTGGTTCTACCTGAGTCTGAACCAAACCAGACCGTTAACACCCCTACATATGGTACCCCTACACATATGTTAGGGTACAAACTTTGCTTGTGTAGATCTACCCATCAAAATCTGACTGTCCGTACAAATATGTTTAGCATGATTTACTTATCATATTAGTGGGTATATTCATCTTTAGTATATCATTAGGTTCAATTTTCAAGGCAGTAAAAACTCAAATGCTCACAATTGATGACTATAAGAATGGTAAAAATGATCCAAAACGTCATTTTGTAGTCAACTTTATCACATGACAATAATAAATAGATCACTTTAAGCTGAGAGATTTATGCAAATACATGATCAGATTCATGTATAAGTCAAAGTGGCTCAATACTATATATATATATATATATATATATATATATATATATATATATATATATATATATATATAGAGAGAGAGAGAGAGAGGGAGGTAAGGATCTCTGATTAGAACTCATAGGAGATGTTGTTTTGACAAAATCTGATGGTCAAAATAGTAGTAATAACTTTTGGATCATAGTTTTTTTAACATAAAAACATGTTTTTTAGTGGTTTAAAATTTTGTAGACTTTGATTTTTCAACCCTGTAAAATCTGGCATATACTTCAGAAAAACATGATCCAAAGGTCAGCTTCTACTAAACTTGATAGCACATATTTTCATTAGAGGGTTCCTTACCCAAGAGGGTTGAATATATATATATATATATATATATATATATATATATATATATATATATATATATATATATATATATATATATATATATAAAAGAGAGAAACGATGGGATATATATAAAGAGAGAGACAGATGAGAGTAACACTGGACACCCAGATGGGACGATGGAGCACCGCTGATCGCACATGTGATCAGTGGCACAAAAAGGCATTTAGCAGCAGTCACTAAAGAGTGTTTTTACATTCGATCATGCACCTCTCGTTTACCTGAGGGTTTGACACTTATAAAGCATCTTCTCTCTCTCTCTCTCTCACACACACACACACACATATATATATATATATATATATATATAGAGAGAGAGAGAGAGAGAGAGAGAGTAACATGTATTGTCAAACACCTAAATAGACCGACACTAAATCGGAGACAAACACACATGTTCTTTTTTACATTTTTAACATTTAGTGGCAGTCCAAACCTCTGCTAAATGTCAAAAAAATGCATACGCAGATGCGCTGGGTGTGTCCGACCTCATTCTGACAATACATGTTTTCCTATATATGTGGGTAATACATTTGTGCTAAATAAAACATGCTAAATGGGGGTTTTTGGTTTTTTTGGCATTTTTTTGCAGTTCCGACCCCATAAATGTGTTGGGCATGATCGATTTACTAGGAATTCACACCTAGATCATGTATTTTCGATGAAAAAAATGATATATGGAGCCTCAGAAATTTACAAAGATTTTGCGTCGTTGATTTTTGGAATTGTATAAAAACCCACCCATGTGTCCGAATGGAACCCTTCAAAACCTAATCCCTATAAAATCAAGTACATAGATCACATCTCTATGGTCAAAATTTTTAAAAAAAAAAGAAAACTCAAAAACCTGTTTAGTTTAGCATATTTTTTTAGCAATGATATATATAAATATATATATATATAGACAGAGAGAGAGAGAGAGACCAAACTCAAGTTGTAGGTATAGTGATAAAAGTTAAAAACAAAAAAATATCGGCAGTAAAAAAGGCAAAACACACAAGGATTTGATTTTTTTGGAAATCTCATGTTTTTTGGTAAAATATAAACAAAATAAATGAAAATATTTAAAAATAAAAGCCACATGTCTTTTTCATGATAAATAGCCAATAAAAACATAAATATGGAATTTAATGAAAATGTGATATTTATGTTTTTGATGAAAAACTTGAGAGAAATTGAAAATATCATAAGAAATTACTGTTTCTAACTTTCGGGTAATTTCTTGCGAGATTTGTCACTATGGTTGTAGGTCCCCGCTCGGATCCAATTTAGGTCAGAATGAAGGCATACCTGAACTATTGACAACCTTATTGGAAACATATAATCATTTATTCCTAAGGTGTCCTTGGGCAACTCACATATGAAAATCACACATGAAAATCAGTATCAAACTTATTTGAAATTTTTTGGAGAGCAGGTGACAATGTTAAAGATGGTAGGCTTAGGTGGACCAAATTCAAAAAAACAAATTCCAGCATGCTAGGATATAACATATCATATGGATGATACGGAGGAAAAGAAATGAGGCAATTTTTTAGAGAAAAGCCAAGGCTTTGCAACAGGTAGAAGGATGTGGTTCAAGGAGTGTGAAAGCATCTGATATGCATTCTGACGCATTCAAAGCACTCAGTGACAGCTCGATGGAGGCATTTACGACACTGGGACCCCCTCTTAAGGGATGGGTTAAGATTAACATCCATAGCATCTTCCAAGATAAATGATATATGAGGTACACGGTGTGACACAAGGTGGCTATCTAGTGAAAGCAAGGTGTTTTTCCATGATGAAATTTAGAGGAAAGGGAATGGTCTGCATGGTTACAAATTATAAAGAATGCAGCAGTTTAAGGTACAGTAATTATAGAAACAAGCCAAAGGAATATCTATTATCGAGTGCTACAAGTTTTGAAAGGAGACTGTGAGGGGAGTTGTCTATAGAGCTGTTAAACACCTTGTACAGTTTTGCTAGAATTAACATTAGCTATAGTTCCTGTAAAGTATATTTTTTGGTTAAAAACATAGCACAGCTAGAATGTCCAACACTTGGAAAGATCACCCCCGAGACTGGCACCCTTTGATGGAAGGTGAATTTTTTTCTTGTATACAAACTACAACATTTAGTTGATCAATGAACTGGTAGTGGTATGCCTAACCCCATCTTGACTATAAAAAAAAAGTTTATTTTCGCCATTTGCTTTCCATCCCTCCCTCTTGCCAACCATTAACTCTCCTAGGGCTGCCAACAGGTCAGACCTAAATAGCAACCAAAGGACTGAAAACTGGGTCCAGCTTTGACGTGCGGGTACTGGGTCCAGGTCTGAAAAAACTTTATTCAGGTAGGATCAGGTATGGAGTCACGTTTGAATAACAAAAAGGGGAACTAATAAAATCTCTATATGTCATATGGGAAAACTGCAGTTCTTAATAGTACAACTGGGGTCTGTCTTCTAGAGAATCATGACTTCCAAACAAGAGCCCAGCCAATCTAATACTTGGACCTTGCGGTTGGCAAGTGGACCTATCGCATACCCCAAAGGCGCATTTGTTTCATGGACAAACATGGCAATGAGAAATATGTGGTGGAGCCCATATATTAAATACAAAAAACACAGATTTACGATTTATCGAAACAAAAGATTTTTAGTTTTCCTTAGGCAGATTAGGGTTAAGTTTTGAAATTTTAGATGGAAAGGTTGGATTCTCATGCGCTTTTCCTCCAGGCCGTGTTCCAAGAGAGGATTTTCTTGTTCCCTAAAGCAAGTGAACATGGCATGCTTAACCGGATTGAAGAAGCAAATGAGGTTTAAATTTCCTGTTCCTCAATCACATTACTTGGTTGCCCACGGGTGACATGGCTGTAGGTGTTCACACCCAAAAATGAGCTAAACCTTATAGATAATTTGTGATCTAAAGTTCATTCTTAATATATGAGGGTGCCAATAAAATGCCAGTGTCTGTATTTTTATTTCTGGGGCTCAGTTTTTCAAGCCTCACACCTAGGGTTGCACACAAGCTGAGTTCGAGCTAAGCCTGGGTTGTTCAAACTCTCGGTTCAAAATGACTTTGTCCCAGCTCAGCTCAAGCTCGAAGCCAAGCTTGTATGGCATTGTCCAGACTGACTCGGTTCAGAGCTTGAGTTGAGCCGAGCTTCAATGACACTCCATAAAGAATCCAGTAAAAAATTTTTAGAAAACATGGGAACCAATTCCCAAACCTCTTTATCATTAACCAAGTGACCCACCACTAAGCTAGAGCACAGTTTTTGACTTTTGTTACTGAAAAAATGTATACATACTAAAAATTCTGTAGATTAAAGTACAGCAAAAAAGGATTTGAGCCCAACACCTTCTGAAGAAGTCCAACACCCTGCGTAACAATGATCATTTGGTTTTATTTGCATATATATATATATATATATATATATATATATATATATATATATATATATAGGGTTAGCAATAAACCAAGCCGTATTGGGCTCAACAGGTCATTCAAGCTCGGCTCGAAAGCTTGTCAGAGCTTCGAGCTTCATACACCGGTTCAAGCTCGGCTCATTTACAAAGTGGCCGAGCCCAAGCCGAGCTTTAACAGAACCGAGTCGGCCGATGTGCATCCCAACACACACCCAGTTGAATCCTGGCAAATGCCTCGCACTCCAAGGATTGTTCGATTCAGGTGAGGTGGATGAGGCTATAGCATGTTCTGATATAATTCATGGAACTACAATGATTGCAAACTCTCAGTCTTCGATCAACTTGATTATTCCCACCCCACCATCACCACAGAATTGCAAGATGATGCAAGGACATAGATAACCCATTAATGAGGAAACAAAAATTGTTACTGAAGAATGTGTTCTTAGAAAAATCCGGAGAGAGAGAAAGAGCAGAATTTCCAAACAGCCAAACAATAGAAACAGCAAAATGTGGATAACTTTTTCCATATTTTCAAGTGCATCCAAACAACTGTGACTATTCAGAACTTGAAACCCTAAAGTTCAAAAATTTTGGAAGGTAAAACAGCAGAAAATTATATTTCTGGATATGCAACCCAACAAGCATAAGCAATGTTTCCCAAGGGCACTTGAAAGGATAGACTAAATAAAGATACTAGTTCAAACGATACAAATGTAGCTACTTAGAAACTAGAGGAGCTAATGACAATTCAAACAATCCAAATCCCAAACTAGCTGGAAATAATAATGCAACTGTTGGGGTACCTCTACACATCCCAAATCATGGCAATTCCTCCACAACGTGTTGGTCCGCAAAGCGTCAGGTTTCTGCCCTGGAGAATCTAGGTGTGTGAGACAGTGGTTATAAATAAAAGATCATTTCTTACGTCTGAACCCTTGGGCTTCAGCTTGTATGCATGAAAATGCAGCACATCAGGAAATCTGTTACAACCATCCCTGCACATTAAGAAAGCACCCCCCCACACACACCCACACACACACACACCTCTTATTTCACGGAATCAGGGGCCTCATAGGCAAAGGAAAAACTGAACCTAACCAAAAAAAAGGCATAAGAGCTATCTACAGTTTTACAAACGTAAGAAAAAACATTACAAAGTGAACAGCCAAGAACAAATACAAGAGAGGTGGGGAACGGAAGCAGCTACTAAATGGAGAAACAGGGCTTACTATGTTACAGACTCCTAGTGCAACCTCGTAAGCTCCTCGACTCTTCTGCATAGCTCTTCCACTGGGACCCCCATGGCTGTTGATATCTCCTCCATACGGTTCCGATTTAGATCCAAAAATGACTCGATCAGGTCACCATCCAGAAAATTCCTTGCCTCTGAGATTTTCTTCTCATTGCAAAATGAACGCCATTGTTCATGGCTCAGTCCACCAACACCCTTTATCACCTTGTTGAGGTTCATTTGCAACTTCTCAAGGAAAAGGTACTGGTCATGAGGGAGCGAGGCTATAACACCAATCACACCGTTTATGGTACCAAAGATGACCGTGGGGATGTTACTGGAGTCCGAGTCTGGCATCCGCATGACTAGCGAACCACGCCGGAACCGATTAATGAACTCTCCAAGGTGATATTCACCCACCACCTCTAACCGGCTGCGCTCTTCATCGGTGGCAGCATCCATGTTCTTCCGAACAGTGAAGAGATTGAAGTTGTTCTCAGCACCAAGGTATATGTCGTCATCTAATATCTCGACTGCTGACATCCAATTGGCACTGTAATCACGAGCACACTCCTCAATAGCGCCTTCTTCATGCTGCAAACAAAGCACTGAATCAGGAAAAACTGGAAATTTATAATCAACAATCCTTCAACTTAAATATTAATTCTACTTCAGGCAATGCCAGATCATGTGTTGTCTATGTAACTCAGGCAGAGACTTCAGAAAACTAGAGAAAAAACAGACTAGAACACTAGGAACAAGCTCTAGTTGACCCAAGCCCAAAGTACTTGTTTACCTGTAACTCTGTCCAGAGTGACAGTTGAATCAAACAAGTGGCAGCCAAGTTGCCCCAACCACAGTTGCCAGTCGGGGAAGCGGGAGCGGGAAACGAGGCACTTTTAAAATTTTAGGAAGCAGGAAGCGCGGGACAACTTAGAAGTGAACCAAGAATTGTCTCGGAAGCGAACCGGAAGCGACCTAGGAAGCGAGGGAGAAGCGAAAAAAGAGAAAAAAGAAAGAAAAATAAAAACAAAAAAAAAATGAAAAAAAGAAGGGGAAGCGCGCTTCCCAGTACGTTTCAGAAGCACCACATTTTGCGCCTCCGAAACGCTCTTTCAGGGAAGCATGCTTCCCTATGCCCTATGGCGCTTCCGGTAACTCTGGCCCCAACACTTCATCCTAGAAAAGCTGCAGGGACTTGACTGAATGCCCCAACTTAAATCCCAGCAGTTTTTGTTAAAGGTGGACAAAGAACCGTGTGGTTCACAAACTAGAATAGTTTGTCAATAAGAGCACAACTCTGGCTTGTTTGCTAAACTGGCTGAACTAAAACTCTTAGTCAGGTTCATTAGGAGATCAAAAAACAAAAAACTTGTCAAGAATTTTTAGGTAAGGGTCCAAAAAACACCTTATGCTACTGTTTAATAAAATATCTAAATAGAATTTCTTAACAAGCTTAATCAATCTGAACTCAAGCTTAGTTGTTTGAGGCCGAACCAACTCAAGCTCAAGTTCCTAAAGATTGAAATAAATTGGCAGCAATTCTTAACTTGAAACCAATCTAGTACAAATAGGTAGTTCCTATGATAAGCATGGACAAGTGGGGACACTAATCCAAAGGAAATTACTGAACTGGCATTAGATATTGTTTTAAAAGGCATCTCCAGGCATCTTGCTATAGCCTACTCCAAAAAGGAGGCTATTTTCTCCTGAAAAATAAATCTGGAACGTTCCTTCCCGTAACTGCACATGCAGCACAAGAACATGCATACACCACTTGCCTAGTGTTTGATTGCATAAGGAGAACAAGATCCTGCTCTATATTTCGAGAAAAAGAGACTCGGAACAACTTAAGCTGAGTCAACCAAGTTCAGATTGACAGTTACAAGAAGAGAAAGCCAGTTTGACCCTTGAGCTGGATCTAAATCTTGACCCAGTCACTGGTGAATTAGATCAGACAGCCATACTATCAACCTCCAAAACCCGTGCATACCTTGTATATCAACAAAGAAATGGATTTCATTAGATCACCAACGACAATGAAGTCACCACGTGTTTGAACATATAGTGCAACAATATGCCCATGATGACCAGATTCTGACTGCAACTCATGGGAACCGTCATCACGAAGAGTCCACTTGTATAACTGAATCTTCTGGTTGATTGCTGCCAACAGCTTTCCATTGAACGCATTGAGGGAGTACACTGCCCCTTTCGTTTCCTTCTCCGTAATCAGTTGTAATTTGCCATCTTCAACTGTGAATACCAATATACGGCCCTATAATCGTCAAGTAGTTGAGAATAATGAGTTCCAGAGATTACATTTAAATGACAATCAGAGAACAAAGCTACAATTACTTACAAATAATAAGAGGATCTAACATAATATAACATGCATGCATAACTTGGCGACTTGGACAACAAAACTTGAGGACCCAGATTTGCACGAACGTGAAATTATTAAAAAGATGCTCAGATTGCTGGATCAATATATTGACTTGATGAATGGATTGAGACAAACAAATCCATACAATGTAATTTCCTTGAAAAACAAAGATAAAAGTCTGTGTGTGTGTGCACGTCATATAATACATCTATTTTAAATGATGACTTGAAATTTCTCATTCCCAATAAAGAACTTTATTGGCAAAGTGTAAATCACATGAGGGCTACCTTGCTAGGCTCATTTTCCTCAGGTAGGACAAATGCTGTCCCAACACAATAATATGCATTATTATCATCAGAAAATGAACAACTAAGAATTGAACAGCCATTCTCATAGGTATCAAGTTGATAGGATGAAATGATCTCAAACGTCTGATCATCTAATAACCGCACAAAGTGCATCTCTGACTCATCCATCCCAGAATGGTAGTGCCTCACACTGCAGAAAGCAAACGTCCGAGATTGCACTTGGTGACAGATACGACGGGGATGTTCTCCCAAAGGGATCGAGCGAATGTGAAGCTTTTGGATATCATCAATAGTGCCAATTGTAAGTTCGCCTTCCTTTGCAATTGCCAGGCTGTTCAACCCACAACAGAAATGAATCAAGAACAGAGAGGGAGAGAATTGTACAAAGAAAAATGCCATGATAAAACCCACTGGAATATATTAATCAACAAATCAATTTTTCATTACAACTGCAAAGATGATTGATTACCACACCAAAATAGAGAAAGGAAACTTCACTAGGCCAAGTGAAACATACAAAAAAAATCATACAATAATCTAGTAATATTCGGCCACAAGAACCATATCCATGCACACTAATCAACTAAATGATAAAATTTTCATTCACCTATAAGCTAGACGAGTGCATAAAAAAATATATAAATTAAAACGTTGTCGTGATGTAAAAATCATGCAAAACATAATAGAAAAGGAAATTAATAAAAGTATACTGAATTGCCAGATGAAGTTAACTCTCCAAAAAAGTCATACAATTAAAGCAGAAAATACAAAGATACCTGTCTGGGAAGGCAGCGGAATTGAAAGGACACATATGGTTAACTTCTTTCAAATTTACATTGCTGTAGAGCATTTTCTTATTGCTGCTGTAGATGACAGTGGGTCGATCGGAAGCAGCAAACACATGCGTAGTATTCTTGGAGGAGAATGTACGGAGTGTGATAGGTTGTGTCCCAAGGGAAATTTTTTTCTTATCCGACAGTTCACCAGAACTCATGTTCAACGAAAAATTGAACAAGTGCCCATCTCCAAGGGCACATAATAAGTATGACACCTGAAAAGGATATAAATTAACAAAGAAACTTTACACAACTAAATATCATATGTACAACCCAAATAATGACATTTGAAGACCTAGATCAAAGAAATAGCATAAGCATACCTCTTCAAAAGCACACAACAGAACAGAACGAGGGATGATCTCTCCTCCTAAATGTTCCTTTGTAATAAGATCTAGGCTAGGCAAAGAAAGCATCCGGACACTTATATCTGTCCACATTCCAACTACAGCTAGCTTACTGCAATTGGGGTCTTCTCCAATGGGGTTTATGTCTAGACAGGATATCTCATACTCAAGAAGCACATGTTTCACCTCCGTCACTGTACCATTTCCAACTTCCAAGTAAACCAAATGACCACCACCAGTAGCCAATAAAACCTGACATCATTAACAGCACTGTTAGGATTCCGCATTTTTAGCATAATTGCACATTGTGTGCTGAAAATGGAAATGCTTCAATACTTGAATAGAAAAGAAACCAATTTTTTCTTGAAAAAGCTTCTTGATGCAGTAAATGGAGAACAAAAAAATATGAAAGCATTAAATTCATATTTGTACTTCTATGAAGACCCAGAAATCAATAAGAGCCTTCTTATGTAATCACATACAAGAGAAATGAAAAATCTCAAGAAAGAAACATATACATAAGCCATGAACATTGAGGACTGGAAATGGTACAAAAATTAAATCACTCTTTATGGTTACAAAATTAAACAATTCAGTTAGATATCAGCTGGACTAAGGTATTGTCCCAAAAACAAAAATATTGGTTAAGAATTCATATAAAGTTGCCAAAGAGGAACACCTTTTGGTCCATGAAATTACCTAGCGGTTTTCTTTCTCAACCTGTTTTCATGGTACAAAAGAATACAACACAAACTATGCTGACTAACGATAACTATGTGAGTAATCAAGTGTTGCTAGCCAGAAATAGGAATGGACTAGCCATATAATAACATGGAGATCTGAACTAGAGAGATTATAAGATTAGAGGAAAATACCTGAGTAGCATTTGCTGTAGCAACATTAATAGAAAATCCTGAAGGTGCCTTCCATTCATGTAGCAACTCTCGAGTTAGCGAATTCACCAATCTAACACAACCAGCTGTGACCTGAAATCATGAAAATCATTTAAACTACTTACAAAATTTTCTAAATTTTGCAATTTAATATCATTTTTTTCATAATTTTCACAAGTCAAATTTACAAGAGGCACCTTATCATTCGGTTAAAATAGACCCCCCATGCTTGAAAAATAGCTACATAGTTATGATATGATGCACAATGATAAAACCTCGAACTTCAAAAGTATGTGAAAAGTGAAAGATGAAAGATAAGTAACTTTGCTTCATACATGCTATCTAGTTATGGTCACAATAGCCAAAACCAAGCAAATTAAAATCCAACAAGCAAGCACTGTACATCAACAACCATGAAGGAGAAAGTTTACGGGCAGCACAAGTGGAAGAAGGACGGAACATAAAGCAAGAGTGATGCCACATGCTACTTCAACTGAGGAAAAATAGAAAAAGGATCAGAAGCTACTTCATATAGGTATCAGTATGGGTAAGGATGCATAGGGTACAGACAAAAATTTCTGTGTGTGTGTGTGAATGGAAGAAAACAACCCTTTATGACCTTGAAAATGGATGAAAACAGGCAATGGATCAGGTCAGGATCGTGTCAAATCCAAAACTGGTCTGGCCCACACCCAATGAATTACCAGCACCAGTACACATGTCGACATGGGTATGGCACCCTTCCAGAAGTACCCACCTTACAAAGATCACAAGCAAATGGAGAACAGAAGGTTATGATAAAAGATAGAATAAGACCTACAAACATGTTTGTATAAAATTAACCGACACTATGAAAAAAACCACTCATTAAGGATAAAATATTCGAAAGGGCAAATGCAGAACTTCCACAAATCAAATAATTTACCAAAACAGGATGGAAATCAAGCAAACATGACAGTGCTAGACAATCACCTGAACAAGTTGATTGTGGATTACATTTTGGCAGTACAAAGTTTGTGCTTCTGAGATAAAGCCATCTATCTCAGTTTCTTCTAACTCATCATCTGAATTCATTGCAAGAATTCGTGTCTCACTGATAAAGCTAACAACTAAAAAGGTGTCATACGGGTCATCAGTGGAGGAGCGCAATGACCACATTCCTTTTATTCCTTGAAGTTCTACAGATGCCTGCAAGTAGGTAGGCACTCATGAAACAAAACAAGCATTTTCGAAGATTCAAAGCTCTAGCAAACATGATCATGAAATTGACAAAGTGCACATGCAGTAAAATGATATTCCATACTTGCTCATTGATCCCTATCCCATTCCGAACAACACGAAGAGAACCATCCTTAAATGCCCCTGAGCAAGTGACAACCTGACCCTGGCCTTGCCTCTCCAAGTCAACAACACAAAAGTCCACTATAGGTCCCAAATTTACATATCTTTCCAGAACTTCAACAAAAGAACCTTTTGGATCAGGTTGGAGGTTGAGTTTTATGAGCTGTCATCCAGATAAAAACGTTCAGTTAAAGCTTAAAATCCACGATAAATTATTATAATAAACTAAAGGATAATGCTTGTGAAAGGAACAACACACACACACACACACACACACACACACACACACACACACACACACACACACACACACGTGTGTGTGTGTGTGTGGACACTTCATAACTTATCTGAAATTAAAAACATAACAGGTTTTGTTGGCATATCAACACAATTTGATTACAGATAACACTATACAAATATCATATTCAAATAATTGAAAATGATAAATACCTCTAAGAGACACTAAACATAGTAACACATGACTTTGTGCACTAATATTGCTTGATGAACTAGGCAATGCGCTTCAGGAAGAAGTACTGAGGGAACGCTCAGGCAATCAGATTTTTTACTGACAGAAAAAAATCCCAAGGTAATGTTTTCTATCAGATGTCAAGCTGCACCTTATGGAAATATGCCCAATCAATAAAATTCCCGCCCTTTGGCGCTGTTTCATGATCTAAGGGGAACAAATGCTGGGACCTATAGAACAGAGCTTGGCAACCTTTGATTGTGACATTTATGATCATTAAGCCAGGTTGTCAAAAGAAAAGAAGATGAAAAAGGACACAAATATTACCCAGCTATCTGAAACCAATCAAGGTCAAGTTGCGTTTTGCAACACAAGCACAAGGTTTTAGTGACTCTAACAACTTTAGGGTGTGTTTGTATCCCGAGGAAGAGGGCTCAGAGGCACCTCTTCACCGGAGTACTCTTTTGTTGAAACAGAATCAAACCAGCACCCTCCCCCCCCCCCCCCCCCACACACACACACGGGAAAGGGTTCCACGGAAAGGGGGTGGTCCTTGTTGAAACCATGGTTCCCTTTCCTCAAGAAAAGGGATGCCGTGTTTGGATTGCTGCAGTGGGGCCCGCGGAAACGCATGGGTTCCCATGCATTTCCACGGAAACCCTAAGGTTTCTGTGGCATGCAAACGCCTCCTTAGAGAAAAGTGTTATAAATCTTCCAAATAGTAGTTGGGGCCCTTTGTATGTCCAGAGTCACAGATTTTCAATTACTTGGAAGTCATTTCCAGGTCCACCCTTATTTCCAAATAGGCCTCATGTATACCATGTCTGATAAATTATAGTGGGGGAAAATATAAAACAATGCAACCTAAGATTCATAAACTAAAAGAAACATAATAAAACAACCACAACATTTCATTCTGACAGTCACATACCTGTGAGTCTCCAAAGCTTGAGCCAACATAAACAAATGCATTATCAAGATAAGATATAGTTGAAGCAATAGAAGTTTCTCCCAGTAGTTCTGTTTTGAGTCCGGTTACCCTAAGAAAAGTTCACAGTGCATATCAGTATTCATGCAACAGCAATGAAAATTATTTGAGAAGAGAAATAAATTTAGAACAGAAACTAAAAAGGATCAGTAATATAAATATTTTGATAAGAATTTTATAGTCTGGCAAACGACCTTCAAATATGTCAGATTATGCAATTAAACAAAATAGAGAGCAATTAAGTATATTTGTGGATGAGAAACAATGAAAGACCAGAAGCGCAAAGTGGTCCAACCTATGCAGGCACTATTAGGATCTAGTCCTGAGGAACTACTCTAAAGTCAAAAGTGAGGAGAAAGTAAGAATAGACAGAGGTAATCTTAGCCCAAAAAAGGAAGGAGTCACCAAAGGTCGAGATTAAAATGCAGCCAAGGAAACTTACATTTTGAAGATTAAACCACATTAGAACAGTCAAATTTTGGATTGCTTTTAGATAATCCGAACCTTGATCCTATTGTCGTGAGGCGAGGAACAACCACAGCATACCACATAATTATAGTTGCTCTAGCCCAGACCTCACCTGATTATATCACCTATTGGATGGAGTCTAGCAATTTTAACATCATAGCATAACTAGAGTTTACAACAGATGCATGTTTGCTTGAAAGTCAGGCACTCAAGTATTGGATCTAGAGATGATATCCAAACATCTCAATTACAAAAATTCATCAAACAGGAGGTATATTTATGTTCATACTGTATACTGGTGATTTCCCTAGAAAAAATGCTTTTATTAAGAACACCTATATGCAAAAGCAAGCATGCACTTTTTTCCAAGGCAAGAATCCATAAGCTTGCTTGGTTACTCTCTCAGAAAAATTAAACAAAAATGAACTATATATTATGTTCTTGTACTAATGACTATTGGAGGGGATAGTCAACATAAGTGTTTCCTCAGTTGGATTCAAACACAAGAATACTCAGTTGGTTAAGATAATGCAGCTCCAACCAGTCAATTTGTCCCTCTTATGTGCAAAGGCAGAAGGCAAGAATGTACAAGCTTGCTTTGATCATGACCATCATGAAAACCATGTACAAACAAAAGAACAATCAAGCTTCTGTTAACACTTTGGTTGCATCTGGCTTTTCATGACAAGCAATGAAATTGTTTTATTATGGTAAAACTAATTATGTAGCAAGGATTGAACATCCAAATTGTAACAATACCCAATTCATTCTTTCAAATTAGGGGAATACTTTCATTTTTCAATAAACAATTATGTTGTTAAGGATGCACTTGTCATGGGCATGCACGAGAGAGAGAGAGAGAGAGACCTGTCTTTTTCATGGATGATAACAAGCAAATGAAGGAGTCCAGCATGATCACCAAGCATGTATCTAGAGCCATCTGAATCAACCTGCCCATATGCTCTTGTGATAGACTAGCATACAAAGAATACATTGTAAAAAACTCAGTAACCAATTAATATGACATCTAATGGATGAGAGCTTGACAGTATTCTTAAAGCCAAAAATCAGCACACAAGCACAACATGACTAAAGGATGCACTATGCTTACTGGTCTAATTGGGATAGCTTTGAAAACGGATGCACTGCAATATACTATTGTCTGCTCTCCAATTATAATAACACCACCTAAGGGCATTGGAACCGGTATTAGTAGACCAGATCCATTATCAAGATTATTCTGAGACAATGGTCCCTCAACAAAGTCTTTATCCTTCAAAACCACCTCATATGTTTTCACATGGCGTGCATCTTTATTATCCTGCAGAAAGATATAAATCATAATAAGCATTTCAACTTTTCAAACTTAGCATTTATCTTGCAACTTTGACCTTGATAATTGACGTCTAAAACAGAAAATGGTGTTGGAAAATTGTCATTGGTGCTTATAACATCTTAAAGATGAAAGAATATTCAGTATGATACTCGACCAATGACAAAAATGTAAGAAACCCTTCAACAGAAATAATCACTACTTAAAGGAAGATAGAATCAAATAATAAAACAGGTGAGAAAGCGGATGATATAGCAAACTTTCTCTCAAAGAATGTTCAGGATTCACATGAATGATACAAAAGATCTTTTTCCTATTAAGAGATGACAAGGAAAATAAAGTCAATTCAAACCAATGTTATTGTCAAAAAAACAACATCTATTTGCAACAATATTTGGTCCCAAAAACTTTGTATGCCACGTTTTAAAATCAGAAGTACATTTTTCCTAATTTTGCTTTGGGAAGAAGTCACATACAAAATCAAACCTAGGTAAGGTAATGACAACTTTTGAGGAAGGACATTCACGAAAAAGATTTTCTAGACAGCAACCATAATTAACTCAACTACTAAAGTGCATTATCCCAAACGCGCATGAACAAAATAAGCAAACAAAGCTACAAAACATCCGATATAAAAATAAATAAACTACTTGCCCATTGATTAAAATCTCTGAACGCATAAAGCCCCATGTTTCAAACAAGAACTAGTGAATAATCTTACAACATTAAGAAAGAAGTAACAACCAATGTATAGAAGAATGGAAGTATAACAAATGAAAGTGAAATTTACCTGGTAAAGAACTGCAATTGTAGGTTTTGCACAGCCATAAAGAAACTTTATATCCAAAACTTGCAGCTCTTCAAGCCTGATAGGACCACCAGAAATAATAAGATAATACATTATAAATAATCATATGAATGTTTCGAGCAAGAAAATTAAGCAATAGGAAGACAAACATGTTCACTCGTTGCTTCATGACCAACATGAGACTAATAAGATGGTAAATTTATGAATGAAATTATCAACATATAGAGAATTAAATGTACATAGTATACATCACATAAATTATGACAATATTGATTCCAAAAAAATACTGATCATGGATTGTTAACTGTTGTTGATCCACTATAATTTCAAACCCACAACTCCTAGGTGGTTTTGTCAGAGTTGCCTCCAATCATTTTTAACCCACAGAAATATTAAATCACTAACATTAACTTTGAAAACTTTCACAATCTCAGATAAATTCAGCTGTAACCAACGACAGCATAAAGTTGAAAGATCATAATGTCAGAATCTCATCTTTTATAGATAAGAAGTGGGACAATTCAATAATACCATATGCATACTTAACCAACCAGAAGATAATCTTGATACAACCCCACAGTCATTGCAAATGACAAGAAACATAGTAACTTCTAATATTATGTGAAACTACTGATACACAGATTCTTTTCCTCTGAAAGAAAAGTAGTTTTTCCCAGCACTTTACCACTAACGTGCAACTGATATAATAACTCCTCCATCATACATAATTGATGATATGTCTTGAGATACACTAGAGGCCTTGAATGTAAACTATATACAAATTTCAGCCCATGAACTTAATTACTTTCAAGTTTAGGACATAATTCATCCATACAACACTAGCAATATGCTACAGCATGACAAACTCGTTGAAGATTTACAAAGGCATTCCCAATAGCGGCATTGATAGGGAAGAAAAATCAGTATGTATCCCTGCAAATCCAACCACATCTCCACTTACAAACTAGATCCAATGTGTAACAGAATTTAAATGATTGGAGTGAAAGTGGTTGCCTGAACAACCTATTCACGGTTTTGTTAAAATAGATGGGAAAAGGAAACCCTTAAAGAAAGTGATCTAATGAATCCAGTTTTTGCAAGCACTTCAAAACAACATTTCATAAAGTGTTTCGAAATATTCAACTGACGTATGCAAAACCACATAACAACAAAACAGACATTTATATGCTATGGGAGCAAAGATGGTAGTCATTGGATTGAACATTATTTGACTGGCTGTGAACACCCCAAATTTCCCAAAAAAACTTCAGAAAATTCCCTTTCTACCCCTGACCCCATCCTCTGAATAAATCGGGTCAATTTCTGATCAAAATTCCATTCATTTCTCGGATTCACTGGAATCCAAATTCAATTTCCATATCTGAACCAATCTCGGACCCAGATTTGATACCCGAATCCAATTCTGATCCCAGATCTTCTGTTTTTCAAAAATCAAAAAAAAAAAATCAATTCTTTGTCTTTTCTCAGAGGTTTTACCTGGATCCAATCTCAATTTGAGATCCAAACACAATACTTTCTAAAAATCTCGGATCCAGACCAATTTTGAAACTCAATTTTCGAAATTAACCATGTATTTTCTCGAAAACCTCATTTTCGAAAAATCTTTAATTTCAAAACAAAAATTTTACAAAAATACTTCAAAAACCTCGTTTGGATCCCATTTTATTAAAATCCCTCGTATTCTTAGAATTTTTCTCAAAGATATAAAAAGATTTCAAAAAAATTTATTTAGCTTAAACCTCCTTTTTCTGAAATAATTTTGTAAATAGAATCACCCTTTTTGAAAAACTCTTTTTCTAAAACCTCTTTTTCAAAATTTCTGAAAAATATGAGGGATTCCCTTTGAAAATATCTTAATGGCCATCTGTTATAAAACAAAGCCGAAGGGTCGATGGCCTCCCATCCATTTGCACCCCAGCATTTCCTCCTCTCGATCGCCTTCACCCCTCCATCTTTCTACGCATGTGATCTTCTCCCTTCTCCTTCTCGACGATCTGCCTCTCCCCTTTCCTCTTCTTCTTCTTCTTCATCTTCCAATTTCCTCTGGTTCTCCCCAAATCAACAGAAGGAGATCGATCACCCTTGCAGCTACAGGTAAGCAATCGTTCTCTCTTCCTCTCTTTTCAGTAAAATCTCCATTTACAGTTTTCTTGATTTCGCTTCTTTCTTTGTGATTTATCTTGAGCATAATTCGTAGGATCGACCTGCATATAGCAGTGCCGATCTACGCAATGCCACAGCAAAGGAATGCTTGCATTCCAACATCTCCTTCCTCTTTGCTTTATTTGAGTCTCTTTGGTTTATTTACATTCAAGTTAAGTTGATTTGCTCTTCATTTGGATTGTTTTCTGTATACCTGCATTTTTTTGTTGTTGTTATAGCATCTCGTTTTAGCACTCTTTCCTCATTTCTTCCCCTTCCCATTTTTCCCTTTCCTTCCTCTGCATCTTCTCCGATCTTCCTCCCAAGTCGACTGAAGGGGACAAATCTCACAGCAAAGCCACAATAAGGATTTCCTTCACTTCTCTCTTTCTTCCTGATTTATGAATCTCTGAGTTATTTTTTTTAGCAAGCCTCTTTGTAGCATCGATCTACATATAGTAGAATCAGCTTACAAATGGCAACATTAACGGAATTCTTCAATTCCAACATCTTTCTTTCCTTTTCTTTACAATTGATCCCTAGATTTTTCCTGTTTTGAGCATTCGTTTATCCCTTTTCACGCTAGATCCAGTAGTCCTCCATCATTTTTTTTGTAATGCATTTCATTCTCTATTGTCTTATGTTTAGTATCTGTTCTTTTATTTGTTTTATTCATACTTCGTTTCTAGCATTACAATTTCGTGTGTTTTTCTGCAATTTTAAGCTAAATGTGGCATCTCGTTTAGCAATCCTCTTGCTTATTTTGTGAGTTGTTCATTTGCTGCTATGGGATGTTCATTTCAATCGCCTCATTCCACTCATTTCCATTTTTTTTTGGTGTTGGTTCAGTATCATACGCTATGTTATTTCCATTTGGGCATCTTCAGTTATGATTGCGCATCTATAGGATTTAGCCTTCTGCATTTAGGCATTGCATCATATTTCTATACATGTTCATATTCATTTTTCTATTAGTATTGTCTCTGCATTACGTTATTTACTTTGATTTGGCCTTTTTATTTCTTTATTTTTTTTAGTCATGTCCCTATTTTTGTGTACTAAATGTTCATGGTTCGTATATCTGCATTTCCATCTATGTAATCTAAATTGGTTTCATTCAGCGTGTTATCTTCATTTTTCCTCACTTGCTATCCCTTCCACTTGCTATAGTAAATGCTCCATCTGCAAGCCTTCTTGGCAAGATTCCACTTATTGATGAATATTTAGTGGTTCTTAGATATTATGCATATATTGTACCACTCGCATGCTGTCAATGTATCCCCAATCTGGAGGACACAGCTTATTGTCTTCCCAGACAATATGAAAAGTTTCTTCTCTTTGTGGCTAAGGCTCTGCGTGATAAGCCGCCAGCTTCAGATAATTTTTTTAGTAGGCTTCTTGGCGAGGCTCCTCTTTTACCTAATTCAGCAATACAACTGCTGGAGGAATTTTGCCACTCAAAGTCGGTTGAACACAATGGAGAAGGAACATATAATTTGAACGTGTCGCCCAGGGTCTTGGTGCTCTTTGGAGCTTAATTTCAGGGCAACCACCTGTTCGTCAGTCCTGCTTGGACATTGCTTTAAAGTGTTCTGTTCATGTGGAAGGTAATGTGCGAGCCAAAGCAATTCATCTGGTAGTAAATAAACTCTTTCATCTTGATTATTTATCAGAAAGAATTGAGCAGCTTGCGACAAATATGTTGCTGCTGGTTGTTAATGGCAAGCCATCTCCAAATACAGATTGCATTGAACAGAGAATGCTATTGAATTTTGAAACCCATGAAACACCTGTTGGTGGTTACCAAAACTAAGAATCTGGAGCTATTAATAGTGATTCAATCCAAGGTGACAAGAAGTTTGTGGGTAAAAACCCGACATGTGTCCCTGTCACAAGCTCAATGTCGTATGTCCCTTTATCTTGCCTTGTGTACTAAGAAACCGGGCCTTCTCCAACTTATCTTTGGTATTTATGGATGCGCTCAAAAGGCTGTCAAGCAGGTGATTCATAGGCATATCCCTATTCTTGTGAGCAACGTTGGGTCATCATATTCTGTGTTATTATATATAATTTCTGAACCACCTGCTTCCCATCACACCATCACTGCACTGATCCACTTTCACTAACACCTGTTGCACTGGTACAACACTTGTGTCATGTACGTATGTCACTACACTCCCTGCACCTGTGTATGCATCATACAGCATTCTGCATATCCACTTCCTGCATCGCACCTTCAGCCCCCAACATCTTCACTTCCCTCACAAAGGCACAGTTCATCTCTACAGTACTACAGTCTCCACTTCACTGTCGCACATCATTTACACATACTGGCCTCCACTCCTTTCACAGCATCTCGCCCAGCCTGTTGCTATACCTTCACAGCCCTTCCCATGTATCCATCCCATTCCAGCAGCACAGAAGCATATCTTCACCTGTTGTACTATTACAGCACAACACTCACCTACTTCCAGCTTCACAAACATACACTTACCTACTGTAACTCAATACAGCATGTAACCACCCTGTGCCACCACTGCATTTCATTGCTACAGCACCCACCTGCTGTCACTCTCTTCCCTGCTACATTAGCATGTCAACACTCGCTCACAGCACCTTCACAGCCCTCACAGCCATCTCAGCATCATTCACACCTCTATACCTTCATCACCCTCTTTCACAGCACCAATAGTCGCCTGTTGTAGTCTCCATTTCAGCACCTGCTGCCTTTATACCCTACAGCACATTGCTTCCTCACCTTCACTATTACACTCACATATCCCCTGCACAGTCTAGTATGTTATATCTAGCACACCACTTTACGGCACCCAGCACACGCACTCCCCCCCACTACTGTATCCACCTGTACAGCATTCCATGTTCCCCTGTGCACACCATCTTGCCCCGGCCTTACACCAGCACCACTACCCACATGTTTTTCCAACTCCATTTCATCACCTCATTTCGCAACACTCCATATAACATCTGTGTGTAATCTTTCATTGTACATTTCATCAACACTTCATTTCCTGCTATTTCACCCGCAACACCTACAACATTATCTACACCTTCACCCTCAGTATCAACCTGCACATTTTCAGCACATTATCTCACTTCACACTTCCACCATGTCACTGTAACCTGTTGCCTTCACTATCACCATTCACAGCACAATGTCGCCTGTCATCACCACCACAGCATACTCACTAGCATTTACATACATACACCCTTATTGCTTTCTTCAAAGCAACACCCCCTGTACACACTCTCCACCTTCACAGCATGATTTCACAGCTGCAACTGCTAACACTCCTTTACTTCCTTCACAAATATACACTTACCTGCTGCCACTTAATGCAGCATGCAACCACCCTGTGCACTTCACCATTGACATAAGCATAAGCATTCTACGTAGATACTCTTCATTAGAATAGGCATGATCATGTCCATTTTGTCTCTGAGAGATAGCATTTTCATCTTCTTCTATATATTATATTTTGCTTTCTGCTAACACTATTTTTGCAGGAGATATTCGGAAAATGCTATTCTCCTTCTTAGATTAAGAATTTTTGTAATTTCAAATTAAGGTTGTAAATTTGTAATAGCTAGATATTAATGAGAATCTTATATTTCCAACTTAAAATAGAATGTATGAGCATGTATTTTTCAAAGAATTATCTGTGAAAATCTTATTTTTGCTTTTTATTTCAAAAATTCACGAATGGCACGTGCACCTTTCTAATAAGAGGTAATTAATCCTAAGTAAATGATTCACATTTATGACCATAGTCAAAATGTGAACAATACTTAGGATTTTTATCTTTTATGGAATAACGTTTGACCACCGCTGGGGTCTCTTTTGAAAATCCTCATATTTTTTCTGAAAGTTTTCCCCTTTATCAGAATTTGACATGTAAATTAATTTAAAATATATTCATGGTCATAGTCAAGATATATTGAAGGTTAATTTCATTTTAAATCATATAAAGGCACCAAAAAATTATTTTATTCTTTATCTGAATTCAAATACAGATTATATTATAATACATTTTTTACCATAGTCATGAATGTATTATAATATTAATCTTGTTTCAATTCTCCTAAAGATAGAATCTTTAAATTCTTTCAAAGCATTCATCATTTAGGATAGAATCGCATTTCAAATTATTTTACAAATTCCAAGTGATTTTTAAGATGACTCTTTCAAATATATTTTCCAACTTTTATTTTCAATTCTATCTTATTTCAAAATTCCAAATTTCAAATTCCTTCCTGATTTCAAATTCAAAATCCTATTTTCAATCCAATTTCAAATTCGAATTCTAAATTCAATTTCAATTTCCAACTTCGTTTTCAAGTTCAAAATCAATTCAATATTCCAATTTCAAAGTTCAATTCAACTTTGAAATTCCCTTTTGATTTTAAATTTCAAGTTTGAATTTAGGTTTTATTCTCCATTTCCATTTCAAATTCCAAACCTCCAAGTTCTATCTAAATTCTGAGTTTGATTCTCAAATTCAATTCACTTTGAAATTCAAAATCAAGTTTTTGACTGAGTCTCAAAATCGATTTTCTCTAATTCAGTCTTAATTTCAAAACTTATTTCAAAATCAATTGAAAAAGTCCCAAAAATTTCTGAAGAACTTTCTCAAAAAGCATACATCTTTGCATTTTCATTACACAAGCATGATTCTTTGTGCATTTAGAATTTCAGAATAATTACTTAGACAATATTTAGGCAAAGCAAAAGGCATTTATTCGATCCTTGGTTCAATTACCCCTGGTAAAGGCGTCAGGAACGGTTGAACCTCGTACTGACGAGTGAATCTCGTCTTTCCATCTTTTCCCGCAAATTTTCAAAAACGGAAGCGAGTAATTTCAAAATCTTTTTCAAATAAAAGTCAAGTGAGACCTTGCAAAAGAGTTTCTTTTCTTTCTTTCTTTCTTTCTTTCTTTCTTTCTTTCTCTCTTCTTTCTTTTCTTTTTTCCCTTTAAAAGGG
The DNA here is from genome assembly GCF_984573655.1 of Nuphar pumila. Classification (NCBI taxonomy): domain Eukaryota; kingdom Viridiplantae; phylum Streptophyta; class Magnoliopsida; order Nymphaeales; family Nymphaeaceae; genus Nuphar; species Nuphar pumila. The sequence goes on from NC_143255.1 coordinate 15,890,140, forward strand.
AAAAAGAGGTAGAAAGGAAAAGAGGAAAAATTTTGCATGATCACACTGGCTTCAATCCCAGTCAAAATGGCATTTTTTAGATACATGACCATCACAGATCATTTTATTTGATCGATGTCTCCATCCAAGATGATCAAAAAATGTCACAAGATTAACTAGACCTGCCAGAAGTTGTAGACTAGGTCATACATATTGGACCACAGGTTGTTGGCAACTCAGCTTGCAAAAATCAGCAAACCAAATTTTCATGCCTGAGTTAGGTTTCATTTTACATTATCCACTATACATATATTAGTATATGATATAAACCCATCAACAGCAAATTATGCATGATATGACTACAAAATAGTCACATAACTAATAACAAGTCATTAAATATTGAACATCTAACACACAAATGTTAGTACACACACTAGCATGCCAAAATCCCTAAGCAATAGGCACGCAGGTAGCTTAGACCCATGATGTTGGTAAATTTTTCAATCTGCATGCATGTGTCCCTTGCTTTTCTTTATGGGATTTTTATTTTTTAGGTTGACTGCACCCAGGGTCAGGTTGACCGCATCGGGTGCGGGTGCAACGCGGGTGCGGCACCTAGTTGGCAAGTCCCTGTGACATAGGTTTATACAAGAAAACCACTTTATACTTAAACCATGTACCACTGAAAATAATTTTCTCCGTAAGTTTTGAGTAATAATACATGTAATATCTATCAATGGCATAAATTTTTCATTTACAGTATGGCATGAAACACACAAGGGAAAGGAACAAGTAGACCCATCTATGACGTCTCTAGTTTATCAGCAAGAAAAGCTATAAAACTATCAAATTAGGAAGCCTGCTCAAATTCACCAAAGCTTAGACATTAAACATTTTTCAAATGTGTACGAACTCAAACAAGAAAGCACATAGACTAGAACTATCAAAAAAGAGAAGACTAAAGCTTAAAAACAATACCTTATATTGAATGCTTCTTTCAGTTGACCTTTATTATCAAATGGTATGACCTAATAAAAACAAACTTGTCAAAATCTTAAAAAATGCACACAAGATACATATTGCACGTGCATGTTGCATACGCATGCAAATATCTCAGGTGCACCATGACTTAAAAGATTAAACCAAGGGAAGGTACATTAAAAATCCAGCAGAAGGCATCATTATTCAAATGATATTAAGCACGCACAATCGTATTACCAGACCTTAAATAGTCCATCATAGAGATGGAGACCGATCAATCTACAATCAGGATCAATTATGCCAATCTACAAAATGAAGATAAAAATATTATCAGCATCAGTAATTTCTGACACATCACCTGCTTTATAGAAGACCAAAAGGTCCCCATGTGCCTTCAAAGAACCACAAAGCCAACCTGGTAGTTTGTTTTCTTTCATGCACTATTTTAGACAACAAAGGCATACTAATTCACAGAAACAAACTTGGACAGCAAATTATGTACACAAATGAGAAACCATGATTTAAAAAGCCCACCTGCCCATTGTCCGTAGGACGGCCTATACGATCTGAAACATCCCCCATTGCTCTACAAAAAAAGGATGAAAAGAGAAAAAATAAACATGTATATCATATATATATATATATTAAGAGAGTACCCCAAACTAGTGTTTGTGAAATACTAGTTACATTAAACAAAGAGATGTCCCTGCTTTAACATCTTAATGACAATTTTAAAGCTGGTATATGTATGTTCATAAGTTTTTTGTACTATTTACAGCATTGGAACATCAAAAGTCCTAAGAATCATCGAAAAGATTAGCATTCTGCAGATTAATAAATATCAAAACGAAAATTTGTTATTTTTTTAACAAAGCTATTCAGTAAATTGTGGATGTAGAGAAAATGGTGATCAGAAAGAGATTTGTCAATGTGTTAGTGGATTAAATCATTAAAAAGAATATAGGTTGCACATCCTTAATCAAAGCAACTTCATTCATACGGTTATACCTCTAGTATAATGGCCACCAAACACTCAAAGCTACAAAGTACAAAGATATGTAAATCCTTGAGAACACAAAGATGACCGCACAGCAGCCAAAGACTTAAAAGCATAGTCATCAACATCATTCTCAACAATTTTTCTTAGAAAGTGGTTTGTCTCAAAAGTATTAAAATTGAAAAATACAAAGGATGATAAAAAAACATATAGATTTTGTAGTATTTTTCCTGCAAAAACATAAAGATTTTCAAAAAATAGTAAGCATGCACTTAAAATACATAAAAAAGGATTTTTTTTCCAAAATCTCTCAAAAATTATATCAGAATGTTATGTAATGAGGATAGTTTCAAAATACTGCAATATTTTCATTTTTTCAGTTGTTCCAAAGCTTATAAATATCGCGATATTATATCAGACAATATAAGAATGACTTGTTACTGCATTCAGTGATGAACACAATAATGACTTCACAACCTGTTGATACAAGACAATCAATAATGATGGAATTTTTTCACTTTTTTCGACTTGTTAGTAAAATTTAAAAATAAGATGAAGAAGAAGAAGAAGACGAAGAAAAGATATCACCGTGGAGCTTATATTGCTTGTGAAGATGATGAATTATCACTGAGGTGGGTTTTCAGTGAATCTACTAGTAATAACAAGTAGATGAGAAGCAGGTTAAAGGAACCTAGCAAGCAGGGATGTAAACTGGTCGGATGTAGGTTAAACCAAATCCGATTAAGCGGTTTTTTGATAATTGGATTCAGAGCTGATGCATAAATATGCCAACCAAACCCGCATCCAACTCCAGCCATCAAATCTGGATCCGATCGGAATCCGATAAAATTCATTTAATGCTATTAAAAAATGCTCACAAATTTAATCTAACCCACTTGCGCCACACATGGTTAGAAGTTTATCTAGTTTCCTTATGCATATAAGGGAGGTTTTTAAAAAGTCATTTGTAAAATACGTGGTTGCACAACTTTTAATAGTCCCTAGTCTATACACTTGCCAGTATCTGCATTTACTGCAGTTACAGCCGCACAATTCCCAGCAACTCGGTCTTAAAGGTTTTAATTTTTTTTACAGCATTTGCTTTTTAAAGTATACCCATAAGCGACCTATCAGGTTGCTGTAATGGAATAAGGAAAGGGCCCACACACCACACAAGAGGCACAAACACAAGCCACTATGGGCACAAGCACAAGAGCCACTAAGGGCCAAAAGAGAGCACACACAAATACTCTTTAAAAAATAATAATTTTTAATAAACAAATGCTCGAAGAATGAATACAATTACACGCAAAGTCACAGTGACTCAGCAAAGCAGGTGCCGCACCCGCGTCGACGCGACGCGATGCGGGTGCGGCCAACACGACCTTGGGTGCGGTCAACGCACCCAGGGTCATTTTCATCCACGTTTCAGACTTTAAAAAAAAACGATGAAAAGGAGGATTAGGGAAAAAAAAAATTGCCCTAATCTTTCCTCTCCTCTCCTCTCCTCTCCTCTCCCGAGGAGCTCAGCTCGAGCTCTCTCCTCCCGACGCCCCAAAGCCACCTCCTAGGCTCCTCTCCCTCGTCGCAAGTAGGTACCCTCTTATTGTGTCGACAATGGAGGGGCCGCGCCCCCTGCTCCCTCTCGCTCTCTTGTTGGATCAGCAGGGGAGGAGCCAAGCCCCTCCTCCCTCTCGCTCTCTTGTTGGGTCGGTAGGGGAGGGGTTGAGCCCACCCCTGTTCCCTCTGTTTTCGGCAGGAGAGCGGCCGAGCCCCCCACTCAGCTCCCTTTAATTTCAGGGGAGGGGCCGAGCCCCTCCCCCCTCTCGCTCTCTTGTTGGGTCGGCAGGGGAGGGGCGGAGCCCCCCTCTTCTCACTCTGTTTTCGGAAGGGGAGGGCCCGAGCGCCCCCTCTCGCTCTCTTGGTTGAATATTTTTCAAAAGCACTTAGTTGTTCATTATCTTGTCTTCTTTGATATTGAATGACATTTGGATGATCATAGGGCACAATAGGTTGAGATTTGTTCCAAGTTATCTCATTAATGTCTTCATCTAGTGGGGATACTTCTAAAAACTTGTATTCACTTTCAACTTTGGATGAGATAGTGTCAAAACCATTTTCTTCTTTTAGAAATATGACATTCCTAGAAATATAAAGTTTGTTGTTTTTAGTATCATAACAACTAAATCCTGTTTGGCTTTCTCCATATCCTAACAATATCCATGGAATTGCTTTAGGAGACAATTTATCATTACTATGAGTGAGAACAAAGCATCTACACCCAAAGATCCTTAGACAAAGATAATCAGGAGAGACATTATAAATTCTTTTATATGGTGAAAGATTTTGATTTTTTTTAAGAAAGTAGTCTATTTATAAGATTTATAAAGGTGAGAGTTGCTTCAACCCAAAAATATTTGGGAACACTTTTAGATATGAGAAAAGTTCTAGCGGTTTCTATTATGTGTTGATGTTTTCTTTCGACCAAACCATTTTGTTGTGGCATATTAGCACATGACCTTTGATGAAGTATTTCATTTTCTTTTAGATATTGTTGAAAGTCATTAAACATGTATTCACCCCCGAGTCAAAACGAAAAACAGAAATATTGGACTTTAAAAGACTTATCACTAACCTATGAAAATTTTAAAAAACTTCTCAAATACTTCATGTTTATGTTTGAAAATATATATCCAAGTATAGCGGGAGTAATAATCCACAAAAAATAACATAATAAATGTATCCTCCTTTGAAGGCAAAGGAGGCAAGACCCAAACATCAGAATGAATTAATTCAAGCAGTTTAATAAAAGAAAAAGACCTCTCATGATATAGAATTGATTTCATTTTTGCAAGAATACAATCGGTACAAAAGATTTGTTCATTACAAAAGATCCTCAGATGAAGAATATTGGATAATTTATACATACTAGGGTGTCCTAGTCTTTGATACCACAAAACTTTATTCAAATTTTGAATATTAAAGCAAAAAGTCTTGACAGGAATTTTCAATTGATCCATATACAAGTCTCCTTCTCAGTGCCCTTCCCCAATCTGCCTTCTGGACTGGAGATTTTGTATTAAGCATTGGTTAGAAGTGAAGGAGACTCTAAATTCATGATCAGTGATTTGAGAAACAAAAAGTAAATTTAAATTTAGTTTTAGAACAAATCCTATTTGAGGAATAATAAAATTTTCAAAATTTTCAATTCCATTAATATCAAGAGAGGTTTCATCGACAGTGCAAAAATTTCTTTAACTAGTAGAACTTCTATAATTAGAAAGTATAGATTTATCATATGTCATGGAATCATGCACCCGAGTCTAAAAGCCAAGAAGTTATACTTGGAGGAGAAAAAGGGGAGACGGTGGCACCGGTCACGGATTGTCCTTTGAGTAAAGGTTGCAATTGAAGAATCTTGGTGAGCTTGCGAAGTACCAACTGAAGCAACCATATTTTCATCTTTGTTCTTAAGTTCCGGACAAAATGGTTTAATATGTCTCGATTTCTCACAATTATGGCAAAAAATACCTTATATTTTCCTTCCTATCTCCTTTTCTTTCATACGCATGATTTTTTTCATAGTTATTGTTCTTATAAAAGTGTGGGAGTTTGTATGTATGAGTGTTGGCACCCGGTTTTGAAACGACCAACACATTGTCCTTGGCTTCTTTTGCTTTATTTTGAGACCTTAATCTAGTCTCTTTCATGCATACTTGAGCTAAAACCTCGTGAATAAGAAGCTCATATTGTCTTCTATGTATGATGTTGCTTCTCATTTGCTCAAACTCGAGTCGCAACCCTCTCATAAATTGAAAGAATTTCTCATTGTTTATTTGCTTTTTTCTAGTTTGAGCATCATTGGGAGTTTCCCAAACAGACTCTAAAATAGCACCATTTTATCCCATAATTTCTTTAAAGAGTCAAAGTACTATCTAACACTCTTGTCACCTTGTCTTCAATTGTGTATCTTATCTTGAAGCCCCCATCGAAATGCAATGTCGTATTGAGTATATGTTTGTTTAATGAAGAGCCATGCTTCATTGGTTCTTTCAAACTCCAAAATAGTTTCGCATAAATTGTAACGCCCCAAAATTTTGAACTTTATAATTTCCTTGAAATAGTTGAAAATTCCTTTTCTTTACAGAGTTTATTTTTAAAATCAGCGGAAACGATTTCTTTAAAAGAAAAAAGACAAGTTTCACAACCTTGGGCACGTTAGCGAGAGAACAAAAATTTAACATGGACGATCTACAATAATACTTAGAAAACCATTTCATCTATTTAAAGAGAGTGTCCGGTTTGTACAAAATTTGGATTTCCTCTAGGGAAAACCGTATCAAAAACAAAAATGTCTAAGAGAAGAACTTCGAGCAGAAACAGTGGATCCTTAAATCATCTCGCAGTCGCACCATCGCCTGATGCACCTATTCGTCACCTGTACCCATGAAATGAGTTAGTTTTGCGAAAAACTAGTAGGTGAGCACAAAAACAGAAAAAACTAAATTAGGCATAAATAATTTATACAGCAGGTAGTAACGAGCAAACTAAGTAAATAAACTGGAGAAAACAAACTAAGTGCAACAAACTGAAAAGGTGAGCATGCTCAAATTAGTTATTACTTGTTAACAGGCCATGCGGATACATACATGGCACGTGAGTCGAAACAGCCGAGACCAAGCCGAGTGTTAATTATGTTAAGTATTTTAAGATACCTCGGTTGGCTGACTGAATCTTATTCCTATGGAGACGACCGATGGTCGAGAGAGTAAGTCCCCAAGGCCTGATAGGGATGCATCCAACTTCTGCACAAGTGTTAGGCTAACTTATGTAACCCCTATCCCCCCCTAACCTCCGATGACTGGGGAAAACTGGTCTTTTGCCCTTTTAAAAAAAAGTCGTAAATGGTCTGTCCATCGGAGTTGGTACCCTTCGTCCTCTATCTTGACGAAACCAGGTTGAATTGAGTGCGACGGGGTTTCTTAGCCGTTGCCTCATTCTCGATGCTCTGGTCCATTAAACCAAAACGAGCATCTTGCCTAAGAAGGCGATCTCATTTTTATATGTGTTTTCAACAACGTGCACAAAGCACTAATCGAGGTCATAAGACTATCTCATCCATTCGTCGTAGTACTAACATGCCTTGCATGTTCAAGAGTACACTTACGAGGAAAGGGATATAGGTCCTTAATAGGATCCTTGGGAGCGTGTTTCGCAGAGATATAATGTTTTAAAAAGCTATTTTAACATTTTAAATCTTTCGAAACGATCCACAACTTGCCAACATATGGCAAGTGATTTTCTCAAATCTGACATCCGATGACGCAGTGTCTGGGTGCTACGCAAGTCACGACACTGGTTTTGGTAAATCGGCTTCGCAAAAGAACCCATCACCCAATAACTTGATCTTGCCCCAGATCAAGGGTTTTCCCAAAATATATCGGGTAAAATAGTAGAATAGGTATTCCTCCCGAATACGCTGAGTCGATGGCAAGGCAAAAACGAAAGACAATAATGCGAAAAGCAAGAGCCTGGGCGCGAAGCGCGACGGCAAACAGAAACAAGAAATGCGAAAGCAAAGGACAAGGATCGTAAAACCGCGTCCTTGAATTAAAAGACAGTAAGTAGTAAATACGAAAGCAAAAACTTGGGCGCAAAAAGCGACGGCAAACTGAAATAGAAAATGTGAAAGCAAAGGACAAGGATCGTGAAACCGCGTCCTTGAATTAAAAGACAGTAAGTAGTAATTGCTAAAAAACCTAGGCGCAAAGCGCGACGGCAAACAAAAACAGGAAATGTGAAAGTAAAGGACAAGGATCGTGAAACCGCGTCCTTGATTTAAAAGTGTACTTATATACGTATATGTATATAAATATATCATTAAGTCATTTCAATCTTTAATTATTTAAGTCCTTGTGCAACTTCTCCTACCTTGAGGTATTGCGAGGAAGGTGAAGGGTAGGGGCCATCGACCCCTACACGAAAGAGAAGGGCAGGGATAAAAAGATGAAGGCAACGGGGGCGGAGCCCCCTTGCCTGACGGGAAAGGGAAGAGGAAGAAAAGAGGTGGGTTTTACCTGGGCTGCCGAGGGAAAGGAGGTCGCCGGGGAGTGGCTGCCGTGAAGGGGGCTCGCCGGAGAGGGAGACGTCGTCGGCGGGGCTCGCTGGGGAGGAGAGTGAGGGAACGAGGGAGAGATGGAGTCGGAGGGAGAGAGAGCAGAGACAGAGGGGAGAGACGAGAGATGAGAGAGAGAGTCGGGGGAGGCTCGTAAGCCCTCCCCTCTCCCCTTTTTATAAGGAGGGGGAGCACACAGAGCCCGCCCCCTGTGTCGCCGGAGATTTCCCCCCCCCCCTGCGGGCTGCCAGCCCCTCTGAAAAGGGTTTTCGAGGGGCTGGGCACGGGTTGGATCCGGGTCGGGTCTGGACCCAACCCGGGTCCGAGACTTTTTTTTTTGCTAAAATTGGGTTTTACATCCAACCCTCCTTAAAATAATTTCGTCCTCGAAATTAAATTGAACTTATCGATCAAAGTACAAGTCAAGGTATTTCTCCCTAATATCAGAGTCAGGCTCCCAAGTATATTCCTCGATCCCATGATGCTTCCAACGCACCTTTACAAGAGATATCGTCTTAGATCTAAGCACTTGATCTCGACGATCAACGATCTCGACTTGTCTTTCCTCGAAAGACAAATCCTTCTGAATGTCTACATCATCATAATGGATGATGTGTGATGGGTCGTGAACGTATTTCCGAAGCATGGATACGTGAAAAACATTATGGATTGAAGTAAAGCCACACGATAAGCCGCTTCGCCAATCCGTTCCAGGATCTCAGACGGTCCGACAAATCTAGGGCTTAGATTTCCCTTTTTCCCGAACCGATATACGCTCTCTGTGGGAGATACCTTAACAAAAATCATATCTCCCATCGAGAAGGTGAGTTCTCGACAACGACAATCAGCGTAACTTTTTTGCCGACTCTGTGCAGTACGGAGTCGCTCTCGTATCATCTGCACCTGCTGAGTGTAGTGTTGTAGCACTACAGGAGATTCCATCCTTCGCTCGCCAACCTCGTCCCAGTAGAGAGGCGAACGACAGGGCTTTCCATACAAGGCCTCGTAATGGGTCATCTCGATGCTAGCGTGATAACTGTTGTTGTACGCGAATTCAGCCAGACTGGTATAAGAATCTCATTCTCCCTTCCAATCCATCATGCATGCACGCAGCATGTCCTCCAAAGTCTGAATTGTGTGTTCAGACTGTCCGTCTGTCTGAGGGTGAAAAGCGGTGCTGAATTTTAAATTCGTACCCAAAGCGATTTGAAGTTGTCCCCAAAACCTTGAGGTAAACCTCGGATCACGATCGGAGATGATAGATACCGGAACACTGTGCAACCTCACAATCTCACGAATGTAGAGATCCGCCAAACTGTCTAAGGACTGACTAATACGGATAGGAAGGAAATGAGCCGATTTGGTGAGTCGATCAACGATCAACCAAATCGCATCGTTCTGTCTTCGTGTCCTAGGCAAACCGACGATAAAGTCCATAGCAATGTCTTTTCACTTCCATTGTGGGATTTCCATCTGCTGCATCACTCTATCAGGTCGTTGATGATTGATCTTAATCTGTTGGCAAGTCAAACACTTAGAGATGTATTCGGCCACGTCTCACTTCATTCTGTTACACCAATATCTGCGCTACAAGTCTTTGAACATCTTCGTGCCTCCCGAGTGAATCGTATATTTGGATTTATGGGCCTCTACGAGAATCTCGACTCTCAAAACAGGATCATCTGGGACCCAAAGACGATTTTTGAGCCAAATGCTTCTATCGTCCTTAAGTCGGAAAGGAGTATCGGTCTGTTGTGCACGAGTCTTCAGCTTCTCGTACTGCGCATCAGTCTTTTGCCCAGCAAAGATCTTGGCTAATAGCTCAGGTTGAGCTATCAGATTTGAAAGAGTGATAGAATTCGACGAGACTGTAAACGGTTTCCATGAGACCAAATCCTCAATCAACTTCCAACTAACGTATAATAGGTTGACGGAAATACTATAAGCCTTACGGCTGAGAGCATCAGTTACCACGTTCGCCTTTCCTGAATGGTAGGAAAGGGTGAAATCGTAATCCTTGAGAAATTCTAGCCACCGACATTGCCTCATATTTAGCTCCTTCTGTGAAAATAAGTACTTGATGCTCTTATGATCCGTAAAAGCCTCGAATTGTTCCCCGTACAAGTAGTGTCGCCATATCTTCAATGCGAACACCACAACCGCTAATTCCAAGTCATGAGTCGGATAATTCTTCTCATTAATCTTAAGTTGACGTGAGGCGTAGGCGATTACCTTACTATTCTGCATTAGGACGCAGCACAAGCCTGTCCCAAAAGCGTCAGTATAAATCACGAAGCCGCCTTGTCCTGAAGGCAAGGCCAAGATAGGAGCGGTAGTAAGTCGCTCCTTCAGCAACTGAAAACTGCTTTCGCACGAATCGTCCCACATAAACTTAGCTTCCTTCTTTAGTAGCTTTGTCATGAGTAAAGAGATTTTGGAAAAGTCCTGGATAAATCTTCGATAATATCCATCTAAGCCAAAAAAATTCTAATGTCCCAAACGTTCTTCGGCTGCTGCCAGCTTAGCACGGCCTCCACCTTTGCAGGATCCACAGACACTCCTTTCTCGGATATAACATGTCCCAAAAACATAACCTCCTTGATCCAAAACTCGCTTTTAGAGAATTTAGCAAACAAACGCTCTTTCCGCAAGGTTTCCAAAATGATGATTAAATGTTCACGATGTTGATTCCAGGTTTCAAAGTACACCAGAATGTCATCGATGAACACGATCACGAAGGTGTCCAAAAAGGGTTTGAACACACTGTTCATGGGGTCCATAAAGGTTGCAGGTGCGTTGGTGAATCCGAAAGGCATGACAGTAAACTCGAAATGCCCATACCTGGTTCGAAAAGCCGTCTTGGAGATATCATCTCCTTTAATTCTGAGTTGATGGTATCCTGACCTAAGGTCGATTTTTAAGAAAATCTTAGCATTCCGCAGTTGATCGAACAGATTTTCGATACGCGGTAACGGATACTTATTCTTTATCGTGGTCTGGTTGAGCATTCGATAGTCGATGCACAACCGCAATGATCTGTCTTTCTTTTTAACGAATAAAACAGGAGCTCCCCAAGGTGAGACACTAGGGCGAATGAATCCTAAATCCATCAACTCCTGTAGCTGCTTCTTGAGTTCCTCGAGCTCGACTGGCGCCATACGGTATGGAGCTTTAGAAATTGACGCAGTACCCGGCAGCAACTCGATGTTGAATTCAACCTCTCGTGGTGGGGGAAGTCCTGACAGCTCCTTTGGGAAGACGTCTGAAAAATCCCGAATCACCGCCAGATCTCTTATCGAAACTTGCGTCGGCTCGGACTGGACGACACTGACTAAAAAGGCAGTGCATCCCCTTCTCAGGTAATTTTGTGCCTTAAGAGAAGAAATCATCTTGCTTGCACGGACCGCCTTTGCGAACTTGAATTCCACCTTAGGCATCCCTGTTAGAGATAACACAATCTTGCTTTCGTGGCAAAAGATTTTGGCATGGTACTTATGCAGCCAATCCATGCCTAGGATGACGTCAAATTCGGTCATATCTAGAAAGATAACGCAAGCCGGCAAATGTCGATCCGCCAAGACCACGTCCAAAGCCGGCACGTAAGTCGCACAAATAGTGTTTTTCCCAATCGGGTTATAGACGTTGAGAGCATTATCTAACGAACTTACAGGTACATGCAAGAGTTCAACAAATTTTGCGAAAATAAAAGAATGAGTGACACCGCAGTCAAAGAGTACGAAAGCTGCTTGGTTAGCAATCAAGATGGTACCTTGCACAAGCTCGCATTTGGTCAGTTGTTCGACCGTGGCAGTGTAAACGCATCCCGATGCTTTCTTCTGGCGGTCGGACTGTGGTTGATGCGCCTGGTAAGAATGTTGTTGTTGTTGCGGTTGCGGCGGTGGTCGGGGGAGCAGAGGTGCTCCACCATTCCGTCTGAGGTCGTCAGCCGCCTTCTTGCGGCACTCGCGTGCGAATTGGCCCATCTTGCCACAGTACAGGCATCTGCCTGTAAGAAGAGGGCATGCTTGCCCGGGGTGAGGTCCGCATTTAGGGCAGATATCGCCCGCCTGCTGCCGGACGGGAGGGTTGCCCTGAGGTCTCTGACGTTTTGAAGGAGGATATTGCTTTCTTCCACCTTGTTTACGAAAAAGGGTGGTCGCTTGGTTTGACCGCCAGAGGGATACTTCTTTTGATCGCTACCCACAACGGGTGGCTTCTTACTTTGGGTGCTCTTGGAGCGTTCTCAATCCTCGGTTAAGAGAGTGGCTGCAGCAACGGCTGCGGAGAGAGTTGAGGGCATGTTGTTAAGGACCCTTGGTCGGAGTCCTTCTGTAAATCCGCGGATGAATTTCCCCACCCGCTCGCGATCATCTTCGAATAAGTTGGGGCAATAACGCTCCAACTCCTGGAATTTGGAGATGTAGTCTACCAGACTTGACGTGCCTTGGCAAAATTCCAAGAACTCCACCTTTTTCCTTTCTCTTGCATGAGGAGGAAAATAGTTCTCCAAGAAAGCTCTTTTGAAAGTCTTCCAAGGAATAAATGAAGCTCTCGGGAACTGTATGTTTCGAGTCGTGTCCCACCAATGGCGGGCGGCACCCAAAAGTCTGAAAGTACCGAAAAGAGTCTTCTTGTCTTCTAGGACTATCAAAACGTGGAATACTCGCTCTACTTCCAATATCCAGTTCTCAGCTGCATCGGGGTCAGGCTTGCCTGCGAAGGTTGGAGGATCGAGTTTTAAGAACTTTTCATACGATACTGTCGCATGGTGGCTTGGTTCTGGGGTAGGTACTTAGTTGTGCACTTGATTTCGCATGGCGCTAGCCAATGCGCTCAGGGAATCCATGATGAATCCCCGTTGATCTGACCATTCGTCAGACGAACCCTCATTCGAACCTCGAACCATCCTTAAAATAACCAGATGATACATAAGTTAATACTTGAAGGGAAAGAATAATATCAAAAAGGTTATCGTATTTCCGAGTAATAGAGATTACAAAAGCCCAACAGTGCTGGTACAAGAGGGCACTTACAAAAAGCCAAAAACAAAAACTGCCCACGGATACAAAAACCAACGAGTTTTTATCTCCTTTTTAGGGATGATGAGAGTACTTCAAGTACTCTTTTGCGATACCCGTGCGCCTTAACCCACGCAGAGGGGGAAAAGGATGCAAATCCTCGTTCGAGACTCCTTGCCCGTGAAGAGGAGTAGTGGGGGTGTAATATGGCGAGGCATTCGTCGCATAGGGCGGCGAAGCCGGAGTGTATACGGGAGAATCTGGTATGTATTGTGGTGAAGCTGGTGTGTATACCGGAGAATCCGATATGTACAGCGGTGAAGCCGAAGTGTTCACCGGAGTATCTGATATGTATTGCGGTGAGTTTGGGGTTGGTGTGTATATTGGTGAGTTGGGGGAAGGCATATGAGTGGGTGGAGCGACGTCCTGAGAACTCTCTAGGGGTAATATATGTCCATCATACGTTGGTGTGTCTAAAGTACCCTGAACTGAAGATCCTGTGTCTTCCAGATCTTGTGTTGCAGTCGCCCTTCTATCGTATGCTTACTCGAGTTGACAATTATTTATCATATGTCCTTCACCACAGAATTTGCACTCCATCGAGGCTTGCCAGGGAGATTCTGCTTCAGAAGATTCCAGAGAAGTGTGCCGAATAACTAAAACATGATTTGGTACGCGACTTCCTTCCCGAAAGTGCACTGCTGCCCATGTCGTGGCCAGCGGTGCTTGGTAGGCATCAGGAAAGTAAAGCCCCACGAATCCGCAAAAGTGGGAAGGGGCGGTCGGCTAGTCAAATATTCTGAACCGGTAGTCGAACGCTCAAGTCTTCCCACCACGGAGCTTCTGCCCCTAACTGAACGACAGCGCGTTCTTCGTGCGCCTCTTCTGCGTGCCAACCTCTCACCATCCGAAGGGTTCATTTTCTTCGAACAAGAAAACCCCAAATACTTGTGTAAGGTATGCTCTAGTCTAATAGTATAGAAAAAAAGGAAATTAAGTTACTTACAGCGCGATGCGAATGCTCGATGACCAAGAATCACTCTTTCGATCGGCTCTAATACCAAGTTGTAACGCCCCAAAATTTCGAACTTTATAATTTCCTTGAAATAATTGAAAATTCTTTTTCTTTACAAAGTTTATTTTTAAAATCAGCGAAAACGATTTCTTTAAAAGAAAAAGGACAAGTTTGACAACCTTGGGCACGTTAGCGAGAGAACAAAGATTTACCATGGACGATCTGCAATAATACTTAGGAAACCATTTCTTCTATTTAAATAGAGTGTCAGGTTATTACAAAATTTGGATTTCCTCTAGGGAAAACCGTATCAAAAACCAAAATGTCTAAGAGAAAAACAACGAGCAGAAACAGTGGATCCTTAAATCATCTCACAGTCGCGCCATCGCCTGATGCACCTATTCGTCACATGTAGGGGTGGCAATCGGGTCGGGTTGGTGGGTTAGCGGGTCGGGTTGGCGGGTTGGCGGGTCAGCATACCTCAACCCGAACCCGACCCGTTTATTAAACGGGTCGGCTGTGGCAAACACGAACCCGACCCGTTTAATAAACGGGTAACCCGACACGACCCGCCAACCCATTTAATAAATGGGTTGGGTCGGGTAAACGGATTTTCAGGTTCGCGGGTCAGGTTGGCGGGTTGACGGATCGGGTTGGCGGGTCGGGTTGACGGGTCGGGCAGACGGGTTGGCGGGTCGGCGGGTTGACCCACCCGCCTAACCCGTTTATTAAACGGGTCAGCCGGGTTGGCGGGTTGGCATACCCCAACCCCGAACCCGACCTGTTTAATAAACGGGTTACGCGGGTCGGCCCGTTTATTAAACGAGTTGGCTTAAGCCCAACCCGAACCCGCCTAAGAGGCGGGTTGGCGGGTCGGGTTGGCGGGTCGTGTCAGAAATTGCCACCCCTAGTCACATGTACCCATGAAATGGGTTAGTGTTGCGAAAAAACTAGTAGGTGAGCACAAAAACAGAAAGAACTAAATTAGGCATAAATAATTTATGCAGCAGGTAGTAACGAGCAAACTAAGTAAATAAACTGGAGAAAACAAACTGAGTGCAACAAACTGAAAAGGTGAGCATGCTCAAATTAGTTATTACTTGTTAACCGGCCATGCGGATACATACATGGCACGTGAGTCGAAACAGCCGAGACCAAGCTGAGTGTTTATTATATTAAGTATTTTAAGATACCTCGGTTGGCTGACTGAATCCTATTCCTATGGAGACGACCGATGGTCGAGAGAGTAAGTACCCAAGGCCTGATAGGGTGTTAAAATGTACCCATCAATAGTTGTAATTAGATATATTTTATATATATAAAAGATGATACATATACATATATGGTATATATGTATATGTATCCTCCTATTTATATATATAAAATATATATTTTTCTTTTGTTTAGCCGTAGGGGTATTTTAGTCTTTTCCTCTGTTTTACGCACATTCACTTTATGAATGTGATTGTAATTTATTTTATTTTTATTTTTCATTTATTTTTTATTTTCTTTTTTCTCAAGTACCAAAAGGTACCTTGGGGGGCCACTCAAATAGACGTTGGGCCCCTTCCAACGGTCACATTTGTGACCGTTGGAGGGGCTCCAACGTCTATGAGTGGAGCCCCTCCAAGGCTCATTTTTGTTGTTATAAATAGGGGCTCTCCCCTTTGTATTTCTTAATTCTTGAGTGAGCTTATGCTCCATTGTAATGGGGTTTTTACCCCTTCTCCATTATTCTTCAATGATATGCAACTTATGACTTTATGTCATATTTTTCCCTTTTTATGGGTTTTATGTGTTAGCACATTATGTGCTTATGTTGTTTCCCTTTAATGGGTATATTTGCACTCCACGTGCATAAGTATGGGTTCATTATTGAACCCAATGTATTCCAAGTCACTTTCTAACATGGTATCAGAGCACGGTTGAGATCGAGTTGCTCTTTGGTGCATCGGGAAGCGTGGTATTCAAGAATTTGTTAAAGAAAAATGGTGAAGTATTCATTTCTCTCTATTGTCTTTCTTATAGTTATTCGGTATGCATTCTATTTCTTTGAGTATTGTATGAAGAATGGAATATGTTCTTTTCTTTATGTGTGATTTTTGTCATTATGTCTTTTTTGAGTTTCTTGCTACTCCATTGAATCGTTTTCGTATGTTTTTCTTTGAAAAACTTTAAATGATAACTTGTTTGACGAAAAATTAGATATATGATTGCTCAAAACTTGCTTTAATGGGTCGGTAAAAATTTATGACCGTTGGAACTTTGAATTTACATTTTAAACCTAACCTTGTTTATGAAAATACCTTTATATGAATGTTTAGTCTTTAAAGAAAGGTATGTTAAGATTAAAATGCTTGTGAAATATAGTTTTTTGAAAAATGTTTGGCATATATGAAAAATTCCATATTATGTGTCCGTTTTATATGAGCAACATTTAATTAAGAAAGTTTTTTTTAATACCGGTTGAATTAAGTTTTAAAATGGTCTTATGGAATATGGTGATTTTATTTTCATCTTTACACTCTTAAAGATGTTTTCAACATTTAGAGAGTTCTCTCTCTTTTCAATAAGAGACATTTATATTTTTATGTTGTGATTGTCTCTTGTGGGTTTTGGTGTTTGCCCTTTTGTTTGTTCATTAGTGAATGTTGTAAGTGCTTAATGCACTCTTTTGCTTTTCCGCATATTTCATTACAAAAGTTATGGTCTTCACTAATGTTTATTGTGTACTTATTTCATTAGGAGTAGGTAATAATCTATTAAGTCATGTTTTTCGATAAAACTTAAGAGTGTTAAATTTTTCCTCAATAAATGTTTACTTTTTATTTAAGCCATAGTACAATCTTATTTATCATAAGGTTTTGTTAATGAATCTATTTTGTTGGGATTTCTTCCACTTTAATGGAGTTTTCTCCTTCTTTGGGAGTTGTATATGTTTGTTTGTTCAAACTCTCCTTAAGGAGCCTTTCGGTCCTTATAATCTTCTTGTGAGTATATACTCTTTTATGAAGATTTCATGATTGTTTATCATTTTTAAGTTGAAATAGTAGATTTCATAAGTTTTTCGAAATTCACCATCTTTATGAATGCCTATATTGGCCTAAGTTTGTTATTTTTGATCTTCACCAACTTCACCGTTTAATTGCACCTTATGTCTTTCATAGTTAAGGCTTGTTTGTTCCAAATCGGTTCATACACATGATGTTGCTTAATATTTCATGTTATGTTGCATAGTAAGCCTTTTTTGGTGTACAAGACTTCTTTTGAAGATTAAGCATAATTCGTGGTTATGCAAAATTGTTTTGATGGATTATATTGGACCTTGATTCAATTTGTTAATCGGTCCTCTTTGTAAAAAAAATTTATTTGGAAAATGATTCCTTATGTGTTTATTGCCCTTTTGTGGCATTTATGTTTGTCCATCACATGTTATTTAATGCATCATTGTTTTGGCCTTATTATTGTTTTATTAGAGATATTTGTTGAGGTGAGTTATGGGCACCTCGTGTTATATCATTTTAGATTGTCCAAATTGCCATATTATAGATGGTGGTTGAGGTGAGTTATGGGCACCTTGGGACTCTGGAATGATTTGGTATATGATCTCTAATTATGAGTGTGACACTCGTTGTTATGTCTTTTTAGATTGTCCACTTACCATATTATAGATGGTGGTTGAGGTGAGTTATGGGCACCTTGGGACTCTAGAATGATTTGATATATGAGTGTGTCACTAATTTGTTCTTGTGCCATTGATATTATGGATGCTTCTAAGTAAATGTGATGGACATATGGTATTTGAAACCTTAAATGTTTTAAGGTACATTTAAAATCAAGATGTTTTGGGATTATAGCCCAACCTTTTATTTGTTTATGAATCTTATGAGTGCATTTGCACATTTGTGATTCCGTATGTTGTGCTCGTTGTGCACATGTGTTCTTGTGTTTTTTCACAAGTATTCTTGGTGTGTATGTTCACACATTTGTTCTAAAGAATATTATTTTATCGGTTGTAGTATCTTGTTGAAGATACGTTTTACTTGCATTTATTCCAAAATGTTATTATGAGTATTCTTTTTTTTAAAAAAGAAATATTGTTTCATTCGAGGTTTATTTTTATTACAAGTTTATTGCCTCAAAAGTCTTTTCCTTTTATGCCCATTATCTAAGTGTCATCATATGTAGACAAGAATTTTATTACACCGTCGTGTGTTTTTAGCCCTTTGTTGGCTTTTGCTCTCTTGGTCTAGTAGTTGAACACACTTGTCTTGAGTGATCTTATATGTAGACAAGACACGTTGATTAACACCATCGTGTGTGATCTTAGTCCATGTTGGCGTTTGTGTTCTTGTTCTAGTCGCTTAGATGTATGCCCATGGTTGGCTTATTTCACTCATTTCAAGTGTCATCTTATGTAGACAAGAGATGTATTATGTTTTTAGCCCATGGTTGGCTTATTACTCTTGTTCTAGTAGCTGAACATACTTGGTTTTAAGTGTATTTTTACGTAGACAAGAGATACTTTTTAGTCCATGTTGGCATGTATTCTCTTGCTCTTGTCGTAGATGCACTTATTTCAAGTATTATTATATGTAGACAAGAGGTTCTTTTACACACCTTTGCGTGTGTCTTTGGCCTTTAATGGCTTTATATTCTTGATCTAGTAGCTTATACACTTGATTTATGGGTTTTGGAGGACTAATGAGGAAGATGTTTGTAATGGATAAACTATTGTTGAAATTTGCAAAATTTCATTCATGACTTGTGTTTTTCAAGCAAATCATATTTTTGATATGCATATCAAGTTGATTTCTTAGCATTTAATCTATATATTAAGTGCTTATGGTTTTTGCCACCCTTATATGCAAAATGTGGATTTTGTCAAGTAAGTATGACTTTCATAAATGATTTTAAAACCTTGTGAACTCTTGGGTTTATTTTGCATAAAGTATGCTTGGAGACTTCGTTTCTCTTGTTTGGGACTTCATTACATGTTTGAAGCATGATCATTAATGAGTTCTTTGAGTATTAATTCATTTAATGATAAGTATATGCATATGCTCTTTATGGCCTTTTTTGGTCTCTCATTCAATAAAACATATGTATTTTATGTCTCTTCGTAGGCTTCTTGTGGTATCCCTTAGTGGATCATTTTGTTATTCTCCATTATGGGGCTATATTTGTCCAATGGTGGACCTTATGAATGCATTATGCATTCTTGCAATTTTTGCATAATTTGCTTCCGCTCATTTTGTTTTAACATAATGTATGATTTAGAAACTTTGGTTTTCTAAATTATTTGGTTTCATACTAAAGTAACTATCATATTATGCATAAATTTTGCACCTTGTTAGGAATGTTCCTTTTTGAGTAAAGTGCAAAGATATTGTTTACTTGTTCTTTGTTGTTTTCTTTTTCTCAGGATCTTGGAGATAGGACAAAGGGAA
Organism: Nuphar pumila; assembly: GCF_984573655.1. NCBI lineage: Eukaryota > Viridiplantae > Streptophyta > Magnoliopsida > Nymphaeales > Nymphaeaceae > Nuphar > Nuphar pumila. The sequence goes on from NC_143255.1 coordinate 15,909,695, forward strand.
CTACCCTGGATGGTTCGGGAAATGGGTTCATCATTTGAAGACAATTGGAGGAAGGCTATTTCAAGTTTCATTGCATCCTTGCCGAAGCCTCTTGGAGTCGCCGAAGCCTCGTGGAGTTTTGCCTTTTTTTTCAATCTTTTCGTTTCCCTGCAAAGCTTGAGGGGGGTGTTAAAATGTACCCATCAATTGTTGTAATTAGATATATTTTATATATATAAAAGATGATACATATACATATATGGTATATATGTATATGTATCCTCCTATTTATATATATAAAATATATATTTTCCTTTTGTTTAGCCGTAGGGGTATTTTAGTCTTTTCCTCTGTTTTACGCACATTCACTTTATGAATGTGATTGTAATTTATTTTATTTTTATTTTTCATTTATTTTTTATTTTCTTTTTTCTCAAGTACCAAAAGGTACCTTGGGGGGCCCACTCAAATAGACGTTGGGCCCCTTCCAACGGTCACATTTGTGACCGTTGGAGGGGCTCCAACGTCTATGAGTGGAGCCCCTCCAAGGCTCCTTTTTGTTGTTATAAATAGGGGCTCTCCCCTTTGTATTTCTTAATTCTTGAGTGAGCTTATGCTCCATTGTAATGGGGTTTTTACCCCTTCTACATTATTCTTCAATGATATGCAATGTGCTTATGTTGTTTCCCTTTAATGGGTATATTTGCACTCCACGTGCATAAGTATGGGTTCATTATTGAACCCAATGTATTCCAAGTCACTTTCTAACATAGGGATGCATCCAACTTCTGCACAAGTGTTAGGCTAACTTATATAGCCCCTATCCCCCCCTAACCTCCGATGACTGGGGAAAACGGGTCTTTTGACCTTTTAAAAAAAAACCGTAAATGGTCTGTCCATCGGAGTTGGTACCCTTCGTCCTCTCTCTTGACGAATCCAGGTTGAATTGAGCGCGACGGGGTTTCTTAGCCGTTGCCTCATTCTCCATGCTCTGGTCCATTATACCAAAACGAGCATCTTGCCTAAGAAGGCGATCCCATTTTTATGTGTTTTCAACAACGTGCACAAAGCACTAATCGAGGTCATAAGACCATCTCATCCATTCGTCGTAGTACTAACATGCCTCGCATGTTCAAGAGTACACTTACGAAGAAAGGGATATAGGTCCTTAATAGGATCCTCGGGAGCGTGTTTCGCAGAGATATAATGTTTTAAAAAACTATTTTAACATTTTAAATCTTTCGAAACGATCTACAACTTGCCAACATATGGCAAGTGATTTTCTCAAATCTGACATCCGATGACGCAGTGTCTGCGTGCTACGCAAGTCACGACACTGGTTTTGGTAAATCGGCAACGCAAAAGAACTCATCACCCAATAACTTGATTTTGCCCCAGATCAAGGGTTTTCCTAAAATATATCGGGTAAAATAGTGGAATAGGTATTCCTCCCAAATACGCTGAGTCGATGGCAAGGCAAAAACGAAAGACAATAATGCGAAAAGCAAGAGCCTGGGCGCGAAGCGCGACGGCAAACAGAAACAAGAAATGCGAAAGCAAAGGACAAGGATCGCGAAACCGCGTCCTTGAATTAAAAGACAGTAAGTAGTAAATACGAAAGCAAAAACCTGGGCGCAAAGCGCGACGGCAAACTAAAATAGGAAATATGAAAGCAAAGGACAAGGATCGCAAAACCGCGTCCTTGAATTAAAAGACAGTAAGTAGTAATTGTTAAAACAAAAGCATAGGCGCAAAGCGCGACGGCAAACAAAAACAGGAAATGCGAATGTAAAGGACAAGGATCGCAAAACCACGTCCTTGATTTAAAAGTGTACTTATATATGTATATGTATATAAATATATCATTAAGTTCATTCAATCTTTAATTATTTAAGCTTGATTTAATTATTTAAGTCCTTGTGCAACTTCTCCTACCTTGGGGTATTGCGAGGAAGTCGTCTACGAGCGTAGGTGATCGTTGGTTTAGTTCGCGAGGCGCGAACGGGCTCCGTTGCGTAACACAGCAAAAGTACGTTGTTTAGCATGCATAAAACGAATAAGGATAGAGAGAAAACTCGATTTCTCCGTGACTCAATGCAGGGGTCATTGGCCGCTACAGTTATTAAAAAGAACGGGGTAGGGTCCAATGACCCATGCCGTTAAAGGAGACAGGTGCAGGGGCCATCGGCCCCTGCCGGATATCTAAAGGAGGGCAGGGGCCATCGGCCCCTGCCGTGATAACAGTAAGAGGGGCAGGGGGGCCCTGCTGAGTCTTCAAAAGGAGGGGCAAGGGCCTTAGGAGGCCCTTGCTGGGTTTTAAAGAAAGGAGGGGCAGGAGCCTTCGACTCCTACCAGATATTGAAAAGAAAGGGGAAGGGGCCGATGGCCCCTGCCAAGGAATCGAGTAGAGAGAAGGAGCGCGGGGGCCAAAGGCCCCCTGCAGCTCATCAAGAGAGGAGGCAGGTGCCAATGGCCCCTGTCGAGCCTCTGTTCGACAAAAAAGAGACAGGGGCCAGAGGCCCCTGTCGGTCAAGAGAGGGGCAGGGGCCATTGGCCCCTGCTGGGTTTCCGAGAAATGAGGCAGGAGCCTTCGGCTCCTGCCTCCTTTCATAAGGAGAAGGGTAGGGGCCATCGGCCCCTACACGAAAGAGAAGGGCAGGGCCATGGCCCCTGCCCGAATGATAAAAAGGGGCAAGGGGCTGAGCCCCCTGCCTGCTAAAAAGATGAAGGCAAGGGAGGCGGAGAGAGGAAGAAAAGAGGGGGGTTTTACCTAGGCTGCTGAGGGAAAGGAGGTCGTCGGGGAGTGGCTGCCGTGAAGGGGGCTCGCCGGAGAGGGAGACGTTGTCGACGGGGCTCGCTGGGAGGAGAGTGAGGGAACGAGGGAGAGATGGAGTCGGAGGGAGAGAGCAGAGACAGAGGGGAGAGATGAGAGAGAGAGTCGAGGGGTCGGGGGAGGCTCGTAAGCCCTCCCCTCTCCCCTTTTTATAAGGAGGGGGAGCACACAGGGCCCACCCCCTGTGTCGCAGGAGATTCCCCCCCCCCCCCCCGCGGGCTGCCAGCCCCTCTGAAAAGGGTTTTCGAGGGGCTGGGCACGGGTTGGATTCGGGTCGGGTCTGGACCCGACCCAGGTCCGGGATTTTTTATTTATTTATTTTTGTTAAAACTGAGTTTTACATAAATCTTCGTTCATACTTCCCATAAATAAGGAAAGTACCTTGGCATCAGCAATTTCTCATTCCTTCAAGGCTTTCTTATAGCCTACAAGAGATTTTTTTTTCTCCTTTAAAACCCTCCTATTTAATGCTTCCATCTTTTTCTTTAATGGATTTTGTGAGGGTGAGTTGCAGTTCTATTGTGGAACCATCAACATACTCCCACAATCCTTTTCCAATAAGGATTCTTTTGATGGTGGTAGCCTATAAATTGTAGTTCCTTCTATCAAATTTTATTGGAACTACCGTCACCACTTCTTTTTCGGCCATAAAACCAAAGAATATAAATCAAGAGAAAAGAAAGAGGAAAAGAAATAAATACTTAAATAAACTTTCAACTCTTTTTGAAGCACCAATGTCTCTATGCATTCATAAGAAGACCAATCTTTAAGAAGGTTGGTAGGCATGTTTTCCAAGGCAAGGCCCAATCTTCACGCCACCTCAAAACACGCTTGAGAAAGAGTTGAATAATACTAAGGAGTCGATAGGCTCTAATACCATGTCACGAATTACAATATATGCTTTGGTGTGTGATGCAGAGCAAGCCCAAGCATCACTGACCCAACAACACCCAGGCATTGTTTCGGGTCCGAGTCAAGACCCGAGACCCGGATCCAAACTGAAACCCTTTAAATAAGTTGCCTAGGGTTTCGTGAAGAGGCAGAGAACGTTGAAACTTCCAACAGCTTTTCCCTTCTTGCAGTTCTTTGATTCTTTATTTTGTTTGCAGTTTTTTCCTTCTGACAGTTTTTCCTTTTCAGCATATCTTTTATTCCCCTCTTTGTCTTCTTCTGGCAGTATTAAGTTTTCTCCTTTTTGAATGTTTTTTATTTCTCTTTCTTTATGGTATCCAGTTTATTATTCATCTCATTGTTCATTTGGATTCCATTGAAATAAAAAAAGAAACAATACAGCACCATCATTTTTGGGGTGGTTGTTCTCTTATCACTGCACGTCGTACGTTCGTGAGCAGTGTACCAACCATCTCAGCAAAGCGCATCGTACCAGTGACAGTCCCTTAACGTGGATGTGTGGGGATTTTCACGTGACAGCAAAGCGCAACCACATCAGATTCAAATACCGTGAAGTCTTCATCGTGCCCGTCACTGCATCAAATGGTATCAGAGCACCGGGTATCCTCCGTCGCTGGCAACATGCTGCCAAATGTGAGGAACGATCCGGTAATCGGAAAGGAGGAGGAGGACGCCGGTAGGAAAGATCAAATGTCACGTATGATGAAGATGATGACCCGAATGAACGAAGATCTGTTGCGTGTCAGTCGGGACGTAGCCAGCATGTCCAAACGACTCGATGGGGTCGAAACTCGGATCGTGGTCATCGAGTCGCGGATGGAGCCGTACACAGTGACTACACGTCAAAGAGGTTCGGGAGTGGCCGACGATGTTGTCGTCCTCATTGAAGTTGCGACAGTCGACCCAGATCAGTCGATGCACCCTCAGTCGATGCACGTTCAGCCTGTACAAGACAAAGGTCTGAATTCGGCTCTCCCTCCCCACTCCGATTTGCCTCCTCCGCTCAAGACGAATCAGAGGATCCACGCAGCAATGATTGGATTCTTAGCAATAGAACCTGAAATACCGACTGCCTTGTTTCTCAAGGAAGTTGCCTATGGTTCTGCTGGACATACATATCACGAACTGTCAAAATATCACAGCTTCAAGACTTGGTATGAAGGGGCTTTGTCTCTTGAACTCTCAAATAACCATCCTAATCAGCGAATTATACATCGAAAAGTTGCATGGATTTTTGGAAAATGGGTTTCAGAGATCAAAGGCGGCTTAAGGAAACCAGTGTGGTATGCTTTGATTATCTTGCTCCAGGATAACGATCTAGCAGTTGAACTTGCAACAATTTGGTCGTTGTATTCTCTTATTGATGATGATAATTATTACGAACTAGGTCCTTCTGGTTGTTTCCAAATGTGTTGGAGTCTGTGTTTCAAGTTGTTTGGAGCGGTGCAAATGTTTGAATTGAAGGTGGTAGTTTCAAACTTGGTATCTTTGATCGTTGAACATCTTGGTGATAGAATCAATCCATTTGCAAATGAGCTGGCTAAGTTTTCTCATAAGTTACGGGGTGAATCAGCTGATGAATTTTTTTTTCTGGGGGACAGTATGCAACTATGGAGAGCCACAGTGATTCAAGCGATTTCAATGGCAGTGCAGCTACTAGATCTCTTTACATACCTTGTGGCGATTATGGGAAGGAGTTTCGATCACTTACAAGTTGCAAAGAATATCGTTGAGCGCTACATTATCTTAGGCAGAATGTACTTTTTTAAATGTTCATGCCCAAAACTTGGCCAAACTTTTAGATGGAATTGTAAATAGTGTGGTGACAACAAGTCGTCGGAGCCGACTTCTTCCCAACCCGTGGAGAATGATGCAGAGCAGGCCGAAGCATCACTAACCCAACAACACCCAGGCATTGTTTCGGGTCTGGGTCCAGACCCGAGACCCGGATCCAAACTGAAACCCTTTAAATAAGTTGCCTAGGGTTTCGTGAAGAGGCAGAGAACATTGAAACTTCCAGCAGCTTTTCCCTTCTTGCAGTTCTTTGATTCTTTATTTTGTTTGCAGTTTTTTTCCTTCTGACAGTTTTTCCTTTTCAGCATATCTTTGATTCCCCTCTTTGTCTTCTTCTGGCAGTATTAAGTTTTCTCCTTTTTGAATGTTTTTCATTTCCCTTTCTTTATGGTATCCAGTTTATTATTCATCTCATTGTTCATTTGGATTCCATTGAAATAAAAAAAAGAAACAATACAGCACCATCATTTTTGGGGTGGCTGTTCTCTTATCACTGCACATCGCACGTTCGTGAGCATTGTACCAACCATCTCAGCAAAGCGCATCGTACCAGTGGCAGTCCCTTAACGTGGCTGTGTGGGGATTTTCACGTGACAGCAAAGTGCAACCACATCCGTGAAGTCTTCATTGTGCCCTTCACTGCATCAGTGTGCCACTTATGCGCAAGAGAACACTTAGAGAATATGACCACTTATGGGTCAACACATGAAAACACAAGAATAAACCACTAAGGGCTAAGAATCACACATAAAAATAATAAATATTATTGGAGAATAATCCCTTAAAGAAGTAATACAAATGAGAGGGGGCAGACCCCGTTATATACAAGAGGGAGCTCATAGAGAGCCGTTGGGACCTACCCAAGGGCTAGAAATCCAGCAACTGGGTAGGATCCAACAGCTCTTGGTTAATTCCCAAAAAGCCCATGAAGGTTGGGAATTATTACATTAAAAAGAATAAAATAAAAACACAAAAATAAAAATACAAAACACTTATTTCTGCTGTACATGAGAAAAGACCAAAACACCCCTGAACTCCGAATATACAGAAATGTACAGTAATGCATATGTAAACATATGTATACATATATGTTTACATTTAACAGATCTTAACAGTTTCTTCCTAAAACCGAGTTTGATACCGAACCTGACCCAATTATGTATTCGGATCTAAAATCTTCTACCAAACCTGACCAAACGATGCAGGTCGGTCGGGTACCAGACCCAAACTCATACCATTGACATCCCTATTGAGTAAGTGGGAAAACATAAGATAAATCATCAATGCTGAATCATAATCCAGATAAGGTCCATTCAAACCTTAAAGAGTTTGCAAAAAGTGCTCAAACTAGTCCATGTGATCCTAAAGATGAACCTTAGACAAGATTCTCCAACATAAGAAAAAGGAGGGGAAGAAAATGATTTCCAATAGTATCTCAAAGGAGGAACTTTGACATTCTTAATCATCAGGAAACTATAATCTTACTGAGAACTACAAACTACAAAGTAACAAAAACATCACTGGGTTATTATGAACAAAGGTTCAGTTCAGATTCCCATAGGCAAAAATATAATTACCCTAACCACATCATAATCATTGAAGACAGAATAAAAAGTAAACTTTGCAATAATAGCGCCCAATTAGATGGTTGGCATGGTCCAATTCCTTTTATTTTTTACAAGGACTTGCCCCAACATTAGTCACATGTATCTGGAACTTGTATCCTTGTATTGATTCTTTAGTCATCTTCTCCAGAAAAATGTGCACATACAACAGCAACAATCTAAAACATACAGATGTAAGATAATTGCCAAACTGCTATTACAAGCACATTTTAACAAATCACTTGAGCTAGCAAAGTTTAACAGGTGACACAACAAATCAATGGCCCTTTCTTTATTCCATGTAAAACATCACATAAAATTTAATTTACAGAATGATTTCAGTAATAAACCTGGTGATAAGTTCAGAAGTCTCTGAATCCCACTGAAGAACACAAAATTTGTATCTTTCTGTCGCAATAAACAACAAATCTTGTACTTCACCCTGTCCACAAAAAGCATCAGGAAAGATGTCAAGGTTTAAAATGACACTGACAGGGATACTTGGATAAAAAAACTAACAGTTTTTTAAACCAAAAAAACTCACATGTGGACGAAAAAGTTCAAGTGTGGCAATTCTTCCATATATGGGAACATCCAATATAGGCTGCAAAACATGCAACATTATCACAAATTAGCTCAATAAAGGAAAACATCTAATCAGAATTGGAAAAAACATGTGGTTTTAAACACAGAAATTAGACAAAATCATCAAATTCAATCACTAGCCAACTTCTACACACCACGAAGATGAGTAAAAGGAACAAAATACAAGCATGGCATGCACAGAAATAAGATTTTGAGGATATGCAAATCTTATATACGCACTGGGATGAACAGCACAAAAGATAATAGTTGTCTGAAATTCAAACATAATAGCACTGGACATGCTCTTGAAAGTTTGTGAACAGATTCTAACCTTAGCAAGGGAATGATTCCCAAGAGGTCTAGCCATTCCACCTCCCTTGTAATAAAATACAATCATTTGCATATAATAATAAGAAGAAGAGAATAACAACAATATGATGATAATAATATAAATGATTGTATTCAATACTCAAAGAGCATAGACATCTTAAAAGAGAAAAAGAATGAAGTCATGAACTCATAACTAGCAAACCAAATGTATAGAATCAGTTAATCTTACCAAAAGTATATACCCATACTACCTAGTTCTCTGCCTTTGGCTGGACCAACAATCCATAAAGCATCATATGACAGCATAAACCTATGTAATAGGGACATGTCAGTTGGAGTCCCCAGTCTAAGGGACATGATACGACACATTGACAAGCCATGTGACATGATATGACATGTGTCTGCTGCCATTTATAATTTTGCAATGAAATTTTGTATTTTATTATACATGAATATACATTTATGTATTAAAATTATTTAAATGTATTTTTATATAATAAATATTTAAAAAATTATGTGTCTTCATGCCCTGCTTTTCACAGAAATCATGTGTCCGCGTGTCAAATCTGTTTCCATGTCCATGTGACATAAGAATAAACATTACTGAGTCTTAAGAGTGGATTAGTGTGTTGGGGCTCCCAAGTTTTTTAGAACAGAGGAGAACACTTTTAAAATTTAAATTTTGATATGAAGCTAATTGTTTGGAGAGAGGTCAAATATCCGGATGCGCCAAGATGCACTCAAGGGCACCGCCTGATCTCCTCTCTCAGTTGATAGCCTACATTCTTTTGTGTGTGTTTGTGTGTTGTGAGTATTGAATTATTTATTAAATTTGCATGTTTTAATTCAATCATACACCCATGACTCCCTAATTTCTATAAGGGCACATTTAGAAAACGAGAAAAGAATTCAGGCTCATATTAAAGAGAATCCATCATCATGCAATAGTAACTCTAAAGCCTAAACCAAACTGTGGATCTACTTTCCCAAGTCAACAGAAAATAAGGAGTTTTTATGAAGTCGCATGTTCCTCCATGCACTCTTCCTAGTGCTCTCCATAGTTAGCAATATGTGAAATATTAAGAAATGAAGATCATACATGCAGAAGATATATATACACATCTATTTTGGTTTAGTTTTATAAAACGACATAGAAAAGGGATACGTGGCGAGAATTTTCCTTGAAAAGGCATGTTAGGGTATAGGAACCATGGGATTTGAATCCAAGAGCCAATATAATTCGACCTGACCCCCAAATCAAATTAGATCCATATTTCTGAAATATAATTTTTTACAGTGTTTCTCCAAAAAACTGATTTTTTTTACAGCATGGAACTAAACCGGAGCTTCTCCTTTTTAATTTCTAAGTGTTATTGAAAGCAAAAAAGACATGTCTGCAACAAAATTGTGGCCAACTACAGTGGTCCTCCCATTTCAATGATGACAAGTTCATATTGCTATTGGAGATATGTTTCCACATTTCTCCCTCCAACAATTCTCATTCAGGCACGTTTTTGTGCATTAACCGGAGTCCCTCCTATTGTGGGAACCCCTCATGGAAATCAGCCCTCATTTCGCCATGAGTTGTCGTCTCTGCAGTCACCGCCCAGCCCATATGCTCTGTCAGTTGCTAGTGGTTCCTCAGATTATCAGGCCACTTAGCGCATCGTTTGGAGATATAAGTCTTCAACAAAGTTCACCTATGAATTCTTCGCAAGTTAATTTAAGAGGGCAGCCAAGTGGGATGATGCAACCAAGAAATTTGCAGCAGCAGCACAGTTCTTCATCAAACACGTGGTATCTGGATTCAGTAGTGGTGCACCATGTTACTAGAGATCCAGGTAAGTTGTCTCACGTTGAACCATATCTTGGTGTTGACAAAATAGTTACTAGTGATGGTAAACATCACCCTATCACGCACATTGGCACTACTCTTGTCCCTACTACTCATGGTGCTCTTCATTTACATAATACCTTCCTTGTCCCAAATATGAAAAAAAAATCTGATTTTTGTTTCTCAATAGGCTTGTGAAACTATTTCTTGCATCTCCTTTTCTCTATCTTGTTTCTGTGAAGAATATTCACACGAATCATATGCTTGCTGAGGGAAAGAGATGTGAGAATCTCTATGTCTTGAATGAAACTCCATCGCAATTCCAATTTTCTTCCTCGTCTTGCTCGTTGTTCGTCTCCAGTGTGCAGCAGGTCTACAAAGGGGCTGATCTCTAGCACTGACATCTAAGCCACTGCAATAGTAGGTTTCTTGATGTTCTTTGTAATAAACAGCTTGTCACAGTTAATGATAAGAGACATTCCTCTTTTATGTTCTAGTTGAAAAGTTTGTAAAAGTCATGAGTTGGCTTTTGGAAGATCTAATAAAAGAGTTTTGTTCCCTTTTGAACTTGTTCATTCTGATATTTTGAATCTCAATATTATGTGATTTCTGTTGATGATTTAAGTCGGTTCACTTGGATTTTTTTAAGTACAAGGATTAGGTCTTTTTGATATTCAAGAGGTTTAAAAAATTAAATCTTATGTGAAAACTCCTTTTTTATGTAGTGATGGGCGTGGAGAATACCTTTCACAAGAGTTTGCTAGCTTCATACACTAAAGTATTATACTTGAGATGCCTTGTCCTTGAACATCTTCACAAAATGGTGTGGCTGAACGCAAGCATCGACACATTGTTAAGACTGCGATCACTATGATGTATGATGCTAATTTGAGACATAACTTGTGAACAAGGGCATTTCATACAGTTGTTCATCTTATAAGTATGATGCCTCTTAATTCTCTCAATGGAGGAGTACCATATCGTGTGTTTTTTGGAAAATATCCAGATTATACTCGTCTACATGCCTTCGGATGTTGATGCTTTGTAAATGTTGATGTCTCCTTGATAGATAAACTATCTCCAAGGGCTATAATATGTCAAATTGTTGGTTACGATGACAAGTATAAAGGGTACAGATGCTTTGATTTGGCTGCCAATAAACTTTTAATATCGAGACATATAGTATTTCAGGAGGATGTTTGTGGAAATGAAACAGATTTCGATTCCAACAGAAATCTTCAAGTGTTTTGGCCCACTTCAGGTTCAGCTAGTCATGTAGATTTGGCTGAACAGAATTGTGACAGGTCTGAAAGTGATCAGCAGCACAGGCAAAACAGCATGATAGTCCTCACGGGTGCAGATAAGCCAACGTTTCAGCCTTTTTCAGCACGTATATGCTAGGAGATCATGTGCAGCCAACTCAAGACAGCAGCAGTCTTCTATTCTGCAGCCTATGATTGTAAATGGTGAGGAACGTGAGTTGACACATGTGCCTACAGAATCAGCCAGCAGTCATGAACATGTCAATCACAATGTTGAACCGGATCAATGTTGTACACAGTCTCAAAATAATGTGGCTGAACAGGGAGAACAAGTTTAACTTCGAAGATCCAATCGTATTAGACATCAACCAAAGAAGTGGGTCAGTTATGAAGCCTTTTCCATGGATTTTCAGACTTTTGTTGCATCACTAGTCGAACACAAAGAACCTGTATCCTTCAGTGAAACCTAAAAAATGCAAAGGCCGATAGATCCCATGAATGAAGAAGTTTCAACCTTGCATTAATGGAACATGTGGGACACTGTTGATAGGCCAAAAGACAAGAATGTTGTAGGATGTTGTTGGGTCTATAAAATCAAAAGGCGGATGGCAGCATAGAAAGATATAAAGATCGTCTAGTCGCAAGGGGGAATACACAGGAGTACGGTCTCGATTTTGATGAAAATTTCAGCCCAATTGTTCAAATAGAGATGAAACAAGTAGCCTTATCATTAGCAGTGACTTTTGGATGGCAGTTGTTTTAGTTAGAAACTTAGAAGTGAAGAATGTGTTTATTCATGGTGATCTCAGTGAAGAAGTGTATATGGAGCTACCCAGCAAGAGATGTCCAAGCTATAATTTTGAAGTTGAAGGTCATTTATGGTCTCAAACAAACCTCTAGAGCTTGGTTCAAGACATTCAGTAATGTTGTCAGAAGCTTTGGGTTTCAAAGAAATCATTGTGATTACTCCTTGCTTATTCAGCGTGACAAGCATGATATAATTGTGGTTCTTGTGTATGTGGATGATATAATCATCATAGCAAGACACCATTCTAATATAGCTCGGCTGAAAGACATTATTTATAGGAAGTCTCTCATTAAGGATTTAGGGACTCTCAGATTCTTTCTTGGGATACAGGTTGATCAAAAAAGTGGTTCACTCATTTTGACTTAAGAAAAATATGCCATGGACATACCGAGGCATAGTGGGATGTTGCAATGTAAGCCTATATTCACCCATGTTGCCCTCAACTAGGGGTGGCAATCGGGTCAGGTTGGCGGGTCAGCATACCTCAACACAAACCCGACCCATTTATTAAACGGGTCGGCTGTGGCAAACATGAACCCGACCCATTTATTAAACGGGTAACCCGACACAACACGGTTAACCCGTTTAATAAACGGGTCGGGTCAGGTAAACGGGTTGGCGGGTGAGGTTAGGGTAAACGGGTTGGCGGGGCGGGTGAGGTTAGGGTTGGCGGGTGGGTCAGAGTCGAGTAAACGGGTTGGCGGGGCAGGTTCGGGTAAACGGGATGGCGGGTCGGGTTCGAGTAAACGGGGTGGCGGGTGGGTCGGAGTCGAGTAAACGGGTTGGCGGGCGAGTTGACGGGTCGGGTTCGGGTAAACGGGTTGACCCGCCCGCCTAACCCATTTATTAAACGGGGCAGCCGGGTTGGCGGGTTGGCATACCCCTAACACGAACCCGACCCATTTAATAAGCGGGTTAGGCGGGTCGACCCGTTTAAGACTAAACCCGTTTAAGCCAAACCCGAATCCGGCTAAGAAGCGGGTTGGCGGGTCGTGTCAGATTTTGCCACCCCTACCCTCAACACACGGTTGGGCCAATCCCCTGAGGGGAAGGATTCGCCATTAGCTAAGCCTAAGAAATATCCAGGAGTTTAGTTGGTGCCCTTCAATATCTTACATTTACACATCCAGACTTGGTTTATGTTGTGAATCAAGTCTCCCAGTATATGCAAGTAGCACAGAAGAGACACATTGAGGTCGTGAAAAGAATTCTAAGGTATTGTGTTTGATGAACTTGTTTATAAGAGACCTCAGTAGATTGTTATGGATATTTCTATAACCATAATATCCTATTCTGATGTTGACTGGGGACAAGACCCGATTACGCGAAGGTCTATCACGAACTATGGAGTTTACTTGGGGCCTCACTTAGTCTCTTGGGCGAGTAAAAGGCAAAGAACAATCGCAAGGTCTAGCACTGAAGTGAAATACCAAGCTATGGTTGTATTCACAGCTGAAGTATCTTGGATTTGTCACTTGGTCAACCTACACTGTAATGTGAACAGATCGATACTTTACTGTAACAACAAAAGTGCTACTACAATAGCTATTAATCATGTTCAACATGGAAAAATAAAACATGTGGAGTTAGATCAACACTTTGTGAGAGAGAAGGTCGAAGATAAGGAGATTCTGCCTATGTTCATTTGTGGCGAAGATTAAATTGCAGATTTGTCCACCAAGCCTCTAACTATCGGAAAACATTGGCTTTTAAAAAATAAACTATCCATGGTTCTCACCCATGCACAGTTTGAGGGGGAATGTTAAGGAATTCAGTAGTTTTGCATGTATTTCATTGTGTTTGTATTTTTTTTATCTAGTGAGGGTATAACAGGCATTCAAGTTATAACCTCTTGTGTAATGGCAATATTGTAATTTTATCATGAGTTTAATATAAAAGAGGAGACGCCAGCCCTAATCCAATGCTGGATGTCCTTTCAGTTCTCTCCTTTATTCTTCTTTCAATAGCAACTTCCTATTGCACACGACTCCCAAGGCACGGCTTCACATACACTACAATGAAACATATAAAGCCTTCACAAAGCATCCTGCATCTTGTTAAACAAGAAAGTTATCCAACAATAACGTGGAAAGAGAAATAGAGGGGATGAAACATTATGGTCATGTGCTGCATTCTCAAGTGCATTATGAAATGTTACCCAATCATTTGTTGTGCTCTCAGGTGTATTTTGGTCCCTTAGCATTTTTAGGACTCTATTGGTTAATCAAGCAATTCTGAGGATTATTATCACCATGGTAGGATTTTGTCCTTCATTACGTGAATGGATGAGAATCACAGGATATATCCTTCCATTTGTTCACAATCTTATTTGCTTTACATTGAATCAGGTTCTCTAGTTTACGCTGTGAACCATGACCTAAACCACAACCAGGATTCTAAGCATAGAAGGGCCCACCATCGTTCAGATGATCTTAGCCAAGATAACTTAGCATCTGGTCACCTGGCAGACTACAATCCACAACCCATGACCCTGCTGACTATGGATTAGAGGTGTTCTTGTGACAACCAATGTCACAAATCTCAGGAAATTCTCAGGGAAGATCATATTATGGATTCCAATTTTTTTTTCTAGGGAAAATCTCGGCATATAAAAAATATAAAAATACAAAACTACGAAGAGAACACATAACATAAAGAAAATGTAAAAGCAGCATTTTTGTCATGTGAATGCCTCGACTTGTTTGGGAAATATCAGCTTCCGAGAGGTAGTGGGGGGTGGGTGACGGGGAAGAATGCAGCAATAATAAACATCAAATTTTTAAATCCCCGCATGTAAGTTTAAATCTACACCAATTTCATTGTAGCCTATATTTAAATAGGCCTCTGTAATCAAATCTGATAGAAACTTTGACTTTTTTGCACATATCATCCATTTCCATTAATCGAGTAACATTGAACCACCTAAAACTGATATACAAAAAGGCCAAAAAGTTAAGAAGTTACCTGTAAACCCTGAGGTGTAAGAAGATGAATCTCAATTCGTGTGCATTTCCTGAAATGCACAGAACATGTTAGAAGCATATAGAGTTCCTACCGAGCAGCAACACAAAACAAGCACACCAAAATGCACATTCAAATTCTTAACGAAGCAACAATTACCAAATAAGCACACCCAAATGAAGAATAACATTAAGAACGCCAATGAACTAAAAGAATCAAATCCGTCCCGATACTAAACTTTCAAAGCAAATGAAGAGAATTAGAGAAAATAAAACAAATAGGCACTCGAAAAAAAGGCGAGGTCAAGTTCCAGAAGTTTCGATCAGAAATAACAACAGACGAGAACCCGAGTTTCACGCTACGCAACACCAAAACCACAAACTCAAAAAGAGGGCTAAAGCAAACAAACCCTTCAAAAAACGACTCACGAAAATGAACCTCACCAACCACATGCATTCCACTATATTTGAACAGAATCAGAACGCAGAAATCTCTGATTTCCAAAGATACGAAGAGTCGAAGCCCGATCAATGAACCGAAAACAGACGATACTCCGATCAATCAACTTGCTCAGAGAAAAAAATCCAACCAAATAAACAAGCAAACAGAGAAAAATCCTCCCCTTCTCAACCGGAAAACTTCTCGCATTGAGATTTACCCCAAATTTCGCGAAACAAAACTAGAGCAACAACCAAAAAAATAATTCGAACCTAATCGATGCCTAAAGAACAATAAGAAAAAGAGAAAGGGGCTGACGCTATGATGAGGTTGAGCTCTTGAGGGCTCGTGAAGTTGCCAACGCAAGAATGGGTGACGTTGGTGGGCTTGTGTGCCGTCACAACGTAGTTCCACACGCTCATCTCCCTTCCTCTCACTGCAGAAACAAACCCCCCATAGAAACCCTAATCTCTCTCTCTCTCTCTCTCTCGTGATGGAACAATGGGGGAGAGGAGGAGGGGAAGGACACGTAAAATACGACCAAAACATCTGCTGAAATAAAGAGGGTCAGTTTCAGTATTAAAAAAAAAAATGGGGGCGGGAAAAGCCGAAACCCAATGTCACAATGATTCGTGAACTCGAAGAATGGGATTTGGGTTGGACTCGAAAGTTTCAATTTTTTTCAAAATGGGACACGAGGACACGGGATTTTTAACTTTATAATCAATAAAAACTATTTTTTGAAAATTTTAACATTAAAAGTAGCTTTTCATTAAAATAAAATAAAAATGTAATACAAATATTAAAATAAAAACTGTACGTGTCGATGTCAGTATCCGGGTGTCTGTTCGTGTCACCAGGGACATGTAATCAAAATGGTGCGTCCCTGTGACATAAGCCGAAACAACGGCATAATCGGTGGAAGCCCGGGATCCAAATCCGACTTTCAGGTGTTGGTACTTGGCAGGACCTGGGATGAGTAGAGACCCAAATTCTGGTTTGGAAACGGATAACATGTAAGAACCCAGTGAAACGTTAGTTTTCTTGGATTCTTTATTATACATATTAATGTGAATTCGAGTTAGGCAGACCCTTTAGGTCTGATCCGAATATCTAATTGGACCCATTTATTTTATCCTGATAGCTCGAGTTGTGTAAATCTTATTTCGGTTAAAAATGGGGTCAGAACCTGATCTATTGAAAGATAACTATGCATAACAACCAAGATAAAGTCATGAAAAAACTGACAACTTTGGTAAACTATTTTGAGTATGAAATACTATGATTCGGAATTTATAAAAGACCAAATAAAGTTTAGGATTATATGAGTTTAACAAAAAAAAGTTATTCCACTTAGTTTAATGTTTGAGCAAAAAAATTCTGCATCTATAAGATTGTTGTGTCTGACTTTTATGAATGTTGCTCTTGATTTATGGTTGAATCAAAATAGAAACACAAAAATAGTAAAGGAGAAACATATGGTAGGTGAAGGTCAAACAATTAATTAGGTTGTGGTTTAATTAACCACCACTTCTACCTAAGGTTAGAGTCTGATCCTAGATGAATAGAGAGATAAAAGATCCATAATCTTTAAGGTACACTTCTTTTTTTCTTTCCTATATTTAATGCCCTCTTAGATGACTGAAAAGAGAGGAATAAGCATTTTATACTCTTTACAATTATAAGGGATCCTATCTTAACAATCATAGAAAAATATATTATAATAATTGATTTTAAAATCTTTTTGTTCATATCAACTAATGTTTTAAAATACAAAATAATTGCATGAAGCCATACTCAACAATGGATAAAAAAATCAGATCCATTTGGATCTAATGAGTTCAAAACTCACGTGCGCATGTGTTCTTTTGAAAAAATAGAGAAGTTAAAAAACTAAATTTATAAATACTTGGCACCATGAACATAATGGCTACACCTATAGCCCTCATGCAAGTTGGAACAATAAGTAAATACAAATCTAGAGTTGCCCAATACTATGCCATGTGATTAATTCAACTTCAGTTAGCACAGAACAAATTTCTCATTCGATTCATCCATTCTAAGTTGCCTTTGAGATTAAAAGTATTTTGAATCAAAAAATGGGTGTATGGAACAACAACTATGACATGTTTCTCAAAAATTTTGCTATTCTCTTCATGTCTAAAGTCGCAAACACCCAATTTAGTTATGACCTTTTTAGCCCTCACATGGGTAAAACTGGCCAAGTCTGCGCGATATATTTCTCCGGATCTTGAGTAATGCAAACTCTCCCTTAAAAGGAATTTTGCATATTTTTTCTTATGGACATCACGAAATTGCATAAAATTATGTCTGAACTTCATATTGTTGGATGTATTTATTTCTTTATTGTACAATAGGACTTATGATGTATACTCAAACATTATTTAATTCTTTTGTTAATACTTGCATGTTTGGATATGGGAGCACATATCAACTATAAGTCCCTCAATACGTGATTTTTTACGTGAATTTTCATGTGTTGCAATATTTTGTCGGTCACACCGAAAAGAAATGACTTGTTGAAGATTGATGGGTCATCACATGGGACGCACCCAATTTACAAAATTATTGTGTAAGTCGAGCAAGTTAAATGTCTAACCATAAATTATTTAAACTCTTGTACGTAAAGTGGTGCCTCTACGAAGACGTGACAACAGAGGAGGAGAATGCTGATGTGGTTGAACGGGCATCTGATTGCATAACATGAATGAAGTTGAATATTAAATGGCCAGCCGAGTCATTCGATAGTTTGGGTTTGTTCAACAACCTCATCTCCCTTGTACCATATCCAAATTTGTCTCATTGTAAACAAATGATTAGACAAAAGATTGTCCCACTTTATTTCACTCTAAAGTTGAAGATTGGCATAACGACGGTGAAGACATCGGTTTGTCATCTATGGTATGTACCACAAATGACCAGGATGTATTTGTATTCCAACAAGTTGCAGTTAGTCCCTCCGCAAAGCGGGTCATTGAGGAGGAGGAGGAAGTTAGGGCACAATAGAGAAAAAATGATTTCACGATGGATACTTAGTTGTCTCTTGCACTAAACAAAATATGTATGTTAAAGGAGATGTTACAGACTCAAGTTGGCCTTCTTGAAAACGCAAATAAGGTCAACAAGGAGCTATGAGCCCATATAAGGCATCTACAACAACAATGACTACAGAACCTTTAATTGTTTTGTAATTTTTTAGTGTAAATTATATACTTTTTATATAAAAAATATTGAGATTCGTTGTATGTTTTTATACAAAAAACACTGAAATTTATAATATGTTTTTAGGATTGTAAAATGTAAATTTGTTCAATGTTCTGTAATTCGTTATATATTTGTTTAATATATTTTATACAAGCAAAAGTGACTGCAAAATATAAAATTTTTCAATGTTCTATAAATTTGTTCAATGTTATGTAATTCTAAATCTGTTAAATTTTAAGAGTGTAGTTGAGATTTATCAACTGAGATTCATTGTATGTTTGTAAATGATTATGTAATTTTTAATTGAGCAGCTTTTGATTTTGTAAATGATATGTTTTTTATGAACAACGGAGGTTTTGATTCTAAAAAAATGAAGTCACCAACAAATATATGTGAAAATTTGAAGTTTGTAATAAATTTATGCAAAAAAATGAAGTTTGCAATAAATATGTACAAAATTTTTGTTTGCAATAAATATATGCGAAAAACAAAGTCTGTAACAAATACATGCCAAAAAATGTAGCCTGCAACAAATACATGTAAAAAAGGATATATGTGACAAATATCAGTAAAAAAAAGTTTGCAACAAGTATATGTGAAAATAACAAAGTTCGCGCAATGAATATATGCAAAAAAATTAAGTTGATAACAAATATAAGCGAAAAAACAAAGTTTGCAATAAATATATATGAAAAGAAGAAGTTCGCAACAAATATATGCAAAAAAAAAATCTGCAAAAAATATATGCAAAAAGAAAAAATACTTCACCATTATTTGTTGCGAACTTTCTTTTGTCATATAGTTTTGTTGCAGACTTCATTTTTGTCATATATATTTATCGTGGACTTTCTTTTGTCGCATATATTGTTGCGAACTTTCTTTTTTTCATATCTTTGTTGTGAATTTATTTTTGCATATATTTGTTGCAGACTTATTTTTTGCATATATTTGTTGTTGCAAGCTGTGAATTACAGAATTGACGGAATCAAATTTATATTTATTATTCAAATTCATGCAAAATCAACTACGAATTTACAAATCATACCAAATTATAAATATATATAAATTTAAACTTACAGTTCAACTGTAAATTTATATTTACAATTCGAATTCATTCAAAATTAACTGTGAATTTAAAAATCATATCAAACTTTTAAAGAATCTTATACAAAAACTCATAGTTTACAGACTATGTTCTAATATTGAATTTATACAAATTGATAATTCAAAATAAATTCATTGCAAGTGTTTACAGTTCAGTTATCATGACATCGCCAGCGAGCACCTCATTGTCCAATGTATCCCTTGTACCATCTCCATTCTGTTGCAGTTCAACCTTCTCCTTGGCACCCTCCAAAGCCTTTTTCTTCTGGTGTTCATAGAATTTTATCATATATCGATAGGACACTGCGATAACTTTTTGAAAAAAAAAAAAGGTTATTAGCAAACAATTAACTGTAGATTATATCCAAAAAAAGTGAACAAAACATGACATATAAACCCGTACTTACATAAAGTTCAATTATTACTTCATGGATGTGAGGACAAATATACCACAATCAAACCTATAACAACCATATATCAAGTATTAAAGAAGTATGAAGCACGTGATAGAAGTTAACACATATGCAAAGAAATTACATGTTTTATGTTGAGAAATACCCTCCATGACCTCAATTTTCTAGTCATTGTAACAATTACAGCCAAACTACCTCACAAAAAATTAACCAGCAAAAAATGCATAACATACAATTAAGTTAGCAAACTTATGCAATATAGAACAAAAACAAATATTAAATAAGTAATGTTATCATTACCAATTGTTTGACAATTTTATTTGTAAATCTGTAGAACTCGTGAAATTGTACAGCTTGAACACCTTTCTCATGCATGTTCATTTCTCAAATAACCCAGTGGTAGTTGCCTCAATTGATAGAAATTAAGACATGCAATATAAATCGAGTTTAAGGTCGTTGTGCACGTAAAAATTTAAGTTTTATAAGTATTCAAAGTTGTCCAACAGATACCTTATCAATATCAAATAATTGATATGGCAAGTCATTTTCCTTCAAGCGTGAAGTTGCCCATCTTTCTGCTCTTTAGTTACGATAATTTACTGCGAACAAAATATCATTTACCAGTTAGTTTATATTAGTTGACATAAAAACAATAGAAACCCCACTTTTCAGACTCGCAAAGAAATACAAGATAAGGAAAAAATCTTTGGCAATGTCATTCTTTTTTTCATGTCCTCATTGTGGGCCACTGGAAGTCTTTTTCGAATCTTGCTAGATGCTACATAATACAAAAAATATGGTGCATTCATGTTATATTCAAATGAGTCTGCATAAAAAAATATAACAAAAGAACAACTATACAAGCGAGCAAACCTAATACTTGTGTCACTTGCCAACAAAGTTTCTTTGCCAAAATCATACTATTTCACAGGCACAACTGCTCCTTCCTCATTATCCTATTATCATCACCAATTAAAATTGTATATAAATGTGCATCCTCACATTAAGACGAATATATACACATGACTCAGGATATTGATTATATATGAGGTACCACAATTTGTTCCTTGCTCAAATATTTGGTTTCCTTTTTATCATGTTTTACTTTACATCTATACATTATTGCTCTACGTAACATATAAATAAAAGGCACAAGACATTGCACTAATTGATTAAAAAATACTAGATAAATGCAAAGAAGCAATTTATTAAACAAATCTCAACAAATCATACATTGTTATTCGTGCTTTGGCCAACCTCACCACATACACTATACTTGTAAGGTACAATATCCTTATATTATGTTTTTTTCTCTTCACCTTAGGTTGTCATGCTTTATGAACCACTTTTGGTGGATAGACAAGTATAAGAGTAGATGAACTGATGTGTATGACATTGTTTACCATCAGGAATAATGAAAATATATTATACGCAGCTCGATATGATTCAATTGTGAAGAACTTATCGCAATAATCCTCTCGTAGGTTTTTCTCATAAAAAATGCATGTAATCGCATGTTCGTGTGAAATTCTTGTAACCTCTCACTCTTGACAAGAGCACAAGTGCTTTTGAAGATCAATATTGTAACTGTGAGATCGACTGAATGCTTCATGCCACTGTCGATGGCAATGCACTACTTGCACATGTACTTATTGTGCCTTCCCTGTGAGTTTTTGTAACTTTTCTTTTACCTTCTACACCATAATGCCTTTTATATACATCTTGACATTCTTCCTTTTCTCAAAAAGTTTTATCAGTATGAGATGGAGCTTTTCAATAAGAGAAATTAGGGGTTTGTCATGTATGACAAGAATTCACGCATTGAAGTTCTCTGTTATATTAGATTCTAAGCACCTATATTTTTTTGTTGAAAAGTGTTTGTTAGCCTAATATTTTGGTTGCATGTCAGTGGCAACATAGTTGCATGCGGCTTTGTCTTACTCTTATTTTTTTGGATAAAATAAGTGTATTGTTGTCTCGTGGTTGCTCGAGTTGCACTACACCAAAGTACTTTGAGTGATGAACCAAATTTCTTAGAAAAGTTCTATGTCGAATGCTTTATACAATATCCAACATGAAATGCACGTCATGTGTGTGGGACAACATACTTTAGACCTTCATGCCTATGAGAGATAATTGTAAGTTCTAATATCGCTTTATATTCATCATAGTGTACGAGTCTTTCCTTTAAATGCTTCAAAAATTACTCCCATAAATATTTTGGCTCCTTATCAACAACTGCAAATGTTAATAAAAATATTTCACCACAAGGATCAGTACTGTGGGTCAACAACAATATACTGAAGTATCTTCCTTTTAGGAAAATTCTAACTATCATAACAATTGGAGGGCATCTTTTAAAAAACCCATAGATGTTTTGATGAAAGGATAAGAACATCTATTGAAATCAAATTTTCTGATGGGTCTGAATGTACCCTTGTGATCCTAGGTTAGATTTTATCAAATAATCCAAATAGATGAGAATCATTTTGAAGGACTCTTTGAATGAACCATAGAGTGCCCCCTTAGTTTATTCTCATCTATGTTATATTTGTTTGTATGTAACCTTAACTCCATCGCGACTGATGTCATTCATATATTCTCTTTGAGTTATCTTTGGGTTATCATGCATCCGTTTGTGAATAATATATGAAATCTACTTGGAATATACTTTTTCCACTACAAGGTTGCTCAGTGGATATATGCTCTCTTTGATACTTTCACTTGAAAGAACCTTATTCCCCATATTTTTGTGCAATGGATCTTTTAGGGGTAAATAGTTGTAGTTTGCAGGTTCTTTCTCGTATATATGATAGTGACTCTATTATTGCAGATCTTTAAAAATTTTGTTTTATAGTTATTCCTAATAATATGATTTTCTAAAAACTCACGACAATGTTGAAGATCATTAAACCTTTTGCCGATAACAATGTCTCAATCATTTGAGTTTGTTGTTAGCCACTAAAATTGTTTATAATCATTAAGTGTTTTGTTACACAATTGCTTATACAAATGAAATGTTTGTGCTTCAATGATTTTCAAGTGTTCTTCACTGTATGAGAATCCTTTGAATAATAACTTATTCAACATCTCATTAGTGTAAAAACATAAAACAATTCTTATGTCCAAAAAATGCATATAAGTTTTACAACATACTAAGGTTTCAACTTTTCAAATGTCATTCATGCATCGCTTTTACCCACCATTATTTATCCTATGTCATCATTGTATTCGTCCTCTCCCATCAACATGGTATAGTCATCATCATTGATATCTTTTGATTTTCCACTTCTAACAGTAATTGATTGTTTGGTTACACAAACTAAGTCAAGATTCATTGTATCTATCACATCAAACTCATTTATGCATTCAACACTACTCTATTTATAACATTCAAGATTAACCATATATGCAAAAATACAATAATTGCACCTATATTTCAAGTATAAATTAAAACTTGTACCTAACTTTATCACTGACACTGGTTTGACAATGTGGTTTTTGATGTTCTATAGCGATCCTTTGATCATGCACAACATTAATTGTTCGTTCTTCATTGCATGCACATTCTCCAAAGGACTGAGCTCAATAAATTGTGCCTAAGATAGATGCATGTTCTTCAAAGGATCCCATTTTTAATTTTACAAGCAACTAAGTAAATGTTACCACTAAATAATATAGATTCTAGGTCATCATCATCCAAAACCTCTATCCATATATATTGGTAATCTAATTTGGGATCTCCCCTATCATAGGCTAATTGACTCTTCCGCATATTTAGTTTTAAGAGATTTCAAAGCTACAAATTTTTTATAACTATTATTTTTGGAGACCAATATAGATCTCCAAACAATGTGATCAATGCTACAATAATATATTTTAACTCTTTTAAAAGCCATCGTTAGGTGCCTATACCAAACACACAACACATATCTCTTATCTTATAAAACTAGTATGTGAGAAAATGACATCGATATCACTATATATATATGATTTTTTTTTTAGAAAACAAAAAGAAACAAAAAAAAATATAAACATTTTAAACCCTAAACGGTAAATCCGGTAATAATTATTAAATAAAATACATGAAAACACATAAAAAACATCCACAACAACAACCAAATACAAATAAATAAATAAATAAATAAATAAAATATATATATATATATATAAACATTTACAACATGAGGTTTTTTATACGATCATATCTACAAAAAAGAAGTATCAAATAGTTAAGGAAACAAAAAAAATCAAACTTTGTGCCCAACATACCATGTTCATTATAAACAAACAAAAAAAAACAGAAGGCTGGAATAAAAGCATATGAATCGTCAAAACAAATGAAAGAAATTTGTGTTTCAAAGAAAAAAGGCTGACATAGTCAAGTCATGAAGATATATTAAGTCAAGGAATGAAATAGTAGCAAATGAAAAAAATGGAATAGAAGCATGCCATGTTTACATCATGAAGATATATCAAGTCAAGGAATACAAAGCTAACAAGTTCAATTCATTTATATTTTTAATATAAAATTCTTGTTTCAAGTTGTTTTTTAAAACCAAATTTGATACTATACCATCAACTCTTAGAAAATAAACTATGGAGGAATGATATATAAGATCTCTCTCTCTCTCGTAACTGTAAACATAAACTTTGATTTATTCTTTTTATTATTCTGTCAATCTATTGGAAACACGGTTGGAATAAGATAATGGATTTGAAGGGTAGTAGGATCAATTTCTCCCGAAGAATTGCCTTTTTAGGAGCTGTTTGATTGTCTAGAAAATTGTCCAAAAAGATGGGGCCACGCTTTCTCTTGAACCCAACAAACTTAGGGAATGTTATCACTAGAAAAAGTTGACAATTTTTACAGTTTTTTCTAGAGAAAGTATCAGTCATCTATGGCATACTTGCCTGCATCTCACGTGATTCAAAATCATATAATTCCAAATCACAAGGTGGACAATGTGGATTTAGAATCACATGAGAAGTGAATAAAATAGCTCTCTCAAAAGAAATTTCTCAAAAGGACGAGTGAATAAAATGGCTTCCAATGTGATGTCAAATCTCACCAACCCCAGACCCAAGGGGTTTGGCGTAGTAGGATGGGGCCTAGACCGTTTGACGGGCAGTCTAGGTTCAAATCCCATGGGCATCACCCTGCCTCGTAAGCCGAAGCTTGGACTCCCTAGGTTCGAGGGCTAAGCATCAGAGTTTTATGCTGACATGGACAGGGACCATAAGTACGATAGGCTGAGCCAGCACAGCTAGGTCTCTGCACCTGGAGCGGTTTCTCCGAGTAAAAAAAAAAAATCTCACCAACCCATTTTCTCTTGATTGCTTGAAAGAATTTGGGCCAAGCAAACATGCATCTAAAAGACCAAATATTGTGTTGCCTCTTAAATACGGATATCGGATGCCATACATTTCTGCAGGGAACTGATTGAAGTTTAAACAAAGACCAAATGTTGTTTTTGAACCGAGAGGCAAGTTTCAGAGGATAGCCTCCCAAACAATCTTATAAGAAAAACTATTTCAGAGGATAGACTAGAAATAGATCGTGTCAAATTCGGGTCTTGAGAATTTCTCAAGAAGAAAATCTCAGACACTAAAAAACTATTTTTCAGAAGTATATGAAAAAACCCGTTTTTCTAAGTTAACAAAAAAAAAGAATTAACATTGAACAAATGTAAAAAACTAGAAAAGAAGGAAAAACATTAAAAGCTTCAATAAAACTATAACACATTAAGAACACACATTAAATTGGATCTATCACATATTCCAAATTTCTAAGTTTGTTACCATGGTCAGAAAAAAAAACTTTGAAAATATGAGCTAGGGTGGAATGAACCAGCCAATGCAAGGGTCTCCTGAACATTGAGAAACACACATACACAGCCACTGCATTCTGGCAAAGAACTATCAGCTCTTCAATTGAATGAGACCATTCAAGACCAAGATTTTACCAGAAAGAAGAAATAAATTTAGGAACAAAAAAGAAAAGGAAAAAGGACCTTTTATTGAATTCCATTAGGAAAACTCAGAAAATGACAATCAACTTCCAATTTCATGTTTTCATTGGATTTCAGCAATTCACTGATCAGATTCCTACACCAGAAAGCCATGATGGTGCTTTACATATCCACTAACAAGTTATCACCATTATCACCATCAACTTCATCGTAAGCCTATGAAAGAAATTGTTCACAACTCACATGTTAAGAGAAAAAAAATTCTGGATCCAAAGTTTCCCATTCTCAAATTTCAAACTCCTATCCATGGACGCAAAATTGCATGCAAGTTTTCTTTGTTAGCAGCTGTTTAACAACATACAGATCCTACCATATTTACAAACAGTTTGTAAAATGTTCTCCAGCATCCTCAAACCAATTTCCTCGTCAAGGCAATGTCGACCTATCCAATAAAACCATCGATGTAATGTTCTGATTCAACCATGAACAAGCTGCACAAGAAAAACCAAGAAAAAAAATACATGAGATGGGAGAACATTTCCCCCTTTTTCTTTTGGATAATAGGGAGAAATTTTTTCTTGACAGCATATAAAAGCAGATTTATTTCTTTGAGTATTAGCATAGAATTCGCACTAATGGACTCAGCAATTTGGTCTCTTTAAAGAATCCAATACATAAATCACTGAATCAACCAACTCATGCTGGGCACCCTAAGAAACTCAGGCAAACCCACGTTCTTCCAGACATTCAATTAGTTTGTCATTCTTCCAAACTAACAAGGCAGTCAATTATTTAAAAAATGAATCATCCTAGAGGTTCACACTTCTTTGGGTACTCTCAAACTGGAACAAGTAATATACAAACTCAAGTTTTCGGACACTGGAGTGTTGTGGAATAGTGATCAGAGACTGTGCTGGCCAGGTCGAGGGAAACTAAAGGCTCAGGTCACTTCAAATGTTCTAGTCAATGAGGGTGTGTTTGAATCCTTCAAATATGAGATCTGAGGCATCTTGACCAGGGATCCTCCGATCTCTAGTCCAAGACCAGCACCCCTACCCTCAGACTAGAGTTCTGAGGATTTGAAGTGGGTTTAGCCTACAGCAGGGATCACTTGTTTGAGGGGGAGTCAGGCCCCAGGCCTTGATCTGTGTGTGTGGATCTCCTCAGAGATCCACAGCATCGAATGGACCCTAAATTTTCAGGCAGACCCAGGGTGAATCTAATTCATGAGTTGGTTCACCAAGTAAACCACAAACCATCTACATGCACCAATTCTCTGTAACCAAGAGAAAATGCATTACTGCTCTAAGTGTGCCTGCTAAAAATGACCACTGCAGTTACATAAGAATAGACCATTTGAGAATTCATGGACCCATAAAGCAACCATTCCACACTGGAACACCACTTTTTTTCGAGAATGAAATGCCACTTCTGAGCTATGCTTATGCTTGTTGTTCAAGAAATGAAAAAAAAAGTATTATTTGACTTTTAATCAACTTGAAAAAATTACGTCTTAAAAAATGAGCAATCTTCTATCATGCAAACTGCCCACAACTCGGAAAAGGGAAAAGGAAAGAAAAGGAGGAAAAAGCTGACATTTCCAAAAACAGTTACCAGTTTTGATGCATTCCTGCTTTTCAAAGTCATCATTGCTGCCTCGGCAAATGCTTGTGCAGCTTCAGCATCAGCTTCCGCTGCCTCTGCCTCCCTCGCAGCTTCTTCTGCTTCAGCCATGGCAGCTTCTGCCTCAGCAACTGCTTGAGCAGCAGCCCTAGCAGCCTCCTGTGCGTTCATGTTTCTCATCTTTGCTAGTTCAGCATCTATGTGAGATTTAGTAAAAAATCTCAGGTCTTCTCTCTTTGATCTAGGAGAGTCCTTCTGCCTTGGACCTTGCAGAAGTAACATCCCAGAGTTTCTTTCTTCTGGAACAGACATACTAGGTGCAATCCTGTATCTACGCTTTATCTGCAAATGATTATTTTTGAATGAACAAGAACAGAAAGATGGTGTGGAAACCAAAATTTATGCAGTTCTCTTATGCATAAGTCAAGGAAAAGTTCAGAAAACAAACTTGAGACTTGAAGACATCTACTACAAATGCAAGTCAGTGAGAAAATGATTGCACAAACAAATAAATAGATATCTCCAATCAAACAGGATAGCTCCCTCATAGCCATCCACATCAGGAGAAGGGACAAACTAGTTTTAGATTGGCTCCAGACTGGCCTGGCTCTCATCAGGCTGGCTCTTGGCTTGAATCCCCAGAAAATTAGAGTCAGGCCAAGCCGACCAAGTCTAGGATTAATTTACAGCAGTCTTAAACACCAACTCCCTGATGAAAAAATGCTAGATGTTTGTCAATATTTCCACAATAAAAAAGAGGGATCTTTCCATATATACAAACTACGAATTTCAGAAAATCAGGATGCCAATCTTTGCTTTTACTAATCAAACTACTAAAG
The DNA here is from genome assembly GCF_984573655.1 of Nuphar pumila. Taxonomy (NCBI): domain Eukaryota; kingdom Viridiplantae; phylum Streptophyta; class Magnoliopsida; order Nymphaeales; family Nymphaeaceae; genus Nuphar; species Nuphar pumila. Next base: position 15,938,211 of record NC_143255.1, read on the forward strand.
CAATTAACGTCTTTTAGAACATCTACCGAAATCTCCAATCAAGGAAATAATGTGCCTCTAAATAGATTTGTTTCCTTGGCTAGTGCTTAGCGGCGAACTTATGGGTTAAAATCAACCCGAGGTCAAGGGTCTCATTTCTTAAAACAACCTAGTCTCTCTAGTCTAGTTCCAAACGTGGATTTTGTGCCTTCTTACCTTGATTAGCTTCCCACTTGCTGTTAGAGCCTTAAGTTTTGCTGACAAGAGCCTCTTGAAGTTTGGCGGTGACCAGTACTGATCCTACAAAATAAAGCAACATAACGACAAATAATTTCAAAGATGGATTGTATGAACATCTTCCAACCATCGCAAGAGAAAATAGCTCATGGACGTACTTGGAAATAACATCTGCTCTCGCAGAGTCCAAAAACAAGGATCATAAGAGAGTTGTACTTGAATGCATGCAACCATGACTATATATGCACACATGTGCTGATAGTAATACAGTTGCATGTGAATGGGTGCAAGCACAAGAGCATCCACTTGCGTCTGTAACCACATGTCGCTGAGCATATAGTGTGATATAAGTAGCTACCTTCATGGATGGGCATAACATTCTCATAATTTAAATTGTTCATCCTATGCTCTATCGAAGGAGGTTAGAGTCTAGACTGCTTATCAACTGTCCCCCATCCACAAATTCATTGCTAGATCTAGACACTACTCCCCCATGATAGGATAAACAGCTCGATCAGGATTATATGCAAACAATAAAAAAACAATACTTCTTGGAAATCCACATGAAAATGACTTGTCTGGCACTTGTGCAGAATATACAGTGTACAACATAAGAATAAAGAACATGACCAGTCACCAGACCATCACTTTAAATTTCTGTTGGATACGTTTCTTTAAAAAGGAAGTTTGTTAGAAAAGACGTGAAAAGGAAAAACTCAGACGTTTCTAACCACCTTAAGCAAAGAAAGCCGCAAGGCCAACAGCTAAGAGATTCAAGTGCTTGCAGCAGCACGGTGGATGTGACACCTCATGACATCCAAGATAATGCATATAGATTATGGATTGTATACGGCCAAAACAATCACTATTATACTCTTAAATCTGAACAGAAGTAAACTTTGTACCTTAAATCAAGACAATACCGTTAGGCATATAATAAGCAGCCAACACATTGATGATAATAAGTTACAATTTTTAAACATGATACAGGGGACTAAAAATGATTTTTAGCATAGGAGCCTTCAGGACCTCTATTGATATTCTTATTGCATGTGAATTGGAAACAAAATTCTGCATCAGAAATCCCTAAGGAGGTATCAGTATCGCCCTCCCTATTGTCAAAAGAGTTCGGGTGATTTGTCCAAGATACACGCGTTTGTCAGAGAAGAACACAATTTGCACTTCCAGATATTTCATAAAAAGAAAATAACAAAATTGGTAGTATAAAACCATAGTCACCAGTGTCATTCTTGACAATATCTTGGAAAGGTTTTTCCAGGGAATTTTTTAAAGTGGTTTTTCTTTGAAAAACTTCAGAAAAATCTCTTAAATTTTAAAAATTGAAAAAAATAGAATAATACAAAGGTAACAAATAATAGGTTTTGTATTTTTTCTTGCCAATATAAAGAAACAAGTAGAAAAAGTTTTAAACTACAAAATAAAAAAAGAAAATATTTATTATAATATATAAAAAATAAGAATTCTTTTTCAAAAATGTCATAAAAATAACGTCATGTTAATTGTCCTGGAGTTAATTTGAAACGTCATGATATTTTCATGTTTTCCTGGCCGTTGCCAAGAAAGGATAACATCACAATATTTTCAAAATATCGGCAATATTGGTGACTGCATATATCAATATAAGACTGCTGCATGAAAATCAACAGGTTTGCTGCTAGACTAAATCAGCCTTGGCAAATTGGAAAGCATTAGAACATAACTTTCAAGACATTGCATAAAGATTATACCCCAAGCCTAAAAATATAATTCAGACTATAAGAATAGAAGTCTGAAACAATGAATGGGTAAAGCATACTCAACAAATGCAAAGAAATAATAGTTATACATTTTTGGAAAAATATCTAATGCCGCATGTAATTAACTCATCTGAGATGCACCATGACCCAGTACCACTCATGGCCTGACATGATGACTGTGGATCAAAAACTAATCCCCAACAAGCATCTTGGTACCTAAGAAAGCAACTGTCATAGGACGTAGTTATAGTTTCTTAAAGCACAGTGGGTGGACATATTTCATTCTCAGGTCTTTCTGGACAAGTAAAAGTGTGATATTTCTATCAAGGAGGACTTTTTGAGGAAAACCTATTGGTAAGTAAACAGAATCTAAAAAGAGCAAAAATACAAGTTTTGGAAAATTAGAGCACCTCATTTCGATGTTTTACTTCAGAAAATATTTCATGGTACAGTTACAAAGTAGCTTCCCTCATGGAAAAATAGACTTTCCACATGGAAATTTTCATAGCAATAGGAGGGGGGCAGGTTGGTGTGCAGGGGGTGTTTCCATGGCACTTTCATCCTTGATTCAAAACACCTAAAGCGCTTAGTGCAAAAACTTAATAGTATTAAAAATAGCATAGAAGAAAATGTATGGTTCTGTGTTGTAGGAAATCTGTTTATACTAGAGTTACCGGAAACACCTAGGTAACTGGAGAAGCGTGCTTTGGAAGCACGAAACATCGCGCTTCTGAAACGCACAGGGAAGCACCATTTTTATGGGAAGCACGCTTCCCATAGCACTTCCCCCATTTTTTCAATTTTTTATATTTTTCTCTTTTCCGCTTCCCCCTCTCTTCCGGTTCGCTTCCTAGGTCGCTTCTAAGACGATTCCCGATTCGCTCCTAAGTCGTCCTACGCTTCCTGCTTCCTAAAATTTTGAAAGTGCCTCGCTTCCCCTTCCCGTATTGCTTTCTGCTTCCTCAACTGGCAACCATGGTTTATACTAGTTCTAGCTGTGATCTTCACAATTATAGGAAAGAAATTTACCAATTCGCTAAACCAGTAAATGAGATGAACCTATACAATTTCTAGTTATCAGAAGAACACCAACTAAGAGAGATTTGGTGCAAAAGAAATAACCACTTGTGATACCATTAAAAATAAACTAACTGCTGCCACTGAATTTCTTTACTTTGTCCTTGTTCATTTAAAGAAGATTATGCACACTTCAGAGACTCCGAGATTACCTCAATGTAAAGAGCAATAGCTGACTTGTTAGATCCACCACGCTCCTTCAAATTCGTTATGGCCTCCATTATAAGATTATCTAGGCTGTAGACAAGAAGAAGCAAAATACAAACATGCAGATCCATATCAAAAAGACAAAAAACCAAACAGAGGATGCATTATCTAATAGCAGAACATTATGGCAAAATATGAAAGAAAATTTATCAGAACATAGGACATTGATTATCTTAATTTGAGTGACCAAAACAAGTAGCACTTTGAAAATTCAAATACAGTTTTTAATCAAATTCCAAACACGACTCACAAAACAAAGTTTATCAGGTAGCAACAAGCAATACAATTACAAAATGGTTCAATAAAAGAGTTATTTAACACAAATCAAACACATTTTTTAGACAATGACAACCAATAATATAAACCCAGATGGATTCCTGAAGCACATCCCTCAGTTTTCTCTTTCCGATACAACTTTTCTTTTTCAAACTAATGGAAGGCACTAAATTAGTGAAATTTTTTATAATTTAAGCATACCACCTAACCTTGATAGAGAACTTTCTGGACCTGTTATTTGCAACACATCATTGGATACAGCTAGAGGCTTTGCATCAACTATTTCTTCATCAAGATTATTGACCACTATACTAAGAGCCAGAGGGTTGTCATCATGCTTTGTAAGCTGCTGACTTCTTTTCAGTGCTAGCCTAGCTTTTTCTCGAGAACCCCACCCATTCGCTGTAACACTCATGTTTCTCCACTTATCCTGCAAAAGATAAATATCTAAATTAACTTATAACATGGATGGTGTAAGAAGACACAGCAAGAACAACTCATTTGCAACCAACTCACACAGGCCGATGTGTTCAAAACCTTAACGTTTTTGAAACAGATAACAATAATTTACTATCATAAGTTCCTAACAGATCTATTATCAACTATGTCTAATAACTAATGTTTATGGACCTCTAAAAACATAACATCAAAATAAAGAGGCAAATTATCATGCATAACACATTCCATGTTCAAAAAAGAGAACCATTCTATGTCCCCTGGAAATGATAGAACGTAATGTCTACCAGTCAGCTGGTTGGATCAATCCATTGGAGATAACGAAGAAAAAGCAAATGTACTTGATAGCTTAAAAAGGAAGAGTATAATCATGTGCATCCAGTGACTGTTCCCTAGACAAAATCATTATAACTAAGGAAAAAAATGTCTTGAGTTCTTCAGATGATACACAGGTACTCACATAGCCGACGTAAGAGGTACACTGATAATTTGTAGCGGACTATGCAGAAACTGGTAAATTAGTTGTTCAATCAAGAAATCAACTATTTCACATGGTCTGTCCCTGAAAGAAAGGCTCCTCAGATTTTTTTTCGCGAGTGGTCTATGTAGATCTATTGCTTTTCTGACAGCTTTGTGTGATCATTTACTTGGTTAAAAGGCAAGAGCACCTCAGCAGAGCTGGGATATGTGATAGTGCATCTAAATGACTAAGAAAGAAGACATAAGGAAAAAGAATGTGGTCCTTGTGAATGACGTAGCAAGAGGACCTGAAGAGATTACACTTCATTTCAATGAATCCTCACAAAGGAGTACAAGGAGAACATATGACTTTAGTCAATATGGTCATCATCACATGTCACATGATACAAACAAATATCCCACCATCTCACATTCCCATCAAGAGTTTGAAGCAAAACTCAGTAAGCAAAGAATTACAAATATGAATATGCTAATCACTAGAATGTACACATGGAAGCGAGATAGCTCCAGTCAGGCGTGGATAGCAAAAAAGGTGGAATTCACTCTAAAAATATTTAGTGCACTTGAAATGCTCCTAATTGAAAAGAATAGAAATCAAGTTAATGCATGGTCAAACAACAAGATGCTGAAACCATCATCATCAAGTCTTATCGCAATTACATGGGGTTCACTTTATTAGTCATGTTTCTCCATTCCCTCCTATCTAGAGCTACATCTTCTGTCACCTTACAATTCTTCATATCATCTCTCGATGACCTATGCAAGTCTTCAATAATCTTCTTCTTTTCCAAATTCCTTCCACTTGTGTTGTGTCAACCTTCATTATTAGTGTTATGATAGACCTTCATACAATATGATGAAGCCAACCAAATCCAAAGGCACATAGGCATCCCTTCCTATATTGGATGATAAATCATATCTGGCATTAGTCAAATGGAATTCTTCTATGTGATATGGCTGCTGGACCACTGACAGTGCCACCACCTCAAACAACAATTCACCTATATCTCGGATTTTTTGCAGAAATAATTTCTCAAAATTATCGCTCATACAGATCAAAACAAATTTCTAATGGGGAACACTTTAACCAAGAAATCACTTGGATTAGACAACTGACCTTCAGATCAACGTTGGAACGTAAGGCCAAAATCACATTAAACTCGGGATCCTTTAATATGGTACGCCACTTTCCTGCACCATGCTTAACCACACCAGCCCTTAAAGCTGATTCCTCTTCCGATGACCATTTCTGCTTAGGAGCGCCCATAGACAAAAAGCTCGGAACTTTTCCAGACAGGAGGAAGTAACGCTGATATCCGCATGCAACCCAGTGGTCTCAATTCTCTCCTGTAAGGTTCCATTAGATACCCAAATAAACAAACATACAAGAAACTTCAAACCAAACAAATAGAAATCATAGATACAGAACAAGTAATCAGGAAAGGCATAAAAAAATTCAGTTAAAGATCTACAAGACAATTCGAAAACAAACAGATGAAACAAAGCATCCAAAATCTCAAGTCACCTCCATCTTCATCCACTAATTCGCAGTGACTTGTTGAAATCATCAAGATGAGAAATTATTTTCTACTACAACCCAACCTAAAAGGCCATCTCTACCCACAAAGGTGAATGTCAAAAAGACAAATTCACCAACATGAAATGGCTGAAATATTAAAGAGCAAAAGTTGCCATGACCTAAATCAAGTAAAAGAATGGAAGATCGTCTAAAAACATAAAAATAATACTTAGCAAAATGATGATGGTCTTAGAAGAAGAAAATAAGCGACAATTACTCGCTCAATTCTAAAAGAAAAAAACCCAAATCCACCTGAAATTAGCTGCCAAACTCTAATTTTCCATCCCTTCCGGAATTAGTGTAGCACCCCGTACGGAATTTCTAAATACAAGTATAATACCTATTAAAAAAGAAACTGGTATCAATGAATTATCAATTTCAAATAGCATAATACATATTCCGTACTATAAAACCAGCATAGTTCTCAATAGAATCTTTAATTCTACCCGAAAAAAGATTAATTGAAAATACGAATATCCCTAACAAGAATTGAAATTAAAGCTCAAATTCTTACAGTCGATAACATCTGGCTACGAAATTACAGAGAGAACAAAATTCCACATTATTGCAAAGGAAAAATCCCTTCCGCTTTTATTATTTAAATATCTCGAAAGAAAATTACTAGATCTTGAAAAAAAACCTTATATTAGCTCCAGAACTAATAAATCCAAAGCGAAAAACCGTCTAAAATCCTTAATTGGCTCCAAAATGATCAAAGCTAAAACGCAAAAAATCGTTCAAAAACCCCTTAATTATAACCGAACCATCAAATCTAAAAGCCAGAAACCGTCCCGAACCGAAAAATTACAGTCTGTCTGATACCAGACAAGATAAAATTAATGAAACTACCGATTTCAACCACAGAGATCGTTAAAAAAAAAGAGAAAATAAGAAAAACAAAAAATCAGGCAACCAAAACACAACAGAATTAGAATTCCGAAACGGAACCCCAATTCCTCCAAGAAACCCTAAAATTCAAGAGAACTCAAGATCCGACGAAGCGTCCACATCCTCCCCGCATTTTAAAAACCCAACAACGAACGCAAGAAAACGGAGAAGGCGGGGAGATTCCCCAGATGCAGACGAATCGGGAGGGTGAGACGCCGTCGTACGGACGGTGTTGCGTCGAGAGAGGGAGAGGTTGAAGAAAGAAAAAGGGAGAAGAAAGACACGATTACGTGCTTAATAAATACTGAATTAAAAAAAAATCAACGAAAACTAAAAAAAGAAGGAAGAAGAAGAAGGATCAGAAGAGGAAATAAAAAACAAAATAGGGTAGGGAGGAATTAATAATAACACCTTTAATTGTGGCCATGGGCGTGATCGGTTGCCGAGTTGTTTCCCCAGCTAGTGGCTTTTGCGATATTTTTTTTTTCCTTTTTTTTTGTTGTCTTTCAAATCTTTTTGTGTCTATCGTCGAGGGGAGGTGGGCGGTAGCGAAGAGTTCGCCATTTTGGTCTCACTCTCTCTCTCTCTATTGCATTCCCTTTTATACCGGCGCCTTCCCTTAATCTCATTTTTTTTAATCTCGCTAATTTCATTGTTAATCTATTTTTTTTTTCTCACATAGACCGCCCAAAGGCGCATAGACCTAGCCGCGCTGGCTCAGCTTGCCATACTTAAAGATCTCTGTCAATGTGGGCGTAAAACTTTGAAGACTTACCCCTAAAAATGGCAGTGGACTGAGGCGGGGTGTGGAAGTCTCCACCTTCCCCCATCTCAAAATCCTACCTTTCATCCCCGCTTTCATTCTTGGTCCAAACGGTGCGAGGCAGGGTGGAGCTCAATTTCTCCTCGGTCCACTGCCATCAGGGACTACGCGAGGTGGGGATCAAGGATGGGGACAAGGTGGGGTGGGAAAAGCGTAAGTCCATCCCCGCCTCCATCCCTCATGAGTTTTGATTTTAACTTCTATTCCCGCCTCCATCCCTCATGGGTTTTGATTTTAACTTTTATCCCAGCCTCCATCCCTCATGGGTTTTGATTTTAATTTCTATCCCAGCTAAGGGCGTAGCGAGGATTCATGTGAGGGGGGAGGCAAATAGGGGTGTAGAAAAAAAAATTGTGTGATAGTCGGGGGTTCGGGGGCAGCCCCCCCCCCCCCCCAATTTTTTTTTGAGATAAAATAAAAAATGGCTACAATTATCAATAAAAATCTATTTCATATGGAGAAATCAAACTATTTGCTGCAGTCAGGGCTGGGCTAAAAAATGGATAAAAATCTATTTCATATGGAATCAGGGCTGGGCTAGGACTGGACTTTTAAAAAAAAAAAATTAACTGTTTCGGGAGGCAGGACTGGGCTACAGCCCCCCATCCAAACACGGTGAGGCTCCGCCTGTCCAGTGTCATCCCTACTTACCCCTCAACCTCAGGGAGTGGCCAAACTTGGGCTTATGAAAGGGTTGATGCCCATGGGTTTTGAACCTAGACTGCCCCGTCAAATATGCCCATTCCACTATGCCAAACCCCTTGAGTCTACTGTTAATCTGTTTTACGTTATTGTTAATAATCATGATTTTTATTTTTAACCCTTTTTTTCTTATTTTTCTCTGTCGATGGCGTGGCTGCTTAAAAAAAGGGGCTTCACGTGGGAACGCGTTGCTGTGGAGAATTTTAGGTCTGGAGCAACGCTGTTAGTATCGCTGGGAATCGGGTTGAATCTGCTCATTCGTATCGTATCAGCCCAAAATTGATACCAAACAAAGCTGATTCAGCTTATTTAAAAAAAAAAACTTAAAAATCGTTGTAATTATTTTTTAGTTTTAATAATTTAAATATTATTTTAATATGTATTAATATGCATCATCCCCTAAATGAAAACTGGCCATTCAGATCAGAGTCTGAATCGGCCGATTCTCTAAATCGTTTTGAAAATGGATTCGGGCCCACAGTCACACAGTAACACACAAGCTGAATTTTTAAATTGGTTCGCTCAACACAAAACCTAAGTCCACTATGGAGTCTCTCTCCATCTCTCTTTATTCATGCACGTCTCCCCCCTTTTTATAATAAGATCCAAGGCTTACACATTTTGGTGGTCTCTCTTCCTTCACACAAGGAGATCCAGTTACAATTTGAGTTAAACTCTTTACAATTAGACTCATTACAAGACTTTTTTTTCTTCAACAAAGAGTCTTTCCTGGATAATAAGTCTTTATGAAACAAGGAGTCCTTGGATGAAAAGTCTTTCTGAATAAGTGGTCAAAAATTCAACTCAACGTGTAGATTAGTCGGTTGAGGATCCAATTTAATCAGGTTTGGACTAGGGTCCGGATCTAGGTCTTCCTTCACACGCCCCCTCAAGCTAATCTTTCTAAGATTTAGCTTGTCTCAGAAATATTGAAACTTTGGTCCTGGCAGAGCCTTGGTGAGAATGTTTGTTAGCTGAATTTCAATCAAGATAAACTTGACTTTAAGATCTCTATGGACACCCTTTTCTCAAACAAAGTAATAGTCAATCTCTATGTGTTTTATTCTAGCATGAAACACATGATTGATTGTTAAATATGTAGCTCCCAAATTATCACACCAAAGGATTGGTACTTGTGGAGAACTCAAACCTAAATCTTTCAAGAGTTGTTTAAGCAACATTAGTTCTGAGGTTGCCTCAACAATGGTCTTGTACTCAACTTTTTTACTTGACGAAGCGATTGTATTCTGTTTGGAAGAACTCCAAAATAACACATTATGTCCTAAAAATGTGAGATATCCACTGGTAGACTTTTGATCATCTTGTCAACTTGCCCAATAAGCAGTGGCGGAGCCAGAAGTTTTTTGTTGGGTGGGCAGACTTCGGGTGGTGATCATCGACCTCTGTCGGTGGCGCAGTGGCACGAAGCTTCCATGGTGGTGAAGATCATACATCGAGATCGAAAGCCTGTTTCGGTAGTTGAGCCACCTCCTTCTCGGTGGTGATCCAGCAGCAAGCCGAAGGTCTTCCAACTGAGGTGCCTCCTCAGCTCTCTCTCGGAGGGGACGATCCTCGCCACAGCATCGAGGCAGAGCAACTCTGTATCGCAGGGAGGCGTGATCTCCACTCCTGCACGACCCTGCTCTGATCTTCTTCGACAAGCATTCACAAGGAAAGAATGCAATCCAAATCGTGGGGAATGAAGAAGAAGACTTGAGTCGTATCATATTTCGACTCGGTTTCTAATTTTGGGGTGGGCGACCGCCCACCCATGCCCACCCCTGGCTCCGCCATTGCCAGTAAGCATCTAAAAACCCTGTAAGTCTAAACAACTCTGAATGTGTAACCCATAGTTGAGCATTTCTTTGAGGTATTTTAGGACACGTTGACATGTGTTCAATGATCCTGTGTGGGCTCATGCATAAATTAATAGGCCTTTGTTTACAATAAAGGCAATATCTGGATGAGTAAATGTGGCATACTAAAGAGCTCCCACAATACTCTTGTAGTGTGTCAAATTTTCTAGTAATTCATCAGAAAATCTTGAAAGGAAAACATTAGCGGGAGTAACAACATCTTTGCAGTCTATCATGCTTGACTTAATTAAGAGATAATTAATATATTTTTGTTGAGTTAAGATAACCCTTGACTTATTCTAAACAACTTCAATACCCAAGAAATAGTGCAATGTGCCCAAGTCTTTAATATAAAATTCTTGAACAAAAGCTCGAATAACGTGTCTGACCTCCGCGTGAGAACTTTTTGTTATAATTATGTCATCCATGTATATTAAAATGTACATCTTTACACCACGCTTGTGGTAGATAAACAAAGACGAGTCGGCTTGAGATTTAACAAAATTTAGTTTTTACAAGTATACATTTAGCCTTTCAAACCATATGCATGGAGCCTGCTTTAAACCGTACAAGGCCCGACTAAGTTTATAAACATAGTCAGGATGTTGTCTGACTTCAAAACCTGAAGGTTGGTGTTTGCAATAGGTAAATTTGCACCATTGCCCACAATATCATTGTCCTTCCCATGACATTCAGACTTGTTCATCAAGAAGGGGTTAAAACGACCAACCCCTCTTTCACAATCGCCACGACCACTACAGCCTCAACCACTACTTTTTTTTAGAAAAGAAGGTAGTCGTAGTTGTTTTTTGTTGAGAAGGCTGGGGATTTAATAACTAAAGTCTCTTTTCTTGATTTAGTAAGAGATAACAAAATTCATAAAACTTCAGGAGCTTGTTGAGAGTGGAGGTGGTAACAAATGTTTTTGTCCTCCTTAACATTTTGAAGGTTATGTTTTAACCGAAGAACTCTTAAGCTAGAGTGAGACATGTAGTTTTGTTCTAACGCAATCCATGCACCACGGGCAGAGGGAATACAAATAATCTGCCCTAGAACAACTTCAGTAATCGTGGCTTTGATCCAACTCAACACGAGTTGGTCTGCCCGTATTCAAGTAACAAAATCAAGATTGATTTTAAGCTATTCACCTTTTGTAACGTATTGACATGGCACTAGATTCGATCCTTCAACATACTTGATGAAATCTTGATTGTACATAACATACTCTATTTGAGAGCACCATAATAGGTAGTTGTCTCATTTCAATTTGACACAGACTAATGAAGAAAATACATTCCATTGAATCGAGGGAGAGGACAAAGTTGATGACATTGCTACCAGCAAGGGGAGAGACAATGCTTCAACACACAAACTCGTTGGAGCCGGTAGGCATTGATACCATGTAAAAACATGAAACCTAGGTAAGATCCACAATCATACAAACACACACACAAGACAAATTTTTAAGTGGTTCGGTCAACACAAAACCTACATTCACTACGGGTCTCTCCCCCTCTCTCTTTATTCATGCACTAGAGAAAGGGTCTCTACCTTTTTTATAATGAGATCCAAAGCATACACCTTTTATGGGTCTCTCCTCACATAAGAAGACCCAGTTACAATTTGAGTTAAACTCTTTACCATGAGACTCATTACAATACTTCTTCTTAGATAAGGAGTCCTTCATGGATGAGAAGTCTTTTTGAGACAATGAGTTTTTCTTGGATGAGAAGTCTTTCAGAATAGGTGGTCTAAGATTCAACTCAACATGTGGATCAATATGATGAGGATCCAATTCAATTGAGTCTGGATCTAGGTCTTTCTTCGTACGATAGTCACACATCCAGCTCTGCTCAAAATATTTAGAAAACCACCATTTGAGCTCGTGAATTACAAAGGTGCATGTGTTCCATTGCTGGAATAACTTCTTCATGACAAACTCCCAAATAGAGGCATAAACCGAGCAGAAGATAAACAAATGCTTTCAACTTTTCTCCACCCTATAGCAAAGTAAACACCTACTGGCTAGAGCAACACCAAGACGTTGGAGTATGCTTTAAGTTAATAACCTCTTATCATAAGCTAGATAAAAAAATCCAAGTGTCTCTAGGCAAGCAACGACCATGCCAAATGAATTTTCTCTATTATTCCAATAAAGATTCCTAGAAAACAATAGAGGCCACACGACGTCACTGTGCTGAGAGAATCTCTATTGCATTAAATTAACATACCCTAGAATGAGATTCAAGGTAGCTTGACCACTTCCCACCACATAGTAGACCTATCAAATTGAATAGTTGAGCACATATTTTATTTTCCCATAATAGCTCATATCCACAAAATGTAATAAGATAGATGAATTTCATATGTCAATCCAAAATTTAACACTCTTACCATCTTCGACCTTCCAAGAAATATTTTGTTGAATACAATCTCAACCCCACCACAAGCCTTTCCATAGTCATGAGTCTTGTGAGTTATAATGAACTATCCACATACTACTCTTATGGAGATATTTATCCTTGACAATTTGACCCCACATAGAGTGTTGACAGAGGACAAAACAAGCTAGGTAAGCAAGGTTGGAGCGATTTACCTCCTCCAAAGAAAGGATACAAACACCACCCTCATCTCAAGGCCAACAAATGGTCCTCCACTTAACAAATTTTGGATGAAACTATTCAAAAGAGCTATTCTAAAGAAAATTTGCAAAACATTTCTCAATTTAACTAGAACCCATCGAGGAATATGAAAAAAGAAAAACCAATGGGTTAGCTTACTAAATAATGTTGGAAATTTTTTAAAATAAACTATATTTTATGATGGATATGTATAGATTTGCTTCATTTATTGCTTCTTATCAAAATCATTTGAAAAAATGTTTAGTCACTAGGGGTGGCAAAACCTGACACGACCCGCTAACTCGCCTCTTAGGCGGGTTCGAGTTTGGAAAAAATGAACCCGTTTAATAAACGGGTCGACCCGCCTAACCCGCTTATTAAACGGGTCAGGTTCGTGTTAGGGGTATGCCAACCCGCCAACCCGACTGACCCGTTTAATAAACGGGTTAGGCGGGTGGGTCAACCCGCCAACCCGTCTGCCAACCCGCCAACTCGACCCGTCAACCTGACCCGCGAACCTGTTTACCCGGCCCAACCCATTTATTAAATGGGTTGGCGGGTCGTGTCGGGTTACCCGTTTATTAAACGGGCCAGGTTCGTGTTTGCCACAGCCGACCCGTTTAATAAACGAGTCGGGTTCGGGTTGAGGTATGCTGACCCGCCAACCCGTCGGGTCGACCCGCCAACCCGTCGGGTCGACCCGCCAACCCGACACGATTGCCACCCCTATTAGTCACATATCAAAGAGGGAAAGAAAGTTTTGGTGGTTTAAATAAAATCTTTACTCTTTATCTTATACTTTGAAAACCCTTGTGTCTTAGGGTGAGTTTGGTCATAAGAAGGGTTGGGTGTAAGGGTGCTTGAGGCGCAATATAGTGCTTTGAAGGTGCACTTTGCACTTTACAAGCTTGCAGTGGCGCGAGGTGCATTTAGAGGCACCTAGGTTCATTTTGACTGCACTGAGCCCACCTTCACCTTTTAACTAATCTAGCTTTGACTTTGTTTCTCTCTTGGTTTGTCCTATTTTAAAGCATTTAAATGGTGTTTAAGGGGCTTTGTGACTGTTTGAAGGTTTTGGTGGTCTTTGACCATTGGTCAAATGTGGGTGATGATTCAAGCTCATTTTTGTCCAATTTTCTAAATGTTAGTTTTATGACTATTTAATATCATTTATCGCCTAAATCAATTTTTGCCTTCCTAAGTCTATAAGGACCCTTTAGTTTTGTTTTCTTGTTCCATTCAATTTTCTAATTTTCAAGCTTTTCACTCTTTCTAATCTTTTGCACTTTTTTGGCTTGCAAAGTTTCTGAATGGGAGAGGTCACCTAATCTTGCAAAGCAATGACACTCTTGAGGTTTAAGCTTAGTTGTATCGTGAGAACTCACTCATGAACAAACCCAGTTCGCATATTCAAAAATTTTAAAGTCTGGAGATTGAAGTTTTAAATATAGCGATCCAAATCCTGATTTTGCTACTGTGTGTACCAACATATAATACATGCTGAATCAAGTATAACTCACTAACATAGGAGAGACATTGAGCTTTCCACCCTACCAACTTATTGAAAATACATAAAATGAGATCTTGATAGTGCTGAAATATTAGCTTGCCCTGAAATAACGAAAGGACGAGATATTTGAAAGGTAAGTTCCCTCTTTGCCAACAAAGAATAGAACATATTCTCCACTTCGACTATCATTAATATAAAGCTATATAAAAAGATATTTCTCTGCATTAATACACATATCAACATGAAAGGTATTCTCTTGATGGAATCAATGGAACACCTATTGGTTTTACTTACCAACATAGCATCATTAGCCAATAAGAAAGTACTTAGACAATGATGAGGAAGTTTGGGTAGCCCAATAGCATCCCTATGTACCTCAAACTAAATTCTTCTAGTTAAACACTCAATCGCTACTAGGAAGAGGTACACAAAGATGGAATCGCCTTGGCAAATACCTATCGAACTAGCAAAAAATTGCTCGGGAGAACTATTGACTACCATAGAAAAAAAGTCATTGAAATGCGTAGCATAATTTTTTAAACCCATAACTAATGTAACCCAAATCTCAAAAGGGCCTTCTCCAAAAAAACCACTCTACCCTATCATTGGCTTTGGAAAGAGCAATCTTTAAGCAAACAAATGGCTTTTAATATTTCATGATAGAATCAAGCACTTCATAGGCAAGAAGAATATTATCTTGAATAGTCCTCTCTAGCAAGAACACAACACAATTTTGAGACAACAATATGGCAATAGTGACGGCTGACCTCTTCCATATAGTCTCGATCATAAAACATGTGGAAACCTCCTGCAAGAAGCTGCAACACAATAGAGAGTTGAATAGTGAATGGTGCGGGGATGCACCCATGCTGCACTTGGGAATCCCTTCAATCCATTCTCATGCTTCACCTATGTTTCTTAATACCATATTACATGGTTGCATCCTATTTTTGCTTAATAATCTGATCACACCATTATGAATTTGCTGAGGTTCATTGGTTTTGGCGATGACTTGCAAATTGAAGAAAGCAACAAGATTAGCTTCAACCAGAATGTGATCGACTGTCTCGCACGGTTCATCGAAGAAAGATTCAAAATCAGCATCTAGCAACACATGATCCATGACCTTGCATGGGTTAACAAAGAGTGATGCAAGATCAACTGCTAGCATTACATGATCCATGTTCTTACATGCCCCAAGATCAACTTATATTAGTGTGTAACCTTCTGATGTATTTTCCTCAATCTTTTCTTCAAAATTATGTTGTGAATTTATGTCTATAAGGTTTTTTTTTCTCAACTTTCTATTTCAGATGTCTTTTTCTAACAATTAGCTTTATCATTTTTCCATGCATTCTTCAGCCAAATTATGTCTTCGTTAAGTCTATACATGAATAGTTCACATCCCCAAGCTCGTATATTGAATATACTCCATCCTACATGCCAAAAAGCCTCCTTGAGATGTCTTTGTTTGTCAAGAGCTTACGAGTTTATTTTTTTAGCTAATTGTTCATTGATTGCAACATATCTATATATCTCAATTGTTGTATCCATCTCAGTCCAGAATGGGATCCACTTCAACACATATATATCAAACTCTGTGCATGACAAGTTGATGTTCCAACGGGTAAAAAGATGACTAAGGTCACCAGTCTTCATTGTTGTCATCGTAAAGTACCTCTCTGCACATTGTTTTTGTATTTGTAGAAGACAATAGGGTATTGTAAGAGTAGGGTTTAGGTTAAGTTTTAGCTTAATCTTGGAATAAAATATCTTGAAAGTATGTGGTTAAAGTTCGGGGTCAATTATCTACGTTTGCACGAGTTTAAGGGGTCACAAGTGGAAACTGGTCAGGTCTAACAAGTTCAAGTTTACACAGTCTTGAAATCTATAGATTTTATTCCAGAATTTGTATATTGGAATACAGGACACTAAAAATCATGAAATTTGGTCTAGCCAACATCTATAGGAGTTCACATACCAAAATTCAAGCTTAAACTCTCAAGGACTAGGGAGTTATGATTTTTTGACGTTGACCATTTCTCAAGATTTTGACAAGGCATTAGAGAAGGATTCATTGCTGAATTTTTATTTATGAGTAGATATGTTTAAAAATTCTAAAATTTGTACAACAGGTAGTGGATAGGTGCATCAATGGATGGTACAAATTTTAGGGTTAAACTTTATAGATTTTATGAGATATAAATTCTTGAATGAATGTCAGTTTCTGGCTTGGAACAAGGTAGGTTAAGTTAGGGCAGGGGTTAGGCTCAAGATGGGTTGTCAAATGGAAAGAATTTTAACTTCCATAAGAAATTTCAGAAACTTTTGAAATTTGTATGTCAGATAGTGAATTTTTTTTGGCAAGATCCAATTCTTTGGCTCTTAGAGATATGAATTTTTTAACATGGAACAATAAAACATGTTCAAGCTTTATTAGATAGAGAATGGAACAAGTGAGTTTGGGTGCAGAATTTTTATCTCTCCATGTGAAACTTAAAAAATTATGAAGATTGGTCAAAATTTAGGTGACATGTGGGGCTAAGTATGAACCAAGAATCATTGATTAAGTTCTGACGGATTGGGAGAAACATATTCTTGAATCTTTGCTAAATTTCAAGACTACACAAGATATATCTCAACGGTTTCCAATGAATGCACATGGAATCAATCTTCAAGAAGCACCCAATTCAAATAGCAACTCAATTTGCATAAATTTCTACTTCAAACAATCAATCATCAACTAAATGTGTCATATGTAGAACCAAAACAAGAACTCAACAAGACCTTATGCAATTCTCAGAACCTTGTTTTTAAAAAAACACATCTCAAAGAACTATGCATAATCATGTTAGCATTTCTAAGAAACTCACTGGGCCTGGTGCAGTTGATACTGAACACGGGTCCTCACTGGAGCACGATTGAATGTGATCTTGTGGCTGAAATGGCTGGTCCAAGATTACTACTGTTGAATGCTAGAGAAATGGCTGGTTCAATATGATCAATTCCACGTCATCGCCACCTTCTACCAGAATGTTTTTGTCAATATAATCCTGGATGATGTTCTTGAGAACAAAGCAATTCTTTGTGTCATGTCCAACTGTCTGGTGAAACTTGCAGAATCGGTTCTTCATCTTTCCCATGACGATGGGAGGATCATCCACCTTCAGGAGCTTCACCATATCTTTAGCAAGCATATACTCGAGCACAGTCTCAAGTGATTAGTCTAGGGGGTAAACTTTCTCTCATAGCTTTACCCTTCACGCTTTGGTCTTGGCTCTTGCTGGACAATCTGCTGAGGCGGTTTGTCATTCTGCTGGAACGACTCGCCTTTCTTCTCATTCTTGCCGGGATTCGAGCTTCCCAAACTACAACTATAAGCTTTTCTATTGCCCTCACGATGGTTCTTGCTATTGTTGCCGCCTGACTTGGCGGAGTAAGTGAAATGGGTTTTCTTCTTCGAATCCTGATCTTGTTCACTCTGATGAGTAAAGATCGTTCACCATAATACCAATCTATTATACCCTCAAAGAATTTTGGGTACATGTTGGACGCACCAGAGTCAGAAATGAAAGAGGGACCAATTGATAGATCTAGATTGCAACAAATGAGTACTTTAATTGAAGTCCCTTATATTCAAGCAGATCAAACTTGTTGTGACTTAGGCTTAAGCCTGTGGGTTATGAGCCTTAGGTCAGTGCTCTGGTTGGCATAGTGGAAAAGAGGTGCTAGGGTCCTTGAGGTTGCGGGAGAAGATGTGTGATAGGTTTGGGTCAAATCAGCTGGCTAGGTAAGGACTATGTTGACTCGGTGAGAAACATGGGTATGAATCTAGGTCCAGAACTTGGGGGACCTGGTCTATGGGTTCTAGGGTTGTTTTGAGACATGTGCAAATATCTGGTACATGTTCTAGAGGTCTAGGATATAAGGTATGGCTTCAAAGTTGGCTGGTGAGGTTGAATGGTTAAAACTGTATGCATAAGACTATTTCGGGTCAAGGAAATGTTATTAGGGTTCAGCGAAGCTTCTCAGTCTTGGTGACAATGGTTTAGGGTCTAGCTCAAGATATAAACAAGGCTGGTCTGTTGGGAAGGGTGTAGATAGTCTGAAGATGTCAGATCCATCCAACAAGTAGGTCAGGTTCTCAGTAGGTTGCAGTTTCATGTTTTCAAACCCGAAATTTATGTAAAGGCTAGGTTAAGGCTAAGATAAAGGCTTAGGGTGCATTTACATGTCTACAACAGGTTGAAAAAGTGTCCCACATGTTCTAGATCATGAACACACAGTCCATAATGAAGAAATATTGCCCGCCTTGTCGGGGAAGCAAGATCGCACGATCCAGGCATCAAAAGCTTGGGCTATGTGATCAACCCGTCTATGGAGGCTTATCCTCATGTGAACCAGAGGGAGATAAGAGAGAAGAGAGTAAAAGATCCTGAATCATAAATCATAAAAGGGGGGCCCATGCCTCTATTTATAGTGTTTAGCATGGGTTTGAGTTAAATTCGAATAAAAAAGTAAAATACAAACTATAAAACCCATACAATCTCTAACTGCCAAAATAAGACCCAATTGAGACTCATCGAAGTCCTTCCTTAACCAGATCCTAACTAGGGATGGCAGTGGGGCGGGGCGGGGGACAAGGTCTCCACCCCCGCCCCGCCTCAAGATTTTATCCTCCACCCCCGCCTTTATCCCCGGTTCATGTCCTCCATCCCCGGTTCAAACGGAGATGAGGCGGGGCGGGGATATTGCGGGGAAAAGTGGTCGGGGCGGGGTTTGGGCGGGGATCGTGGCGGAGACGGGGCGGGGCGGGGAAAAGTGTGCGTCCATCCCCGCCTCCACTCCCGGACGGGGATGGATTTTAACCTTCGTCCCCGCCTCCATCCCCGTTTCATACCCTTCATCCTCGGTCCAAACGGGGCGAGGCGGGGCAGGGCCCCGCTTTCCCCCGGTCCACTGCCATCCCTAATCCTAACTAGACCTTATTCTTATAAAAAAGAATAAATTAGAAAAAAGAGTTATTAACTTTTGTTGGTCCCTCTTTCCAATTCTCATAATTTTGAAAGTTTGGAAAGTAAGGGACTTCTCTACCTTTCTTTTCTTTCTTCTTCTAAATTGGTGCCTCCTATGGGCCCCACTACTTTTCTTTTTCTTTCTTGGAATTTGCCCTCTCCCCATTAGCCTCACTTGCCTTGTGTTCATTGACTTTTTTTTTTGGGAAAGAGTTATGTTAGCAGCTACATCACCTCCTTGGGCCCCACTTTGATTTGTAAAGCCTCCTTAATTGGATGAGGTGATGTTTGGATTTACATCTACTCTTGATTTTTGGGGTGTAACACATGCAAACTTTCACTTTTCACTTCTTTTTTTGGCTAATTCCTAAATCATTTTTCTCTACTCATTCAAACGGTCTAGCTTCTTTTAATTTATACATTTTATCTATATTATAGGTAATAGGTTTTTGTAAAAGAAGTCTTAGTTAACAGATATTATGTCATATGTAAATAACATCCATGAAGGGATTTAATATTAGATGCAAAAATCTTGCAGTCTATGACTAATACAAATAAGTACAAAATTAAAATTAATGCTTGGTGTAGTCCAACCTTAATTAAAAACATGTATGTTCAACAAAATTTTTACAACGGTTGCAACTTTATCATCTATATACTAAATGATTTCAACATTTTTATTGGGATCTTTTTTCTTTTCCCTTCAATGGCAACTGATTTAGTTGTTTTGTAGTTACGAAGTAAACTTTCCTAAATCAATGATGAGCATATGCAAATCTCTGTTTCTCCCTCTAAACTTTTCAGTGAATGACCTCAATAAGAAAATAGCACCTACGAGCAATCTTCTTAACAAAAAACCAAGTTGATATTTTGATAGATATGATTCACTTCTTAAATATTGCTATATTATTATCTCTTAAAGCCTTACATAATAATTCATAAGTTTAACACATATATGAGTGATGAGTAGCTCCTAAATAGTCTATGTTCAAAACAGTCTTAAACACTTTTAATGAATATAGTTGTGCATGTTTTTGTTTAATCTTAATGTGTAAATTCATTCATCATTGCTTAATCACTAAAAAACATGCTTTGGATCAAATCAATTTGATGAGAAAACTCGATTTACTTTTCACCAAGTTTTGGTGCAATATGGGTTGTTCTTTTATCGCTCTAAATACTCATCTAAACACAAAAAATGCCTAATCTAATGCATGCTTTCTACTAAGTAGCTCCTAAACCATGGCCACACACCCTTCCCAAAGGGAGTAGGCACGCTTCGGCTTGGGCAAAGAATAACACCGATAGGATTTGGACCTAGACTGCCTGCCTAGTGGCCTAGGTCCCATCCCACAACGCCAAACCCCTTTGGTGCTTTTGCTTTTCGGTTGAATAGGCATAATGAGCTTGAATTAGGCCAACTGTACCCTTAATCAATCATTTAGATGCATTAGAAAATATATTAAAAAAATAAAATTAAATAAAAAATCGTTGAAATGGTCTGAATTAAAAATGATCCAATTCCAATCGTTTAGAATGAATTCTATAGTTTTTTGAAAAAATGGATTCACTTAGTGAATTGATTTTTAACAACTTTGCTGTAATGACATTACTAAATTAGATTATTCTCAAAATGATTCAGAAGCTCAAGCTTTGGTGGATCCCACATACTCATGATTCTATCCTTCACATTAGTTGCATCGTCGTAAGCACAAGTAGTGAAAATTAAACCCATTTCTTTGTTAATTTTATCCAGTTCAATCATGGATTCAACAAGAAAAATAGAAAATAATAGCTGACTTATGTGTATTAATCAAACCCTTAATGTTCCAAGCATAACATTAAGGGTACGTTTGGTTCGATCACATGTGATTCATTTCCTCATACACTTTAGAAAGTGAATTTCATTTTCTTTTTTGGCAAAAGCAACCAAACGTAAAAATTACCCTCATGAGAGTGAATCTCATTTGCCGTGAAAGTGAATCTCATTTGTGTGAGATCTCATGAGACCTCATGAGATTAGAATTCTCATGAGATTTAGAAAGAGAATCTCATTTGTACAGTACCCCACAAGCAACCAAACGTACCCTAGAACTCAAGGGCTGGAATTAGAGATGTAGATGTGACATAGAAAATTAGGAAGATCGTTCCTGAAACCTACAGATTTGATACCCGACACAGAAGCTTATTTTCTAAGAATATCTAAGAATAAATGGGAAATCGTAAATAAATGCATGAAATTAAAAGGAAATGCAGAAAATAGCTAGAATTTAATTGAAAATCACAAAATTAGAAATTATCTCAAATTCAACTCTAATCTTGACTCTGTCCCTCTTAAGATGAGAGATTACAATCTTGATGTTTCAAGATTCCTATCTTGATAAACACCCAAATAAGGAAGCATCCTAATTCTTCCAAACTGCTAAATGTCGATATGGATCTGTGATTCTGTTACATATATCCGATATCTATTAAATAAAATCTAAGTCAATCTAAATGGTAAAATGGATAAAAAAATTGACCCAATAATCTAATCTAATGACCCAAATAACAAAAGACTAAATCACCAAACGGATCCAAGTGGACCCAATAGACCCAGCTTGCGACCTGCTTATGCTCTGCATCAAAACGGGCAAGATTCGGCTCCGATTTAGTCATTATTGAGTCTGATCTAATTAGATCTGACATAATCAGATTCGGAGTCTGATGGGATCAGACAAAACCAAATCCGGATCTTACTAGATTAAATCTGAATTTTACACATAATCAGATTCGGATTTGTTGGATTAGGATCTCGGTCTAATTATGATATGGACTCAGATGCTCAGCCTGTTTACTGCTCAGTTTTAAAAGGGCCCAAACCGAACCACCCTGACCTATTCCTATAAGATCCGCCCCGAACCTGAACCGACAATGTCCTGGTTCCCCTAGGCCTTAACTGGGTCCAGATTCAAAACCAATCTAATCCACATTAGTGGATTCATGTCCATGACCAGATCCAACAAAGTGTAAATAAAATTTCCATTGCAATATGCTTATTTCTTGCATACATACCAAACAAGGGAAACTAAGTTTTATGCAATAATTTAAATCGTTTCAAACAAAGTTTTACGATAACAATAGGCCTTACATGTCTTTCCTGAATCCTGCGACCTAAGGGTGCCGACGTATGCCGCATTACCATAGGACCAATTCAGGTCCAAATTCAGATTCCAAACTCTTGCAACAGATCAACCATGACCCAGATTGTAGCGAATAAATTTGCACGGATCTTTTAAATGTCTAGTCGGGACTGGATCCAAACCCGTATTTGAATAAATTTGGACTTGGGTATTATTAAAGAATAGGTCGGATCTGACCCAAGGGGTTTGGAGTAGTGGGATGGGGCCTAAACTATTTGACGGGCAGTTCACGTTCAAATCCCATGGGCGTCACCCCCTGCATAAGCCGGAGCTTGGTGACTCCCTCAGGTCGAGGGGTAAGCCCTCTGAGTTTTATGCCGATATGGACAGTGACAGCCGGCATGTCTAGGTCTCTGCGCCTGGAGCGGTTTCTCCAAGTAAAAAATAATAGGTCGGATCTGAGCAGGAAGCTGAGTCAGTGTACAAACTGATACACATTTTTTTTTTGGATAGTCCAAAGGAAAATACCCATCACTGAACCTACATTGGCTGGTCTCCGGTTGGTAAAACCCTTGAGCTCTCCCCTGCCCATCAGGGGAGTACACCCAGGTCTGACCTTGTGTCAAGGGATGGCACCACTGGATTTCGAACTCATGACATCTCGTCCACTTGGTGACATTTACATATCTCGCCTACCAGATGAGCAGAGCCCTTGTGGGGATACCCATTTGTGTTGTGGGCACCACACACACAATGCACAACCCTTGAGCCCTTATCTTCAAAAGTTCCAATCAAACACAGCCATGTCATCATCCAGTATCTGCAGCATCCTGGGTTTCATTTCAAGCCACAACCCTTCCTGTGGTTGCAGCATCAGCTTCATTTCCAATTTTATTCATCATATTATTAATAGACACCCCCAAACACATACACAAGAAAGATCACATAGGCACAGAGAGACAGAAGGGAAACAGAGATTGTCATGGCAACCAAGCTAACCACCCCCAACGCTGTCATGGCTTCCATCCCTCAATTCCATGGACTTAAAGCCAGATGCCGCGCTGAGACCCTGGTAAGTGCTTCCTTATCTGCTGCAGTGTTTTACAGCTAACACCATAAACCGTATCGGCATGGCCGCTGCCGCGGAATTTAGGCAAGCTTAGCATGTTTGATCTTGAAGCTTCTTTTTTTTATATTTGCATGGAGAAACTGCTCCCAAGATTAGAGACCTAGCTGTGCTGGCTCTGCCTGCTGTACTTACGATCACTGTCTTGGCAGCGTAAAACTCCATGGGCTTACCCCTTGCCCTCAGGGAGTCGCCAAGCTTCGGCTTGCACAAGGGGTGACGCCCATAGGCGGAGCTGGGGGGTGGGGTGCAGAACTGGGCTCTAGCCCAGTCCTGCCTCGCGAACCAGTTAAATTTTTTTTTTTTTAAAAGCCCAGTCCTACCCTGATTCCATATGAAATAGATTTTTATCCATTTTTGTAGCCCAGTCCTATCCCAGCCCTGACTGCAGCAAATAGTTTGATTTGTCCATATGAAATAGATTTTTATTAATAATTGTAGCCATTTTTTATTTTATCTCAAAAAAAAAAAATTTTTTTTTGCTACACCCCTGTTTGCCCCCGCCTCACATGAATCCTAGCTAGGCCCCTGGTGACGCCCATGGGATTTGCCTAGGCCCCATCCCACTGCATCAAACCCCTTTGGAGCTGGGCCATGGACTGGCTCAACAAACACCATGGCAGCTAAATCATGATCCACGACAATTGTACAAAGCACCCTTAATCCAATTCCCACCAACTGCTACTGAACTTAACCTAGATTCACCTATTAAATTGGTAGAGCTGGAATTTTATGCTTTCCAATTCATCCTCGATGCATACTTTGGTATTTTCTAAACCTTTATTTCAAACCAAGTTAGAATCACAACTAATTGTTTTTTTGAGAGGCAAGCCGGGGTTAGGCAGACCCCCTACCAGTTATACAACTATACCATTGGGTTTTGAATCCGCAATGTCCCAACACAAGGTGACGTGCACTAGCTGCTCCTACCAGACAAACGGCGGGGTCGCAGTGTGACAAAGCCTTTCAGGCTTAACTGACAACACATGTTTCAGCACAACACATCAAGCATTTGGCCAGCTGAAAGCCAAACCAGCATCCCCATCCCAGTCCTAGCCATCCATAGTTGCAGCCAGGGTTATAACTGTGTAAACTAACTTTTCTTCTTGCAAAAATCCAGGCACTGCCACAAACAGTTGCTTACAAGGGAAAAGGTGCACTCGGAGCCAGGTGCGGGGACTTCATTGGCTCACCTACAAACTTGGTAAGAAGGGCTAACCCGATGCTAAGCTACCAACATGCTGCTGCAAAAATTGCTTCCCTAAAACAACCTAATTTCATCTGTGTTTCAAGAATGAGCCCACTGGCATCTGAATCTGATTAGAGGCTAATGCTTTTTTCCTCCTTGATTCATGTCAAACAGATCATGATAACATCAACAACCTTGATGCTCTTTGCCGGCCGGTTTGGGTTGGCCCCATCAGCAAACAGGAAGGCCACAGCAGGATTGAAGCTGGTGCCCAGGGACTCTGGTCTTCAAACTGGGGACCCTGCTGGGTTCACTGGGACTGACACCCTTGCATGTGGGTCTGTTGGCCACATAATTGGCGTTGGTGTCGTCCTTGGTCTCAAGAACTTGGGTGTAATCTAAAAATCATGAAGTGTATTTGCATCTAGTTCAATTTTTCTTTCCATCGTGTTGAAATATCAAATCTATGATCTTTTCCTTTTTTTTTTTTTAAGGACAGCTGGGGTTAGGCAGACCCCTACCCCTTATACAACTATACCATTGGGTTTTGAACCGGCAACATCCCAACACAAGGTGACGTGCACTAGCTACTCTTACCAGACAATCGGATCCCCCATTGGTATCAAATCTATGATCTTCCCTTTGGATAAAACAGGGACTATCTCTGCACCGCATAATCAGAGCTGATAATGCTCATACATGAAAAAGAGTGAGTGATTGCGTAGATTAGGGCTGGTAAACGAGCTTGAAGTGTTGGCATATTCTTGTGGCAAGCCAAGCCAAGTTCAAGCTCATAAAGAGCCCAAGTCAAAGAAGTCGAGATGGCTTTTTTATAAAAAAAATGCATTGGTCTTGGAGCCAGGATAACAAAAAAATACATGTAAATAAGTGAAGCCGAGTACATATTGTTCATTGAAGCATGTTAGAACAAGATTTTCACCAGATGAACATAAGTGAAGCCACAAGCGCCTCCAGCTTGTTTCCCACCCATAATTAGTGGGTGTCAACTGGTCGGATTTGGTTTGGACCATTTTCGGGTATGGTATCAGTCCATATCTGGGTCTAATTAAGTCTACTACAAGAGAAATCATAGGCAGACCTGATAAGAACTACATGAGCCAGATCCAAACCATATCAGGTAAAATAATATTTTTTTTATCATTTTTAAATTTAAAAATTATGGTCCTTAATCGAAACCCAGGTTGGACCTGAGTCTGGTATAAAATTTCACAAACTATACCCTGATCCATGTATTAATCAGACCTTCATGTCCTGACCCAGGTCTTAATCGGGTCTTATTATTTGTCACCATACCCTAGCCCTATAGGGTTTGGTATGGGTCAGGTCGACGTAAAACGGCCGTAACACAGATTAAAAATAAACATTGGTAGCAGACGACATACAAGAAATGTTGTCAGTAACAAATCAGCCTGAGGGGCCGATTTGAATTGAATCGGACTAAACAGGTTACTCATGGATTTTCTTAAAAAACAGCCTAAACCAAATTCATTGATTTGTGGATTTAATCGGTCATTCACGGATTTTCTTTAAAATCAGCCTAAAGGCTAAAACGGTTGTCTACTTTTTAACTTTTATGATAATAATGATATATTTTGTACATTACATTGCCTTAGCATTAAATGCATATTTTGAAATTTCATGGACCCTAAAAGTCATTTTTTGATAATTTGGATAATTCTTACCAATTTATTATTTGTACATAAAAATTTTTAAAAACCAAGGATTTAAGTAAACCAATTAAAACCATTTGTTTAAAATCAATACAAGCCGGTTTCTGATTTTAGGAAACCAATCCCAACAACAATCCGCATAAGCTACATCCAAACACTAGATTTAAGAGCACAAGCCAAAAAATTGAGAAATATACATACAAGGAAGAGTAGAACTTGACAGAAAAAGATTCCAATTACTTGAGGTAAGAAGGATGATACAAGTTATCACAAATACAAAAAACGGCGTTCAACAATAAGCAATACAAGAAGCAAGATCGGTACTCCTTGTCGATCAATAGAAGCAGAAACCGGTACCATCGCATTTCGCTCCCAGGAGAAAGAGAGAGAGAGAGAGAGAGCATGGATGAAACATCGAAACTCAAAATATCCAATTACAAATGACAAACCGTCAAAAAGAAAAAAAACTAAATCAATAAATACAACTATCGATTCTCCGACCCTCTTAAAAAAAAAAACTTCATACTCTCACAAACGAAAGGAGAGAGATAGAGAACTGCCAGAAAATGAAAAGATGTTCTCTAAGGTCTGTTGGTAGTACAAACAAAGACATTATCACACCCTTTTACATGTGAGACAACCTTCCCCCGGAACAAAATTCTGTAGTTTTACCATTAAAATCAATTTTCAAATGGGAAGACCTGAATTCTTTTCTCTATTGAAAAATAAATTGAGTCAATCAGACACAAAAAAGAATCACCAATTCAACTGTGAACAAGTATGGTAGGGCAAAAATATCCTAGCTCAGGCATTGCCTTCACATACACTTTCAAACTAAAACATTAACTTGTGCCAAGACTGATAGATGCTGCTAACTGATCAATCACTCTGTCACCAGCAACATACAACAGATTTGCATCAATGAACTGATGAAACATTACAATAGGACATGACAAACAAACGGAACTCCGATGTCTATAACAGGTAGAAGACATTAACAATAAGCGGTTCATGCAATTGAAAGACCAATGAATGGTGTTCAGTGAAATAAGAAAACCCATAACTCAAAATTTGAAGAGAGCGTTTTGCTGGTAATTGAAAGGGGCAAGTTATTTTTCTGTGAAAGGCAAGAATACATGATAGATTAAATCTATACTTCATATCATAGAACGGACTTTAAATTGATAGAACCAAAGAGGCGATTAAGGGGCCCTAAGGATCGTCCTTCATTGCTAAACCATGAAACAACCAGATGATAGAAAGGGGATAGTCCCCTGCTTCATGAATGAGCAAGTTGACACTTTAAGATATCCAAAAAGACCAGAGGAATTGAGGACCACCAATCACAAATATAATGCCCGGGATGGCTTGTATAATTAGAAAGTAGAAACACAAGAGGCCAATAGTAGATAACAAAGCTAGAGAGTATTGACTTTTATGAACAAAACAATATTAAAAGTTGAAGTGAAAAAGACATAGATGGCCGAAAGAAATGTAGGCAGGGAAAAAGTAACAAAAAACTTGTGATAGCAAGTAATCTGTGTCGCAAGCCTCTGTCTATCAATCTCTGCCTGTTTTACGAGATGCCAAGCTACCATGTAAGAATCAAGGCATCAGATACAGCAGGCACAACATAGGATAGAAGAAATCACAAGACAGTGGAAATGAAGAAAATTTTGTATCAAGTAAAGAAAACCCATCATTAAGCACCATGAAAGATATGGGAATGTGGCAAATCAACCCAGTAATTTAACAAACTTAAGAAAATACATTAGCATCCAGACAGTGCACCCTTCAAGTAAGGTGCAGCAATACCCAACATATTTTTTCAAAAAAATTGAGTTTATTTTTAATCAAACACTAGAACATTGGCTAATTGAGAGTAGAAAACACATTTTAAATAATGTGATCGTGACTGTATAAAAGCTATTTAATATCTTCAGTGAAAAACGGCCCAAAAAATACCAAAATTTCATAAATTGAAAATTTTCATCTTTATTTCAAGAAAAAGATGATCCAACAACTATGCAGACCTGGTTGAAACAGTTAACGGGAAAAGCAAAACAGTAGTAGTTCCACCATAATCTGAACCTAGAACAGAGAAAAACCAGCTCCAAGAGAAAATATTTTTTCTGTGCAACCTCAGCCGAAAGATGGTGAATGGTTAATGAATAATCATTGTCACGCTCAGTAACAAAACTCGATATCATCATTGATTACACCAACATAAAAAATAAGACAAGAAAACTTTAGGTCGTAGTTGGTTGCACCTATTTATTGTACCAACAAATAGAACTCTCGATCCAACGCAATTTTAAAGAAAATATGCGCACCCAGAGACCCTTCAAATTCTCACAAACAACAGAAACAAATTAACGCAGAAAGAGAGAGAGATCAGATGGTAGTGCATGTTATAGATTCATCACTCTGTTACAGATTTGATTGGGTTTAACCATCATCATGTCTCCCCAATTCAGTACCCCAAATTGAAAAAAGATTTAACCTAGGAAATGATGAAACTCGCACAAAGAAACAGAAAAGGGCGAAACAAAATAAAAGAGAAAGATACTGTAATCCTTTCAAAAGTACAGAACTCAGGGCTAGATTTTCTACTTGTACAGAAAAAAAACGAGCAGAATCATAATCTTTTTCCAACGAAAAACTCAATTTTATGAAAGAACAAACTTAGAGAGAGAGAGAGAGAGAGAGAGAGAGAGATCAGATACAGGGTCGATCACCATTATCGCATAAAGAATGCGAGTAAGTCTGGGGCGACATCAAATATCATCATCTTCAACACCCATAAGAGAGAGAGAAGGAAAGGAAAATCTGCAGGATAAGAATGAAAGGAAAGAAGGGAGACGACGGAAAGAAGGGAGAAAGGAGAAATATGGTACGAGGGAAATAGGTGAGCAAAGAGATCAATAAATAGGGTTTGGGGGATTTAGGGTTTAGGGTTGGATGGGTACGTAAACGGATCGTTTAGGATTGTAATATCCGTCAAATACGGAACTTTTGACAAAACGACGAACTGCTGTTTGGGAGAGGAGTTTGAGGGAGTCGATATTTTGGGTCAGTCGATTCAACTCCTTGAAAATACTCATTTTAACTCCTCTTAAAAAGTTGACAAGAATTCTGGGCTCCTAAATTTTGGATGATTGAAATTTTTTATCTCATTTACCTCAATAAATTTTTTATCTCATTTACCTCAGTAAACAATAAGATTTTGCATCAGTAAAACTTAAATTTTTATAATATACATGCATAAATAATATATATATATATATATATATATATATATATATATTATGTATGCATACAAAATATATGTACAAGCGGAGCTGACGCCTAATTTATTAGCCCTAGCCCAGCCCAAATACCATGCTACAAGTTCTCAAACATACTGAAGAATCAAGAGTAGTTATAAGCTCAAATCCTTGAAAGAGTTGTTCTTTGGCACAGTCATTAGGCGGTCAATGAGTCGGGTTAAGGTTGATCCAGACCCTCCCATGTAAGTAATAACCAGGTTCGGGTTTTGTCTACCTAGACTCATAAATTTAAAAACGTATTTTTATTAAAAGTATATATAAAATACTCAGATCAGGTTGAATACCTGGCCAAAAAACTGGGTTGGGTAGGGTGTCAGACAAAAATCATGACCCAAACCCGGCCCATATATTGCTCGGGTCAGGCCGAGTTAACTCAAATATTATTCATGTTTGGGTGGGATTGGGTACCTAATACAAACCGGATCCATTGACAGCTTTAACGGCCTTTTTTACACATGGCAGCCTGAGTCTCCCGCCCAAACAGAAAACATTGCAGGGCCGTTATGTTTTAAAACTATTAAAAAGAAATTAAAAAAACAAAACAAAACAAATGTCAACTTTCCCCCACCGTCATAGTGTTTGGATTGAAATTGAATTCCTAGACATTCCAATTCCTTTGTTCCGGATCTTTCATAGATTTGAAACTGAATTCCTTTTTGTTGTTTGCATTCAATTAACGAAATGAAAATTGACTCTCTCTCTCTCTCTCTATATATATATATATATATATAAATATATATATATATATATAACCTTGAAAATCTAGATCTGGATCTAGCGGGAAAATATGATTGTATTGCATAAGATCTACTAAAAACAGTAAAAATATACTATTTTCAAGCAAACAATTGTAAATAAGTTGGGTTGAGGTTGGTTTTGCATTTACATTTAACTCGGAAAGAAGTTCAATATTAGGTCAAGAAATGGGACCCTAGGCTACTGGATCTATTGAGAAAGGCTAAATTCTATTCTTATTTTGAGTTTAAAGGATAAGATGGATCGGGTTAGGCTTATTTTGGATCTCATAACATATCCAAATTCTATTGAAAAATAAAACCATATTATACGAAATTCGCTGAAAACATTTAAAGTATGTCAGTCTTTTGGTGAAAATTAAAAAATGGGACAGGTCAACCTCATTGTAGACGTCGATCTCATTTGGATAACACAAAGATCCGGATCCAGTTGAAATTTATGGCCTGCTGGTACTGGATTAGCTAAAACAGACTAATCCTGATTTTTTTAAGCGACAATGAGGTTAGGTCTGATTCCAAATCTAGATCTGACTTGGATTTAACAAAAAGATTACGATCCACTTGAAAATTTGAAACTTATTGTAGTGGATCTGATAAAAAAAGTTAAGAGCAATTGGTTTTTAAGGAAAATTGTAAGCAAACCACGTTAGGTCTGGTTCCTTATTAAGATCTGATTTAGATCTCACAAAAAGAACCCGATCCAGTTCAGAAAAAAAGGGCTTGTGATAGTGGATCTGCTGACGGTAGGTAATCGTTATTGTTCTTTAAGTGAAAAAGATAATCGAATCAGATTGGGTCTAGCTCCAAGTCTACTATCACAAGATAATTTGGATCCCAAAATATGATCTACATCCAATTCAAAATACGGCGATGTGCCACTTAGTTTTTTGAAAGCAGTTAAAATGTAATCTTACTATGTTAACCAGAGAGAGAGAGAGAGAGAGTAGGAAAATCCTATCAAAGACGCTAAAGTTAAAGAGAGATATTAGAAAATTTTATGAAAATTACCAAAAGTAAAAAATATGGCCTATATCAAAAGTTGCCTAATGTTAAACTGTACATATTCGAAGTTACCTCTCGCGTAAAAGGAGCATGTATCAGGTATTATTTTTATTATTATTTTCTTTTAATTATATGTATCAAACTAATTAGCTTTGAATTCTATGATCACCCTGTTGAATTGAATTGAAGGATGTCCTTTTATTGCCCTGTCTGCTCTGTGACAAATATCGCTAGATTTATAAAAATCTGGTCGCTATATCGCGAGAAATTGCCTGAAAGTTTAAAACCGCAATTTCTCGCGAGATTTTCAAACAATAACAAATATCACGATATTTATATTTTTAAAAGATATTTATCATGAAAACCCTGAAGATTTTTATTTTTAAATGTGTTTTATTTATATTTTCTTATAAAAATTGTTTTTTTATATTTTAGTATTTATTGTTTATTCCTGAGATTTTGCCAAAAAAATGCAAGATTTATGAAAAGTTTCAAAATCTCCTAAGTTTTTTTCCTGCCAAGATTTTGCCGTTTTTAACTTTTGTCACTATGCCCGTCTGTTCTAGTGTTGTTCAAGTGTAAAAAGTAAACGGGTCATAGTTTCAAATCAAAATCTAATTTAGACCTCATAAAAAGATCTACACCTGGTTGTGAAGTAGGGTCATGCTGTACTGGATCCGCCAAAAAATAGCTAAAATCAGTTACTTTTTAGATGAAAGGAGTAAACATGCCAGGTTAGGTTTGTTTTATGATCCAGATTTGACTTGGATCTCACAAAAAGATCTAGATCCAAATGATAAATAAGACCCTACTATACTGGACCTGTTGGATACAGGTAAAATCTATTATTTTTTAAGTGAAAAGTATAAACAGGCCAGGTTAGGCTTGGCTCCAGATCTTGATTTGATTTGGATATTACAAAAAAGATCCAGATTTGGTTCTGACATGAGGTCTCACAGTACTTGATCTGATGAAAACGGTTAGGTATGGTTTTAGTTTTAAATTTGATCTGGATCTCACGGAAATATCCATGTTGGGTTGAAAAATACAGTCCTGCTACACCCTACACTGGCCTCCGGTTGGTAAATCCCTTGAGGTCCCCTGCACACCCAGCTTCAACCTTGCAGCAAGGGACGTGTTGGAGATAAGATCAAAAGAGATAGCAAGTTCTAAAATGAAGTTGCAATCCAGACGATATCATCCCAAATAAAACCGTCATTGCCTTCCTATCCAAATGTGTGATTTACATAGATTTTTGAATTTCTTTGTAAAAATAAACTTGTAGATAACATTTTCTATTTTGTAGCTATATTTTTTGTTGTATTTTGTTTTCTGCAATCCATAGGATCATTTTTCTCATTTTTATCATCATTTTTCTCTCTCAGCGTTACGGATAACCAT
This sequence comes from Nuphar pumila, assembly GCF_984573655.1. NCBI lineage: Eukaryota > Viridiplantae > Streptophyta > Magnoliopsida > Nymphaeales > Nymphaeaceae > Nuphar > Nuphar pumila. The sequence continues at coordinate 15,971,289 of NC_143255.1, forward strand.
TTAAAATGGTATCAGAGCAGTGGTTATTTTGTACTGCGATTGTGAATTAGTCCATCGTCTTTAGCAAAGTTTTTTGTTTTTCTCTTCACGAACAAGCTGCTCAAATCACTGTTCGTGAATCTGCTGATTGTTTGCAACATCAGCACTGCTCTTAAAATCCCTGTAGAAGAGTGACCTGATCAATTCCAATGGCTTCAAAAAATAGAAAGATGTACGGTAAGGGAGATGCAGGCTTGAACATCAACGAGTTCTTCTTTCACCACTCAGATAATCCAGGTATTCTTTAATCGAAAAAAATTATCCGACCTGAAAACGAGCGATGTGCATAGCCTTGACTGCCAAAAACAAGCTCGAATTTGTCGATGACTCGATTTTGAAGCCTGATTCCGCTTCTTGGCAAAGATGCAACAATATGGTTTTTTGGTGGATCTTAAATTCAATCCACAACGACTTGTCCTGCAACGTCATATATTCAGACATTGCGTTTGACGTTTGAATAGACCTTCATGATCGATTTTTCCAATGCAATGTACCATGTATTTTATCAAATTCAGTTTGATATTCATCAACCATAAGCAACTTTAGGGATGTAGGACAAATTAGCTTCTTATGTTTCATGTCCGACATGTTCTTGTGGAGCAATGAAAACAGTTCAAGAGATATAGCAAAGAGATAGATTAATACAATTTTTAATGGGTCTATAGAAGTCAAATTCTTCTTATGGACCTAATTCCATCAGTTTCAAAGGCATATGCACTTGTTGTTCAGGAAGAAAGGCAAAGGGAAATGTGTGTACGTCCTCTACCATCTGATCATATTATGTTGGCAACAACCATTGCATTCGGGAAAAGCAAGAATGTGCCTCAAAATATGCACTCAAAAGAAACTCAAATAAGGCCTCGTTAGAACCGCCCAATGCCCAAATGCAATCACATCAAAGTCTGTTATCGGCAGCAAGGTTATCCTAACGCTGCCAACAATGCAAATGAAAACCTGAAGGCAAATTCATTGACCATCGGAGAGGCTGCCATACCTCAAATGACGCCTGAACAATATAAGCAATTCATGGATTTAATATCTCAAGGTAAATCAAAACCGCTGGCCAACTTAGAAGGTAAAGCCTTGACTCTTTTCTCACACTCTCCTTTTTTTGTAGTTGACATAGGCGCCACCAATCATATAGTATAAACCTTCTCTATTCTTAATAGTTCATTACATGTCCACCATTTAGATTACCCATCGGGCTATCTGTACCTGTTACACACATGGATAACATCAATTTAAATCCATATATTTGTTTAACTAACGTCCTATGTGTTAAATACAATTTGATTTTTATTAGCAAAATCACACATGATTTGCCATGTGATATCATCTTCACTAATAAAAATTGTATTTTTCAGGACCGTCACTAAAAGTGCATGGTTGGAATGGGCAAACTGCAAAATGGCTTATACATGTTTGAGACCAAGGGTGAAGTCGCTCTCTCTTTTTTTAGTCATGGTCATATTTGGCATTATCATTTTAGACAAATTTTTCATTCTCGTATTCAGCCGCTTATTGATTTCAATAAAATATTTTGTAGTGAATTTGATGGTGTATGCCCAATTTGTCCACTTGTCAAACAAACTCTACTTTCTTTTTCAAATAGTAACATTAGTTGTACATCACCTTTTTATCTCATATATATTGATTTATGGGGAGGATACCAAACCCCATCGTTATCAGGTGCACATTATTTTCTAACCATTGTGGATGACTATACTCATTATACTGGGGTTTATTTGATGTGATACAAGTTTGACACTTTTTCATTGATCCAAGATTTTTTGCTATGGTTAAAACCCAATTCAAAACTCAAATCCATAAAGTTCAAAGTGATAACATGCATGAATTATTTTCTAACGATATGCAGACATATCTTTGGAGCCAAGGAATAATTCACCAGCATAATTATGTCTCAACGCCCCAACAAAATTGGGTAGTTGAGCGTAAACACTGAGACCTCCTTAATATGGCTAGCTTGTGCTTTACGCTTTCAAGTTATTTTGCCAATTAAGTTTTGAAAAGAATGCATATTAACCGCAACTTACCTCATTAATCGTGTACCCAACAAGGCTCTAGAGGGAAAAACTCCATATGAACTTTTGTTTCACAAGAGCACTTACTATAAGCACCTTAAAGTTTTTGGGTGGTTATGTTACGCTCATAATTTCAATCATTCCCATAAGTTTGATAGCATAGCCAAAAAATGTATCTTCGATGGATATCCTTTTGCCCAAGGTGCATATCGTTTATACGACCTTGAATCATATACTGTTTTCACCAGCTGAGATGTAGTTTTCCATGAACACATCTTTCTTTTCTCGCCTACCATGTGTGCATCAAATATTGATGGGGTTGTTATTCTACCCGTTGCCATATCTGAGTTCATACCCGACGACCATCATCCAAACCAAGTAGTCGATGTCAACCCTCTTAATGATACCCAACCGACTCCTTCAATAGAACCCATATCAAGTTCTCACATTGATCCAAACTTATCTGACACCATACGACCTAAACTGTTGGATTCTACACCACTTCGATGTTTCACCAGAAAGCGAAGTCAACCTTTCCATCTCAAGGATTATAAGTGCTAGGTTGCAGTTTGCCTACCCTGATCGAAAGCTCAAAGTGTTACAAGATATCCCATTTCACATAACCTCACCCATGACAACTTTTTGACTACTCATTGTGCCTTCCTTGTAGTTGTTATTAAAAATCTTGAACCATAAACTTTTACCCAAGTCATGAAATGTATGCTTTGGTGAGAGGCGATAGCAGTTGAAATTAGGGCTCTTGAAGATAATCACACTTGAAGGGTTACTCAACTTCCTTCAGACAAACACTCAATTGATTGTAAATGGGTTTATAAATTCAAGTATAAATCAGACGACTCTATCGAGTGCTACAAGGCACACCTTGTTGCCAAGGGATACACCCAAATTAAAAGATTAAATTACCATGAGACATTTGCTCTAGTGGCCAAACTTGTCATTGTTTGTTGTCTCTTAGCAGTGGCAACTATTAAATATTGGGTACTCCATGAGTTCGATGCTAACAATACATTTTTACACAGCGATCTTGATGAGAAAATTTACATGTCCTTACCGTCCGAATTTAGCCAACAGGAGGAGCAATGAGTTTCTCAGCTGACAAATTTATTTATGGTCTCTAACATTCATCTTGTAACTGGTTTGCAAAGTTCTCCAACTTTGACCATTGGATTTACAGAGTCCAAAGCCGATTACTATCTCTTCTTATGTATCACCAAACGTGGATGCACATTTGCACTTGTATACATAGATGACATCATCATCGCCCGAGACGATATGGTACAAATCGACCAATTAAAAGTACTCATCAATAATGCATTTCGCGTCAAAGACCTAGGGGTACTAAACACAAAATAAATATACCTTAGATATTCTTGGGGATCAAGGTTATTTGGGAGCTCAACCATTGGAGTTTCCCATGGAACAACATTTGGAGCTAAACTGAGAGGATGGCGTGTTACTAAATAACCCAACTCATTATCGTCGCCTAGCGGGGAGATTGATATATCTCACCATAACTCAGCCAAATATAGTTTATGGTGTAAATATTCTAAGTTAGTTTATGCATGCACCAAGGAGGCCACACCTAGATGCCACTCTTTGTCTTTTGCGTTATCTCAAATCAACTCCTTGCCAAAGGATTCTAATATCAACAAACAACAAGCTTTAGTTGTCAATATATTGTGATTCATATTGGGCGTAGTGTTCAAAAACTCGAAAGTCTACTTCAGGATATTGCACTATGTTAGGCTCAAGTCCTATATCTTGGAAAACAAAAAAGCAGACAACAATATCGGAGTATAGATCGATGGCCCTTGCCAATTGTGAGTTGACATGGTTAAAATATTTATTAAGAAACCTACCAATCAAGCATCATCAACACATGATGATGTTTTGCGACAATAGGCATCATTGCATATCGCAACAAATTCAGTTTTCCATAAACATACCAAACATATAGAAATAGTCTGTCACGTCATAAGATAAAAGGTCCAGAGCGGAACTCAGTTCATTCCCACTTCACTTTAGTGTGTAGATATAATCACCAAGCCATTAAGGTGTGACCAATTCATTTATTTCAAGTTCAAGTTCGGCATTATCAATCGGCACACTCCAACTTGAGGGGAACACGTTGGAGATAAGATCAAAAGAGATTGCAACTTTCAAATGAAGTAATAAGTGGCAAATTGCCAACAAGGCTGACGATATCATCTCAAATGAAACTATCATTGACTTCTTATCTAGATATTTCAATTTATTTTAAAGATAAACCTGTAGATAACATTTCCTGTTTTGTAGCTGTATTAGAATCATGGGTTACCATCCTATATAAAATCGTTTTATCTCAATTTTTCTCTCTCATCATTACCGATAACCATTTAACAAGGCGGGGGTGGAGGTTAAAATCCATCTCCGCCAGGGATGGAGGTTCTAATCTTGAGGTGGGTCGGGGGTGGAGACCTTGTCCCCCGCCCCGCCCCACTGTCATCCCTACACACAATGCAGACCGTCCAACTCTACAAGAGTGTCACATGCAGTTGTAGGGATGTAAACGGTTAAAATTAGGAACTTGGCCAAACATATTCAAATTTGGATGGTGAAAAGCTGTAACCAGGCAAATGGATTCGAATATCTGTCAAATTTGGATATTTGTCAGATTCAGTAGCAAAAAATCAAAACCATTTCTACATCCCATTATAATCCCATTATAATCAGATGTGGTTTTTGACTAAACAAATGGAATAGAATTTGGTGGGATTAATTGGCATCCCTTATTTCAACCGGTGTGCATGTACAAATCCAATGCTTCAGAGTGTAGAATGGGAGCCATGATTAACACTAAAATTATCACTAGCCTTCTCAATCAATGACAACATATTAATTACATACAATAAAAGACCATGCAGAGGAGAGAAAGTAGAGACCAAAAATTTCCCAACATTATGGACACTATTGTCTGTGACGCTCGTATTACAATGTGTAGACTATCATCATCATCATCATTTCATACAGAAGAGGAGGATGAACCCAAGAAGTTGCATTAAGAACAAACTAGGGTTCACGCTTAACTGTGTGGTAGTAGAAGCCACAGTCCTGCATGGACAAGAGAAGGGGAGGCGTAAAATTGTCAGCAGATTGGCCGAAATTGCACCACGAGTCTGTCCAAAGGTAAGAAAAAGACCTATATATGGTTGATCCTACTTTGGCTAATCATAACTTTTACTGGGCCTTGTCCAATTCAATCCATGTTTTGATGGGAATGCAAACCATAGTCACAAATCTTGTTCTTAGAATTTTCTCCACATGAAAAAAATATTGCAATAAATTGATTTTTTCTCAAAAATACCATAACAATGGTGTTCCCGTATAACTAAAAATGTAAAAAAAAACAAAAAAAAAACAGGTTAATATTTGCTACTCTAATAATAGGTAAGGAACCCCTAGTGAAAAGATATAATATTTTTAATTTTGTCAACTTTTTTACCCTCCATAAGTGATCTACATATTGAGTTTAGTAGAAACTGACCTTTGGATCGAGTTACCAAGGTTAGACAAATCAAAGGCCTATAATGTACCAATATTTTAAACTTTAAAAATATATATTTTTACAAGGGTCGATTTCTACTATTGTGATCATGTGTGATCATGTACAACACATCTATGAGGTCATATTTGGTCAAAACAACATCCTCATATGAGTTCAAACTAGAGGGTTCCTTACCCACGAGGGTACCATGAGTCTATTGGCTTGAGCTCTTTTACCTAGTCAGACCGAGTTTGTGAATTCCAATTTAGGGTTGACTAGAAAGATCTTGCAATGCCTTCACTTGGCTCACACCAAGCCTAGATCGATTGGTTCGAGCAGAGTCATAAAACTTAGAACATAAATAAAGAGAAGAGAGAAGATATGAACGTACCCTGCCGTAGGATATCTACACGATCCATAACCTGTCATTATCAAGTAAAACGTTAAGTTCATGGAATAAAATTACACAAAATCTAAATAGGCCAATGCATTGGAACAGATACAGTCAAAATGTACACAGCCAAATTACTGGTTCCGTTCCATCACCACCACACATCTCACTTGATGGAGGCTTGCATGGGTCATGGCCGTCTTTTATTTTTTGAAAGGCAGATATGCATGGGTCATAGCCGTCTTTTATTTTTCCTCACAGGGTTGAAAACAAACACCCACCTGGGTCTACCCCACCATTTTAGCAGGACACTGCTTGTGAAAACTTGTTGGACCTGGGCATGTTTGTTTCACGTAATTTTCATGGAAAATTGGTGAGCTGACACCCCTTTCACTTTCTCTCCAATTACGAGTAAACAAACATCAAATCATCATAGTAGGAAACTGTCATGCTCGTGCAAGTGATTCCCAATTTTTTTCACCACCTACCACTTTTAATCTAGAAATCCTACTATGATGACCTGGGCATGTTTGTTTCATGTAATTTTCATGGAAAATTGGTGAGCTGACACCCTTTTCACTTTCTCTCCCATTATGAGTGAAACAAACATCAAATCATCATAGTAGGAAACTGTCATGCTCTCGCAAGTGATTCCCAATTTTTCCCACCACCTACCACTTTTAATCTAGAAATCCTTTAGTACCCTCCCCCGCTCCCCCATGAAAGGATTCTCATGAGAAGGCCGAGCTCTCAAGTTTTTTCAGAAACCTGTGCACATTCCCATGAAAAGGCCTTTCCTTTCTATGAGAATGATAAGGAAGCAATTTTTCCATATCTTCGTGTAGTTCTTTAAACTGAGCCTTTGATACGGAAGGCTCTTCGCATCCTTGCCCTTAAACAAAATGGTAGGAAAATTCTGCACTCCTAACAGGTGGGTCCAATATTCTTTGGATCCATTGGGCTCCAAAATGCTTGTATGCCAATCGGTCAGAATTGGACCTAATACAAGACCCGGTAGTCCAAGCAATTCCTATGCTGCTAAACTGAAGGCCGCTATCAAGCCGAATCTGGTTCCAAGAGCCAAGTGAGCCCTAGCCCATATCAGGTGAGGTCTGACATGTTATGGCCCAACTTTCAGGTACCTTGGTCCATCCGGCCAGACCTGGCCAAATTATGCTGTTCACTTATTTAATCGGCCAGGATTAAGCAGACCCTGGACCAGCCTGAAGCCACACATTTTGCGCAGCTCAAAATGACAAAAATACCCTTCATAGAACAAAAGAATTGCTTACTTGGGTCTTTGGAAATGATAGTTGCAGTCCCACCAAAATTACAGGCGATCGGCGAATTCCCGTTCTGCTGGTAGTAACTGTTGAATGCATATGAGGCATGTGACACGAGCGTATCTGGCTGGTAGCAGGACTGGCCGGGCTGGACCAGAGAACAGTCTGCCATTCCCAGCCCACAAGCCCAGTCAAGTGCATCTTGCAGATCAACCGATGAAACTCCGGTGAGCGCGACGCACCATGACGTCCCTTGGAGGAACGTGTTGTTTCCTTCCGGCGGTGACAACGTCGGAATGGGATTCACGGACTCCGCTTTCATCTCGGGCCTCCCATGAACTACTGCAGAAGCACCAAATATGTTCAGGTGCATGTTTGGGTGCAACGTGAAATGCAACCAAGTTCATTCACCAAGTTAAAAGCCTTTGAATCACATGGAACCTGCCCAAGTAGGGATGGCAGTGGACTGGGGCAAGGGCGGGGGCCCGTTTCCAGCCCAATCCACTGCCATCCCTATGCCCAAGTTCATGTGCTACCGGGACCAATGTTGTCAGTATCGGTATCGGCCCCAAATGGTACGATCGACAGATACCGATACTCAAGTGAGTCGTTATGTATCGGCCAACAAATAATAATAAAACATTAAGTGCCAATCAGAACGTCACGACAAGTGTTAAACTACACCCATTTAAAATATTGAAAAATATATTTTGAGTATTTTTTACATTTAATAAAAAATAGCAGATTCAGGGGTGTTAAGTCTGCCGATAAGATGAGTATCGGCATGCACCGATACTGACAACATTGACCGGGACTACTTTGGCATCAAAGGGTCAAAACTCGATGAAGTTCATGAATTCCTATGTCTTCAACTCTGCCAAGATTTTCTAGTCATTAGGGACTACTCTCTAATCAACTAGTAAGAGCTTAAAAAAATCCTTGCAAAACTGGACGAAACGTTATGTGAAGCCTAAAAGATGTGCCATTTCAAGGATTTCAGTCTTTCAAATGGTTGCAGGAAACCTGAAAAAAACAAGACGCTCGTAGTGGGTGTTTGGATGTATGCACCAACATCTCTGGGATAAATAGTGGTGACCATTTTGCTCCATAGAGAAATATCCCAACTTATCCCAGTTTTTCTGGATAAGTAGGTCTATCAGGGAAGACTAATTGAAACAGCGCTTGGTGAATATGTCCAAATTTGGAGATTTGGTATTTCAACAGTCAGGAACCGTTTCCTCTATAAATTTCACAAGAGACTTCATGGAAAAGAAGAGATTTGCTTTATGAAACTTACAAAAAATAACCTCCAACATATTTGCAGAAAATTAACATCCAACCTGAGGTTCTATTCAATCCAAATCCAAAGCCGTTTGAAACAATATTTGTCCTCCAAAAAACAGTATAATCAATTCTCCATGGCTAGCAAAACCAACTTTTTAATTAATGAATGCCAAAGAATGAAGTACCAAGAATATTATATCATGGTAGACCCACCAATTAACCCTGGGATACCCACCTAAAAAAACCAAGTAATCAAACCAAGAATAGAATAGACATATTCAGCTAGGAAGGCAATATGGAAACGGCAAAAAACAAAAACGGTAATTTCCTGAAGGAAAAAAATATTTATTCCACTGAATAAATTCCCAAAAAAGTTAAAAGGAAAGTCACAACGTCCAGAGAAAATGGATAAACTAATTCAAATTCCGGTTACAATAAATAAAAAATAAAAGTGAAGGGAACTGAAGAGAGAGAGAGAGAGAGAGAGAGAGAGAGAGGCTAACAGGGTAATAAAAAGAACAGCACTAAAGAATTAAAATAGATCAGGAGAGAAAAAGACAATAGAGAGTTTTCCGATTATAGATCAGAGAAAGCAACCCTATTCTTTATTCCCGTTTACAGAAGTTATATCAGAAAATGAATGACCATTGTGGTCACCTCAAGCAAGTTTATACAGTGAAAAAACGAGCAAAGAAAGAAAAAGTTTAAAATGTAGCATTGTTTGGGACTACGTAAGCTAGGCTTCTACAAATACATAAAAAAATGAAGAAGCCTCTAGAAATAAAAAATGCATAATAAAAAATAGAAAGCCAGAGCATACACATTAAGCACCACATGATAAAGAAGTAAAAATAAAAAAAAGGAAACAAAGTGAAAAGATGTTGATATTGTCAAAAAACAATAGTTCGATAATGGATTTTGCAGAGAATAAAGTGAACATATCAAAAGCCCATGCTTGAGTAAGAAGAAAAGTCTCTTCATCTATAGAACCAGCAGTAAAACATGAAAAAAAGAGCAACGGTAAAATGGTAGATGTTAAAAAGAAGGCATATGAAAGTAACAACATCCATATGTATAACTGCAAATAAATAGAATAAAATAAGATTTTTTTTCATCAGGAAAGAATGTTCATAATATTGAAAGCAAAAAGAAGAATGGCTGGAACAAAAACAAGAACAAGGGTATGTGAAAACATAAACAATGATGGTAAGCAAATAAAAAAAACCATTTTGATAAGAAAATGCTTTCCTTTGGATGATATAAGCTGGGGTGGGGAATGAAAGATTTGTTAACGGCACAAAACACAATGAAGGAAAAACAGATCACATATTGAGAAAAAAAAAACATATGGCTAGAAGATGAATGAAGACTTAAACCTACTGAAAGATGAAAAAAAAACAATGTTTGAGAATCCACAAAACCATAGAAACCTATACAAACACAGCAAAAAAAGCAAAATCCATAACAACCAACAAACATATAGCTAAAGAATGAACTAAAAATATGAACAAGAACACATTTTTAAGCAAGAAGAAGAAGAAATCATTTTTCACTATAAACCAAAAAAAAGACATCTTCATTTAAGATACATAAATTTTTTTTTTAATAAAGGCATATAAGGTGAATAAGAGCATACCCATGAACAAGAAGCAATGAAATACCAATATTCTCTTCACTATTTCACCAAAGCCCAACCTTTGTTGTAGCCTTGAGCCCTCCATGTCTATGAGAGGAATGAAGAAAAGAGCAAACCCATGTGACACCTTGAGCATTGAGGTTTATATAAGAATACTAGTCATTGGCATAGTTGGTGTCTTCCTCTTTTGGCTCTGCAACTCTTCCCTCTCCTACTTTTTTCCTCTATTCTTTTTCTCACGTCTTTTCTTTTTGATGTATAGTTTTACAAGGAGGGAATAACGGAGATATTGAAAGGATTGTTTTTTTTATATTGCTCCACAGCCGTTTCATTAAAGGGTGCTACGACAGCGGAACTTTGTTATGGAATTAATCGATAGTTTAGGAAGCGGTATGAATCCATTGAGATGGCAATTTTGATTCCTAAAATACCCTTGGTTTTTAGGTGAAGTACACACAAGCAGGTGGATCTGGATCTTATATCTCTATTTTATGGAGCAGACATGCAGGATCCGGACTAGGTTGGGTACTGGAGCTTAGCTGTCCTGGACCCAACCAAGCAAAGCAAGTTTTTTTTTTATTTTCGACAGGCAGACCCCTACCAGTTGTATTCGAACTTGCAACGTCCCGACACAAGGGGACGTACGCTCCTGCCAGACAAGGAGAGACCCGGTTGGTAAGCAAAGCAAGTTTTTACTGCAATGCTTTAGTAGGTCCAGATCCGGCCTTTTGCTAAACATGTATGCAACACATGTATATAAAGTACTTTGGTCTTTCCTAAAATGGACCCGTATGGAGTCGGGGTGGCAATCGTGTCGGGTTGGCGGGTCGACCCGACGGGTTGGTGGGTCAGCATACCTCAACCCGAACCCGACCCGTTTATTAAACGGGTCGGCTGTGGCAAACACGAACCCGGCCCGTTTAATAAACGGGTAACCCGACACGACCCGCCAACCTATTTAATAAATGGGTTGGGTCGGGTAAACGGGTTCTCAGGTTCGAGGGTAAGGTTGGCGGGTCGCCGGGTTGGCGGGTCAGGTTGGCGGGTTGGCGGGTTGACCCACCCGACTAACCTGTTTATTAAACGGGTCAGCCGCGTTGGCATACCCCGAACCCAACCCGTTTAATAAACGGGTTAGGCGGGTCGACCCGTTTATTAAACGGGTTGGCTTAAGCCCAACCCGAACCCGCCTAAGAGTCGGGTTGGCGGGTCGTGTCAGGTTTTGCCACCCCTAGTATGGACCACTTCAAAAAGTCATATATGCAGGTGTTTTCTTCTTAGTTTCAGCCTATGAGCATGTTTATTAATTGGTTATTTTTTCACAAAGGATTAGGAAATCACCTTCGGAATAAAAAATTATAGTCGCATTATAGTCATTGCCCCGAGAGTATAAACCTTGACCACGGGCCTAGTGGCTGCCTCAATACCAAATCCCTTTGGGCATGGTTATTAATCGGTTGTTTACAACATAAATCAAACTTTATTTTTGACAAGTGAAGCAAACTCCTCAATTTTTAGATTCTTATAAAAAAAACTGTGAATATGTAAACAATCTCTAATCTATTAGACTTTTTCCAATAAATAAACTTTAAAAATAGCATCTTGAAGGCTTGGTTTGCAAGACTAGATAAAAACAAAAAAAATACTACAGCAGGATGCAACCATCCATACTCAAATTAGTAGGATATACCAATCAATCTCTTTCTCCATATATATATATATATATATATATATATATATATATATATATATATGAGTGCTAAATGAAACATGCTAAATAAGTTTTTAGGGTTTTTCTGTTTTGTTTTTTAAATTCTGACCACACAAACGTGATCTATGTACTTGATTCTATAGGGATTAGCTCTTGAAGCTTTAGATTCTTAGGTGGGTTTCTATAACCTTCAAAAAATCAACTGTCCAAAACCTTTGTAAATTTTTTAGGCTTCAAATATCATTTTTTTCATCCAAAACACATGATCCAAGCGTAGATTCTTTGTAAATCGACCATGCCCAACACATTTATGCGGTAGAAACTGTGAAAAAAATACCAAAAGAATAGAAAAAACCCATTTAGAACATTTCTCTCTCTCTCTCTTTATATATATATATATATATATATATATGATAGCATTTGCTGTTCTCGTGGGTATGGAACTCTCTAATTCGAACTCATCAAGTGAGGCTGTTTTGACCAAATATAACTTTATTGATATGTTTAGCATTGTCAAAATAGTAAGAATCATCCCTTTGATGGTAGTTTTTAGCATAAAATTATATTTTTTTGTGGTTTGAAATTTTGGTATATTGTTGTGTCTCATTTTTTGGGTATTGTTTATACTGTACTGCATTTTCTGCCTAGGGAGGATAAAAAAATATCGTTCAAGAATTGATCCCTACTGTTTCGTCCATATTAAGCATATCTATGTAGTCATATTTTGTCAAAATGGACCTGCTCCCTTGAGTTCCACCAAGGAGTTTGTAACGCATACTAAGCACGTCATCTCATTGTCCCACTCCTGTGTTTGGGATTATGCAAAAGGCTTATGAGTCATGATCTAGTGCAATATGATTGCACAAAAATTTGTGCTTTAAGCATCATATTGCTCTTCATCCATCAGGTCTTGGGTCCCACACCTGACAGGCCCTGTCCCCCAGAAGGAGGTGCACAAATATTTGTGCAATAATATTGCACAAAAAAAAAATTTACTGTTGCGACTGTGTCGTTGCATCAAATCAGCCCAAAATTGATTCGCAATTAGCTGTTTCGTTTTTTTTATGTTTTAAAAACTGGGTTTAAATATTATTTAATATTTTTTGACATTTTATTGACACGTGTCATCTGGTGGATAAAAGTTGTCCAATTGGGCTCGTTTGATAATCTAAATCGACCGATTCTCTTGAAAATCGATCCAAAGCCGATACGGATTCTGACATCATTGCGTCAAACCGAGTTTTCTAAGGTCAAAGATTCAATATCAAATCTTACCGGCATTATTGCCCGTCGCATTTTCACGAAAGAGAAAAAAGGTGTTTTCTTTGAGCATTTTCGTCATTTTTCCTTACGTTCTTCTTTCGACAATCCAAGGTGTCAAGCAGTCCAACTCAAGGACGGAATGCTCCTTGCTCATTATTCTCAATGTCATAGACGTTCTCGAGGGGCACTCTGTTCAACGAGTGGTATTTTAGTCATTCATTGACAACGTGCAGCCACTGACAGCCCTGTATGACGTACACAATTTCATTCGGACAAGAAAAGGCCTTTACATTTCAACAATGACGATGGTGTCCTCCCTTCTTAACAGATCTGATGAAAGGCCATTTTCGGCATTTCATGCTGTCTGACCAATAGATTGAGCTAGATTTTCTCATCCGAGACTCTGACTCTGAGTTCTGAACGCCTCTTAACTCAGGAAATCATGACGAGGACATTGCTTTTTGATCGTGGGTGGGAATCATTTTAGGGCAAATTTGGAAGCAAGAAAATTTTTAATTTAAAAGAAAAATTTTGCCTTGGAGAAGTTTTGATATAATAATTTTTTTTCAAAATGAAAAACTCTCACTTGTTTGTATAGTGAGAGAAAAACAGAGTAAACAATATGAGAAAAATGAGAGAGATTGGTTAACTTCACCCGGTTTTACACAGAGAGACCTGAAAATGATGGCAGTGGAAAGAAGATGAAAGTGAAAAAAGCTCTTGTTGCGGCAATCCATGGAATAAGATGCTTTGTGGACGAATGGTTTCTCTAATGCAAAAAGAAATTTTGATAGAAAAAAATTTTCACCTCTCCAGATGAAGAAATTTTTCCTATAAAAAGAATATTTCTTTCAAAAAAATTCTTAAGTTTGGAACAGGTGAAAAAGTTTTACTTTGTCTTTCTTACTTTCACTTTTCCTACTATTTTCTCACCTCCAAACATGCCCTGGGTATTCTTATTGGCGTCAAGGATGAAAGATGAGTATAAATTTTATATGATAATTCTCATGACCCTCACGACTTTCTCATAGTTTGTTGAGAGCCTATGAGCTGCTCACGTGGGAGTCTTGGAGCGTTCATGTGATTTCGAGTCACATATTCCATCTAGTGATTTGAAATCACATCAGTCTGAATGTGATTTATGTTTTTCATTTTTATTTTCTGATCTTGCAGACAATCGAAATCTCATGAAAAGTTACCAAACATGCGCGTAAGCTAAGGTTTGGGTCGCACACCATAGTGACAAACGTTTTAAACGACAATTTCTAGTTTTACACAAACTTGCGAGAAATTGAAAAATTTTCATAAGTCTCGCATTTTTTTGGCAAAATCTCGGCAATAAAAAAATATATTAAAAAATATATAATTTATTTTTTATAAGAAAATATTAATCAAAAATATTTAAAAATAAAAAAGACACATTTTTTGGCGATAAATAGCCGTTTAAAGCATAAATATCGTGTTTAAATCACGATATTTATGTTTTTTCATAAATCTTGCGATATTTTGAAAATCTCAAGAGAAATTGCCGTTTTAAACGTTCAGACAATTTTTCGTGATATTATCGCAGGATTTTTCATAAATCTTGCGATATTTTGAAAATCTCAAGAGAAATTGCCGTTGCGGTTGAAGGGGAAGTTTTATAGGACGACAATTAGACCCGCTTTACTATATAGTACGGAATGTTGGGCTGCTAAGAGACATCGTTTTCAAAAAATGAGTGTAACTGAGATGCATATGCTTCGATGGATGTGTGGAAATACATTAAAAGATAAGATTCGGAATGAGAAAATATGTAAGAAGGTAGGCGTTGCATCCATTGAAAATAAGATAAGTGAGAATCGTTTACGATGGTTTGGGCATATTCGGTGAAGGCTTAATGATGCTCCAGTTAGAAGGATAGAGAAATGGGAAAATATATTAGCTAAAAGAGGTCAGGGTAGGCCTAAGAAGACTTGGATGAAGATGATAAGAAAGGATATGAATGCTTTGAACCTCACCGAGGACATGACATTGGATAGAAATGATTGAAGGACTCACAATGATTTTCTTTTTGGTTCATATCGCCGACCCCAATTGTTTGGGATGAAGGCGTTGTTGTTGTTGTTGTATTATCGCAGGATTTTTCATAAATCTCACCATATTTGTCACTATGGCAGACACCCTGGTACCCTGGCTTACCTAGATCTAGTTACTAAAGTTTGGATCCAACCAGGTTTAATAATATATAATACACCACTAGATTTAATTTCAAGACAGTGAAAAACCGAGGGCTCATAATTTATGAAGTTGATTATATTTGCTACAATGAGATATGATGATGAAAACTGTTAACGTGGTAGATGTGTTCAACATAGTCATTTTTTGTTGTGAGTTGCCTCTTGGATCTTGTTTTTTTCTACGAGAATGTTTTTTTTTTCTTTCAATTGAACACTCATTAACTACGGCTATCGATTTTTCAATCATGCAAAACGCTTCCTCAAATATCAGAATCCTGCAGTATAAATGCCAATCGGCAGAAAATATACCATGTAGGCCCAGATCGACTAAAAAAATAAAAACATAACAAATATGCAACACCAGTTCAATTGTACTTAGGTGGCAATCGGGTCCGGTAGGCGGGTTGTGTCGAAGGGTTGGCGGGTCAGCATACCTCAACACGAACCCGACCCATTTATTAAATAGGTAACCCGACACGACACGGTTAACCCGTTTAATAAACGGGTCGTGTTGGGTAAATGGGTTGGCGGGTCAGGGTCGGGTAAATGGGTTGGCGGGTCGGGGTCGAGTAAATGGGTTGACCCACCGGCCTAACCCGTTTATTAAATGGGTTAAGCGGGTCAACCCGTTTATGACATGAACCCGTTTAAGCCAAACCCGAACCCGCCTAAGAAGCGAGTTGGTGGGTCGGGTTGGCGGGTCGTGTCAGGTTTTGCCACCCCTACCTACAATTGCCGCAACATAGCTCTATCTACCAAAAGTGGGATATAAATATATAGATACGTATAACATGATTTATTTACTAAGTTAGTAAGTTTAATCACCTTTCACATATCATTATATTAAATTTTTAAAAATAATTATAATGTACGACAAAAATGATATGTTTATCCAAATACCTTACAATTTCTTAAATCCTCTTTATGTCTAAGAGTTTCGCATAATATATAGGTATGTTGTACTGATCTCTTAGCCTTTTCCTAAAAGTATATTTGCACGATGATTTTGCAGACCTGATGAAGTTCGCATAACCAAATTTGTGAACCTCATGTAGCTGAAATTTACGTTCATTTGCAAATATTGCATGAAATTCGCATATATGGACGACATTCACAAGCTATAGTACAAATCTATTTTAAGTAACTGATTCTCAAGGAGGTCTGCAAATGTGTTGTGATATTCGTATATTAATGATTGTGAATGTCCTCGACCTTTGCACTCGGGTCGATTTTGGTAAATAAGGTACGACATTCACACGCTACCATGTGAATCTCTTTTGAGTAAATGATTTTCAAGGAGGTCAACAAATGTATGACAACATTTACATATAATTTTTATGAATGTCTCCAACTTTGCACTCTTACATGAAGATAGCAAATATGATGCTACTTTCATAAATAATGTACAACTTTCGTGAAGAGTGCTTGTGGATCTCCTTAAAATAAATTATCTTTAATGAGACCTGCAAATATGTGTTGACATGTGCAAATTTTTAGCTTGCAAATTTTGGTAGAAAGCTATTTTATTTTTGTTTTTTTTATTGTTTTTCAAAATAACCCTAAATCCTCTTCCTCTATAACCCGTAATCATTTTCCCTCTCTATTTTTGTGAATTTTTTTGCATCATTGGGATGAGGTTGCAATATCTTTCTCATCGACTTACCCGATTTAGTCAAAAAGTGAATCCGATAGAAACAATATATATGCATATTGTTATATTTTATTTCAAATGTGTTGACATGTGCAAATTTTTAGCTTGCAAATTTTGGTAGAAAGCTATTTTATTTTTCTTTTTTTTATTGTTTTTTAAAATAACCCTAAATCCTTTTCCTCTATAATTCGTAATCATTTTCCCTCTCCTGTTACTATGATTTTTGTGAAATTTTTTGCATCATTCGGATGAGGTTGCAATATCTTTCTCATCGACTTACCCGATTTAGTTAAAAAGTGAATCCGATAGAAACAATATATATGCATATTGTTATATTTTATTTCAAACTTTTTTTTTTAGATATGAACATTTAATTGCCTTGCATTATGTGTGTTTAGTTGTTTTGATGGATGTTTTATGTATATTTTTTATGTTTTATTTAATATTTGATATTAAATTTACAGTTTAGGGTCTTTTCACATATATATTTCGCATTCAGAGAGAGATATAAAGATAGAGAGAGAAAGTGATAGCTGTGAAAGCTACCTATGGGATCACGCTGGCCATCCATCCCATGGCATAATGGACAATTAGCGCAAAAATCGTTTAAAAAAAATGCTAAAACATGATTTTTGCATATTTTAGCTTTGATTTTTTACCAATGAAAAATGAGACCTTTAGCAGCGGTAAAAAATCATCTCTCAAGGCCAAGCACATTTTTGCCCCTTCGTGTTTTTTTGTTGTCGTCCATCACGCCTTGGGATGGACAACCAGCGTGGTTGTGCAGGTAGCTGAACAATTAAGGGTTGCACAGCTCTCTCTCTCTCTCTCTCTCTTACCTTTTAGAGACGGTTGATTATGTTTTGCTTTAGAAGTGCTAAGTTAAATATGGTTTCACTGTTTCGTGCCAGAGAACACCGATACCTTCCAGTGATAAGTTAGTTATGGTTTAACCGGTTCTTTCTCCTTTCATTGATCATATTTCCTCCACCACTTACATGGCTGTTATGCCCAATGTTGTATCGTTGTGAACCAACTGATTCATATAGCCAGTAATTCGATACAAAAATGACCTCATTCAGATTTTTTTTTTCAAATAAATCATAAAAATGCTATAAATTAGTTTTTAAATGTTTCCAATATTTTAAATTATTATTTTAATATTATTGTAACATGTGTCAATTGCTGGTTATAAGTTGGCCGATTCAGCTCGATTCTAGGCCAAATCAGAATCGCCTGATTCACCTGAATCGTTGGCCGACCGATTCCACGGTTGATGTTATGCCCTTAAAATCCATGCTCCTGAAAATTTTATTCAACTTACACATGGGAAACGCCCAATAAGTAAATATTTATAGGAAAGTGTCCTTTCCATTTCTTAGGGTGCCACTCACCACTTGCCTAAAATTGTGGGATACCTTGAGATATTGAATTATGGGGACAGGTGCACAATGGGACATGCCAACTCATGCTACTTTACTGGGTACAGCAATCCCTAAATAACTATGACAAGCAATTCAAGATTTTAGCCCTAATGGGTTTGGTGTAGTGGGATGGGCCTTGGTCGCTAGGAGGGTGGTCTAGGTTCAAATCCCATGAGATTACCCCCTGCACAAGCCGAAGCATGGTGACTTCCCGAGAGTGAGGGGTAAGCGCTCAGAGTTTTAAGTATGGTTGGCAGAGCCAGCGCGACTAGGTCCATGATCTTGAGGTGATTTCTTTGAGTAAAACAAAGTAATTGAACAATTTTCAGGTCTGACTAGTTTAGTGGTTGCATCCTTTCAGCCACTAAACTGTTTATTTGACTATTTACTCATGTAAGGCCTCATCATGGTATGTACAAAACTTGGTTGAGTCAAGTGAGTCATGATTCTTATGTTATTTTGGATAAAGCTTGTATTTTTTTAAAGGAATTTTGGACAAAGCTTGTAGAAATGCAGAAATGCTAGTCGCCTTGCATGCAATTGCAGTC
Organism: Nuphar pumila; assembly: GCF_984573655.1. NCBI lineage: Eukaryota > Viridiplantae > Streptophyta > Magnoliopsida > Nymphaeales > Nymphaeaceae > Nuphar > Nuphar pumila. The sequence goes on from NC_143255.1 coordinate 15,990,324, forward strand.
TTTAGTTCTAGTATTTAGATTATCTGCTTGAAAAAAATAAAGAGAAATTCTTACCATTGAACATAATGAAAACTCAATTCCCAGAATGCTATGCCTCCAAACACACCTTATAACCCTCTGAACAATGGCCCCAAGGGGTGTTTGGCCTAGTGGGGTGGGGCCTTGGCTGCTAGACCGGCTATTCAATTCTCATGGGTGTTGTCTTTCTGCGCAATCCAACCTGTAGCATAGGACCCGGGGGGGGCTGCCGGCACATCGACTGTAAGTATGGCAGGTTGAGCCAGTGTGACCAGGTCTTAGTGCCGGGTAGTTATAAATAAAAAAAAAAAAAACTCTGAACAATAGACCATCAGGTTTTTTAATATGCTTGTTAAGTATTACAAAATATATTTTAGATATATTTTACATATAATTTTTTGTAATCCCGTTTCTTCCATCTAAACTAATGAGTTTTTTCTATAAACAAGCTAACTCAAACTCAGCTCATTTAACTCAGGTAAACTCGGCTCGACTTGCCGCAAAAATGAGCCAAGCCCTAGTCAGGAGGACTATTGATGCATACAAGAGGTTGACCAGTCGGCAGTGGGGATTGGATATGGATGGAAAGTGCAATTACTAGATCAAGATTTGGGATTAGCTATTTAATTAATCTAATTGGTTATACCTTTAAATGCATTAGGCTTTGGATGTCGGTCAAATATAGATCAGATTTGGGTTCAAACTTAAAAGTCCAAAATAAAATGGGACATGTTTAATTAATTAGATCTAGAATGTTTACCAATATCTAACTAAATGGTAGTCACCGGTTGAACTTGCAAAAACAAAGGTCCACGTACATTACACCAAATTTTGCAGTTATGTTGAAACAAATAGACTGAAGGTGCAGTTCCTATAGAACCATATTCACTAGATGAAGCTCCAACGTATTATTTTCTGCTAGATAGCTTTGCACACATGATAGTAGCAATTATTTACAACTATGTAAGAATGAATATATATATATATACACTAAAAATGGTAGGTGCCTGACCAAAACGAAGGTGTGCTAAGCGTCCATCGTGCTACGCTGAGCAAAAAAATCCAGCTGAAACACCATTAAACATTGTCACAAAAAAGTGTCAGACTTTTAGCAGCGCTGAAGGTCCCAGACCTTTAGCAATGATGACTTTTTTGTCGCCACTAAAGGTGTTTCAACAAGATTTTTTCATTGAGCGTCCATCGCGACACACCATGGATGCTTGGCGTGCATCTACTTTGATAAGACAACTGCTCTCTCTCTCTCTCATCAGGGGCTTGAATTGCCCTCAAAAGCGCATGTTCCATGCTAGTTGGATCCGGCAGGAAAACCCTGACCTTGTCGCTATCTGTGAAACCAAGATGACAGAGGTTTGTCGCTCAGTAGTATCTGAGATATGGCGTGACGCAGTGTCTTTCTTCAAGCCATCGTTGCTATTTGCAGGCGGTATCCTTGTCCTTGGGAGGCCGTCCCTTGGATTCTACCAGCTTGATGAAGGCACATTTTCTCTATCCGTCGCCATTCCCCTTCCAGCTAAGTCGATGCCAGCAGTGGTCACCATGGTGTACGGTCCGCACCGACCGAGCCGTTGAGAGGAGTTTTGGGAGGACCTGAATAGGATCCTTCTGTCTTTCGGGGACCAGCACCTCATCATGGGCGATTTCAATTGCCTGTTGTCCTCCTCCGACTCGAGTAATCCTATCTCCTGCTCGGCTTCTATGCTTGGGTTCCAAAATTTCATTCAATCAAACCAACTGTATTCTGTTCCGCATCATGGTGAAGCTTTCTCTTGGTCCAATCGTCGCGCTCGCCCATGCTACCGCTTGCTTGACCGTGTTCTCGTCTCTTCTGTTCTGCTGACCTCGCTAAATGACCTCTCATGTTGTCTTCTCCCTCCATCTGTCTCTGACCATAGTCAGTTGGTCATCCGATGGGGGCATGGTTTTTTCCGCCACATCAAATTCAGATTTGAGCAATGGTGGATCACGGAGCCAGATTTTGAGTCTGTAGTCCGTCTATCTTGGTGTGGCTCGTGCACCGCAGCTAGGGCGGCAACTCGTTGTGTGGTTAAGTGTCGCCGCTTGTCTCGAGCAATTAAATCATGGCTTATCTCGAGGCATATCAGTAAATTTCAGCATATAGAGGATTGGGAGTGTGAGCTGCCGTCGATCCACCAGTCTCTCTCAGACTCGGCCTCCATGTCGAACTCAGGTATTGCCTGCCTGAACGCTAGATCCGCAGAGCTGACTCTGCTTTTACGGTCGTGGCGCATGAAAGAGGAGATTCGGTGGAGGCAGCGGTCTCGTGCTATTTGGCTTAAAGCGGGTGACGGAAATACTCGCTTTTTTCACTCTGTTGCCTCTCATAGGCATCGTAGGCATGCCATTCCTTCCATATGCATTGAAGGTGTTTACCACTCTGGGGATCAGGTTCTACCAGCGGTGACTGATTTCTTCATCAAGCTTTATGCTAGAAACCCCTCGGCCGGTGGGTCGATGGGTACGGACTTCATTCGTTGCATCGACCATGCGTTATCCAAGTCTTTGCAGGTGCCCTTTTCGGAAGACGAAATCTTTGCGGCAGTTACAGCTTTGTCCGGGTGGAAAGCCTCTGGTTTTGATGGTTATCCTGTGGACTTCTATCGCACCTTTTGGACGTGTGTTAAGGGTGATATCCTGAGTATGTTCGCTGAGTTCCACCGCAACAGTCGATTACCATCTATCTATCACCTGACCATTGTATCTCTTATTCCGAAAGACGCTACGTCGGTGGACATAGCGCGGTACCGTCCTATCTCGGTCTTAGGGGGAATCTATCGGATCATCGCCAAGGTATTGGCTACCAGGATGCGATCTGTCGCTAATTAGATCTTTTCAGATGCTCAATTTGCCTTCATTCCCCATAGACGGCTGCAACATTCATTTATTTTGACCACAGAGGTGGTTCACTCTATGAAGTCCAGCAGGAGGCCGTTCTTTACTCTGAAACTTGACTTCCACAAAGCGTATGATTCGGTACACTGGCCTTTCCTCTTTCACATGTTGGAAAACTTTGGATTTGGTTGGCGCTTCTCTAGCTGGGTGCGTGAGTTGGTCACTAATGCACAATCCCAAATTCAGATTAACGGGGCCTGTGGTAAGCAGTTCAAGGTTGGGCGTGGTATTCGGCAAGGATGCCCCTTGTCCCCTCTGCTTTTTAACGTCGTTTCTGAAGGCATTGTAGTCTTGCTCAAGAGGGCCATGGGGTGTGGTTTTATTAAGCCACTAGGAGTTCAGGAGTTCCAGATCAATATTCTTACTTACGCCGATGATATGATTGTTTTCGGCGTTGGATCCATCGAACAGATGTTAAGAGTCAGGCTAATCATCCTCTTCTTCCTATCGATGTCGGGTCTCTCGCTAAACAATGATAAGTGTTGCATTTCCATGATCAATGTTCCCCCGCATATGCAGGCCATTGGGCAGAAGATCTTTCAGTGTGCCACTTCGGATAAGTTTTTCTCCTACCTTGGTCTGCCGCTCCAGCTCTCACGGATTCCATCAGTTGCTTGGAACGCCACTCTCCAAAAGGTTCAGACTAAAATTGCGACTTGGCAGGCCTCCTACCTTTCGATTGCCGGCAGACTTACTCTCATCAAGCATGTTTTAAATGCGATGTCAGAATTTATTATGTCTATGTTCCTTATGCCTGTAGGGATCAATAAGAAGCTCTCTAGAGTATTGACCAGGTTTCTGTGGTCTGGGCAAGGTAACAATAAAAAACGTCACCTTGTGGGTTGGGAAACGATAAGGCTACCGCAGAATAGAGGGGGTTTGGGGATTTCGGACTCTAGGTTAAGAAGTATTGTCCTGGTTGTTAAGCAAAGTTGGCTTGCGCATCAATCGGGGTCCCCTTGTGCGAATTTCCTTCAGGCTAAATATGGATCAGTGGAGTCTTTGTTTGGGGGTCGGCAAGCAATTAGGTCGCCCATTTCGCATCTGCGGAGATCGTGGATTCAAGCTTGGTCTGCTGTGTGGGGTGGTGAGGGCGACGGCGTCGCTCAGAGCCAGTTCCTTTGTAGAGCGATCACCCCGAATGGCTCCGTCTGCACTAAAGACACCTACCTTTCTCTCCTTCCGGCAGGTGTGAATCGGTTCCATATGAGAATTATCTGGGGCAAAGGTCCTCCTCCGAGAGCGCGCTTCCTTGCTTGGCTTATTTTGCATGATCGGGTGCAGACAGATAGCTTCCTCAAGTCTATAGGTTTCTGTATTGTGAGTAAATGTGTTCTCTGCGAGAGGGCCGAGAAATCTGCGTTGCACCTATTCTGGGAATGTCAGGTCTTTCAAGATATTTTTAAGGGTACCTGGAATAAACCGGTCGTGTCCGTGCGCCAGGAGTCTTTCGCTGTAGACCTCTTGTGGGGACCCCAGCCAGTTCGTAGATGTAAAAGTTGGCGGATCATTTGGAGAACTTGGTTGCTCTCTTCCTGGTGGGTCGTTTGGATGTCGCGCAACAATGCTATTTTCAGGCAGACACCGGTTAATTTCAACAAGTTAGTAAATTATATTTTGGCGGATGTATACGCATCGTTACGCATATGCCTTCCGGATCTTCAACGCTACTTGCCGCTAAGGCCTCCCCCGGATCTGGACTGATCGCCTCGGATTTTATCTGTATTTTGTGTCTATTTTTGGCTTATGTGTTCTTTGTCTTGTTTGTCGGTTTCAACGGTTGTTGAACCTGTCTTAATGTTGATATCTTTGATTCGTCTCTCTCTCTCTCTCTCTCTCTCTCTATATATATATATATATATATATTAGAAAATTGATTCCTCCTGACCGTTCATACAATGCGGACAATGCTGATTTTTTGATCTTTCAAGCCATGGTTGCTAAATCTTACCTCACATATGTATTTAACATGTTTCATTTGCTAAGAATTGATTGTCGGGTCATGTTTTTTAAAAAAAAATATGAATTTTATTTGTTTTTATATTTAAACCATCACTTTTTGAAGCCATATAAAAACCTACTTACATGTAATAATCTGCTAAAGAACCATATAAATCACACCTGTAAGGTTAGATTCTAAATAAAAGTTAAAATCTCTCTCTCTCTCTCTCTCTCTCTCTATATATATATATATATATATATATATATATATATATATATATATATATATATATATATATATATATATATATATTCTTTATTTTTTTTGTTAGGTCACCGTTAGGACCCTCCAAAAATTATAATTTTAGATGTTTTATGCTCGATCTATATTATTGTTTGTTTAATAGAGAAGATGTATTGGATTAAGCATCTTTATGCTATCTTAATTAGTAAAAAAATCAACAGATGGCATCATACCGAAATTTTATGATAAAATATTCATATTTTTGCATTAAATCAGTTTGAAATAAAGTTTATTTTTTAACATCTAATGGTTCAAATCAAGTACAAAATAAAGTTTATTTTAAAATAGTTATTAACGGTGACCTAATGGAAAGGGGGCAGGATAATCCTCATTCTCCATATATGAAATGGACCACAACCCAAACATCACGATTTTGGTTTGCTTTTCAGTTCATTTTTTTCTTGTTCTAGATGTCATTCGGCTAGACCATGGAAGGCTCTAGAATTTTTTGTAGGATCCATCTGTAAATTAAGCTATCCATTCTATGGTGTTTGGCCGTTGGTGCATGGACGAACGACATCCAAGGCACCTCTATTGGACCTAATCATCTCTCTCTCTCTTTTTTTTTTTACTAGCTTAGCCATGTTGTCATTTATCATGCAGTATCCTGAGCGGTTACAAGCCGTAGCCATTTTTTTTTCTTTTCCCCAATGGTTGCAATCTGGATATGGGATTATTCATTGCCAAAGATTGATAAAAATATGGTTATAAAATTTTATACCAGGCCCATATAACCCGAATTTCAATTAAGACCCACAAATTTTCAATATAAAAATGATAAAATATAGTTTTACTGGGTATGGTTCGGGTTTGGCTCATGTCGTTTTTATTGGATCCAGGTATGACTTTTCTTATATTGGACCTGGTTCAGGACTTGATACCATACTCAAAAGCTGAGTTCACTTATGGTTCAGTCCGAACCAAGCCCCGCCCTTGACACCTCTACGAAGGCATATATATATATATATATATATATATATATATATATATATATATATATATATATATATATATATATATATATATATATATATATATATATATATATATAGAGAGAGAGAGAGAGAGAGAGAGAGAGAGAGAGAGTAATGAATAGTTGGGTAATTAGGTTCTTCATTTTATTTTTAAATTATGAGTTTTTTTTATTTTATTGTTAAATTATGACCGCTGTTGAAGTGTTCGATTCTGACACATGTGTGAGTTTTTATAAGGTTAAAAAAATCAATGGTCCAATTTTTTTGTAATTTTTTGAGGCTCCGAATATTATTTTTGTTTCTCAAAAACACATAATTTAAGTGTGGATTCCTTGTAAATCAATCATGGGGCAACACATTTACAGGGTTAACACAGTTATAGCGTTGAAACCAGTGGCAGAGCCAAAAGTTTTTCGTTGGGTGGGTAGACTTCAGGTCTCTAGGACAATGCTATGGTCTTGAAGGACGATCCATTTATTCAGACCAGTGGCAGAGCCATAAATTTTTTGCTGGAGGAACAGTCGTTCCTGGAGAGATAAAACTTAAATAAGCCTTTGAATTAAAATAACAATTGTTACAAACACAAACAACTAAATTTATGAACATAATAAGATAAAACTTTAAATTATACTTTTAAACTAAAATAAAGATTGTTCGCTTAAGAAATACAAACAACTAAATTCATGAAAATTTTACAACAGGTATCTTCTATTTTTCATATTTTGAAAACAATTCATAATTGCATCATCACTGATGGTATCAAATGTCTCCTTCTCTATGTAAGTAACCAAAGCATCATTGATCCATTCATCTCCCATTCTATTACGTAGACGACTTTTGATATTGTTCATAGCTGAAAATACTCTTTCAACACTTGGTGTTGCAACTGACAAAGTTAATGCCAAATTAATCAATAGATACACATGAAAAAATACAATGTGCTTTTGAGTTGCTACCATCATATCTGCTAGCTCTGCTAAAGATTTTAAACTTGAAAACTGATCACTGATTTGCATTTCTGCAATATATATATCCAATTGTTTTTCAAGTCTAATTATGTTTACTCTAGAAAAGTCTTTAGGGTAAAGCTCAACAAGACGAATCCACTTATCTTTATCAAAAGCATAAAAAGAATTCTTTAGACTCAAGCATGCCATTGAAAGGAGGAGCTCTGTATTTGCTTCAGTGAAACGATCATTCAACTCTTGAAGTTGCAAATCAATAATAGCATAAAACACATCAATATGATAATGATGCAATGTGGTGATCTTTTCAACCTTACGTCTTGGTCATCCTTAAGGTGTGTATGAGCCCCCTAGATCAGGAAGCAGAATATCAAATCTCTTACAAAATATGAACACTTTGTTTATGAGAGAGTCTCATCCATTATCTCTCAAACCTTGAAAGCACTATTTTGATGTAGTGACTAAACTCATAACTTTCACAATGTCTTGATCTTTTCACTGAAGTGCTTGTGAAAGATCATAAGTTATTCTCAAAACTTTACACATCAAATGTAAGCAAACAACAAATTCAAAATCTTGCAACTAATGATACAAAATAATTGCATCTAAACTTTTTCCTAAATATGTATCTTCTACAATTCTAATACTTGAATAACAGAAAAATACATACTGAGTAAATTAACCAAAGCATCGTAATGAGAACCCCACCGAGTATCACCAGGTCGATTGAAACTTATTTCTTGATTTAATCCTCATCCTGTTTCAAGTTCACCCAATGCAAGTGCTTCAACAATTCACATAAATTCTGCTTCTCGAATCAGCTCAGATCTCTTGCATGAAGTGGAGAAAAAAGTTGACAACCTGCCTAATATATTGAAAAACACATCAAGCAACAAATTTTTTTTAGCAACACCAATTAATGCCAATTGAAGTTGATGTGCAAAACAATGAATATAATATGCATATGCATTTTCATGTAATATAAGACTTTTCAATCCATTAAACTCCTCTCTTATACTACTTGCTTCATCATAACCCTCTCCACGCAAACTTGATATGCTTAATTTATTCTTACAAAATGCTTCTTCAACTGCTTATTTCAGTGAAATAGACTTTGTTTCAAGAACATGCACAAGTGTATGAAATTGTTCAACCACTCGACCTTTTTCATTAACAAACCATAAAACAATAGTCATTTGTTCTTTAGTTGATACATCACGAGAATCATCAAATAAAATAGAAAAAAAAAGTATCTTCAAGTTCCATGATAATAGCATTTATGGTTTGTATAGAAGCAACCTTTACAATATCCTTTTGTATGTCCTTCTCGGTCAGACTATCGTAAAAATACTGCATCAGTCGCCAACGAGGCATCTGGTTGTGGGGGCACTTGCGAAGAAGATCTTTCATCTTCTCCCAAGTCTCGTGGAATTATTCTTCTTCAATCTGAGAAAAATGGGTGATGTCTTTGCGAAACGGATTCATCTTACCAATTGAGAAGTACTTTTTGAGGAACTCACGTTGCTTTCCTTCCCAAGTGATAATCTGAACCGTGTCGAGAGCCTTTAGCCAGTGCTTGTCTTTATCCTTGAGAGAAAACATAAACAACGTCAACCTTAACGCGTCATCGCCAAAATTGTTCATCCACACTATAGAGCAGATCTCCATAAACTCATCAAGATGATGCTAGGGATCTTCATTGCTAAGGTCATAGAACGATGGTAACATTTGAATGACACTGACCTTTATCTCAAAATGATTCACTCCTACATCATGTCTCATGATGCAGGAGGCGGAAGTGTACGTATTCAGCATAAAATACTCCCTAAGAGGATGGATGAACGATTGATCATCGGACATGGTAATGGGACGAGAGGTTCTCCTAACGAGAGACTCGGGGTCCTCAATAGGCGCAACAAGCTCAGGGTCGAACGATCATCGCCCTTGCATGCACCAAGGAGTAGACCAGTGCGGCAACCATCCTAAACTTTGGGTTTCTACCTAACTAACACACTAAGTGGCCAAACCACAAAGTGAGTAAAACAAAAGGCAATAATGGAAATCTAGAAATAAACAAAACACCACACACTTGCACTGAGCAGGGAATTTGTGAAAAGCAAACTAAGAGCACGATACCAATCGTGCATAGTCACCTCTAAGGGTATCCTAATAGGTGGACTGTGCAAGAAAAGTAAACTGGTCTATACGTTGTGCAAACACATGATTCTAATCCTAAGTACGAAAAGCAAACTAAACAATCCTAATTAATCAACAAAAAAATAAACTAAACAATCCTAATTAATAAATTGAAAGTAAACTAACAACCTAAAATACGAGAACAAACACAAGGCAATAAAGTGAATACTTGTATTTCGCTGTTCCTCGACAACGACGCAAAAATTTGATGTCTCTTTTTGTTTTATGAAATATTTTAAAAAAGATTTTTAAGTGAAAATTCGTGAAAGCCAGACACCAAAAATAAAAACTGGCTCGCACGAGTGATGAAGTCCGAGTCGATCTCACTAAACGGGGGATACTTGTATTCAAACATGCAACTAAATTACGCTTTATTGCCAAAAATAAAGAAGTATGAGAACATAAACTACTTAACTATTACATAAATATTATCCTACGCAGAGGGTTTAAACTGGTTTTATTACAAACCCAAGATTAATTGAAAATCAAATTCCTAATCTAATAAGAAGAACTAAAAATGTCTTATGTGCTCGTGCCTCGTGTCACGTGTTGGATGCATGCCACCACGTGTCTCGCTTGCTTGCCTTCACTCCACTTTATCCTGCAAAACATGAACACACAAGCAGTGAAAGGCGAAAGACTATGCTAAAAATGTAAGATACGCAAAAATAAAAGATATGCAAAATATAAAATCAAAAATACCTAAAATGCATAAAATGCCTAAAATGCGATGCCTAAAATAAAAATACCTAAAATGCCGTGAAGATGCAGAATGAAGTGTTGCCGTGAAATAAAAAAAAAACACTGCCATGAAAATCAAAAGAACAAGCTGCACCTAAAATGCCGTGAAGATGCAGAATGAAGTGTTGCCGTGAAATAAAAAAAAAACACTGCCATGAAAATCAAAAGAACAAGCTGCCGTGAATTGTAAAATGAAACAGTCGTGAAGTTGCAAAACCACTGCCGTGAAAATCAAAATGAATTGGAGATTTCGAAAAACCATAGTACCGGATATCGAGGATGACATGCAATACGATAAAATGACACGAAATGACATAAAATAATCAAAACGATATGAAATTGTATGAAATAATATATGAAATGCAGACCATGGGTGAGGGATTTGAAATCCTGGACCCTTGGCAGAGACAAGGAATTGAGAATTCCTGTCTGATGATAAAAAATAATAAATGAACATCAGACCCGATATTGGATCTGATCTAAATATGAATTGGGTCTCGGATATAACTAAAATTTTGAAGAAGGAATTGATCCGAGCCCAGATTAACACTTGTACCAGCTTAGAGAATGATAAAAATGATGTTCTAGATAAAATGATCGGAGAAATGAATTTTCCCCTCAGGGCATGGAGTGACACTGAAGACTAAGGTTTGAACTGGTTTCGACCGGTTTACACTGAACCTTAGAGTTTCTAAACTAAGATGAACTAAAAAGATACTGACTCAACTAAAATCCTAGGCTGGATGATCTATAAATTATACAATTCTTAGAGAAATGGTGAGAAATGCACATTGGAGTGAAGTAGACCACAAAAATGCATTGGGTTTGAGCTAAAATAAAGGTCATTAATACTGAGACGAACTAAATCTAGAGCTCAAACACTATCTGGACTGACAAGACTCAACTCAATTTTAGCTGAAATGGGCTTCGACAATATGGGAAATGGATTTGAGTTGAAACCAGACTACTTAAACTCCTGGTGAGCTTAAGTTAAACAAAGAAAAATAGGGTCGACTGACATTAACTGGCTCGAGAACAATTGACTTAGATTCGAGCTAGAAATGAGCTCATTTCTCAAGAAATGAACTAATTTTTGCTGAAATGGTTAGAAATGAACAATGTTTGCTCATCGTGAGCTCAAGGAAGCTAGAAATGACAGACATTCTAACTGTTCTAAACTCAGAAATGAGCTTGACTAGGTCTGAATAACAGTGACCTAGGGGTGAAATGAGAATTTTACTGACAAAAACAGCGAGATGTCACCTAAACTGGGATCGACCTTGTACCCGACTTCTACACTGACCTACAAGGGTTGGCATCTGTTGAAAGGGGGTGTCTAAGAATGAATGAGAAAAATTTTGAGTGTTTATAAACACCTATCTATTTCTCTCTCTCTCGATGTATATATTTGATTTATTATTCAAAGAAAACACATCCACGTTTGACACTACATCAACACCCTTGGGGAAGAACTAAGATTGGATTTATATTCCAACACTTCGGGTGCGACCCAGATTAGAATCGGAGCTTCTTGTTTGATCACCAAACCCTAAACTTACAGGGTATATAGTACGGGTCGGATCCGGGTCTAACCAGACCCATTGACACCCTAGGTATCATATGCAGCCGTGACGGTCACACTACAAAAGGTGAGGAAGCTTCGAGAATTTCCCTCCTCCCTCGCTTTGGTTCTTCGCTTCTGCTGCTGGCTCCTTGACTGATGGTAGAGGGCGCCTTCCCGTGTGCCCTAGTTTCCATGGAGCCTCGCAACGTGATGCTCGAGAAGAAGAAGAAGAAAGTGAGGGAAGAGGTGAAGGAGAAGAAGGGTGTAACTGAGACCTCCCATGTCGGCCTCCTTCTTGCCGTAGCTTCGTTTCTCGACCGGCACGGTCTCCCGAAGACGCTCTCGGCGCTCCGATCGGAATCTCAGATTGAGGTGATTCACCGCATCATGATTTTCTTCCTTCCTTTCTTTCTGATTTTTTCCCTGGATTTTGTGGCGTTCTGTGCGATTGATGGGGTTAGTTTTTTTCCACTTTAATCTTGTAGACTTTTGGTCGTTGTAGAATGCTTGAATGCATGCTTTTCGGGTCAGGTTCTGTTTTGGTTCGAATTTGATTTGTCTCAGATGCAGGTTCTTTACTCGTAGTATGGATTAGATAACTTTGTTAGTGATTTATCTCATATTTTCGTGTAATTTTGCTTCTGTAAACCTGAAAAATGTTGACGAATTGATCCGTACATCTCGATGTTATCTGTATGAGTTTATAAGATGAACTCGATCGTATCTGTATGAGTTGTCGACAGTTAAAGATGAATGAATCGGTGATAAAAAGAAAGAAGAGTGAGTGAACTGTGCATCTCTTGCTCCATGGGGTCTAGGCATTGTGAGAGAAATCTGATTAAAACATGACAAGTACCGTGACGGTTATTTGTCTACAATCGGCTGTATGTATAAACGGCTTAGCAAACTCCATTGTTGTTTTTTGTTTTTCGTTTTTCTTGGTCAAAATGACCTCGTGGATGTGATCTACATGCTGTTTTTAATGGAAATCAGCTTTTGGATAGCCGGAATCCTACCTGTGTACAGGTTTTTTACTGGAGATACAAAAATTGACTGTTATAAATGCACTAATTTTGGGCTGACGTAAAAAAAATAATCATTTAAAAACTTAATCGAACAGTCGATTTCCATTAAATCGGCCATGCTGAACACATATATCAGGTTAGATTGATTCAAAACATGTATCATCGAGATTGTGGGTACAACCGAATGTATTAAGTATATGACCTAAGTTACCTTGAATGTTTATGATAGCACATTGACCTTGCTTTTATCTTTTGTGTGAATCTTTATTTATCTATGGGAGGTCAGGATCTTCAATAATTTGACTTGTATGCACTTTATGCAGGTTGACTGTTCAATGACAGTTCCTATAAGTCTGGAAGATGTGTACCGGAAGTATATGAAGGATAGATGGTATGGATAGTTCTTCTACTTTTTCTTTTGTGACGTTTTCTCCTATGATCAGCATTGTTGTTTGATTATGCATGGAGAATAAACCTTAAGAATCAACTCATCCTGGAGTCAGAATTATCCTTAAGAATCAACTCATCCTTGAGTCATTATCTTCAATAGAACAAGCTGAGAAAGCTAGGTGTAGGTCAAAGTGTATACGGGTATTGCATGTTTCTATTGGGAGGCATATGTCTAGGATGATCAAGGCACTGGGACTTGCACTTGTGTATTTGTAAAATACATGTGTCTGTGTGTGCTATGAGTGTGTTGGGTGCATGCTTGCCTGTTGCTCACGTGCACATGCATGTGCACGTGTGTGCATGCTATCAGAGAGGGAGGGCCTCTTAGTTTCAATGTTCAACTATTTGTCTAAGTAATTGGCTGTAAAAACTCTGGCTTATATGTATGTGTGTGTACACATGTATTTGTGTCTTTGCACTCTATTGAACTAGCTGCAAAGACAACTTGCTATTTCTTTACTCCTGTGAAGTATATGATGTCCTCGCCCTTTTCTCCCCTCTTGTACTATTTGTGTATGATTTCAGAATACAGAATATTTAATCCTCCTTTTCTTGTACTGTCTGTGATTGATTTCAGGGAAAGAATATTTGATCTTCCTTTTCAGTGGCCATCTTATTCATGACTTCAGACATATTTTATTTTCATATTGTTCAGTTAAGATCCTTTTTTGTGAATATGCTAATACTTTCTGAATGTTCTTGTAGTGATAATTCTAATGATGGAAGACCCAATGGCTTAAAAGAGGAAGGTACTTCTCACCACTTCTTGTAGTTTTCATATTATAAATCTAGAAAGTGAACTTGTTACTTAAATGTGTGTTTTCCGGGTAGTGATTTCATCCTATAGGTGCAATGGGGCTTGTGGGAAGCTGCTGTTCCGTTTGTTTACATGATCTCTTTCCCGTAGGAAATATCATGGGAACTTGGGCTTAAATTCTGAGTTTTGTTTCACAAACAAACTGAACTTGAGAAACATGGACTTGACCATCTCTGTACCTTATTTTATATTGTCAGAAGGATGGTATTACACATACACATGCACAAATGCGGTCACACAACACACCTAGTTGCCCATATTTAGGCTAGATACACATGCTCTCTATGCTTTTCTAAGTTTCTAAGAAGATATCTGACTTGAGGCAAAACAAACATGCAGATAAGCAGAGCGGTCAAGTTGTTGCATCTGAAGAAATGCATAATAAAAAAAGGAAGAGAGGCAAGGAAAGTGAGAGAAACATGTTCTTGGATACTTACAACCCTGAAACTGATAGTGGTAAGGCTCTACCAATTGCTGATTCAAATGAGATGCATCCAGAACCTAAAGAGAAGAAGAAAAAGAAAAACAAATCGACCTCTGATGGTTCTAAGGCTGATGGTACCAAACAGAAGGGGGAAAATGTGAAGACTGGAGAGTTGGAGAATTCAGAAGTTGTGAAGAAAGTCGAGTCTATCAGTACTGGTTTGGATGGGAAATATGTTGATGTGACTCCATTGGAGGAATCCCTTGAAGAACCTAAACTTAAGAAGAAGAAGAAAAGAAAATTGTCTTCTGATGAAGTTTCTGTGCACTTGGAGATTACACGAGGTGCTAATATGGGTGAGACTGAGATGGTATGTGATGAAGCTGCAACTGGTGGTAGTGAGATGTTGCCCAATGGTTCACTTGTAAATTCTAAAGATAAGAAGAAGAAGAAATCAACTCCTGAAGAATTGCAGGGTGTTGAATCAGAAGATAAATGCTGCTTGACTTCTCATGAGGCTGTTTCAGGTAAAACAATTGGAGAGGATGGTAGTGGAGACATGGTGAAGGAGGAAAAGCATAACTCATTTAAAAGTGAAGATTCAGAACTTAAGAAAACAAAGAAAAAGAAAGAAAAGATAAACAAATTGGCGGATGAACCTATACAGCCATCTGTAGAGGCTTCACAGAGTAATGGACAGTTAGATGAGTCTGCTAAAATGTCCATGGTGAAACAGACTGTAGGATCAGACAACATGGAAGGCAGAAATAAAGCAGATGATAGCCCAAAAATCTCCAATGGTCATGCTAAAGGCAACCTTGGGGATAAAGGTCATGCTAATGGCAACCTTGAGGATAAGGGACAACTTGGGAGCTCCACAGCTAAAACACAGAAGAAAGATTCTAAAGGCTCAGCAGTGGTACGTATGTTTTATATATTCCTAACATCTGGAAACTGACGTCAGTGGATGATGTGGATTAAACTGCAATGAATTGTTGCTCTCTCTCTCTCTCATCATTGCTTCTCCATGGAATTTTCTAAAATGTCGAAGCTGCAGCCTATAATAGATGAGATCCTCTGTCATGCTTAATGGGATTGTTCAAGTGAAAGTGGAAGTGCTTTGCAGGCTGTAACATACCTAATTAAATATGTAAGCCTTTTGAGAAAATTTTGTTCCCTCAAAAAGAAAAAACACTGAATTCTTTAAGATGGTAAGAGTTGGCAGACCCACAATTTTCTGTTATCTTTTTTTATTTAGTTTTTGAAAATCGCAGCAGAAAATTCTTGTTGACTTTGTCTTCATGCGTTCCTTTTTTCATGAAATCACACCTTCACATTTGTTCTCTCTTCCTTCCTTTTTGCCCCTTTATATGTGAATCAGCTTTCAACATGACTAAGGAACTTCTCCAGTTAGCTTGGACTTAGATACCTTGAAATCCAGTTATGTGATTCTGACCCTACCATTATTCCTGTCGCAGCCTAAGACTGTTAATGCATTTCGGAGGGTTAATCCCGATGAAGTAACCTTTGCAGATGAAAGGCTCCAAGATAACTCCTATTGGTCCAAGGTATTTGCATTTTCCCCTTGGATTTATCATGGGATCTTGCATATTGATTCCTAACTAATTAGTGATTGGTTTCTTTGAATCGCAGGGCGGTGCAGAATCTGGTTATGGGGCAAAGGCCCAAGAAGTTCTTGGGCAAGTTAGAGGAAAGTAAGTGCTTTTCTTGCCTTATCAGCATTATATAGAATATCGTTTCAATTTTTTATAGGCAAATTGAACTCCCTTTTTCATGTGTTTGTATGTCCTTGTGCACTTTAGTAAAATGACACTAGGAGGTGATGTAATTCCACTGCTTTTATTTGAAAACATCAAGTCAGCAAATCGAAATTTGTTTTACCTAATCCCTGGCCAATTATCTGTGTTGTGCACTTCAGTAAATGGTTCGAGGTGATATAATTCCACTGCTTTTAGTTGAAAACATCATGCCAGCAAATTTAAATTTGTTTTACTATTCCTCCAACCAAGGTTGGAACATGCTTTTGGGGCAAGTTGGTTTTCTGATCCTTACAAGTGTTTTAATTTCTCAAGTTCTATTGTTGGGCATGTTTTGTGTAAAATCGGTGATAAAAATCACCATTATTCAACAAAGCGTAGTTGATATAGAACACTATTATTTTTTGCTGATTTTCTACCATCACTCTGGAAATTCTAGGGACTTCCGGCATGAGAAGACCAAGAAGAAGCGTGGGAGTTACAGAGGAGGACTGATCGATCTTCAGTCACATTCCATAAAATTCAATTATTCGGACGATGAATAAATTTCCGTGAACTGTGGGAATGGTGAGCTTGTTCGAATCTTTGGTCTATTGTTATTTCACGGAGCCACTGATTTCTTGTTATTTACCAGAAGCACCTCTTATGGATCGTGCTATGCCTGCTTTCTGGTCATTTTTTGTGTAGTTTTGATACTGTGGTTCTACAAAATCGACTTGTAAAAACTAATTATTTGTCTGGCTGAAGAGCTGAAAGGGCTACAAAATGTTGCACATCAAAAATGCTTTGTTCTGAAATAACATTAACGTAACGGGGTATCTGTGTTTTTCGTTTTAGGCTCTGTTTGGTGATCGTGGAACTGACCCCGCATTCACCTAGGAGTGGGCAGCGGGCCGGGCTGCCCTATGGGCCAAGCCGACCCAGCCTGCCAAGGGCTGGGTTTGGGTCAAGATTTTAGGCTCAGGCCCGTTAGCTACCGGACTGTTATATACGTGGGCTGGGTCCGGGTCAGCTTGCGGGCTACTGGGTCAGCCTGACAGAGGCTTTAGCTATTAAGAGATATCTGGTTGGGGTCTGTCTGACCCCAGCGTGCCTATCAAAACAAAAATAAAATTTTTAATTAATTGTATAGTAACTTTGTAATTATTATTATTTACCTAATTAGTTACATTAATTTTATGAAAACTAGAAATATAATTAGTTGGGTACATGGGAACTTGTTAATTATGTATTATTTATGTAATTAGTTGGTTTTGGGCCTAGCCTGGCCTGGGCCCGGCCCACTTCACATTGGTCCAATGGGCCAGGTCCTGGGCTGCTCTTCAAACCAGAAAACCTGGCCCATTAGTAAATGATTCTGGTCATCTTTAGTCCAGACTGCACTTAAAGCCCGATGGGCCAAGATCTAAATGGGCTCAGGCCCGGCCAGCCAGATGCCCACCCCTACATTCACTGAATCTCAAGCATCTCCGTTGTTGGGAGGGGAGAGGGAGATGGGTGCGGTGTTGGTAAGGGTGATGGATTTCAGCATGTTCCCAAATGTGCCGATTTCATAACCACTGTAATCACTTCTCCCAGCAACGGCTCCCAAACATAGAGCCAGGAATGAGATTTTTAGAGTGCTAGCTGAATGGGTGGTCGTGGTCTAGTCTTTAGTGCGTGGATCTTGGTCTAATCTAAGTGACTCATTAGTTTTGATTAGGTGAAGATCTCTTGTAGTTGATATCATGGGAGTTTTATCTAAAACCAATATGGTCGTTTGTAGTTTTAGTTTGGCTGATACTCGTCTCCTTTTCTTGTTATATTTTACAAGTCATCTAAGTAGTTGTATATTTTATTTGACATTACGATGCTGGATATTTTGATCGGTGCATGTTCGTTGAGGGCACGTTTGGAAGAGAAAAACTCTCAAAGGAAAAAGAAAGTTTTGCCGATGAGAGTTTTTTATATGAGAAGTTTTCCAAAAGAAAGTTTTTTGTTTGTTTGTGTAACATGAGAAAAACATAGTGAAAAAATGTGAAAAAAAAGAGAAAGGAAGAGGAGGGTGATGGTGATGGTAGTGGGTGGTGGTGGTGGTGGTGGTGGTGAGATGTGGTGAGATGGGTGGTGGGTAGTGTAAAAATAAATTTTCTCCTGGTAGGAAACATTTTCCACCTCCCATTGGAGGAATGTTTCTTATCAAAAAGTGTACTTTCTAGAAAAACTCACAAAAAAAGCCTCGTTTGGAAGAGTCGAAAAATTCATACGGATTTTTTCATTTTGCATCATTTTTCCTACATCTTTCTCACTTTCAAATGTACCCTAAGTGTGAAAGTGATTCACTTTCATATGAAAGCGTCTACTTCCCCACTTCACAGTAATCCACTTCCAAACATGGCAACCCCTTTTTCAAGTAAAGGGGAAAGGAGATCCCAGTCAAAGCCCAATTAAGGGGGGCATACAACTCCAATTTTTCATTCGTAACTGTTTTAGATAGGAAACATTCCTCCTAAAGGAGGAGGGTTGTGGTAGGCCTGTGACAGCCAACATAAAAACTTAGTCATACCCTATGAATATGAACCAATATGAGAATTTCGTTGGGGCGTTCCCTACTGAGTGACGCGCTGAAGGTAGTGATAAATGGGCAAGGGTTGTTAGGTCGTTGCCCGGAAGCGACGGGTCACACCGGCGCTCGGGTGTGGTGTCAAATAGGCAAGGGTCCCTTCACTTTGTTGGATGGGTGGGGGTAAAGAAGTTAGTCAAAGACTATAAAATTAGGTTAGCCACTTGGAACATAGGATCTTTAACTGGTAAGTTGGTAGAGTTAGTAGATGTTATGTGTAGGCGAAAGATTGATATTTTATGTCTACAATAGACCAAATGGGTAGGTGAGAAAGCAAAAGTGATAGAACCTTGGGGATATAAGATTTGGTATACAAGAATAAATAGGAATGGAGTAGGGATTGTTATGAGTCGTGAATTTATAGATAATGTAGTTGAGGTCCGTAGGAAGGGTGATAGGATTTTACTTATTAAATTAGTATTAGGTTCGGATATTATTAATATTATTAGTGTTTATGCACCTCAAGTAGGTTTAGATGGTTCCATTAAGTGTCAATTTTGGGAAGATTTAGATGGAGTAGTACAAGGGATATCTTACAGAGAAAGGCTTTTCATCTACGGTGACCTTAATGGGCATGTAGGCATTAGTAGGGATGGATTTGAGAGTATCCATGGAGGCTATGGTATAGGAGAAAGAAACAAAAGTGGAGAAGGGATTTTAAATTTTGGTTTGTCCTATAATATGATCTTAGCAAACACTTGGTTTAGGAAGATGGAGTCTCACCTAGTAACATTTAAAAGTGGGGTTAATACGAGTCAGATAGATTTTTTCCTACTTAGAAAGAGAGATAGGGGTTGTTGCATCGATTGTAAGGTTATACCGAGAGAAAGTGTAGCTACACAACATAGAGCCTTAATTTTAGATCTTAGAATTAGACAATGCCGCAAAAGAGATAGACATAGGATAAATCCTAGAATTAAGTGGTGGGCATTGAAAGGAGCTAAACAAGGAATGTTTGTAGAGCAGGTAGTTAAGGAAGCTGATTGGTGTCTCGACGAGGATTTAGAATCAATGTGGAATAAGATAGCGGGTGGCATGAGAAAGGTGGCTAAGGAGGTATTAGGTGAGTCTAAAGGCGATGCACCGCTAGGTAAGGATACATCGTGGTGGAACGAGGATGTCAAATTAGCTATTAAGGTTAAAAGAGAGTGTTATAGAAATCTAAGTAAGAGTCATGATAATGAGAATTTGGAGAAGTATATGATAGCAAAGAAGGAAGCTAAAAAAGTAGTTTGGAACGCGAGGGATAAGGTATATAAAGAGGTTTATGACAAGTTGGATACCAAAGAAGGCGAGAAGGATATTTATAGGCTTGCAAAGATGAGATAGGAAATCGAGGGATCTGGGTATGATTAGATGTATCAAAGATGAAATGCAAAGGGTTTTAGTCAAATATGAGGAGCTTAAGGATAGATGGAAAGATTATTTTGATAAGCTATTTAATGAAAGTCTCAAGATCTTGGAGACTTCTCCATTCCTTTTCATGAGATGAATCGTGACTTCATGCGTAAGATTCAAAAGAAAGAAATTGCAGAGGCTTTGAAGAAAATGAAATCAAGAAGGGCAGTTGGCCCAGATGGTATACCTATCGAGGCTTGGAAATGCTTGGGAGAGAAAAGTTTAGAATGGTTGAAAAATCTTTTTAACAAGATTTGGCGGACAAATAAGATGCCTAATGAGTGGAGGAAGAGTACTTTGGTGCCTTTATATAACAATAAAGGTGATATACAAGATTGCACAAACTATCGTAGTATAAAACTCATGAGTCATACTATGAAACTTTGGGAGAGGGTGATTGAGTCTAGGTTGAGGAAGGTTGTCATGATATCGGAGAATCAATTTGGTTTTATGCCTGGTAGATGAACTATGAAAGCTATACATCTTCTTAGATAACTTATTGAGAGAAATAGAGAGAGAAACAAAGATTTGCATATGGTTTTTATTGATTTAGAGAAGGAATACGATAGAGTACCTAGGGACGTTCTTTGGTGGACAATGATGAAGAAAGGTGTTCCTCTGAAGTACATTAGTATAATTAAGGATATGTATGAATGAGTAGTAACCAATGTCCGCACTTGTGGAGGGGTGACAACCAATTTTCCTATAACGGTTGGGTTACATCAAGTATCTGCTTTAAGCCCTTTCCTATTTGCTATAGTGATGAGTGAGCTTACGAGATCAATTCAAGAAAATGTGCCGTGGTGTATGTTGTTTGCTGATGATATTGTTTTGATTGATGAGTCTAGAGCTGGGGTTAATGCTAAGTTAGAATTATGGAGACAGACATTAGAAGCAAGAGGTTTTAAGTTGAGTAAGAGTAAGACAAAATACATGGAATGTCGGTTTTGTAAGCAACGAAGTAGTGATGGGAGTGTAGTGAAGCTTGGTGAGCAAGAAATACCAGTGGATGATTGTTTCAAATATTTGGGATCTATCATTCAAAAGTATGGAGAAATTGATGGGGATGTAAATCATAGGATAAAGGTTGGGTGGATGAAATGGAAAAGTGCAACTGGAGTGTTGTGCGATCGTAGAATGCCATTGCGGTTGAAAGGAAAGTTTTATAGGATGACTATTAGGCCCGCTTTACTATATGGTACAGAATGTTGGGCTGCCAAGAGACATCATATTCAAAAAATGAGTGTAGCTGAGATGCGTATGCTGAGATGGATGTGTGGAAATACAATAAAAGATAAGATTCGGAACGAGGAGATACGTAAGAAGGTAGGCATTGCACCCATTGAAAATAAGATGAGAGAGAATCATTTACGGTGGTTTGGACATATTCGACGAAGGCCTAATGATGCTCCAGTTAGAAGGATGGAGAAATGGAAAAATATATTAGTTAAAAGAGGTCGGGGTAGGCCTAGGAAGACATGGATGGAGGTGATAGGAAAGGATATGAATGCTTTGAACCTCACCGAGGACATGACATTGGATAGAAATGATTGGAGGAAAAGGATTCATGTGGAAGACCCAGAATGATTTTCTTTTTTGGTTCATATCGCCGACCCCAATTGTTTTGGGATGAAGGCGTAGTTGTTGTTGTTGTTGTTTGTTGTAACTGTTTTAGATAGCTATGCTCAACTTTGTGCCTTTTTCGCCAAGCTCTTGTATATGAATGATTGATTTTCTGCGTGAGAAAAATGGTTCGTCCTGATTTTTTTTCTTTTGTGCGATAATAAAAAATCATCAAGGTTGGATGGTGACTTTTTCATTTTTTTGAGATACGATCAGAGTCAGCAGAAGCTATATGAGCTATAATACAAGCCATTTAATTGCATTTTTAGGACAAACTAAATTGATGGGTTGGGCTCGAACCTCCGTAGCCCATCTTTAGGCCCATGAGCCTAAAGCGATGCCACTTTTTTGGACCCTAGCCTAGGCCTTGCCCGTGAATATGATGGGCTGGGCTTGGCCCAGCCTGGGTGGGACACTGGCGTGCTCGTTCTGTCTAAATTGCAAGCCCCCTTGGTCAGCCCATTGCCTACCCCTGCCAGTGAGTGTGTGACTATGTGCTTATTTTGTGAGGTAGTTAGCTGAGTTAATTCCACCTAACCTTGTTTTGTTTTTCTTTTTTATGACAAGGAATCCTGGCTGTGGCCAGGAAAACCCCAGGTGGGCCCCCACGACCACCTTGCCTTACTTGGCCCACCTCAGAAAGCTATGGAAACACCCGTGTGCCAGTGGGGTTTGATCCGGTGCCTTCACCTCAGTGCCCTTTCAACAACCCTGTTGGCTATGCAGGCAACCTCTGTTTTCTAAGTTGAACAGAGAGAGAGAGAGAGAGAGAGAGAGATTGATTGATTGATTGATTTTAGGTACTGAAGGGTATAACCAAAAAATCTGCCCTGATGCAAATTCCATTGGCAAATGAATCAAATATTAGATCAACTTTCGTCCAAGGTGGCTCCGAAAACCTATTAGCAGGTCAGAGAGAGAGAGAGAGCCGAACTATAGCCATCAACATTGCGAAAACAGGTTCAACCAACATTGAACCCGTTGGAGAAGCCCAAAAAAGAAAGTAAGATACAAATACAGTTGATCGATGATCGTCACCCTGGTTCAGGAGGTGGCGATGGAGGTTGATTGCGCTGAAGCTCAAGAAGGTTGATGCGCAGAATGGCGTACACGTCTGCCAAGATAAGGTTCACTATTTTATTGAAAACCACCGGAATATGCCGGAAGATGGCGTTGTTGCGGGTCATCCAAACGGCCCACCAGGATAAGAGAAGCCAAGTTCGCCAAATAATCCGCCATTTGTTGCACACAAACAGGTTGAGGACCCCACAACAAGTCGTTTGCGGACAATTCGTGGTGTACGCAGACCACAGGCTTATTCCAAGTGACCTAAGATGTTTTGAAATACAGTGCACTCCCAAAATAGGTGAAATACAGATTCTTCGACTGCCTCACACAATACACATTTACTCGGAAGATGGAATCCGATGGATTTGAGGAAGCTGTCAGTCTGCACCCGATCGTGTAGGATGAGCCATGCTAGGAAACGAGATCGAGGAGTCGATCCTTTTCCCCAGATAAGGCTGGCCGAGAACCGGTCTACCCCCGAAGGAAGGAGAGAGAGGTAGCATCCTTTAGCGCTAAAAGAGCCGTTCGGAGCAAAGGCACATCCTAAGAACTGGGTTTGTGAGTCAACAAGGCCATTAATAGAAAGAACTGCAGACCAAGCTTGGATTCATGATCGACGAAGCTTTGACATTGCTTGCTGACTCACGCGAGTAGCCCCAACCAACGATTTCACACCCCCGTATTTAGCAAGAAGAACGCTGGCACACGGGGACCCATGTTGGTGCGCAAGCCAGCTCTGTTTCATGACGAGAATCATACTCCTCAATCTGGGGTCCTTGATTCCCAAGCCCCCTGTATAAAGAGGAAGCCTTAGGGTATCCCACCCTATCAGGTGACGCTTGTTGTTGGAGCCACGTCCATACCACAAGAAGTTTGCCAAGACCCGAGATAGCTTCTTACTAACCCCCACATGAATATTGACATAACAAATTCTGGCATAACATTTAGGACGTGCTTGATGAGAGTCAGTCGACCCGCGATGAAAAGGTAGGAAGCTTGCCAGGCCAAAATTTTATTCTGAACCTTTTGCAGAGTCGAGTTCCAAGTTGCCGTTGTGACCCTGCTGATCTGACGTGGCAGACCCAGATAAGAAAATGAGTTTTCCGTTATCGTGCATCCGAATATCCGCTGACCCATAGCTAACATCGACAGAGGGGCATTAACCAAGGACATACAACACTTATCGTAGTTCATAGATAAACCTGACATCGACAGGAAAAAAGTAAGACAAGCTTGAATCTTAACATTTGTTGGATTAAAACCCTTCCAAAGATAATCACATCGTTGACGTAGGTCAGGATATGACACGGGAACTCCGATATACCGAGTGACTCAATTAGACCACACTCCACTACCCTCTTGACCAAAACTACATGTTCCTTAAAGACGATGTTGAAGAGTAAAGGAGACAGGGGACAACCTTGCCGAAGACCACGACCAAGTTTGAACTGCTTGCCCTTTACCCCATTGATCTGAATTTGTGACTGTGCATTGGTAACTAGCTCATGAACTCAGCTAGAGAAACGTGTGCCGAAGCCCAAATTCGTCAACATGTTGAAAATGAACGACCAACGACCAATGAACTGAGTCGTAGGCTTTATGAAAGTCAAGTTTAAGAGTGAAGAAAGCCCCCCCGCTGATCTTGAGAGAATGCAACACTTCTGTGGCCAAAATGAAAGAATGTTGAAGCTTTCTATTAGGGATGAAGGCGAACTGAGCCTCCAATAAAATCCTAGGAGCGACTAACCACCTCTTATTTGCCAAAACCTTTCCGATAATGCAGTATAAACCTCCTAACACAGAAATAGGTCGGAACCGCGAGATGTCTGATGCGACAACTTCCTTAGGAATAAAAGACACAATGGCTAGGTGAATGAATCGGCAGACGACTGTTGCGATAAAACTCAGTAAATACACTAAGGATGTCACTCTTAACACATTGCCAGAAAATGCGAAAGAAATCCACCGGATACCCATTAAAGCCTGAAGCTTTCCACCCAGATGAATCTCGCACAGCCAAGAAGATTTCATCTTCGGTGAATGACACCTGAATCGATTTAGAGAGAGCCTGATCCATGATCAAGAATAATGCAGTACCCATCCCTACAGGTTAGTGAAATAGTTGGTGACAATAGTGAGTATCTGATCGCCCGAGTAGGAGACACCGTCGATAAATATAGAATGAATCACATATCTTCTATGCCTATGAGAGGCGAAAAAATGAAAGAACCTTGTGTTCCCGTTACCTGCTTTAAGCCAAATCATTCTTGATCGCTGCTTTCAGCGTATCTTATCTTTTAGACACTAAGATTGCAATAACAAAAACAACTTAGCCGATCTAACATTGAGTCTTTCAATATCGGATGCAGACATTAAGGACATACCCAAGAGCGACTGATTGATGTTAGACAGCTCGCGCTCCCACTCCCCCATATTTTAAAATTTGATTATGTTATTGGAGACCAACCAAGATTTGATGTCGCAAGATAACCGAAACAGTTTAACCATGCACCGTGAAGCCGTCCACTCCGCATAGTAAGGTCTACTCCAAGATTGTTGGACTAACGATTCGAAACCTGCCTTCTTAAGCCACCATTGCTCAAATCTGAAGGTTATGTTATCAGAGAAACCTTGACTCCATCGGATAACAATGAGAGAGAGAAAGAGATTTTAGGTACTAAAGGGTATATCCAAAAAATCTGCCCTGACGCAAATTCCATTGGCAAGTGAATCAAATATTAAATCAACTTTCGTCCAAGGTGGCTCCAAAAACCTATTAGCAGAGAGGTTATATGGTATATAACTGATTCATTGGTTATATTCAATCCCTACCATACATTTCATTTGATAGCGATCTCTGCTGGCCCCCAATGCAATATTTAGTTTCCAAGTGATGTGCAGTGGGGATTGAATATAACCAGAAACCGGTCATACACCATAAGACTTAAGTTGCCCACAACAAGCTTTGGTAATGTTGCCTTTTCAATTAGATGTTTTTTTTTTCATGGAGGGGGAAACCACCCTCAGGATCAGAGACCTAGTCATGCTGGCTCAGCATGCCGTAATTACGGTCTCATTCCCAACGGTGTAAACCCATGGTGAACCTTTTGCCCCCAGGGGAAGCGTTTTCGGCTGAGCAAGGGCTTATCCCTTGCCCTCATTAATGCAATGGGTTTGACACTCATGGTAATGTAACCCTAAGGCCCCCCTCCACTGAGCCAAACCCCTAAAGGATAAAGGTTTTGCATAGGCCAGGCCAAACATCATCCATTTTATCGATGTTTTGACCACCAATTGGCAAGAAGCAAATGGGATCTGCAGTTGCCCTTGATGTATAAAATTTTATTTCCACTATAAAAGGCAAGGCAAAAAAACTTGGCGCTACCTTGGATTCAGTGTTAGTAGGGATGTAAGTAGTTCAAGTTGGGTTGGATATCTAACCAAATCCGAATTTATTTATCTGGATTCTCTAAATAAAATCATATCCTGTTACTAATCAGACTTGGATTTGATTTTTCAAGACTTGTGGTTTGGAGATAAACCTTCATCACACTTTTTTCGTTGCGTCTCATCAGCTCATTTGGTGCTCTTATAGATGAGCAGAACTTAAATTACAAGTATAAAAGATGATGGTGCGTTAGCATTTATACAAACATTTTGAGGAGAAAAAATTGGAAGGAAAACCACTCAACTATTGACTATTATCCTCATCGTTCACAGCTTCACATTATTATCTTCATTTGCCTGTCTCCATTTTGCCTTATTTGCACAATTAGTGAGTTCTTCAATGGATCTAGGTCTTGGTCCGTGTTAGGGCAAAGGACCAAGTTTGCATCTGAGATGATCGACACCAGTGACCCGAAGATCAGATGGAATAAACCGGGTAATGAACTGGCTAAGCTGACTTCCTCCCAAACAAAATGATAGTCAAGCTCGATGTGCTTAGACCGATTATGAAAAATAAGGTTATCAACATGTGAAGGGAAGGGGGATTTGTCACAAAAAAAAGGAAGATAGGTGGTTGAGGTAGAAAGACACCAAATATTACAGAGAATAACAGAAATCTACATTGATCCTTGGTGGTGGAGACAATGGTGTGATACACAACTTCTGAGCTAGATCCGGCAACAGTGGGCTGCTTTTTTAGCACACCACTAAATGCAGTTGCCACCTAAACAGACACAATACCCGATAGTGCAACGATGGGTAATGGGACAACCCACCCAGTTAGCATCAAAAAATTGGAAAGTGATTGACAAGCTGAAAATAAAAGTTAGTAAGTGCATATATATATATATACACTAAAATGTGTAGGTGCATGATCACTTTCCAACACGACCAGAACGAACTTGATGGGCCAAGTTGGCAGACAAGTCTAGTCCAATGTAATTCGATTGGCCCAAAGACTTTTCAAAATGGGCCGATTCAAGGTTGATTCCATTTATTTTTTAATATTTTTTAAAAGGTTTAAAGAAATTTTTTAACATTTTTTTTTAATAAGTCTAAAAAAGGGCCGGTTAAAGATCGATTTGATTTTTCCATTTTTTTAAGAAACCGATTCACCTTGTGAACTGATTTTAACAATATTGGTGTAGTCCATATGAGAGAGAGAGATGCAGCCAAGTTCATGAAAAACATTTCTACTACTGCCTTACCAAATCCGAGTGATAATTGCAGCATGCAGTTTGCATGTTGTTTTGGTAGCAGTCATAAATCCTGTCTTTGGGAAAATCTCTGGTGGAGAATCTTGCAATATTTTAAAAAATCTGGGTTTTCTAGAGACGATCTCAAGAAATTTTGCTCGGAATACACAAAATTTAAAATGTATATAAATATATGGTAAACATGTCAATAATACAAAAATTGAAAACAAATGCTTTTAACATGTAAATATAATGTTAAAGATGTAAAATCTGTTTTTTAAAAATTATATGTTTTTAATGGCAAATATCACCCATTGAAAATATTGTTTTAAAATTACAATATTTTCAAAATATATGCATCATAAAAACCTGAACCAACTTGCAAAGAACCAAACTAAGCCTCTTTGGTCTTTGGCGCTTCTTGATTTCAACACGGTAACAATCACAATGTAACAAGGTAATTAGGTAAGAGGCAATATATATATATATATATATATATATATATATATATATATATATATATATATATATATATATATATATATATATAGAGAGAGAGAGAGAGAGAGAGAGAGAGAGAGAGAGAGAGAGAGAGAGAGAGAGAGATATGCTAAAGTGCTCTGCTCGGAGAGCACCTGCTCCCACATACTAGAAATCATAGTTGCAGGTTGCATTTTCTAAATCAGACCTTATAGTTGTATTCAACATAGTTTATTTGATAGGAATCATGCTTCAGATCATGTGTTTTTGGACATAAAAATAAGTTTTTTTAAGTCATAAAATTAGGATGCATTGTAAGCCATTGGTTTTTAAAGGTCTTGAAAAACCTAAATGTATGCTATAATCACATGATACAAAATTTGTTTTATACCAAGTAGCTAACAAAAAAAGTTCAAAAAATTTGAAAATCTAGAGCTTCTCCTGAAGCACCCTATTATTGGGAAACAATAAAATCTTTATTTTCAGGGTCTCTTGGGAAACAAAGAATAAGTTTTAGGGTGAATCTCAATAGCCAATCTCAACCAATCTATCAGTTTTCTTCTCCAAAAGAATTTCTAAAAACCCATATTTTTTAAAAAACTTTCAAATCGGATCAGGTATGAAGCGGGCTCGGGTATGTGTCAATTCAGGTATATAGTAGGGTCGGTTCGGGTTTGGGTGTATAATGTTGTCGGGTTCCGGTCGGTTCGGTTTTATAATATGGAGAACCATTTATGTTCGGGTATATAATTGGTTCGAGTCTGTTCAGGTTCAGATCTGTATATACACTACCCGCAACTCAGTCCATTTCACTATGGGTCTATAGTTTGGATCCGGCCCAATCCACCAACATTTGTTCGGGTCGAGTATAATATACATCGGGTCAGGTCAGGTATACCCGACCCAGTTACACCCCAATGTGGAACACCTCCAGCATTGTCGAGCAAAGTGTTCAGGCTGTTAGGGAAATCATTCTGCCAAAATTGGACAAGGTGAACAATCCAGTTGCTCACAAATGGCGTTGGCTTCATCCTTGGACACCACCTAGCAAAGGGTGGTTAAAAATTAACATTTACAGCATATTCAGGATGAGATGGCAGATTGGGTATACTGTTCGGGATCATGAAGGCTGTTTTTTGTGGGGCAGTGTGGATCAATGGTTCGACTGAGTTAGCTGATAGAGAGTAGGCAGGTTGGGTTCATGTTTTGAAACTCCCTGCCAAATCGTCAAGGATCACTTTGGAGTCCTCCCGAAGAGATGTAATCCGTGTGGCTTCCAATGAACTGGAAGGACGGGGAAAGAAAGGTCTCGTTCCTCCTCAAGTGCTGCAAAACCTAAGGGAGTTTTCTGTAATGTTCAATTCTTTTTGTTCATAAATCCGTGAGTAGTATATCTCTGCAGCTTGCCAAACTGGCGTCAATCTCATTAGATCATTGCTGGAAAGATGGGGGCCCAGCAGAGGAATACATGTAATTTTTTTGTAAGTTTTGACATCGCAATCCACAGGTAGGGGGGTCTGCTTAACCCCAGCTCATCTTTCGATAAAAAAAAAAAACACACAAAAGCTTCCTATTCATTCATTTATAATGTGATAGAAACCTGTTTGTTACACATTTCTCTAGTAATTAAGATGAGTTTTTTAACATATTTATGATACTTTTTGCCAGAAATATTTGTGCCTTGACGCACCTGATCACCTTCCATCTTGAGGACAGGCTTGTCAGTTGTGGGGCCCTAGGCCTGATGAAGGGCGATCAGGTGTTTTAATACATTAATTTTGTGCAATGTGATTGCACCCGATCCGGATGTTAATCATGAAAATAAGCTCCACCAGCTTCCTGGCACCACATGTACGTGACAAATTGTTCATTCCTCTTGTTTTTTTTTTCGACTCTTAAAATAGAGACCCTTTTTGGCACAATCTGCCAGACTTGTTTTCTAGGTTTTCCTGTGAGTAACCATGTTGCCACCACTAGATGCTTTAGTGCAGTAGCAAGCAAGTCCTAGGCTAGGATCTTGGTTCTCATACTTCTGTCATTCTCTCAGTTGAGGGTTGTCCAATCTCCAGCTAGGGAGTAGGGACTGTCCCTATCTTGCTTAGACAGATAGGCACAGCTTTGAGCTTGTTAATAGCCTTTTCGGATCAAACTTGCCAGCTGAACTGAACCAGTCAAAGTTGCATTATTTGCAGATCAGGGGTATGGCTTCAAAATTCAAATCCCACCAGGGGATACACCTAGCTTGTCAATCAATGAAGCCTGCTTGGCTCATGAAATTGAAAGGGAGACTTGTTTTTATCTGTGCCATTTGAATACCACATAAATATGAAAAAGTCATTCTCAATTAATACGTTAGGATCTACTTTTTCCCGTACTATTTGAGAACATGGATTTCATGAGAAAGTTTTCTATTTTATGACCAGACTGGCAAATTTATAGTTGCCTTGGTACTCGATATATTCTAAGTATGCCCATCTTCCAAGAATTAGAGCAGAGGCCGACCTAGCTTAGAGCATGAGTTAAGTTCAGCTATCACTGTCATACTTTTTTCTCCAATTTGCATGACTTGAGAACATAACGTGATCGACTGAAATTCATATTCTACAAAACTAGGGTTGGTCTCATGGCCACCATTGAATTGGCTGGCTTGTCCAAGTAGTCCATCTTGGACCATGTCCTGGCAAGTTATGTGATTGCCACCAAAAGTGACAAACAATTACTCCAAGGGGGTTGGCTTAGCGGGGTGGGAGTGAGACCTTAACTACTTGACGGGCCCCGCTTGTTTGTTAGGAGCTGTTAGTGCACGTCACCATGTGTTGGAACGTTGCAAGTTCAAAACCCAATGGTATGTTGTGTAACTGGTGGGGTCTGCCTAACCCCAGCTTTCCTATAAAAAAAGTCTTCATGCCCAATGTAGTTTCTTAGGATAACAATTCGAAAACCAAAAGTAGCAAACAATTCAAAGACAAGCAGCCAAGCCTAATAATATGCACAATTTTCATTTTCATGTCTCTTAATTTGTGGGTAGTGAGCTTGGATTACTAAGACCCGGCCTATATATGCGACAAGGCTTAGATGCACAAAAGCCACCTAGATTAGGAAACCTGATACCAAAAACTTCAAGTCAAACACGGCTGCTTCCCTAAAGTTTCTGTCTGGTCATTGGAAGGCATCTATTTCAACAAGACATTGAAAGCAAAACCTCATAATGACACATTGACGATACTAGATCTTCAGCCTACCATGCCACCTTTTAAATGATACTGTCAACAACAAAGGGAGGACCATCTAGACCTGCTACTTCATTTAAGTAGAAACCCTAGTCTATATTCTTAGGTCAAACTCTCTCTCTCTCTCTCTCTCTCTAGAGAGAGAGAGAGAGAGAGAGATGAACTATGGTTCACTAGCCTCCCAAGTTGGAAAAAATGTCATAAGATGCATAGGGGACTAGTTCATTCTTTTGCATTAATATGTTAGAAATATTTCGGGATGAAAATCCTTCCAAATCCATCCTTTTGTCTGCACTCTGCAGCAAAACGAACTCCAAGGCAGTGAATTCATTACTATTTATATTTCAAAACGATATTTTTGTTAAAAAAGTTGTTAATAAGAGACATAACTGCAATTATACATTTGCAGTGTTGATAGTTGGTGACTTGGGTACCACAGTACAGAGCCCCATGTATATCACCCCTTCCCAAGATGCCATGAATTGTAATGTCAGGGATTTCCTAGTTTTTTGAAATTACTGTTTCTAGGACTATGGATACCCCCACAACGTCCTGATTTGCTAAGACCCAATCCAACATTCAATTGCTCAAATCAAACTGAATTGCTACAGTACTAATTGTTGAACTTGATTGGCGAATAAGAAGTTTATCTCCATTAAGCCAATTCGGGTCCGGTGGGATCCAATTACTCTTACAGAACTTGGCTTTAGACTCGGTGCTGTCGGCAAATGGTTGGATCCAGAACCAAATCACTTTTATTCATGTAAGGAAGGTAGACTGTTTAGAGTCGGTTGGATACAGGAAACGAGATATCCAATCTAATCAAGTCAGGCACTAGCGGATCCGGTTCAGATGATCTTCTGTCAGATATATATGCATGGATCTATGATCCTCGTATTTCTGGCCCGACCTTATCTCCATTATCAGGCTCGAGATCCATGAACCTAGAGGCTACTTTTGATTCTGTCCCTCAACGGTCATATTTACAAAAAATTATGTAACCAAACACCAAATTCAAGCCCCAAAGGCGGTAGGCGCAGTGGCGTGGGGGCCTTGGCTGCTAGACTGGCAGTCAAGGTTCTATTCATACCCAAGCCAATGCTTAGCATAGGCCCTCCTAGCCTCGGAGTTTGGCACAGTGACCGTAGGTATGGCAGGATGAGCCAGCGTGATCAGGTCTTCGTGCTGTTTCTTTAGGTTATAAATAAATAAAAAAACACCAAACCCAACCTTAGAATTTGATTATGAGGTAGCTGGCGTACCTTATCAATCCTATTCAGATCTTTCTCAAATCGGGTTTGCAGTACCAGATTCAGCTATTCATACCGTAATCATCTTTAAAAATCAAACCAAGTCAATATGGAACTGCCAATTAGGTCCGGATCTACACTACACCAATCCATCAAAAATTGGAATGAAAATAAAATGAATTTTTTTTGGAAAAACCCATTTAATATGCGGTTTAGCACGGACCCATTACTCTCTCTCTCTCTCTCTATATATATATATATATATAAAGTGAACAATAGGGGCAAGGCCTACAGACACGATCGGGTGCAATATGATTGCACAAATATTTGTGCATTAAACACCTGGTCGCCCTCCACCAGGCCTTGGGCCCAACAACTGACAGGCCTAGGTCTTCAAGATGGAGGGTGATCAGTTACTTAATGCACAAATATTTGTTCCATCGTATTGCACCTGATCTTTTCACCAAGCTAACACGCCCTTATAATCCGCAAAACATTGCATACAATCTTATAATAAAGTGGGTATGGGGCTCGCTAACGATCATAATCGATATCCGAGTCGACGGGAAGGACTCGGATTTCCTGTGGAGAGCGGAGCCTGTGGCCGGGAAAGGTTATTTTCGTCAATCGAAAATGCACGATAACCGTTGGGGATATCAACGTAAGCACAATCAAATCCCAGAAAAAGGAAAAAAATAATTAAAATAACATAAAAGCTGGGACTTTCTTGGAACCCTCACCCTGCTTTCGCATGCGGACAATAAAAACTCGCCAACTGTGGTCGAGTTAATCATACCTAACCCCACCCAAAGCTAACCATGGTTAAAATCTCGACGCCGAGAATTCGCGCCCGCTGACGTCACCCTGGATGTCGCCGTCGGCGCAGCGTCGTCTGCGGCACGATGTGGTGATCACGCGCCTGTCGTTATCCCAGTGGTATACGGTCGCCACTTTCGTATGAACATACGCTCGTACACCGTATATGATTTTTGTATACGTATCTTTGTGTAGTGTCATCTGGTTGCGGTCAATTTCGCGAATCTCGGTACCGGGAAATTCACTAATCTAAAAAACTTTTTTTTTTTTTTAAAGCAAGCTGAGGTTAGGCAGACCCCGAGAGGTAGGATCAGGTGCAATCACATGGCACCAAATTTTTGCATTAAGCACCTGATTGTCCTCCATCAGCCCTTGCGTCACACAACTGACCGGCCTGTGCCCAAGATGGAGGGTGATCAGGTGTTTAATGCGCAAATATTTGTGCAATCATATTGCACCTGATCTTTTCACTACCAGATATTTCTTAAGCCCCATGTGGCAGAGGGATTCGAACATGAACCTTCAGCTTGACACAGAACCCCGCTTACCACATGGGATACCACCTTATTGGTGTCACAGGCAGAGTTGCCCGTCTTGATTATGTGTTAAAAATATATAAGATAGAATATATATAAGAAAATTGAAAATTTATTGTTTTAAGGCAAATTATTCTAAAAATAGCAATGTATTAAAAATATATAAGAAAATTTGTGAAAATAAGGTAAAATATAGAATCTACAAAGTCATGATAATATTGTGGTAACTTTGTGACAAAATGGTATGGATGATATTTTGAATTTCTCATGATTTTATTGGGATTTTTGCAGCATGTGAGTTTCTAATAAAAAACCATGAGAAATTCAAAATAACAGCAATATTTGTGATTAAGGTTGTTATAGAATGGATATGAGAATTGAAATATGAGAACCAGAAATATGAGCATTTTCAATGAGTTTTTTGTAAATCAGACCATGTAGATGTATTTGATATGGTAAATTTGCTAAGAATCAATATTTTTCATGAAAAAAATGTGACTTTTGAATGCTTGAATATTTATAAAGATTTTTAGCTGTTTTTTAAAGTCTTATAGGATCCTGTTTATGCAATCGGACGATCCAAGAGCTAGCTATTATAAAACCAAGCACGTAGATCACATCTATGCGGTTCACATGATAGTTCTCATATTCTACTAACTCCATTTAACATATATCCGCGACAATATTTGTGTTTATCATTAAAAAAAAAAGTTGATTAGATACATTAAAATATATCTGCTTTCAAACGAGGTCTGCGAGTGCCTTTAATTAGTGGGCTCTGTAAGGGTTTGGGTGTCGATGATCCCACCTGAAGTTTACTTCATAAAGCGTGGGCCCATTAAGTCATCCAGTTCTCGGCGAGGGTTCCTTGCCATAAAAAAAAATCCAACAAAGTCGGACCATATCCAACCCATTGATTTTTTTTACACATATATGGGCCATTACAGTATGAAAACCTAAGCCTAAAGTCGGTCCAAATCCAGATCCATATATACGGATACCACAATTCAGTTGTAAGTAGGTTAGATTTAAGTTAAATGATGTCCACTCCCACGTCCAAATACATCAATCTGTATCCGACCATTACGCGTGTAGGCATTATTGACAAAAATGTGAGATGGGTACGGACATTTATGGGTCGACGAGATTTTGGTGTGCATTCTTGAAAAGTGAGTACAATGGACCACAACGTCAACATCCATGTCCCACCTGTTTCTCTTATATTATATGGACGTTACTGTGGTGATTGAGAGTGGAAATCGGACCGGCCCACTTAGGACCCAACAGGCTCGGCCCATTCCATGCCTGAGCCCAGCCTGATTAGGGCCCGATGGGCTCAATCCATTCGGATGCTCAGCCTGACCAGGTTATAGTGAGGCTAGAATTGGGTTCTTTTTGGCCAACCCAGTTAACAGTCCGGACCCGTCAGCTTATTTGTTTTTGCCAATGCACTGGCCCTACCTGATCTAGCTGGGCCCTGCCAGAGGCCAAGTACCCCACAACCCGTTGGGTACCCTACGCCTGGTGGTAATGGGTATCCTTAAAGGTGGATGTCGTTTGGATGGATACTTTATCCATATCCTATCCAGTTTGAGGTCAGACTGTCTAATGGCGTGATAACCGATCCATGTGGCGTGCATTTTTCGGACCAAATGTTCCTGCTAATTTCGAGTCCAATGAGTTCTAGAATTAAGATCACGTAAGGTTGGTTGGATATGGGTCCAAGTAGTGAACTATGATGGGCACAAACGCACTGTAAAAAAAAAAAAAAATTCATGAGAATAAACTATACTAACAAGCGCAAAGAAATATAGGCCTTTATTATAATAAGATTTAAATAAGTGAGAATATCCACAACTTAGAGAAATATGCCATGCTTGTTTGCACTGTCAAGTGGCCGCGCAGGGGCAGAGCTGCTGGATATATATATATATATATATATATATATATATATATATATATATATATAGAGAGAGAGAGAGAGAGAGAGAGAGAGAGAGAGAGAGAGACGAACTATAACCATCAACATTACTAAACAGGTTGAACCTGCCGGAAAGCCAGAGAGAGAAAGTAGGGTTGAGAAGAAAGATGGTTAGAGAGAGAGAGGGGCTCGGGCCTCCGGGTTGGGTATGGCACCTGACCCATTACCCCGTTAGGGTTTCTTTTAGGTCAGGGTTGGCATGCCCACCCTACCCATAGCGTGGCTCTGGTTACCAGTCATCTAAAATGAGTTCGAGGTACAATGGGACCACATTTGACAAGGTTGAATCCAATTATTGATTGGCCCTACCTACAAATAGGTTGAGAGAGTTCCCTGTCATATTTCCCCATCCTGGTGGGGGCTGCAGAAGGTCCGGTGGCCGACCAATTCCAACTTGATTGTTTGACTCGGTTTGTGACGAGCACGTTTGATTTCGTATAGTTGGTGAGCAGAACCACGAGCGGCTCATTTAGCTAAAACGAGTCAAGCCCTAGCACAAGGTGTTCAACTCATATCAGCTCGAGAGAGCCCATATGGATAAAATATTATATTTTTTATGTATAATATATATTTTAAGTGTAATATATAAAAAGAAGAATGCATAAAATATATATAAATAAAATATGACTATTAAATGTAATATATATATATATATATATATATATATATATATATATATATATATATATATATATATACCATGAAATGTTTTTACACTAACAAACTCATTTTTTTTATTTTTACTCAAAAGAACTCATTTTTTTTTTAATTTTTACTCAAAAGAATCACCCCAGGTGCATAGACCTAGCCACACTGGCTCAGCCTGTCGTATTTACGACCATTGTCTTGTCAATGTAAAACTCTGAGGGCTTACCCCTCAACCCCAGAAAGTTGCCAAGCTTCGCCTTACCCAGGGGGTGATGCCCATGGGATTTGAACTTAGGCTGCCCATAAAATGGCTTTGCCCCCATTGCACTACACCAAACTCCTTAGGTTGGCTTGTTTCATTTAGGGATAAGTCGAGCTCGAGCACAGCATGAACACGAGCTAAGCCACAAACTCAATCCATTGGTAAACAAGTCGAGCCCCAACATGCTCTGTTGGGTTTGTTCTGCTCATTTACCAGCCATAGTCATGATCAACCAGCCTTTAAAAAAAAAAACAGTATAATTTAAATTATAATTTCTTGCAAAAGTATAAAAACACACCTAACTTTTGGCTTATTTACTAACATACACCTAATTTTTTAGAATTACTTTGTTAACTAAATTGTATTTGTAATATTTCAAAAGTAAGCTGTGTATTTGAAAATAGGACAAAAGTTAGGCATGTTTTTGTAGATTTTTTAAATTTCAATAGTTGCAATACCCAAAGGGCTCCTCTCATCTGGTAGGAGTGACTCATGAAAGTCACCAAGCTGAAGGGATATGACTTCCAAACCCACCAATGTGCATCCCTTGCCAAAAGGTGTAAGCTAGGTGTACTATCTAGTCGGCAAGGGGGAACCTGAGGTTTTTATACTAATGACGTCGGTGTGAGAGAGGTGGTTTTCTTGATTACCCAAAAATTCAGTTCTCCAAGTTCTGTTTTGCAGGAACTGTGTAGAAATTATACCAGATTATTTTGACTTCTTCACATCATAAATTTCACTTTAAAATTTTGCTTCTTCTCAATTGGATTTGTGGTTAGCTCCGAAGACCTTCGTGAAGATAGGATTTATGTTCATGTTCTTAAATTTTTTTGCAGCTTCAACTTGTATAATCTATTTGGAGGGGTTTTGGTTGGAAAAAATTCTGTAAATAATTTTATTGAAATCCTTTGAATGTCTTCATATTTTTAGAATCTTGAATTACTGCAATTGAAGTCATATTGGCTCTGGAATAGCTATTTTTCTGTATTTGATCTATTTCTGTACTAGGATAGAAGAAACTTGAAATTATGACACCACCCAAAACATGAACCTGTACCCTTTAAACCTAAAAAATGGTACACTACTAGTCTTATTTGTCCTTAATCCAACTCAATTTACCTTACCTCAAAATTCATCGCAATCTTATAACTATTTTTTGTGATTGTAGGTACTTTGTTTTATTATGGAACAGACTAATAGAGTATAGCTAGTTCTACATACCTAAACCTGACCATAATTAACCAAAAAATCTCAAAAGACTAAACTCAAATTTAACCAAAACCTGTGACTTAAACCCTTGAACTAGCAACATGTTCCCAATAGCAGGTGCAGTTTTTCCTGCTGCAAAATTCAGGTTTCACTCTTATCAAGAATGGCATCAAGAGGAGATAACTTAGTGAAGGGCCCCAGTGCTGAGACAAGGTGCCGAATATATGATTTCTTTTAGAAGATGATAGCCACCATAGATGAAGGTGAGCTTCAAGGAGCAAAATGCATGTACGGATCTAGATTAAATTATTCTATATGTCGATTTACCAGCATTTTTCTCTAATCCATACGAAAAAATGGATTAGATCCTTGACAATGTTAAATTGGCTACTATCTTTGAGAAACAATGTACAACTGTAGACCAAAATATGAATGGATATGAACCTTGCCAAATTTATTGAAGAGTCGTGATTACTTCATATGTCAATTTGGTGAGGCTCGTATCAATACAACTCATTGAATTCATTGGGCAATCAACATTCTCGGTTGATACAAGTACAAAACAGAGGTTATTCTTCAAGTTCCATTCTACATTCATGGAGAAAGGTTACATGTGGTAGATTACATACCAAGGATAAAGGCACTTGTATTTTCTCGCTCATTGTGTGGTTTCTCATCACCATGGAGTGAAGAACATGTGTTTACCCATGCATTTCTTGGCTTTTCACCATGGAAAAGAAATTGAGAGCACTTGCATTTTGTAATCTTGCGGTTAGTATTAATTAGGGATCACGGGGAATAAATTATAATAGAGTTAGTAGATATTTTCTTTGAATGTAATTAAGAATGGGGCTAATGTACTGTCATGGGGATTAAGACTTTTAGATGTTCCCCATCTTCATGCAAAGAGATACAAGAAGGTTGTTATAATCTCTCATTTGATGGCCCTAGATGTAGAGAATTAAGGAGAATTGTAGAAAAAAGGTAGGTGATGGGGTTGGGAAAGCAAGAGGGAGAAGGATAGGGGGGTGGCTATCAATATGTTTTGATTCTTTTGACTCTTGCTAATATAGTATGCTAATTTGAAGGCATGAATTTTCTTGAATTATTAACATATATGACTTCTTAGCATTGTGCTCCGATTATAGAACAATTTGAGATGGAAAGTTTATGATCGAGTTTCGATCCAAGTTAAAAACTTCATCCATTAAATGCATAAGTTGAAATACCTTATACAAAGATAGTGGATAGATGTTTTTTGATGAGTTTAGCTATTTGATCAAATTCTATTTTAGACCAAATAATGACTTTATCATATCAAATCATAAGAGCCAAATTAAGTTTAGAAATATGATGAAATAAAACATTGTTAAAATGATTTATTGAGTTTTTTTTTATCATTGTGGGTGATAGAAATTTGTTCAAAAATATCTTTCATAATGTGATAGTATTTTGAAAAAATCTAAAACTTGTGAGGGTAACCATGAATTTTGAATTTTGCCATTCTGAAAAGGTGAACCCTATAGTAATGAATTAGTGAGTTGTGAAAATTTAAGGCAATAAATTTTAGCATTAAAGAAAAATATTTTTCTAAAAGATTCATTATTCTTATAAAGTGATAAAAATCCAAATTGTATTCTTTTATGACTTGACAGAGTTTTTATGACTGACATAATTTTTGAGGTTTTATAAAAGATTAAAAAAAAGTGTTGACTTAAGATTCCTATTAAAATCTTGAGAGAGAATATGTTTTGTAAAAATCTCAATACATTGAAAAAAGTTGAGAATATGTTTGATACTTTGTAATATTATTTTATCTAAAAAATATATTTAAATAGAACATAGTAATGTTATAATCATTTGTGAGTATATGGATGACATGTTAATCATAAGCAATATTGTAAAATAAATAGATGATATCTTTCGTAATGTGATTGTATTACTTGAGCAAAGGTTCATTTTTTTCTTGTAACACATCACTCAAAAAACTGAGCTGAATAGGATATTTTATAACTGAACAATCTTAGTTTCAACATTCTATCTTGGGATCTAGTTATCATATGATGGGTTGTGACAGGACCTTGGTTAGAAATATTAACCACAAAATTTATTTCAAAAGGTTTAGAACTAGGTACATGACTAGGAATGACATGAGACTCTCTTGGAGAACTGGGATAATGACTCATGTTTTCTTGGACTTCAATTTATAACACAAGTTCTTGCGGTAGAACTTGACTGGGTTTGGTGAGAAGGAAATAAAAAGTTTGACACTTGTGGAAATTTCAGGTAGAACACTGATAGGGCTTTCTAATGGTAATTGGGTTTTGTTATGTTCTTAGATCCAAAAAGAAACTTCTTTGTGTACAACAAGATTTTTTGTTTCAGCATATAAAATTTTTGACTCATTAAATATAACATGTTTGTAAATAAAAACTTTTCCTATCACAAGGTCATACCAAACATAACCTTTATATTTTGTGTCATATCCGATAAAAATGCAGGTTTTGGATATGGGTCATAGCTTTGAATTTATATAAGGTTTTAAATAAGAGTAGCATGTGCATCAAATATTTTTTTAAAATGATCATAACCATGGGCACAATTCAACAACAATTCATATGAACATTTCTCACTCAAGTTTGGACTAGAACAATTTATCAAGTAAATAGCAATACGAAAAGCATCAACCCAAAAACTTATAACTTAAGGAAGAATATATCAAAAGACTCATATCTGTTTCTCAAACATGTTTATGTTTTCTCTCAACAATTTTCACTTTGCTGAGGTGTGTACAGGCATGTCAAACACCTTTTTATTCCTTGTTTATTTAAAAATTCAGAAAAGGCACCACTAATAAATTCTCCACCTCCATCACTAAGAAAAATTTTAATTTTCCTTTCAAGATTCTCAACTATGGTTTTGAAATTTTCAAACATGACAAAGCATCAAACTTTTTATAAAAAAGAAAAATCTAAGAAACCTGAAACAATCATCAATCAACAGTAAATAATAAACATATCCTTCTCGTGAATGAGAGGTTGCCCCCATAGGTCAGCATGGACACTTTCTAAAGGAGAACGGGCATATAAATCGACTTTCTCAAAGAGAAGCTTGTGAATTTTGTTCACAACACAACTAGAATCTAATTGATAATCACATGAATTTTAAAAATTCACCATCATATGAAATTAATTTATTTTGTTTAAGCAGGTTTAAGGTTCTTGAATTAACATGTCTCAAACAACAGTGCCAAACATTCTTAGAAAATTTATCAGAAATCCTAGCAAAACTACCTTCACCCAGAACAACTCTTGAATTCTTCTTCTTTTCGTCTGGAGGACGGGACGATCATGGGTACAATCCTAATCTATTTGGTCCTCTTAGGAGAGTAGTCTCATTCCTCCGATCCTTAACAAAAAAACCATCAACATTGAACCTAAAAACACAATTATTATCTCGAGTAAATTTGACAACTGGTAATACATTTTTCCTAATGCTAAAAACATATAAATCGCCCAAGAGATCAAACTGATTTTCATTAGTGGGAGAGAAATGTTACATATGCTCATTGTTGGCAAGTTTGCGTCATTGCTAATGATGACTCCCTCACTTCCATGATACTCAGACTTGTTCACCATATTCTGATCGTCATTAGACATGTGATGGGTAGCACCTATATCTGAGTACCAAGAACTGTCATGCATATTTTTTAGGATCATAGCTGCAAACGCCTTGAGAATATTATAACCCATACAAGCTATATAATTTTTGTAATTTCAAAACTGACAGATCACCTGACCATCTTTTTTATCATGTTGGGGTGCCCTTCGTTGCCCCTGATTATCGTTGGCACCAAAATTTATTATTTTTTTAAATGTGTTAAAACAGCTAGCCCCTCTTTTTTAACCATTACAACCTCGCCCATACCCTCTCTTAGAGGAGAAGGCGGTAGTAGATGTTTATGCTTGTTGGAGGGACATGGGAATTATGCATCTGAAGTCCCTTTTCTTGATATAACAAGCGATCAAAATTCTTAGAAACCTAAGGAGCTTATTAAGAGATGTAGTAGTAATTATTGCAA
The DNA here is from genome assembly GCF_984573655.1 of Nuphar pumila. Classification (NCBI taxonomy): domain Eukaryota; kingdom Viridiplantae; phylum Streptophyta; class Magnoliopsida; order Nymphaeales; family Nymphaeaceae; genus Nuphar; species Nuphar pumila. Next base: position 16,032,279 of record NC_143255.1, read on the forward strand.
TAAAACTTTCATAATCTCGATTCAGACTATTTAGAGTGTATTGAACCAAATTTTCATGAGATATAGGTTCATCATTTGTGCAAAGAGAGTTCACAATGATTCAAATATTCTACTATGCTTTTTTTTTTTTAACTTTTTAAAAATCACATTTCAACTGACGGATTCTCACACTCGAGTGAGATGCATAAGATTGCTCTAATGCATTCCACACCTCCCTAGCAAATGAGACTTGAATAATATATCCCAACATAGCCTGGGTAACTGTGGTCTTGATCTAACCCAATGCGAGTTGATCAACACAAACATATGTAATAACATTTGGATTAGGTTTTAACTATTCACCTTATCTAATGAACGAAGCTGTTACATGATGAAAACCATCAGCCAATTTCATGAGGTCTTAGCTATACATGACAGACTCAAATTGTGAGTGCCACGTAGTTCTCTATGTCCAGTAACAAACATAAGGAAAGAGAACACATTCCATTGCACTATCAAATTGGGCATAAAAAATGATGAACTTGATGCCATAGCAACCATGATACCGTGTAAAAATGTTGAGTGCTGAAAAACATACACACAAAACACAAATTTTATAGTGGTTTAGTCCAAACGGGACCTAAGTCTACTCTTTGGGTCTCCCCCTCTATCTCACACAACAAAGAGGAGGCCTCCTTCCTTTTTACATATGCTTTTGAGAGTTACATAATGTTCAGGAATTTTTTAATACAAAGAGTTTATATTTTGTTTAGACTCTTTTGAGTTAAGCTCACTTTGATACAATCCCAACAAGACTCTTACTTTCTATCTTTGGGTCTGATTGTGAGTAGGGTTTCCTTGTTGTATACAATCACCTAAGTAAGCAGCCTCATTGGATCTCTCATGTGGATTCATCCCATTATCTGGGCCAGCATGGTGAGAGTCCACTTTGACATGTGCACCATCATTTACTGGACTTTATCTTTATAGATTGATTATTGTATCTTGTTGATTTTTTTTATGAATCTGATTTCTTGAGCATGGATGGATGTTTTGATGCCATTGGATCTGTGGTTAGGTGTTGATGTGAGTGTTTTTAATGAATTGGAAAAATATTTCAAATTAAAGAGAAGATTCTAGTGATCTCATTTATTTTTTTAGCAAGAATTGATATTTTATTGATAGATGCATGTAACATAGGGTCGGATTGAGCTTCCGTGGTATTGATCTAATTACCAGTCCTAATCATGACTGTGTAAAGAGCTCGTGCCCTTTTAACGAGATATTGAAATCCAAAATATTTTGACTTCACAAACTTGGTCACGTTTGGTGGTGATGATCGAGAAACAGTGTTTTGCAAATAAGTCGTTCCAAAAACAGCTTAAAAATTTCAAGGATTTTTGACAATTTGATCAACAAATGGAGGTTTCACGTGATATTCTGTCAAAAAGCAGCAGAATCAGGAAAACCAGGTTGGTTTCATGTGCTGGAAAGGACAAATGGGGGGACGAAACCAACGTTCACAGCAAATCCTGCCTGCTTCGATGATGATATTGTCATTGCATTATGCATTGGTTTGGCATATACATGACAATGCCATCCGTCACACCATACATGCATCCTATGTCATTTTCACCTAAGAGCATATTAATTGACAACCCCCCCAAAAAGCCAATGATCTTAATACACCAACATGACCACTTTCTTTTCTATAAATTCAAATTTATGTCTATGATTTGCTGATCTCAAGCGATGTTGTTCATTGTCAATTACTCATCATTAACATACATCATCACATGCACATCAAATGTTGTGCTTCATCGTAATCATGATATGATGATGATCATCAAGTATGTTGGTGTTTGCCATAAGAGCATATTAATTGACAACCCCCCAAAAAAGCCAATGATCTTAATACACCAACATGACCACTTTCTTTTCTATAAATTCAAATTTATGTCTATGATTCGGTGATCTCAAGCAATGTTGTTCATGGTCAATTACTCATCATTAACATATCATCATCACATGCACATCAAATGTTGTGCTTCATCATAATCATGATATGATGATGATCATCAAGTATGTTGGTGTTTGCCATAAGAGCATATTAATTGACAACCCCCCCCCCCAAAAAAAAGCAAATGATCTTAATACACCAACATGACCACTTTCTTTTCTATAAATTCAAATTTATGTCTATGATTTGGTGATCTCAAACAATGTTGTTCATTGTCAATTACTCATCGTTAACATATCATCATCACATGCATATCAAATGTTGGGCTTCATCGTAATCATGATATGATGATCATCATCAAGTATGTTGGTGTTTGCCATAAATGCTTCATCACATATGCACATCCCAAACTCAACGTTGTCAATTTGTCATCACCAATATGAAACGTAGCATTATAAATGTACATTTTTTTTTTGACAAAGTACCATTTACATTTTTTTATATGGTTTTAAATTTTAATCCTTGTTAATTTGGTAAAAGTGATGTGGGTCATTTCTGGGAGCCCAGTGACAAATAATATCATAATAAATATAAAGTTTATAACCACAGGTTTCATTCTGTAATTACTAGATATGACAGTTTGTCTCTTTGTGCTCACATGGTACCTTGAATACTGGGGCCTCGTGTCGTTGAGTTTCAGTCCCTTCCTTTACCCCATGAGAAAACGACAGAAAAAAAGAAAGAAAAAATAAAAAATAAATGAAAATCCTTTTCTATCATTATAATAATATCAAAAAATTCTTGATTTCTCATTTTTTTTTTCAAATATCATTGTGAAAAAGGATTAAAGCTTCGTATTAAAGATGCTAAATTCCCTGGATTTTGAAATACCGATCTGAAGATATTATATATCTTCAGAAAACAAGGAAAAACAAAATTCTGCTTTGAATTAAGAAGATTGCTAAAAACAACATAAGGTTGATGAGGAGGAGGGTTTATGTCAAAAAAAAATTATTGGATTTGCACTTACTTTGAACTTTCAACCTTAGATTTCAGATTTGGATTTGAGTTTAAATTTAGGTCTTGTTCAGTCTGACCCAATACATGTTGGCTTCAGGGTAGTTTGGTTTGGCTTGTTTTGATCATAGTTATATTTGACCTTCATTTTTTTTGTGCTTGGGACATTTTTATCCCCAGGCCCTGACCGACCTTTATGTGAACATTGATTGATCAATGTCTCCATTCTAGCCATCCTTGACTTGGTTCAATAACTACCACTTAGGCTATTAGCTCATAGTTGTGATAGTTTTTTTTTTAGAATCAAGTTCTTGGTTCGTGCAACTTTACTCTTAGGATATAATCGAGCTTTCGCCTATTCATGAATGTTCGAGATCAGGCACCCAGTGAGATCGAACAAGTCACCTTAAATAACCTATTCTTGTTATGGTGGGGCACATATATTAAACAACAACTACCACCGAGGTGTGAAAATACATCATATTCAAAAAATGTATGTTGAGATGGATGTGTGAAAATACAATAAAAGATAAGATTCAGAACGAGGAGATACGTAAGAAGGTAGGCGTTGCACCCATTGAAAATAAGATGAGAGAGAATCGTTTACGGTGGTTTGGACATATTCGGCGAAAACCTAATGATGCTCCAGTTAAAAGGATGGAGAAATGAGAAAATATATTAGTTAAAAGAGGTCAGGGTAGGCCTCGAAAGACATGGATGAAGGTGATAGAAAATGATATGAATGCTTTGAACCTCACTGAGGACATGGCATTGGATAGAAATGATTGGAGGAGAAGGATTCATGTGGAAGACCCAGAATGATTTTTTTTTGGTTCATATCGCCACCCCAATTGTTTTGGGATAAAGGCGTAGTTGTTGTTGTAGTACCACCGAGGTGGTATCCCATGTGGTAAGGGACGGTCGGGTGAGGTGGTATCCCATGTGGTAAAGGGCGGCCGGGTCTTGTGCAAAGCTGAAGGCCCAGGTTCGAATCTCTCTGACACATGGGGGCTTAAGAGATATCTGGAAGAGTGACGACTAACCCAGCTTGCCTATCAAAAAAAGACATATGGAACAACGATCCAGTTTTTTGTTATTTGATTGCTACCCTTCTTTCAAATGAGCCTTTCTCTGAGTCCCTACCAGAATGAAATATCCAACATAATGATCATCAATTATAGGTGCTTTTTGGAGTTAAAGTTTAGTTGGGTGTCATAACTCAATGATGCGGGTGGCACATTGTGGTAAGGTTAGGCCTATAACCTGCACGATTGGACTCACTTGGCTCCAACCAAGTTTGGTGGGATCCCATTGTCCCCTAAATTAACGACCAACATGTGAATTATGAGCTACTAGGTCTGGTCGACTCACAAGCTGGTGAACTGTTATAACCTTGTATAGGTCATAGCCTGACGGTTCAGTAAGGTAGCCATTGTTATAACCTAGTCAAACCAACTACAAACTTGGCCCTAGCCCTCAGTCAATGCCAAGTTTTGGGATGGAACCTAACCCATGTTGACCAAATGGGAACTACAAAAAGGAAAACTTGACCGCGAAGCGAACCATGCCGGATTTAGAAAATATGATTCAGTCAAACGGAACTCTAGACCTGGGCCTGGCCTTACCTTGATGACTCGAGGTCATCGTCTAGGTTTAGTTGAGACGAACCATCACACAAGTCGCATTTTTGTCATTCATAGTGATTCGAGGAACAAATTCGGAAATTTCTCCTTCAAGGCATGAACCCCAGCAGCTGCATGTGTTGCTTCTGGTTCTGGGCACATGCGCTCGTTTGTAAGTGCGGGACCCGCGTGCTGGCGTGGGCCCACTATGTTGGAGACTGACATGGCGAAAGGACAGACGGTGGGCCCCTGTTTCTAGCGAATTGGAAGAGATGGCCATGCCGACGGTGGTGACGTGTCGTGCCACGTCATCCTCGTCGATCTATCCCGCCGCCCCTACATCATAGTGTCACCAGTGGCTCAGCCCGACCTTGGGATCAAGTGAAATGATGTTATTACCCCTAACCACCAGGTAAATCCTTTGTGGGTGGTTTAACCAACCCAAACCTAAAACGGGTCTAGTTTGGGTTGGCCAAGCTGGTATCCATTAAGTCCTAGATGTGGGTGAGCATGCTACCGGGGATGCAAAATGGGTCGGATCCAGGGTGGAGGTTTTGCAAATTTTGGTTGTTTAAAATCCACCGATCTGACTTCTCAAATGTATTTAGCTGTTCTGATATGAACCGTTTGCATCCCTACCTGGGCCGGACGAGCTTGATCCCGCTTTGAACAGCATATAATCTTGGTAAATATGATTCTACCTTGGGCTGTCAGCGGGTCTGGTTTGTACCTGATATCTGACCTGACCTGAACCCAAATTTCTGGGTATGGGCACGAGACATGCCAACCCGAACCCGGCTCCTGGAATATGCGAGCTGAGTTTGAGTCATGATTTTTGCCGATACCCACCTCATCTGAGCATTTTATATATACTTTTAATAAAAAAAATTTTAAATTATGCGGAGTCCAGTCTAGAATTCTATTTTTGTGACCCGACAAAACTCGGAACCCAACCCGGTTATTAGTTACATTGGCAGACCCGGCCTTGATCCCCCATTGATTCAAATGATTATAATGATCTCACCCAAAAAGTTGTTACTTTTTAACTTTCAAAAGTTACTTTTATACGTTTTCAAAAGCATCCTTTGGCACATTTCTTATTTGAAAAAATGCTACCAGTTTGGATCGGGCAAAAAGCACATGCAGCTATAACAAGGAACCCAACTAAGTGAGCTCCTGTATGTATCATTGCCTATTTAGCACATATTCTGTGGTCTTCTTTAAAGAACATACCATTTTCAACCTCCAAACAGAGAAAATATTGAAATTTCCAATCAGATCCATACCTCACACTTCTAATAGGATATGGATCTTAACATTAGATCCGCATGAAAACTCAAATTAGATTTGGTAAGGCAAAGGCCCTTATCGTCCACAGCAAAGTTTTGCGATCCATAACCGTCCACGACCAAAAGCGCAAAACTTTTGCGACAAAGAGGCCCAACTGCCACACATGGCTTTCGTGTGCCACGTCAGCATGCAGGAGTGGACGTACTTGCGTCCCCCGTCTTGTATTAGCTTTTTAGAACCTCTGATGTACACAAAAGCCCTTTCGTATCAACTTATTTACCAAGCAATCCTCCAACTCAAGTTAATGACTTCACAGCCTAGGCTAAATGACGGAAATGCCATCGGTTACGAAAGTCAACGTATCCAAGGCCTGAGATTGATCGGCCCTCCTCCGGGCTTTGCTGCACTAACAGAACCGGGTAGAGTTCGTGTTAGTCCAAGCTGACCCGACATCCTCTCCTCGAATCCGGGTCAAACCGAAAACTTACCAAAAAACCTATACCATGTACTAGGTCATCAGACGGGCGGTCAAGGTTCGATTCCTGCTAGCGTCACTCTTTTGTGCAAGCTGACGTCCAGCATAAGCCTTGGCGTGAGGTCTTAGCTACAAAGGTCTAATAAGCTTAACACTAAGTATGACAGGCTGAGCCAGCGCAACCTGGTCTTCGAACTTTCTTTTGAGATAACAAACCAAGTCTTGGAATTGATGCGCTGTTTGTTCGGGTGATACAAAAAAAAAAACAGTGATTTCAGTTTGTCATGTTAAGATTTATTGAGGGAAAAAATAGTAAATTCGGCTTGAGCATACCTGAGAGGCCTATGCAGCGTGCGAAACAATGACGTCACAGATTTTAATTCCCAATATTGTCAAAGTCTCTCTCTCTTGGGTTACCTTATCTCAACCATGGTTAATTACCACAACCGGGGAGTTCAAACTTCAAAAGGGGCTCACCTGTCCCCATCAACCCTTAATTGCCTAATTTTTTTTAAGAAATTTTATAGGCTCAAAAATTCCATCGTACTTGCAGTAGAGGGAGTACTATTAAATAAATAAATAAATATATAATATTTATAATATATATATACGTATCATGCACACAACTTTTGTTCTGGTACAACAAAACTTTTTTGACCTGAGCAACGCCGAAGCCAAGGTCCGGCCACCCACCCTTCTGCATTTTCCTCTTCCTCCCTCTCTCTGTGTTGAGCAAAAGAGACGCATAGATCGCAAAATCCGGAATACATAGCGACTCGGCCGTTTCCTCTCAAGGATCTTCATTATCTTTTTCTCTCGTTCTTCTCTTCTTCTTTCCTCATCGTTCGGTAGACTAGAAGGAGACTCCAGCACAGAGCAGGAAAAGATGAATGACTACTTCCCCGAGTCGGACAACGAGGCCGGCTCGGACGCCCCGAACTCGAGCCACAGCTCGGCGAGCGATACGTGCAGCTCGCTGAGCCGGCTCTCATTCTGCTGCGACCCTTCCGAGCAGCCACCGAACCTCGCCACCAGCACTGGTTCGAGGTCTCCCTGCGCGAAGCCCCACAAGTCCAGAGACCCGGCGTTCGAGCCGATCCGGTTGCTGAGGCGACGCCGGGGAGGGTCGCTCGGGTTCCGGGACTTCCGACTCGTGAGGAGGCTCGGGAGCGGGGACATCGGGAACGTGTACCTGTGCCAGCCGAGGGGTGGGCTGGGGGGCGAGAACCTGTACGCCATGAAGGTGGTGGACAGGGAGTCGTTGCAGCGGAGGAAGAAGCTGCACCGAGCGGAGGCGGAGAGGGACATCCTGGGGATGCTCGACCATCCTTTCTTGCCGACGCTCTACGCATCCTTCCAGGTCTCCAACTTCTCGTGCGTCCTTATGGAGTTCTGCTCCGGCGGTGATCTCCACGCCCTCCGCCACCGGCAGCAGGCCAAGCACTTCACCCTCTCCTCCGCTAGGTAACACCTCTCTCTCTCTCTCTTTGATTTTGGATGCTCCGCAAACTTCTTTTCCTTCTTGTTCTATCCAACCTGCTTCTTTTGGTATTGATTTTATGAGAAATGAAAACATGCTAAATGGGATTTGCGGTGTTTTGTTTTCCGAAATTCTAACTCCATAGATGTGTTCAGCATAATTGATTTACTAGGAATCCATACATGTGTCATGGATGGAAAAAAGTGTATTTGGAGCCTCCGAAATATATGAAAATTGCAAGTCGTTGTTTTTTTTTGTAACTTTATAAAAACTTTTTCGTGCATCGAAAGCAAATGCTTCAAAAAGTGATTTTTATAAAATCAAGTATATATATCACATCTCTACAGTCAGAATTTCGAACAAACACCAAAAATCCGATATTTTTTTTCTTAAGCACCGTGCACATTTAGTAGGTTTTCATTTCTCATGCTTTTATTGCCAATAGTTGTGTTACTTTTTTGTTTTTCAAGGGAGGAAAATCGACGTTTTGAATTTCGGTTGCATTCTATTGGGATGCCATTTGTCGTCTTTTTGTTCATTTGATGGGCCAAATGTTTTGGACTGAGAAGATCGGATACCCATCGAAATAAAAGATCGGAAAATGGTCGTCTGGTTTTTGGTCCCCTTGCTTCTAAATACTATTTTTACCATAAGTAGTTCTCAACTTTTCTTCTTTCGATCTCGTGCTTCTCTTTTTGTACTGAATCTTTGGGAAAATGGTCTTCTAGTTCTGGTCTTCTTTTTATTAAAAACCGTTTTTTCCCTATTAGTGGTTTTTAACCATCTTTGTTTTGGTTCTTATGCTTCCCTTATTTATCTGAATCTTTGGAAAATAATGGGAAAATGGTCGTCTGATTTTGGGTGGGTCTTTTAGGCATCATTTTCCAAGTGGTGTGAAAATTTGTGACCATTTTATTTTTGTTTTTTTTTCATTCATTTTTTGTACTGGTTTTGGGGTGAAAACGACAGATCGGTCGTCTGATTTTTGGTACTTTTTTTTTCAGATGCCTTGTTTTAAAAAATTGTGATGTTTAAAATCGGTCGTTTGCCTCGTTCAGGCTTCCTTTTTATCACCGTTGAGCCATCAGTTCTCTGATCCGTCAGAATTTGGAAAGACTCCCTTGATATGGTTCCCTTCTATTGCTTGTCATTAGAGTTCCTTGGATTATTTGATAGTTATCTAACGTTTGTTCACTAGCTGCTTATTCTATGCAAGTTTTGGGGATCCCACTAGGTAAGTGTCTAGAGTGGCTTCACGGGTTTCTGAACTTGGTTCTAAGTCTAGCCCCCACCATTATAAAATAACCAACCTATTTCATTCCTACCTGGACAAGGCTGTGATTTCATAGGAAAAGCGAATCTCTTCCCCTCCATACCCAACCGGCGCAATCGTAGTTTGGTGTAGGGAAAGTATATTCCTACGTCTTGCCACCTCTTTCTCTTTTCTTTATTTTGAGCCCCACCATGTGTTTAACAAGTGTAATGAGATCATCCTTGGCCTTTGCATTATTCTATATCTAAAACAAAGCAACACCCCGACTGTATGCTGTAGAGAGCAACCTACCTCCACATGTTCTCCGCCAGCTCCACCAACTTGAGATTTTATTGGTTTAGATTCCTTTTCCCACTCCAAAGAAGCTTCCTTTATGATTCATCGTTACCCTACAGCAATCTGATATTCTTCCTGTCTCCTTCTGCAGCAAAGGATAAACATACATCTTCCTTGTAACTTTTTCGTGTTTGTTTATTCAGTGTTTTTTTATCACTCACCGGGTAACCTTGATTAACCAACTGATCAAACAAATTTCTGGTTGGCCATTTTGGCTTCTGTCCTGTATCTTTCCATTAATGAATTAATGAACCATCTTGGTCATTATCTTCAATTTAATTAATACGCCCTTTAATTAGACAATTAGTCTCTTGGTCACTCTTTTTATATGGGAGAGAGGTCTAAAACATCTGTTTCATAATAATTGTTGGTCGATTGGTATCTTAAGTTATTGCTCTTCATTCTTTTGGTCGTCCATCTAATAAGATGAACATCTTATCCTTGCAATGGAGTCACTAGTTGGTGCATCATTTTTATCATATCATTCATCTTACAAAACAACCATCTTTTTTGAGAAGAAAACAACCATCTTCTGAACTCATTAAATAGCCGTTGCTCTTGCCATCTCTTTGTCCTGCTGCGTTGATTGATAAAAGTTACAGCTATAGATTACTAATAAAAACTATTAAATTTTGGTATTCCTTGGCTGCAGGTTCTACTCCGCAGAAGTGCTGCTAGCGCTAGAGTACCTGCACATGCTGGGCATCATCTACCGAGACCTGAAGCCCGAGAACGTCCTCATCCGATCTGACGGCCACATCATGCTCTCCGACTTTGACCTCTCCCTCCGGTGCACGTCCACCGCCACAATCGAGTCCCCGCTTAACCCGATCCTTTCCCCACCATCTCCACCACCACAGCCACCACCACCACCGCCGCCACTCTCAGCCACCATCTCCTGTTTCCCGTTCTGGTTTTCCTACAGGTCGAAGCGGCGCCACCGGAAGTCAGTAGCAGCTGCAGCCCGGCAATTCGTCGCCGAGCCGACATCCGCCCGGTCATATTCGTTCGTTGGAACACATGAGTACGTCGCGCCGGAGGTTGCTGCTGGCGAGTCACACGGCAGTGGGGTTGACTGGTGGGCTTTTGGTGTTTTCCTCTACGAGCTTATGTACGGCCAGACCCCGTTCCAGGGTGCGAGCAACGAGGCCACGCTTAAGAACATTGTCAAGCGGCCGCTGACCTTCCCCGTGCCTGCACTCACCTCGCTTGAGTCCTTAGCTCGCGACCTGATCGGGTCTTTGTTGGTCAAGGACCCGGTGAAGCGGCTTGGATCAAGGCATGGTGCTGCCGAGGTCAAAGCGCATGCGTTTTTCAAGGGCATCAACTTCGCCCTGATACGGTCCATGCCACCCCCAGAGATACCCGGGTTCAAGCGCACCAGTACGTGCTACTACCAAAGGTCGGCTGCTGCGGCCAAGTTTGACTTCTTTTGAAGTGGGTGCGGTCCTACACCGGCGACTTGGTTTTTCTTTTTCTTTCCCCTTGCCTTTGCCTTTGTTCCCGCACCTTTTGGGCCTTGATTTGGGGAATGCTTTTCCTTGTAAATTCCTGTCTTTAATCTTGAATTAGTAAATTTTTTGTTTGGTCTTGACAAATCGCGCTCTGATCCCTAACTTTAGGCTTTTTAAAATTCTCGCTTTGTCAACCTCGATGAGTTAAGCTCTATTATTTTAGACAGACTTTGACTATAAAGCTTTTTAGACTCGGTTAGGTTAGACCTAAACCGCGATTTGGGCTAATGTTGGGGCTCTGAAGTGTTCTCTTTTGACCAATAAATTATCAATATGCTAGAGAAATGTTAGATTGTTGTATGCACCAGCATAGAAATTGGTAAAGTGGAAGCTTGCATCCTTAGAGTGCAATCTGTGTCGTCTTGGGTATAGGGAAGCCCAGCTTGGGCTGAGAATGTGCCTGTTTGTGGCTCGGTTCGTAAAGAGCTCGTTCAAACTCATGAAATAATCTCAATCGATAACAAGAATGCGGACAGCTAATGTTCAACTCGGTTTGGTTCGTATAGGCTCGCTAATTCATAATTAATCTATTTTATGTACATTTTACATCTCAGTGTAGCTGGTTGAAGTGTTTGACTTGCAGTGTAGTGTTCAAATTCAATTATTTACAATTTTGAAACAATTATTCATTTTGAAAATGAGTTTAGGTTTGGATTCCAAATTCTAATTTTTTTTAATTTTAAACAATATGTTTTTGTAAATGAGCTGGCAAATTAGACTTGTTTAGCTCTTGGCTCAGCTTTGACAAAAGAGATGCGCTGAGCTTGAACGCCCTCTGGTTTTTTAGTATATATATATATATATATATATATATATATATATATATATATATATATATATATATATATATATATATATATATATATATAGTAGAGCGTAGGTGCTTGAACATTAAGTGCTTGTGATATTTGATTTAAGTTTTTTTTTTTTTTGCTTGATTTTATAAGATCAATACTTCAAAATCAAGGGGTTAAAATCTTTGTAATTTTTTGAGTTTCCAAATATCATTTTTTTCATAAAAAACACATGATGCAGGTGTGGATTCCTCATAAATGGACCATGCACAACACATTTATATGTTCAAAACTGCGTAAAAAAATATTGGAAGAGCAAAAAAACTTATTAAGCACATATTGCAGGCATGTAATGTTCAAGCACTTATGCTCTACTCTTTCTCTCTCTTTATATATATATATATATATATATATATATATATATATATATATATATATATATATATATATATATATATATATATATATATATATATATATATATATATATGTGTGTGTGTGTGTGAAATGAGATAGTAATAAGACTAGTCTAGCTTGAACACTTTTTTTCCATAGAGAAAGCTGGGGTTTAGTCAGACCCCTACCAGTTATACAACCATACCAATGGGATTCTATCTTGACACAAGGTGACGTGCACTAACTGCTCGTTTAGCTCCAACTCTTTGTAAGCTAAAACTTTGCTTGGCTTGACATAAAAAACGAGCTGAGTTTGATCACCCTCTGTTGGGTTCGTTTGGCTACACTGGTTACAGGTTCTAGTTGTCCGTTTGGGGGGGACTTAAAATTGCCTCATTATGTGTTTCTAGAACAAAAATATAGGGATGAATAATTTCAAATAAGAGTAAATTTATACTTTAAGCAGGTGCATTAAGAAAAAACGAAAAGTTGGTCGGTGTAAATAGCTGATTTCTGTAATTTGCTCAAGTTCTTAAACCTCATTTATCACCTTCACCTATGCATTGACAAAGATTGAGAAACCTTTAAAATTGTGGGGCTCTGCCTTTTTCTTCCAACGAGCCTTGTCACCTATCAATGCTTGTTTTGTAGGGCTCTTTTAGGGTCCTTGTCACCTAAAATTGTAGGGCTCTGTCCTAAACAAGTTCATTTTCCCAAGTGTAAAGCAAGTCATATCACCATATTTCATGTATTGAGGAAGATCTTGAAAGTGCTACCATCTTTGGAAATTATTTAAAATTACCTGTTGCTCATTAATGATTGTATGCCAAGATGAACGGTCAGGCGTGCAAAATCAACCAAATATCAGTAGAAATCTAGAAAATCTGTTTTCATTGTTTTGGTAAAAACTTGAAAATTGAAAAATAAAAGTTGGGTAAAATATTGGAGTTATCATTGTCAGAGATGACATAGGGTTCCCAAGCAACCGAACGAAGATGGGGATTGAGCTAGGTGACTTAGACTTGGACCTCATCTAGCCTTAGACCTAGTGGGACAGTGGGGTCATCAAGTCTTGTCCAGTCCTAGGACTGGGGCTTTGGAGTCAACCAAGGCCTCTGTTAGGGTTTTTTGGACAGAGGGTCGTATTGGGATCTACACAAAACTGGTCATTGAGATCGTCATAATCATTTAGTGCCCGGGCTGCAGCCCTAGTCTTTGTGGGCGCAGTCTAAATCCCGAGCCCAGGGCTAGGTAGGCTCAAGTTTCACCGCTCACGTGACGTCCCTGTCACACGCGCTTGACCAAGGCCACGTCTGACCTTCCCACGCCCGTCCGTACGCCTGCGCGGGAAAAAAGGAGCCGGGACAGTCACGTGACCTCACGCTCTCCGATACGGATCACGAGCGGATGGTACCGTCTCTCTTTCCCTCACTCTCTTTCTTCACCGAATCGGGTCACGAGTCGTTAAGAGTAGAGTTATTTGCAAAATCACACCATATTGTTTTCAATAATTCAGATTCATACCAAAAGAATGTCATAATTCAAACGCATGCACTCATGTGTTCATGATTAACCAACAGAGCACCTGTACTGAGGTGTGGGCAACAGGCCGCCGATGGGCCAAGCCGACCTGGCCCATCATGGGTCAGGTTTGGGTCAAAGTTTTAGGTTCGGACCAGTTAGCTATCAGGTCGAAACTCGGCCTGTTATATACGTGGGCTGTGTTTGGTTCATCTCGTGGGTTACCGGACCGTTTCTACTGGCTTAAGGTATTTATTAATTATTATTAATATAAAATGTTTAAAAAATTAATTAATTATATAGTAACTTAGTAACTATTATTATTTACCTAATTAGTTGTAATAATTTTATAAAAACTGGAAAGATAAATAGTTGGGTAGATAAAAACTTGTTAATTATTTATTATTTACCTAATTAGTTGCACTAATTAATTCAGTTTGGGTCGGGCCAGACCGCACTTAAAGCCCAGCGGATAAAGCTCTAAACAGGGCGGGGCCCAGCCCGATGCCCACCTCTACTCAATCTCAATCCATTATTTACCAACAAACTACAACGAACCTTTAACTTGCGTAACAAAAGAGAGGTACTGTGTCAAGCTGAAAGCCCAGGATCGAATCCTACTGCTGTGATTTTATCACGGTTGGAGGTACTATGGTTGGGTGGTCGTGTAGTCAACCGGCAGTTTTACCTTGCAGGAAGGCGGATGACCTGGTTCTCAATGAGGGTTTTCCTTGATCATCAAAAAAACAAAAGAGGGGTCTACCAAACAACTGATCTGTGCCGGATCAATTTAATCCTAGCGTAGGCCTGATTGCTGACAATACTTTGTTGATATAGACTATAGTACCAAGCAGTCTTTCATATGCAAACGAAAATACCATGTACCAGTTTTTACTCTTATTTTTTATTGGATAATCCAAGGGGAAAAACTTACATTAGCTGGATATATATATTAGGCATGGTGCTAAATGAATTAAACATACTTTTAGAATTTCAGTGTTTTTTTTTTTCGCAATTCCAACCACATAACTGTGTTCAACACGATTTATTTACTACGAATCCAAACTTGATCATGGATTTTGGATAAACAAAGGTATTTTGAGCCTCCAACATTTTTGAAAATTATAGGTGGTTGATTTATTTATTTATTTGTGTGTGTGTGTGCGCGCGTGTGTATGGGGGGCATCAATGTGTGACCAACCCGGTATGCCAATGATGTTGATGTTGGCATTCTTTAAAACATAATTGGAATGTGAAAACAACAATACATATCAATAAACACCATGAATGAAGCGACATATAGGTGCTCGGCGTTCTTTTCAGCCTATCAACACCCATGATGAGCTTAAGCCTTTAAGTCGATGGTGAGTAGGACCCTAAACCGAATGAGAAATGTGTACACCTTGGTTGTACTCATCAAACAACCATGCCTCAATTTATAGGGGGAGGAAAGTGGGGGTTACATACATGACATTCATGTATATGAACTCTTCACATGCCATATTGAATGTGAACTTTTTTACATTCATGTAACCCCTTCTCCACTAATTCTCACTAATGCCCCACTAATACATTCATTAGCGTCAAATCAGGTCACACATATGGTTGAATCCGATCTGAAATGTCCAACATTCTCTCACTTGACTCATTGATACAGAAAGGCACAAAATCGAGGTTCATTCTTCATGTGGGTTCACATGCTATTTGGTATCACATGAATGAATCATATGAGTCATGGAGATAAACACCTCTTTATGAAATATTATATTTCTATGTACTACAATATAATTCATTTTTAATGTTTTAGCATGTTAAGATTACCTTTATAAATAGGTTGGTCTCTAACTCGTTCTAATTGGTCATTTAATATTGCTATTCTGCTATTCTTTCTAATCAAATGAAAGATCATTTATGCAAAATCAACAATACACAAGGCCGTAGGGAATCAATTTAGCTTCACAAATGTTATCATATATAACCATAATATATTATCATACATCAGAAGGAATTAAATAAACTCATCCCCTTTGTATGTTGAGAATATAATCTTTGTACTAGCTCTTTAGTAAGGAGATTCACAATCATTTTCTTTGTACTGATTGTATCAATACATATCAAATGATTCTCAGTCATTTTTTTAACAATAAAGTACTTTAACTTCATGTATCGACACGAGGTTGAGCTCTTGTTGTTATTCAAGAAGGATACAATTGCTTCATTATTATAAAAAATCTTTAGTGATCTCTCAACAGAGTCCATAATACCAAGATCTATAATGAAACTTCTAATCTATATGGCCTGAGATAAAATCTTGTATAAAATCAATAATTTATACCCAATGAATTTTAAAAAATTCTTTATTGTCCTATAGT
Organism: Nuphar pumila; assembly: GCF_984573655.1. Classification (NCBI taxonomy): domain Eukaryota; kingdom Viridiplantae; phylum Streptophyta; class Magnoliopsida; order Nymphaeales; family Nymphaeaceae; genus Nuphar; species Nuphar pumila. The sequence continues at coordinate 16,048,308 of NC_143255.1, forward strand.
GAGAGATGACACCTCAAATATTCTTAGTCACTCATGATTGTAAAAGCAACATGCAAAGATTATTCGAGCACTCACACTTCTCATAGACACTCTCTTAAGCACTTTCACTTCTTATAAACAATCTCTAGAACAACTATTCTATTTTCCGTATGAGTGAGAGATTAATCGTTCTATACGGGATTCATTTTGATAAGGTAAATGTGAGACTATTTATTATTTACCTTTTCTAAGACAAACATAATTAGGTCATTATCGTTTCATTTTGGTGAAAATGATAGTACTCATAGTTGTTTCGTCTTCTCAATTCACAAAGAATTGACTTCAATTGAAAAAACTAGCACATCATATAACCAGAGTCAATTCAGCATTGTACCTTTAGGTACGAGCATGCTTTATGGGCTAGTTTACACATATACTATTATACCCTGTGTGAATTTGAAACACAATGACCTATCTTTGGGTAGAAACATTATTTAATAAAACCACACATAATCATAATACTGAATCTTAACACGGTCTAAAGAATCCTCAATCAACACAACTCAGATTACTTTAGTGATAGGATGAGTTAGTTAATCAAGATCTTTTACTGCAAACATATTTGTATTATGAAGCATATCCATGCACACACAATAATGCATATATATTCATGACGAAACATGCATTATATCATAAAAAATACTAATTCATGCTTTAAATTATATGCACAAATAAATTTTGATGAAAACGCATCACAAATGTTATGAATTTAGTCACAATTCATGTTTAAAATATTATGCATAACTTAAATAATATAAAATGTATATACTGGACATGCATAAGTCATGCTTTCTTAACAATAAACACTTATAAAGCATAAAAAATAACAAAAACACAGTCTTATAGGTAAGACCCAAGGTCTTCAAGCTGGAACCAGTCTAAAAGTACTCTGAACCAGTCATCTAAGGGTCTGAACTGATTTAAAAATTTATGAACTGGTCTAAAACATGAACAAAAGCTTATAAAACCCTAAAACCGAATGATAAAATCCTTGTTCGTTGACTGATTCATGAAAACAAGGTCTCTCCGTACATCCTAGAATCAGTGAAAAAAATTTAAGAACCGGTTAAAAATGGCTCTTAATTGGTTCCCAAAAGCACCGTATCGGTCACAGAACCAGTTCAAGTGTAAATAGTGAACAAACTCCTTTTCGAATATGATCTGATCCAATCCAGATCTGGATCCAATTTCAAAGGATCCTAGAATGGATCCTTTATTCTGAATCCAATTTAGATCAAAACCCATAATGATCGGGTCCTAGGTTGGATCCAACGATCCAAACCTGATTTAAATGTAGTTTTGGTCCACAACAGGACCGGGGTCGGTTCCGTAAACCATACCCGGTCTAGAATCGAATATGGTTGGATTCGATTTTGGACCTAGTCTAACTGAATCAGACACATACCCAGATCCGATTGGATCCAAATCTTGACCTGGTCTATCTGGATCAGACCCAGACTCAAAACCCGAATGCGTTTAGGTCGGATCCAGACCTCATCCGTCAGGGATCTGGGATGGGTCTAGTCATCAACCCATTATCGGGATTATACCCAGACCCATAACCCAAATGGATCTAGGTCCAATCCAGGGGTTCAGACCTAACCCAGACTTGAAATCCCAAATGAATCTGAGTGTCGTCTGAACCCTCAATTCAGGTCCAGTCCGATCTCTGAGATTGGGTCCAGACGCTGGGTCTGAATCTGGGCCCGATCCACCCGGACCAGGGTGCGTTTAGAACAAGGATGGGAGAAATTGAAACGATCGATTTCTCATAAACCGAAAGGGCAAAAGCCCCTTGCCCTCCCATTTTCTGTAAATGAAAGTCGTCACCCTCCCGTTGTAGAGGAAAACACCGACAAGGCTAACGACATATCACCTTGAATCTCCCCGGTGTATGCCAGCTTCTGTGAAGGGCGATCAACGCTGCCAAGTGACTGTGACCTCCCCTCTGCGATTTCTGTAATCAAGTGCCGACATCCCTCTCATTTCTGAGGACGACACCAGCGAAGCCGCCGCTGTCGTCGTCGACGATTGGCAGGGCCACCGGTGACAGGGATCGGATAGGCCAAACCTGCGGTGACGATCGACATTCGTCCCTTGCGTCAACAACTAGATGGCCACAGGTAAAAGTTTACAAATTTTTTTTTTATACTTATCTGTTGTCGGGGCTACAATCGCCAGCCCGGCTGGCGAAGATGGGCGATGGCACCGACGAATCCCATTGTCCACCACTGTACTACGACAGAAGAGGGATAAACCAGAAACCGAGACCCAGAGCAAAAGGGGATTTCTGTACGCCGGCCCCCATTTCTACTACTTGCCGTCACTGGCACTGGCGACTGGAATGAAATGCCATGGGGTGACAGTGACAACCCTTGTAGCTGGTCACCCTCTATCAGCCGACTGTGGAAGGGGCGAAGGCCACTCCATAGCAGCATTGTGCCGCCTGCGAGTCCTCCGACCCTTGTACCACATAGCTCAGGTAGAGAAAAGGGGATGTGAAGCATGCCCACATGTGAAATAACCAACGAGGTTATCATATGCAGAGATGACAAGAGAGTTGCGATGAAAAAGTTCATTCTTTGTATTCTCAAGACTCAATATATACACTCTGAAAATTACAAGATAAGCAACTCAGAAAAGGAAAGTTACAGAGATAAAAAATACAACAACTGAAAAGATCAGTCTAAGATATTCGGTTGAGGATGATAGAGCCTTCCAAAAATAACTCTGATCCTGAAATCACGATGACAGCTGTGATCCGTCTGAATTTTATGGGTAGCAATTTACACAGTGAGTGGAGGAGAGATGATCACGATTTATTCTCATGTAACGATTTACCCTATACACATTTACCATGTACGATTTACTCTTTACACCACCTCCTTATATAACGATTTACACATTTTTTATGTACGATTTACACTTTACATCACTTCCTTATTTTCCTTATGTAACAATTTACTCTTTACACCTTATGTGCTTAGATCTTAACACTCCCCTTCAATCTGGAGCATGGAGATCACAAATGCTCAGATTGGAAACCAGCTTCGCAAAGAAATCATGTCCAAGAGGCTTAGTAAATAAATCAGCTAACTGTTTGGATGTGTGTACATAAGCAGTGCGAATGAGCCCTTGACACAATTTTTCACGAACGATATGACAATCTATATCAATGTGCTTTGTGCATTCATGAAAAATGGGGTTGACAGCAATGTGCAGTGCACCTTGATTGTCATAGTATAACATTGCTGGCGGTACATGAGATACCCCTAAGGATAAGAGAAGAAGATGAATCCAAGTGACTTCACACACATCATTAACCATGGCTCTATATTCGGCCTCGGCTGAGGATCTGGACACAATAGGTTGCTTCTTGGTCTTCTAAGACACCGATGTAGAACCCAAAAGAATACAATAGCCAGTCACCAAACGTCTAGTTTCCGAACAATCAGCCCAATCAGAGTCACAATAAGCATGAATCTGAAGAGGAGACGAAGAAGACAAAAACAATCCTTGACCGGATGACACTTCAGGTATCTGACAACACGAAGTGCTGCATCCATGTGAGGTTGCCATGGAGCATGCATGAACCGACTTAAGATATGTACTGAAAATAAAATATCTGGTCAAGTTATAGTCAAATAGATGAGACGCCCAACGAGACGTCGATAGATGGTTGTATCATGAAATAGTTTTCCCTCGATACTTGTGAGATGTTGTCATTGCTCCATAGGGAAATTAACAGGTTTAGCTCCCAATAAACCTGTTTCATCAAGTAATTCTAGAGCATATTTCCTTTGAGAGAGGAATATACCCCCTTTTGCACGAGTCACCTCGATGCCCAAAAAATATTTCAAGTTACCCAGATCCTTCATATGAAACTGGTTATGTAGATATTTCTTGACAGTTTGAATGACAGACTCCTTGTTTCCAGCAAGAATGAGATCATCTACATATACAAATAATACAACAAAGGCATCATCCTGTTGAAAAGTAAATAGAGAATAGTCCGTCAGAGATTGATAAAAACCAAAGTCGAGGAGTGCAGAGGAGAATTTCGCAAACCAATTTTTGGGTGCTTGTTTAAGCCCATACAAGGACTTGTGAAGTTTGCACACTCGATGCTCCCCCTGTCGTGCAAATCCAGGAGGTATAGACATATAAATATCTTCTTTTAAATCTCCATGAAGGAAGAAATTATGAACATCCATTTGTTGTAAAATCCAATTTTGTGTGGACGCCATAATTAGAAGGCATAGAACGATAGTCATTTTCGCCACAGGAGCAAATGTTTCATGATAATCTAGACCCTCTTGTTGAGAATGTCCTTTAGCGACCAATCGAGCCTTATAGCGTTCAATGGATCCATCAAATTTATATTTAATCTTATAAATCCACTTGCTCCCAATGGGTTTGATTCTTGGTGGTAATTTGATGATAGTCCAAGTACAGTTTACTTTAAGGGCCTGAATTTCAGCAACCATTGCCTCTCTTCAACAAGAATGTTTCATAGCTTGGGTGAATGTTGTGGGTTCAACATCATTGGCTATGTTAGCAAGGAATGCTTTATGAGAGAGAGAAAATTTATCAAAGGAAACAAAATTGGACAAAGGAAAACACGTACCTCCAATCAATTTTGATGATGGTTGAGGTAAGGAATGAATTGATGCACAACAAAAATCCTTCAATCGAGTAGATGGTTAGCGTTCTCTAGTAGATCGTCATAAATGGAATGTTAAAACTGGTTCAGAAGAGGGTATGGAGGTGGAAATTGGATCTTGAGAAGATTCACTGGTTTGAGATTGATCTGGAGATAACTGAGTTTCTTCTAGATGTGAAGTATCGAGATAACAAGTTTCATGTGATGGTGAATTATGAAGAGGTGAAACATGGTGGTCCCCAAGAGGCACATGCAACACTAGTTCATACAGTGTCTCTTTACTCATATGGAAAGGAAACATTTGTTCTTGAAAAACAACATCTCAACTAAAAAATAATGTATTTTTTCCAGATCAAAAACTCTATATGTTTTTTTACCATGAGCATAACCAAGAAAAACACACTTTGAGGCTCGAGCATCAAATTTGGTCTTGAATTCACTAGTGTTAATGGCATAACACAAGCATCCAAACACCTTGAGGTGCGTATAACTCATTTTTTAAAAGTTTCTCAAAAGGAGTTTTGCCTCCCAGTTTTGAGGTAGGGGTGTGATTGATAAGATAAGTGGTTGTTAGGATACATTCACCTCAAAATTTTAGAGGGAGATTACCTTGAAAACGCAGAGCCCGAGCTACCTCAAGGTGGTGACGATGCTTTTGTTCAACCACACTGTTCTGTTGAAGAGTTGCAACACAAGAATGATGACAAACAACTCCATGAGATGATAGAAAATCTTGCATTTCATTTGAAAAAAATTCATACCCATTATCTGTTCGGATGGTTTTGATTGAGCCTTTATATTGAGTGTCAATCAAAGAGAAGTAAGACTTTAATAAACCCTGGGTTTCAGATTTATGCCTCATTAAATATATCTAGGTGCATCTAGTAAAATCATCAACAATGCTTAAAAAATAGTGGGCACTATTCAAAGAGGGTTGGGAATAAGATCCCTAAATATCATAATGAATTAAATCAAAAGTTTTTTTGTAGCAATTTTACTCAGAGAGAAAGCCGGTCTTGACTGTTTTGCTCTAGGGCAAATTTCACAATGACATAAATTATTCATCTGAATACTAGAATCATAATTATTAAAAAGTTTTATACAAAAAGGAGATGGATGTCCGAGACGCCAATGCCAGAGATGAATGATTGATTGTTGTGATGATAAGGCTGATAAAATAAGTGGAAAGTGATTGAAGTAGTACAATCCATCATTTTTCTCACCTGCTCCAATCGTCATCCTCGATTGTAGATCTTGAATAAGATAGTAGTTCAGAAAAAATGTTACTGAACAATTTAATTGTTTAGTCAGTTTACTAACTGAGAGTAAATTGAATCTAAATGAGGGAATACACAATACATCATGAATATTTAAATTAGAATTTAGAGTGACGGAACCAATATGAGAGACTGGAGTAAAACTACCATTTGGCAATTTTACTGGAGGAACTGAGGAATTCTGGGATGATTGTGTCATGAATGTTGGAGAAGCAACCATATGATCACTTGCTCCAGAATCTATAACTCAGCTACCTGTAGACAAGTTATAGTTGGAGTCTAACAGACCTGTAAGGTTTGCTGATGGAACATTCTGATGAAGAAGAGACATAAGCTGATGATATTCTTCTAAGGTGAATGAAGGACCTGTTGAGCTTGAACCAACAACCATATCACCATCGTGAGCCTTTTCCTCTGCACCAATTCCACTATGGTCGCGTGAAATTGAATTTGCAGCTCTTGTAATCCTTTGATTTGCATTATAAAGCTTATAACCTAGCGGGAACCCATGAAGAATAAAGCACTTGTCTTTCACATGTCCAACTTTGTTGCAATGAGAGCACATGGGTCTGCCTTTTTGGTTTTCCTTCAAATTTTGATTTTCAATTTTTTGAAAGATATTTGTAGCCAACCTATTTGCATATCCTGAATTGACAGTACATGCAGTCCTATCCATGGATTGAATAGGACAGTGTCTAGCTTCTCTTTGTTTCTCTTATTGAAGCACTAAAGAATAGACCTTTGCAATAGAAGGTAATGGCTCCATTAATAAGATTTGACCTCTTACAGTGTTGAACTAATCATTCAGATCCATTAAGAATTGAATAACACATTCTCTATGAAGTTGATCAATCATGATTCTAGCAGCCCCACATGCGCAAGTCGGCATGGGAGAATATGATGATAGTTCATCCCAGTATCCTTTAAGTTTAGTAAAGTATGATGCTAATGAAAGAGATTCTTGTTGATGTTTTATAATGGTAGATTGGATTTGATATATTCTAGGGGAAACACTTTGAGTAGGTCTCTCTCTAAGATCATCCCAAACTTCTTTAGCAGATGTAGCATAAATTACGCTATTGGCAAAGTCTCTTGAAATAAGATTTTAAATCCAGGAAAGAATCATATGATTGCATCGTATCCACAACAGAGACTCAGATGATTAAGAATCTGGTTTAGGTATTGTACCGTCTATGAAGCTGATTTTGTTCTTCGCACTTAACACCATTGTCATTGCCCTGCTCCAAGTGGGGTAATTATCTTCGTTGAGCAGTTATGTGACCAGGATTGAACCTGGACTATCCGAATGATGTAGATAGTATGGGCTCGCTGGATCCAAGTTGAAAGACATCATGGAGCTACCTGTAGAAGTGTTACTTGTAGCACTATTGGTTCTATTGTGTTCCGCCATCAATGATCACGATAGAAACCTGTAACCGAGTCTTCTCAATGAGCAATCAAACTGGGCTTTGATACCATGTGAAATAACCAACGAGGTTATCATATGCAGAGATGACAAGAGAGTTGCGATGAAAAAGTTCATTCTTTGTATTCTCAACACTCAATATATACACTCTGAAGATTACAAGATAAGAAACTCAGAAAAGGAAAGTTATAAAGACCAAAAATACAACAATTAAAAAGATTCGTCTAAGATATTCGATTGAGGATGATAGAGCCTTCTAGAAATAACTGCGATCCTGAAATCACGATGACAGTTGTGATTCATCCAAATTTTATGAGTAGCGATTTACACGGTGAGTGGAGGAGAGATGATCACGATTTGTTCTCATGTAACGATTTACCCTGTACGATTTACTCTTTACACCACCTCCTTATATAAAGATTTACACATTTTGCCTGATTTACACTTTACATCACCTCCTTATGTAACAATTTACTCTTTACACCTTATGCGCTTAGATCTTAACACGACATCATATACATCATACATCAACCTGTGGTCATCAACGACGGCGACCCCACTCTGACGAACAATTTCCCGCAGCTGAACATAGGGCACGGTGGATCTGCTGGCCTGAGCCAGTCATACATCCAGGTTGCGCCTGCTGAAAGTAGGCGATCAGCAGCTAAGGCACGGGCGCAGTTTTGAGGGAGAAAAACTGCCTATAAGAGATTCGATGAGTGTCGAATGAATGTTGACACACCCGCACATGCACAGTGGAATGTATATCGCCCATAACCCAATGTTGGCGTTCTTTAAAACATCATAACTAACTAGAATATAAAAAAACAAATAGCACAGTAGACTTATAACCCAATGTTGGTGTTCTTTAAAACAGAACCTAAATGTAAAAGCAACACACTACGTATTGGTAGACGCCATGAATGAAGCAACTTGCATGTGCTTGGCATTCTCCTCGGCCTAACACCCACGCTGAGTCTAGGCCTTCAAGTCAATGGTGAGCAGGACCCTAAACCCAATGAAAAATGAGTACACCTTACTCTTTCTCATTCACCTAACCCCTTCCCTACTAATTCTCACTAATGTCCCCGTTAATAACTTCAGTCAAACATACACATAAGGTTGGACTCGATCCTAAATGTCCATACAGTTGAAGGTTCGGACCTAGATAAAAAAAGAATTCGCTACTCGAAATATCGACTGAGGTATGGTCGACAAACATTTTTTTTTGTAGTAGTGGAAGCTCTTGAAGGAGAGTTTGTGGATGTCGACTGTTATAAACGATCGAAAGAGAGGCTTTTGTACTCTCATATGAAGATGGAAGTCGCGTTAGGCTTCCCGCCGATCCCTATCGTGGAATTTGAGATTAAAGCGGTCGTTTGTTCCAGCAGTAGGTCGTGTATGAAAGTGGCATTAAATACTGCTGTTTCTGCGGGGCTATCACTCCCATGACAGATCGTTGTCGTGAACGGCCAATGGCGGAAGGGGTGGCCTACCTTACGAGGAGGAAGGCTAGCATCAAGTGAAAATTACCCGGAAGCAACACATGAAAGGCCTGGAAGGCGTGCAGCAGAGGACGATGAACCAGTTTACACCTCTCTTGACGGAACCCATGACGGAAGAGACAACGAAGATGGAAGAAGAAAACGTTGAAGATGCATGCAGGGAACGAAGAGCAGAACCTAGCTGACCACTGCGCATACCATCCAAAGTTGCCGGAGAAGATGGTACTTGATCGGCTGAGCTCGCCACAATAGTCGACACACTAGACCGTGTCCTGATGTGCAAGGACAGATTGACCAACCCAGCGACAGCGAGTAGCTGAGTGCTTCACGTGATGGCATGTACAGAGCCTGAATGTGGCAGTAATCGTTGCATGGGGCAGAACAATGACACGTTAAAGGGAGGTCGACATGTTCCTTTCAACAACATAATTTTTTTGGAGAAGCTGCCGCATGCAGATTAGTATTGTATCCCCTTGTTTCCTTTAAAGCGAAGCAGCATCCTCAACCGAACCAGGAAGGGGATCAAAAGTTTGAAATGTCCAGCCCCTTCCAAGTTTTCACCTGGTAGACTTGGACTCGGATATGGACTGAAACCTGATCCGATCTGGTCAGTCACCCCTAAACAGAAAATAAATCAACATATTTTGGAAAAAAAAATTAGGGGCCCTACAAGGCTTCACTCTATATTTTAAAAAAAAAAAATGTGGCTGAACATGAAATGCTTAAAGACTCAAGCAATACGAGTGGGAAACCTTGATTGAATTAACAAAATTTAGAATTTATATGGAGGCTGAAGGAGAAAAAACTGCCTCAAGAAGGAAGACGATCATGAGGAGCAGGCCTCTACCTTCAGGTCGACCAAGTAGATATACATCATAGCCAAGTCATCAGCCATAAAGATAAAGTAGATGTGGAATGTTAGTGGCCTGGGGAGGAGGTGGGCTCATAAGCATATTGCTGGAGTAATCAAAGATCAGGGAATTGATGTTATACTAAAATTACTATGGATGTTTGGCTGGATATTCAGAAAAAATTTTCAGGATTTAAAATGGTTGGTAATTTTGAAGCGATGTTGAATAGTCGGATAATTTATTTATGGAATCTGAGGTCCGTGAAAGTGAGCATAGAATTAATTACTGATATGATTACGTCAATCTTGGTGGAACTAGAAGATAACATTTTAATGGTCACAAGAGTGTATGGCCACAATGATATCAACCAAAGGAGAATTCTGTGGGAATGCTTAGAACACCGTCCACAGGAACCTTGGATGATATTTGGTGATTGGAACGCAACTAGTGTAGGAAATAAGAGGCTCTCATGTAGGCCATATGCATTCCTAATGATTCAATGACATGATCAGGAATTATAGTCTTTCAGACGTAGAGCACTTTGGTCCACCCGTCACATGAAAAAATGGACAACAAGAGCCTCAATTTTAGATCCGGCCACATGGACAGAGCCCTAGTAAATGATGGTTGGATTAATAAATTCATTAACACAACAATGCAAATATTTTCATGGGATATTTCTGAAGATAAAATGAGATAAGTTTTAGGTTTTTGCTTTTTACATATATAACATATGTGAGAATCTTTTGTGAAAAATTTAGAGCTTAAATCGTTCTTGATGATTTATAGTAGAATTTAGAATGATAGGTAAATTCTGTGTCAATAGTCTTGAGTTGAGAAATTGTGTTTATTAAATACATGTAATAGTTACAAAAGTGAACCAGATGAACATGACATGATTACATAAGTGAATCAGATGGACACATGACGTACTAATGTATAATATGTGGACCTTTAGAGGCAATGTAATTGTACCATCACTTGTAATGCATTTCAAGTGAGCCCGGGGTAAAATTGGGTTCAAGACTAGGCCTGAGTTAGGTCAGTTAAGTCAAAACAAGGTTTAGATCAAAAATAGGTTATGTAATTTTTAACAAACTTTAGAAAAAATGCAATTTCTCTTAATTGACTTAAATTTTGAGAGCAGCTAGAGGACATGAGGGGAAGACACTGCAATAAAAAAAATTGCTCGAGACTAGTTTTCAGGTTTGACTGATTCTAGCATAGAGGTTGGTTCTTCTAACTGTGATTGAGTTAGCAACTAAGATTTGGTGTGTTAGTTGAGGATACCTAAGGACAGTTAGGGTTAAATTTTGAGGGCTAACAGGGTTTGAGTTAGGGAAAAACGATAACTAAAAATTAGGACAAAATTATGCAGTTATAGTAGAATCAATTCTGAACATAGGTTGGCTCTACGACTTGGTGAGGTAGGTCATGTGGATTAGCTTGACTGGCTGAGCTGAGGCTAGTGAGGGTCCACTATAGTTTTGGCAAGGTTGGGAAGGTCTGGGCTACACGTTTGGGGTTGAGGATGGCTTGAAGCACCGTTAAGAATACGAACATCTTGATGTATCTTGGAAGCACCTTGGTTCATAAGTAAACTTGACCACAAGGATCGAGCACACCCAAAAAGGTGAGCCCTGGGACAGGGTGAACAAGTCAGAGGTAGAGACTTGCAAGGGGTAGAGAGAGAAGGGAGTGAGGGTCTACGGGGCCAAGGAGTAGGTGACAAAGAGAGTTTGAGAGAGACATCTTTTAAGAGGGGGTCAACCTTCACGCACACACACACACACACACACACATATATATATATATATATATATATATATATATATATATATATATATATATATATATATAGAGAGAGAGAGAGAGAGAGAGAGAGAGAGAGAGAGAGAGAGAGAGAGAAACTGAATTCCCGATTTCATGATGTCATTCACATAGAGGTCAGGACTTTATCTAGGCCAAGGCCACACAACTTACAAGGGAACATTAAAATAAAAATCATGAATAACAAAGCTACATTACACTAATTAATACAAACTAACTTATCTAGATAAACCTAATTCTATTGTAAGTAAAATCACTTTTCCAAGACACTTAAGAAGCCCAGCTCACAAGGACATGATTAGGTATTCCCAAAATGCTACACAAGTTTCTAAGGCGAGTCTTGAATGCCTTGAAGGATGTGCAAAGACGGAGAGGCCAACATGCCATTTATGGATGCTTCTAGAGGGGCATCCCATGAGGATGAGGTGGTTGTTGGTTCTAAGGTTGCAACACATGGCAGGGGTCCTACACTGCTGAGGTGGTTGCATCCATTGGATCTCGGATAACGGATACATATCAACTTGGAATTTGTTTGCTTCATTTGGTCCTTAGAAGCTGGATTGGATCTTGGATCTGATTTGTCCTGCAGGAGATCTAATTGCACTTTTTGGGCCATTGAGGTTGGATTTGGATCTTTTGAGATTGGATCCTCACTATTTAGATCAGGAGCTAGGTCCGCAAAGATTGAGACCATATCATTCCCTCCCTCTTAAGAATTTCTTAATCCCCTGGGCAAGTTTTGAGAGTTGACTTTTAAAGGAGGGACTCAAACATGAAGGTTGGAGCACACTTTCATCTGATTTGGCATACTGTCTTCCAGCCTTGAACACCACTCGACACCCATGCCCCTTCCAACACACGAGCTGTCTACATCTGTGAAAAAAGAAATCTCACTTTTTCGGTCGGGGATCTGATGGCATCCACCTTGATAAAAAATAGTGATGGAATTTGATCCAAAAACTATGAGCCACATTTTCTTGTTGAGGGTGCTTTCATTGAGATTCAAGCTCATATTTTGATGCATGCTTACCTTCGTGGGGGTGGGAGGCCACAACTAAACTACCCTCTTATTTTCTGAAGTCCTTGAGTTCCTCCTCGCATCGCCTGTCACTTCCTTCAAGCTTCTTAGTGTAACAACCACAAATTTTATACTGAACTTAAAAATTATGTTGATTTGGGCCTAGGATCTGTTACCCGGATCCAAAAGAAAGATATGTGTGCATATTAAAGTATTTCTATAATAGTAATACTTTATAAATAAATAACTAATAATTTTTATTTTAAACTTTTCCAATCCACCGTTGAACCCAAGTGGATCCAATCCTTGGATCCACTGCTATTCACGCAACCCAGATCCAAATCGCGATCAGATCCAGCATCGTGGGTCGTGGTTCGGACCCGAATCCAGCCCACACCCTGCGAAATGAAATAGTATGGAAAAAAAATAAGGGGGGGGGGGGCAACCCGATATGGGTTGCCCGATAAAAATAAAAGGAAGGGAAAACCCCCTCCCCCCCGATAAGTCGCAGGTTAGGGTTCTTTTGAACCCTAACATTTTGAGAGTGGGGGAAATGGGGAAGGGGGAAGCCGCAGCCGCCGGGCTTCCTTCCTTTTCAGAAGGCCACCCTCCTACAAAGGGTGGAACCCCCGAACCTCTCTTCCTCTCTCGCTGTCCCATTCTCTCTCTCACTCTCTTCTACCTCTCTAACCCTCGAATCACCCTCCAATCTCGGGCCTGCAGCTCGAAACCTTGTAGGGAGAAGCCGACCTCTCCGGTGGTGGTGCTGTCCAGGCCGACCGACCCCTCTCGTGGATGCCGCAACACCCTCGCCGGAAAATGGTAGGGTTTCTGTGAATTTTTTTCAGGTTAATCATGAGCTTGGTAGGGTGTGGGTTGTCTAAAACCCAAATCGGCTGATTTGAGAGGGGGGTTCGTGTAATAAAATGAGGGGACTTCGAATGGGATGAAATTTTTTGCTGAGTCCTGTTAGGGGATTCTCGAATCTCTAAATAGCTGTACATGTTCTTTGTTTTCAAGGGGTAGCTTGCGATTTCCTGCAGTATGGGTCATGGTTGGGTACACTGCTGGTACCCAAACAAATATGACGATTGTGTAGTTGTCGAGTATATGAATTTCCGTTAACTTTTGAGTTTGATTTCATGTTAAATTGATAGTGTTGAAACCTTTTTGTTTTGTCTAGTTAACTGTTAATCTATCCGGATATTGATGAGTGGTATGCCTGTTAACATTTAGGATTTGGTAAGTTGATACTGTATGCTGATGTGACTAAAAGTATTATAGGTAGTATGTTCCCAAATCTGTTTTTATACCATTTGACAGTTAAGTGACTTCGCTGACTGTTAGCAAATCTGGTTAGTTGTTGATGACTATTTCATATTAATTTCATATATCAGACTACCATTAAGGGTTCTATCTTGCAAATAACCTGTGGTATAAATACATAATATAGTATACTGATTCTTAAACACGTAGATTAGTATGTAACCAGGTCACATATCACTCACACACTTAAATACAGGACTATTTCTAGTAATTGAATTAAGTGCGGTTTGGTTTTTCGTGCACTCTGTTATCAACTAAAGGATTGTATTTTCGACTTCATCAAGATCTGATATTTGAAGGCAAAATGCTTGGAAGCTCATGAATTAGTTATGTACATATTTTTAAAGATTTCATGAATTGTTTTTGTGCAACTTTCTTTAAGTATTATATGAAAGGTTGATGTGAGGCATGCCTAGGACCTGTATACATAACTTTGGGTAACTTATATTAGGTTGCAATATGTTGTTCAATAGGCTATAGCATATGAAGAGTAGCCTTAACTGAGTAGAATATTATTTTGAAAAGATTACTTGTAATGATTGCCAATACACTGTTTTGTTGTATCCCAACTTTCTGATTATGGCAAATTTGCATGCGGAATTGTGATGACTAACAGGCCCAACTACTATAGCTGGACTGTGTCCTTAATCAGTCTAAAACTCCTTGCACCTATTGGAGGAAAACGTACAGACTTATTTCTTGCATAGGTTGGGTTCAGAACTGTAGACCCTAGATAGCTTGGGAGGGTTATTTCTGTGGTACTTCATTATCTATTTGTGTATATGTACCATGCTCAAGCATCTTAAAAGGACTCTACATATTACCAAAGAAAATATAACATAAAGCGGATTGGCGTAATTACAACTGGTGTCATTTGGGAAACCCAGCCTAATGGGCAATATGGGTTGAATACCCGATACGAGTATTGAAACTATTAGCTTGTAGGCTATGACAATGAAACTGATGAAAAAACTTATTATAAATGGTTGAATGCCTAACTGGTTGAAAGACACCGGGCATTGTGCTTGACTGGTTTAAAGGCACCAGAGCACCTTGGGTGGGTTATGCAATCAATATGGCAAATAAATGGGGACTGTTCTATTTGACCTTAGTAAAATGACTAAGGTTAGGAATTCTACTGCTGTGGTAGTGGAGGGAAGTTGGGGAAAATGCCCCGTACTTCGGGAAATAAATTAAATGAAAAGATTAACCCACTCAGTTCTTGGGCTTACCTTGGAGAGGGTAGGTGGTACAAAACTCTGGGGACACGTATTTTGGTTTCGAGCGTAAAGCGACTCGTTGGTCTCAATCCTCAGAGTTGGGGGACCCAGACTACCAATATGTCCTAGGTGGTAGCTCTTTTGTTCTTCTGCAGAAGTTAAGGATGCATCCTGTTTTGGTTTTGGCCTTTGGGAGTTTCTCTCGGTCACTGGCCGTTTCTTTGGGATTTCAGTCTCAGTTAGAATGTTCGGGTTAATAAAATACCCTTGAATAATATACCCCCGAATGTTTTCTTCTGAGATGGTTGTCTTGGCCCGCGTGTACCCATGGGATAAGAAAAGATAAACATCAATTAGAACAGTTAGGTATCACTGTGGTGGAGTCATTAAAGAGACATTTGCATATTCTTTCATCATGCTTTATATTCGGTGCTTGTGATGAAACTACATCCTAAAATGTGTAGATATGAGATAATTGAATACATACTGCGGATATTACATGGATGTTATGCATGTTCCTGTTAGTGCTGTTACAAAATATGCTTTAATTGCTTAATATCTGGCTTGTTTAATTGTAGTTGCTGCAAAAAAATACTTTTCTTGCTTATTTATAATTGTTGCATAATTCACTTCTCTACTTAGCTATATGTCTGGTATTGTTATTGCATCAACGTCTTTATGTGCTTTTGTAGATTCTGAAAATCATACACAACACCCACATCACATACTTGACACATGATCTACTTGCAAGAAAATTTACAGTTTTCCTACTTAGACGTGGTAGTCTAATTCCTATAATTTTTATCATTTTCAGGCACAGAGTAGTTCTATGAGCGAAGCGGGATGCGGCGCTGACCAAGACTTTATCTACTTGTTCCCTGACGGTCCTACTTTCTTTCGGATTGAAATTTTTATGTTAAGACTCATAATGTGAAAACTCTGATGTTGGATTCTATTATTATTGAAATAAAAAAATAAATGGTGTGGTTTGCTTTTACCTTCCTATATTGTTCTGAAATGCTTAACCCTGGAAATATTAGTTGTTCCGCTATATATATATATATATATATATATATATATATATATATATATATATATATATATATATAAAATCCTCAAAAATTTGGGTTAAAATTTCGGGGCGTTACACTCAGAGTTTTGCACGCCTTTACCCTCACAAGGCTTTTATTGATCTTTCGTACCCCAATTGAGGACAAGTCCTTACCCTTGTCCAACTCTTGATAATTTGAAGATGGGTCATGGACCCAAAGTACCTTCTTGAGTCAATTGAACTCGTCCTTAGTTTCTTGCAGTGTCTTGGGACCAACATTGAGAACACTCAAAGGAAACAAGTGGTGGAGGAGATCGTAAGCGATCTCGATATCATCAAGAGGTAGAAAGCTTCCCACATAGAAGTACTCTTTACCCAACCCTTGGCAATGGGGTAGGGCTTCTAGACCACCCTCAATGGTCGTCTTCCACTAATGTGATTTTTCTTCTTCTTACATGCCTTGCCTTTCGCATTATAAAAAAGAAATTTCAAATCAGGCTTTCTTGTTCGTAAGGATAAAGCATGGTTTTGTCAGATTCTGGGGTCATTCTTGCTTTCGCTACGTCACTCTGATAGTTTAGCGACCCAATTTAGTTTGGAGCGGGGTGGGTTGAAACACGTCTATTTATGAGACCTTGAAAACTCATGTAGTGCTTCCCATGAGAATTCAGTTTTCTTTTTCTTTGTGTCCAACTCATAGACATTTAATTTCTTCCCATTCACCTGTGGGGCTTTGGCCGGGTTGGTGGGGTTTTTGAAACCCATAAATTGGCCTTCCATCCTTGAATGAGCTCCCTTTTCGATGTCACCTATATAAGAATTTGCAATTATTAAATGGACTACATTCCCGATGTCACCCGCCTTGGACTTCGCAATGCACCCTTCAAACTTTTTTAGGAAGGCTAAGAAGTAAGCCTCTCGCTTTTGAAGTATTTTTCCATGCTTTTGAAGTATTTTTCCATGTTTTTCTTAATTCTAACTAAACATATGTGATCTACATGCTTGATTTTATAGGAATCGACTCTTGGGTGGTTCGATTTTGTCACACAATTAGGTTTTTATAAATTTTAAAAACAGGCGAATTAAAATTTTTATAAATATTCAAGACTTCAAAAGTCATGTTTGTTATTGAAAAAACATGATCGGAGTATCATTCCATAACAAATTAATTGACCATGACGAACACATTTGCATGGTCAAATTTGCGGTAAAAAACCAAAAAAATGCTTCTTCGATTGCTTGCATTAGGCTGGTGGTAGGCTAAAAAGGTGGTAAAAGATAAATATATATGTGTGTGCACCAATTCTTTTTACAAAACCTGATATTTTTGTTGTGCGATTATTGTACAACACAAGCCATTGTTTTTTATATTTCTTTTAAAAAGCCTTTTTGAGAATAATAATTTCTTACCTAATGCATGTTCACCAACCAATAAACTACCAATAACCTATCGAAATTGCTTGTACTTTATTCAATAATCAATTTCCCACCAACAAAAATAACAAAAGAGAGAAAGCAAAAGCATTAAAATTTTATGATTTAAAAGTCCTACTTTTCATCCGAAAAACAAGGTCCAAGGGATGAATGGTATCAAATCGACTATCATGAAACCATATACAAGGGTCAAATATAATGAAAAATTATAATAATGAGATCCCAAGGTGGGTACGGGGACGTGATTGTGTGTTGGGGCCAGTAACACCTTATAAGTGTTCTACCTTTAAGAGGGCTTGGCGGTGCTGATTGATTTGGTTTTGGTGGGAGATATGGAGGGAGCACAATAATCGTCTTTTCAATGACAAGAGGTTAGATGTTATGCTGCTCGTGCTGTTTGGTCTAGCGATGCTATCTCTTGGTTAGGATCCTCTTTTCTGGGTTCCTTTTATCAGGTTAGATGTAAATTCTTTGTATCCATGACAATTTCTCTTCGTTATTTCCGAATATTGTTAACAATATTTTTTATGTTCTCTCTCTCAAATAAAAGATTCACATGAATTTTCTTGCATAATTAACATAATACCATGCCATCAAATTTTAGGAGTGTTGTAAGTTTAGCAGATAAGATTTATTTGTTCAAATTTAGTTATTTATAGCTATCAATGAGGATCCTTGATTTTGACGATTAATCACAATTTAGAAGTTTACCAATTAATCGTGATATTGCTAAAATTATTGCTTGCCAAGGTTGATCGATTTGCAATAATTAATCATGTTTTGCAGAGTAGGACAATCTTTGGGGATTTGTCAAGGATGAGTTTGGCTGCTATGTGTTTGCCTACACATGTTGCCAAAACCAAGCAATGAAAAAAAAGTAAATGACAAATAAAATTGACATGATATAGTTTACATGAAAGCAAATTGATTGAAGCCATAGTCATATTTACACATTAAAATTTCATATACTTTTTTTTTATCTATTTTTGCTAAAAATGTAACTGTGCTATTGAAACTAGGCAAATGAATGCTTTTTTATACATTTCATGCATAAATAATAGGAAAAATTTCAAATTCCCCAAACGTTTCAACGTAATTCATGCGCACATGAAACATTTCAGAGTTTGCAAATGCCCACCAAAAGTTTTTTATTATTTAATCAAATTACCCTAATCATAAACTAACGTTGGGTTGTTCTTGGGTTCACTTAACTCATATTTTGAAGTGACCATTTTACCCTTATAACTGATGAAATAAAATTACTAGTTTACCTTGTGTAGGTTTGTCAACTAAATGTATTTAGTAAAAAGTTCATTGACTATAATGATATTTTAATAAACAAGAAAGAAGACACTAACCACTACACAATGAAAAACATTGTTGATTATTTTCAAAAAAATGTATATGAAGCTTAAATCCCAATAAGCTAATCAACCCAACAATTACTGGGCCCACTAATGGCACAATAGGGTCCATTTGGTTCCTCAATAGCTGACCCGATAAATATTCAAACCCAAATTAAATGCATTTTCTTAAAAACTAGGCCTTCTCATATGTCAAAACATACATGTAACATGGTCATTTTAAAAAACATATATAATTGAATTAATTAGAGGTAATTAAATTAAGGGTCATTTGATTAAGTCAGGTAAAAACTTTTGTGGACATTTGCAAACTATGAAAATGTTTGGTGTGCGCACGAATTAAATCGAAATGTTTGGGGGTATTTGAAAAATTTTCAAAAAATTATAACTGAATTAATTAAAAATAATTAAATTGGAGGTCATTTGATTAACCCAGATAAAAACTTTGGTGCAATTCACGCGTGAAGACCATCTCGGGTCAAGACCCGAACCCGATTCCTAAGCGCCAAACCCAAACGCATCCGCAACACTCACACTCCTCCCTGTATAAAGGCCACTTCGCTCCCGTTAATCCAATCAGATTGGTCCGCCTTCTCTTCCTTTCCCGCCTTCCACCTTCCCTTTTCAACCTACCAACCGCCTTCATCCTCGCCCTCCCCAAGGGCCTCTCCTCGCTGAGATCTCACCGACCTCACCTCTCCTTCCTCCACTCGAAGAAGATTTCTGCCCCCTTCCATGTCTCCCTGCATCTGTGCCCTGACTTTTTCCTCTCCAACCAATGCCTCAGAGTCTCCGCCGCGTGAACTCTCTCTTCCGATTCCTCTCCGCCGCCTTCGTCGTCCACTCGGCAGGATGAGAAATCGAAAACCCTAGCCTCGTCCGCTCCTACTTTCCATCAGGCGATCCAACGGTTGCAGGTCGGCGAACACAAAACCACGGCGACATTTAATAGAATCTCGTTTCTTGGATGCTCCTTTTTATTTCTTTTTTCTCCCGTCTAGGGTTCTCGCTTCTCGGTTTGGTTATCATCTACGTCTTCGTTGATTTATGTGTTCAGGGTTTCTTCTGATCGCATTGCCGTGTAACTACGCTGCTTGCTTTGTTAATTGATTTTCTTTTGTTGTTTCTTGATGAAATTAGGATTACCGGGCGTCGGTTGGGTGTGCTATAATGCAATGCAGCAACACAGAGGTAGTCGACCTCTTCGAGCTTCTTTGAAATTTCTGTTGTCTTCGGTGTCTTGCCGTGTTTTTTTTCACGCTTGTGCTGAACTTTGGGTTGCTGATCAGGTGGGAGCAGGAACCATGAATCCGTTGACGTTTCTGAGGATTCTTGGACTGGAACCGTGGAATGTTGCGTAAGTTTAGTTCTGACGACTTGAAATAATTCACTTATTTTTTTCGTTCACGGACAGTGATGTTGCTAGTTGGTTAGGCTTTACCTAAAATTGATCACAAACTATGTTAATACTTTGCACTTTCGTATTCATCTATTGTATGTTGATCACATGATTATTACGAGAGTGATGTTGATACCTCCTGTCAAAGTGCCTGAAAATTTCCCTTTCAGTACTGGAGTTTTCTATTATGACCTTCAATTCTACTGATACAGACTCTAAAACCTTTTTCTGTTGTTTTTCTGCAATACTGTGACTGTCGTTTTTCTTTGTCAGCAATGATATCTGTGATGAGAACACTGGGAATTTTGAGGTGGCATCATCTGCTTATATTACTCTTCATCTGAATTTAGTTCACCAGGTCCATCACTGGGATGCATGTTACTGTTTCGATCCTCCTTGATAAATATCCTTTAATCAAACTGGGAAGGGGAGTGTGGGATGTGGATAGTTCGCGTAAATGATAGATCTGTCATGTTTCTTCTTCTGCTTGACATGCCTGCATGCAATTATTTTGTACTGAGGGGTATTTCAGCCTTTTGTCACGAGTGGATTATATGTTTATATTTATTGATCATTTCTTCATTTAATTGCATGCAATGAAGCGTGTTGCTTTCCTTCTCTGGCCACTCGTATGTTTTGCCTGCTTTGCCTTTTTACAGATGTCAAAGGGTGCGGTTGACATAAAACTTTGAAATTAATAAAATAACAGAGTTGGCTACATGTTTCCCTGTCCAACCCATTCCCAATAAGCAAGGGGGCATGATTGCTTGTTTGTTTGTTGAATCTTGCCTTTGTCAGTAGATAGGCCATTTGCAAGATTTCAACGTGCTGTCCTTTGTTTCCTTTTGAATTTGGGATTTCCTATGCATCTTCTATACTTTTTGCCCATTTCCTGCTGCTTTGGTTGTTTTTATCCTCTTTTTTTTCACTTTTTCAAAATCTTGTTGATTTTATTGTTAAATCACATATAATCTACATAATGATGGTGTATAACAAACACATTTAAGCATTCTGCTCTGGAGGGTGACCATGGTAGGTTGTATGCTGACCATGATGAGTTGTTTTGGACTAGGAAATGACACTTTGATGTGATTTCGGTTTCATAGGGTGGAACTGTTCCATGCTACGTGGTAAACATTGTTTCTGTTCTAAATTTCCAATATTCTCAAGTTGAAGAGCTTATCTTCAAATTGTGAGGGAGTTCAATGACTATTGTGTACAATAAATAGCCAGGATAATGATGCCATACCTGGCCACTAACTATGAAACTTATTTTGGTTCTTTGCTAACCATCCAGTCTGGCTTAAAAACACTGTTATTTCTTCTTTCTGTATATTGCTGGTGCAGAAATGGATTTTTAAATATTGGCTACTAATGAAGGTACAAAACTAATGAGTAGAAATCCCTTTTTTCTTCGAAAATTTCTGATTTTTTGTAGATCAAATGTTATGGATGTGATCTACATGATTTATTTAGTTTGAATCATGTGGTTATGACAAGTAATTAGGCTTTTAAAGGTGCCCAAAAATCAATGGCCCACAATGTGTCAAAATTTCATAACTCAAAATATCACATTTTTACATCATAAAAGCATGACTTGATCCTTAGCAAACAAACCATGCTGAACACATCTGTGTGGTTAGATTGAGTTGATACAACTTGCACCTATG
This sequence comes from Nuphar pumila, assembly GCF_984573655.1. Classification (NCBI taxonomy): domain Eukaryota; kingdom Viridiplantae; phylum Streptophyta; class Magnoliopsida; order Nymphaeales; family Nymphaeaceae; genus Nuphar; species Nuphar pumila. The sequence goes on from NC_143255.1 coordinate 16,070,381, forward strand.
ATTTCTAGCTCATTAGTTTCGTACCTTCATTAGTAGCGAATATTTACCCTATATATATGAATGTATGTTGTACGTATGTATGTGCTATTATCTTTATTATCTTTTTTATCTTTTTCATATTTGTATGGATGCTAACCTCAGGCAGTTTGACCATCTGAGTGAAAAGATGTCACGACTGGGCCTGGATCTCAGGATCCAGACCCAATCTGTTTTAGTTTTATTTAAACACATGCTCATTAATGGCATGTTGTACGTTCCACACTTTATGTAAAGGGTATTTATGTACCCTAATTACACTGTACCTGTATATAGTTAATGAAGCAAAACCGCAGACCCTAATTTGGGTTTTCTGCAGCCACCGACGCCTCTCTACCTCTCTACTCCTCTTCCTCTTGTGATTGACGGTGGAATACCATTTTCTAACATGGTATCAGAGCGAGAGATCCTTCATTGAAGATCGTTCTCCTGTGAGCATTTAGTCAAGCCTCTTTGTCCTCTTCTAAGGTATTTTTCTCTTGGTTCATATCGTTTCTTCTTTTCCTTCACAATCCAAAATATTCGATTTCTTCTTCTCCTGTTTGTTTCTTCTCTCACTATTCTTTCTTTCATACTGTTGCATCTGATTTCACCCATACAATAATCTTACCTAACCACGCAATATCAAAATTCATGTTTGCGTGATTTCAAAGATTGAAATCACGTCAAACTCGTTCTTCCCTTTCTTCATATTGACGTCAGAATTGAATCTGACCTGAACACGGTTCTTCCTTGATTGATTGATATCACTCTATCTACCTCTCCACTTTGGAATTTTTCATTTTAAAAAGAAAACACGTTATTTTCATATTAACGTGTTTTCTTACTGATTGTTACTTATTTTTCTTTAGAGCAGTTTTTCTTTACTGCATGTACAATTTTTCCGTTAAAGTCAAAATTGCGTCTTGAATAGCAAACAATGTCGATCTGTACATAGTGCCATGTTTAAGAAGTTTTAAAATATGATCGAAATAGTACGGTGTTCAACAATTACTATTGGGATGTCTACTACTAGAAAGGTGAAAGAGTGAATGATGTGATGTGTTGTTCTACAACAGCTACGTTGGTGAAGTATGTTGTTAGAGATTGATCGAAAGAAATGAGAGAAATAGGAGAACTATAAAATTGTGGCTTAAAAAGACAAAAATACCCCTACGTGACTACACAAAAAGATGGCATTTGTTATGCCATCTACAACGAGATAAAATCTGACATTGTGAGGGACAACATGTGATGTGCAATTACTTGGGATCCCTGAAACTCTCTCAACAAAACACACGTGGATTTTGTGCATACTTTAATTTTGGTGAGCAAACTGAACTGAGTGTTTCATCTACAACAACTGCATTGATGTTCGCTATTATGAAAAGAAAACATGCAAGAGTTAAATTAGACTACTACACCGTAAGGGGGTAAAAAGATAAAACTACCCATTAAATAGGAAATAATGTTGATATGTACTTGGTGTGATGTTTGAGAATTGCGAAAGTCAGAACGACATAGTACGATGTTCAGCAACAAGTACTATCGAGATGCCTACTTCTAGAGGTTAACCCACCATAATTGGAGAAATGGGAGAGCTAGAGAGAAGCGAGGTAAAAAGACAAAGGTACCCCAATATGATAACAATGCATTTCTAATGTCATCTTCCCGAAGATGGAATATGAAAGTGTGAGTGACAAGGTACGATGTCCAATCAGTTGTAATGCTTGAGACTCTTAAGTGTATAATTCATGTGGGTTTCATCATACTCTAGTTTTAATTGGGGTCACTTGTCTCCAACAAGTAGTATCATGAAAATTAGCACGATTGCTCATTGTTAGGGTAAAACAACAAAATTACCCCTAATATAGAAAAATTTAGTGTCGTTTAAATGGTGGTGTATTCAACCTCAACCGTGAAAGTGTAAAAGATACGATCTGTTGTTCTGCCAGAAGTATGTTTGTCTAGGCTGTTATTAGACATTGATCGAAAGAAATGAGAGAAGTATAAGGGCTGTAAAATTTTTTGGTAAAAAGACATACTTACCCCTACGTCACCAGACAATAACAAGGCATCTATTGCGCCACCTGCAACAAGATAAAATATGAAATTATGACTGACAAGATACGATGTGCAATTATATTTATGATCCTTATAACTCTCTCAATACAACACGTGGGTTTTCTGAAACTTCAATTTTGGTGAGCGAACTGGACTGGGTATCTAGTATCCAACACCTGCTTCCATCATATCTAGTATTAAAAGAAACCATGCAAAAAAAGATAAGTTGAACTACTACACAACAAAGGTGTTTAAAGGACAAAACTGCGTCTTGAATAGCATACAATGTCGATCGGTACGTCGTTCCATGCTTAAGAAGTTTTAAAATATGATCGAAATAGTACGGTGTTCAACAATTACTATTGGGATGTCTACTACTAGAAGCGCGGTAAGAAGATAACCCTACCCCTATATGATAACAATGCAATTTTAATGCCATCTTCCAGTAGATAGAATATGAAAGTATGAGTTTTAAGATACGATGCTCAGTGATTAATGTAATGCTTGACACTCTTAACTGCATAATTTATGTTGGCTTCTACATAGTCAAGTTTTAATTAGCGAACTAAATGGGTCACTTGTCTCCAACAAGTAGTATAATGAGAAATTGCATGACTACTCAATGCTGGGGTAAAATGACAAAATTACGCCTAAAATAGAAAATTTTGTTGATGTTTACATGGTGTCGTATTCAAACACAACTGTGAAAGTGTAAAGCATATGATGTATTGTTTTGCAACAAGTACGCTGGTCAAGTTTTTTGTTAGAAATTGATCGACAAAAATGAAAGAAATAGGTGATTTATACAATTGTGGGGTAAAAAAACAAACTTACCCGTACGTAACAAAACAATAGCAAGGATTCATTATGCCATCTACAACAAGATAAAATGTGAAATTATGATTGACAAGATACGATATGCAACGATACTTTTGATCCTTGAAACTGTCTCAATAAAACACATGTTGGTTTCGTGCAAATTTCAAATTTGGTGAGTGAACTGACCTGTGTTTCGTCTACATCTGCAACTTTGATCATAGCTAGTATGAAAAGAAACCATGCGAAAAGAGACTAGATAAGCGTAAACCCACTAGTAAGGGTAGCATGTTCAACAACAAATACTATTGTGATGACCACTAATAAGGGTAAACCCAACGTGATTTTTAAATATATGAGCTACATGGAAGCGGGATAAAAAGACGAACCTACCCTTATATGATAACAGCAGGGCATTCTTAATGCCATCTTCTACAAGATGGAATGTCAACGTGTGGGTGACAAGATACAATGTTCAATCAGTTATAATGCTTGACATTCTGAATTGTATATTTTATGTGGGTTTCAACACACTCTAGTTTTAATTAGCGAACTAAACGGGTTCACTTGTCTCCAACAAATAATTTGATGAAAAATAGGTCGTCTACTCAGTGGTGGGGTAAAATGATAAACGTACCCCTAAATAAATTTTTTTGGAGATCATTACTTTGTGGTGTATTTAACCGCAACAAAGGTGAAAGAGTGAATGATGTGATGTGTTGTTCTGCAACAGCTACGTTGGTGAAGTATGTTGTTAGAGATTGATCGAAAGAAATGAGAGAAATAGGAGAACTATAAAATTGTGGCTTAAAAAGACAAACATACCCCTACGTGACTACACAAAAAGATGGCATTTGTTATGCCATCTACAACGAGATAAAATCTGACATTGTGAGGGACAACATGTGATGTGCAATTACTTGGGATCCATGAAACTCTCTCAACAAAACACACGTGGATTTTGTGCATACTTTAATTTTGGTGAGCAAACTAAACTGGGTGTTTCATCTACAACAACTGCATTGATGTTCGCTATTATGAAAAGAAAACATGCAAGAGTTAAATTATACTACTACACCGTAAGGGGGTAAAAAGATAAAACTACCCATTAAATAGGAAATAATGTTGATATGTACTTGGTGTGATGTTTGAGAATTGCGAAAGTCAGAACGACATAGTACGATGTTCAGCAACAAGTACTATCGAGATGCCTACTTCTAGAGGTTAACCCACCATAATCGGAGAAATGGGAGAGCTAGAGAGAAGCGAGGTAAAAAGACAAAGGTACCCCAATATGATAACAATGCATTTCTAATGTCATCTTCCCGAAGATGGAATATGAAAGTGTGAGTGACAAGGTACGATGTTCAATCAGTTGTAATGCTTGAGACTCTTAAGTGTATAATTGATGTGGGTTTCATCATACTCTAGTTTTAATTGGGGTCACTTGTCTCCAACAAGTAGTATCATGAAAATTAGCACGATTGCTCATTGTTAGGGTAAAACAACAAAATTACCCCTAATATTGAAAAATTTTGTGTCGTTTAAATGGTGGTGTATTCAACCTCAACTGTGAAAGTTTAAAAGATACGATCTGTTGTTCTGCCACAAGTATGTTTGTCTAGCCTGTTATTAGACATTGATCGAAAGAAATGAGAGAAGTATGAGGGCTGTACAATTTTTTGGTAAAAAGACATACTTACCCCTACATCACCAGACAATAACAAGGCATCTATTGCGCCACCTGCAACAAGATAAAATATGAAATTATGACTGACAAGATACGATGTGCAAATATATTTATGATCCTTATAACTCTCTCAATACAACACGTGGGTTTTCTGACACTTCAATTTTGGTGAGCGAACTGGGCTGGGTATCTAGTATCCAACACCTGCTTTCATCATATCTAGTATTAAAAGAAACCATGCAAAAAAAGATAAGTTGAACTACTACACAACAAAGGTGTTTAAAGGACAAAACTGCGTCTTGAATAGCATACAATGTCGATCGGTACGTCGTTCCATGCTTAAGAAGTTTTAAAATATGATCGAAATAGTACGGTGTTCAACAATTACTATTGGGATGTCTACTACTAGAAGCGCGGTAAGAAGATAACCCTACTCCTATATGATAACAATGCAATTTTATTGCCATCTTCCAGTAGATAGAATATGAATGTATGAGTTTTAAGATACGATGTTCAGTGATTAATGTAATGCTTGACATTCTTAACTGCATAATTTATGTTGGCTTCTACATAGTCAAGTTTTAATTAGCGAACTAAATGGGTCACTTGTCTCCAACAACTAGTATAATGAGAAATTGCATGACTACTCACTGCCGGGGTAAAATGACAAAATTACGCCTAAAATAGAAAATTTTGTTGATGTTTACATGGTGTCGTATTCAAACACAACTGTGAAAGTGTAAAGCATATGATGTATTGTTTTGCAACAAGTACGTTGGTCAAGTTTTTTGTTAGAGATTGATCGACAAAAATGAAAGAAATAGGTGATTTATACAATTGTGGGGTAAAAAAAAAAACTTAGCCCTACGTAACAAAACAATAGCAAGGATTCATTATGTCATCTACAACAAGATAAAATGTGAAACTTTGATTGACAAGATACGATATGCAACGATACTTTTGATCCTTGAAACTCTCTCAATAAAACACATGTTGGTTTCGTGGAAATTTCAAATTTGGTGAGCGAACTGACCTGTTTTCATCTACATCTGCAACTTTGATCATAGCTAGTATGAAAAGAAACCATGGGAAAAGAGACTAGATAAGGGTAAACCCACTAGTATGGGTACGATGTTCAGCAACAAGTACTATTGTGATGACCACTAATAAGGGTAAACCCAATGTGATTTGAAAAATATGAGAGCCACATGGAAGCGGGATAAAAAGATGAAACTACCCTTATATGATAACAACAGGGCATTCTTAATGCCATCTTCTAAAAGATAGAATGTCAACGTGTGGGTGACAAGATACGATGTTCAATCAGTTATAATGCTTGACACTCTGAATTGTATATTTTATGTGGGTTTCTACACACTCTAGTTTTAATTAGCGAACTAAACAGGTTCACTTGTCTCCAACAAGTACTTTGATGAAAAATAGGTCGTCTACTCAATGGTGGTGTAAAATGATAAACCTACCCCTAAATAAATTTTTTTGGAGTTGTTTACTTGGTGGTGTACTTAACCACAACAAGGGTGAAAGAGTGAAGGATACAATGTCTAGTTCTGCAACGAGTTTGTTTGGGAAGTCTGTTATTAGAGATTGATAGAAGGAAATGAGAAAAATAGGAGCGCTATACTATTGTGGCTTAAATCATCAAACTTACTCTTACGTGACAAGACAATCATAAGGCATTTATTGTGCCATCTACAACAATCTAAAATGTGGCATTATGAGTGACAAGATACAATGTGCAATTACTTATGATCCCTGAAACTCTCTCAATCCAACATATGTGGGTTTTGTTCATAGTTTAAGTTTGGTGAGCGGATTGAGCTCGATGTTTCGTCTGTAAGAAATGCTTTGATAATAGCTAGTATGATAAGAAACCATGTTGTTTTAATTTGCGAAATAAATGGGTTCACTTGTCTCCAACAAGTACTTGGATGAAAAATAGGTCGTCTACTCAGTGGTGGGGTAAAATGATAAACGTTCCCCTAAATATTTTTTTTAGAGATGATTACTGTGGTGTATTTAACCACAACAAAGGTGAAAGAGTGAATGATATGATGTGTTGTTCTGCAACAGCTACGTTGGTGAAGTATGTTGTTAGAGATTAAACGAAAGAAACGAGAGAAATAGGTGCATTATAAAATTGTGGCTTAAAAATAAGTTATTTGTTATGCCATCTACAACGAGATAAAATCTGACATTGTGAGTGACAAGATGTGATGTGCAATTACTTCGGATCCCTGAAACTCTCTCAACAAAACACACGTGGATTTTGTGCATACTTTAATTTTGGTGAGCGACTGGACTGGGTGTTTCATCTACAACAACTGCATTGATGTTCGCTATTATGAAAAGAAAACATGCAAGAAGAGTTAAATTAGACTACTACACCGTAAAGGGGTAAAAAGATAAAACTACAACTTAAATAGGAAATAATGTTGATTTGTACTTGGTGTGATGTTTGAGAATTGCGAAAGTCAGAACGACATAGTACGATGTTCAGCAACAAGTACTATCGAGATGCCTTCTTCTAGAGGTTAACCCACCGTACTCGGAGAAATAGGAGAGCTACAGAGAAGCGAGCTAAAAAGACAAACGTACCCCAATATGATAACAATGCATTTCTGATGTCATCTTCCCGATGATGGAATATGAAAGTGTGAGTGACAAGGTACGATGTCCAATCAGTTGTAATGCTTGAGACTCTTAAGTGTATAATTGATGTGGGTTTCATCATACTCTAGTTTTAATTGGGGTCACTTGTCTCCATCAAGTAGTATCATGAAAATTAGCACGACTGCTCATTGCTAGGGTAAAACAACAAAATTACCCCTAATATAGAGAAATTTAGTGTCGTTTAAATGGTGGTATATTCAACCTCAACTGTTAAAGTGTAAAAGATACGATCTGTTGTTCTGCCACAAGTACGTTTGTCTAGGCTGTTATTAGACATTGATCGAAAGAAATGAGAGAAGTATGAGGGCTATACAATTTTTGCCTAAAAAGACATACTTACCCCTACGTCACAAGACATTAACAAGGCATCTCTTGCGGCACGTGCCACAAGATAAAATGTGAAATTATGATTGACAAGATACGATGTGCAATTATATTTATGATCCTTATAACTCTCTTAATACAGCACATGGGTTTCCTGAAACTTCGATTTTGGTGAGCGAACTGGACTGGGTATCTAGTATCCAACACCTGCTTTCATCATATCTAGTATTAAAAGAAACCATGCAAAAAAAGATAAGTAGAACTACTACACAACAAAGGTGCTAAAATGCAAAACTGCGTCTTGAATAGCAAACAATGTTGATCTGTACATGGTGCCATGTTTAAGAAGTTTTAAAATATGATCGAAATAGTACGGTGTTCAACAATTACTATTGGGATTTCTACTACTAGAAGCGTGGTAAGAAGTTAACCCTACCCCTTTATGATAACAATGCATTTTTAATGCCATCTTCCATTAGATAGAATATGAAAGTATGGGTTTTAAGATACGATGTTCAGTGATTAATGTAATGCTTGACACTCTTAACTGCATAATTTATGTTTGCTTCAACATAGTTAAATTTTAATTAGCGAACTAAGTGGGTCACTTGTCTCCAACAAGTAGTATAATGAGAGATTGCATGACTACTCAATGCTGGGGTAAAATGACAAAATTATGCCTAAAATAGAAAATTTTGGTGATGTTTACATGGTGTCGTATTCAACCACAACTGTGAAAGGGTAAAGCATATGATGTATTGTTTTGCAACAAGTACATTGGTCTAGTTTTTTGTTAGAGATTGATCAAAAGAAATAAAAGAAATAGGTGAGCGATACAATTGTGGGGTAAAAAAACAAACTTACCTCTACGTAATAAAACAATGGCAAGGATTCATTATGCCATCTACAACAAGATAAATTGTGAAATTATGATTGACAATATACGATATGCAACGATACTTATGATCCTTGAGAGTCTCTTAGTAAAACACGTGTGGGTTTCGTGCAAATTTCAAATTTGGTGGGCTAACTGACCTGTGTGTTTCGTCTACATCTCCAACTTTGATCATAGCTAGTATGACAAAAAACCATGCGAAAAGAGACTAGATAAGGGTAAACCCACTAATAACGGTGCGATGTTCGACAACAAGTACTATTGTGATGCCCACTAATAAGGGTAAACCCAAGGTGATTTGAAAAATATGAGAGCTACATGGAAGCAGGATAAAAAGACAAACCTACCCTTATATTATAACACCGGGGTATTCTTAATGCCATCTTCTACAAGATAGAATGTCAACGTGTGGGTGACAAGATACGGTGCTCAATCAGTTATATTGCTTGACACTCTGAATTGTATGATTTATGTGGGTTTCAACACACTCTAGTTTTAATTAGCGAACTAAACTGGTTCACTTGTCTCCAACAAGTACTTTGATAAAAAATCGGTCGTCTACTCAATGGTGGGGTAGAATGATAAAGCTACCGCTAAATAAATTTTTTTGGAGATGTTTACTTGGTGGTGTATTTAACCACAACAAGGGTGAACGAGTGAAGGATACAATGTGTAGTTCTGCAAAGAGTTTGTTTGTGGCGCAAATCGACAAACTTACTCTTACGTGATAAGCCAATAATAAGGCATTTATTATACCATCTACAACAATCTTAAATGTGACATTATGAGTTACAAGGTACGATGTGCAATTACTTATGAACCCTGAAACTCTCTCAATCCAACAGATGTGGGTTTTGTTCATAGTTTAATTTTGGTGAAGGAATTGAACTCGGTGTTTCGTCTATAACACTTGCTTTGATAATAGCTAATATGATAAGAAACCATGTTGTTTTAATTTGCGAACTAAACGGGTTCACTTGTCTCCAACAAATACTTTGATGAAAAATAGGTCGTCTACTCAGTGATGGGGTAAAATGATAAACGTACCCCTAAATAAATTTTTTTGGAGATGTTTACTTTGTGCTGTATTTATCCACAACAAAGGTTAAAGGGTGAATGATATGATGTGTTGTTCTGCAACAGCTATGTTGGTGAAGTGTGTTGTTAGAGATTGATCGAAAGAAATGAGAGAAATAGGAGAGCTATAAAATTGTGGCTTAAAAAGACATGCATACCCCTACGTGACAAGACAAAAATAAGTTATTTGTTAGTGAGTTACAAGATGTGATGTGCAATTACTTGGGATCCCTGAAACTCTCTCAACAAAACACACGTGGGTTTTGTGCATACTTTAATTTTGGTGGGCGAACTGAACTGGGTGTTTCATCTACAACAACTGCATTGATGTTCGGTATTATGAAAAGAAAACATGCAAGAAGTGTTAAATTAGACTACTACACCGTAAAGGGGTAAAAAGCTAAAACTACCGCTTAAATAGGAAATAATGTTGATATGTACTTGGTGTGATGTTTGAGAATTGCGAAAGTCAGAACGACATAGTACGATGTTCAACAACAAGTACTATCGAGATGCCTTCTTCTAGAGGTTGACCCACCGTACTCGGAGAAATGGGAGAGCGACAAAGAAGCGAGGTAAAAAGACAAAGGTACCCCAATATGATAACAATGCATTTCTATTGTCATCTTTCCGAAGATGGAATATGAAAGTGTGAGTGACAAGGTATGATGTCCAACCAGTTGTAATGCTTGAGACTCTTAAGTGTATAATTGATGTGGGTTTCATCATACTCTAGTTTTAATTGGGGTCACTTGTCTCCAACAAGTAGTATCATGAAAATTAGTACGATTGCTCATTGTTAGGGTAAAACAACAAAATTACCCCTAATATAGAAAAATTTAGTGTCGTTTAAATGGTGGTGTATTCAACCTCAACCGTGAAAGTGTAAAAGATACGATCTATTGTTCTGCCACAAGTATGTTTGTCTAGGCTGTTATTAGACATTAATCGAAAGAAATGAGAGAAGTATGAGGGTTGTACAACTTTTTGGTTAAAAGACATACTTACCCCTACGTCACCAGACAATAACAAGGCATCTATTGCGCCATCTGCAACAAGATAAAATATGAAATTATAACTGACAAGATACGATGTGCAATTATATTTATGATCCTTATAACCCTCTCAATACAACACGTGGGTTTTCTGAAACTTCAATTTTGGTGAGCGAATTGGACTGGGTATCTAGTATCCAACACCTGCTTCCATCATATCAAGTATTAAAAGAAACCATGCAAAAAAAGATAAGTTGAACTACTATACAACAAAGGTGTTAAAAGGAATAAACTGCGTCTTGAATAGCAAACAATGTCGATCTGTACGTCGTGCCATGTTTCAAACGTTTTGAAATATGATCGAAATAGTACGGTGTTCAACAATTACTATTGGGATGTCTACTACTAGAAGCGCGGTAAGAAGATAACCCTACCCCTATATGATAACAATATAATTTTAATGCCATCTTCCAGTAGATAGAATATGAAAGTATGAGTTTTAAGATACGATGTTCAGTGATTAATGAAATGCTTGATACTCTTAACTGCGTAATTTATGTTGGCTTCTACATAGTCAAGTTTTAATTAGCGAACTAAATGGGTCACTTGTCTCCAACAAGTAGTATAATGAGAAATTGCATGACTACTCAATGCTGGGGTAAAATGACAAAATTACGCCTAAAATAGAAAATTTTGTTGATGTTTACATGGTGTCGTATTCAAACACAACTGTGAAAGTGTAAAGCATATGATGTATTGTTTTGCAACAAGTACGCTGGTCAAGTTTTTTGTTAGAAATTGATCGACAAAAATGAAAGAAATAGGTGATTTATACAATTGTGGGGTAAAAAAACAAACTTACCCGTACGTAACAAAACAATAGCAAGGATTCATTATGCCATCTACAACAAGATAAAATGTGAAATTATGATTGACAAGATACGATATGCAACGATACTTTTGATCCTTGAAACTGTCTCAATAAAACACATGTTGGTTTCGTGCAAATTTCAAATTTGGTGAGTGAACTGACCTGTGTTTCGTCTACATCTGCAACTTTGATCATAGCTAGTATGAAAAGAAACCATGCGAAAAGAGACTAGATAAGCGTAAACCCACTAGTAAGGGTACCATGTTCAACAACAAATACTATTGTGATGACCACTAATAAGGGTAAACCCAACGTGATTTGAAAATATATGAGCTACATGGAAGCGGGATAAAAAGACGAACCTACCCTTATATGATAACAGCAGGGCATTCTTAATGCCATCTTCTACAAGATGGAATGTCAACGTGTGGGTGACAAGATACAATGTTCAATCAGTTATAATGCTTGACATTCTGAATTGTATATTTTATGTGGGTTTCAACACACTCTAGTTTTAATTAGCGAACTAAACGGGTTCACTTGTCTCCAACAAATAATTTGATGAAAAATAGGTCGTCTACTCAGTGGTGGGGTAAAATGATAAACGTACCCCTAAATAAATTTTTTTGGAGATCATTACTTTGTGGTGTATTTAACCGCAACAAAGGTGAAAGAGTGAATGATGTGTTGTTCTGCAACAGCTACGTTGGTGAAGTATGTTGTTAGAGATTGATCGAAAGAAATGAGAGAAATAGGAGAACTATAAAATTGTGGCTTAAAAAGACAAACATACCCCTACGTGACTACACAAAAAGATGGCATTTGTTATGCCATCTACAACGAGATAAAATCTGACATTGTGAGGGACAACATGTGATGTGCAATTACTTGGGATCCATGAAACTCTCTCAACAAAACACACGTGGATTTTGTGCATACTTTAATTTTGGTGAGCAAACTAAACTGGGTGTTTCATCTACAACAACTGCATTGATGTTCGCTATTATGAAAAGAAAACATGCAAGAGTTAAATTATACTACTACACCGTAAGGGGGTAAAAAGATAAAACTACCCATTAAATAGGAAATAATGTTGATATGTACTTGGTGTGATGTTTGAGAATTGCGAAAGTCAGAACGACATAGTACGATGTTCAGCAACAAGTACTATCGAGATGCCTACTTCTAGAGGTTAACCCACCATAATCGGAGAAATGGGAGAGCTAGAGAGAAGCGAGGTAAAAAGACAAAGGTACCCCAATATGATAACAATGCATTTCTAATGTCATCTTCCCGAAGATGGAATATGAAAGTGTGAGTGACAAGGTACGATGTTCAATCAGTTGTAATGCTTGAGACTCTTAAGTGTATAATTGATGTGGGTTTCATCATACTCTAGTTTTAATTGGGGTCACTTGTCTCCAACAAGTAGTATCATGAAAATTAGCACGATTGCTCATTGTTAGGGTAAAACAACAAAATTACCCCTAATATTGAAAAATTTTGTGTCGTTTAAATGGTGGTGTATTCAACCTCAACTGTGAAAGTTTAAAAGATACGATCTGTTGTTCTGCCACAAGTATGTTTGTCTAGCCTGTTATTAGACATTGATCGAAAGAAATGAGAGAAGTATGAGGGCTGTACAATTTTTTGGTAAAAAGACATACTTACCCCTACATCACCAGACAATAACAAGGCATCTATTGCGCCACCTGTAACAAGATAAAATATGAAATTATGACTGACAAGATACGATGTGCAAATATATTTATGATCCTTATAACTCTCTCAATACAACACGTGGGTTTTCTGACACTTCAATTTTGGTGAGCGAACTGGGCTGGGTATCTAGTATCCAACACCTGCTTTCATCATATCTAGTATTAAAAGAAACCATGCAAAAAAAGATAAGTTGAACTACTATACAACAAAGGTGTTAAAAGGAATAAACTGCGTCTTGAATAGCAAACAATGTCGATCTGTACGTCGTGCCATGTTTCAAAAGTTTTGAAATATGATCGAAATAGTACGGTGTTCAACAATTACTATTGGGATGTCTACTACTAGAAGCGCGGTAAGAAGATAACCCTACTCCTATATGATAACAATGCAATTTTATTGCCATCTTCCAGTAGATAGAATATGAATGTATGAGTTTTAAGATACGATGTTCAGTGATTAATGTAATGCTTGACACTCTTAACTGCATAATTTATGTTGGCTTCTACATAGTCAAGTTTTAATTAGCGAACTAAATGGGTCACTTGTCTCCAACAACTAGTATAATGAGAAATTGCATGACTACTCACTGCCGGGGTAAAATGACAAAATTACGCCTAAAATAGAAAATTTTGTTGATGTTTACATGGTGTCGTATTCAAACACAACTGTGAAAGTGTAAAGCATATGATGTATTGTTTTGCAACAAGTACGTTGGTCAAGTTTTTTGTTAGAGATTGATCGACAAAAATGAAAGAAATAGGTGATTTATACAATTGTGGGGTAAAAAAAAAAACTTAGCCCTACGTAACAAAACAATAGCAAGGATTCATTATGTCATCTACAACAAGATAAAATGTGAAATTTTGATTGACAAGATACGATATGCAACGATACTTTTGATCCTTGAAACTCTCTCAATAAAACACATGTTGGTTTCGTGGAAATTTCAAATTTGGTGAGCGAACTGACCTGTTTTCATCTACATCTGCAACTTTGATCATAGCTAGTATGAAAAGAAACCATGGGAAAAGAGACTAGATAAGGGTAAACCCACTAGTATGGGTACGATGTTCAGCAACAAGTACTATTGTGATGACCACTAATAAGGGTAAACCCAATGTGATTTGAAAAATATGAGAGCCACATGGAAGCGGGATAAAAAGATGAACCTACCCTTATATGATAACAACAGGGCATTCTTAATGCCATCTTCTAAAAGATAGAATGTCAACGTGTGGGTGACAAGATACGATGTTCAATCAGTTATAATGCTTGACACTCTGAATTGTATATTTTATGTGGGTTTCAACACACTCTAGTTTTAATTAGCGAACTAAACAGGTTCACTTGTCTCCAACAAGTACTTTGATGAAAAATAGGTCGTCTACTCAATGGTGGTGTAAAATGATAAACCTACCCCTAAATAAATTTTTTTGGAGATGTTTACTTGGTGGTGTACTTAACCACAACAAGGGTGAAAGAGTGAAGGATACAATGTCTAGTTCTGCAACGAGTTTGTTTGGGAAGTCTGTTATTAGAGATTGATAGAAGGAAATGAGAAAAATAGGAGCGCTATACTATTTTGGCTTAAATCATCAAACTTACTCTTACGTGACAAGACAATCATAAGGCATTTATTGTGCCATCTACAACAATCTAAAATGTGGCATTATGAGTGACAAGATACAATGTGCAATTACTTATGATCCCTGAAACTCTCTCAATCCAACATATGTGGGTTTTGTTCATAGTTTAAGTTTGGTGAGCGGATTGAGCTCGATGTTTCGTCTGTAAGAATTGCTTTGATAATAGCTAGTATGATAAGAAACCATGTTGTTTTAATTTGCGAAATAAATGGGTTCACTTGTCTCCAACAAGTACTTGGATGAAAAATAGGTCGTCTACTCAGTGGTGGGGTAAAATGATAAACGTTCCCCTAAATATTTTTTTTAGAGATGATTACTGTGGTGTATTTAACCACAACAAAGGTGAAAGAGTGAATGATATGATGTGTTGTTCTGCAACAGCTACGTTGGTGAAGTATGTTGTTAGAGATTAAACGAAAGAAACGAGAGAAATAGGTGCATTATAAAATTGTGGCTTAAAAATAAGTTATTTGTTATGCCATCTACAACGAGATAAAATCTGACATTGTGAGTGACAAGATGTGATGTGCAATTACTTCGGATCCCTGAAACTCTCTCAACAAAACACACGTGGATTTTGTGCATACTTTAATTTTGGTGAGCGACTGGACTGGGTGTTTCATCTACAACAACTGCATTGATGTTCGCTATTATGAAAAGAAAACATGCAAGAAGAGTTAAATTAGACTACTACACCGTAAAGGGGTAAAAAGATAAAACTACAACTTAAATAGGAAATAATGTTGATTTGTACTTGGTGTGATGTTTGAGAATTGCGAAAGTCAGAACGACATAGTACGATGTTCAGCAACAAGTACTATCGAGATGCCTTCTTCTGGAGGTTAACCCACCGTACTCGGAGAAATAGGAGAGCTACAGAGAAGCGAGCTAAAAAGACAAACGTACCCCAATATGATAACAATGCATTTCTGATGTCATCTTCCCGATGATGGAATATGAAAGTGTGAGTGACAAGGTACGATGTCCAATCAGTTGTAATGCTTGAGACTCTTAAGTGTATAATTGATGTGGGTTTCATCATACTCTAGTTTTAATTGGGGTCACTTGTCTCCAACAAGTAGTATCATGAAAATTAGCACGACTGCTCATTGCTACGGTAAAACAACAAAATTACCCCTAATATAGAGAAATTTAGTGTCGTTTAAATGGTGGTATATTCAACCTCAACTGTTAAAGTGTAAAAGATACGATCTGTTGTTCTGCCACAAGTACGTTTGTCTAGGCTGTTATTAGACATTGATCGAAAGAAATGAGAGAAGTATGAGGGCTATACAATTTTTGCCTAAAAAGACATACTTACCCCTACGTCACAAGACATTAACAAGGCATCTCTTGCGGCACGTGCCACAAGATAAAATGTGAAATTATGATTGACAAGATACGATGTGCAATTATATTTATGATCCTTATAACTCTCTCAATACAGCACATGGGTTTCCTGAAACTTCGATTTTGGTGAGCGAACTGGACTGGGTATCTAGTATCCAACACCTGCTTTCATCATATCTAGTATTAAAAGAAACCATGCAAAAAAAGATAAGTAGAACTACTACACAACAAAGGTGCTAAAATTCAAAACTGCGTCTTGAATAGCAAACAATGTTGATCTGTACATGGTGCCATGTTTAAGAAGTTTTAAAATATGATCGAAATAGTACGGTGTTCAACAATTACTATTGGGATTTCTACTACTAGAAGCGTGGTAAGAAGTTAACCCTACCCCTTTATGACAACAATGCATTTTTAATGCCATCTTCCATTAGATAGAATATGAAAGTATGGGTTTTAAGATACGATGTTCAGTGATTAATGTAATGCTTGACACTCTTAACTGCATAATTTATGTTTGCTTCAACATAGTTAAATTTTAATTAGCGAACTAAGTGGGTCACTTGTCTCCAACAAGTAGTATAATGAGAGATTGCATGACTACTCAATGCTGGGGTAAAATGACAAAATTATGCCTAAAATAGAAAATTTTGGTGATGTTTACATGGTGTCGTATTCAACCACAACTGTGAAAGGGTAAAGCATATGATGTATTGTTTTGCAACAAGTACATTGGTCTAGTTTTTTGTTAGAGATTGATCAAAAGAAATAAAAGAAATAGGTGAGCGATACAATTGTGGGGTAAAAAAACAAACTTACCTCTACGTAATAAAACAATGGCAAGGATTCATTATGCCATCTACAACAAGATAAATTGTGAAATTATGATTGACAATATACGATATGCAACGATACTTATGATCCTTGAGAGTCTCTTAGTAAAACACGTGTGGGTTTCATGCAAATTTCAAATTTGGTGGGCTAACTGACCTGTGTGTTTCGTCTACATCTCCAACTTTGATCATAGCTAGTATGACAAAAAACCATGCGAAAAGAGACTAGATAAGGGTAAACCCACTAATAACTGTGCGATGTTCGGCAACAAGTACTATTGTGATGCCCACTAATAAGGGTAAACCCAAGGTGATTTGAAAAATATGAGAGCTACATGGAAGCAGGATAAAAAGACAAACCTACCCTTATATTATAACACCGGGGTATTCTTAATGCCATCTTCTACAAGATAGAATGTCAACGTGTGGGTGACAAGATACGGTGCTCAATCAGTTATATTGCTTGACACTCTGAATTGTATGATTTATGTGGGTTTCAACACACTCTAGTTTTAATTAGCGAACTAAACTGGTTCACTTGTCTCCAACAAGTACTTTGATAAAAAATCGGTCGTCTACTCAATGGTGGGGTAGAATGATAAAGCTACCGCTAAATAAATTTTTTTGGAGATGTTTACTTGGTGGTGTATTTAACCACAACAAGGGTGAACGAGTGAAGGATACAATGTGTAGTTCTGCAAAGAGTTTGTTTGTGGCGCTATACAATTGTGGCGTAAATCGACAAACTTACTCTTACGTGATAAGCCAATAATAAGGCATTTATTATACCATCTACAACAATCTTAAATGTGACATTATGAGTTACAAGGTACGATGTGCAATTACTTATGAACCCTGAAACTCTCTCAATCCAACAGATGTGGGTTTTGTTCATAGTTTAATTTTGGTGAAGGAATTGAACTCGGTGTTTCGTCTATAACACTTGCTTTGATAATAGCTAATATGATAAGAAACCATGTTGTTTTAATTTGCGAACTAAACGGGTTCACTTGTCTCCAACAAATACTTTGATGAAAAATAGGTCGTCTACTCAGTGATGGGGTAAAATGATAAACGTACCCCTAAATAAATTTTTTTGGAGATGTTTACTTTGTGCTGTATTTATCCACAACAAAGGTTAAAGGGTGAATGATATGATGTGTTGTTCTGCAACAGCTATGTTGGTGAAGTGTGTTGTTAGAGATTGATCGAAAGAAATGAGAGAAATAGGAGAACTATAAAATTGTGGCTTAAAAAGACAAACATACCCCTACATGACTACACAAAAAGATGGCATTTGTTATGCCATCTACAACGAGATAAAATCTGACATTGTGAGGGACAACATGTGATGTGCAATTACTTGGGATCCCTGAAACTCTCTCAACAAAACACACGTGGATTTTGTGCATACTTTAATTTTGGTGAGCAAACTGAACTGAGTGTTTCATCTACAACAACTGCATTGATGTTCGCTATTATGAAAAGAAAACATGCAAGAGTTAAATTAGACTACTACACCGTAAGGGGGTAAAAAGATAAAACTACCCATTAAATAGGAAATAATGTTGATATGTACTTGGTGTGATGTTTGAGAATTGCGAAAGTCAGAACGACATAGTACGATGTTCAGCAACAAGTACTATCGAGATGCCTACTTCTAGAGGTTAACCCACCATAATCGGAGAAATGGGAGAGCTAGAGAGAAGCGTGGTAAAAAGACAAAGGTACCCCAATATGATAACAATGTATTTCTAATGTCATCTTCCCGAAGATGGAATGTGAAAGTGTGAGTGACAAGGTACGATGTCCAATCAGTTGTAATGCTTGAGACTCTTAAGTGTATAATTCATGTGGGTTTCATCATACTCTAGTTTTAATTGGGGTCACTTGTCTCCAACAAGTAGTATCATGAAAATTAGCACGATTGCTCATTGTTAGGGTAAAACAACAAAATTACCCCTAATATAGAAAAATTTAGTGTCGTTTAAATGGTGGTGTATTCAACCTCAACCGTGAAAGTGTAAAAGATACGATCTGTTGTTCTGCCACAAGTATGTTTGTCTAGGCTGTTATTAGACATTGATCGAAAGAAATGAGAGAAGTATAAGCACTGTACAATTTTTTGGTAAAAAGACATACTTACCCATACGTCACCAGACAATAACAAGGCATCTATTGCGCCACCTGCAACAAGATAAAATATGAAATTATGACTGACAAGATACGATGTGCAATTATATTTATGATCCTTATAACTCTCTCAATACAACACGTGGGTTTTCTGAAACTTCAATTTTGGTGAGCGAACTGAACTGGGTATCTAGTATCCAACACCTGCTTCCATCATATCTAGTATTAAAAGAAACCATGCAAAAAAAGATAAGTTGAACTACTACACAACAAAGGTGTTTAAAGGACAAAACTGTGTCTTGAATAGCATACAATGTCGATCGGTACGTCGTTCCATGCTTAAGAAGTTTTAAAATATGATCGAAATAGTACGGTGTTCAACAATTACTATTGGGATGTCTACTACTAGAAGCGCGGTAATAAGATAACCCTACCCCTATATGATAACAATGCAATTTTAATGCCATCTTCCAGTAGATAGAATATGAAAGTATGAGTTTTAAGATACGATGCTCAGTGATTAATGTAATGCTTGACACTCTTAACTGCATAATTTATGTTGGCTTCTACATAGTCAAGTTTTAATTAGCGAACTAAATGGGTCACTTGTCTCCAACCACTAGTATAATGAGAAATTGCATGACTACTCACTGCTGGGGTAAAATGACAAAATTACGCCTAAAATAGAAATTTTTGTTGATGTTTACATGGTGTCGTATTCAAACACAACTGTGAAAGTGTAAAGCATATCATGTATTGTTTTGCAACAAGTACGTTGGTGAAGTTTTTTGTTAGAGATTGATCGACAAAAATGAAAGAAATAGGTGATTTATACAATTGTGGGGTAAAAAAACAAACTTAGCCCTACGTAACAAAACAATAGCAAGGATTCATTATGTCATCTACAACAAGATAAAATGTGAAATTTTGATTGACAAGATACGATATGCAACGATACTTTTGATCCTTGAAACTCTCTCAATAAAACACATGTTGGTTTCGTGGAAATTTCAAATTTGGTGAGCGAACTGACCTGTGTTTCGTCTACATCTGCAACTTTGATCATAGCTAGTATGAAAAGAAACCATGGGAAAAGAGACTAGATAAGGGTAAACCCACTAGTAAGGGTACGATGTTCAGCAACAAGTACTATTGTGATGACCACTAATAAGGGTAAACCCAATGTGATTTGAAAAATATGAGAGCTACATGGAAGCGGGATAAAAAGATGAACCTACCCTTATATGATAACAACATGGCATTCTTAATGCCATCTTCTACAAGATAGAATGTCAACGTGTGGGTGACAAGATACGATGTTCAATCAGTTATAATGCTTGACACTCTGAATTGAATATTTTATGTGGGTTTCAACACACTCTAGTTTTAATTAGGGAACTAAACAGGTTCACTTGTCTCCAACAAGTACTTTGATGAGAAATAGGTCGTCTACTCAATGGTGGTGTAAAATCATAAACCTACCCCTAAATAAATTTTTTTGGAGATGTTTACTTGGTGGTGTACTTAACCACAACAAGGGTGAAAGAGTGAAGGATACAATGTCTAGTTCTGCTACGAGTTTGTTTGGGAAGTCTGTTATTAGAGATTGATAGAAGGAAATGAGAAAAATAGGAGCGCTATACTATTGTGGCTTAAATCGTCAAACTTACTCTTACGTGACAAGACAATCATAAGGCATTTATTGTGCCATCTACAACAATCTAAAATGTGGCATTATGAGTGACAAGATACAATGTGCAATTACTTATGATCCCTGAAACTCTCTCAATCCAACATATGTGGGTTTTGTTCATAGTTTAATTTTGGTGGGCGGATTGAGCTCGGTGTTTCGTCCATAAGAATTGCATTGATAATAGCTAGTATGATAAGAAACCATGTTGTTTTAATTTGCGAAATAAACGGGTTCACTTGTCTCCAACAAATAATTTGATGAAAAATAGGTCGTCTACTCAGTGGTGGGGTAAAATGATAAACGTACCCCTAAATAATTTTTTTTGGAGATCATTACTTTGTGGTGTATTTAACCGCAACAAAGGTGAAATAGTGAATGATGTGATGTGTTGTTCTGCAACAGCTATGTTGGTGAAGTATGTTGTTAGAGATTGATCGAAAGAAATGAGAGAAATAGGAGAACTATAAAATTGTGGCTTAAAAAGACAAACATACCCCTACATGACTACACAAAAAGATGGCATTTGTTATGCCATCTACAACGAGATAAAATCTGACATTGTGAGGGACAACATGTGATGAGCAATTACTTGGGATCCCTGAAACTCTCTCAACAAAACACACGTGGATTTTGTGCATACTTTAATTTTGGTGAGCAAACTGAACTGGGTGTTTCATCTACAACAACTGCATTGATGTTCGCTATTATGAAAAGAAAACATGCAAGAGTTAAATTAGACTACTACACCGTAAGGGGGTAAAAAGACAAAACTACCCATTAAATAGGAAATAATGTTGATATGTACTTGGTGTGATGTTTGAGAATTGCGAAAGTCAGAACGACATAGTACGATGTTCAACAACAAGTACTATCGAGATGCCTACTTCTAGAGGTTAACCCACCATAATCGGAAAAATGGGAGAGCTAGAGAGAAGCGAGGTAAAAAGACAAAGGTACCCCAATATGATAACAATGCATTTCTAGTGTCATCTTCCCGAAGATGGAATATGAAAGTGTGAGTGACAAGGTACGATGTTCAATCAGTTGTAATGCTTGAGACTCTTAAGTGTATAATTGATGTGGGTTTCATCATACTCTAGTTTTAATTGGGGTCACTTGTCTCCAACAAGTAGTATCATGAAAATTTGCACGATTGCTCATTGTTAGGGTAAAACAACAAAATTACCCCTAATATAGAAAAAATTTGTGTCGTTTAAATGGTGGTGTATTCAACCTCAACTGTGAAAGTGTAAAAGATACGATCTGTTGTTCTGCCACAAGTATGTTTGTCTAGGCTGTTATTAGACATTGATCGAAAGAAATGAGAGAAGTATGAGGGCTGTACAATTTTTTGGTAAAAAGACATACTTACCCGTACATCACCAGACAATAACAAGGCATCTATTGCGCCACCTGCAACAAGATAAAATATGAAATTATGACTGACAAGATACGATGTGCAATTATATTTATGATCCTTATAACTCTCTCAATACAACACGTGGGTTTTCTGACACTTCAATTTTGGTGAGCGAACTGGGCTGGGTATCTAGTATCCAACACCTGCTTTCATCATATCTAGTATTAAAAGAAACCATGCAAAAAAAGATAAGTTGAACTACTACACAACAAAGGTGTTAAAAGGACAAAACTGCGTCTTGAATAGCAAACAATGTCGATCGGTACGTTGTTCCATGTTTAAGAAGTTTTAAAATATAATCGAAATAGTACGATGTTCAACAATTACTATTGGGATGTCTACTACTAGAAGCGTGGTAAGAAGTTAACCCTACCCCTTTATGACAACAATGCATTTTTAATGCCATCTTCCATTAGATAGAATATGAAAGTATGGGTTTTAAGATACGATGTTCAGTGATTAATGTAATGCTTGACACTCTTAACTGCATAATTTATGTTTGCTTCAACATAGTTAAATTTTAATTAGCGAACTAAGTGGGTCACTTGTCTCCAACAAGTAGTATAATGAGAGATTGCATGACTACTCAATGCTGGGGTAAAATGACAAAATTACGCCTAAAATAGAAAATTTTGTTGATGTTTACATGGTGTCGTATTCAACCTCAACTTTTAAAGTGTAAAGCATATGATGTATTGTTTTGCAACAAGTACGTTGGTCACGTTTTTTGTTAGAGATTGATCGACAAAAATGAAAGAAATAGGTGATTTATACAATTGTGGGGTAAAAAAACAAACTTAGCCCTACGTAACAAAACAATAGCAAGGATTCATTATGTCATCTACAACAAGATAAAATGTGAAATTATGATTGACAAGATACGATATGCAACGATACTTTTGATCCTTGAAACTGTCTCAATAAAACACATGTTGGTTTCGTGCAAATTTCAAATTTGGTGAGCGAACTGACCTGTGTTTCGTCTACATCTGCAACTTTGATCATAGCTAGTATGAAAAGAAACCATGCGAAAAGAGACTAGATAAGGGTAAACCCCCTAGTAAGGGCATGATGTTCAGCAACAAGTACTATTGTGATGACCACTAGTAAGGGTAAACCCAATGTGATTTGAAAAATATGAGAGCTACATGGAAGCGGGATAAAAAGATGAACCTACCCTTATATGATAACAACATGGCATTCTTAATGCCATCTTCTACAAGATAGAATGTCAACGTGTGGGTGACAAGATACGATGTTCAATCAGTTATAATGCTTGACACTCTGAATTGTATATTTTATGTGGGTTTCAACACACTCTAGTTTTAATTAGCGAACTAAACAGGTTCACTTGTCTCCAACAAGTACTTTGATGAAAAATAGGTCGTCTACTCAATGGTGGTGTAAAATGATAAACCTACCCCAAAATGAATTTTTTTGGAGATGTTTACTTGGTGGTGTATTTAACCACAACAAGGGTGAAAGAGTGAAGGATACAATGTCCAGTTCTGCAACGAGTTTGTTTGGGAATTCTGTTATTAGAGATTGATAGAAGGAAATGAGAAAAATAGGAGCGCTATACTATTGTGGCGTAAATCGTCAAACTTACTCTTACGTGACAACACAATAATAAGGCATTTATTGTGCCATCTACAACAATCTAAAATGTGGCATTATGAGTGACAAGATACAATGTGCAATTACTTATGATCCCTGAAACTCTCTCAATCCAACATATGTGGGTTTTATTCATAGTTTAATTTTGGTGAGCGGATTGAGCTCGGTGTTTCGTCTATAAGAATTGCTTTGATAATAGCTAGTATGATTAGAAACCATGTTGTTTTAATTTGCGAAATAAATGGGTTCACTTTTCTCCAACAAGTACTTTCATGAAAAATAGGTCGTGTACTCAGTGGTGGGGTAAAATGATAAACGTACCCCTAAATAAATTTTTTTGGAGATAATTACTTTGTGGTGTATTTAACCACAACAAAGGTGAAAGAGTGAATGATATGATGTGTTGTTCTGCAACAGCTACGTTGGTGAAGTATGTTGTTAGAGATTGAACGAAAGAAATGAGAGAAATAGGTGCATTATAAAATTGTGGCTTAAAAAGACAAACATACCCCTACGTGACTACACAAAAAGATGGCATTTGTTATGCCATCTACAACGAGATAAAATCTGACATTGTGAGGGACAACATGTGATGTGCAATTACTTGGGATCCCTGAAACTCTCTCAACAAAACACACGTGGGCTTTGTGCATGCTTTTATTTTGGTGAGCGAACTGAACTGGGTGTTTCATCTACAACAACTGCATTGATGTTCGCTATTATGAAAATAAAACATGCAGGAGTTAAATTAGACTACTACACCGTAAAGGGGTAAAAAGATAAAACTACCCATTAAATACGAAATAATATTGATATGTACATGGTGTGATGTTTGAGAATTGCGATAGTCAGAACGACATAGTACGATGTTCAACAACAAGTACTATCGAGATGCCTTCTTCTAGAGGTTAACCCACCATAATCGGAGAAATGGGAGAGCGACAGAGAAGCGTGGTAAAAAGACAAAGGTACCCCAATATGATAACAATGCATTTCTAATGTCATCTTCTCGAAGATGGAATATGAAAGTGTGAGTGACAAGGTACGATGTCTAATCAGTTGTAATGCTTGAGACTCTTAAGTGTATAATTGATGTGGGTTTCATCATACTCTAGTTTTAATTGGGGTCACTTGTATCCAACAAGTAGTATCATGAAAATTAGCACGATTGCTCATTGTTATGGTAAAACAACAAAATTACCCCTAATATAGAAAAATTTAGTGTCGTTAAAATGGTGGTGTATTCAACCTCAACCGTGAAAGTGTAAAAGATACGATCTGTTGTTCTGCCACAAGTATGTTTGTCTAGGCTGTTATTAGACATTGATCGAAAGAAATGAGAGAAGTATGAGGGCTGTACAATTTTTTGGTAAAAAGACATACTTACCCCTACATCACCAGACAATAACAAGGCATCTATTGCGCAACCTGCAACAAGATAAAATATGAAATTATGACTGACAAGATACGATGTCCAATGATATTTATGATCCTTATAACTCTCTCAATACAACACGTGGGTTTTCTGAAACTTCTATTTTGGTGAGCGAACTGGACTGTGTATCTAGTATCCAACACCTGTTTCATCATATCTAGTATTAAAAGAAACCATGCAAAGAAAGATAAGTAGAACTACTACACAACAAAGGTGCTAAAAGACAAAATTGCGTCTTGAATAGCAAACAATGTCGATCTGTACATGGTGCCATGTTTAAGAAGTTTTAAAATATGATCGAAATAGTACGGTGTTCAACAATTACTATTGGGATGTCTACTACTAGAAGCGTGGTAAGAAGATAACCCTACCCCTATATGATAACAATGCATTTTTAATGCCATCTTCCAGTAGATAGAATATGAAAGCATGAGTTTTAAGATACGATGTTGAGTGATTAATGTAATGCTTGACTCTCTTTACTGCTTAATTTATGTTGGCTTCTACATAGTCAAGTTTTAATTAGCGAACTAAATGGGTCACTTGTCTCCAACAAGTAGTATAATGAGAAATTGCATGACTACTCAATGCTGGGGTAAAATGACAAAATTACGCCTAAAATAGAAATTTTTGTTGATGTTTACATGGTGTCGTATTCAAACACAACTGTGAAAGTGTAAAGCATATGATGTATTGTTTTGCAACAAGTACGTTGTTCAAGTTTTTTGTTAGAAATTGATCGACAAAAATGAAAGAAATAGGTGATTTATACAATTGTGGGGTAAAAAAACAAACTTACCCGTACGTAACAAAACAATAGCAAGGATTCATTATGCCATCTACAACAAGATAAAATGTGAAATTATGATTGACAAGATACGATATGCAACAATACTTTTGATCCTTGAAACTCTCTCAATAAAACACATGTTGGTTTCGTGCAAATTTCAAATTTGGTGAGCGAACTGACCTGTGTTTCGTCTACATCTGCAACTTTGATCATAGCTAGTATGAAAAGAAACCATGCGATAAGAGACTAGATAAGGGTAAACCCACTAGTAAGGGTATGATGTTCAGCAACAAGTACTATTGTGATGACCACTAGTAAGGGTAAACCCAATGTGATTTGAAAAATATGAGAGCTACATGGAAGCAGGATAAAAAGATGAACCTACCCTTATATGATAACAACATGGCATTCTGAATGCCATCTTCTACATGATAGAATGTCAATGTGTGGGTGACAAGATACGATGTTCAATCAATTATAATGCTTGACACTCTGAATTGTATATTTTATGTGGGTTTCAACACACTCTAGTTTTAATTAGCGAACTAAGCAGGTTCACTTGTCTCCAACAAGTACTTTGATGAAAAATAGGTCGTCTACTCAATGGTGGTGTAAAATGATAAACTTACCCCTAAATAAATTTTTTTGGAGATGTTTACTTGGTGGTGTATTTAGCCACACAAGGGTGAAAGAGTGAAGGATACAATGTCTAGTTCTGCAACGAGTTTATTTGGGAAGTCTGTTATTAGAGATTGATAGAAGGAAATGAGAAAAATAGGAGCGCTATACTATTGTGGCGTAAATCGTCAAACTTACTCTTACGTGACAAGACAATAATAAGGCATTTATTGTGCCATCTACAACAATCTAAAATGTGGCATTATGAGTGACAAGATACAATGTGCAATTACTTATGATCCTTGAAACTCTCTCAATGCAACATATGTGGGTTTTGTTCACAGTTTAATTTTGGTGAGCGGATTGAGCTCGGTGTTTCGGCTATAAGAATTGCTTTGGTAATAGCTAGTATGATTAGAAACCATGTTGTTTTAATTTGCGAAATAAATGGGTTCACTTGTCTCCAACAAGTACTTTGATGAAAAATAGGTCGTCTACTAGGTGGTGGGATAAAATGATAACCGTACCCCTAAATAAATTTTTTTGGAGATGATTACTTTGTGGTGTATTTAACCACAACAAAGGTGAAAGAGTGAATGATATGATGTGTTGTTCTACAACAGCTACGTTGGTGAAGTATGTTGTTAGATATTGAACGAAAGAAATGAGAGAAATAGGTGGATTATAAAATTTTGGCTTAAAAAGACAAACATACCCCTACGTGACTACACAAAAAGATGGCATTTGTTATGCCATCTACAACGAGATAAAATCTGACATTGTGAGGGACAACATGTGATGTGCAATTACTTGGGATCCCTGAAACTCTCTCAACAAATCACACATGGATTTTGTGCATACCTTAATTTTGGTGAGCAAACTGAACTGGGTGTTTCGTCTACAACAACTGCATTGATGTTCGTATCTTGGCACGACGTACAGATCGACATTGTTTGCTATTCAAGACGCAGTTTTGTCCTTTTAACACCTTTGTTGTGTAGTAGTTCAACTTATCTTTTTTTGCATGGTTTCTTTTAATACTAGATATGATGAAAGCAGGTGTTGGATACTAGATACCCAGTCCAGTTCGCTCACCAAAATTGAAGTTTCAGAAAACCCACATGTTGTATTGAGAGAGTTATTAGGATCATAAATATAATTGCACATCGTATCTTGTGAGTCATAATTTCATATTTTATCTTGTTGCATGTGGCGCAATAGATGCCTTGTTATTGTCTGGTGACGTAGGGGTAAGTATGTCTTTTTTCCAAAAAATTGTACAGCCCTCATACTTCTCTCATTTCTTTCGATGAATGTCTAATAACAGCCTAGACAAACATACTTGTGGCAGAACAACTGATCTTATCTTTTACACTTTCACGGTTGAGGTTGAATACACCACCTTTTAAATGACACTAAATTTTTCTATATTAGGGGTAATTTTGTTGTTTTACCCTAGCAATGAGCAGTCGTGCTAATTTTCATGATACTACTTGTTGGAGACAAGTGACCCCAATTAAAACTAGAGTACGATGAAACCCACATCAATTATACACTTAAGAGTCTCAAGCATTACAACTGATTGGACATCGTACCTTGTCACTCACACTTTCATATTCCATCATCGGGAAGATGACATTAGAAATGCATTGTTATCATATTGGGGTACGTTTGTCTTTTTACCTCGCTTCTCTGTAGCTCTCCTATTTCTCCGAGTACAGTGGGTTAACCTCTAGAAGAAGGCATCTCGATAGTACTTGTTGCTGAACATCGTACTATGTGAGAGCGACACGGTGTGATGTTTGAGAATTGCGAAAGTCAGAACGACATAGTACGATGTTCAGCAACAAGTACTATCGAGATGCCTTCTTCTAGAGGTTAACCCACCGTACTCGGAGAAATAGGAGAGCTACAGAGAAGCGAGCTAAAAAGACAAACGTACCCCAATATGATAACAATGCATTTCTGATGTCATCTTCCCGATGATGGAATATGAAAGTGTGAGTGACAAGGTACGATGTCCAATCAGTTGTAATGCTTGAGACTCTTAAGTGTATAATTGATGTGGGTTTCATCATACTCTAGTTTTAATTGGGGTCACTTGTCTCCATCAAGTAGTATCATGAAAATTAGCACGACTGCTCATTGCTAGGGTAAAACAACAAAATTACCCCTAATATAGAGAAATTTAGTGTCGTTTAAATGGTGGTATATTCAACCTCAACTGTTAAAGTGTAAAAGATACGATCTGTTGTTCTGCCACAAGTACGTTTGTCTAGGCTGTTATTAGACATTGATCGAAAGAAATGAGAGAAGTATGAGGGCTATACAATTTTTGCCTAAAAAGACATACTTACCCCTACGTCACAAGACATTAACAAGGCATCTCTTGCGGCACGTGCCACAAGATAAAATGTGAAATTATGATTGACAAGATACGATGTGCAATTATATTTATGATCCTTATAACTCTCTTAATACAGCACATGGGTTTCCTGAAACTTCGATTTTGGTGAGCGAACTGGACTGGGTATCTAGTATCCAACACCTGCTTTCAT
Source organism: Nuphar pumila (assembly GCF_984573655.1). Lineage (NCBI taxonomy): Eukaryota > Viridiplantae > Streptophyta > Magnoliopsida > Nymphaeales > Nymphaeaceae > Nuphar > Nuphar pumila. The sequence continues at coordinate 16,099,634 of NC_143255.1, forward strand.
CATATCTAGTATTAAAAGAAACCATGCAAAAAAAGATAAGTAGAACTACTACACAACAAAGGTGCTAAAATGCAAAACTGCGTCTTGAATAGCAAACAATGTTGATCTGTACATGGTGCCATGTTTAAGAAGTTTTAAAATATGATCGAAATAGTACGGTGTTCAACAATTACTATTGGGATTTCTACTACTAGAAGCGTGGTAAGAAGTTAACCCTACCCCTTTATGATAACAATGCATTTTTAATGCCATCTTCCATTAGATAGAATATGAAAGTATGGGTTTTAAGATACGATGTTCAGTGATTAATGTAATGCTTGACACTCTTAACTGCATAATTTATGTTTGCTTCAACATAGTTAAATTTTAATTAGCGAACTAAGTGGGTCACTTGTCTCCAACAAGTAGTATAATGAGAGATTGCATGACTACTCAATGCTGGGGTAAAATGACAAAATTATGCCTAAAATAGAAAATTTTGGTGATGTTTACATGGTGTCGTATTCAACCACAACTGTGAAAGGGTAAAGCATATGATGTATTGTTTTGCAACAAGTACATTGGTCTAGTTTTTTGTTAGAGATTGATCAAAAGAAATAAAAGAAATAGGTGAGCGATACAATTGTGGGGTAAAAAAACAAACTTACCTCTACGTAATAAAACAATGGCAAGGATTCATTATGCCATCTACAACAAGATAAATTGTGAAATTATGATTGACAATATACGATATGCAACGATACTTATGATCCTTGAGAGTCTCTTAGTAAAACACGTGTGGGTTTCGTGCAAATTTCAAATTTGGTGGGCTAACTGACCTGTGTGTTTCGTCTACATCTCCAACTTTGATCATAGCTAGTATGACAAAAAACCATGCGAAAAGAGACTAGATAAGGGTAAACCCACTAATAACGGTGCGATGTTCGACAACAAGTACTATTGTGATGCCCACTAATAAGGGTAAACCCAAGGTGATTTGAAAAATATGAGAGCTACATGGAAGCAGGATAAAAAGACAAACCTACCCTTATATTATAACACCGGGGTATTCTTAATGCCATCTTCTACAAGATAGAATGTCAACGTGTGGGTGACAAGATACGGTGCTCAATCAGTTATATTGCTTGACACTCTGAATTGTATGATTTATGTGGGTTTCAACACACTCTAGTTTTAATTAGCGAACTAAACTGGTTCACTTGTCTCCAACAAGTACTTTGATAAAAAATCGGTCGTCTACTCAATGGTGGGGTAGAATGATAAAGCTACCGCTAAATAAATTTTTTTGGAGATGTTTACTTGGTGGTGTATTTAACCACAACAAGGGTGAACGAGTGAAGGATACAATGTGTAGTTCTGCAAAGAGTTTGTTTGTGGCGCAAATCGACAAACTTACTCTTACGTGATAAGCCAATAATAAGGCATTTATTATACCATCTACAACAATCTTAAATGTGACATTATGAGTTACAAGGTACGATGTGCAATTACTTATGAACCCTGAAACTCTCTCAATCCAACAGATGTGGGTTTTGTTCATAGTTTAATTTTGGTGAAGGAATTGAACTCGGTGTTTCGTCTATAACACTTGCTTTGATAATAGCTAATATGATAAGAAACCATGTTGTTTTAATTTGCGAACTAAACGGGTTCACTTGTCTCCAACAAATACTTTGATGAAAAATAGGTCGTCTACTCAGTGATGGGGTAAAATGATAAACGTACCCCTAAATAAATTTTTTTGGAGATGTTTACTTTGTGCTGTATTTATCCACAACAAAGGTTAAAGGGTGAATGATATGATGTGTTGTTCTGCAACAGCTATGTTGGTGAAGTGTGTTGTTAGAGATTGATCGAAAGAAATGAGAGAAATAGGAGAGCTATAAAATTGTGGCTTAAAAAGACATGCATACCCCTACGTGACAAGACAAAAATAAGTTATTTGTTAGTGAGTTACAAGATGTGATGTGCAATTACTTGGGATCCCTGAAACTCTCTCAACAAAACACACGTGGGTTTTGTGCATACTTTAATTTTGGTGGGCGAACTGAACTGGGTGTTTCATCTACAACAACTGCATTGATGTTCGGTATTATGAAAAGAAAACATGCAAGAAGTGTTAAATTAGACTACTACACCGTAAAGGGGTAAAAAGCTAAAACTACCGCTTAAATAGGAAATAATGTTGATATGTACTTGGTGTGATGTTTGAGAATTGCGAAAGTCAGAACGACATAGTACGATGTTCAACAACAAGTACTATCGAGATGCCTTCTTCTAGAGGTTGACCCACCGTACTCGGAGAAATGGGAGAGCGACAAAGAAGCGAGGTAAAAAGACAAAGGTACCCCAATATGATAACAATGCATTTCTATTGTCATCTTTCCGAAGATGGAATATGAAAGTGTGAGTGACAAGGTATGATGTCCAACCAGTTGTAATGCTTGAGACTCTTAAGTGTATAATTGATGTGGGTTTCATCATACTCTAGTTTTAATTGGGGTCACTTGTCTCCAACAAGTAGTATCATGAAAATTAGTACGATTGCTCATTGTTAGGGTAAAACAACAAAATTACCCCTAATATAGAAAAATTTAGTGTCGTTTAAATGGTGGTGTATTCAACCTCAACCGTGAAAGTGTAAAAGATACGATCTATTGTTCTGCCACAAGTATGTTTGTCTAGGCTGTTATTAGACATTAATCGAAAGAAATGAGAGAAGTATGAGGGTTGTACAACTTTTTGGTTAAAAGACATACTTACCCCTACGTCACCAGACAATAACAAGGCATCTATTGCGCCATCTGCAACAAGATAAAATATGAAATTATAACTGACAAGATACGATGTGCAATTATATTTATGATCCTTATAACCCTCTCAATACAACACGTGGGTTTTCTGAAACTTCAATTTTGGTGAGCGAATTGGACTGGGTATCTAGTATCCAACACCTGCTTCCATCATATCAAGTATTAAAAGAAACCATGCAAAAAAAGATAAGTTGAACTACTATACAACAAAGGTGTTAAAAGGAATAAACTGCGTCTTGAATAGCAAACAATGTCGGTCTGTACGTCGTGCCATGTTTCAAAAGTTTTGAAATATGATCGAAATAGTACGGTGTTCAACAATTACTATTGGGATGTCTACTACTAGAAGCGCGGTAAGAAGATAACCCTACCCCTATATGATAACAATGTAATTTTAATGCCATCTTCCAGTAAATAGAATATGAAAGTATGAGTTTTAAGATACGATGTTCAGTGATTAATGAAATGCTTGATACTCTTAACTGCGTAATTTATGTTGGCTTCTACATAGTCAAGTTTTAATTAGCGAACTAAATGGGTCACTTGTCTCCAACAAGTAGTATAATGAGAAATTGCATGACTACTCAATGCTGGGGTAAAATGACAAAATTACGCCTAAAATAGAAAATTTTGTTGATGTTTACATGGTGTCGTATTCAAACACAACTGTGAAAGTGTAAAGCATATGATGTATTGTTTTGCAACAAGTACGCTGGTCAAGTTTTTTGTTAGAAATTGATCGACAAAAATGAAAGAAATAGGTGATTTATACAATTGTGGGGTAAAAAAACAAACTTACCCGTACGTAACAAAACAATAGCAAGGATTCATTATGCCATCTACAACAAGATAAAATGTGAAATTATGATTGACAAGATACGATATGCAACGATACTTTTGATCCTTGAAACTGTCTCAATAAAACACATGTTGGTTTCGTGCAAATTTCAAATTTGGTGAGTGAACTGACCTGTGTTTCGTCTACATCTGCAACTTTGATCATAGCTAGTATGAAAAGAAACCATGCGAAAAGAGACTAGATAAGCGTAAACCCACTAGTAAGGGTACCATGTTCAACAACAAATACTATTGTGATGACCACTAATAAGGGTAAACCCAACGTGATTTTTAAATATATGAGCTACATGGAAGCGGGATAAAAAGACGAACCTACCCTTATATGATAACAGCAGGGCATTCTTAATGCCATCTTCTACAAGATGGAATGTCAACGTGTGGGTGACAAGATACAATGTTCAATCAGTTATAATGCTTGACATTCTGAATTGTATATTTTATGTGGGTTTCAACACACTCTAGTTTTAATTAGCGAACTAAACGGGTTCACTTGTCTCCAACAAATAATTTGATGAAAAATAGGTCGTCTACTCAGTGGTGGGGTAAAATGATAAACGTACCCCTAAATAAATTTTTTTGGAGATCATTACTTTGTGGTGTATTTAACCGCAACAAAGGTGAAAGAGTGAATGATGTGTTGTTCTGCAACAGCTACGTTGGTGAAGTATGTTGTTAGAGATTGTATCCTCACGGTTTCCTCCAAACCGCAACATCCAAGATTCCCACGCTAAAGCAGGGACATCAATGAGAAAATGAATTACACTGTTCTTTACTTTCTTTTATCTGATTATTAATTCATCTCTTTTACATTTGCAAATTAACATGCAAAATTAATAACATAAGCTTGCACATCAACATGCTAAGCTTTTCACAGGACTACAACCCGTGACAACATAGAACAGTGCAGTAAAACAATAATATCACATTTGATTTTTTTTTTTTTACAATGCATACAACAATAAAGAGCAACGCATGCTCAATGCTCACATAGCCCAGGATGACCCATTTGATTATCAATGCATTGACATGCAAAAATCATGAATAACAGGCCATTATGAATTCTTTTCTATACTTCTCAATGCACATTCATTTAGGATAATTTAAAGGTGTGCATGAAACAATAACATACATATACATGTGCATGAGTTCACAACTTTAATTTAAATTTCATGCTTTCATTCCATACACATGCTCATATCTCATGTATGATTTTATTTAGCCTATGCATTCATGTCAATGCATGCTTTAACATACATGTTCATGTCACATACACACTTTGATGAAATTACACATCTTAATCAGCATGTGAACCTTCAAGTGGTGGTGCACGTGTCAATACATCAAGTTAGTGTACGATTTGCATAAGATGTAGCTTTGCAGCAAATACTTTGATTTTAGCTTAATGTGTGAAATGCAGGAAAACAAAACATATCATGCTCTTACACACATAGGTCTGAATATCAGGTAAGCATAAACATGAAAATTTCAAGAAGAACTGAACCTTACACAAGCTAATTTAACTCAGCCTAAAATATTTAGTTTAAGCCTTGGAAAACAGCCTGTACGATAACAACCAAAAACATTTACATGTTTAACTAAATTATGATAACACTCATAACGTTTGTGGCATACAGATTACATGGGTGTATGCCTAACAATCTTCGCACGTCCATATGCCTCTTAGTCACCTTGTAAATAAGTATGACAGGATGCATGACATAAATCAATTATGCTACTAAGAAATTTAACAATTATAAAGCAAATGACCACTTACACATGAGTATATAAAAAAAAAACAATATAACCATGCAAAGCTGGACTAACACAGGTATAATGTAGTCTTATTTGAGAAGCAATGACCCAGCCAACCCGATCAGCTGGGTTTGGCACACAACCAACCCCACCCAGCCGACCCGGTCGGCTGGATCTGCTGATGCACACAGCTCAGCACACACCCATATTTTTGAACTAACATAACTTCTTTTTTTTTTTACAGGTGGAATCTGCCAGCACTTGGCAAGTGCAGCGAGACCCACAAAAAAACAGGGTATTGCTCAGCCGAGCCCAACTCGACTGGGCTGCAAGTGGGCTCGGCCTGTCAGGCCTACACCAAGTCTGCCAACGGGCTGGCCCGACAGCTACCCCAACCAAGCCCAGCTTGGTTGGGCTGCCAAGCACCCCCCCTGCGGCCAACAACCCACATCCGCTCTCTTTTTTTTTTTGTTGCTGAGAGCATACTAACAGAAATTCTAAAAAAAAATCCAGAACAGCATGTATGCTCACATAACTCAAGTATACACATATTTACAAAGTTCATAACCATGTCATGAAATAAATATCAGTCATAAACATACGTTCAACCGCGTTTTTGGCTATATTTCCAGATTTACATGTCTTACTAATCCATAACATGGGTTCTTCAAAGAAAATTGACATCACCATGGGGCACACACATGACAATCCATATTTTTCATAGATAAAAATTTTGTTTTACTATAAGAATGCATCCATACTTACGTTGTTTCAAATAACCTTAAAAAAAAGACCATGAAACACATGGATTTCATCCATGGATTGTAGAGTAAATGCTTAGATTTACTCACCCACATGGTTTTACACTAAAATACTTCATGGAAATATGATCCATGTTCTTTTTCCTCACTTAAATCAAAAGAAAAACCCGTACCTTTGAATCGGTGTTTGGGGTTGCTGTCGTAAGAGAAAGAGGTAGTCGATGGCCCTGTTGGCTGGGAACAGCAGCTAGGGCTGGCGTCGGTGGTTGCCGCACCCAAGGGAAAGGACAGGAGAAGGGGGCTGTCGTAGCCTGCGGTGGCTGCTGGTGGCTACAGCCTTCCGACGACCTTCAGCCCTCTGCTGCACGCCCAACGAGAGAGAGGGAGAGAGAGAGAGAGACGAGGGAAGAGAGAAACGAGGAAGACGAGGGAAGAGGGTGAGACCCCCTCTTCCACCTCCCTTTTATCGCCGAAACCCCCCTCTTGCCGAGAGGCGCGGGGTTTCGGTTACGCCTGCCGACCCCCTTCCTTCCTTTCTGGTAACAGCAGGAATCGTGCCCTAGGCATGATTCTTGCTTTTCCCCTTCTTTAAAAAGCTGCAGCCCGATATAGGGTTTTAAAAAAAAAACCTATCGGGTTACGGATCCGGGTCGGGTCCGACCCAGGTCTAAGGGTTTTTTTTCTTGCTTTTTAAATTAAATTTTATTTTTTTATTTTTTTCGTTACCTACCTGCTACAGGGGACGCGACTCGGGTTCGAACCTGGGACCCGGTTGTAAACACCCCAAATTTTCACTCACCTCCCCAACATTTCCACCAAGCATCAACATCCGGCCTCTGAAATCGTTGGAGGGCAAAATGGTCATTTTCTGAGCCCGAACCTTACAGAAGTCTAAATTGCATCTGCAACTCTCAAAATTTCCCTATTTTAACTCAGATGTTCAAAATTTTATTCCTGACAGGAGAAAGACATCTCCAGAGTCTTGGTTCAAGATTATATTGCATAAGACATGACATTGCATATCATTGCATGAGCATTTCAAATCACTGCACTGCACAGCATGTCATTTCGAGGTCCAGAACTCTTGATTTCAAAATTTTCAATCCAGATTAAAATTTCAACTCTTTTCAAAATTGATTTCAAAACCCTGGGTCTTCAAAATTATCAATTCTTCCCATTTTACCCCCAGGACTCTGAATGTCAAAATATTTTCTCAGGAAGACGATCTGGATAGTTTTTAATGTGGATTTCAGTCACTTCACCTCAGATTTTGCCCTTTTTGACAATTTCAAATATCTTTCTTTTACAAAATCACCCTACAGGGGCCAACTCTTTCTAAAATTCCTATTTTGCCCATTAGTCCAGATTTTATGAAAATTCCAAAAAAGAAGTTGTTTTATCCTTATTTCAATAAAGAAGCAATGTGGGACCCACACTGAGGTGGTGTCACACAAGCTTTCCTTTTGAAAATTTGAATTTTGAAAAAAACCCAAAAATATAGGAGCCTTGTCCCCTGGATTGGTGCCACTTGTCTTTTCTCTCTCCTCCTATTTCCACGCCAAGTGTCAGTGTGGGGCTACCTTCAGAAGCCGCCACATGTCATCCCATTTATCTGCCATGTGTTAAGGTGCCATGTGTCATTCCAAGATTACCAGGAGATGCCAAGTGTCATAGGTTGTCCTGTCTAGAAAAAGTGGAGCTTGTCTCCTCTGAGGTGGCGCCACTTGAAGTGTGTCTCCTGCAGGGGACACGTGTCAACCCCTCCCTCCTTCTAGAAAAGCAGCCTGACACATGTCTCTCCCTACTTTTCTCAGAAAAGTAGGAGACATGTGTCACCCCTAAATTCCTACAGAAAAGGTAGGCTTGTCTCCTCTGAGGTGGCGCCATTTGGAGTGTGTCTCCTGCAGAGGACACGTGGCAAGCTCTCATTTCCTCAGAAAAAGTAAACGTCATGTGTTGTTTTCTGCTTTCTTCAGAAAAACTAGAATTCAAAAGTTCAAAACTCCTCATAGGTGGCGCAAATCCTGAAATTCTACCTTTTCCAGGTTGTCTGAGATGGCGCCACATGGCCTGGCCCACCTTCTCTCCCCTCTGCCACGTGTCATTCTCTGCTTCTTTCAGAAAAAGTAGAGGACACATGTCTTCTCCCTACTTCTTTCAGAAAAGTAGGAGACACATGTCACTCCTGGCTTTCTTCAGAAAAAGCAAACCATTCAAAATTCAAACAAGGCACTAGGTGGCGAAAATCCTGAGCTCTGATTTTTCCATATGGCCTGAGGTGGCGCCACATGTCCTTTCCCTCCTTTTCCTCCCTCTTGCCACATGGCATTGTAGGAGCCACTCTGAGGTGGCGCCACATGTCCATCCTCCATTCCTCCAGGGCCAACCTCCATTTGAAATTCGAAATCTCCTCTGAGGTGGCGCCATCTGAAGAACCACACCAGCAGGCTGACACTTGGAACCATCCTGGACTGCCACATGTCCAGATCTCCTTTCACCAGAAAAAAGCAAATTTTAAATTCCTCTGAGGTGGCGCCTTCTGAGCCCACTGCTCTGTCCTTCTGACATGTGTCAAACACCATTTGAGGTGGCACCATTCCAGGACTCCACTTGGCTCTATTTTTATTTTTTATTTTATTTTTAATAAAGGTAGCCCACCATGAGGTGGCGCCACCTGAGGACTCCCTACAAAAAGTGAATTTGAAATTCAAACTCCAAGAGAGCACCCTCTGAGGTGGCGCCTTCTCAGAGTTCCCTGCAGAGAGAATCAAGCAAACTTTTGAAAAATTCCAAATTCCCCTGCTGAGGTGTCTCACCCACAAAATTTCTATTTTTTTTATTTTTCTCAAAAATCAAAATAGCCCCATGAGGTGGCGCCACCTGAGGGCTCCCTGCAAAAGACAAATTCGAATTTCAAACCCCTCAGATGGCACCCCCTGAGATGGCGCCACATGGAGGGCTCAGATCGAGCCTGTTTGAATTTCAAAATTTTTTAAAAAATTTATAAAAACAAGGGTTCACGCCCAGCCTAAAGGATCATTTTTTTTTAGCTTTAGTGAACTTGGAAAATCCGACCTAGCCTTCCTAAAATCGGATTTTGAACTGTGGAAATCGTGCCCCCTTTGGCACATTGAAGAAGGTGGAGTAAAGTTCGTGTCGTGGCCAATCTGATTTAAACATAGCTCGATTTTGGTGGACCATCCGAAGCTCGGAGCGAAGGACGAAGGAAGCTCGTGATAGCCGCCCCTTTCAAGAGCTCCTACGCTGCGTAACGAAACAAGGTGCACTTCTTTTCCCATTGATTGGATTCCATAATTCGAATCGGGAGTCGTTTGAAGAAAGAGCTCATCCGAGGGATGGATTGAGATATTCTCATAAAACGACATATATAAAAATGTTTCATTATGCTTCCTTGATGATTTTTAACATGCATGTAGTTAGCTAGATTTAATTTGCATTTTATTTCATTCATTTAGCACATTTCATGAATTAATTATGATTAATTTAGCATTTATTTCAATTCTGCTTATTTTCAGTAGGTCTCTGTTTTTGTCAATCAGTCCACATGTCATTTCATGTATTTATTTTTTATTAAAAATCCCAAAAAAATCACGGAATGCGCCCTTAGGTGTCCCTGAAATTTTGCGAAAAATTCGGAGGCATTTGAATTTGTTTACTGCGGTAAACATTCAAAATGGCAAGTCGGGTTTTGTTACCCGGGATGCGTTTTGAAAATCATTTGACGACTTGTAAAATCGATATATCCCTTATGGGAGATCCGATTTTCGATCCGAAAGATGTTCTGAACTCGACATAATGTCTAGTTTTTAATATAATTTTCTCAGATTTTTCTGATTTTTTTTTATGTCTGACAAAAATCCGAGAGTTCGGGACACGTGTCAGAGCCTAATTTGGGCCTCTGAGATCTTAGATCGACTTAGGGCTATGGTTTCTCTTTGTGTGTTGCTCCAAATCCGAAACTGTAAAAAGTGAAAGTGGTGTCCGAGATGTCCTCTGTTTGCATCTGAAAGCCTGTAATTTTTAGAACAGTGTTGACCCCTGCTTCGGATTTTTCTTGTCAGTCCCCTGTTTTGCTACATTTGTCTGTTCTGTTAGTTTAGGCAGGAATAGTTATAATTTTATCTGTGTTTCCGTTGATCAAATGCCAAAGTCATAAACATGAAAGTTGTTCATGTAGGTGTCGTGCATAACTCTGATTAATTTAATAAATTTCCATGGCTGTTTGATATTTGTTTAGCGTTTTACATCAGATTAGTGTGATTTTTACCTCTGTCAGAACTAAATCCCTGTTATTGAACTCACCATGGCTCAAATCCTGAGGCTGTAAAAATCAAAAATGTTCCATTTCGGGTCTTTTAGCAGTCTGCAAAATATCAGAAGTTTTCATGGTGTAAATCTTGCATTATCATGTTAAGCATTGCATTTGGTTCGGATCCATAGGCAAAATCCACCATTTTAGGACTTTCTTTGAATTGTAGCATTTGAATCATATCATTTTGTGATTTTTAGCATTCTAGGCTGTTTATCAGAGTAAGTAGATACTTCATACCGAATTTGGTGCAATTTTGAATCCATTTGGGATTCGGATTAGCCATAATACCAAAACAGGGTCCCGCAGGACCCAGATCCAAGTGAAAAACAAGCGAAATTCACTATTTTGGCTAAATTTCAAAATGTCAAATTCTGATTTTACAGTCTTAGTGTGTTTAGCAGCATGTCATCATGCCTCATACTGCATTTCATCATCATTTGATTCAATTTGAATTTCAAAATCTCAATTTTACCAAGTTTTCCTTCAAAAAAAAACCTGATTTTAAAGGTGTAACTTTAATTTTAGAGGTATTTTGGTCATTTTGACCCCAATTCTGAATTTCAAACTGTTTTCCACTGAATTCCCTACATTTACATCATTTCAAATATCAAGGAAGCATGATCATAGGGTTTATATCCAATTAAATCCAATAATTTCATAATATTATTGGAAAATCTTGGAAAAACCCACATATTTGAGCTAACCTTATTTCTAGTTTGGCAGGGACATTCAAAAGAAGGAGCTGAAGTCTGTAATTTCCATTTATTTTATTTGATTAGTGATGTAATAATGTAAATTTTGGAATAAGAGAGTTAATTTCCTGCTTAGACTAGGATGCATATCATATAGTTTAAATTTATGCAATATCCTGATTATATGATTCATGCATTTTATTTTAAAAGCACTATGGATGTTCATGAATGGCACATGCACCAACTCTTAGGGAGTTGATGGACTCGGTGGGATCCATATTTACGGCCCTAGTCGGAATATGGACGAGACCCAGATCCGTCATCTTTCTACTAGTCACATTGAGCCTACACTCTTAGGCTATCTTAAAATGCACATCATATTTCCAAAGTCTTCAAAGTCATGTGCATCAAATCAACTAAGTTCTGAACATATTCATGGCCACAGTCAGAATATGTGAAGGATTTATCTTGACTTAATGCACATTTTTCCAACAAATCTCTTAGAAAATCTTTTCAAAGTGCATTCTTTCACTCATGTCATTTGCATCATGAAATCATTGATTTTCTCAAGATTTTCTCAAGAAAACTTCATTCTCGAGAAATCGATTTCTCAAGAAATTCTAAGGATTTTTCAAAATCGGTTTTCCAAAGACAAAGTTTTCCACAGTTCCCTGGAAAATGATATTTTCTTAAGAGATTCAAAAGAGTTTTCCAATCTTTTTCCAAGATCCAAAATCGATTTCCAAGTATTTCAAAAGGGTAAAATTCTTAGGATTTCGATTCCCCAAGTTTTGAATTTCCTTCTCCAATGAGTTTTCCTATAAATCTTCCATCATTCTCCTAAGAAAACTCTCAAAGTCCTAGTTTTCCTAAGAAGTGTTTCCCTTTTCAAAGGTTCACCCTTTTCTCAAGAATCACTTCCATTTTCCCAGGATTTTCAACCATTCATGATTTTCCCACAACTTCATGAACTTTCCCGTGATTTCAAAAACCCGTTTTCACATGATTTTTCCTGAGAAATTGACTTTCAGCTTTTTCCTGAGAGAATCTTTTCAACTCCAAATATTTTTCAAGCATACATCATGCTTTCCCAAGCTGCATTTTCCCAAAACTTCATAGCACATGCCTGAATTCTCTGTGCATATAGGATAGAACATAATTTTGATAATTTCGCTAAGTCAAGCACAATTTTGGTCCTTGGTTCCATTACTCCTGTTAAAGGCGGCAGGAACGGTCAAACCTCGTACCGACAGGTCAAGCCCCATCCCATGGATTTTCCCGCAATTTTCAAAATAGAGGCGAGTATTTCAAAACAATTTCAAAAATCCGGTCAAAGTTTGAATCGCGAAAGCGTTTTCCTCTTTTTCTCTTCCGCAAGGAAGGGAAGACGCGGGAAAAATTTCGCGACGAGAACAGGTTTGGCGACCGTGATGGGACCTGTCCTTGTCTGACCTAAATTATGCTTGACTTAGTCCAATTATCAAAATTATGTTCATAAAATGTCAGCTCTTTTACTTTCAATATCATGTGAACCTAGGAGCCTAGATTCTAACCTAGCTGAGATTGACTGCATATAGCTTAGGCATGGTTTGGTAGGACCAGATTGAGGAGAAATTTTCATGCTCACATAGACTTAGGTCTAAATACAACTCTCCTCAATTTAGGATCTGAATGCAAACAATGTATGCTTCTTCAAAGATTTTCAAAAGTCTATCTCTCTAGGATTTAGAGCCCTCTATTTCTTGCATGTGATCATTTTTTCAAAACTCCATTACCTATCATTACCCGGTCTTCACGTTGCTGGGCTCTCTTCCAGAACCATAGTTCGGGACAGAGCCTCACAACTGGGCCAACTATTTGGGTTAACACCCCCCTACCACGTACCGTGGGCCACAGTCCGAAGTATATCGGTAGGCGCTCAAGGATGTTGGAAAACCTTACCTTAGAACCGGAGTTGAAATTCTATGCCACGTACCTCGGATTTCGATTCGGGTATATCGGCATAACTGGATTGGACAAAGATGATCTGAACCTAAAGTTAGGATTAGGGTCCTACAGCTGTTTTCAAAATGATGCATCTAGAGTCAGCCTTTTAGGGAGTGCTGAATGTGCATAAATGTTTGTGCAGGATGTGATTGTATGTGTATGATTTCCTTATTTTTTTATATTTCCCAATATTTTCCAACTTATTAGGCCTTTTCCAAAGCATCCTTATTTTCCCACAAGATCTTTTTCTCAAACCCTGGACGATTTTTTTCAAATATCCCATTTCTTCCAAAACTCCAGGCGATTTTTCATTCTACCATTCTACTGGATCTCGAATTTCTAGCTGCATTTTTTATCCTGCCTGCAAAATTTCTCACATTTTCCTAAGTCTCATTCTGAGTCTTTCTCTGTTTTCAGTTCGATGGCATCCAGTCAAGTTGATCCTATCTTTCCTGAAGGTCACATCTCCTTCGAGGTGTGACAAGGTCGTCCTGAACATCGAGCCCTCAGCACCGGAACTTTCATTCCCCGGTGGTATTATTTCTGGCTAAAGAGCTTTTCCCGAATGTTCCCGGACCATTTGAGCGAGTGCGGATTAGAGCTGGCATCAGCAGTCGGAAAGCAGACCATCAATGGCAACCTGATCCATGCAATGGCGGAGCGATGGAATCCTCGAACGTGTACCTTCTGGTTCCCATGGGGAGAAATGACCGTCTTAATGGATGAATTTTCAGAAATAATGGGGTTGCCAGAACCAGCTGGTCGACCAAGCGACCCATTAGAGCATCAATTCCTTATCAATGTCAAGGGTTTTGACCCCCGAGACTCCTTAGCTCGTATGACAGGCCGCCGATCTTGGCCCCTGATCCAGTTAGAAGGAGATGAATATGTTGACCTACTTGAGTTGTACCGCCAGTACGGGACCTTCGTCGAAGTCAGCTCGCTTTCAAGAACAGCCAAAGAAAAGATTCAGAATGCAATGGTTCTATGCACTGTAGGACTGTCCCTTTTCCCAGATGGACAGAACTACATGGACATCAGAATAATCCAACTTATGAGAAGATGGGGAAGTCGGCAAACCAATCGCCTCTCTATAGCCATGGCAGCGCTCGCCTTCCTATATCGAGGTCTGACTCGATTCTCACTTGGAGAATCCATTTTAGTTGAAGGATGCATCTACGCACTTCAGTCCTGGTTTTTCCAGCATGTCACAGCCCGAGCAAGCTCTTTCAGATACAATGGTCAAGAACTCCTTCCAGTGGCGCAGTACCGGTCTATGATCAACAACATTCAAGAGGATGACGTTGTTTGGGACTATTTTGATGGGCAAATATCTCCTCCCAGATATACCTACGCTTATGGCAAGCGGTTCAAGTTGCTAGGACCATTCTTCTGCACTTACTACCAACCAGAGAGATGTGTTCGACAGTTCTCCCAGAGGCAGCAGTATGTCGAAGCCCGACTGTTATCAGGGGTTATGGCAGAGTTTTACCTCACTTCCGCACAATGGTCCGGGGCATATCATTCTGCCCGCTACGGCTGAGATTCCTTTGTCTCTCTTAAAATCTTTCCAGGTCCTAGAGTGTCTGCCGATTATCATGAATGGTGGCAAATTGTTTGTCCCCCACCTCTTTGTCAAGATCAATAAAATCTTATTCTTCTCATTTTAATAAAATTCTCTTTCCTTCTATTGTGGTTTGACGACCTCGCCTAGGTAACAAGGCATATTTTCGTTGTTTATTTCTTTTGCAGAAGGAATGGCAATACAATTGTCTACCATATTTTCAGCAAATATTTCTTCCAAAAAATCAATTCCTACAAAATCTAATCAGGTCTTTGCCCTGCAGAGAGCATCCATACCATTTGATGGTTGAGACAAGATCAGGCAAAAGAACCACAGCATCCCAGTACTCGTCAGCCTCGGAAGAAGAGATGAGTTCCCCTCGATCTGAGAAGAGTCGAGAGCAGCAGCAAGAAGACGATGGCATAGACCCTCAAATGTATGCCATGTTCAGAAAAATGATGAACAAAATGATGAATGAGCAGCCCGGGACCAGCTCAGAAAGAAATCCATTCAGAGAAAAGTTCCATGGTTGCAGGAGTAAGAAGGCTCCCAAGAAACAGATCCAACCAGAAGAGATTTCAGATGAATCAGATTCCACTGAAAACACAGATGAAGAATATGAGGTGCCTCCGGCATTTCAGAAGCGTGGCCAAAGTAAAAGCTGCAGATCAAAGAGCAGAGATAAAGAAGAGCCTTTGCAAGCGCAATTTAAAGAAATGGCCCGAGTTGACAAAGATCTGCAAGCCCGCGACAAGGGCAAGAAAGTCTTCACCAGTGAGGACTTCTATGACGGCTTAGAAGGGGATGATGATCTGGAGAATCTCCCTCGTAAATTCATCAAATTCGATGGTTCTGGCGACCCAAAAGCGTACCTCGCCACTTTCTTTGCTGAATGCTCTCGGTTTAAGAGGGATAACCGAGCATTGTTTCTATGCTTCCCCCGCAGCTTGGAAGGAGTTGCAGCTAAGTGGTATGTTGAGCATATCAACCCCATCGAGCTCAAGGAGTTCGACAAAGTTGTGAATCTCTTTATTGAACGCTTCTTGTTCAACACAGAAGCGCTGCCTACACTAAGTCATCTCTGCAATTTAAGGCAGAATGAGTATGAAAAACCACGGGACTTCATTCACAGATGGAGATCAGCCTGTAATAAGATGAGAGATCCTATCTCGGAAAGGCATGCATTGTCCTTAATCCTCAACAATTTCTCGCAGCCGTTAAGAGGATTAATCTCCACAGCGCCGTCCAGGACCTTCATTGAGTTGACTGAACGAGCCGAATGGCTCGAACTAAGTGTGGAAATGGAGTCTATGAAGGCTTCACCTTTTCCAAGAACAACTCCCATGGTGAGCAGAAGAAGAAAGCTCACTTCACTTATTCTGCTAGCAACAACAACAAAGGCCAAAATCGACACAAAGGGCAGAAGAAAGATTACTGCTATGGCACCGGCAGTTCAAACAACAAGAACCAAAAGGCAAAGCCTGCTCCTCAGTACAGCAAGCCTCCTCAGCAGGATCAAGGGCCAAAACTGCGTGAGAAGACCAAACATGAAGGATGGAGTTACGACAGAAAGTTTACTCCTCTTGACCAATCACTCGAGGAGGTGCTCGAGTACATGCTATCAAAAGAGATGGTCAAATTGCCCAAATTGGCTGATCCCCCTGTGCCCATGGGGAAATGGAAAGATCAGTTCTGCAAGTTCCACAGGACAGTGGGACACAACACTGAGAACTGCTTTGTTCTCAAAAACATCGTGCAAGATCTCATTGAAAAGAATCTATTGGTAGAAGGAGAAGAAGAAGAGAAAATGGACATTCTCAACCACCCCTTCCCTTCACACACCACAGCAGTAGTGTCTGCACAGCCATTTCTACCGCATGAACATATCAAGCCATGTTCTGCGCAAGATCTCCAAGTTCAGCACCAGGTATCGGTACTACGACAAGCAGCTCCAGATTCTAAGAAGATGGACTTAATTTCGGCATTCGATAAAATGAAAGTTTCAGAAGCACCTGTGAAGTCAGTTCCCAAATCAAAAGGAACTCCTGACTTCTTCAAGCAAATCGTTAGACCAAGGCCAGAGAATTCAAGTCAGAAGCCTCTGACTGCTTTATTCAATGTCTCCATCCTTGACTTGGCAAGGAATTCTAGCAAGCACCGACAAGTACAGGATGATTTACTCAGAAAAATCAAAGTTAAGCCCAGTACCACTCCTGAAGACATGGCACAGATTGTGAACTCTGCCATGACCAATGCACCAATCACCTTCTCAGATGAGGACCTTCCAAAGCCTCATTCCTTTCATAATAATGCCTTGTACATTGTCGTTCGAGTCAGAGGAATGACGGTTCCCCATGTGCTGGTCGATGGAGGTAGTAGCCTCAACATATGTCCCGAAATGACCGCAAAGGCATTAGGGATCAAGGATGAAGAATATATTCCGGATCCCATCACTATCTATGGGTTTGACAATCATGGTCAAACGGCCAAGGGTAAGATATTTCTGGAAGTATTTATCAACTATTCAGTGCATTCAGTGCTTTTCCATGTGGTTAACGTACCACCAACCTACAACTTGCTGCTCGGAAGGACATGGATTCACAACGCTAATGCAGTGCCCTCTACCCTCCATCAATGTGTAAAGTGGTCAAAAGGTGGAATGATTACCACAATACTGGGAGAAGACCCAGAAGAAAGGCTCCCGCAGCCCATGATTCCTCGGCCATCATTCAATGCAGATATTCCCAGCATCAGGGAAAGTGAAGAGATCAATCTCGGGGAGAATCGAGAAATACTTCAGGCACCATCAGAGCCATCTCTGCACACAGTAGCCACGACACGATGGAAAGGTCCTCAATTCTTCAAGGTTGGAGGTCGAATCGACTACAGCACCATTAAGGATCATCCCTTGTTTTCTCAATTCATGAAGTCAAGAAAGGGATTCGATTTGCTCCTGAAACATGGTTATCAACCCTTCAAGGGACTCGGCAAGAACGAAGATGGCCGCATCGAGCCAATGATCCAGAAACATCGTCCCCACAGAGCAGGACTAGGGTTCTCCGGAGGAAGCTCATCAAGGAAGACTGTTTTTGTCAAAGGAGCACAATAAAGACCATTTGTTATTTTCTTTCTATTCTTTTTCAAATAAATGTCTCATTTTACCAATGTCACTGATCAATTCAATCAATAAAATTCTAAGTTTCTTTGTCTATCCGGATGCCATCTACTCCCTTTTTGTCTGTCTCATCATTTTATAAATTCAATGCCATTTTATGCGTGGTTCTCTTCAAATGATTGCTTGCCTTACTATAGGCCAATTTGTCTGAACCAGATTTCTTCTCCAAAATTTCAGAATGACTTCTCGGACAATCAAGAAGCTCGTTCTCAATCCCAAGGCCTTTCAGAAGTCAACAGCAATTCACAGAATCAAAGCAAGCATCGGAAATGACAAGGTTGCAAAGCAGTCAGATGGTTGTGCAGAACACGATCAGTCTCTTCAGGAATTACCGGAGTTCGCCGCAGTTCAGAAGCAAGATGAACCATCTCCTCTAGTACAAGATCCAACTGAAGGTGTCAATATCGGTTCAGAGGAAGATCCAAAAATTCTCCAGATCGGAACCAGTCTGAGTCCGGAAGAAAAGAAAAGGCTTACAGATTTTCTCAAGCGGCATGAAGAAGTGTTCGCATGGACATATGAAGACATGCCGGGCTTAGACCCCAAATTGGTCGAGCACCGTCTTGTCTTAAAGCCGGATGCTAATCCAGTCAAGCAGAAGCTGAGAAAAATGGATCCCAGAATAGAACAACAAGTCAAAGAAGGACTTGAAGATTTGCTCAAAGCAGGATTTATCCGAGCTATTGACTACCCGGATTGGTTAGCCAATATTGTCGTTGTTTCAAAGAAAAGTGGCAAAGTAAGGATCTGCATAGACTTCAGAGACCTCAATAAGGCAACTTCAAAGAATGACTATCCACTTCCAAGCATCGATCTTCTAGTCGATAGCACGGCAGGACATGCCATGTTCTCTTTCATGGATGGATATTCCGGCTACAATCAGATTAAGTTGGCCACCCGCGACCAATCAAAAACTTCCTTCACTACGCCTTGGGGCACTTTCTGCTATACAGTTATGCCTTTTGGGCTCAAGAATGTTGGAGCAACGTATCAACGGGCAATGGCTGTCATCTTTCACGATCAGATGCGTAAAATCATGGATGCATATGTTGATGATATCCTCGTGAAATCTAAGGAGGGAGAAGATCACCTCGAAGCACTTGATCAAGTCTTTAAGAGACTCATTCTTTACAAGTTAAGGCTTAACCCGCAAAAGTGTGTCTTTGGAGTCGAATCAGGCAAACTGTTGGGTTTTCTGGTAAGCAAAAAGGGAATTGAAGTTGACCCAGCCAAAGCCAAGGCTATCATTGATATGCCACCCCCAAAGAATCTCAAAGAACTACGTAGCCTTCAAGGACGTATGCAGTCAATCCGGCGATTCATTTCCAATTTGGCAATGAGATGCGAACCTTTCAACCACTTGCTCAGAAAAGGAGTGAAGTTCGAATGGGGACCAGAGTGCCAGCAATCGTTCGATCGAATCGAGAAGTATCTTCTTAATCCTCCCATCCTGAAGCCACCAGAATTGGGAAAACCTCTTTTGCTATACATCTCAGTTAATCAAGTCACATGCGGTGGATTCTTGGCGCAATACAAAGAAGGCAGCCTGATAGAACACGCCATTTATTACGTGAGTAAGACTTTCATAGATTATGAGAAGAGATACTCTCAAATAGAGAAGACCTGCCTAGCTCTGGTATGGATGTGTCAGAAGCTAAGACACTACCTGTTGACATCAGAAGTCAAAATCCTGTCTAAACTCAATCCCCTCAAATACATCTTGGAGCAACCTTTCCTAAGCGGACGAGTCGCAAAATGGCAAGTCTTACTGATGCAGTATGACTTAGAATATGTCTCGCAGCAATCAATTAAAGGTCAAGCAATTGCAGATCAATTGGCGGATTTTCCTCTGGCTGAAGAGGAGAAAGCCGAAGATGACTTCCCTGATGAGCAAATTTGCAATATCCAGCAATTTCCAGTCTGGAATTTATTTTTCGATGGTTCTAAGAACATGGCCGGAATAGGCATCAGAATTTTATTAATCACTCCCGAGAAGGAGATGATTCCATTTTCTCTCAAATTAGACTTTCAATGCACTCACAATATGGCTGAATACGAAGCCCTGATTCAAGGTCTAAAGATTCTATTAGACTTCAATGTCAAGAGAGTACATGCCTACGGTGACTCATTACTTGTTGATAATCAAGTTCGAGCCGAATGGCAAGTCAAAGATCAGAAGTTATTTCCCTATCAGAAAATTGTTTCAGCTCTCGTCAGCAAGTTCGAAGAATTTCAGTTATTCCACATCAAAAGAGATTTTAATCAAGTGGCCGATAGCCTAACCAGTTTAGGCTCCATTATGGCATTCAAGAATGGAGAATCTTGTCGCTCTTTTGAAATTGGCAGACTTGACCAACCTGCTTTCATTCCAGCGGAACAGGTAAACCAGGCTGAGCAGAAGAAGAAGCTTTGGTATTACAACATCAAAACTTTCATAGAAACTGGTGAATTTCCTCCAGAACTCTCAAAGAAAGAGCAACGAGCAATCCAGCGTATGTCTACTCGATATTTCATTTTGGCCAATGTCCTCTATCGTCGTGGATTCAGTTCAGAGTATTCCAGATGTTTAGATGAAGACGAAGCCAAAGAAGTCGTGCGAGAAGCACACGAAGGCATCTGTGGTGGCCACGTCGGCTACCAAACCCTTGTCAAGCAAATCATAAGAGCAGGTTACTATTGGAAGACTATGCAACAAGACTGTTATCATTATGTGAAGAAGTGTGTACAATGTCAGATACATGCACCTTCCATCCATGCTCCAGCAACTTATTTACAGTCTGTTGTTTCTCCATGGCCGTTCTCCATGTGGGCCTTCGATGTCGTAGGTCCCATCACTCCTTCAGCTTCAAATGGCCACAAATATTTCCTTGTCGCAACATAATATTTCACCAAGTGGGTAGAAGCTATCACTCTTCGCACAGTAGAAGGCCGACATGTGGTCTCTTTTATTCACAAGAACATCCTTTGCCGTTTCGGCATCCCACATGACATTGTGTCAGACAACGGCAGTCATTTCAAGAATGAAAAGATGAAGACATTCTGCTCAAAGTTCAAGATCTATCACCATTTTTCCGCTCCATATTATCCTCAAGGGAATGGTCAGGCAGAGGCCACCAACAAGATTTTAATTCGTATCCCGGAACGAACTGTGGAAACAGGCCGTGACTGACATGAGAAGATCCACGATGCACTATGGGCCTACCGGACCACTATTCGAACTCCAACGAATGCTACTCCATCAGAACTGGTCTATGGAACAGAAGTAGTATTGCCGCTACATGTTCAGAAGCCCGCTTTGAAATTTGCTTCACTTCTGCAATTACCTCTTGATCAATACCAGCAGCAGCGACTAGTGCAGCTAGACTTACTCGACGAGAGAAGGCTAAAAGCAGCAGAGCATGCTCAATCCTATCGCCAGAGAGTAGCCAGGCAATATGCGAAGTCTATCATCGAAAGAAGATTCAAAGTCAATGATTTAGTACTTCGATCCACAGCTTATCTCAAGCATCGTCCCGGCGGCAAATGGTCGCCAAATTGGGAAGGTCCCTATGTTGTCAAAGAAGCATTACCCCGCAACTCTTATCGGTTCATCAATGCTGATGGGGTAGAATTGCCAGATCTTATTAATGCTCGACACTTGAAAAAGTTTTATACTTGAAACATTTATTCTTCTCTTGTAATCCTTCCTGTTTCCTTCAGATAATGATCCAACTTTCTTTCCCAGTTACACTGGGGCATTTTAAAATTTTGTTCTATATGCAGGCAGGATAAACAAATTCCTCATTTCATGCACATGTGCATTCATATGCATTAATTCATGCTCATTGGCATTCAACTGCATTAACAACAATCTGGTCAGTATTAGGGTTTCAACAAACTGTCCCATCACGATTCCTAAATAATTCAAAATCAAAAGGTCATCACCAATACTGAACCAAAACCCAGCGCTCGAGCTGGTATTATTTCAAAATCCAGTACTCAAACTGGCACATTTTCAAAATCCCAATTTTTCAGAAAATCGAGTTCCGACTCGGGGTTTTTATTCAAATCATGTTCTTTTGTTGATCCGGGTTCCGACTCGTGATCTCATTACCTTACTTGAGCCCTGTCTCGAGCTCTTCATTTTTCTTTTGTTGATCCGGGTTCCGACTCGAGATTTCTCTATTTATTTGAGCTCAGATGCGAGCTCTTCATTCTCTTTTGTTGACCCAGGTTCCGACTCGAGATCTCTCTATTTATTTGAGCTCAGATGCGAGCTCTTCATTCTCTTTTGTTGATTCGGGTTCCGACTCGTGATCTCTCTATTCATTTGAGCTTAGATGCGAGCTCTTCATTTTCTCTTGTTGATCCGGGTTCCGACTCGTGATCTCTGTATTTTATTCGAGCTCTGACTCGAACTCATCATTCTCCTTTGATTAATCCAAGTCATTTCAATCATTAAAGTCGGTCAATTGCTCGAATTTGACATTTTGCTCTCCAAATTCCAATTTAAAACTTCAAATCAGGCAATTCTCCAATTTCGACCTTCGGGTCACCCGATTTCCAATTCTCAAATTCAATTACCAATTTCCAATTTTCGACCCTCGGGTCAATCAATTTCCAATTCTCGACCTTCGGGTCAACCCATTTCCAATTTTCGACCTTCGGGTCAATCAATTTCCAATCTTTGACCTTCATTTCTCAATTTCGACCTTTAGGTCACTCAATTCTCAATTTCGACCTTCGGGTCACACAATTTCGACCTTCCGGTCAACCAATTCTCAATTCCGACCTTTTTGGTCAAATCAATTCTCAATTCCGACCTTTTTGGTCAAATCAATTCTCAATTTTGACCATCAGGTCATCCAATTTCGACCTTCGGGTCATTCAATTTCCAGCAACCAATTTTCCAATTTTCAATTTTGACCTTTGGGTCAATCAATCTCAATATCCAATTTCAATCATTTTCTCTTGCGAGAGACCCCTTTTTAGGGAGAGTTCGAGGGAGCTTGTTCTTTTCGCATGCTATCCAATTCGTTCACTTAGCCCCTTTTCAGGGATAGTTTGAAGGGACTCGCGTCTTTGTGAACCGTTTGCAAAACAATTTCCAATTTCACACGAGGAACCCTTTCAAAGGGAGAGGCTCGACGGAGACTCGCTTTTCTTGTGACCCCCCAATTTCATACTAGGCCATTTTGCGTCATGAAAGACCCTCTTTGCAGGGAGAGTGTGATGAACTCATTCCTTTCATGACCCAATTTTCAGACCTCACTATTATCGGCCCCCTTTCCATAAGAGAAGCCTAACATTAGGGAGCTTTGACGAAAGCTCAATTTCTCTTCGAAAGTTCATTTTGCAAACACCTCCTCTTCAGGGAAGAGAGGAGTATTTCCCATTTCCCATTCAGGTAAGGGCTAAGCCTGAGTCTCTCTTTTTGGGGAAAAAGAGAGGAGAATTTTCGTCACGGATGTATTGCGCCGGATTTCAAATACTCATTTTCACCAAGGATTTCAAGAAAATTTTATCAAATTTGTCAATCAATTGTTGATTTCAGAATCTTTATTGCACTAATCTCTATCTCAATTTACCTTCAGCATCACTTCCAAAAAAGTGAAGCTTTTGCGAAAAGAGATTCAAACTCCAAATTCTTTCTATTGGCCAACCAAAAGGATGAAGGATAAAGTCCTCGATATGGCCAGAAAAGAAGAATCAATGTTATTGAAAAGCCGTAGATTATCGATATTGATCACAGTCAATGACGCATCTTTAAAGACTATTCTTGTAAAGACAAGGCAGTGGAAATATCCTGAGCGCTAGAAAAGAGAGCATTTACCCAAGCCCCGTTTCCTCAAAATCACCTAAGCTGCAATTAAATATCCGCAAAAGGGATCTCTCACCTGTCGTCAAGATGAAGGCGAATTAGGCGAGTAGACCCCCGGGGCCAAAGAAGATTCAAAACATCTCCAAGATGACGGAGTTTGTGACGGATCCTTCCAGGGAAAGTCCAAAGCACTGTCGAGATGAAGGCAGATGCGATGAACCTCTCGACAATCCCTAAAAGATATTTAATTTCAGCTATCGCCCAAAGATTTCCAAACCCATCATCCAAGAAGGATCGAAACATCTCCAAGATGAAGGAGTTTGTGACGTACCCCTTTTCCTAAAAGAGAGAAAGAGAGGAAAAAGAAAGAGAAAAAAAAGGTCAGAACATCTCCAAAATGAAGGAGAATGTAGCCAAAACACCAGAGAGCCAAAAGAGTGCAGAAAGATTATCAAGAGAGAAGCTCTCAGGATATCAAACTGCCAAATTTATCAAGAATCCTCTTTAACCTTGTGAAATTCTATTATCAATACTATTTCATCAATTGCTTTCATGACATCAAATTCTCTTTCCTGCTCATATCAAGGAAATTGATAACTTCCTTGAAGAAGGTCAATTGCGAGCAATTTGGATTTCAAGTCTTGATTCTACGAAGTGAACCTTATTTGGAGGTAATGCTTTGGGTAGAAAAGAAGGAATATCTTTGCAACCATGCGCAACATTTTCAAAAATTTTGAATCAACAGCAGAATTTTCAACATTTTGACAATATTTTCTAGCTATCCTGACATGAAGTGAGAGCTTGATGTCCATTTTCGATGCATCCTGACACCAATTTTAAATCCCTCCTAAGGACTTGATTCCTTCCCTTCTTTGAGAGCATGAACTCTCAGATTGCACACTTCCCTGTGTCCCCACTGTCCCACCATAGACAGTCCCATTTCGGCTTGAGGTTAAGCCACCAATTCCAGCAAAAGGCAATTTCAAAAGCTGATTTTAGTCTCAGCAGTGAGACACCCAAGATCAATCCCTTTTCAAGCTTTAGGGACCCCATTTTCCTTCCTTTTGCAAAACCCCTGTCGGATTTACTGTGCAAAATCCGAAGGTTCCATCATGGTCTCTTCATTTAAAGAGGTATTTCATTTTCCGCCCGATCAGGATAAGGGTACAAACCTGAGCCTCAACCAATGAGGTATTTCCATTTTCCGCCCGATCAGGATAAGGGTACAAACCTGAGCCTCAACCAATGAGGTATTTCCATTTTCCGCCCGATCAGGATAAGGGTACAAACCTGAGCCTCAACCAATGAGGTATTTCCATTTTCCGCCCGATCAGGATAAGGGTACAAACCTCAGCCTCATTCAAAGAGGTATTCTATTTTCCGCCCGATCAGGATAAGGGTACAAACCTGAGCCTCGATCAAAGAGGTATTTCATTTTCCGCCCGATCAGGATAAGGGTACAAACCTGAGCCTCAATCAAAGAGGTATTTCATCTTCCACCCGATCAGGATAAGGGTACAAACCTGAGCCTCAATCAAAAGAGGTATTTCATTTTCCGCCCGATCAGGATAAGGGTACAAACCTGAATCTCATTTCAATGAGATATTTCATCCCCCAATCAGGTCAAGGGTTCAAACCTGAGCTTCGTTCCATGCGAGGTATTTTTGTCTCATCCAGGTCAAGGGCATAAACCTGAACTTCGCTCTCATAGAGTGAATCTTTCTTCTTCATTCTTCATTCTTCGCTTCATATCTACCATCTTCGTCGGGCTAATTTCTTCACACTCAGTCAGATCCTTCTAACTGGGGCATTTTTTTATGTATAGCCCAAATTTGGTGTGTTTTTCTTTGCCACTAAGCTCGGCCATGAGCCGGCTTAGTAGCAAAGAGGGGCATCTGTAAACACCCCAAATTTTCACTCACCTCCCCAACATTTCCACCAAGCATCAACATCCAGCCTCTGAAATCGTTGGAGGGCAAAATGGTCATTTTCTGAGCCCGAACCTTACAGAAGTCTAAATTGCATCTGCAACTCTCAAAATTTCCCTATTTTAACTCAGATGTTCAAAATTTTATTCCTGACAGGAGAAAGACATCTCCAGAGTCTTGGTTCAAGATTATATTGCATAAGACATGACATTGCATATCATTGCATGAGCATTTCAAATCACTGCACTGCACAGCATGTCATTTCGAGGTCCAGAACTTTTGATTTCAAAATTTTCAATCCAGATTAGAATTTCAACTCTTTTCAAAATTGATTTCAAAACCCTGGGTCTTCAAAATTATCAATTCTTCCCATTTTACCCCCAGGACTCTGAATGTCAAAATATTTTCTCAGGAAGACGATCTGGATAGTTTTTAATGTGGATTTCAGTCACTTCACCTCAGATTTTGCCCTTTTTGACAATTTCAAATATCTTTCTTTTACAAAATCACCCTACAGGGGCCAACTCTTTCCAAAATTCCTATTTTGCCCATTAGTCCAGATTTTATGAAAATTCCAAAAAAGAAGTTATTGTTTTATCCTTATTTCAATAAAGAAGCAATGTGGGACCCACACTGAGGTGGTGTCACACAAGCTTTCCTTTTGAAAATTTGAATTTTGAAAAAAACCCAAAAATATAGGAGCCTTGTCCCCTGGATTGTTGCCACTTGTCTTTTCTCTCTCCTCCTATTTCCACGCCAAGTGTCAGTGTGGGGCTACCTTCAGAAGCCGCCACATGTCATCCCATTTATCTGCCATGTGTTAAGGTGCCATGTGTCATTCCAAGATTACCAGGAGATGCCAAGTGTCATAGGTTGTCCTGTCTAGAAAAAGTGGAGCTTGTCTCCTCTGAGGTGGCGCCACTTGAAGTGTGTCTCCTGTAGGGGACACGTCTCAACCCCTCCCTCCTTCTAGAAAAGCAGTCTGACACATGTCTCTCCCTACTTTTCTCAGAAAAGTAGGAGACATGTGTCACCCCTAAATTCCTACAGAAAAGGTAGGCTTGTCTCCTCTGAGGTGGCGCCATTTGGAGTGTGTCTCCTGCAGAGGACACGTGGCAAGCTCTCATTTCCTCAGAAAAAGTAAACGCCATGTGTCGTTTTCTGCTTTCTTCAGAAAAACTAGAATTCAAAAGTTCAAAACTCCTCATAGGTGGCGCAAATCCTGAAATTCTACCTTTTCCAGGTTGTTTGAGATGGCGCCACATGGCCTGGCCCACCTTCTCTCCCCTCTGCCACGTGTCATTCTCTGCTTCTTTCAGAAAAAGTAGAGGACACATGTCTTCTCCCTACTTCTTTCAGAAAAGTAGGAGACACATGTCACTCCTGGCTTTCTTCAGAAAAAGCAAACCATTCAAAATTCAAACAAGGCACTAGGTGGCGAAAATCCTGAGCTCTGATTTTTCCATATGGCCTGAGGTGGCGCCACATGTCCTTTCCCTCCCTCTTGCCACATGGCATTGTAGGAGCCACTCTGAGGTGGCGCCACATGTCCATCCTCCATTCCTCCAGGGCCAACCTCCATTTGAAATTCGAATTCTCCTCTGAGGTGGCGCCATCTGAAGAACCACACCAGCAGGCTGACACTTGGAACCATCCTGGACTGCCACATGTTCAGATCTCCTTTCACCAGAAAAAAGCAAATTTCAAATTCCTCTGAGGTGGCGCCTTCTGAGCCCACTGCTCTGTCCTTCTGACATGTGTCAAACACCTTTTGAGGTGGCACCATTCCAGGACTCCACTTGGCTCCATTTTTATTTTTTATTTTATTTTTAATAAAGGTAGCCCACCATGAGGTGGCGCCACCTGAGGACTCCCTACAAAAAGTGAATTTGAAATTCAAACTCCAAGAGAGCACCCTCTGAGGTGGCGCCTTCTGGGAGTTCCCTGCAGAGAGAATCAAGCAAACTTTTGAAAAATTCCAAATTCCCCTGCTGAGGTGTCTCACCCACAAAATTTCTATTTTTTTTATTTTTCTCAAAAATCAAAATAGCCCCATGAGGTGGCGCCACCTGAGGGCTCCCTGCAAAAGACAAATTCGAATTTCAAACCCCTCAGATGGCACCCCCTGATATGGCGCCACATGGAGGGCTCAGATCGAGCCTGTTTGAATTTCAAAATTTTTCAGAAAATTTATAAAAACAAGGGTTCACGCCCAGCCTAAAGGATCATTTTTTTTTAGCTTTAGTGAACTTGGAAAATCCGACCTAGCCTTCCTAAAATCGGATTTTGAACTGTGGAAATCGTGCCCCCTTTGGCACATTGAAGAAGGTGGAGTAAAGTTCGTGTCGTGGCCAATCCGATTCAAACATAGCTCGATTTTGGTGGACCATTCGAAGCTCGGAGCGAAGGACGAAGGAAGCTCGTGATAGCCGCCCCTTTCAAGAGCTCCTACGCTGCGTAATGAAACAAGGTGCACTTCTTTTCCCATTGATTGGATTCCATAATTCGAATCGGGAGTCGTTTGAAGAAAGAGCTCATCCGAGGGATGGATTGAGCTATTCTCATAAAAGGACATATATAAAAATGTTTCATTATGCTTCCTTGATGATTTTTAACATGCATGTAGTTAGCTAGATTTAATTTGCATTTTATTTCATTCATTTAGCACATTCCATGAATTAATTAGGATTAATTTAGCATTTATTTCAATTCTGCTTATTTTCAGTAGGTCTCTGTTTTTGTCAGTCAGTCCACACGTCATTTCATGCATTTATTTTTTATTAAAAATCCCCAAAAAATCACGGAATGCGCCCTTAGGTGTCCCTGAAATTTTGCCAAAAATTGGGAGGCATTTGAATTTGTTTACTGCGGTAAACATTCAAAATGGCAAGTCGGGTTTTGTTACCCGGGATGCGTTTTGAAAATCATTTGACGACTTGTAAAATCGATATATCCCTCATGGGAGATCCGATTTTCGATCCGAAAGATGTTCTGAACTCGACATAATGTCTAGTTTTTAATATGATTTTCTAAGATTTTTCTGATTTTTTTTATGTCTGACAAAAATCCGAGAGTTCGGGACACGTGTCAGAGCCTAATTTGGGCCTCTGAGATCTTGGATCGACTTAGGGCTATGGTTTCTCTTTGTGTGTTGCTCCAAACCGAAACTGTAAAAAGTGAAAGTGGTGTCCGAGATTTCCTCTGTTTGCATCTGAAAGCCTGTAATTTTTAGAACAGTGTTGACCCCTGCTTCGGATTTTTCTTGTCAGTCCCCTGTTTTGCTACATTTGTCTGTTCTGTTAGTTTAGGCAGGAATAGTTATATTTTTATCTGTGTTTCCGTTGTTCAAATGCCAAAGTCATAAACATGAAAGTTGTTCATGTAGGTGTCGTGCATAACTCTGATTAATTTCATAAATTTCCATGGCTGTTTGATATTTGTTTAGCATTTTACATCAGATTAGTGTGATTTTTACCTCTGTCAGAACTAAATCCCTGTTATTGAACTCACCATGGCTCAAATCCTGAGGCTGTAAAAATCAAAAATGTTTCATTTCGGGTCTTTTAGCAGTCTGCAAAATATCAGAAGTTTTCATGGTGTAAATCTTGCATTATCATGTTAAGCATTGCATTTGGTTCGGATCCATAGGCAAAATCCACCATTTTAGGACTTTCTTTGAATTGTAGCATTTGAATCATATCATTTCGTGATTTTTAGCATTCTAGGCTGTTTATCAGAGTAAGTAGATACTTCATACCGAATTTGGTGCAATTTTGAATCCATTTGGGGTTCGGATTAGCCATAATACCAAAACAGGGTCCCGCAGGACCCAGATCCAAGTGAAAAACAAGCGAAATTCGCTATTTTGGCTAAATTTCAAAATGTCAAATTCTGATTTTACAGTCTTAGTGTGTTTAGCAGCATGTCATCAGGCCTCATACTGCATTTCATCATCATTTGATTCAATTTGAATTTCAAAATCTCAATTTTACCAAGTTTTCCTTCAAAAAAAAACCTGATTTTAAAGGTGTAACTTTAATTTTAGAGGTATTTTGGTCATTTTGATCCCAATTCCGAATTTCAAACTGTTTTCCACTGAATTCCCTGCATTTACATCATTTCAAATATCAAGGAAGCATGATCATAGGGTTTATATCCAATTAAATCCAATAATTTCATAATATTATTGGAAAATCTTGGAAAAACCCACATATTTGAGCTAACCTTATTTCAAGTTTGGCAGGGACATTCAAAAGAAGGAGCTGAAGTCTGTAATTTCCATTTATTTTATTTGATTAGTGATGTAATAATGTAAATTTTGGAATAAGAGAGTTAATTTCCTACTTAGACTAGGATGCATATCATATAGTTTAAATTTATGCAATATCTTGATTATATGATTCATGCATTTTATTTTAAAAGCACTATGGATGTTCACGAATGGCACATGCACCAACTCTTAGGGAGTTGATGGACTCGGTGGGATCCATATTTACGGCCCTAGTCGGAATATGGACGAGACCCAGATCCGTCATCTTTCTACTAGTCACATTGAGCCTACACTCTTAGGCTATCTTAAAATGCACATCATATTTCCAAAGTCTTCAAAGTCATGTGCATCAAATCAACTAAGTTCTGAACATATTCATGGCCACAGTCAGAATATGTGAAGGATTTATCTTGACTTAATGCATATTTTTCCAACAAATCTCTTAGAAAATCTTTTCAAAGTGCATTCTTTCACTCATGTCATTTGCATCATGAAATCATTGATTTTCTCAAGATTTTCTCAAGAAAACTTCATTCTCAAGAAATCGATTTCTCAAGAAATTCTAAGGATTTTTCAAAATCGGTTTTCCAAAGACAAAGTTTTCCACAGTTCCCTGGAAAATGATATTTTCTTAAGAGATTCAAAAGAGTTTTCCAATCTTTCTCCAAGATCCAAAATCGATTTCCAAGTATTTTAAAAGGGTAAAATTCCCAGGATTTCGATTCCCCAAGTTTTGAATTTCCTTCCCCAATGAGTTTTCCTATAAATCTTCCATCATTCTCCTATGAAAACTCTCAAAGTCCTAGTTTTCCTAAGAAGTGTTTCCCTTTTCAAAGGTTCACCCTTTTCTCAAGAATCACTTCCATTTTCCCAGGATTTTCAACCATTCATGATTTTCCCACAACTTCATGAACTTTCCCGTGATTTCAAAAACCCGTTTTCACATGATTTTTCCTGAGAAATTGACTTTCAGCTTTTTCCTGAGAGAATCTTTTCAACTCCAAATATTTTCCAAGCATACATCATGCTTTCCCAAGCTGCATTTTCCCAAAACTTCATAGCACATGCCTGAATTCTCTGTGCATATAGGATAGAACATAATTTTGATAATTTCGCTAAGTCAAGCACAATTTTGGTCCTTGGTTCGATTACCCCTGTTAAAGGCGGCAGGAACGGTCGAACCTCGTACCGACAGGTCGAGTCCCATCCCATGGATTTTCCCGCAATTTTCAAAACGGAGGTGAGTATTTCAAAACAATTTCAAAAATCCGGTCAAAGTTTGAATCGCGAAAGCGTTTTCCTCTTTTTCTCTTCCGCAAGGAAGGGAAGACGAGGGAAAAATTTCGCGACGAGAACACCGGTGCATGTTCATCTGATTATTAGGGTCCACAAGTTTGGACCCGCAACCCATTGCGAAGTGGATCCATAGGCTAGGTCCAAATGGATCCAACTATGGATCCCTTGCATATTTTTTTATTAATCTTTTTATTGATTTATTAAATTACATATATATATATATATATTTCAAATATGATATAATTTACATATGGATCCTGGATCCGAAAGGTGGATCCCAGGCCCATAACACATAAGTTATAAAAAAAAATCGTGGTTATTACAGAGCTGGTGTGCACAAATAGTACAAGGCATTTCAAATGCTAGACAATATCTGGGATTTGAAATTTCTGATATATATATGAGAAATACGAGAACTAATGTTGGAACCATCATTTTCAAGATTTTTTTGTTTTTTCTCTTGAATCTGATCGTATATGTGATCTACATGCTTGGTTTTATAAGAACCCACTCTTGAATCATCCGATTTTGATGCATAAATGAGATTCTTTTAAGGCTTTAAAATCAATGGCTCATAATCTTCATAAATATTCAAGCATTCAAAATTCCCATTTTTTCATTGAAAATACATGATCCAATGGCTGATTCCTATCAAATTCACCAAGCCATGCACATCCATATGTTGGATTTGCAAAAAAAGTGTTGAAAATGCCCATATTTCTAGTTCTCATATTTCACTTCTCATATTCTAGTGATTATATATATATATATATATATATATATATATGAGATCGCATTACATGTTGGGCGTGTGTCGAACGTGGATCCAACATTGATTTTGGACAATTAGCGGGGTGCAATCAGCAGCGAAAAATAATGACAATTTGTCTCCTGTTAGAGGCCTCTCTCTCTCTCTCTCTCTCTCTCTCTCTCTCTCTCTCTATATATATATATATATATATATATATATATATATATATATATATAGGGTAACTAAAATATGTAAACTAGTATGAACCGATATTTTCATAGGGTTTTTTTTTCTAAAATTTCATCGTATGGATGTGATCTACATGCATGCAGAGCATTTAGATCAACATCTCAACGAAGAAGAGTTGGATGCGAATTCACTCTACATACTAGATCTGAGAAGAGATACCCAATAAGATTCAATCCAAATCCAAGTTGTTAAGGTCAAAATGGATCTCAAGGGTAAAATAGTTATTTTAAACATTTTATTTTATACGAATTTTGGTTTTATTTAACTCGAAAAATATATTTTGTTTTGTGGTTCTATTTTTTTTATTTTTAGAATCACTTTTGTCTTCTATAACGCTCTCAAAATTTTAACCTTAGTTGTTTTTTCAATATTGAAATTTTGAAACCAATTTTTTTTTTCTGATGAATATAAGTAAATCAGATCTTATAATGTAAAAATAATTTTAAAAAATGGTTAAGACTTTGGGTGGGGTCATACTAAAGATAATAATCAAATTAAAATGTACGTGATATACACATTTTAAACCACGTATGATATAAGACTGAAATATGAAGAGTTTTAATTTTATTTAAAATTAGAGTATAAAATCAATAGTTCAATTTCTATATAATCAAGTACCGAAAACAAAAATATTATATTTATTAAGATCGTAAGGTAAGAGTGGACCCTCGAGGATGTAGCTTGACCAGTCCTTCGCTTCAGCTGCTCATCATACTTTACTTGCATTACCAGTCCCCCAATAAAACGACATCAAACTCGCTAAAGTCTGATAGGGCAACCTTGAAGAAACTATATAAGCATTCAAAGGTAAAGACATGATGTATTATTCATCAATCATCAAGTGATAGACAAGGGAACAATGTCTCATAAGTTATTCATTTAAGCATTCAAACATAAGGCATTTAAAAATATTTCATCATTTAATATTTTATTCAACTTTAACTCACATCATAAAGCATAATCCGTATGCATTCAAGAGATACAAGTCATCATATAAATATATATATATATATATATGCATCTAAGTCATTTAGGATATTGCATCATTTTCATATGCATTCATAATTTTTATAAATAATAGGTCAAATCATATTTGACCACTCTAGCATGAATCACATTCACTTACTTTCTATTAAATCAGTTGGAATGCTTTAAGATTTTTAACCCTTAGAAAAATATGTGAAAATTTAAAAACTTTTCTTTCTTTATTAAAATCGTCAGCGAAAACATTTTCAAACAAGGTTTGAAACCTCAGGCAGGTTACAGTCTAAACAAAATGATTATACTAAATTTTAAGGTGGATAAATTTACTTATTTAAAACAGTTAGCTTCAAATAGACAATATAATGCAGTTTATCCAAATTCAGTGCCTGAAAAAGAAAAATGATTAGCTCATCGACAGCGCCACAACACCCTACTTTTAAAGCTATACTTGAAACAAACTCATAAGAAAGGTCTGACTCGTGAAAGCCTGGTAGGTCTACACCAGAATACATAGTGATTTGTACCAAGCTAATATATTGATAATAACATAATTCATTCAAGCAGATATTTATGATATACATCAATCAAATAAACATAGGTGATATATGTCATCCACACAAAACACAATGCATTTAATCGGATATAATCATATATACATGATGTACACCAATCATGGTACACGTGATGTATTTTAATCAGATGTGTCATTTACCTAATAACTCAACATACTCGTTTGTAGGTGTGATGTGTCATTCACTTATACGCTAATATAAGTGTCTTAGTCATAACCTCATATCAAGATTTAAAATCAATAAAGGTCTGATTCTTAGGTCTGAGTTGAGCATATAATTATGCTACACCAAAAAAGTTAAATCTATAGATTCATGACTGGTGATCTCAGCCAACTCACAAGATCATAACATTTCATTTAATTACAATAAAGATTTGCAAGATCCATGCTAGATCACTTGTTCTAGTAAATGTATAACCTCACAAGGAGTTACTGCCCTAGACAGATGGCCTACTTGGTCTTGGACAATGCATTTTCTCACACGGATATATCGTCTTTTGCGGGCTATCTACTATTGGACAATGCACTTCTTTATATAGACTTATCGCTCTAGCCGGATTACCTGATCTGGTCATGCACACCCTCATAGAGAATCCTTCAGGAATAGTTCAACGAGTACCTTATCATTGAAAACTATTGTCATATATGCATCAATACAATTGATCACTTTCAGGGTCGATAATCACCAACACGGGCACAAGCATGTATACAATCAATTGACAAATCACAAGATTTTAGGTTACCACTTCGGGGCACTAATATATATCAGTTTAATCGACCAAATACAAGGTCACGAGCCACTATCCGGAATTGAACATTCACTTGATTTCAACAAGATCTATTGCATATCTAATTTCATATATCAATCAATATTCATCACATCATATATTACATCATATGTCACATCACATGCATGATATCACCATGGTTTCAGGAACTATAGTTCACTATTGAGCTTAAACGTTTATTGCATGCATTCATAATTTCACATAGTATGACATCTAACAATATATAGACGCTTATTATAACATAGTCATATGAAATCATCAAGTTTCATCAAAATCTACACATTCATAGGTTAAACTTTGAAACATGCATAAACAAAACATGAATTTTCTGTGTGCATACGTGAACATGCACATTCTATAATACGAAGCAACTAAACCTCAACATACGCAACTCCTACGTATTTTGAGTTTTACACATAGGATAAAAGTCATATATGCATGTTTCACCACATAAATCGATATGCAAAGCAAGTATTTCATGCATAATGTGTCTCACACATTTTATATATATAGCAGTCACATAAATCATGGTTCATCCATGAGAGCATGGGATGTATCAGTTCATGCATAACCATACTTGTATAATCCTATCATAACATGATTCTGTCACACATGCTTTCATGCATGATTCGTTCATAACATACATAACATACAAGACATATTTCACAAAAATATTGTTTCTCAGAAGCAATTTAATTTAATTATGTCATCATTATCAATCATGCAACATTCATTTCAATAATGCATGCTTAAACATGTACCTAAAACAAACACACTCTATATTCTGCTAACTACAATCATAACAAGCATGATTTCCTGAACTATAAAAAGAAAAACACTTTTATTCTCATATATTCAAATCATGCTCAGCATGATTTCCAAACTTCAATCATAGCAGTTATAGATATCCACAACTAAGTGTGGTGTATGCGCATAATGATGTTGCATATAATAAAATAAATTATTATGTGATGCATTTGCATAACGTATACTTACCACGGGTATTTACCCGATTTGCATTTTGCATTTTGCATTGCATTTTATTCAATGCACACTGGCTCATAGCCGTTTTGATACTTAGCATAAGTATCACATTTTTGTTATTGCTTGCACTCAAATCAGTTATAGTTATTTTGATACTTAGCATTTTGCATTGCATTTCATTCAATACGCACTGGTTATAGCCACTTTGATACTTAGCATAAGTATCACATTTTTGTTATTTCCTGCACTCAAATCAGTTAAACGTATAGGGCAACTTATGCATACATAATAGCTTTGGATATCCACAACTAAGTGCGGTGTGTGTGCATAACTTGTATTTGCAATTCAGCTAAGTATTTAGCGTAATAACATCATACTTAGACAATTAATGCCTACACATACTCTCTACAAGTTCAGTTAAGAGATCTTACATTTTGCGAATTGACAAAAATAAGTAGTGAAACTCGAAAATCAAAGGCCCTCTGAAACTGCAACGATTTGTCACTTAGGCAAATCAATGAACACTTTGTGTGCGACATGCAATACCAAGCAAAGCACTACAATAATAATTCAGCTGGGCGTCCTCTCATAGTGGGTGAGTGATACCGTAGAAGAATCCAAAACAGGGTTGGATGGATGTGTTGGGCGTCTCCACTGGTCTGCACACTATCCAATGCACACCCACAATGATGATGAAAACCAGGTTGTTGATGACAAATATGGCATCAGCTACTGGTTACAATTCTCAATGCTGCGAATTAAGCATGCAAAACGAGAAAACCAAAATCAATTAAAAAAAGATGACAAGAAGAGCTTCGATTAAAAAAAACACTATAGCGAGGATTACATACCTAGCATGCTGGTGGGGTGGAATCGAGCCTAAGTAAATCAGTTGTAACGCCCCGAGATTTTCAACCCTTGAAAAAATATGTGAAAATTTAAAAACTTTTTTTCTTTATTAAAATCATCAGCGGAAACATTTTCAAAGAGGGTTTGAAACCTTAGGCGGGTTACAGTCCACACAAAACGATTATACTGAATTTTAAAGCGTATAAATTTACTCATTTAAAACAGTTAGCTTCAAATAGACAATATGATAGAGTTTATCCATAATCATTTCCAAATAGACAAAAGGGAAATGATTAGCTTGTTGGCAATGCCACAACACCCTGGATTCAGAGCTATACCTGAAACAAACCCATAAGAAGGGTGAGACTCGTGAAAGCTTGGTACGTCTACACTAGAACACATAATGATTTATACAAAGTTAATACATTGATAATAACAGAATCCATTCAAGCAGATATTCATGATATATATCAATCAGATAAACGTATGTGATATATGTCATTCAGACAAAACACAATGCATTTAATCAGATATCCATGATGTACACCAATCATGGTACATATATGTGATATATTTTAATCAGATAAAACACAATGCAATCATTTGCAACAAGACTAAGTGGTGATATGTTATTTACCTAATAACTCAATATACTCGTTTATAGGCGTGATGTGTTATTCACCTATATGCTAACATAAGTGTCACAATCATAACCTCATATCATGATCTAAAATCGATGAAGGTCTGATTCTCACATCTGAGTTCAGCATATAATCATGCTACAATAGAAAAACCAAATCCATATATTCATAGTTGACGATTTCAACCAATTCACAAGATCATCAAATTCATTATAACATTTCATTTAATCATAATAAAGATTTACAAGATCCACGTTGGATCATCTCGTCTGGGAAATATACAACCTCACAAGAAGTTACCGCCCTAGACAGATGGCATGTCTGTGAAAGTGTTGTAGGATTGATGCAACGAGCACTAGAGGGGGGTGAATAGTGCTTTTAATCTTCGTCTTTGAAATTTGAAGGAATTTGAATACTGCAAAGCAATCACACACAAAGAACACAAGAATTTTATCATGCTTCGGTCTTCTAGACCTACATCCAGTCCACAAGCAAAACCCGCTTGAGATTTTTACTATCACACTTGTGTCACCATAAGCTCAAACAGACCAAAACTGGTCTCACTTTCAATAACAACCCTGCTGAAAGCAAACTTCTCCTTTAAACTAAGGAGACTGTCCTTTTACAAAAAAATTGAAATAACCAACTTACAATCAACATACGAGCCTTTTTTATGAATGCAAATAGAGTGAAATAGGCTTCTAAGGTTGCTGAAATACTCAACTCACAATTTCACTAACTCACAGAAACAATTGGAGTGAAAAACTAGAGTGAAAATACTCAGTGAGTGAGAAAATGAATACTTGAATGAATATGAGTAAAAAACAAAAGAATTTGATGTTTTTCTTGATGATTTTGACTGTAGACCTCATTCTTATTTATAGCTAAAGAATTCAAGACGTTGGTGGTACGAAGGGGTATCAAACAAAGGTTTTTTAACATTCAAAAATGTTTGAAAAATGAAAGAACACAACTTTTGAAAGTTTCAGAAAAATGCCTATATTAGTCGACTGGAATAGTTATTAGTCGACTGAAATCAAATATTAGCAGACTGACTGTTACCGTTAGTCGACTACTGTGTTTAACATAACCGTTTTAAAATCTGGAATTTGAAACTTAGTCGACTAAAGAAAAGTTAGTCGACTGATGAAAATCATCAGTAGACTGAAAAACCTTTAAGTCGACTCCTGTTAATTTTTTTCTGAAAACAAACATTCTATTCGGTCGACTAAGAAAACCTTCAGTTGACTCCTGCTAAATTTTCCAAAAATCAAACATTCTGTTTGGTCGACTAAGAGTCGATTAGTCGACTAATTCAGAAAGTTGATGTTTTTGCTTTGAAAAATTGGCGTGAAAAAGTTGGTTGACTGGTGAGTCTGTTGGTCGACTAATAAACATGAAAAATTAAGTAAAGAGTTTTCTAGAACGATTTTCATGAAGGGTTCTTTTAAAAAAGTTTTTCTAAAGACTTTTTTAAATGAAATGCAATTGAAATATGCACTCTAAGTAGGGCTCTTACAAGAATCTAAGACATTTAATGAAATTTACATTTGCACATTTATCTTTAAAGATTTTTCATTGAATTCTTCAATTCTTGTCATCTTTCTTCATTGCCTTAGCTGAAATGCAGTTGATTCACTTCATCATCAAAACCTTGTACTTAAAGTGTCGTGTACAGCTTCATTGTCATAACAATCTTCCTTTTTTTTATGATGACAAACTAGTCAAAGATGGAGCATTTAGATGCATAGATGGAGATTTTACTCCCCCTATCAATATGCTGCAAAACATAAGAAGTTAGCACAATCAAAGCATATATATATCACATATTGATTGTTTTACATTTTCATCATTACTTCATGCATTTCTATTGTTTTTTCATGAAATTGGTATCAAGTTCTTATGCATTTTTCAATGCTTTCTCATGTAATTTCTATGTTTGTCTTTTTCTCCTCCTTTGTCATAATAAAAAAGAGTAAGTGTAGTCATAGTATAAGCAAAATGCAAATTCAGGTTCAAAATATTACAACCTAGAAATTATCAATGTTCAGGAAAAGAAATGTTGTTTTATCAAAGCAATAATAGTAAACAAAGTTGAAGAGAAGTGTCAGTTGACTAATTGATAGTTGGCAGTCGACTAAAAGGTTCGATTTTGAAGATTTTTAAAAAAACAAACAAAAAGTTCTTCAGACATGGCCAAAAGCCAAAATTCATCATCACAAGTCTCATTGATATTCTTTGGTTCTATTTTTTGATATGAAAGCAATATTTGCAATATATTTTTTTAATTGCCTTCTAGTTTAGACACCACTCTTTATTTATCCAATAATCTACTCATGTGAATGATTGAGAACTTCTTTCCAAACCGGTGGAAGATGAATATTTTCTTAAGAAGTGCTCTCTATCAAAGGTTCTCCTTGAAGTATGACTTCTTCTCTTTCGCTTAGAGGTACAATCTGCTCATAATTCTCATCAAATACAATATGTGAAGACTCTTCAATGCAAAAAGTTCTTTTATTAAAAAAATGATAAGCTTTGCTTCTAGAAGAATATCCAAGGAATATTGCTTCATCTGATTTTGAATCAAACTTATCAAGATTATCTTTGGTATTTAACAAGAAGCATTTACTACAAAAAAATTTGAAATATGAGATCTTTGGTATACGATCATAGTACAATTCAAAACATGTTCTATGTAAGAATAGTCGAATAAAAACACGGTTTAAAACATAACAAACTGTATTTATTGCTTCAGCCCAAAAATATTTTGGTAAATTTTTATCTTAAAGCATGGTTCTAAAATATTCTTGCAAAGTTCTATTCTTTCTTATAACAACTCCATTTTGGGGAGCTGCTCTAGGAAAAGAAAAGTTGTGAGATATTCCATGTAAATCACAAAACTTTAAAAAAGATTCATTTTCAAATTCTCCTCCATGATCACTACGAATAGTAATAATAGAGGTAGATTTTTCATTTGTAATTCTTCTACATAGTTTAGAAAATTCAGAAAAAGCATCATTTTTTTTATTTTCAGAAAAATCACCCAAGTAAAAGGAGAATGATCATCTACTATAACAAAAGCATATTTACTATCATTCAAACTTTGAATTCTAGATGGTCCAAATAGATCTAAATGTAAAAGTTTGAGAGGATGATTTGTTGAAACTATATCTTTTGCTTTGAAAGAACTCTTGATTTGTTTACCTATTTGGCAAGCATCACATAAATGATTATTTTTATATGATATTCTAGGTAGGCCTCTAACAAGATCATTCTTGGATAACTTAGAAATTAATTTGA
The DNA here is from genome assembly GCF_984573655.1 of Nuphar pumila. Taxonomy (NCBI): domain Eukaryota; kingdom Viridiplantae; phylum Streptophyta; class Magnoliopsida; order Nymphaeales; family Nymphaeaceae; genus Nuphar; species Nuphar pumila. The sequence goes on from NC_143255.1 coordinate 16,139,979, forward strand.
AGTTAACATGTCCAAGTGTCTTGTGTCATAACCATTGAATTTCATTTGAAGCAATAAGACATTTTTCATTGAAGGTGGGTAACTCATCAAGATAAAGTTCATATACATTGTTCCTTCTTTTTCCTTTAAAGATGATTTTTTTAAAACAAGAATCAGAAATTAAGCATAAATCAAGTTCAAAAGAAACGAGAAAACCTTTGTCACATAATTGACTAATAGATAACAAATTATGCATTAATCCATTTACTAAAAGAACATTTTCTATCAAGGGAAATTTTGGATTACCAATACCAATTACTTTTCTCTTATTATTGTCACCAAAGGTGACGGTTCCTCCATCCTTATTTTGAAGAGTGGAAAATAACTCTGGCCTTCCAGTCATATGTTTGAAAAAGTCATTGTCCAAGATGCACTTGTTTCTTATTTTGTGTGTCGAGTCTTCTTGTGCTACAAAATACATGTTGGCGACTTCTTCATTTGATTCTTCATCGAAAGAGGAGTCACTTTCATCCCAACTTGCTTGAAATGCCTTTTTCTTCTTGAATTGGTCCTTGGGCTTGATTTTGAGAAGAGGACAATCTCTTTTGATATGTCTAGCCTTTTTTCAGTTGAAACACTTAACTTCATCAGAATTTAATGGTTCAATTTTCTTCACCTTTCTTTGGAATCTTTCTTTTTTAATGAATCTTTTGAATTGCCTAGTGATAAGGGCAATATCTTCATCTTCATTTGAATCTTCAGAGTCTGAAGTGGATTTGAATGCAAGATATTTCTTCTTTGGTTCTTCTTCTTGTCTATCTTGAAGTTGAACTTCATATGCCATTAAATTACCAACTAAATCTTCAAGAGAAAGGGTATTTAAATCATTGGCTTCCTCTATTGTTGTGGTCCTTCTCTCTCATTCAGGAGTTAAACACCTCAGGACTTTTCTAACTAAATCCACTTGTGAATATTCTTTCCCAAGGGAATTGAGAGTATTAGTAATATCGGTCATTCTAGTTATCATGTCAGAAATTGACTCATTTTGCTTCATTTTAAATAACTTATATTTATGAACTAAAGAGGTAATTTTAGATTCTTTTACCTTTGTCGTACCTTCATGAGTCACGAGAAGAGTATATCAAATTTCATTTGCAGTAGAACATTGAGAGATACGATTGAACTCTACTTTGTCAATGACACAATATAACGCCTTTGGCGTTGAGTGAAGCAGTCTTCTTTGCTTCATCGGTACATAGGCTGAAATCAGTTGATGGTGCATGGTACTTTTCTGAAATGACTCTCCAAATTTCAAGATCCATGGATTATAGGAATATTGTCATTCTTATTTTTCAATAGCTATAGTTTGTTCCGTCAATCAGAGGAGGACGAACTGAGGAGCATCCTTCTTTGTGCTAAGAAGACGATGTTGTTGCCATGCAAGATGATGGTAAGATCAAAAGATAGCAAACCTCGCTCTGATACCAAATGAAAGTGTTGTAGGATCGATGCAACTAGCACTAGAGGGGGTGAATAGTGCTTTTAATCTCCGTCTTTGAAATTTGAAGGAATTTGAATACTGCAAAGCAATCATATACAAAGAACACAAATTTTTTATCCTGGTTCGGTCTTCTAGACCTACATTCAGTCTCCAAGCAAAACCCGCTTGAGATTTTCACTATCACACTTGTGTCACCACAAGCTCAAACAGACCAAAACCAGTCCCACTTTCAGCAACAACCTTGCTGAAAGCAAACTTCTCCTTTAAATCAAGGAGACTCTGTCTTTTTATAAAAAAATTGAAATAACCAACTTACAATCAACCTACGAGCCTTTCTTATGAATGCAAATAGAGTGAAATAGGCTTCTAAGGTTGCTGAAATACTTAACTCACAATTTCACTAACTCACAGAAAGAATTAGAGTGAAAAACTAGAGTGAAAATACCCAGTGAGTGAGAAAATGAATACTTGAATGAATATGAGTGAAAAAACAAAAGAATTTGATGTTTTTATTGATAATTTTGAGTGTAGACCTCATTCTTATTTATAGCTAAAGAATTCAAGACGTTGGTGGTACGAAGGGGTGTCAAACAAAGGTTTTTGAACAGTAAAAAATGTTTGAAAAATGAAAGAACGCAACTTCTGAAAGTTAAAAAAAATGGCTATATTAGTCGACTGAAATCAAATATTAGCAGACTGACTGTTACCGTCAGTCGACTACTGTGTTTAACAGAGCTGTTTTAAAATCTGGAGTTTGAAACTTAGTCGACTGATGAAAATCATCAGTAGATTGAAAAACCTTTAAGTCGACTCCTGCTAAATTTTTTCTCAAAAAAACATTATGTTCGGTCAATTAAGAAAACCTTCAGTCGACTCCTGCTAAATTTTCCAGAAATCAAACATTCTGTCCGGTCGACTAAGAGTCGATTAGTCGACTAATTCAGAAAGTTTACATTTTTGCTTTAAAAATTTGGCGCAAAAAAGTTGGTCGACTGGTGAGTCTGTTGGTCGACTAATAAACATGAAAAATTAAGTAAAGAGTTTTCTAAAATGATTTTCATGAAGGGTTATTTTAAAAAAGTTTATCTAAAGACTTTTTAGATGAAATGCAATTGAAATATGCACTCTAAGTAAGGCTCTTACAAGAATCTAAGACATTTAATGAAATTTACATTTGCACATTTGTGTTCAAAGATTCTTCATTGAATTCTTCAATTCTTGTCATCTTTCTTCATTGCCTCAGCTGAAATGCAGTTGATTCACTTTATCATCAAAACCTTATACTTGAAGTATCGTGTACAGCTTCATTGTCGTAACAGCCTGGTCTTGGACAATGCACTTTCTCACTAGGATATACCGTATCTGTGGGCTACCTGCTCTTGAACAATGCACTTCCTCACAGACACTTATCGTTCTAGCCGGATTACCTGATCTGGTCATGAACACCCTTACAGAGAATCCTTCGGGAACAGTTCCTCAACAGATACCTTATTTTTGCTATTTTCTGCACTTAAATCAGTTAAATGTATATGGCAACTTATGCATACATAACGACCCTAGATATCCACAACTAAGTGCGGTGTGTGCACATAACTTGTATTTATAATTCATTTAAATATTTAGCGTAATAACATCCTGCTTACACAATTAATGCCTATGCATGCTCTCTACAAGTTCAGTTAAGGGATCTTATATTTATGAATTAATGAAAATAAATAGCGGAACCTAAAAATCAAAGGCATCATGAAACTGCAACGATTTGTCATTTAGGGAAATCAACGAATACTTGGTGTGTGACACGCAACACCAAGCAATGCACGACAATAATAATTTAGTTGGGCGTCCTCTCACTGTGGGTGAGTGCTACCGCAGAAGAATCTAAAATAGGGTTGGACGGATGTGCTGGGCATCACCACTGATCTACATATTGTCCAATGCACACCCACAATGGCGATGAAAACCAGGTTGCTGTTGTAGTATCTAAAATTTTTCAATGATAATTTGATTCGGATATTATCCAAACAGAGAGTTTTCAAAGTCCACTTTTCAGGGACATATTCATGAATAATTACATTGTCAAGGACAAAATGATAATTTTTACTCTAATGGCATATTCAGGTAAATTTCTCAACTATACAGAGGTAAAAAAGGTAATTTTTATATTAGGGGCATTTTCAGGAAATTAATAAAATTATTATGGGTAAAATAGTAATTTGTCATCCTAGTGGCAAGTTCATGTAAATTTATAGACAATTGAAGGGTAAAATAGTAATTTTTCATACCCAAGTGGCATTTTGGTTATATGGGATCTGAATAAGAGCAGTTCGGTTATAAAATTTGGGTATTAAAATATGATTTAATATTTTATTATTATTTTATTATTATTTAATATATAAAACATGATTTTCTTAAAACCATGTCCTCAAAAACCATGGGAGAACATAGTTTTTCAAAACCATGTTCACTAGGTGTCACCATATTAGAGACAGGGTGACACTCTCCCTCTCTCTCTCTCTTGCTGACACGTGGAAAGGGAGAGGGTGAGTCACCCCCTCCCCTGTCAAAAAGTTGACACATAAGAGGAGTGTGGGCCCCACAAGGGGGGGGCAACCTCCTCAAGGGCCTATAAATAGCCCCCACCCCTCTTTATCTTTACAACAAATCCTCTCTCCCATTTTCTCTCTCTAGCTCGCTCTCCTAAACCCTCTCTTTCTCTGTCTAACCCTAGCCCTTCTCTCTAGAAATTCTAACTCAAACATCTGTTAAATTTCTAGTTTCATCCACCAAAAACCCCCGAGCCCCTTTCCTCTATCCAAGTACGGTCATCGTTCCTTCGAAGAAGTGCTGACGGGTCAGAATCGACTTCTAGAGTCTAAGTAGCGAAAGTTCTGCTTAATTTGGTAGAAATTCTAAAATTCTATCGCGGAAGCGCTGCTCGAATTTTTATAAATAAGGTAAGTGCTCATAGGACCTCCCGTTTATTGAACCATTAGCATTTCTTTTTGGATTTAAATTGAGGCAATTTTGCCAAAATTTAATCCAACCCTGCCTCTACATAGGGGAGGTTCTATTAAATTTTTTATAAATGTTTTTAAACATTCAGAACTACTATAGCAGTAGTTATGCCAAAATTTTTATAAAGATGTTTTAAAAATAGAACTATTATAGCAGTAGTTCTGGCAAAAATTTTATAAATATTTTTGAAATTTTGAATTATTATAAACAGATTTTTTGCAAAAACTTTATAAGCATTTCAGAAATTTTGAATTATTTTAACAATAATTATGTCAAAAATGTTGTAAAAATTTCAGAAAATTCAAACTTCTATAAAGGAAATTTTGTCAAAAAAATTTTAAACCCTTTTTAGACATTCGAATCATTTTTTTTAAAAACCTCTACTAAAAGTTTTATAATGCAAAGTCATGTCAGAATTGTTACAACTTGAATTCAAGCTCAAGACCTTTTTCAAATATTTGAGTTATTACAGAGGAAACTTTGTAAATTTTTTATAAAAATTTTAAGATCATTTTAAAATAGCTTTTTGATTTTTTCTGAGGTTCTTAAAAAGATCTTCTTTAGTTTATATAAGGCAGGTACTGTCTGAAATTTAATAGAAAATATACAACAACAACAACAACAACTACGCCTTCATCCCAAAACAATTGGGGTCAGCGATATGAACCAAAAAAGAAATTCATTTTGGGTCTTCCACATGAATCCTTTTCCTCCAATCATTTCTATCCAACGCCATGTCCTCGGTGAGGTTCAAAGCATTCATATCCTTTCCTATCATCTCCATCCAAGTCTTCCTAGGCCTACCCCGACCTCTTTAAACTAATATATTTTCCCATTTCTCCAACCTTCTAACTGGAGCATCATTAGGCCTTCGCCGAATATGTCCAAACCACCGTAAACGATTCTCTCGCATCTTATTTTCAATGGGTGCAACACCTACCTTCTTACGTATCTCTTCGTTCCGAATCTTATCTTTTATTGTATTTCCACACATCCATCTAAGCATCCGCATCTCAGCTACACTCATTTTTTGAATATGATGTCTCTTGGCAGCCCAACATTCCGTACCATATAGTAAAGCGGGTCTAATAGTCGTCCTATAAAACTTTCCCTTCAACCGCAATGGCATTCTACGATCGCACAGCACTCCAGTAGCACTTTTCCATTTCATCCACCCAACCTTTATCCTATGATTTACATCTCCATCAATTTCTCCATACTTTTGAATGATGGATCCCAAATATTTAAAATAATCATTCACCGGTATATCTTGCTCACCAAGCTTCACTACACTCCCATCACTACTTCGTTGCTTACTAAACCGACATTCCATATATTCAGTCTTACTCTTACTCAACTTAAAACCTCTAGCTTCCAATGTCTGTCTCCATAATTCTAACTTAGCATTAACCCCAGCTCTAGACTCATCAATCAAAACAATATCATCAGCAAACAACATACACCACGGTACATTTTCTTGAATTGATCTCGTAAGCTCATCCATCACTATCGCAAATAGGAAAGGGCTTAAAGCAGATCCTTGATGTAACCCAACCGTTATCGGAAAATTGGTTGTCACCCCTCCACAAGTGCGGACATTGGTTACTACTCCTTCATACATATCTTTAATTATACTAATGTACTTGAGAGAAACACCTTTCTTCATCATTGTCCACCAGAGAACGTCCCTAGGAAGCTAGAGGTCTTTAATCTAATATAATAAAAATTTTAACAGAATAAATCGAAGAACGCAGTGGTCTTTTTGTTCTACTTCGATATACCGATTACTACATAGAAATCAAAGTAAGTTGTTCTATCAAAGACTTATAATTTTGATATTAAACATGTTTATGATGCATGCATGATTGGTTAAAATTTTATTCATGACCATATACATAAATTTTAGTATATGCATAAATAAATGTCTGTTCAAAATGATAAGATTAAGGGTTAGTCGAATCATGTGGGTTTTGAACTAAAACATTCAAAAAATTTATAAAATGATATGGCCAAGTTGTGGCCAAGGTTTAGATTATTTTCAAATCTTGTTAAATAGAGCAATTATTGTGTAGCATGTTATTTCTTGCAAAATTTTGTTATACGGGTTTTCTAAACCCAAGAGGTGCAACTAGGACACCCATTTGTTTTATGAGTCATGTCTACACACAAACTTATATAGACCGCCTTCACCTGCGAGTATTCGCTTTTATATAGCAACACTGAATGGGCTAGGTTCATATGACCTTAGTGTTTACCCTGAAAAAGTATTTAGACTATTGAGCCCTTGTTTTGCATACAGATATGAGGCTCAGAAAATGTTAAATCTTATAAAAGAACCCTTCGTACCCATTTAGGATTGTATCTACCTTGAAAGGGGTAGATGGTACAGCCAGCAGTGACATTGTTATATTATTGTGGGAGAGATAGATTCTCAGTGGGTCTTCTGTCACTCGAGTTAGGAGGCTGAGGCTATCGACATATCTTAGGAGATAGACCTCGGACTGCCGTAGTCAGTGGATGCATCCGTTTCTTTTGGATCCTTAGCAAGGATTCTTCTCGGTCATTGACCGCTTGCTTTGGGGTCCGATTCAATCAGGTATCCAAGTAAAATACACTAGAATAATATACCCTCGGAATGCTTTGTCTAAATGCGAATGTCATCCCCTACATACCAAGGTGGATGATAAATATCGAAACAAAGACCTTTTCTCACACACAAATTGATATGAAAATATGCCTTGTTAATGTAATACTTAATCATAGTTTAAGTTGCATAATTGTTTACTAAGGCATGCATTTTTTTTTGTTAAATAAATTTGAATTACTGGATTCATGCTTCATATTTAAATTGTCTGAATTTGATAATTACTTACCAGGTTGTCATAAGTTTGACCCCATTTTATGGAGAATACAGGTTTATGTATGGAGAACTCTACATAGTAGTGGATACTAGGCATGAGTGGTATTGAAGAATCAAGATTTTCAAGATCCCGAAAATACTTTAAAATTTTAAAATTTTTAATCCTAAATGTTTAACTATCTGGATTTTGTAAAGGACTTTGTATAGAATGCATGTTTGAATTTAATTATGTCCTTGTTTATATTGTGGTTCCTAGAATGTAACTCAACCGAAGTTTTAAGCCGAAGTTTTAAATGGTTTTTGTTGTTTATTTTAAAAGATTTTTTTTTATTTTTTTATGCATTTTTCAAAGGTTAAAAATCTCGAGGTGCTACAGTTGGTATCAAAGCGGAGTTTTAGAAATCTGATTCGAGATTCATCATGCCTATAGCATCACACTGTAAGTGTTTATTTAAAAGTTTCTTATATTTTTACTTTTGTAGAATTGTTAAATTATTTTCTCTTAATAGATGTCTCCTAAAAATATGGCTAAAGCTATTCGTGTTTTAAATGAAACCATCATAGCACAACAAAAGATCATAGATAATTTAGAGCAACAAATCCAGTAGCTAATCACAAACCAAGAGTTGATAAAATGTCATAGATGCTTATAAGTATATCCAGCACAAACTTGCCCTTTAGAGTTGGAAGTGTAACGACCCCAACTCATACCCGTTAAAAAGTGATAATTTTTTTTTTAACATATACGAAAACATTCCCAGAGACCTGGGGCCTTTACATCCACAACCACAAGAGATCTTATACTACCATCATCCAAACCAAACCAACTTTATTAATTAAAATCATATAGTCTGAAGACATATGCAAATGAAAATAAATAAGGCAAAATGTGGAGCCACGCTGTCCCTAAAAGAATCTGTCAATTAGTCGCATAACCCTCGTAGCTCTTCGCAAAAGCAAGTCCCCTCACCAAGTCTCAGAGACTGTAAAAAACACAAAAGAAGGGGTGTCAAAATCAAAGATCTTGCGTACATGTCCCTCTAATGAATTAAATAAGCAAAAAGAACATAAATAAGAATCATGCAGCATTTTAGAGGGGTTAATTATGACAAATTCATAATACAAATAATCATTCAAGCAATAAAGAACAATTGTTAAGTAAGAGGGAACAATTAATATCAATAGTGAACATCAATTAAGCAATAGAGAATATTTATCATGCAGTAGAAAATAAATATTATGCAATCATTCATTTAACACAAGGAAATAAGCAAATATACATGATTTAATGCATAACAGGAATATGCATGATTTTAATGCACATATGTTAATAAATTATTATTATTTATCAGAGTTTTCTTTTATATGCATGTCTCTATTAAATGCATACAAACTTTAGTTCTTTTTTTTATTACCGTTGCCTGCGGATACTTAAAATGGGTAAACAATTCTTAAAGTCAAGTTAGGTTTCTAGTTGTAGCTTAACACACAACTTGTATTTTATTACTGGGTTTCATACTTAGCCCTCGACCGATATCAGGAATCAACATCATCCATCGGAACATTAGAAATTAGCATCTAATGTTGAGATATTATGAAAATCAATATCTATTAATACCACTTTATTGGTATACCAAAAATAACAGTTGTATTTACACACCACCCCCAGGCAAAGTAGCAAAATCTCTCTAAAACCGTGGCCAGGAGGTAAACCTCAATATCGAATTCAGGGGCACAACAATGCACACGGTTTCCTAAAACTGCAAAGTACATGATTCTCACACTAAGAAAGGGACATCGATGAAGCGTATATTACATTATTCTCTTCTTTTATCTTGTTATTAATTCAACTTCTTTATTTTGTAAATCAACATGCAAAATTAATAACACGGGTCCGCAAATCAACATGCGAAGCTCATCACGAGACCACAGCCCGTGGCAACATGAAACAGTGCAATTAGAACAGTAATATCAAGTTTGATTTTTGTCATGCATAAACAACTAAAATAAGGAGCAACACATGCTCAAAGCTCTCACGGCCTACGATGATCCACTTTTGATCACCGATGCATCCTAATGCAAAAATCATAAATAACATGCCACTTATGCATTTATTTCACATGCTTTTCAATGCACATTCCTACATACAAATTAAAGATGTGCATGAACCAAAACATTCATATGTATGTGTTCACAAAATCATGCCATTTACATGCTTTCATTCAAGAATAATCTCAAGTAATCATGTGAACACTCATGCCATTATGCACATGCCTAAAACACACAAATTTTCAGGTTTGCACATGCGCATGAAGGTAAATTTGTGATAATATCTGAATCAAGCATGATATATCAAGTATAAGCGTGTGAAAACCCCATTCATTTGCATAGGCTAAGTCTAATACCAATAGCAAATTTGAAAATTACACATACAGATTAGAATTTCTATTCAAGCTCAATAGGCCTAAATAATATGCATGTACTAAAAGGAATTAATCGCATATCAAGTTTGCACATATGGTGACAATTAAGAATAACATACTAAGTATTCAGCCGACCTAGTCGGCTGGGCCTAACATGCTCATCACCTGCCCAGCCGAACCTGGTTTGGCTGGGCCTAATAGGTCATGTTGTCGCCCAGCGGAACCTGGTTCGGCTGGGTCGGCAATACCCTGCCAACCCGCAAAAAAAACTTTTATATCTTTCTAAATTTTTTTTCGTATAGGTCCTCTACACCCAGCCGACCCAATCGGCTGGGGTTCGGCTTCAGTCTAGCCGAGCTCGGTCGACTGGGTCTGGCAGACTCTACATCGACCCAAATCGGGCCTGTGTAAGTCTGTCAGGGTTTGGCAGACCAGTCGAATCTGATTCGACTGGGCTGCCAGTCAGCCCAACAAAACCTTTTTAAGAAACTATTTTCTCTTTTTTTTTCAGTGTGCTAGCCTAGTCGATGAGTCGACTGGGTCTGGACTACACCAGACTTCAGTCCAGTCAAAATGGTTGGCCTGGCAGGACCGTGGCCTGCCCAATTGAACCAGTCAAGACTCCGAAAACAGAGAAAAGAAAACATAATTAATGAACAAAATTTTATCGGTATGCATGCATATGCATAGTAAACATTTAAGTATGCATGCACAAACAATTTTACATGCAAATTTATCTACATATACAGATTCTCAGTCGAGCAAGCATGCATACGCTAGTTTCACAGTCAAATTTCCAGGTTCAGATAGATTTAAAACCAAGTATACGTGCTTGTGCAGGTCTTTACTTTCAGTTTTCGCATGACATGCTTTGCCATCTAACATGCAACCTGATACACTGTTTTAATATAAACCAAAATCAAAACACAATTTTTGTATTAACATGGAAGTAAGCACACACATAAATTGTTGTGACAATATGCAGATCGCAATACATGTTTTTCTTTTTAAATAATAGCACACTAGATCTGCGACACTTTATATATATATATATATATATATATATATATATATATATATATATATATATTTTCCAAAATAAATTTTGAAAAAGGGGAAAAACATTAATTTTCATCATGAATCTTAGATTAAATATTCAGATTTACTCTTTTTCATGAGTTTTTCTAAAATCTTGCATAGAAATTAAATCTATTCTCTTTTTCTCATTCGAAACAAGAGAAAGACCCGTACCTTAACCGTAGATTGAAAGAAAACTAAGGATGGATGAAAACACCGAACATTTGGAGATGAAATCCTTCTTGATCTTTTTCTTATTTCTCCTTCCTTCTTCTCTTTTCCTCTCTTCCTCTCTTTCTTTTTTTCCCTTTTCTTTCTCTCTTTGTTTATCTCTCTTTCTTTCTCTCTTGTGCCACACGATATTTTTTTTTGGTCTTATATAGGCTACAAGGGGGGTGATGCCCCCCCTCTCCAGCCCCTTCTAGATGGGCTGGCGAGAGAGAGAGCTCTCCCCTTTTGGGACTCTCCCTCTCTCACTTTCCAAAAATTTTAAAATTCTTTCTTTGTTGACTTTTCAAAGTTTCTATTTTTTTTAAAAGTCTTTCTTGTTTTTGTAACTCTTTTAATCTCTTATCTCTCAACAATTTCAGGACTCTCTTAAGGAGTCCAATTAGTTAACTAGAACTAAATTCCAGAATTAATTAAAATTAATTATTAATAATTAAATATCTAAAAACTTTCAAAGGGTACCTTATCCCTATGAGAGTCTTTTTAACTCTAAATAACGTCAATTTAAATATGAAATATGAATTTAAAGTTGTATTTTCATCGAATATGGGTTTTGGATCTAGATTCAAATCCATATCCAAACCTCAATTGGATCCTGGGCTGGATCAAATCCTGATTAATATAGGTCTTGGATAGAGTCCAGATCCATATTAATTTAGATCAAAAGTATTAGATTCATTCTGATCTGAATCCAGACTCGGCCCTTCGAGGCAGTCTTTTTTGAAAAAATGCAATTTTTGGGTCAATCGTAGCCTGAATTTCGAAAAATAAAATATCATTACGCTCAAAATTTTGAGATGCATCCAACGATATATAACTTGAATTTTGCCTCTAAAATTCGTTCGAAAATAACCCAGATTTTGCTTGAATTTTGCTTGAATTTAAAGATTGAAAATAAAACTTTTTCTCATGTTTTAAGTGGCTCATTTAGGCCTTGTCGGTGAGACTTGGGCCAAGCCCAGACTCAAAATCATCGACCTAAAATCGAGAATCTACTGATTTTTTCTCTATACTTAGGCAAATTTTTGAAAAATATCAAAATGACTAAATATGAAAATATGCGATATTATAGAAAAACTGCTTATTCTGTGGTTAAACGGGGCATGTAGTCCACGAATGTCAATTAAAGCAAGAATATGATAAGAGATAGCTCAGGGCCTTCCAAATAAATTTTCACATGTAGGAAACACTACACCTATACCCACTCCTATAATCATTTCCTCATACTCACCTATTGTAAAGGAACCTATAGCCTTTGCACTAACTTTGCCTCCTTTTAACCCTACGTTATCTATTCGCCCACTAGATCCTCTAAATTATACCCCAACTTCACCTATCTATGACACTAGAGAAAATTGTAATTGTTGTTTATGCAAATGAACCCCTATTAGACAGGTACGTTCTTCAGAGTAAGATATTTCAAGTTCTTCTCAACGACCAAGGCGTACATGAAATAAGGAGTTTTTGAAGTAGTTTCTTAAACTTTCATAGGAGTTTCTTTTGTTAGATACACACATGTATATGTGAACCTTGTTGTACCTTTATCAATATGTATAAATGTTCTTTTCATCTTTCTTTAATTCTAGCCTGATTGCTTATATTCATCAACTTGTTAATTAAATGATGTTTCGTTAAACATAAAAAAAAAGTGACCAAATGAACAAATTGATTAACACAAATTTGTTATGAAAACTCTTAATAATCTAGATGCTGCCATAAGAGATCAGACCCAGAATAGGCAAGTACCAGCCATACATTTGAAAACCTATCATAATCAAAATGAAGTTTCATATGAGAAATTTCTTAAACTGGATCCACCTACATTCACGGGGAAGACGGATCCAGAAGTTGTTGAAGTCTGGATACGAGAAATAGAGAAGATTTTTCATGTTCTGGTTGTGCCCGAAGACTGCAAAGTAAACTTCAAAGCTTATTGTCTGAAAGAGGAGGCAGAATGTTGATGGGCATCTACTCTAGAAATTAAATTTGAAAATTGACCAATTGCCTGAGAACAATTTATAGAAGTCTTCTACGTTGCTTACTTTTTCAAGCTTGAGAGGAGTCGTAAGATGAGAGAATTCCTCAAATTGCAACGATGACTCACCTTACCAGAATATATTACCAAATTTAGAAATTTGGAAAACTACTGCCTGCATGTTTATGATACAAAAGAAGAAAGGGCAATGAAATTTACTAGAGGATTGAAGTCAGCACTACGAACCAAGATACTTACAAGTAGACCAAAAACCTTGGATAAAGCTGTTGAACTAGCTACGCTATTACAAGAAGATTGGGAAGAAACCCAAAAATATCAGTCTTGTAGAATGGCGTCTCAATCAAAGGGCCAAGGGAGCTGACCTAAAAGAAACATGGAAGAGAGAAAATTTGTTCCTCCTACAAAAAGGCCAAAACAACAATTTGTAGTCCGACCACCACAACAACAACCAACTGGGATGTGTCAGAAATGCTACTGATTCCATGTGGGACAACCCTGTCCTCGGATAATCGATGGCAGCTTGTATTGTGGCAAGCCTGGCCATTATATTAAAGACTACCACAAGAGGGAGGTTGATGATCGTATCAGGAGTATTAATAAACCTCGTCCCTAATAACAACCCCAGCAACAACAACAACAACCATAAAAACAAAAGGCAACATGTCGTGTTTATGCTACTATTGCTGAACAATTTACCAAAGGAGACCTAATTTAAGGTACTCTATTTATTGCTGGACAAGTTGCACTTATTTTATTTGATTATGGTTCAACGCATTCCTTTATTTCTGAAAAGTTTGCTACGTTACTGCATATACCCATCAAACCATTAAACTATACACTAGAAGTGGTTAACCCTCTAGGATGTAAGTCCTTTTGTATGTCATACTTGCCAAATTTGGAAGTAAATATTGAAAGATAAAATTTATCTGCTAATCCAATCCTACTCGATATGTTGGATTATGATGTCATACTACTTGGCATGGATTGGTTACATCAACATTGTGCATGAATTTTATGCGAGGAAGGAAAAGTGATATTTAATCAATCCGAAACTATTAAGGTGGAATTTAGGTTATCTAATCACATTCTAAAGAACTGGGTCATCTTTTTATTAAAAGCTCAGAGATATTTGAAGAAAAGATGTGCGGCATTTTTAGTAAATATCACTCTGGCCAAGCCAACAGGCATTTCTATTGAAAGTCTGGATGTTGTCCGTAAATTTTCAAATATTTTTCTAGAAGAATTACGAGGACTTTCTCCACACCGAGAGATCGAATTTGGTATTGAATTACTGCCTGGAACTGCACCGATCTCTAAAGCTCCTTATATAATGGCACCAGCAGAACTTACGAAATTGAAAAAGCAATTACTTGAACTAATGGAGCTGGAATTTATTAGACCAAGTATGTCCCCCTCAGTATTGTTTGTAAAGAAAAATGGTGGGTCATTAAGATTGTGTATAGACTATAGATTGCTCAATAATGTTACAATAAAAAATAAATATCCATTGCCGCGTATTGAAGATCTATTTGATCAATTACAGAAGATTAAAGTATTTTCAAAGATTGATTTTAGGTCCGGATATCATCAGCTCAGAATCAAAGAAGAAGATATTTCTAAAACAGCTTTCCGGATAAGGTATGGACATTATGAATTTATAGTCATGCATTTTGGACTTACAAATGCACCAACAATATTTATAGATCTTATGAATTGAGTATTCAGGCCATTTGTAGATATATTTGTGATTATTTTTATTGATAACATTTTTATATATTCTGAGAACATAGAGCAACATCGTGAACATTTGAGAATCATTCTTAAAACTCTGCGAAAGAATAAGCTGTATGCCAAATTCTCTAAGTACGAATTTTGGCTCAAGAAAGTTTTATTGGGTCACGTAATCTCAAATGATGGAATTTCTGTGGACTCATTCAAGGTGGAAGCTATAATGTAATGAAAACAACCCAAAAATATTACGGACATTCGTAGTTTCCTTGGACTTACAGGATATTATCAGAAGTTTATTTAAGATTTCTTCTGTGTAGCATCATCAATGACCAGACTCCTGAGAAAATGTGTTAAATTTGAATGAGATACTAAATGCGAAGAAAGTTTTCAAATTTTGAAAGAGAAACTTACCACAACCCCAGAGCTAACTTTACCTTGGGGGCGAGGTGGATTTGTGGCATACACTGATGCTTCTGGAACAGGTCTGGGTTGTGTATTCATGCAAAATGAAAAAGTTATTGATTATGCATCGAGACAATTGAAGACCCATGAGAAGAATTATCTAACTCACGACTTAGAGCTTGCAGCAGTCGTATTTACATTAAAAATCTAGAGACATTATTTATATGGAGAACAGTCAAGAGCCTCAAATATTTATTCTCATAAAAAGAATTAAACATGAGACAACAACGTTGGGTAGAATTTATTAAAGACTACGAGTTCACACTTTCCTATTATTGTGGAAAGGCGAATATTGTAGCTGATGATCTTAGCTGCAAAATAAAAAAAAATGAAAACTCATTGAAGATTTCATCAATTGGAAACCATTCATAATTGAACTAAGGAGGATTCAATTATTTAATTTAACAGTTCAACCTGAAATTCTCACCCAAATAGCTACAAAGCAAAATAAAGACCCTTAATATTAAGAACTTCTAGCAAGAGCTCAACAAGAATATGATAATTCCTTTTGACTTAAAAAAGATAAGAGCATTTTGATGAGAGATAAAATACGAGTGCCAAACAATCCTTAATTGAAAAATAAAATACTTGAGGAGGCGCATAAAAGTAAGTATACTATTCACTTAGAAAAGATTTAAAAAAAAGTACTGGCTCATTTTCAAGAAATAAAATTTTACTTGCAAGTCAAACACTTCAACCATGTACACTTATGTAAAATATAATAATTATTAATTAACAAGCTATACAAGCCCAGCCGAATTCAACATTGGTGGTTTGCCGAGTTGAACATTGGCGTTATCTTTGCTGATTGAGCTTTACGTAATGAGTTCGAACTAGCTTTTAAAGAGCCGAACATGAGCCCAATCTACAGCCGTTGCAGCACCCAAGACGACCCAGCTTGCACTCAAACCCATGCCAATTGGCCCAATTAGTCAAAAAGAGAACCGTTTGGAGCCCCAACATAACATGGACGCCGGTTTCTCCCTTCAATCGAGAGCCTGAGAAACCAATCGGCCGAGCGTCCTCCTCCTCCTCTCCGGTGACGGTCGGACGAGTGGCGACCGGAGACGGTCTCGCCTCCTCCTCCTGGATTCCTCCTCTCTGGCTCTCTGATCTGCAGCTTTCCCACCTTCGCACAGGCCCACAGGCTGTCATCTTCTTCACCCGACGCTCCACCAACACTGGACCACCTGCGACACCGACGGCCGGCGTTCCAGCCTCCTTGGTTCTTCTTCATCTTTTCCACTCTTCTTCTTCTTCCTCCGTTGGTTTTTCTTTGTCCCTTTCTCATTTCTCCTCCACGGTTCCACCCGGCGATCCACCACAGTATCGGCCATTACCCCGGCGATCCACCACAACGTAAGTGCTCTTCTTCCTTCTTTTCCCCTCCGCTTCTTATTCCTCCATTGTTTTTCTTTCTCCCTTTCTCATTTCTCCTCCACGGCTCCACCCGGCGTTCCGCGACAGCGTCGGCCATCACTCCCTGCTCTCCCTGCGACACCAGCAACCAGCGGCCCGGCGCCTTTACAGCCAGTCCTAGCGACACCGGCGACCGCAGTCCACTCTGCACGGTAAGTTCAACCGAGCTCCATTCAAGTTCAAACGAGTTCAGGCTTGGCTCGAGCTCGCTTCAATCCGAGCTAACGAATTGGGCCGAGTCAAGCTCGTAACTTGGCACGAGCCGAGCCTGAGCACTCAGGTTTTCGGGCTAGTCAAGCTTGTACATGCCAAGCCCGGCTCATGCGTGTGCTGGCTGCTATGAGTGAGGGGAAGTCCTCCAAAAAGGTCAATACGATACCATCCACCCCTTGAACAGGGTGATCTTGGCTTCTTTTCCAGGTAAAGCACGAGGAAGAAACGGTCTCAGCCCCCCAATCACATCATGATCGGAGTTGGAAAGGCCAAGCAATACTCAAACGTTCTCGACAAGCCCGTCAGCAAAGGGAAACAAGAGGTGGATTTCGCTCGTTAAAAATTGCCTCCTTGGTTGAATTTCCGTTTCATTGTTTTCTTTCAACAATTTCATTGTTGGGTTTTTCGGTTTTCTTTTTCCCTTTGGAAAAACGCTGGGATCTCAACTCTGGAACTTTGGGATCTTTTGTTCAATTTGAAGATATTTAAGCTTCTGGTTTAGTGGTCCACTTTCTTTCTTAGCTCCACTTTTGGGGCCTAAATTGAATGTAAATTCAGGTAGTCACGGTTTTAAGTTTGCAAGCATTTCTGATTCTGAATTGGTTTGGCCTTTTTTGTTTTTTTCGTTTTTTTCCTGTTTGTCATATTTAGCCTTGGGTTTGTTCCGTATGGATTTGTTGCAGGTCAGCATGAGTGCGTTTGCATTTCTGTTTTCCGAGCTCGTCCAGTACAACCAGACACAGGTCGATAACATTACCGAGTTAGAACGGAGGTAATATCCATCTCATTTATAGACCCTGATTGACGTGGTACCCTATGGGTCTTAAATTTAGAAGGTTGGCATTCATGAGTTGAAAAGTAGGTTCATGGGTCAGAGGGAAGGAAAAGATAAAAGGTTAAAGAAGGTTTGGAAACACGTTATATTATGTGGAACTACCACAAAATAAAACTAAACAAGAACCAATTAGGGAGTACAGGCGTGGATCAAATTGTTATGTGCTATTAATAAATTGTTGTTGAACTGGGCTGCTTTGCCTAATAGGTTAGATTGTTTGTAAGAGCAAATAAAGCCAGAAATTTTCTTTTTCATCTGAGATTGGAAGAATAGCTTTGACAAGTAATGTTTTATATTCTTGCATGCCTGTTTTTTAGCAGTTCTTGTGCAACTCTCGCAGCTTCCACAATAACCCTCTTTCTTATAGTTAACACTTATATATATATATAGTGCTTATATTAGAATGATCTAACAACTGTTTGGGTAATTTACAATTTTGCTGCTGGTGTAATTCATTGAGTACACTTATAATTGTTGGATGAAGACCCTTTAAATATGATAAAGTATGGCAATAACAAATCTGTGATTGGTCTCCTTGTTCTTTCTATCACAAAAACATTATTGCAATTTGCTCAAGTTGTCCAACAAATAGGAGATTCATTACAAGGAACTTTGTAGACACTAGCAATATTCAATTTGCCTCTAGAATTTGAAATGACAATAATAAGATCAACTTCAGTAACTATCTTTAGACATCTGAGATAAACAGCTTGTGAAGTCTATAGTTGAGGTAAAAAACATGAGTACCTTTAAATAAAAAATATATGTACACTGACATATACATGCACGAGTGATACTTCCACATCTGTAAGATGGATGCATTTATTTCTTTCTGTTGTCTCCTCTAGGGCACATGAATTGCATCCTTTTGTTGAATATTCCTAGTCTATTGGAACTTGATGCTCTAAACAATTGGAAAGTGGTTTTTGGCAAACTAGGAACTATTAATCCTTTCGAGAAGGTTATGAATGAGCCACTAGAATAT
Source organism: Nuphar pumila (assembly GCF_984573655.1). NCBI lineage: Eukaryota > Viridiplantae > Streptophyta > Magnoliopsida > Nymphaeales > Nymphaeaceae > Nuphar > Nuphar pumila. Next base: position 16,158,703 of record NC_143255.1, read on the forward strand.
GTTTATTGGAAGTATGTTTATCGGATTATGAATCGAGATTTTTGTGGTTTTTTTTTTTTTTTTTTTAAATCTCACCATGGGGATGCAATATACAGGCTAGGTTTTATGGAGACCAGCTCTTGGGTCGGCCAATTATGATGCATAAGCAGGATCTTTTAAGTCTTGAAAACGGATGGCTCAGAATTCTCGTAAATATTCGAGCATCCAAAAATTGTATTTTTTCGTAGAAAATGCACGATCCGACAGTCGATTCCTAGCAGACGGACCGTGCTGAACGCATCTGCAGGGTCAGATTTGCAAAAAATTATTGGAAATACCTACTTCACACTCAAGTAAACATATTTCCAGTAAACATATTCTAGTGACTTGGTAATGGAGAATTGGATGTAAGGTAATTTGTTGAGGACAACTGAACTACAATAATTGGAATAAAATAAATTTCAAGTTGCTTTTTGATGTATGAATACTCTTTTAAGTGTCAAGAATAAGTGGCAAATATTCCAGTATGTGCCTCTATAACTCATAATTTGTATGTTGTCACCACATGTAGAGTTCTTGATGGAATACCATTATCTCCTATAATGGCCTTCATGATCATAAAAGATTGTGAATATGGTAGACAAGGTACAAATTATGAGCCCATACTGAAAATTTTGGCTATGCAACACAAGTGACATCTTGTCACAAACATTGATCTTACTTTTCTCTTTATAAAGTTTTGCATTTTGTCAAGAAAAAAGTTAACTCCCGAATATCCTCAACTCTTAAAGCTAGGCAGCATGAGGGGTATAAATACAAAGTTATTTAATTGTTGGCATTTTCACAATGGTCACATGGTTGACAACACTATCAGTTACAACCAGGCTACATTTTCCAGTTCCACTTTCTCATCCACAGGATTCAACATCTCAAAAAAACAATATCTCATGAGTAACCAATGCTAGGAAGACATGCTTCCTTCAGGTTAATTAACAAGAAAATTGATAAATTGTCCTATGCTTAAGTGAGTAGAAATTGATAAATGGTCCTATGCTAAAGTGAGTAATTCTTCTACAGGATTTTGAGGGTGGCCAGTGATGTCTGTTGAATATGTTAGAGAAATCGTGAATTTTTGCCAAACTCTTCAAAAGAATCTCCCTCAACTCATGATAAACGGTTTTTAAATTCTTATGCAGGACCCTCTACGAGTCATGGTTTAAAACTGCTTAATCAAGCGACAGCAAAAGAACTTTCATCCATTGAATCCATCTGCTTGTATTTTGCATGATTTCTTCCTAGCCTCCTTAGGCCAGTTCTCTCATTGACAGCAGTAGGACTCTCCTGCTTGTGCAAATAACTTGGCTTCACCCCAATGTATTTTTTCTGATCCTCCTTTATGTAAGATTAACAACTTTTGATGCTTCCAATGCAACTTATAAATATGCTCTCAGCAAACCTACTGCAAACTGCATTCTAAGTAATGTATCAATCAAGTGTAATCATGTGCTCATTTATTTGATAAATAAATACACTGTGAGTTGCTCTTATATTTATTGAGTATTCGGATACTGATTATTTAGGAGATGCTGATCTGGTGATCTATGTTTTGGTTATTGTACTTCAAAAACATTTGTGGTGGAGGTTTTGAAATTACAGGTAATTGGCTAATCAATGAAAGGTGCTATTGAACCTGCATATCATAGTAGGAAATTGGGCGTGTGCTTATCACAGTAAGAAAACCATTGACTTCAGTTGGTTGACAGCTGGAATGGATGGCTAAGGTGGATTGTATTGGCAAAGAGATGATGCATGTCAATTATGAATGAAGTAATTAGGTGAATAAAATAGAAACCCTATTAAGGTTTAATAAGAAAACTGAAAATAAAAAGTCATTAGTCATCTTAGTTATTATTCTATCTTGTCTCGTGAATCACTTGGGTCACGAGGTAAACCTGCCTGTGACTAAAGAGGTAGTTCTTGCGCAGTCTTTTGGTCTGTTCAACTTATTTTTGACATTGACGTAGTGAACTGACTAAGATAACTATACTTGCTGCTTTTTATGGTTGATTAGAAAAGTTCATAAATTTTCACCTTCCCTAAAAAATAAACGAGAAAAGTTCATAATGATAAATTTGCAAGCCTAGGTCCACAAATTTACCTTCGATCTAGTGTGCAAGAGAAAAATATTTAGCTGTAGAGTATGCAGGCTTATATTTGTTAAATGTACATATTTGGAAATTGGAATCAGGTGACAAACACTTGACATATGTCTGTACCTATAAGTTTGTGAGAAAATGAAGTTAACTTTCATCAATAGCTGAAGGATTTACTTTGAATTTCTTGAATGCTTTTTATATCTGCAAAACCTACTATTGTTGATGGTCAACTCTAATCTCCTTACTACTATATTGAAATTTTATTACTGGTTGTAAGTTTTTCATTGTCTGGCACTTGCATGTTCCAGTTGCAAATTTGTTCAACATAAACATCTAATTATTTATCTTGGTTTAGCATTGCTTTCATTGTGAATGACAATGATTTCTTAGAGGTAGAACAGACTAGAAGATGCGGGCTATGCTGTTGGAGCAAGAGCATTGGAGCTTCTTTGCCATAGAGAAAAGGTATCTGTTTTTTTGTGATATTTTTACTTGACTGTATGAATTTTAGTTATTGATTAGTAAATGATAATTTTGTATTTTTCCAATTCAAATTACTTGCAATTGTTTAGAAATGAAACCATAGCCACAAGATCTCATTCTTGACAATTTCTCAGCAAGGGTTAGAGAAGATAGTAGAGCTGTAAATATACATTTTAAAATGATAATGAAAGCTACAAATAGTTCACGAAAAGAAAACACTCAAAAAAATATAGTAACGGCTGACCAGTATCTTAACCCAAAAAATCCTAAAAGAAAAATCGAATCAAAACCCCGATTATCCAAACCCGTTGATTTATAGATTATTACAAATAGTCTTTGAAATAGATGCTCAATTATTACACTTGCATAAAAAATATAACCAAAAGAGAGAGTCGCTAGTGGTCATAAGACCAATGAACTTATACACAGCTACGCCCTCTCTCTCTATATATCTATATATATAGGGGTAATATCTGCTACCCTCAGACCCGAGGGGTTAACATAGTTGGAACGGGCCTTGGCTGTCATACGGGCAGTCGGGGTTCGATTCCCACGGGCGTTATTCCCCTTGCATAAGCTGAAGCTGGTGGCTCCCTGGGGTTGAGGGGTGTGCCCAGGTTTACACCCTTTTGGGGTGGTTTCCCTGTCTGCATGGAAAAAAACATGAGCTACCCTCATGGGTAAGGAACCCCCTAGTGAAAAATGTAATAATTTAAATTTTTACAATTTTTTCCACATCTAACCCTCCATATGTGATCTACATATTAGGTTTATCCGAAACTCACCTTTGGATCATGTCTTGCTGACATGTATGTCAGATTTTATGAGGATTGAAAAATCAATGACCTACAATATACAAAATTTTCAAACCTCAAAAAACATATTTTTATATTGGAAAACTATGATACAAGGGTCGATTCATACTATTTTGACAATACTGAACACATCCATGAGGTCAGATTTGGTCAAAACAACCTCCCCCTATGAGTTTCAACTAAGGGGTTCCTTACCCACGACGGTATCAAATGCTATCCTATATATATGTATGTATGTATGTACATACATACATGCATACATATATATAGAGAGTGATGCAAACATGCCACATGGGTTTTTTGGGCCTTTTTTGTTTTATTTTTAAATTCTGACCGTACAGATGTGATCTACGTACTTGATTTTATCAGGATCAGCTCTTGGAGTGTTCGATTCTGACACATGGGTGGGTTTTTATAAGGTTCAAAAAACCAACAGTCCAAAATCTTTGTAAATTTTTTGAGGTTCCAAATATCATTTTTTTCATCGAAAACACATGATCCAGGTGTCGATTCATACTAAATAGACCATGCCAAACATATCTATGGGGTCAGATCCTTGAAAAAACACTGGAAAAGCCAAAAACCCATTTAGCATGTTTGCATCACTATATATATATATATTTGTTTGTTAACTACTGGTTTGGAATGTCAGTAACCTCTTTTTTGCAAAGTAAGAAAAAGTTGCTCGATTAGGAAAATGAGGTGACAAAATGTCCATAAGAGATGTTGCCGTGGACTTGCATAACTCACATATCAAGCTTGAGTTGACCCATTCCACAAAAAATGCGTAACCCAAATATCTTCAAGCATGCTTGGCATGGTGATAAATTTATTATGAAGATTATGAAGCTTGGTCTAGTAAATTAAAAAATTGGATGACCATGATTACTAATGCAAGAGGGTTAGTTGAGGTGGCTCACAAGAGTATTCTATATTAATCATCAAGTATTATTTTTGAGATGATTTTAAATTCCTTATGTTATACTTTTCATTCTAGTAAATTTCATCCAAGTTTTTGACATTTTTAAGATTGACATTCTTCTATAGTTGCTATGGATTGGACGCAGCTGCTAATCTTGCTCCTTTATTTTGGCATTTTAGGGAAATAGAAGGGAAACACGGTTGCTGGGGATTTTGTCCTTTGTTCATAGTACTGTATGGAAGGTGTTGTTTGGAAAGGTCAGCCTTTTCTCAAGGCATGAAGAAATGCCTTATATATATATATATGCTGGTATAATTCTTTTTCTCTATATTTATCATCAAGGCTTCATTGAGACATCAATTCATTTGCCACTTGTCTGTTGCATAACAGTGTAATGTTGCTAAAGTAATATGGGTTCTTTGTACCATTGGTTTCCCACAAAGGTTTTCTTTTTCTTTTACTAGATTTATGAGATTACTACAAATTTGGGCTCACATTTTGTAGTTGAAATTTGTGATTTATCATTTATCCTTCTCATGATTGATTTTTTTTTTTAACCTTTAGAATGCAAGACCGTTTGTTCATTAAGTTCTGTTTTCATTGATGAAGATATTGCATGCATCCCTTATTCCATATTTTCTTGTCAATTGCTTTTTCCACTTTTATTTGCTTCCAAATGTAAATGTATCTTAGTTTTCTCAAAAACTTTCTATAAGACTCAACTTGCAACACACTGCTCAGGCAAAAACAAAAGAGGGACCGACCTGTTTATAGGTCTCCAAGTAAATGGGGGTCCCTGGCCATTGCCAAGCTTATATTGTAATATACCAGTCCCTTCTAGGTGACAAGAATATGTGTGTTGTTCTCTCACTTGGAAGATGAGCTTCCAAGGATATTCGCCCCTTTGGATAGTGTATTCTAATTTTCCCAAGGTTTGCATGTAACACCCCAAAATTTCAAGCTTGCAAACCTTTCGAAAAAAAAAAGACAAGAGACTAAAAAGGAATCTCTTCATCTCAGAGATGATTTACGAAATCAGCGGAAGACTATACTTTTATTAATTTCAGAAAGGCAAGCTGACAACTTTGAGCGCGTTAGCTAAAAGAACCAAAACGCACAACACATGCTACTTGCGGACACTTGGAAAAGCCACTTTCATTTAAGAAGTTCTCCAAATAGTACAAAATTAGGATCTCCCAAGGAAAATCCGTTACAAAACCCCAAACAACAGGACGCGAGCTAAGAGCAGGAAGAAGAACGTCTTGGAGCCATCTAGCCATCGCGCCATCGCCTGTGGTGTACCTAATCATCACCTGTACCCATAGAATGGGTTAGTTTCACGAAAAACTAGTAGGCGCACAAGAGAGACTACAAGGATCTGAATTATGTAATTTAATTCAGTAAGTTACACAGTTTAAAGCAAATATGCAGTTAAACATGTAAGCAATGCATGCAGATAACCAGTGCAAACGCGTAAGTAGTGCAAGCGAATACGTAGTGCAAGCGAATACGTAGTGCAAGTGAATAAGTAGTGCAACGAATCAGTAGTGCAAGCAAGTCGGTGGTGCAAGCAAGTCAGTAGTGCAACGAATCAGTAGTGCAGCGAATCAGTAGTGCAACGAATCAGTAGTGCAGCGAATCAGTAGTGCAAGCGAGTCAGTAGTGCAACGAATCTCACGGCCCAGCAACCAAAGTGAACAGACTTTATGTTCCGATATTACTGGCCTGCGGGTACGCGCAGGCAAAACATAGAAACAACTGAGACTAGTTCGGGCGTCTATTATTCTATGTATTTTCAATAACCCGAATAGCTAGTTGAGTCCGCTCCAAAGGGGACGGCTTTAGCCGAGAGAGGATTCCCCAGAGGCTGAAAAGCAGTGCCACGGATGCATCCAACTTCTGCAGAAGTGTTAAGCTAACTATTGTAGCCCCTTTCCCCTAACTCCAATGACTGGGGAGGCCGGATCTTTGCCCGTGGGGTGGTTGTTAACAACCTGTCCATTGGAGTTTTTGTACCGATCTGTCCTCTCCCTTGACAGACAACCAGAAGCGAACGGGTGCGTTAGGGTTGCTTAACTAACGACCCATTCTATGCTGTGGTCTTTAAACCACTCGAGCATCTTGCCTGTGAAGGCGAATGTGAGGCCATTTATGTGATTACAACAGTTTGCATTTAGCGTTGTTCGAGGTCGCACGACCGTCTCATCCGATCATCGCAGTACTAGACGTGTCGTGCACGACTATAAGTACTCTACGATAAAGGGGGTATAGCTCTTCAATAGAAGCCTCAACAGGAGTGTTTCACAAAGATGTAAAGTTTATCAACTTTACTCTATCTTTTGAAACAGCAGTACCTTGTGCCAACATGATGCATGTGATTATCTCGAATCACATCCGCTATCGGGGTATCTACATGTCTCGCATGACTCGATACCGGCCTCGATAGACGAGATACGGGTTTCTCAACAGAACACCCGCTAAGAAGTTCGCTCGCTCCCGACTAAACTCTTGTCGCAAGAGGGAGAGTGGTAAATGCTCCTTGCATCCTCCACGAGGATGCCCTTAAGGCATCCGCAAAGAGCAAGAACCTGCACGTCATCTGCAACAGCCAGGCAATACCAACACGTATGCAAAAGCAAGAGGCTAGGCGCAGAGCGCGACGGCAAGGTAAAGGGCAAGGATTTGCGAAACCGCATCCTTGAGTGAAGTGGATACTCGTATAAATATATACATATATATATATATATATATATATATATATATATATATATATATATATATATTCAATGGTCGCTTTTAGTTCAATTGAACTTAATTCAAATATCCAAGTCTTCCGTGCAATTTTCCCCTACCTTGGAGGGTTACGAGCTTGCTGACGTCTGCGGACGTACACGATTGACGGCTCGGGTCGCGGAGCGCGAGTGGGATCCGTCGTAGCTGCAAATATGCGATATTAACAAGCAAACTCTGACAAAAGCAAAAGCAAGGCAAAGACTCGACTTTTCCGATACATAGGGTTGGGGCCAACCGTCCCAATTGACTCGAAAAGAAGATGGGGCAGGATCAAAAGACTCTAGCTGCCAAAAGAGGGGTGTAGTCAAATGCGAACAGATGACTCACGCTACTAGGAATTCCTCGTTGGAGACCAACAATTGTAATGATCTGTCCCCATCACGATATAGCTTCCAAAGATTCCCCGGGCTTGTCGGCCAAGGGTATCGGCTTGCGCACAAAGGGCAGGGGGCCATCGGCCCCTGCTGGCAACAAAAAGGCAGGGGCCATCGGCCCCTGCTGGCATAACAAAAGGCAAGGGCCATCGGCCCCTGCTGGCATAATAAAAAGGCAGGGGCCGATGGCCCCTGCTGACAAACTAAAAAGGCAGGGGCCATGGGCCCCTGCTGGCACAAACAAAAGGCAGGGGCCGATGGCCCCTGCTGGCATAACAAAAGGCAAGGGCCATCGACCCCTGCTGGCATAATAAAAAGGCAGGGGCCGATGGCCCCTGCTGGTACAATAAAAAGGGGCAAGGAGGAGGGGCTCGGCCCCTCCCCTGCCGTAACAAAAAAAACAGGGAGGAGGGGCTCGGCCCCTCCCCTACCGAAACGGAGAGCAGGGAGGGGTGTCGTGCCCCTCCCCTGCTAAAAGGGGGCAAAGGGAGGGGGTTTGACCCCTCCCGTGGCCACACAGAGAAATGAGGGAGAGAGAGAGAAGAGACGGAGAGGGAAAAAAAGGGAGAAAGAAGAAGCGATGGCGTACCAGGGGGTTTTCGGAGGAACTCGCCGAAGAGGAGCTCGCCGGAAGGAAAAGGGGGGGGGGTCGCCGATGTCGGTGGCGGCGGCTGTCGGGGGTCGCCGGCGTCGGTGACCGTGGACGAGCGAGAGAGGGAAACGGAGAGACAGAGAGCGAGTGGCGGTGAGGGGGGTTTCGTAACCCTCCTCCCGCCTGCCTCGCTGTCTTTTAATGACAGCGGGGGCGGTGGCCCGGGTCGGGTCCGGGTCGGATCCGGATCCGGCCCAAACCAAATTTTTTTTTTTTGATATTACATCCTACCCTCCTTAAAATAATTTCGTCCGCGAAATTTCTATAGCATAAATTGGTCAAAATACAAGTCGGGGTATTTATCCCTGATATCCGACTCAAGCTCCCATGTACATTCACTAATTCCATGGTGTTGCCAACGTACTTTTACAAGAGAAATCGTCTTCGATCTGAGCACTTGGTCTCGACGATCAACGATTGCTACTGGTCTTTCCTCGAACGTCAAGTCCTTATGGATATCCACATCATCATAATGAATGATGTGCGATGGGTCGTGAACATATCTTCTCAGCATGGATACGTGAAAGACGTTGTGAATCTGAGCGTACTGAGGAGGCAGCGCAACGCGGTAAGCCGCCTCGCCGATCCGATCCAGGATCTCAAAAGGTCCGACGAATCGCGGACTCAGCTTTCCCTTTTTCCCGAACCGGAAGACGCTCTTGGTAGGAGATACCTTAACAAAAACCATATCTCCTGTTGAGAACACGAGCTCTCTACGTCGACGATCGGCGTAACACTTCTGCCGACTTTGCGCGGTACGCAGACGTTCCCTGATCATCTGCACTTGCTGAGTATAGTGCTGTAGCACTATAGGTGAATCTAGCATCCGTTCACCAACCTCATCCCAGTAAACGGGTGATCGACAAGGCTTCCCGTACAAGGCTTCGTAAGGGGCCATACCGATACTGGCATGGTAACTATTATTGTACGCGAATTCTGCCAACCCAGTATGAGAGTCCCATTCTCCCCTCCAGTCCAACATGCACGCTCGCAGCATGTCTTCCAAAGTCTGAATCGTGCGTTCAGATTGTCCATCAGTCTGAGGGTGGAAGGCAGTGCTGAATTTTAGCTTTGTGCCCAAGGCCAACTGCAGCTGCCCCCAAAACCTGGAGGTGAACCTCGGGTCACGATCGGAGATGATTGACACAGGAACACCGTGCAATCTCACAATCTCCCCGACATAGAGGTCTGCCAAGCTATCCAGTGACTGACTGAGCCGTATAGGGAGGAAATGCGCCGATTTAGTGAGTCGATCCACGATCACCCAAATCGCATCGTGTTTCCTCCGCGTCCTCGGCAAACCGACGATGAAGTCCATCGTGATGTCCTCCCACTTCCATTGTGGAATCTCCATTTGCTGCACCACTCCGCCTGGTCGTTGGTGCTCGATCTTAACCTGTTGGCAAGTCAAGCACTTCGAAACGTACTCGGCTACGTCCCGCTTCATTCCGTTCCACCAATATCTGCGCTGCAAATCTTTGAACATCTTTGTGCCGCCCGGGTGGATCGTGTACTTGGACTTGTGGGCCTCAGTGAGAATCTCATCTCTCAAAAAAGGATCTTCTGGCACCCAGAGACGATCCTTACGCCATACACCTCCTTCCTCACTCAGTCGGAAGGGGGTATCGGCCCGCTGCGCTAGAGCCTTCAGCTTATCATACTGCGCATCGATCTTCTGACTGACAAAGATCTTTGACAATAGCTCAGGCTGAGCTACCATGCTGGAAAGACTGATCGAAACTGGAGTGACCACAAACGGTTCCCACGATATCAGATCCTCGACCAGCTTCCACCCCGCAAACAACAAATTTACGGAAACGCTGGGAGACTTGCGGCTCAGAGCGTCGACCACAACGTTCGCTTTTCCTGGGTGGTAGGACAAGGTAAAGTCGTAATCCTTGAGGAATTCCAGCCAACGTCGCTGCCTCATATTCAGCTCCTTCTGCGAGAACAAAAATTTTAGGCTCTTATGATCTGTAAAAGCCTCGAACCGCTCCCCATACAAATAGTGCCGCCATATCTTCAATGCGAAGACTACCGCTGCTAACTCCAAATCATGAGTCGGGTAATTCTTCTCATGTATTTTAAGTTGGCGCGATGCATAGGCGATCACTCTATCGTTCTGCATTAAGACGCAACCCAAACCTGTCCCGGAAGCGTCTGTGTAAATCACGAAGCCGCCTTGACCCGAAGGTAAGGCCAAAATGGGAGCAGTCGTAAGACGTTCCTTTAACCTCTGAAAACTGCTCTCACACATGTCGTCCCACACGAACCTAGCTTCTTTCTTCAGGAGCTGCGTCAAGGGTAGAGAGATCTTAGAAAAGTCCTGGATAAATCTTCGGTAATACCCAGCTAATCCAAGAAAACTCCGAATGTCACGAACATTCCTCGGTTGCTGCCAACTGAGTACAGCCTCAACTTTCGCTGGATCCACGGACACACCTTCCTTGGAGATGACATGTCCCAAAAACATGATCTCCTCGAGCCAAAACTCGCACTTAGAGTACTTAGCGAACAACCGCTCCTTTCGCAAGGTTTCGAGAATAACTCTCAAGTGCTCACGATGTTGCTCCCAGCTATCTGAATACACCAAGATGTCGTCGATGAACACGATCACGAAGGTGTCCAAAAAGGGTTTGAACACCCTATTCATGAGATCCATGAACGCTGCAGGAGCGTTAGTGAGTCCAAAGGGCATAACCGTAAATTCGTAATGCCCATACCTGGTCCGGAAGGCCGTCTTGGAGATATCATCTCCCTTAATTCTGAGTTGATGGTACCCAGATCTAAGGTCGATCTTTGAGAAGATCCTGGCCCTCTGCAACTGATCGAACAGATCCTCGATGCGCGGCAACGGGTACTTATTCTTTATTGTCGCCTGGTTAAGCATCCGATAATCGATGCACAACCGCAATGATCCGTCCTTCTTTTTCACGAACAAGACGGGAGCTCCCCAGGGCGAGACACTGGGGCGAATGAATCCCTGATCCATCAACTCCTGCAACTGCTTCTTGAGCTCTGCGAGCTCGGCTGGCGCCATCCGATATGGAGCCTTAGAAATTGGCGCAGTACCCGGCAGCAACTCGATGCTGAACTGCACCTCGCGAGGTGGAGGAAGGCCTGGCAGTTCCTCCGGGAAGACGTCTGGGAAATCTCGAACAATCTCCAAGTCTCCCATCGGGACTTGCGTCGGCCCGGACTGGATGACACTGACCAAAAAGGCAGTGCATCCCTTCCTCAGGTAGCTCTGCGCCTTCAACGACGAAATCAACTTGCTCGCCCGAACGGGTTTCAGGATCTTGAATTCCATCTTGGGCATTCCTGGTGGAGATAAAACAATCCTACTATCTCGGCAGAAAATCTTGGCATGATACTTGTGCAGCCAATCCATGCCTAGGATGACGTCAAATTCTGTCATCACTAGCAGGATAGCACAAGCCGGTAAATGCCGATCTGCTAAGACTACGTCCAACTCTGGTACGTAGGCCGCACAAATGGTATTTTTCCCAATCGGGTTATACACTTCAAGAATATTATGCAAGGGTTTTACAGGTATGTGCAAACACTCGGCAAAATTTACCGAAATAAAAGAGTGTGTGGCACCACAATCAAAAAGCACAAAGGCCGCTTGGTTAGCGACAAAAAGGGTACCTTGCACTAGGTCGCCCTTGGTCAACTGCTCAGCCTTGGCTGAGTAGACACGTCCCGGCGCCCTCTTTTGACCGCTCGTCTGTGGTGGTGGCGACTGATACTGCTGTTGCGGCAGTGGCGGCCGAGGGAGCAAAGGTGCTCCGTTGGTCTGCCTGGAATCATCAGCCGCCTTTTTGCGGCAATCACGGACGTAGTGGCCCATCTTGCCACAATACAGGCATCCGCCTGTGTCGAGCGGGCACGCCTGCCCAAAGTGAGATCGCTGGCATCTGGGGCATACGCTGCCAGCCTGCTGCCTGGCTGGAGGATTGCCCTGTGGCCGTTGACGCTTCGAAGGAGGATATCGTTTCCTTCCTCCTTCGCTCTTTACAGGAAGGAACGGTCGTTTGCCTGAGTCGCCGGAAGGTGTCTTCGGCTCACCACCCGTAGCGGGTGGCCTCCTGCCCTGAGCACTCTTAGTGCGCTCCCATGCTTCACTCAGAACGGTAGCGGCAGCAACTGCCGCAGAGAAGGTCGAGGGCATGCTCGTTAGGACCCGATGCATGAGTCCCTCCTTCAGCCCCCGAACAAACTTTCCTGCTCGCTCGCGATCATCCGCGAACAGGTTAGGGCAGTAGGGTTCCAAACTCTGGAATTTGGCGATGTAATCCGTCAAACTCGAATTGCCCTGGCAGAGCTCCAAGAACTCCACCTTCTTCTTCTCCCTTGCGTGAGGTGGGAAGTAGTTCTCCAAGAAAGCCTTCCTGAAAGCTTCCCAAGGAATGGGCGAAATTCCCGAAAACTGCACACCCCGCGCCATGTCCCACCAACTGCGGGCATTCCCCTTCAGCCTGAAGGTCCCGAAAAGCGTCTTCTTGTCATCGGGTACTGACAAGACCTCGTACACTCGTTCTACCTCCTTCACCCAGTTATCAGCCATATCTGGGTCGGGCTTGCCGTCGAAGGTCGGGGGGTCAAGCTTCAGAAATTTCTCATACGTCACTGCAGTATGCGGGATCGGCTCAAGAACGGGCGCTGGTTCCCTTTGGGAACGAATTTGGTCTCGCATAGCCGCTGCCAGGGAACCCAGGGAATCCATCACGAATCCCCGCTGATCTGACCATTCGTCAGCAGACCCTTCGTTCGAGTTCCTTGCCATCCTTGGAGTAAACAAGGAATACCCATAATTAGAAATTTTAGGAAACTCAAAACAAGCAAAAACATAAGTACTATTCATGTTTAACATGAGTAGTTTATGAAACCCCAACAATGCTGGTATACACACAAAACACGTCAAGCCACTTAACTTAACAATGCCTTGAGCACCTACTAAGCAAGAGGAAAAGTATACTCACAGTGCGATGCGGATGCCCAATGGTCAAGAATCCTTGCTTCCCTTAGCTCTGATACCAAGTTGTAACACCCCAAAATTTCAAGCTTGCAAACCTTTCGAAAAAAAAAAGACAAGAGACTAAAAAGGAATCTCTTCATCTCAGAGATGATTTACGAAATCAGCGGAAGACTATACTTTTATTAATTTCAGAAAGGCAAGCTGACAACTTTGAGCGCGTTAGCTAAAAGAACCAAAACGCACAACACATGCTACTTGCGGACACTTGGAAAAGCCACTTTCATTTAAGAAGTTCTCCAAATAGTACAAAATTAGGATCTCCCAAGGAAAATCCGTTACAAAACCCCAAACAACAGGACGCGAGCTAAGAGCAGGAAGAAGAACGTCTTGGAGCCATCTAGCCATCGCGCCATCGCCTGTGGTGTACCTAATCATCACCTGTACCCATAGAATGGGTTAGTTTCACGAAAAACTAGTAGGCGCACAAGAGAGACTACAAGGATCTGAATTATGTAATTTAATTCAGTAAGTTACACAGTTTAAAGCAAATATGCAGTTAAACATGTAAGCAATGCATGCAGATAACCAGTGCAAACGCGTAAGTAGTGCAAGCGAATACGTAGTGCAAGTGAATAAGTAGTGCAACGAATCAGTAGTGCAAGCAAGTCGGTGGTGCAAGCAAGTCAGTAGTGCAACGAATCAGTAGTGCAGCGAATCAGTAGTGCAACGAATCAGTAGTGCAGCGAATCAGTAGTGCAAGCGAGTCAGTAGTGCAACGAATCTCACGGCCCAGCAACCAAAGTGAACAGACTTTATGTTCCGATATTACTGGCCTGCGGGTACGCGCAGGCAAAACATAGAAACAACTGAGACTAGTTCGGGCGTCTATTATTCTATGTATTTTCAATAACCCGAATAGCTAGTTGAGTCCGCTCCAAAGGGGACGGCTTTAGCCGAGAGAGGATTCCTCAGAGGCTGAAAAGCAGTGCCACGGATGCATCCAACTTCTGCAGAAGTGTTAAGCTAACTATTGTAGCCCCTTTCCCCTAACTCCAATGACTGGGGAGGCCGGATCTTTGCCCGTGGGGTGGTTGTTAACAACCTGTCCATTGGAGTTTTTGTACCGATCTGTCCTCTCCCTTGACAGACAACCAGAAGCGAACGGGTGCGTTAGGGGTTGCTTAACTAACGACCCATTCTATGCTGTGGTCTTTAAACCACTCGAGCATCTTGCCTGTGAAGGCGAATGTGAGGCCATTTATGTGATTACAACAGTTTGCATTTAGCGTTATTCGAGGTCACACGACCGTCTCATCCGATCATCGCAGTACTAGACGTGTCGTGCACGACTATAAGTACTCTACGATAAAGGGGGTATAGCTCTTCAATAGAAGCCTCAACAGGAGTGTTTCACAAAGATGTAAAGTTTATCAACTTTACTCTATCTTTTGAAACAGCAGTACCTTGTGCCAACATGATGCATGTGATTATCTCGAATCACATCCGCTATCGGGGTATCTACATGTCTCGCATGACTCGATACCGGCCTCGATAGACGAGATACGGGTTTCTCAACAGAACACCCGCTAAGAAGTTCGCTCGCTCCCGACTAAACTCTTGTCGCAAGAGGGAGAGTGGTAAATGCTCCTTGCATCCTCCACGAGGATGCCCTTAAGGCATCCGCAAAGAGCAAGAACCTGCACGTCATCTGCAACAGCCAGACAATACCAACACGTATGCAAAAGCAAGAGGCTAGGCGCAGAGCGCGACGGCAAGGTAAAGGGCAAGGATTTGCGAAACCGCATCCTTGAGTGAAGTGGATACTCGTATAAATATATACATATATATATATATATATATATATATATATATATATATATATATTCAATGGTCGCTTTTAGTTCAATTGAACTTAATTCAAATATCCAAGTCTTCCGTGCAATTTTCCCCTACCTTGGAGGGTTACGAGCTTGCTGACGTCTGCGGACGTACACGATTGACGGCTCGGGTCGCGGAGCGCGAGTGGGATCCGTCGTAGCTGCAAATATGCGATATTAACAAGCAAACTCTGACAAAAGCAAAAGCAAGGCAAAGACTCGACTTTTCCGATACATAGGGTTGGGGCCAACCGTCCCAATTGACTCGAAAAGAAGATGGGGCAGGATCAAAAGACTCTAGCTGCCAAAAGAGGGGTGTAGTCAAATGCGAACAGATGACTCACGCTACTAGGAATTCCTCGTTGGAGACCAACAATTGTAATGATCTGTCCCCATCACGATATAGCTTCCAAAGATTCCCCGGGCTTGTCGGCCAAGGGTATCGGCTTGCGCACAAAGGGCAGGGGGCCATCGGCCCCTGCTGGCAACAAAAAGGCAGGGGCCATCGGCCCCTGCTGGCATAACAAAAGGCAAGGGCCATCGGCCCCTGCTGGCATAATAAAAAGGCAGGGGCCGATGGCCCCTGCTGACAAACTAAAAAGGCAGGGGCCATGGGCCCCTGCTGGCACAAACAAAAGGCAGGGGCCGATGGCCCCTGCTGGCATAACAAAAGGCAAGGGCCATCGGCCCCTGCTGGCATAATAAAAAGGCAGGGGCCGATGGCCCCTGCTGGTACAATAAAAAGGGGCAAGGAGGAGGGGCTCGGCCCCTCCCCTGCCGTAACAAAAAAAACAGGGAGGAGGGGCTCGGCCCCTCCCCTACCGAAACGGAGAGCAGGGAGGGGTGTCGTGCCCCTCCCCTGCTAAAAGGGGGCAAAGGGAGGGGGTTTGACCCCTCCCGTGGCCACACAGAGAAATGAGGGAGAGAGAGAGAAGAGACGGAGAGGGAAAAAAAGGGAGAAAGAAGAAGCGATGGCGTACCAGGGGGTTTTCGGAGGAACTCGCCGAAGAGGAGCTCGCCGGAAGGAAAAGGGGGGGGGTCGCCGATGTCGGTGGCGGCGGCTGTCGGGGGTCGCCGGCGTCGGTGACCGTGGACGAGCGAGAGAGGGAAACGGAGAGACAGAGAGCGAGTGGCGGTGAGGGGGGTTTCGTAACCCTCCTCCCGCCTGCCTCGCTGTCTTTTAATGACAGCGGGGGCGGTGGCCCGGGTCGGATCCGGATCCGGCCCAAACCAATTTTTTTTTTTTTTTTTTGATATTACATTGCATGCCCTAGTAAAAATTGTACCTCCTTGTAAAAGTTAGACAAAAGCCTTTACGTTAGTATATAGGCTGAGCACATGGAATTATAGCTGTATGGAGAGCATGTGTGCTTGAATTTGCCATGATCCTAAAGAGTCTCGAGTATATGGAATTCATATGCTTACCTTTAGTATACAGAAAAAGCTTGAGTGCACCAAATAGCAAACCGTTAAACGTGTTGGAGAATCTATACTTCCCTAGTAACGGTCTGTCAAAGTATCACTACGAGGATGACATAGGATTCCCATGCCTAAGCTTAATTCCCCCTTGCCAAGAAAGCCAAATTACCCTTTACCTCTTACTGCATTCATTCCTAGGGCTCTCTTGAGGGTTTTCCTATGGGAGAATCATAGGAGCTCATTTTGAACTTAAAGCTTGGAAAATCCTAGCTATCTTTTGTTATTTCTTCCGTTCCATTCAACCTAGACGGTTTGCTCTTCTTTCTTGGCCTTATCTAGTATTAAGGGTGTGGAAATGGTAAAGCCGGCCGCTTAGTCATCCCAAGGAGAAGAGGGACCATAGGTGCACCCTAAATTGAAAAAATCATTGGACTAACGGAAGATTGAGGGCTTCCCTCTAGTCTTTTCTTCCTCAGGAGGGGACGCTAATAAGAGAAGTTGGGCAGCCCCACAACTTTGTGAACGAGACAAGTTACATGGTGTAGTTCAATCGTTTTTCCTTTTTCCACCTTGAAAACACATTAGCAACTGCACAAAAATGACAAATTTGATAGAGTAGAGCGTTATGTCACTCTTTGACCTCTATGTATCTCTCTTTCAGCAGCCATGGTAGGGCCTAAACTCCTATCTGTCTCCCACTATCCTTGACTTTTGCTGCAATTTGAGGTGTGTTTCTTCATTTCCTGACTCTAGGATGGCTTATCTCATACTTGATTTTGACAGGTAGGCATGATCATAAAATTTTATGAAAGCATCTACGGTATCTAATCTAGTCATGGACCAAGATGATATCCAAAATTTTAAAATCTAAAAAAGGAGAAAAGTACATTAAATTTGAATTTACCATGTGTTTTCCATTTCTGATGACATTATCATCTTATTTTATGTTTATTTTCCATAGCCATTCCTGATTTTTTCTAAAGTTTTTCATGCTTTCAAATTTTATTAACGTTAATATTTGTTTTAGAGTTTTCAATGGTTCCTAATTTTTCAAGAAAGCCTTTTTCTCTTAATCTCCTGAGAATTGCAGTGCTAACATTATCTGGATGCTATTACCAGTGATTATGAGGTCTTAGGAAGCTCATTGTTTGTGATGTGCTAGAAACAAGTCAAACATAAATTTTCAAGATTCTGGTTTAAATATTCAATGTTGGCGATTTTTATTTAGCAACAGTTTATGTAAAACTTAAAAAAAAAATTTACTTGGATTCGGGTCGGATCCGGACCCGACCCGGACCCAGTGGAGGCATCGGCCCTCGTGTCTTTTAAAGACAACGAGGCAAAGGGGGGAGGTTCTCAAAACCCCCCTTTCCCCTCTGCTCTCTCGTCTCTCTCACCCCCGACCGCCTCTCCCACTCCTCGTTTCTGCTCGCCGACGAACCACCGCCACCGGCGACCCCCCAGGTACACCTCTTCTCCTCTTCTTTTAGTCTCTTTCTCCCTGCACCCTGGTAGGTAGGGGAGGGGCTCGAGCCCCTCCCTGCTTCTTGTTACGGCAGGGGAGGGGGTCGAGCCCTCCCTGCTCCTTGTTACGGCAGGGGAGGCGGTCGAGCCCCTCCCTGCTCCCTGTTACGGCAGGGGAGGGGGTCGAGCCCCTCCCTGCTCTTTGTTATGGCAGGGGAGGGTCGAGCCCCTCCCTGCTTCCTCTATTGGTCAGGGGAGGGGTCGAGCCCCCTCCCTGCACCCTTTTCTCTCTTTAGGCAGGGGCATCGCCCCTGCCTTCGTTGTTTTTCGACAAGCAAGGGCAAGGCCCCCTGACTCCCTCTTCTCTGGCGTCAGGTAGGGGCTTCACCCCCTGCCTCTTTGCGTATTCAGCAGGCAGGGGCGAAGCCCCTTGCCTCCCCCCTTGGTGGCTAATGGGTAGGGGCCTAGCTCCTGCCTCTTTGCCTTTCGACTGGAAGGGGGCAGAGCCTCCTTCCTCTCCCTCGGCATCAGGCAGGGGCTTCGCCCCCTGCCTGTTCGCATAATCGCCAGGCAGGGGACATGTCCCTGCCTCCTTGCATGCTTGACAGATAGGGGCGAAGCCCCCTGCCTCTCCTCTACTTTGTCAGGCGGGCGCAACCTTGCCTGCCCTCATTTTCTGAGGGCAAGGATGCAACCCCCTGCTTCCTCATATTTTGCTGACAGCAGGTCAGTAGGGCCTGCGAGCCCATGCCCCTGCTTCTTGCGCTAATAGCAGGTGCGAAAGGGCGCGATGCCCCTGCCTCTGCTTCCTTCACGTCAGATCAGCGGCAGTTCCCCTGATCTTTTATTTTTTTGTTTTGGCTTGCTAAGACTGTCGCTTTTGCAGCTCGTACGACGGATCCCGCTCGCGCTCCGTGACCCGAGCCATCAATCGTTTACACCCACAGGCGCCAGCAAGCTTGCAACTCCCCAAGGTAGGGGAAGATTGCATGGAGGACTTAGACAATTGAATTGAGTTCAATTAACTAAAAAGAACAATTAAATAAATATATATGCATATATATATTTATACGAGTACACATTTAACTCAAGGACGCGGTTTTGCGATCCTTGTCCTTTACTTTTTGTCATGTCTTTACTTTGCCGTCGCGCTTTGCGTCCAGGCTTTTGCTTTTGCAAATGTTTTGTTACTGTCTTGCCATTGTAGATGACGCTCAGGTTTTCGCTCATTGCATGTGTAAAACCCGTAATTTTTAAGGATTATTAATAAATAAAGAACTCATTTTTTTATCTCCAAATTAGAAATGTGTTTCTAGCTTTTGAATTTTATTTATTTATTTATTACATATTCATTTGTTCATTCAAGCCAATCAGGGTATAATTTGCATTTATAGAACTATTTTGGGCTATAAATAACTATATATATATATTATATTTAAATATATTTTTGATGGAGTTTGTAAATTATTGGAGTGTATTTGTGTGCTATTTGGCTCTTGGTAATGATTTATAGGGTAATTTGCTATTTTTGGTTAATTTTGTTATAATTGACATTTTTTGAGTTTTTGGCATTTGCGATCACACACGAAGGGTTCGTTGTATTGCTTGGGTAGCGGTCTTTGCGGACTTCAAAACTCCTCGGTCTTTTGAGTTTCGATTCATTGTTCTTCACATTATTAAGGTAAGATACCTTAACTGAACTTGTAGAGAGCATATTTAGGCACTAATTGTGTAAGCATGATGTCGTTGCACTGAATATTTAAATGAATTGCAAATATAAGTTATGCTCACACACTTCACTTAGTTATAGATATCTAGGACTCTTGTGATTGTAATTCGGAGATCATGCTTGTCATGATTGTAGTTAGCGAAATATGAAGTGTGTTTGCTGCAGGTACACCTGTGTGTGTGTTTGAATGCCCGTGCACTTATCAATGTATAATATATGCGCAATGTGTGCCATCATACTTTGGTTTGCGCATAGTATGTTGCTTTGTGTGTTTGTATGAATTTGATACATGATGCACATATAACTACTATGGATATGTATAAGTCGTGTTCGATGCATAATGTGAATGTTATATATATTGTCTTGTCATATGATAGACTCATTTGTTCTTGTATGGAAGAATGCATGCGAATGTTATAAATTGTTTTGAACTTGTATGTCTTGTTTGCTTGAGAAATATATGCGTATGATGTACGGTAGGATGGTCAATGAGATTTTGACCAACCCTTACATAATTATATCTAAGGTGATATATCAATTCATGTGGTAGAAAATGCATATGACTTTTATCGTGTGTGCAAATCTCGAACTACGTAGGAGTTATGTATGTTGAGGTTTAGTTGCTTCAGATTATGAAATGTGCATGTTCATGTATGCATGCATAAAACTCATATTTTGTTTACGCATGCTTTGAGGTTCAATTTACGAAGTGCAATGTTCTTTGTGGCGATGATATGATGCGTAGGATAATATGCTTCTGTATGATATGATTTAAATGCCATATGAAATGAAATTATGAATGCATGTAATAAATGTTTAAGAACTTTAAGTTCAATAGTGAACTTTGGTTCATGAAGCCTTATTAGTTAAATGTGTGATTTTATAATTTTAATGTCATATGAAGTGATGTATGATGTGATGCTTTGATTGTATACATGCTTATGCCCGTATTGATGGCTATCGACCCTAAGAGTGGTCAATTGTATTGATGCATGTATCACAATAGTTTTCACTGGATATGGTACCCGTTGAGGAACTGTTCCCAAAGGATTATCTGTGAGGGTGTGCATGACCAGATCAGGTAATCCGGTTAGAGCGGTAAGTCTCTGTGAGAAAGTTCATTGTCCAAGAGCGGGTAGCCCGCGAAGACGGTATATTCTTGTAAGGAAGTGCATTGTCCAAGACCAGGCAGACCATCTGTCTAGAGCGGTAACTCCTTATAAGGTTGTACATTTCCCAGACAAGGTGATCCGGTGTGGATTTTGTAAATCTTTATTATGAATAAATGAAATGTTATGATTAATTGTGATGATCTTCTGAGTTGATTGAGATAGCCAGTTATGAATCTATGGATTTGGCTTTTCTATTATAGCATGATTATATATTGAACTCAAATATGATAATCAGATCCTTATTGATTTTAGATCTTGATATGAGGTTATGATTCTGACGCTTATGTTAGCGTATAGGTGAATGACACATCACACCTACAAATGATTAGTTTTGACTTATTAGGTGAATGCCACATCACGCCTACATAGTTTCATTGCAAATGATTGCATTATGATTGTCTGAGTAAATATATCACACCTATGTATCATGATTGATGTGTATCATGAATATCTAACTAAATTACTTATAAGGTATGTGCGTGTGTTTCACGTTGGAATGGTCAAATGTGATTTGACTTATTGTTTATAAGAATTATGAATGCATATGAAAATGATGTAATGATCTGAATGTCTTAGATGCATATATATATATATATGCGATGACTTGTATGACTTGAATGCATATAGATTATGCTTTATTACGTGAGTTAAGGTTGAATAAAATATTAAGTGGTGAAATGCTTTTAAATGCTTTATGTTCGAATGCTTGAAATGAATGACTCATAGGACGTTGTTCCCTTGTCTATCACTTGACGATGGATGAATAATATATCTTTACCTTTAAATGCTTGATATGTTTTCTTTAAGTTTGAGTTTGGGTTGCTTTACCAGACTTTAGCGAGTCTAACCTCGTTTTATGGGGGACAGGTAATGCAGGTAAAGTATGATGAGTAGTTGGAGCGAAGGGCTGGTTGAGCTGCATCCTCGAGGGTCCACTCTTACCTTGCGATCTTGGTATTCATGATCTTTTCGTTTTAAGTACTTGATCATGTAGAGACTGAAGTATTTTTTCATACTCTGATTTGAAATGAAATTAAAACTCTTCATATTTCAGTCTTATATTGTACGTGGTTTGAAATGTGTATATCCCGTACATTTTGATTTGATTGTTATCTTTAGTATAACCGCGCCCAAAGTCTTAACCATTTTTAAAAATCGTTTTCGCATTATAAGATCTGATTTACTTCTACTTATCAAAAAAAAATTGGTCTCGAAATTTCAATATTTGAACTATAATTAAGGTTAAATTTTTTGGGGCGTTACATATCTGATGTATTTTGACCAATGAATGCAATAGAAATTTAGCGGATGAAATTCTTTTAAGGAGGGTAAGATCGTAAAACTTAAAAAAAAAAATTAACTTGGATTCGGGTCAGATCTGGACCCAGTGGAGGCACCGCCTCTCGTGTCTTTTAAAGACAACGAGGCAAAGGGGGGGAGGTTCTTGAAACCCCCCTTTCCCCTCTAGTCTCTCGTCTCTCTCTCCCCCGACCGCCTCTCCCACTCTCCTCGTTTCTGCTCGTCGACGAACCACTGCCACCGGCGACCCCCAGGTACGCCTCTTCTTCCCTCTTCTTCTCCTTTTCTTTCTGTCTCTTTCTCCCTGCACCCTAGTGGGTAGGGAAGGGGGTTGAGCCCCTCCCTGCTTCTTGTTACGGCAGGGGAGGGGGTCGAGCCCTCCTTGCTCCCTGTTACGCCAGGGGAGGGGGTCGAGCTCCTCCCTGCTCTCTTTTACGGCAGGGGAGGGGACCGAGCCCCTCCCTGCTCTCTTTTACGGCAGGGGAGGGGACCGAGCCCCTCCCTGCTCTCTGTTACGATAGGGGAGGGGGTCAAGCCCCTCCCTGCTTCTTGTTACGACAGGAGAGGGGGCCGAGCCCTCCCTGCTCCCTGTTACGGTAGGGGAGGGGGTCGAGCCCCTCCCTACTCTTTGTTACGGCAGGGGAGGGTTGAGCCCCTCCTTGCTTCCTCTATTGGTCAGGGGAGGGGTCCAACCCCCTCCCTACGCCCTTTTCTCTCTTTAGGCAAGGGCATCGCCCCTGCCTCCGCTGTTTTTCGACAGGCAGGAGCAAGACCCCCTGCCTCCTTCTTCTCTGGCGTCAGGCAGGGGCTTCGCTTCCTGCCTCTTTGCGTATTCGGCAGGCAGGGGCGAAGCCCCTTGCCTCTCCCCTTGGTGGCTAATGGGCAGGGGCCTAGCCCCTGCCTCTTTGCCTTTCGGCTGGAAGGGGCAGAGCCTCCTTCCTCTCCCCTGGCATCAGGCAGGGGCTTCACCCCCTGCCTGTTCGCATAATCGCCAGGCAGGGGACAAGTCCCTGCCTCCTTGCATGCTTGATAGACAGGGGCGAAGCCCCCTGCCTCTCCTCTACTTTGTCAGGCAGGGGTGCAACCCTGCCTGCCCTCGTTTTTTGAGGGCACGGGTGCAACCCCTTGCCTTGTATTTTGCTGACAGCAGGTCAGCAGGTGCTCGCAGCCCCTGCTTCTGCTTCTTGTGCTGATAGCAAGTGCACAAGGGCACGATGCCCCTGCTTCTGCTTCCTTCACGTCAGGTCAACGACAGTGCCCTTGATATTCTATTTTTGGTGTTGGCTTGCTAAGACTGTCGCTTTTGCAGCTCGTACGACGGATCCTGCTCGCGCTCCGCGACCTGAGCCGTCAATCGTTTACACCCGCAGGCGCCAGCAAGCTTGCAACTCCCCAAGGTAGGGAAAGATTGCACGGAGGATTTGGACAATTGAATTGAGTTCAATTAACTAAAAAGGACAATTAAATAAATATATATGGATATATATATTTATACGAGTACGCATTTAACTTAAGGATGCGGTTTCGCGATCTTTGTCCTTTACTTTTTGTCATATCTTTACTTTGTCGTTGCGCTTTGCACCCAGGCTCTTGCTTTTGCAAATGTTTTGTTACTGCCTTGCCATTGCAGATGACGCTCAGGTTTTCGTTCATTGCATGAAGAGGCATTTACCACTCTCCCTGTTGCGACAAGAGTTGAGTCGGGAGCTAGCGATACATCCTCGTCTAAGGAGAGGGATCTCTAGCAGGGATCCTGGCTTTTCGAGTGAGCAGTTCTGCATAGAAGACTTGAGATTTTAGAGAGCTATGCAAAAGCATCAAAGACTGCCCAAATCGAAGCATTTGGAAGGATATGATTGGCTGGTGTTGTTCGTCTTTTCGACATATCTCGGGTAACCTTGAATTGGGGCTCGAGCGAACTTCTTAGCGAGGGTTCTGTTGAGAAACTCGTATCCCGTCTATCGCGGCTGGTATCGAGTCATGCGAGGCATATAGATACCCCGATAGCGGATGAGATTCTAGAAACTCGCATGCCAAATGTTGGCACAAGCTGCTGGCTATTTCAAAAGATAAAGAATGTCAAAAGTAAAGTTTGATTACATCTTTGTGAAACACTTCTGTTGAGGCTCCTATTGAAGAGCTATACCCCTTTCATCTTAAAGTACGTGTAGTCGTGCACTACACGTTAGTATCGGATGAGACGGTCGTGCGACCTCGAATAGTGCTAAATGACAATGTTGTAATCAAATAAAATGGTGATTGATCGCCTTCACAGGCTAGATGCTCGAGTGGTTGAAAGACCACAACATAGAATGGGTCGTTAGTTAAGCAACACCTAACGCACCCATTCGCTTCTTGTTGTCTGTCAAGGGAGAGGACAGAGCGGTACAAAACTCTAATGGACAGGTTGTTAACAACCACCCCACGGGCAAAGATCCGGCCTCCCTAGTCATTGGAGTTAGGGGAAGGGACTACTAGACATTATCCTAGGTGGTAGATCCCATGGATTTCTGCAGAAGTTGGATGCATCCGTTGCCAAGTACTTGCCTTTGAGGAATCCTCTCTCGGCTAAAGCCGTCCTCTTAGGAGCGGACTCAACTAGCTATTCGGGTTATTGAAAATACATAGAATAACAGACGCCCGAACTAGTCTCAGTTGTTTCTACGTTTTGCCTGCGCGTACCCGCATGCCAGTAATATCGAAATTCACACTGGTTGATGAGTCATGAGACTTGCTTATTGCGTAGTAGTTCACAACTTACGATTAAATGAATCGTCATGCTGCGTTTGACAGTTGTACTGCTTACTTGCTTTGAACTGCTTACTTGCTTGAATTGCTTACCTGTTAACTGCATATCTGCTTTAAACTGCTTAGCATGTTGAATTAAATGTACTTAATTCAGTTTCCTGTAGTCTCTCTTGTGGACCTACTAGTTTTTCGCGAAACTAACCCAATTTATGGGTATAGGTGATGATTAGGTACACCACGGGCGATGACAAGATGACTTCAAGATTTTCTCTTCCTGCTCTTAGCTCGCGTCCTGAACGTTTTTGGGGTTTTGTAACGGATTTTTCTTGGGATATCCGAATTTTGTACTATTTGAAAACTTCTTTTAATGAAAGTGACTTTTCCAAGTGTTTTGCAAGTAGCATGGATTGTGAGTTTTGATTCTTTTAGATAACGTGCCCAAAGTTGTCAGCTTGCCTTTCTAAATTCAACAAAAGAATTATCTTCTGCTGATTTCATAAACAAACTCTGAAAAGTAAGAGGTCTTTCTAGTCTTGCCTGTTTTTTGAAAGGTCAGTAAGTTTGAAATTTTGGAGCGTTACAGTTTATGGCAATATATCACATGTACAACTTCATTTACTTCTGAACTATATCCATTTATATATCATTGTAACAGAAAACTGACCATAAAAATGGTTGTAACCTATATCCTTAATCTGTCTGTGTCCTTATTGTTTTCCAACTTGCCAATTCGGTTTCGGTTGACATGCTTCATCAATTGTATAATGTATATCTTGTCATTAGAGAAAAATAAGAAATCCTAATTTACTTATGTGTTGGCCCATAACTTTTTTTTCCCTTTCCAGCATATAATTGGTGGATATTAATGGTCTGAATCTTTTAGAAATCATTAATTAAAATATTCTGATCATTGATGTTTTTCTTTTCATTCAAAGTGCTTTACAAGTTGCAATATGTCAAAAAAGGATATCTATGCCAGCTTGCAACTTTTGTTGGTTAAAGGTAGTCAGGCTCCAAAATATCCTGAAGCTCTACCATGTTGCATATGCAATTTCTCAGTTTTCAGTTTACATGTAATTTATGATTCTTGTAGGTGGCTGACTCACTTGAGAAAGGAACCGAACATGAAGATGAATACATGATCAGTGAGAAAGAACTTCTTGTTAATCGGTATTTGACTATCGTATAGTTTCACTGCGTCTTGTACCCTTTTCTTTTCCTGATGAAGAGAGAAATGCGCTTGATAGAATATATTTAAATTTTTTTAATGTGATCGAAGTTTGATATTATACTTTATTGAAGGTTTATTTCCATCCCAAAAGACATGGGTGCATTCAATTGTGGAGCTTTTGTTGCTGGCATTGTAAGGGTATGTTGATTCATGGCCAGAGAAAAGTTCTTATTTGCTAATCCTGAGTTGAGAATGGCTAAACATGAACTTGCTTTTACTGTAGGGTGTTTTGGATAGTGCTGGTTTTCCTGCTGCAGTTTCAGCTCACTTTGTACCAGTGGAAGGCCAACAACGACCACGGACCACTCTTTTGATAAAGTTTGCTGAAGAGGTAGGATTATGTGTTAAGATGCTCTGATTCTTGAATCAAGTTATGTCGTCCTAGGAAAAACTGACATGGGAAACATCAAATAATTATTTAGTCCCTTTCTTTGCTAAACCATTTGTGAACTAGCATGCATGGGTATTTCAAAATGGCCAGCACATCTATGTTGATTGATGCTGGATGCTTCTAGGTGCTGCTATATAATAAGTTGAATATTGTATGTTTATGTGAATACTGTTGAATAGTGTAATATGTGAAATTGTATCATATGTATTTCTAGTTTTGGTGCTACCCTTCTCAAGTGTATATAGGATTATTTATGAGCTATGTCAAATGGGTGTGGGTGTGGGTGTGGGTGCGGGTACGGGTGCGGAGCAATTTCAAAAATTTTGGACATGGGGACACGGCTATATATATATATATAATAAGCCTCTGCCCCCTGCCGGAAAACCAAATTGAGGCAGGGGGGCGGAGCCCCCTACCGAAAAAGAAACTGAGGCAGGGGCCTCCGCCCCCTGCCGGAGAAAGAGGAAGAAGAACGGAAGAGGGAGGAGGGATATACCTGAGCGGATCGGTGGCCGGTGTCGCTAGCAGCTACGGTCGCCGGCGAGCCTGAAGGAGACGAGGAGCGAGGTACGGGTGGGGGAGAGGGAGCGATCAGCGGGGAGGGGTTTGCCGTCTGCCTCTCCCCCTACGTAGCCTCTTAAGGGTCGGGCCTCGACCCCGATACTGTCTTGGATCCGGGTCAGATCCGGACCCGATCCGAGTCCAAATTAATTTTAATAAATGAACAAAAATAGACTCGGTCAAAGTTGATCGAGTCCAAAATATGGATGGACTCGGCCCTGGTGCGTTGATCGAGTCCGACACTTAGTTGACCGTGTCTGCCCTGTGTCCGAAGCCGCACCCGTGTCGGGGAGTGTCGACATGGGTGCGTCGACCTTTTAGCCAAGTCCGTGTGACTTAGTTTATGAGGGGCACTTTTGTACTTTTTCAAGATGCTAGAGAGTCTTTCATTTTGGTCTTTTAGTGTATCCAACGGGATCGACCCCTATATGTTGTATTGCTTCTTTCTTTTCAAGCTAATGAAATTTCTCTCAAGAAGTTCCTCCATTGTTTTCTCCCTTGTGCTTCTTTCTTGATTTCAATATGGTATCAGAGCCATATTGGATCTGAGAGGAGTTGTTTGAAGGTGGAGGAAAGCATGAAGTCACTTCACTCTTGCTTCCTTGTCAGTGCACGTATCTCAAGGAGCTGACATCAGCATCATCCCTGTGGCTAGTCCGATCTTCGTGATTTGAGGCAGGATTCTTGTAGAGCCTGATTTTAGAAGCCCAAAGAATAAAAAATCACTTCGATCAGAGCGGTAACTGAGTTTTTCAGGATATCGAGTTCTTTAGTGTCCAGATATGCAAAATTTGTTCAATCTGTTGCTATCAGTGATTTTTGTTTGCCCTAAATCAGTATATTGGGGTCGTTTTTGAGTAAGAAGGCTGTTGATAGCACTCTTGTTGAGAGTTTTGCTGTTTTGATTAAGTTTTTAAGAATCTTTTGGAGTATATCAGGAAGCGGTAACTGAGTTTTGATATTGGAATCAAGTTTGGGTTGTGAAAATGCTTTGATGATGCTGTGCTTTGTATTCTAAGGCATGTTTCTTATTATTGTTGGTGTTCTTCATATGGGCTGAGCACATACATGTGTTGGTAGTATTGACAGCATCTTTGTTCTTTGAGTTGTGTGTGCATCTTGTTTGGTGCATATTTTTCAGGCATTTGAGGTGTTTTTATTGATGTTCTTCATATAGGCTGAGCACATATGTCTGCTGGTGTGAGTTGGTAGTATCAATGGTATCTTTGTTCTTTGA
The DNA here is from genome assembly GCF_984573655.1 of Nuphar pumila. NCBI lineage: Eukaryota > Viridiplantae > Streptophyta > Magnoliopsida > Nymphaeales > Nymphaeaceae > Nuphar > Nuphar pumila. The sequence goes on from NC_143255.1 coordinate 16,186,986, forward strand.
TTGGCTGTCTTAGTTGGCAAACTTGTGACTCAGATTCGGATCGCCTGACCCTTGACTTGCGAGTCGGCGGGTCAACTCGGTAACTCGGATGCGTTAGGACTATGCATTTTCTGGTGTTATGATATGGAAAAAATCAAACTCCATACTGTATAATCACTAAATTTAGCACATGACATCAATGACTAAGCTATATAAGTACACAATTATACAAAATTGTTAATATTTATGATTTAAAAGCATAAGATTCTTTATCCTTTTATGAGCATTACACATTGAAACCACAAAATACACGACAAAAAACACATAAGAGGCATGTGGATCAGTGGTCCTGAATCAGTGACCCAGTGATCCGACACTCGGGCGATTTCCTAGTCGACTTGTCGGTTTTGCCAACTATGCTGTTTTTGCATCTTTTTTGGTGCATATTTTGTTAAAATATATGTAATTCATATATATATATATATATATATATATATATATATATATATATATATATAATACCCGATAGGGGTATTTCTGTCATTTCACAAGTACCCAATAGGGGTACTTGTTTTTCTTTGTTTATTTTTCTCTTTATTTTTGTAAAATGTATTTTTTATTTTTTTGTTTTTTGCTCACTCAAAAGGGGCCCCACCATGTAGTCGATGGGGCCTCCAACGGTCACATTAGTGACCGTTGGGGGCTCCCAACGACTACATGGGGAGCCCCCTAGGTGGCTCTCCTTTTAAGGCCTCTTGGCCCTCTCCCTCTCCTCCTCTTGTGTATAAATAGGGGTGCTCCCCTCTTGTATTTTTCACTCTTGAGAGCTCTCTCTCTTTCAATAAGAGGTATTTATATTTTTATGTTGTGTTGTCTCTTATGGGTTTGGGTATTAGCCCCTCTTTGTTTGTTCATTAGTAGATGTTGTAAGTGCTTAGTGCACTCTTTGCTTTTCCGCATATTTCATTACATGGTATTAGAGCCTTGTGTATGCTCTTCATTTTAATATAGCTAGTGGTGTAGCTATATTTGTTTTTTGTTTCTCTCTCCTTGATATTCTCTTGTAAGTGGTTGTTATGGAAGGAGAACAAAAGATTGATCTCTCCTTCAAGCTCAATGGTTCCAACTACATGATGTGGGCCGCCGCCATGAAAAACAACCTCAAAGGGAAAAAGCTTTGGGGATACGTTATGGGCACCATTCCGGAACCACAACTCCAACTAACTAAGATGGAAGGCGATCAAGAAAAGGCTCTTGAAGGAGATGCCCGCATAAAGGCCATTGAAGATCACCAATCTAAAATAGAAGATTGGGAGAGTAAGCATGCCAAGATTCTTGCTTGGTTCATGAATAATGTGGAGCTCAAGATTTGCGCCAACATTGCCAAATTTAGAATGGCAAATGAAGCATGGTTCTTCATGAAAGGTATGTTTACACAAAAAGACCTTGCTCGTCAATTCTTCCTTCAAGAAAAAATCCGGACTATCAAGCAAGGAGAAATGAGTGTTAGGGATTACTTTAGCACTCTTGGCCCTCTATGGGATGAGCTATCCTTACTAGAACCAAAATGGGTTTCTAGTATAGATGTGGAATTAAGGAGAGAACAAATGGAAAAAGAACACTTTTTCCAATTTTTACATGGGCTTAGGCCCGAATATGAACAAGTTAGATCCTCCCTCCTACATAGATCAAAGCCTCTTCCCTTGGAAGATGCCATAGCCGAAATATGCCAAGAAGAAACCCGTCTTGGCATGATTAAAGGAGGAAATGATGTCTTGGCCGTATCCAAACCCGACAACCATATGAAAACCTACAAACCTCCACATTTTGGAAGACAAAATAACTATAATGGCAACTATAGAAAAGCCATTTGCCATCATTGTCAAGAACCGGGTCATATAAGACCTAATTGCCCTAAGTTGAATGAAGCACCAAAAAATAAAGTTGCTTCCGTTGAAGAAGCTACTCAAAAGAAAGAGGAAGCAATCAAAGGAACGGACTCTTTTTCTCTTGCTCAACTATCGGAGGCACTACAAACTCTACTCAAGATTCCATCAACTTCGGGTGCCGCCGTAGCTTCCTCCTCTCCTCCAGGTATGTCGTCTTGGATCCTTGACTCTGGAGCTTCTTTTCATATGACCCCTCTTGAAAATGAGCTTTCCGATTTATGTAATAATTTTAAAAACTCCTATGTTTCAACTGCCGATGGTACATCTTTACAAGTTAAAAGTCTTGGAATCTTAAACTTTTCAAAAGACTTCTTTGTGCCAAACGTGAGAGTTGTACCTCAACTTAATTTAAATCTCCTCTCTGTTGCTCAAATATGCGATCATGGATGTAAAATCTCCTTCTCAACTAAGGATTGCTCTATACAGGATCTCCGGTCTGGGAAGCTGATTGGGCAAGGCCATAGAAGGGGAGATCTCTATTACATGAGCAACTTGAAACTCCCCATTAACTCTTTTTGTAACCATGTCCAAGATAAAAATATTGATATTTGGCATCAAAGACTTGGACATCCAAGTTTCTCAAAAATGTACTCCTTTCCATTTGGAAAGAAATTTTGTAATGAGAAACATTTTGTTTGCAAGAATTGTATTTTTGGCAAAATGAAATCTACTCCTTTTCCAAACCGGACTTTTGTATCCAAAAGACCTTTTGAGTTAGTCCATTCGGACGTTTGGGGTCCTTCCCCCGTCATGTCTAAAGGAGGGTACTCCTATTATGTCACTTTCATCGATGACTATACTAGGTATGTATGGATCTACTTTCTCAATTTAAAATCCGAAGTCTTTGAGTTTTTTAAAAAATTTCATATGATAGTTAAAAATCAATTTTCAAGTAATATCTCTACTCTTAGATCCGATTCGGGTGGAGAATATTTATCAAATGAATTTCAAAACTATTTAGAAGTAAATGGGATTTGTCATCAAAGATCGTGTCCTAGGACTCCTCAACAAAACGGCTTGGCCGAAAGAAAGCATAGACATATCATGGAAACTACTAGGACACTCCTTATTTCCAAAGAAATTCCAAAGAATTTTTGGGCCGAAGCGGCCTTAACCTCAACTTATTTAATAAATAGAATGATATCTTCATCCTTACAAAATACATCTCCATACGAAAAACTATTTGAAAGAACACCTGACTTCAATAGATTAAGAGTTTTTGGATGTAAATGTTTTGTCCTTACTCATAAACGGGACAAATTATCTCCTAAAGCTATTGAATGCGTTTTCTTGGGTTATGGAGAAAATCAAAAGGGTTTTAAATGTTTTGACTTGAAAAATAACAAACTCTATGTATCCAAAGATGTAACCTTTTTGGAAAATGAAAATGGTTTTGAGAAAACTAAAGATATTGACGAAAGTGAATATACTTTTTTATTTGATCTTCTATCTCAAGAAGATGAGACTCCTCAAGAAGAGGAAATCTCTAATGAGTCTTTGAATGACCTAGAGGAAATCCCTCTTGATAATGCTGTAGATGAGAATAATAGACCAATCCAAACATATGTTAGGCGTGGTCAACAAACTCAGATAAGTGCCTTAGAAAAATACTCTCAAGGATCCGACATTGAAGAAACATCTTTAATGAGATCCAGTCGGATCTCCAATCCTCCAAATAGGTTTGTTTCCTATGAGTCCCTAACTCCTAGATATAGAGCATGTCTAATTGCATTACATTCATTTCATGAACCTTCACACTATAATGAGGCCAAAAATATTCCCCAATGGGTTGAAGCCATGAACTTAGAGCTTAGTGCCCTTGAAAAAGCAAAAACTTGGGAAATAACTTCGTTACCCACTGGAAAGAAATCAATAGGATGTAGATGGGTCTTCAAAATTAAAACCAAGAGTGATGGTTCATTAGAACGTTATAAAGCACGATTAGTAGCTAAAGGATATGCTCAGGAATATGGTATAGATTATGAAGAAACCTTCGCACCTGTTGCTAGAATGACTAGTGTTAGGACTCTTATTGCTATTGCGTCTGTAAAGAAATGACCTATCTATCAACTTGATGTTAAGAATGCATTTCTAAATGGCGAATTAAATGAAGAAGTTTACATGGATCCCCCACCAGGAGTATGTATTGGTAAAAATAAAATTCTTAAACTTAACAAGGCATTATATGGTTTAAAACAAGCTCCAAAGGCTTGGCATGATAGATTTAGTAATGTAATGACAAGTTTAAATTTTCGTTCATGTTATACTGGCACTGCTTTGTTTGTGAAAAGTGCAGGGCCTTCTGTAGTTATTTTACTACTTTATGTTGATGATATGATCATCACAGGAAGTGATGAGCAAGGCATTAATGATATTAAAAAGGTTTTGAAAGAAAATTTTGATATGTTTGACCTTGGTTTCTTAAGATATTTTTTAGGAATTGAAGTGGCGTACTCTCCTCGAGGGTACATTCTCTCTCAGATGAAACTTGCTGCTGACATCTGTTCCAAATCGGGTATCTCCGATGACAAGAAGACAGAAACCCCAGAAGTCATCAATGCAAAATTAAGGTTGGAAGATGGAACACCTCTCGAGGATCCTACTCCCTACCGGCAACTTGTTGGGTCTCTAACCTATCTATCCATCACACGGCCAGACATTGCTCATGCTGTCCACTCTGTCAGTCAGTTTCAACATGCACCTACAACCGTGCACATGAGTGCAGTCTTAAGGATTGTCAGATATATCAAAAATACCATAACTAAGGGAGTTTTTCTTTCTTCTGCCTCGTCATTTGATTTAATTGCTTATACCGATGCAGATTGGGGAGGAAATCCCAATGACCATGTCTCAACTACCAGTTTTTGTGTTTTCTTAGGTGACTATGATTTCGTGGAGATGCAAGAAGCAACACAAAGTATCATTGTCCTCGACGGAAGCAGAATATCGTGCTATGGCCACTACAACCATGGAACTTGTGTGGCTAAGAAGCCTCCTCAGTGATATGGGCATTGTCATCTCTACTCCTTCGAAGATGTGTTGTGACAACAAAAGCGCAATCTATATTGCAAGCAATCACACCTTCCATGAGCGTACTAAACATATTGAGATGGACTGCCATTACGTTCGGGATGAATATCTAAGAGGAACTATAGCACTACCTTACGTCACATCAGAGTACCAGTTGGCGGACTTCTTCACTAAGGCTCTTGCGGCTCCTCGGTTTTTGTTTCTCCTTAACAAGCTTTCGGTTATATCCCCGTAAAGCTTGAGGGAGGGTATTAAAATATATGTAATTCATATATATATATATAATACCCGATAGGGGTATTTCTGTCATTTCACAAGTACCCAATAGGGGTACTTGTTTTTCTTTGTTTATTTTTCTCTTTATTTTTTGTAAAATGTATTTTTTATTTTTTTGTTTTTTGCTCACTCAAAAGGGGCCCCACCATGTAGTCGATGGGGCCTCCAACGGTCACATTAGTGACCGTTGGGGGCTCCCAACGACTACATGGGGAGCCCCCTAGGTGGCTCTCCTTTTAAGGCCTCTTGGCCCTCTCCCTCTCCTCCTCTTGTGTATAAATAGGGGTGCTCCCCTCTTGTATTTTTCACTCTTGAGAGCTCTCTCTCTTTCAATAAGAGGCATTTATATTTTTATGTTGTGTTGTCTCTTGTGGGTTTGGGTATTAGCCCCTCTTTGTTTGTTCATTAGTAGATGTTGTAAGTGCTTAGTGCACTCTTTGCTTTTCCGCATATTTCATTACATATTTTTGTGGTTGTTGGTGTAGTTTTCATCTTGTGCAGGTTTGTTTTATTGTGTAGTTGGGAGTTTGGAGAGTATGGAGGAGGTCATTCAGATCATTCTCGTAAAATTCGACAGGACTAATTTCTTATATTGGACGGAATTCATGAGGACCGTGATCAGGGGATTCAGATAATATTGGTCATCTAGATGGTGTCAAATCTAAGCCCAAGAAAGGAGACACCAACTATGATATTATCGTGTTTATTTATCTGTTTGTATTTGTATTGTTTAATGAGGGTATATTGGTCTTTAAAGTTAAAACCCCCTTATGTGAGGGTATCATTGTAATTTCTCTCGTGTTTTAATATAAAAGAGATGTCCCAGCCCTAATCCTCTCTGGACGTCCTTTCATCTCCTTCTCCTCTATTGGTGTCTTCCTATTGCACGAACTCTGAGGCACACCTTCACATTGTATTAGAGCCCGGCGAAAGGTAAGTTCCATTGAGATCCTTGGCTGCTAATCCATCTTCTCTCTATATTTCTTTCTTGTTTCCATCTCTTTTCAATCTATTCTCTCTTTCTTCTTCTTGTGCTAGTTTCGTATCTTTTCGCTTTTCTAAAACCCTAGTTTATTTCCTTTCTTTAAGGTCTTTTTATTTCTTTCACATCTCTTTATCTTCAAAAACTTATATAGATCTATCTGTCTCATCTCTTCTTTCACTGTTATTAGATCTGATCTGAATAGATCCATTCAGAGCCTTTGTGAAGTCATGCAAAAAAAATATCGTGTAAAAAATAATTTCAAGAATCTAATTACTCGACCCTATTCAGCCTGACATGATACTTAGATTTGCAGATCACATATGATATTAAAAAAAAGGAGAGGTCGAACTTGCTGACATCAGCAGATCAGGCTCACACAACCCTGAACCAGATTTAGGTTTGATTTCAGTATTCCTTTTAGTGATTCCCCTTATGTTCTTTTTTCCTTCTTTCTCCGAGTATGGGTTCCAGTTCCTCCCTGATTTCCTCTTCATTTCTTACTCAATTTGTTTTCAAAAAACTCGACTCTTCCAACTTTGTGACCTGGAAGAAAAAAATAGTTCCTTTCATCAACAGTTATGATATTATGGGACATCTCAAGACAGATCGGTCCAAGTGCCTTTGGAGACCGTGCAAAAACAGGTTGTCGCAGGAGAAAGGAAAGATGGGAGCACAACTACCACTATGACAGGTAAATCTATAATTTACCTCCTGGAAAAAGAATGATCGGATGGTCATCACATTTAACACTGCCACGCTTTCCAGAGAGGCCCTGTTGCACATTCCTATGGGAGTGTTGGCCCAAGACGTGTGGCAGATTCTTTATAGGTGGTTCGAACAGAGCTCCACTCCAAAAATTTATCATCTAAAGGACAAATTCACGGAAGTCAAGCGGGGTAATTCCACTGTGATGGATTACCTCAATCAGGTGAGACAGATAACCAACCAGCTGGTTGTGATAGGCTCTCCTCTATCTGACGAAGACATCTGCATGAAAACCATTAGAGGACTCGGTTGCAAATACAATATGTTTTGTACCATGTATGCTGGGAGGAGTCCGTGCCCACATTTCGATGAGCTAGTCACTATGCTATTTGTGCATGAGGCGATATTTAACATTGCAGCGCCCAGTCAAAGGAATCAAGAAAATCATGAAGTTCTCATGACTGTAAACTCCTAGAATTTTTCCCAGGGCAGGTCTTAATATAAGGGGCGTGAAAGGTTTAATTCAGGAGGGTGAAGAGTAGGGCTATTGCCAACTCTTACCGGCGGTAGAGGGGTTGGTGTTCAATGTCAGATATGTGAGAAGAGGGGGCACACGAGCTTGGTTGTCAAAGGCAGCGCCTAGGCGGCTTAGGCGACCTAGGCGCAGCCCCACCACCTGAGCGACCAGGTTTGGGTGGTGGGGGCCTATATTAGCCTAGGTTTTTTTTTTGAAGATTTTTTTCTTTAAGACATATCATTTGTTTTCTTTTTCGAGGAGAAGAAGAAAACATGTTATTTGTCCATTGCTTGTATTATGTTTATTGTTGAGAAGAAGAAGACATATTATTTGTCTATTGCTTGTATTATGTATATTGTTAAGAAGAAGAAGAAGAAGAAGACACTATTTGTCTATTGCTTGTAGTATGTCTATTGTTAATTTTTTTGTATACATGATTTTATTTTTTGTGTATTGTTCTTCACATTGTTAGTTGTATTGTTTGTTTATTCAATTGTTAATTTATTCTTAATTTGTTTGAGCAAGTTAAGGTTATGTAATATAATTGTTTTAGAGTATTCAACAACATATTATTTGTCTATTGCTTATTGTTGATTGATTTTATGTAGTATACATGTTTCTTATTATGTTTTTTATATTATTTTATTTTATTTTTATTTGGGGTACTGCCTAGTCCTTTTTAGGGGCTCACCGCCTAGGCTCCGCCTAGTGCCTATGACAACTGCACACAAGTTCTGATTGTTATTGGAGATAAGTCCCCACCTTCCGTCCTATACTTTCTATCCCAGTGTGTTTTCGAGCTCTAGCCCGTGTTCCTCCTTTTGTAGGGGTTTCTCGTGGGAATTGACCTACATTCTATCCTCAGTTGCAGGATCCTTAATCTCATCGAGTTCGTATGTTGCTTCCATCGCCAGTGTCTCTACAACAATGTTGTGAAAAGCGTTGAGGCATAGCGAGGCACTCCACCAAAATCTAAGGTGAGGCGTAAGCCTCAAGGCGTAAAGTGTAAGCCTCAAAATTATTTTTTTTAAACTTAAAAAAACTATAAAAAATATCTAAAATTATAAATAAATAAAAAATGCTTTATTGATGAAGCAACAACCAACAAGAAATAAAAAATCTCAAATAAATACTGATGTCATAATTAGAAAATGCATCTTAGCTTTCTTTTCTTTTCTTAAGTGAGTCAACTGAGAAAGTAAAGAAACCATACAATGTCCCAACAGTCAACCGATATGCATGCCTTGATTATTTACTTGAATGTATTATAGTTTGTTTCCAAATTTAATTTATTATGTATGAGGTGGGCCAACCTTTTTTTTTCTTTTTGACAGAAACATATATATACTGAACATAAAGACGAATGTTACAAAGGTGTGAGTGCGATGAGCTATTGCACTCTAGATCAAAAGTAGAGAAAAACAGAGTGTGGCAGGGAGTTAAACCCATGCAAATAATAGCAGAATGTATTAACAATATTTGCATCCTATGTCACGTAAAGAGAAAACAGGCATAGCCTGTCTATATTCTTAACAAAAGGATATGAATATCCTTAAACAGATCAGCAACTACAACTATAACCAAAACAATAGAGAGCTTAACTATAGCAGACAAATAAATTCTACAAACACTTGACTAAAACTAGATTGCTAAATGGAAAAGAGACACACCTTTAATTTTGTCGCTACCTGCAAAAAGTAATCGTTTCCAAATCAGAGACAAACATGGTTATAAAAAGAGAAACTATAATAATTATGATTAAGTAAACAGATTTTTTTACTATTCCTCACCCAAGAGAATAATGCTGACACTGCTACACCAACTCCAACCCAAAAGAGGACTGCGAGAGACGAGAGAGAGAGAGGGACTGCGAGAGACGAGAGAGAGGTGGGAGAGACCGAGACGAGAGGTGAGAGAGAGAGAGAGGGACTGCGAGAGACGAGAGAGAGAGGGATTGCGAGAGAAGATAGAAAATTTTCAGTTTGGGTCAAATGAGGGTTTTGACCCTCAGTTGACCAAACAAATGAGGCGTGAACGCCTCACCTCGAGGCGCGCCTTGCCTCAAGGCGTACGCTTCAAGGCATATGAGGCGTACGCCTCGAGGCTTTTACGCTTTATGCCTGCGCCTCAAGGCACAAAGGCCCTCGCCTTGAGGCGAGGCGGGCTTTTTGCGCCTTGAGGCACATTTTTAATAACACTGCTCTACAGTTTATCACATGGGACTGTTGTTGGTGTTAGAAAAAGGAGATCTCCACGTTCACCTGTGCAGGAAAGAGGGAACGAAATATTGAGAGAAGAGGCTGCAGGGAAAACTCGTTAAAGGGAAAATCGGCGTATCTTCATTTGTATTAGGTTTTGAGTATATAACTAATACACAGTTTTAGGGTACGAAAATACCCTCTAACAACAAACTTAATTACAACACTTATATCATTTGGATCTTGACCCGATCCAGTACAGAAGTTGGGTCTGGTCCTGCACAGACCCAACTTGGGTCCAAGACCCAATAACGATATCTTTTCAGCCTCCCTCAAGTTGTGCATGGTCATGGACCATGTACAACTTGCCTTTCAGAAACCAAAATTTGTCCTTTGTCAGCCCTTTGGTGAAAATATCCGCAACTTGCTCTTCAGTTCACACAAACATAGGCTCAATCTTCTTTTCTTCAACCTTTTTCCTGACAAAATGTTGATCTATCTCAATATGCTTTGCTCGACTATGATGGATGGGATTAAAAGACATATTGATGGCACTTTAATTATCACACAACAGAAGTGATCGAGTAATCGGTTCTCCCATCTCTGTTAGAAGATGTCTTATCCATGTAGCCTTGGCAGTGGCAGCAACCATCGATCTGTATTCAGCCTCAGTACTCGACCTAGCAACCGCCTTTTGCTTTCTACTACCCCAAGAGACCATGTTCCATCCAATAAAGCTACAATAACCAGATACTGATCGTCGTTCATCTGGGTCACTCGCCCAATCAGCATCAGCATAAATAATGATTTCATTGCCACCTGGATTTAATTCACTTTTCCTGTACATCAGCCCATCACCAACTGTACCCTTCAGATAACGAAGTATTCGCTTAACTGCCTCCATATGCGGTGTATTGTTAGAAAGTGACTTTGAATACATTAGGTTCAATAATGAACCCATACACATGCACACGAAGTGCGAATATACCCACTCAATGGAACAACACAAGCACATCATGTGCTAATACATAAACCCATAAAAGGGGTAAATATGACTTAAAGTCATAAGTTGAATATTATTGAGGAAAAAGGAAGAAGAGGGTAAAAACCCTATACAATGGAGCATAAGCTCCTACAAGGAGTGAAGAATACAAAGGGGGAGACCCCTATTTATAACACAAGAGAGGAGCCACATAGGGGGCTCCCAAAGGAGTCGTTGGGAGCCCCTAACGGTCACATTTGTGACCATTGGGGGCTCCCCAACGACTCTTTGGGGAGCCTCCCTAGGTGGCGCAAACCACAAAAAATAAATAAAAAAGAAACTAAAAAATAAAAGAAAAATTACATGCATATTCCAATTGGAATATGCGTAAAATGACAAATTACAAGAATACCCTTGAGGGTATTTTAGGAAGAGAAAATATATATATTTATATATATAAATAGAGATACATATACATATATATATGTATCTTTATATATATATATGTATATGTATCTCGTACATTTAAGGATTATATTTCAACATAGATATATGTGTACGAGTACACATATTTTAACACCCCCCCTCAATCTTTGCGGGGAAACGAAAAGATTGAAAAAAGGCGCAAGACTCCAAGAGGCTTCCGTAAGGATGCTATTGAAACTTGTAAATGCCTTCTTCCAATGCCTTCTAATGGTGAACATATGGCCCGATCCATCCGGGGTACTTCCTTTTATCCTATCTCCAAGATCCTGTAGAATAACAACAAAGAAACAAGTAAAACATATCTTTGCACTTTACTCAAATAGAACATTTCTAACAAGATTAATTGAAACCATATCGGATGACACATCCGCAAAACAATGGTGCAAAAATACAACTTATGCATAGAAATTTGAAGCACATGATAGGATAATTATTTTAGCATGAAAAGTAAATTTAGAAAACCAAAGTTTCAAAATCATACATCATGTTAAAGAGTGAGCGGAAGCAAATTATGCGGAAATGAATTGCAAGAATGCATAATGCATTCATAAGGTCCAACATTGGACAAACATAACCCCATAATGGGGAATAACACAATGGTCCCCTAAGGGACACCACAGTAAGCCTACAAAGAGGCATAAGTTACATATGCTTTATTGAATGAGAGCCTAAAAGGCCATAAAGAGCATATACATATACTATCATGAAATGAATTAATACTTAAAGGAATCATTAATGAACATGCTCCAAACATGTAATGAAGTGCCAAACAAGAGAAACGAAGTCTCCAAGCATACTTTAGACAAAATGAGCACAAGAGTTCAAAAGGTTTTAAATCCATTTAGGAGGCAAAATAATGAGTGTTATTTGAGTAGAGAACCTTATACAACAACAACAACAACAACAACAACTACGCCTTCATCCCAAAACAATTGGGGTCAGCGATATGAACCAAAAAAGAAATTCATTTTGGGTCTTCCATATGAATCCTTTTCCTCCAATCATTTCTATCCAACGCCATGTCCTCGGTGAGGTTCAAAGCATTCATATCCTTTCCTATCATCTCCATCCAAGTCTTCCTAGGCCTACCCCGACCTCTTTTAACTAATATATTTTCCCATTTCTCCAACCTTCTAACTGGAGCATTATTAGGCCTTCGCCGAATATGTCCAAACCACCGTAAACGATTCTCTCGCATCTTATTTTCAATGGGTGCAACACCTACCTTCTTACGTATCTCTTCGTTCCGAATCTTATCTTTTATTGTATTTCCACACATCCATCTAAGCATCCGCATCTCAGCTACACTCATTTTTTGAATATGATGTCTCTTGGCAGCCCAACATTCCGTACCATATAGTAAAGCGGGTCTAATAGTCGTCCTATAAAACTTTCCCTTCAACCGCAATGGCATTCTACGATCGCACAGCACTCCAGTAGCACTTTTCCATTTCATCCACCCAACCTTTATCCTATGATTTACATCTCCATCAATTTCTCCATACTTTTGAATGATGGATCCCAAATATTTGAAATAATCATTCACCGGTATATCTTGCTCACCAAGCTTCACTACACTCCCATCACTACTTCGTTGCTTACTAAACCGACATTCCATATATTCAGTCTTACTCTTACTCAACTTAAAACCTCTAGCTTCCAATGTCTGTCTCCATAATTCTAACTTAGCATTAACCCCAGCTCTAGACTCATCAATCAAAACAATATCATCAGCAAACAACATACACCACGGTACATTTTCTTGAATTGATCTCGTAAGCTCATCCATCACTATCGCAAATAGGAAAGGGCTTAAAGCAGATCCTTGATGTAACCCAACCGTTATCGGAAAATTGGTTGTCACCCCTCCACAAGTGCGGACATTGGTTACTACTCCTTCATACATATCTTTAATTATACTAATGTACTTGAGAGAAACACCTTTCTTCATCATTGTCCACCAGAGAACGTTCCTAGGTACTCTATCGTATGCATTCTCTAAATCAATAAAAACCATATGCAAATCTTTGTTCCTCTCTCTATATCTTTCAATAAGTTGTCTAAGAAGATGTATAGCTTCCATAGTTGATCTTCCAGGCATAAAACCAAATTGATTCTCCGATATCATGACAACCTTCCTCAACCTAGACTCAATCACCCTCTCCCAAAGTTTCATAGTATGACTCATGAGTTTTATACCACGATAGTTTGTGCAATCTTGTATATCACCCTTATTCTTATATAAAGGCACCAAAGTACTCTTCCTCCACTCATTAGGCATCTTATTTGTTCGCCAAATCAAGTTAAAAAGATTTGTCAACCATTCTAAACCTTTCTCTCCCAAGCATTTCCAAGCCTCGATAGGTATACCATCTGGGCCAACTGCCCTTCTTGATTTCATTTTCTTCAAAGCCTCTGCAATTTCTTTCTTTTGAATCTTGCGCATGAAGTCACGATTTATCTCATGAAAAGGAATGGAGAAGTCTCCAAGATCTTGAGCATGACTATCATTAAATAGCTTATCAAAATAATTTTTCCATCTCTCCTTAATCTCCTCATCTTTGACTAAAACCCTTTGCGTTTCATCTTTGATACATCTAACCATACCCAAATCCTTCGATTTCCTATCTCTCATCTTTGCAAGCCTATAAATATCCTTCTCGCCTTCTTTGTTATCCAACTTGTCATAAACCTCCTTATATACCTTAGCCCTCGCGTTTCGAACAACTTTTTTAGCTTCCTTCTTTGCTATCATATACTTCTCCAAATTCTCATTATCACGACTCTTAGATTTCTATAACACTCTCTTTTAACCTTAATAGCTAATTTGACATCCTCGTTCCACCATGATGTATCCTTACCTAGTGGTGCACCGCCTTTAGACTCACCCAATACCTCCTTAGCTACTTTTCTCATACCACCCGCTATCTTATTCCACATTGATTCTGAATCCTCCTCGAGACACCAATCAACTTCCTTAACTACCTGCTCTACAAACATTCCTTGTTTAGCTCCTTTCAGTGCCCACCACTTAATTCTAGGATCTATCCTATGTCTATCCCTTTTGCGGCATTGTCTAATTCTAAGATCTAAAATTAAGACTCTATGTTGTGTAGCTACACTTTCTCCTGGTATAACCTTACAATCGATGCAACAACCCCTATCTCTCTTTCTAAGTAGGAAAAAATCTATCTGACTCGTATTAACCCCACTTTTAAATGTTACTAGGTGAGACTCCCTCTTCCTAAACCAAGTGTTTGCTAAGATCATATCATAGGACAAACAAAAATCTAAAATCCTTTCTCCACTTTCATTTCTTTCTCCTATACCATAGCCTCCATGGATATTCTCAAATCCATCCCTACTAATGCCTACATGTCCATTAAGGTCACCGCCGATGAAAAGCTTTTCTCCATAAGATGTCTCTTGTACTACTCCATCTAAATCTTCCCAAAATTGATGCTTAATGGAATCATCTAAACCTACTTGAGGTGCATAAACACTAATAATATTAATAATATCCGTACCTAATACTAATTTAATAAGTAAAATTCTATCACCCTTCCTACGGACCTCAACTACATTATCTATAAACTGACGACTCATAACAATCCCTACTCCATTCCTATTCCTATTTATTCCTGTATACCAAATCTTATATCCCCAAGGTTCTATCACTTTAGCTTTCTCACCTACCCATTTGGTCTCTTGAAGACATAAAATATCAATCTTTCTCCTACACATAACATCTACTAACTCTACCAACTTACCAGTTAAAGACCCTATGTTCCAAGTGGCTAACCTAATTTTATGGTCTTGGACTAACTTCTTTACCCCCACCCGTCCAACAAAGTGAGGGAACCCTTGCCTATTTGACACTACACCCGGGCGCCGGTGTGACGCGTCGCTTCTGGGCGACGACCTAGCAACCCTTGCACATTTATCACTGCCTCCGGGCCTAGAGAGTACAGCGCGTCGCTCAGTAGGGAACGCCCCAACGAAATTCTCATATTGGTTCATTTTCATAGGATATGACAGTTTTTATGCTGGCTGTCACAGGCCTACCGCAACCCTCCTCCTTTATCCGGGCTTGGGACCGGCAGTGTATAACTACACAGGCGGAGTTGAGTAGAGAACCTTATACATTTAGAAAAATCCCACTCAAATGACAAAAAACTCATTTTTCATATCAAATACAAAAGTGGCCAAAAATATCAATTTGATTTTAAAATATGCATATCAAATATATGATTCACTTGTATCTAAAAGAAAGCGACATATGAATGAAATTTCATAAATTTCAACAACAGTTCATTCATTACAAGTAACTACCTCATTAGTCCTCCAAAAGCCCATAAATCAAGTGTATAAGCTACTAGATCAAGAATAAATATAATGCCATTAAAGGCCAAAGACACACACAAAGGTGTGCCAAAGAACCTCTTGCCTACATATAATAATACTTGAAATGCGTGCATCTACGACAAGAACAAGAGAATACACGCCAACATGGACCAAAAGTGATGCAGCTCACGTTGAAGGAGGAGAGAAAATAATGGCCCACCGTAAATCGGTGGGGCTGAACTTCTTTATTAAACTCAGAAACGTCTCAATAAACAATGGAAAAATGCAATAAACAGGGAAAAATGTAAAGGAAAACAGGAAATAAGTAAAGGAAAAGGAAAACTGCAGCAAAAGAAAAGTCGGCTGGGCTTCTTTTAATCTTCAATGCCCTTCACGCAACCCTAGACAGGCCTTTTAAAGACTGTCTACTGGATCGGGTCGTGGGTCCAGATTTGGATCCGACCCACGATCCGATTCAGTCCTTCTTTGCAGCTGGTTCTGGGGCGCGTGAGCTCCACTACGCCTGACGTAGGTGCGCAGGGGTACCTCCCTGCGTCGTGGCTCCGTCCCTGCAGGTGAGTCATAGTCACGGGGTCTTTCATCTGCCCTGTGTGGTGGATCGAGTGGCACGATGGGCCCAATCGGGTCCTGCCCTGCATCATACTCCCCTGGTTGGGAAGAAGTGGGCGAGGTCAACGACATGGGTGGGAGAACGACCATACACTACTTGGAACGGAGATTTACCAGTGGACCGGTTAATGGAGTTGTTATAGGCGAACTCGGCTTGAGGCAGAACGAGATCCCAAGTTTTGACGTTTTCGCCCACTAAGCTCCGTAGCAAATTTCCTAAGGTGCGGTTCACAACTTCGGTTTGACCATCAGTCTGGGGGTGATACGCGCTACTGAACTGGAGCTTAGTTTTTAACAGGGTCCATAACGATTTCCAAAAGTGGCTCATAAAACGCGTGTCGCGATCGGAAGTGATTGTGTGAGGTAGACCGTGGAAACGGGCAACATCTTTGAAATAATATGAAGCGACTAAAGAGGCATCGGTGGTGCGTTTGCACGGAATAAAGATAGCCATTTTGGAGAACCGGTCAACAACTACTAAAATTGAATCAAAACGGCGTGGTGTGCGGGGAAGGCCCACGATAAAATCCATGGACACATGCTCCCACAGTCGTTCAGGAATGGGCAGCGGGGTGTACAGACCACTATTCTGACGATGACCCTTGGACACTTGACACACATGACAACCTTGGATAAACTTGACAACATCTTTGCGCATTTTGGGCCAAAAGTATCGTTCATCTAAGAGAGCGAACGTCTTATCATGCCCGAAATGCCCTGCTAACCCACCTTCATGTAATTCAGAAATCAACTGAAGCCTGAGGGAGAAATTGGGTACACATAATTGGTTGCCACGGAAGAGGTAACCGTTATGAATACAAAAACGGGGGTCAAGGTTACGAGCGGAGGAGGTGCATCCTTCCCAGACTTTGTGAAAATCAGGGTCCGTAGGGTATAACTCTTTGCATTGTTCAAAACCTATGACCTGCACTGACATAGTCATCAACAGGCTGTTCTTCCTACTAAGAGCGTCAGCCACCTTGTTCAGGGTACCCGATTGATGCCGAAGCGAAAAGGTGTACTCTTGCAAGAAGCTGACCCACTTGGCATGACGGACACTCAACTTTTTCTGACTATTCAGGTACTTCAATGCCTCATGATCCGTGTACAAGACAAATTCCTTGTAAATGAGATAATGCCTCCAATAACGAAGGGCTTGTACAACGGCATAAAACTCAACATCGTAAGTGGAGTATTGGCACCTGGCCTGAGTCAGCTTCTCGCTAAAGAAGGCGACAGGCCTACGATTCTGACTCAAGACGGCGCCAATCCCCACTTTAGAGGCATCAATTCAACCTCAAAGACTGCACTAAAATCGGGGAGGGCTAAGACAGGGGCACTGGTCATTTTGTCCTTGATGATCGTAAAGGCTTTGCTCGCCGCTGGCGTCCAATGAAAGCTAGTACCTTTTAGGCACTCCGTGATGGGGGCCATAAGGGTACTAAAATTTCTCACGAAACGTCGGTAAAAGGTGGCTAACCCGTGGAAACTACAGATCTCTCCTATAGTCTTTGGGGTAGGCCAATCGACAATCGCTCAGACTTTAGCAGGGTCGGCCTTGACGCCATCAGAAGACACAATAAACCCTAAGAACACGACACTGGATGTCATAAACTCACACTTCTTGGCATTGGCATACAATTTTTCCTTTCTCAAAATGTCTAAGACTTGACGCAGGTGACTCAAATGATCAGACAATGACGAACTATAGACCAAGATGTCGTCAAAGTAGACAACAACAAACTTCCCAAGACACGGACGCAAAACTTGGGTCATCATGTTCATGAAGGTACTGGGGGCATTAGATAACCCAAACGGCATGACTAACCACTCGTACAATCCATCACGTGTCTTAAATGCTGTTTTCCACTCGTCTCCCTCGCGTATACGAATCTGATGATATCCGCTTTTTAAATCAATTTTAGAGAAAATGGAGGCCCCGGATAACATATCAAACATATCATCGACACACATGCGCATGGACCCATCTTTCTTGGGAGTGAGTAAGGCAGGCACGGCACAAGGACTAACACTCTCGCGAATGAAACCCTTTTGCAGTAATTCCTGAACCTGTCTTAACAACTCCGCGTGTTCGGAGGGGTTCATGCGATAAGCGGGAAGGTTGGGTAGACTCGACCCGGGTACAAAATCAATGGCATGCTGAACCACCCTTGTCGAAGGTAATCCATCAGGAAGGTCATCCGGCATAACGTCGCGGAATTCATCGAGAAGAGGGGCAACATCCGCAGGAATGGATACAGGTGAACTCATCACTGGCTTAGCCACCAGGGCATAACAATAGCCATCTTCCTGGCAGTGGTCCAGGAAAAGCCGGT
Organism: Nuphar pumila; assembly: GCF_984573655.1. Lineage (NCBI taxonomy): Eukaryota > Viridiplantae > Streptophyta > Magnoliopsida > Nymphaeales > Nymphaeaceae > Nuphar > Nuphar pumila. The sequence continues at coordinate 16,205,403 of NC_143255.1, forward strand.
ACGAGAGGCCTGCGAGTCGGGGGACTCGCTCGGGTTTGTCAACTGTGGGGAAACCCGTCTCCCGGATTGGTAGAAGGACGATCTTATGGCCATTAAAGATAAAAGAGTAAGTGTTCTTGCGGCCATCGTGAGTGGTCTGGCGATCAAACTGCCAGGGACGTCCCAAAAGAATGTGACACGCATGCATAGGGGCCACATCACACCACACCTCATCGTGGTAGTGTTCCCCCATGGAAAACCGGACTAGGCAACGCTGAGTGATGGGAACCTCATTTCCTTTCTTGAACCAGGCCATCTTATAGGGTTGGGATAACTTTTCGGTGTTGAGTTTCAAGGTAGACACCACACTCTCAGATACCATGTTCTCACATGCTCCGGTGTCAATGATGACATCACAAGCGTGACCTTCACAGTTGCATCGAGTCCTAAAAATGTTATTCCTTAGCCATTTCGATGGGGTCAATTCTCGGGGTGTGGTCAACACATGACGGATGGACAACAAACTTTCGACGTTGCCGTCGAACTCTATAACTCCCCGCTCATCCTCAACCTCAACTAATGAATTGTCCTCACTATCACTCTCACTTGCGGACTCGACAATCCTTTCAACTAGATGGGTGTTCTTGCTCACGGTCGGACACTTGGACGCGACATGTCCTAACTCTTGACACCTAAAGCAACGAAGGGTCGACTCAGTAGGTTTGGTTTTGGACCGGGTGTGGAAAGCTGGACCTGACTGGTCTGATTTGCTAAGGTCGCCCCTAGGTTTTGAGTCACTAGGGGAGCTTGCTCCCCTGGTTGGGAAACTCGGCTTGGGTCGGTTGGAGGGCTCACTACGGGTCGTCCGATATTCCTGCCTCCGCTTCAGCTTGTCCTCGATGTTCATGGCATAACTGCTGGCTTGATCTAATGTTTCGACTGTGACACAACTAAAATCATCAGAGATAGCAGGGCGGAGACCCGAAATGTACCTCGTGACCTGCTGGCGAGCTGTTTCCTCGATTTGCACACGCAGGGAAAGACGATGGAACTTCGCGGTGTACTCTGCTACAGTTCGGGAACCTTGGTGCAGGGTCAGGTATTCCTTGTAAGCTCGCTCGGCGTGATCCGACGGCACGAACTTTGACTGCATCAGTCTTTGCATTTCCTCCCACGACTGTACGCGTTCTAATCCCTGCCGCTCCCTTGATCGTTGTAGCTCCACCCACCATGTCTGTGCTAGGCCTCTCAATCGTGTAGAAGCTAACGAAACACGACGGTGTTCAGCAACGGTGTGATAATCGAAGAAAAACTGCACTGCATAAGACCAGTCGAAAAACTGCTCCGCGTCGAATCGCCCCGCAAACTCCGGAAGATCCAATTTCATGCCATAGGTGGAAGAGTGGTCTGGTGGTCTCTGTTGTCGCGGCTCCACTATCCCTGCAGGATGCTCGTTCCAGAAAATGTCATCGTCCCAAGCTGCTTCATTGCCCATATGGTGGTATTGTTCGCCGGGATGCTGGTGCTGTCGATCTCTCCTGATGGGGGGTCGGCGGTCGGGGCGCGCCGGTTCCTGCTGACATTGCCTCGGTCGGGTTTGCCCGTGGGCGGGCACCATCTGTGGCCGGTATGGTGGTATTGGAATGACGGGAAGTCCAAGGTTCGGGGGAGGGTTTGGTTGAGGTTCTGGTGCCGGACGGGTAGGATTGGTAGAATAGGGTTGTGGGTTAGGATTATGGTATGGGGCCGGATATTGGGTCGGGTTTTGGGTCAGGTTTGGGTAAACAGGTTGGTCTGGGTTTGGGTATGGGTATGGGTATGGGTATGGGAGTTGGTGGGTATATGGATGGGTTGACTCGCCCGATGGGATGTGAATCGGGCCCACTCCTACACTACTCGTCGGACCCAGATATGAGTGGGTTGGATCGAGGTTCGAGTTGTAGGGATAAGAAGCTTGGTTTGAACTCGATCCCCGATCCATAGCATTATGGGTCTGGTTTTGACCCGGCTCAAATCCAAACTGGAGCTCCGTCCGAGTCCGATATGGGTTAGGGTCGGTCTGAGGTATCTGTTGAGGGTCGGGACTAGTGGGTTGGTTCTGGCTCGGGGCTGCCCGCGAACCGGAACCAACTAGGTAGGATGGGTAAGGGGTGTCTAGACCCAAACCCGTTCCCTGAGACCCAATGGCTGGTCCCAGTGACACAGGCCTGGGTCCTGTTGCATTACCAATTGGATTGGATCTTCTTGGATCTGGATCCATCAACAAAGGCTCGCCCATTCCAGCTCGCAGGGATGCGGCTACGGAGCCTCCCCGTGTGGGGTCGGGGAAGGAATGCTCGCCTCTCCCAAACTGGACTGATAGGACCGGGCCAGCAGCAGGGTCTAGCGTGACGCTGGGCCCCTGCCGACTCAGCTCACCCTGCGACACAGCCCGAGCGAGTCCCTGCCACGATCCTGGGCCCGCAGGTGGGCCCAGCGCAACACTGGGGCCCTGCAGGCTCGGGCCGACCCTCAGCGCACTTGCTGTTGCGCCTGGCCACGCACCCTGGCCTGCAGGTGGACCCAGCATGCCGCTGGGCCCCTGCAGGCTCGGGTCCACCTGTGAAACAGGCGCAATCAGCCTTTGTCGGGAGTGGGGTGCTCTTACCAGGGCATCGTTGTTCGGTGGGACCCCCTGGTGCTGTCGCGAGGTGTCTGGACCCTTCGTAGATGCTGAAACAGGCGCGGTCACTCGCTGTAGAGGCATCGGCTGGTGTGATTCAGCCCCTTGGAGGTTCAGATTTGCAAACACGCACTCATCGACGTCAGCACCTGGTATTGCGCACGTTCCCTTTCGCGCCTCAAGTGCTGTCAACCGGTCATCCATCCCATCCAGCCTCTTCGATAGGCCTGCCACATCTCGGGTCACGCGCAACACATTCTCCTGGATTTTTGTCAACACCTCCATGACACGTAGCATGGGATCTTCGCTGCTCGCTTCCTCACGCACTTCGCTTTGTACCGGATCGGTTCCCTCCTCAAGAGCCATACCGCTGATGAAGTTGGAACACCCGCTGCTCTGATACCACTTTGATGCAGCTCACGTTGAAGGAGGAGAGAAAATAATGGCCCACCGTAAATCGGTGGGGCTGAACTTCTTTATTAAACTCAGAAACGTCTCAATAAACAATGGAAAAATGCAATAAACAGGGAAGAATGCAAAGGAAAACATGAAATAAGTAAAGGAAAAGGAAAACTGCAGCAAAAGAAAAGTCGGCTGGGCTTCTTTTAATCTTCAATGCCCTTCACGCAACCCTAGACAGGCCTTTTAAAGACTGTCTACTGGATCGGGTCGTGGGTCCAGATTTGGATCCGACCCACGATCCGATTCAGTCCTTCTTTGCAGCTGGTTCTGGGGCGTGTGAGCTCCACCACGCCTGACGTAGGTGCGCAGGGGTACCTCCCTGCGTCGTGGCTCCGTCCCTGCAGGTGAGTCATAGTCACGGGGTCTTTCATCTGCCCTGTGTGGTGGATCGAGTGGCACGATGGGCCCAATCGGGTCCTGCCCTGCATCAAAAAGCATCTCTTGTCTACGTAAAAAAATACTCAAAATCAAGTATGTTCAGCTACTAGAACAAGAGTAACAAGCCAACCATAGGCTAAAACACAATACATCTCTTGTCTACATAAGATGACACTTGAAATGAGTGAAATAAGCCAACCATGGGCATACATCTCAGCGACTAGAACAAGGACACAAATGCCAACATAGGCTAAAATCACACACCATGGTGTGAATCAACGTGCCTTGTCTACATATAATAACACTCAAGACAAGTGTGTTCAGCTACTAGACCAAGAGAGCAAAAGCCAACAAAGGGCTACCAACACACGAAGGTGTAATAAAATTCTTGTCTACATATGATGACACTTAGATAATGGGCATAAAAGGAGAAGACTTTTGAGGCAATAAAACTTGTAATGACAAACATATAAATAAAACCTTGAAACAATATTCTTCAAAAAGAATACCCATAACAATATCATTTTGGAATAAATGTGTGAATATACACACACCAAGAACACTTGTGCACAAAAGCATAAAACATAAATGTGCAAATGCACTCATATGATTCATAAACAATAAAAGGTTGGACAATAATCCCCAAAACCTTGATTTTAATATACCTTAAAACATTTAAGGTTTTAAACACCATATATCCATCACATTTTCATATAAATGAGAGCATCCATTAGATCAATGGCCAAAAGAGAAAAAATGAGTGACACACTCATAATTAGAGATCATATAACAAATCATTTTAGAGTCCCAAGGTGCCCATAACTCACCTCAACAACCATCTATAATATGGCAAGTGGACAATCTAGAATGATATAACACGAGGTGCCCATAACTCACCTCAACAAACATCTCTAATAAAACAATAATAAGGCCAAACAAATGATGCATTAAATAACATGTGATGAACAAATATAAATGCCACAAAAAGGCAATAAACAATTTAGGAATCATTTTTCAAAGAAAAGAGGACCGATTAAAAATTGAATCAAAGGTCCAATATAATCAATCACAATAATATGCTTTATAACAACAATTTTGCATAAATCCGAATTATGCTTAATCTTCAAAAGAAGTCATTTATACAAAAAAGACTTATTATGCAACTAACACAATTTATGAAATATTAAGCAACATCATGCGTAAGAACCGATTTGGAATAATCAAAAAGTCAAAAACAAGCCTCTACTATGATATATATAAAGTGCAATTAAATGCACACCAAATGATAATAGATACACTTTTATGCAATGCAAGATTTTTAAATGACAATAATCTTGAATGAGCAAATAACAAACTTAGGCCAATATAGGCATTCATAAAGATGGTGAAGTTTGAAAATCTTATGAAATCCACTATTGTAACTTAAAAAATGATGCTCACAACCAATCTTCTCACAACAACCATGAAATCTTCATAAAAGAGTATATACTCACAAGAAGATTATAAGGACCGAAAGGCTCCTTAAAGAGAGCTCAAAAAACACACAAAATTCCCAAAGAAGGGGGAAACTCCACTAAAGTGGGAGAAATCCCAACAAAGAAGAATAATAGATTTATTAAAAAACCTTATGATAAAGTAAGATTGTACTATGGCATAAATCTATAAAATTAAACATTTATCGAGGAAAAATTCAAAACTCTTAAGTTTTATCAAAAAACATGACTTAATAGATTATTACCAACTCCTAATGCAATAAGTACGCAACAAACATTAGTGAAGACCATAAATTTTATAATGAGACAAGCTCTTTAAATCAAATTGAAAAATCTTTTAAGAGTATAAAGATGCAAAGAAAATCACCATATTCCATAAGACCATTTTAAAACTTAATTCAACCGGAAAAAAACCTTCTTAATTAAATGTTACTCATATAAAAAGGACACATTAGGAAAGTGAATCAAAACTTATTAAGGAATTTTTCATATATGTCAAGCATTTTTCAAAAAAACTACACCTCACAAACATTTTAATCTTAACATACCTTTCTTTAAAGACTTACCATTCATATAAAAGGTATTCTTATAAACAAAGTTAGGTTTAAAATATAAATTCAAAGCTCCAATGGTCATAAATTTTTACCGACTCATTAAAACAAGTTTTGAGCAATCATATATCTAATTTTTCGCCAAACAAGTTATCATTTAAAATTTTTCAAAGAAAAACATACGAAAAAGTATGTATACGAAAAAGATTCAATAGAGTATCAAGTAACTTAAATTTTTATAAAAAGACATAATGACAAAGAGTACACATAAAAAAAGAACATATTAAATTCTTCATACAATACTTAAAGAAATAGAATGCATACCGAATAACTTTAAGAAAGAAAAGAGAGAGAAATGAATACTTCACCATTTTTCTTTAAAAAATTCTTGAATACCATGCTTCCTGATGCACCAAAGAGCAACTCGATCTCAACCTGGCTCTGATACCATGTTAGAAAGTGACTTTGAATACATTAGGTTCAATAATGAATCCATACACATGCACACGAAGTGCGAATATACCCACTCAATGGAACAACACAAGTACATCATGTGCTAATACATAAACCCATAAAAGGGGTAAATATGACTTAAAGTCATAAGTTGAATATTATTGAGGAAAAAGGAAGAAAGGGTAAAAACCCTATACAATGGAGCATAAGCTCCTACAAGGAGTGAAGAATACAAAGGGGGAGACCCCTATTTATAACACAAGAGAGGAGCCACATAGGGGGCTCCCAAAGGAGTCGTTGGGAGCCCCCAACGGTCACATTTGTGACCGTTGGGGGCTCCCCAACGACTCCTTTGGGAGCCCCCTATGTGGCTCAAACCACAAAAAATAAATAAAAAAGAAACTAAAAAATAAAAGAAAAATTACATGCATATTCCAATTGGAATATGCGTAAAATGGCAAATTACAAGAATACCCTTGAGGGTATTTTAGGAAGAGAAAATATATATATTTATATATATATAAATAGAGATACGTATACATATATATACGTATCTTTATATATATATATATATAAATATATACTCGTACATTTAAGGATTATATTTCAACATACATATATGTGTACGAGTACACATATTTTAACAGTGTATGAGGTTCATGCATAAATTGAGATACCTGATTAACCGAATACACTATGTCGGGTCTAGTAAAGGTCGGGTATTGCAGCATGCCAACTATGCTGCGATACCTAGTGGGATCTCCATATAAATCCCCATCTTTAGAACTCAATTTCTGATGGATGATACTTGGAGTTGCCAATGGCTTACAATCTTTCATGTCGGCCCTACTAAGAATATCCATCGTGTATTTGTGTTGAGTAAGAGTAAGTGTATCACACGTCTTATCAACTTTCACCCCAAGAAAGTATCGCAGCTCTCTCAGATCTTTCATTTTGAATCTCTGATTTTATAACTTCTTTACTTCCTCAATATGATTTCTACAGTTCCCTGTGATAATGATATCATCTACGTATATCAATAGAAGAGTGGTGACCTCTCGTTCATTGTGGATGAATAATGAGTGATCTAGAAGAGATCGAGAGAAACCGTGCTTCTGTATTTCTAGCGAAAAACTCTCGAACCAGGACCGAGAAGCTTGTTTCAATCCATAGAGTGCTCTTTTCAGCTTGCATACATATAAATTGGCATCTTGTTCTGCATACCCAGTGGGTTGTTCCATATAGACTTCCTCTTTTAAGTCCCCATGTAAAAAGGCATTTTTTACATCTAACTGGCTCAATGTCCATTCATGTTCAATGGCTAGACTCAACACAATACGAATGGTTCCCATCTTAACGACATGACTGAAAGTTTCATCAAAGTCCTGTCCTTGTTCTTGTGTGAATCCTTTTACTACAAGTCTAGCTTTATACCTTTCAATACTCCCATCTGGTTTATATTTTATCTTGTACACCCACTTCGACCCAACCACATTTCTATTTAGTGGTCTAGGCACAACCTCCCATGTACCACATTCATGTAAGGCTTCAATTTCTTCATTCATTGCTTTGATTCATCTTCTAGAACTTGCAACTTGATAAAATGTGAGAGGCTCATCCTCTTTATTTATGGACGTTAGGAACAGTTGAAAATCCAATGAAAATTTTTTATAGCTTACCCACCTGTCAAGCGGATGTCAGGTCCGGGAGGATCTTCTGATGTCCAACATCTGTGGAGCGGGAGTAGAAGGACTCGTATCTATGCAAGGAATGGATGAGGGTTCTTTCTCTCGTCGGGTGTATACAATACCCTTATACCTTACTGGCTCCAAGTTTTGTGTGGTAACCTCTTCTGGTTGGGATGTATTTGTTGATTCCTCACATATCTCCTTCTGACTGCAATCTGTAGGACAATCTTTCCTAGCATTGGAGAAGAGTTCGGAATTTAACCATGGATAGTACACCTCGACACTGGGACTGTTAAAATGTAAATTGTAATATATATATATATATTATTTAATATTATTATATTTTCTTTTATTATTTTCTTTTTCTATTTTTCTTTATTTTCTTTTTTAACATCTAGTTCAATAGAAACTAGATATTTGATCCAGTCAAGTTCCTGTTGGAACTTGACTGTGCAAATAGTTGTTGGACTGTAGTCCAACCGCTATAATAAATGATGTTGGAATGTAGTCCAACAACTATAATAAGAGACGTTGGACTACAATCCAACGTCTCTTTTGGAGAGCTCAAAATGAGCTCTCCTCTCTCTTCCACTTTTTTGTATATATAGGGGTGAACCCCTTCAATGTAAATTACTATGCTTCTTAAGCATTTTGTTCATGAATAAAGTATTATTTATTTTTCAAGTGTTCTTCCTTTTATACCCTTTCAAGGGTCATGCTTGTAGTGTCTCCAATAAGACACTTGTTTGTGAGTTATTCGTGCATTTGTTGAAGACCACCATTTCATTACATGGTATCAGAGCTACGAAATCCTTAGATCTTGAAGTGCTTCCGCCTCGATTTCCATGCCACATTTACAAAAGGTGTTTCATCACCTTGTTCTTGGCTCAAGAAGATTTGTTTGAAGAAAGGCGAACTTGTGCTACAAAAAAAATTTGGTTTTGTATCCTCTCTTATTCCCTTGTCTACTCTTTTTCTTTTCTTTTTATTTCTCTCTCTCTCTCTCTCTCTCTCTCCTCCTATTTATTCCTCTCTTACCCTTGTAAAAGATGGATGACAATGATAAGATCACCATCATTCCTATGAAGCTAAATGATACTAACTATGTAATGTGGGCTTCGATTATGAAGCACCACATTTGGGGAAAAGGTTTATGGGGTATAGTGGATGGTTCCGATTTGGAACCTAAACTATCTCTTACCAAAAAAGAGGGTGATAAAGAGGTTCCTCTAACGGAAGAAGAGAAGAACCTCTTTATGGGATTGATTATGAAGAAACCTTTGCTCCTGTAGCCAGAATGACTAGTGTACGAACCTTAATTGCTTTAGCCTCCATCAAGCAATGGCCGATATATCAACTTGATGTTAAAAATGCGTTCCTAAATGGAACTCCGTGTGAAGAAGTTCTTATGGACCCTCCGCCCGGTCTTGAAATTGAGAAAGAAAATATTCTTAAGTTGAACAAAGTTTTCTATGGTCTTAAACAAACACCAAAAGCTTGGTATGATCTTTTTAGCAAAGTAGTTCTTGATAATAGTTTTTCCTCATGTTATACAGATACTGCTTTGTTTGTTAAATCTTCTGATGAATACATAACAATTTTGTTACTATATGTTGATGACATGATTATCATAGGTAATGATAAGAAAGGTATTGACCTTATTAAAAATATTTTTAAGAAAAATTTTGATATGTCTAACCTGGGTTTTCTGAGGTATTTCTTAGGAATCGAAGTTGCATACTCCCCCAAGGGGTATGTCCTATCTCAGATGAAGCTTGCCTCTGACATTATTGCCCGGTCTGGGCTGACAGATGACAAAAGGGTGGAGACTCCAGAAGTGATCAATGTCAAGATGAGAGCCAATGATGGCACTCCTTTAGCAGACCCCACGCCTTATCGTCAATTGATTGGATCACTAACATATTTGTCTATCACCAGGCCCGACATTTTACATGCAGTTCATAGTGCAAGTCAATTTCAGATTGCTCCTTCTACTGTTCACATGGCAGCAGTAATGAGGATTATCAGATACTTGAAAAATTCCATAACTAAGGGAGTATTCTTATCCTCTTCTTCACCTCTTATTTTACTTGCATATACTGACTTCGATTGGGGGGTAACCCCGATGATCGTATTTCTACCACAGGTTATTGTGTGTTTCTTGGTGAGTCACTTATCTCATGGAGGTGTAAGAAGCAGCATAAAGTCTCTCTCTCGTCTACCGAAGCAGAATATCGTGCGATGGCCACTACCACAACTGAGATTGTATGGTTAAGAAGCTTGCTTAAAGATATGGGTGTCTCATTCTCAACTCCTTCAAAGTTGTGTTGCGACAACAAGAGCTCTATCTATATTGCTAGCAATCACACCTTTCATGAACGAACAAAGCACATTGAGATGGACTGTCATTATGTTCGTGATGAGTTCTTACGGGGCACCATTCAACTCCCATATGTTCCTACCGAATATCAGTTGGCGGACTTCTTCACCAAAGCCTTGCCATCGCCTCGCTTCTTCTTTCTCCTTAGCAAACTCTCGGTGATTTCACTGTGTGTTTGAGGGGGGGTGTTAAAATATGATGTATACATATATATATATATATATATATATATATATATATATATATATATATATATATTTAGATTATGACATATACACATATATCATCATATATATGTCTATATGTCTATCTACATATATAAATATATATATTTATTTTGTAATACCCGATAGGGGTAATTCTGTCATTTCACCTGTACACGCATATCCTAGATATGCTTCTTTTTCTTTTTTTCTTTTTTCCTTTTATTCTTTTTTCTTTTTTTGTCTTTTTACTTTTTCTTTTTTTTATTGTTTGAGGGGGGTCCACATAGAGACGTTGGACCCCTCCAACAGTCATAAATATGACCGTTGGAGGGGCTCCAACGTCCCTATGGGAGCCCCTCCTTGGGTCCCTTGCTGTGTATAAATAAGGGGCATGGCCCCATGTATTCTTTAAGCTTCTTATGAAGCATTTTATGAGTGAAATATATTTTTTTACCTCTTTGTGTGTTTGACCATTTTTTGTGGTTTATTTTGCCCATTTGTGGCCTCTTGTGTATGTGAGTGCTTCTGTGCTTACTCTTGGAGATTTCGCCTCTCTCGTTTCGCACTTCATTACAAGTTGTAGGTTGGCAAACGTTCATGCCTTGCCATTTGAGATTGGTGATAGGGAGTCTGAGAGATCTTTTGAGCCCATACATTTTGATGTATGGGGTCCATCAGTTGTTTTGTCCAAGGGTGGTTCATCATACTTTGTTATCTTTATAGATGACTGTGATTTACATGGATTTATTTTATGAGAAATAAAATTGTACTTTTTGAAATCTTCAAGAAATTCTGTGTTATGGTTGAAAATTAATTTTCAGTTATGATTAAAACTTTTCATACTAACTCGGGTGGAGAATATACTAGTGGCATATTTGATAGTCTTTTGTAGGAAAAAGGAATTGTGCACCAGAAGGCATTTCCTTATACTCGAGAACAATATCAAGAGAGGAAAAACAAACACATCTTAGATCTTTTTTTATTATTTTGACCAATAGTACTTGTGCTTATTGTTGTTGACATCTTTGCTCTTTTGTGGAAGTTAATGAGTTCTCCAGAATTTTTTGTCGATGGTGATCCTTCGGAATCCATGATGCTTCATTTCAAATGTGCTTATAATTTTTTAAGACTAAGCCATATTTATCAGTTGTGCTTTGAAAATGTAAAGTATCCTTTTAATGAGTGGTCTTTTTTTTCCATAAAATTACTGTAGTACTAATCATGATGATTAATGTAAAGTATCATGCTGGAATTAAAAGTTTTTGAGAGCAGAAACTTCTGGTAAACTTTGTTACAAACTTCTGCATCCTATATTATTTCTTGATTCTGCTTTCCTTCTTGACAGTCTAATACATAATTAGGAGTTACAATTGTGTGACAAGCCACAAACAATACTTGGATGAACCATGGTGGGACGAACAAATTTAAAACTGAAATACTCTTTGCGAAAGATGTTTTACTATGTTATAATTCGATGGGCTAATGCTCAAAACATGGACAATGGAAGTGGGCACTAAGATAGCTATGCCATATCTATCACAGCCATTCCATGAGCACATTGTTGTGCTGAATGCCATGCTTGTTCTTTTGAATTTCTACCTTCTTTGTGCCTTCCCACTTTTTGTCTTCCAAAATCTGTTAGACCTAGTTTCTCTTATTCCTTATGTGGCATTGATCTAAGTGTGTAGAAAAAGTATCATACATTTTCTAAATTTCTCTGTTTTCCCCCTTTTACGGGACAATCATGCTGAATCATACAAGAGGTAATGGCATTTGGGTTCACGATATTGATGGTTTGGGATAGGAGTCATCTGCTTCCCATGCACTGATCCTTCCCAGTGCGATTCCTTAGCTAGTCATAATGAGCTATTTCAAGCATGCCCTTTGTGATGATTGATCGACCTTTGTCATACTGAGCTATTTCAAACATAATGCTCTTTGTGATGATGGATCAAATGCATGACAAAAGACTGCATCATTGGTAACTGGTATGACAGCATCTTCCATTTGCGGTTTCAGTCAGAAAATGGAATTGTTTACTCTGCTCTGAATTGTTCAGAATCTTCCGACCTATTTTAACTTCCTCGGTCTAGTCAACCTTATGTTCTGAGCTTTTGAAAATTCGTGTATTTGTCATGAATGGTAGGGTATGCTATTTCCTTTTCTCCAGTTATATAGAGATATTCATGTGGTGATCGGGGTTCTTTTTCCTTGTTTCTGTGTCAGGTTCTACAGAGAGAAGCGAGGCTTGGTTGACATTTGAACTACGCATGATTTGTAGCCATGAATTGGGAATTGCACTTCTGGGCTTGGTTTATTTTAAATTGTTTTCAGCTTATCGGATATCCTTGAGCAGCTGAAATATATTTGTAATAGAGTTTGGGAGTTGCACTTCTCAAAAATCTCGAATATGACCAACAATGTAGACTTAGGTGACAGTTACCTTTGTTCATTCCTCTGAGGATTAAACACTGCTTTTTTCTCATAGGTTTTCCATTTGCTGAAGGGAAACAACACATTCGGTACAAAATTTAAGATTACATTTTGGACCGTCTGCATCTTTTCAATGGGTGTTTTCAATGTTCAATGGCTGTCAAAATGAAAATGTATTAGAATGATATGATGCCTTCAGAACCATTTTGAAATGCATGTTTTGTCTGCTTAAAACTGTGCTGTTCATATTCCTTTTGTCATTAATCATCTAGTATAGCTGCCCAATTCATGGTCCTTGAAACTGAAGGTCCGTGCAGTTACCATTTGACATTGTGGGATGTTGCTCTGTGACAGATTTGACATCTTGTTTTCTTTTCTTTTGGGGGGTGGATGTGGTTGGGTGCGGGGGATCTGAAACATGGAGCCTATGGTAGCGGGTGCAGTTTGTTAAGTTTGGTCAAATTCGATCCATTTCCTATGGTCTTAAAATGCAATGTTGGGGGACAAGGTCGATATCCTTTTGACCCTACTGCCCCTTTTGATCCTCTTCTTATTAAGGTCCCACACTGAAGAAGGAAGAACTGAAGAATCACTTCTAGCGGACGATATGGAGCTCTTACGGGCTAGTGGGACTGCGGGTGAGCTGTTCACTTAACATTGGGCGCTGCTAGGAATGTCTGGCCAGGGACTGTTACCCTCCAGCAGTCTCTCTCTCTCTCAAATAGTTTTAATTTTTAAGTAACTCTGAAAAATCGTGGACTATGACTTGAACTTTGGATGTTGGAAATTCTGTAAGTAAACCCAACTGCTTTTGAGAAACTTGTCAAAATCTATCCATACTCAGTATCACCAAATACCGGTGATATTGAATATGGAGCAACAGGTCTCTCCCTCTCCTGTCTCAACTGATGGAAAGGAGATGAGTCCGTGAAGAGTTAAGGAAAAAAAAACTCCTGTCCCCTCACCAACAGGTGAGGGACCCGAAGCCGAATAAGATTGTCATATTGAATATTGAATATGACATAAGCGATGGCAAGGAGATGCGTCCGTTCAAGAGTTTAGGAAATGAAATCTGTGTACCCTCACCATCAGATATGTTTGTGGTTTATTCAATGTCACCAAATATGGCCATTTTATGATATCGAATATGACAATGTATTCTCGAGATTTTGTTCATCTAAAAATATGAAGATTTCCAGATAATTGCAGTTATATTGGGTTCTTTCTAAACATTGTTTTAAGAAATTGTATTGCATAATTCAATTTTTTTGTTAATTTGTGTTTTTTCATAATTCAAGTCATGTTTTTACATGTTGTGCAGAAAATGTTCAATTGTTTATTCCATTTTATTTTATATTTGCTTGTTTTTCTTGTCTTGTGTTTGTAGTGGTAGTGATTGATGTTCAATGCCTTGATAACGCTTCATGGAGGTTTTAATGCTTCAGCTAGATATCTCAATTAAACATATCTTAATCCCATACAAGATACATGTTTTGAAAATAATTCTTCAGATATGCCTTTGGTTAAAGGATCATTACTCATATAAGTGGTAGGTAGGTAATTGATTGTAATTTTACTATTCTCAATCACGTCATGAATAAGGATAACAGTGGACCGGGGCGGGGGACAAGGTCTCCACCCTCGCCCCGTATCAAAATTTTGCCCTCCATCCCTGCCTTCATTCTTGCACGGGTTTTGATTTTAACCTTCATTCTTGATCTATTTTTTGTTTCATGTCCTCAATCCCCCGTCTAAATGGGTTGAGGCGGGGCGGGGTTTCATTTCCTTGGTCCTTCCGCCATTGTCACCTTTCGCTGTTAAAAGAAAATGAGAAGAGAAATGGTAGCTCGTGCGACTCATTAAAGGAGATGGGAGAGATTCGAGAGAAGGTTTTACATTAGGGTTAGGAATATATATATATATATATATATATATATATATATATATATATATAAAAGATTTTATAACATATATAAGGGTATAATAGTAACTTTCTTAACAGGGATCGGGGACGAAGCGGGGTGGAGCAAGGCGGGGGCAAAAGTAAGTCCATCCCCGCACAGATTTTGATTTTAACCTTCATCCTCAGTTCATTCCTATATTCATGTCCTCCATCCCCGGTCCAACCGAGGTGGGGCGGGGCTCCATTTTCCCCCGGTCCACTGCCATCCTTACTCATGAACATAATGATAGTTTACCATTATGTGTTTGCTTTTACAACTGTCTGCTCTACTCTTCATAAGAGTAATACTTGTTTAATTGTCACGTTAAATTTGCATTGGCCTATTAGTTATAATCCATCTTCAAATCGTTGATGAAGCGCTTATCCAAACAACAAAGATGACAACAGTATTGCCGTGAGGCGTGCATCTTTGTTTGGGTCAAATGGGGTCAAAGCCCCCATTTGACCCAAAAAAGAGGGAGGTCCAACTGATTAGGGCTTCCACCCTCTCGTCTCTCACCCTCCTCTCTCTCATTGTCTCCCTCTTTCTCTCTCTGCTGAAAGGAGGAAAAAGAAGAAGAAAAAAATGGTCTCCCTCTCTCTCACTGCATCTCGACTCTCCCTCTTCTCTCTCGCTCTCAACTCTCTCTCATGTCTCGTGTCTCGTTGTCTCTCTTTCTCTCTCTTGTGTCTCGTATATCTCCATTTCTCCCTCTCCTCGTGTCTCATTTCTTCTTCTTTCTTTGCATCTTCTTCTCCTCTTGCTCGCCTTTTCCCTCTTCTTTTGATTGTTTTTTGTATGTTTTTATTTTTTTGAATTTTTATTTTTCTGTAAAAGCATGCATAGTTAATTTGTCAAATAATTTTTTCTATAAAATCCTAGAAGCATGTTAATTTTGTTGATATATGCCTAAGTACAAAACATAGCATACAACAAAGCTAATACCAGACCAACAATAAAGTTAATATCATACCAACAACAAAGCTACAAAGCGAATATAAGACCAACAACAAAGTTAATATCAGATCTCATACATCAAGCTTCCAATAACATTGCATAAGGGACATTCAATCTTTCTTGTCCTTTACTTGGACAATCATTCTTACTTAATTTTACCTCTTTTTACTATGGGTGTATTGACTGACTTGCAATCACTCATTCTAAACTTCTTGAATATGTGATTGATATATCTTTCTTAACTCAAGCTAAAAAGTTTAGATTTTTTTTCTTGAATAATTTTAATGAACATAGAATGTCTCTTTTTGTATCTTTCATTTCAAATTATGAATTTAACCATGATTTGGTTATGACCATTATCTCATTGTCTTTTCCAATCAAAAGAATGTCGCATATCCACATATAAAGAAAAAATAGAAAATTTGCTCACTTTTTTAAACATAAACACAACGATCAAATCTATTTGCCACAACTCCTAGTGTAGTAATTGCCTTATAAAACTTCAAATACCAGTGATGTGGTGATTATTTTAGTCCATGTATGGATTTTTTCAACATATACACTTTATCCTCTTAGCCTTTAACCATATATCTTTTAGGTTTCATAAAAATGCTTTATTTTAGATCACCATTTAAGAATATGGTTTTGACATCCATCTGATATAGATCTAAATTATAATATATTATAATAGCCAAGATTATCCTTATTGAGGCAAGTTTTGCAACTAGTGAATATGTACCAACATAGTCTAACTCTTTTCTCTGATAAAATCTTTTAGCTACTAGTCTAGCTTTAAATTTGTGTATACTACCGTCGAAGTTATATTTCTTTCTTAATATTCATTTGCATCTAATGAATTTTTTTTCCTCAGGTAGATTAATCAATTTCTAGACTTGGTTTTTCTTAATGAACTTAATTTTCTCGTTCATGGATTTTATCCCTGTTGATTCATATAGGTTAATTGTCTTACTCTAAGATAAGTTATCTTTTGTATCATCATGATCTATTGAGTAACATAGTTTCTCTGATAGTAAACATAGTAGTCATCTAAGTACGAAAGAGGAACTCTTGACCTTTTGTAGCCATGCGAAGGAGAATGCTCACTAGCAGTTGGTTCATCATAACCTAACTACTCATAAGAATCGTCAGAGTCATAGATGAGATCAGATGGATCATCTTCATTTATTTCAGAAATGTTGGGTTCCATGTTTTGCTCTTTCAGGAATGCAACAACTGTACTTTCAATCAAACCCTTATCAGGATGATAATTTTTGAATAATTTTGGATAACCAATAAAGGTATATCTTATAGATCTGTTGTATAATTTATCTTTTGATCGATCTATAACTTTTATGTGAGCTACAGAACCCCATCTACGAAGATAACTAAGGTTTGGTTTTCTTTCAGTCCCTAATTCATAGGGTGTAGAGATAATCGCTTTACAAAACTTTGTTACCATTGTGCACACCATGTAACAAAACTTTGATACCATTGTTGGTTTTTAGGATAATGTATGTGTGTGTCTATATATATATATATATATATATATATATATATATATATATATATATATATATATATATATATATATATATATATATATATATATATATATATATATATATATATATATATATAGAGAGAGAGAGAGAGAGAGAGAGAGAGAGAGAGAGAGAAGGGTTTGGATACCACCGGCTTAGGGGAGATTTGAGCTTTGGACTATCTATAGTGATCAGGCACGGATATATATAGCCCTTCCATGGGTAGCCATTTTCCCGGCCATTAAAATGTAATATTTATGCCATGCATTCAGAAATTCAGAGAAAACAAAATAAAATTTAGTTTTGATTCTAAAACAATTTATGTAATGAATTTTTGATAAAACGTTTTAGATTTGCACACTAAACGGGCAATCCATGCATTAATGAGAGAGGGCTCTTCTCTCTCTTTAACGCATGGATCTCATGCATGAGATAGGCAGCATGAACACCTCTGTTGCCTTTTTAGGCCAACACATCGACCATTTTTCACCCTTCCATCGATTGAGGAATGACCGAGTATCTTTTTTTAGTTTTTAATTATATTTGGCCATTTTTTTGGCTACCCACCAATTGAAAAATGGCTGGGATGTTGTCGCCCTTCTCAAGTGGTAGCATCCTAGCTATTTTTCAGCCAATAGGTGTTTGGAAAATATACAGTTGTTTTTTTTCTTGGTAATATTGTGACAATTTTTCAGCCGCCAAAGACCAAAAAATGGCTGCGCTGGTGTTGCCTGAAAATAACACCACCATCCAGGCCATTTTCCAGCTTGTAGGTAGCAGAAAATAGCCAGCCTCTAGTTTTTTTTTTAGTTTGTAATGACCAAAAACATGAAAACCAAGTTTTTTGTCATCCAAACATATTACCTAGGTAGGCTTTTAGCAAACTAGATTTGTCTAAAACTGGGTTTTTAGAGAAAACCAAGTTTTTGATGAACCTGGTTTTGCCCTTGTCATCCAAACAAGACTTAGTTTACAGTTCGACATCTCTACTTGGGACTTTCGAGCTTTACAAAGTTTTTTCAAAGATTATTTTTGGATAGAAATGACCAATTTTCCCACATATGAAAACTAGGCAACTCAGCTTTTGTTTTAATCTTGAAGTTTAAGCATAATGTGTTAGAGAATGATCCTTTGACCTACCGGTAGATCGAAGAAAAAGGCACAAAAAAAGCAAAAGGAGAAAACAACCACACGAAAACAAAAATTTTAAGTGGTTCGATGAAAGCTGACTACGTCCACAACTGCTCTGAGCCTTCTTCTTACATGCATAGGATAATGCCTCTTTAAATAAGGGAAGTATATGAATTTTATATGGAATCTATTAGTATTGCTCGATATAACAAAGAGTCTACAGTAAAATTATAGAAATACCCCACTTAGAAAACAAACTCCATGCTCCTCCAACATAAAGTGAGCCTCTTTGTGTCATTATTTATTCGTGCTTTTTACATTACGGAGAGTAGATTTAGTTTGTTCATGATTTTCATGATCAGCACTTTGCTGTTTTTGGATTCTGTGGATGATTGTGTTATTTAGGTATAAATAAGCTTTATGTTTGAGATATCCAAACCAGGTCTTTGTCCCCATTTGGACGTGTTGAAGTCCAAAATCCATCAATTTGGGTCTGGTTTGCAACGCCACTCTCTTAACTTGGATTTTCCAAAGAAAGAAATTTGACTGATTCAAATGTTCAAAAAACAGCAAATCAAAGCCCAAAATTTTTTCTTACAACATGGAACTCCTTTTTATGGCCATTTTTCCTACTCTAAGAAGCTGTTTTCAGGACCCGTTAAAACTTTTTTTGCAGTTACCAGTTGCCTTAGTTTAGCTTATCAACGGTATGGCCAAACATTTGAACGAGTATTTAAGACATTCCTTTGGAATTTTTGTTCTCAGATCACATAAAGGATTGAAGGAAAAAGGTGAGGTTATCCTCTATATTTTCAATTTTTATTTTGAAATTCTGCTCTAATAAATGCGTTCAGCAGATTGATTTACTAGAAATCGACACTTGGATCATGCATTTTGAATGAAAAAAATGGTATTTGGAACCTCAAAATTTTATGAAAATTATAAGCTTCGGAATCAAATGCTCCAAGAAGTGATTCCTAAAAAAACAAGCATATACCATCAAAATTTTGAAAAAAATACCGAAAATCCAATAGCATGTTTCATTTAGCACTGTGCCTCTCTCTCTCTCTCTCTCTCTCTCTCTCTCTCTCTCTCTCTCTCTCTATATATATATATATATATATATATATATATATATATATATATAATCACAGCTGGCAATTACAATCACAACTTATACTTTTCTCATGTTTTCTAACCTATGAGATTATGATTGTGATTTACAGTGGCAAGATTTTGGGAAAATCCAAAAACATGCCCTTAAAGCTTTTTGTTTTTCTAAGCTTGTTTTCTTCTCTTTAATAGATCATGTTGATGAGAAGCTCATCCACCCCTATTTTGGGATCCCTCCCAAACTACCGTTCGGTTTGTAGAAATTCCATACAAGAAAGCAGCCTCAGAATCTGTTGCTCAGGCAGGTCTTCTCCTGGGCACCAAAATAAACCAAGCCGGATCAGGCGAACCCGATCTGTCGACGATATGAAAGGTACTGGATTACCCTCACCCAATTCAAAAAATTCCACCGACATCCCTGAGACCCGATTTGGCGATCCGTTGGCGACGAATTGGAGGACCCAGACGCGGATCAAATCCATCCCTTCCTTTTCATCTTTTGAGACAATCAAAGAAAGTGAGGAAGAAATGAGCGGGTCGGATTACAAGAGTGACAGGTTCAGTTTTCCGGTTTTGGATCCAGCTGGCACCATGGGCAGGTTATTCGGGTCCGAGGTTTCGGTTCATAGGCCTGCTTTTGGCTGGGAAACAGAAGGCTTATGTCTTGCAGGTGGCTTCGGTGTTGATTCGGCAGATCTAGGCCCTGGGACCCATCAATACAGTGAGGATGTGGAAGTTATGGAAAATCATTTTCAGAAATTGGTGGAAGTGGACCCTAACAATCCACTTGTTCTCAGGAACTATGCCGTCTTTCTCCATGAGGTGAGACACAAGCTTGTAGCTCTATAGTCTTGGCTGGTTGGGTCCAACTGGAACAATTTGAACCAGTTTCATCTTTGAATTCATGCAGGATTGAGAAGTTTGCTAATTAGCACTGGATCCATAAATTTCCCGATTATGGATCAGATAGACAATTTTCATATCCAACTCGAAAAATGGGTTTTATATCCAACCCGATTATGAACCCAAGTATATACAATCTGATCCATATTCAGGGTCGGGCAAAGGGCCAGGCCACATTGGGTCGAAGCAATGCTGTTCTGGCCTGACTAGATCCAACCCAAATAAAAAGTGGTTTGCTAATTCTGGGACTGAGTAACATGTTTTCTAGATAGGCACCATGTGGGTTCATCCTTGCATGGCTTATAGAGTTTCTTTCGTGGGACTAGGGCATGGTCGGCAGGGTCAGTTTTTTTTTTTTTTCAAGATGAGGAACCATCACCGGGAACCGGATCACTTAATGGGCCTGCCTCCCTATGAGATATTAGACCCTGGGTGGGGTCGCCGATAGGGATGGCAGTGGACCGGGGGAAAGCGGGGATGAAGGGTGTGAAACGGGTATGGAGGCGGGGACGAAGGTTAAAATCCATCCCCGTCCAGGGATGGAGGCGGGGATGGACGTGCACTTTTCCCCGCCCCGTCCCCACCACGATCCCCGCCCCAACCCCACCCCGAACACTTTTCCCCGCAATATCCCCGCCCCGCCCTGCCTCATCCCGTTTGAACCGGGGATGGAGGACATGAAACGGGGATTAAGGCGGGGGTGGAGGATAAAATCTTGAGGCGGGGCGGGGGTGGGGACCTTGTCGCCCGCCCCGCCCCGCCCCGCCCCACTGCCATCCCTAGTCACCGACACTCAAGTCCTTGCGGAGCCCACCAGCTAAAGGCACCCGTACGCACGGTGGGAGTTGAACCTAGGACAAAGGGGTCAGCAGTCAGCACCTTCTCCCCACGTCTGCTGCCACCTGGGCAACCCGAGCGGGTCAGGCTGGATCCATGAAGCCTGAAACGCAAACCGAAACTTAACCATGACGGTCCAATGTGCATCCATATCCTTATGTGTCGCTAATGCAGAATCCTACGTATCGGATGTGGCTTAATTAGATTTGGAGATTAGTACAAGCAGTGATAATAGGCTTACTCATTTTCCTTGATAATCATGGTTGTGATTGGTGATGATGACTTTATGTTGCTGTTTCTTTTTCATGTTTGGCTGTTGGATCGGATGAAGACTAAACGTGATTACAAAAGGGCAGAAGAGTTCTTCAGTAGAGCCGTTCTTGCTGATCCAAAAGATGGTGAGATCTTGTCTTTGTATGCAAAATTTACGTGGGAAGTTCACCGCGACGAAAGAACTGCAGCTTCATACTTCGAGCACGCACTGAGAGTTGGCCCACATAACAAGTAAATCACTTTAGCCTATTACCTGCAAATGACAATGTCTGGCATGCCTTAACATTTCTCTCTAGTATATAGCTCTGTTTTGGAAACTAGTAGCTGAGATGAGAATTAATGCATCTGGAATGAGAAGTGACACTGTATTTACACTAAAGCATGTAATCGATGCTTTAGGATTTGGCAGCTGTCACTTCCTGAAATGCCACTTCCCATCCCCGCTACTTAGTTTCCCTACTGTTTTCAGCTCTGAACAATGCCTAGTGAATGGTGTTGAAATGTAGTGCTGCCGCAGCTGCCAACAACATTCTCAATGTAGTGTTTGGGAAACACCATTTCTCCTAAACAGTCGGAGCATAAAAACAGTAGGGAAACCACAACACATCTTCAAATTCAAGGCTCCCAAACAGAGCCTAAGTGATGCTCAACATAGGGCAAGGACACTATACACATGACTACAGCCTCTGTTGAGCTTCGTTCATCATTTCATGATATGATTTACAAATTATTTCTTGAGAATTTTGAGATGGCAAATGCAAGATAAGTTTATGGCTTATGTCCAGCATAGACCTATGTCCTAGAGTCCCCAAGAAATGAGCTTGTGATGCACCTAGAGATGACAATCACATACAAAATTTGTGCACTAAAATTACATAATTTTTTAATTGCCTTTTTGCTTATTTTTTGCAGCAAGGTGCTTGCAGCATATGCGTCCTTTATATGGAGCTCGGATGTAGAGGAAGAGATAATTAACAAGGATACTGTCCCTCACTGTTAAGGGTGGTCTTTTGTACAGCTTACCGGGTGATTGTGTACACCAGGAAAATGCAATTTAGCTTGCTGTCTGAATCTACGTTCATGTCGATCTTTAGTGTACAATGAAAATGTATCTAACAGGCACGATGTATTGTAGGTTATATTTAGATGTTCAGTATATTGTAGACAATCTTGTATTCTAGAAGAACAAATATATCTTTCATTCCTCTCATTTGGGTGAGACTATCGTTTTGAAATGCTTCCTTTCTGCTTTCTAAACCGACAATTGAGTTGAAGGCATAACCTATTTTCACTGTACTAAAGATGATTTTCGCGGGCATTTCTAGTTCTTTTGATGATAGCCGAGAACCTGGTCACTTAATGGGAAACAGATCCCATTATTTGAAATATGATGGGTTTTATCATACATTCAATCCTAGCCATCAGCAGAACCTTTTAGCCATTGATTGGATGGTTAGGATTGAATGTACGATGAAACCCATCCTATTTTAAATGATGGGATCCGTGTTCCACTTAAGGGCTTGCCGGCTATGAGGTAAACCCCATGTGGGGTCACCGACACTGAAGCCTTTACAGAACCATAAGTTAAAGGCACCAGGTCCGCTGTCACTTGGGCCACCCCGCCTGGGGAAAAGGGGCTTAAAAGTTAAAATAACATTTTCCTTAGTCGGTCATTATTTTTTACACAGAGAGAGAGAGAGAGAGAGAGAGAGAGAGAGAGTTGTTCATAAACAACCCGAAAGCTAACATAGTGGTTTTCTACATATAGACACGCACACAGAAAGACACAAAATTTACAAGCAACTGTCATAGTCTTCTTTCCTGCCGTCCCACCCAAGAAAAAAAAACACTAAACATCACCATTTATATCTATTTAAACCGTAAAGTTGTTGCAAGAATCATCTCAGTGTCACTCTGCGAGCAGAAACGCATTCAAACTAGGGAAGCCTGTGAACAAGAAAAATAGTAAACGCAGGGACGGACCCAGAAACTTTTATTGTGGGTGGGGGTGGCGGTGGGCGAACATAAACCAAAATTTTTTTTAGGGGGGCCAGAAAATTTTTTTTTTTGGGGCAGAATTTTGATAGAAGCAAACTGGAGCAGAACAGGAAAACTACAAATCATACCAACAGAAAATCAATAATAAGTTTGGCAAATTAAGTAACAATATATATATATATATATATATATACACGGTGCTCCCAGAGTACTCCTTTTTAATAGCCATTGGATCTTTTGAAATCCAACGGCTATGATGCATCTCAAATCACTTGGTTTCCAAATTTCGATGAAAAGGGAAACTGAGCATTTAAGAAAGATTTACTTTCTTAAATGTTACATGACTCTCCCTCTCTCTCTCACACACATGCATATGTGGATCTCATCTCTCTCACATGACATGGACGATGGCATGCACACACATGCATCCATGTCCATGCACTTTGGACATAAATGCATGTGAGCATGTCGTCATGATCACACATGGATGCATAGATGATGACATGCTCATACATGTATCCGTTGATGATGGCATGCTGTATTCATGTCTAACAACAATGCCCAATGTGGAAGGGCAAGGATGCATGTGTCACATGCTATCATCCGTGTCTATCCACATATGCATGTGTGAGTGAGAGAAAGAGATCGTCATCCATGTTTATCCACATATGTATGTGAGAGAGAGATATGTAACATTTAAGAAACTCAATGTTTCTTAAATGTACATCCTTGAAATAAGCCCCATTAATTTCTCTTTTAATGGTAATTAATTTGAAAGTCCCATTTAAGTAAGCTTAATGCACATTTAAGGTGCGTCTTGGATCACATTAATAAAATCTTTCTTAAATATTCATCCTTGAAATATGCCCCATTAATTTATCTTTTAATGAGAATTTGAAAGTTCCATTTAAGTAAGCTGCATGCATCTTTAAGGTGCATCATAGCCGTTAGATCTTTTAAGATCTAACGGTTGTTACAAGCGAATAGGTGCTCCGGGATCACTGTATCATATATATATATATAATGTGTGAGTGTGTGTAAAATTGTTAGGTCATGACCAGTTTTATGTCCTAACCATACTATAACAATTTTTAAACAGTTCAAAATGCATAGTTGTAGGTATTTTCTTTGTCTATTTAGGGATATATCCTGCATGGCTTCCTTAGTGGAAGACATACGAAAGAGGTATTTTTCATGTTCAGATATGCTTTTATAGCAATAAAATATCAATGGCTCATATTGTACGAAAACTTTCTGATAAATGATTGAGTTTTTAGATGAGTAAATTCGATTCAAAGCATTTTTTTTTAGTAAATAAACGATGATAGACACATCTACAAGTTCAATTGATGTAAAAACAACTTACAATTATGTTTATTTCAAGTAATTGGGAGATAGAACTGCACAAAACCAACACACATGTATATAAAGCACATATAGACAGAGAGAATCGTGGCTCACTTGCTGCAATTGACACGGAGGGAGAGGGGGACATGAAATGGGAAGCCACGCCTACGGGGAGAGTCGACAAGGTGCTCTCTCTCAAGTGGTGGAATTGGGAGGCCTGCTTCTTGATGCACTCGCAGAATTGCACCCTCTCTTCATGTGTGTGGATCATGCTCTGTAGTTTGTCCACGCTATCACAACAGTCTGGCATGGGCTGTAACGCCCCAAATAATTAACTCAAAAGTTTTGAAATAATTATTTTTCTAAACATCAGTGGAAAAGCTTTATTACATCCTCAGTCAATTTATTTGGGCGGGTTACAAGCAATAGTGCAGAAGCAATAACAGTAAACTCTTACATTGAATTATTACAAGTCATCAATTACAAACTTAATGAGTTTATTACAAGTCAGAGTTCCTCAGGACATCCGCGGAAGATATGGTCGTCACATGGCACTGTTCACAGCGACGATCGCAATCGCTCACCTTTCTCTATTTTCTGAAAATATTAATTCAGAAGGGGTCAGACTACACCGACTGAGTAAGAAGCATAATATTCATATGAAAACTTTTGGGTAGTAACAAACTTTTGAATAAACGTGGATTTACCATTCATTTAATTAAAGCATTTCATGACATATTGCATAAAGTATAGTCATCAATGTACAACACATCCTATTTATGACTCATATTTAAGCTATCACATTTTTTATGTAAAGAAAACAGATCTGAGTTAAGCACCATGTGAATGAATCACAACAAACTCTGAAAATTGCAACATCAAGCATTATGCAACTACTTAAAGATTTTCAGAAATGCACTAACTTTATGTTTTCTCTTGTTAATTACCCTGTGGGTACGCACATGCATTCGACATCGTAGCAGACCGAGACCACACGGGGGTTTATTTGTTTTCAATTAGTACTCCATATGACTAGCCGTACAGAGGTCCAAAGGGGCCGGTTCATGACCGAAAGATTACTTCCCAATGGCTAAAATTAAAATTAGGATGTACCCTGTAACTTCTACAGAAGACTTGGATCTATCACCTAGGACGTATTGGTAGTCCTGACCCCCTAACTCCGAGGACTGGGGACCGGGTGAGACGCCTCGCTCTCACAAAATAAAATTATCCCATGGAGCTTGTACCATCTACCCCCTCCAAGGTAGACCATGGGTCCGGTAATATACACCATCTTTCAGGTGTACCCAAAACCCTGTGAAACCAGTAACATATACCGTTGTCAAGTATACCCAGAATCCCGGGAAACTAGTAATATCACTACAAGAAAACCGTGGATTAGCGACGGCCTCTATCCATCGCTAATCCGTCGCTAAGCCATCGCTAAACTGTTTAGCGACGGCTTAGCGACGGATTAGCGATGGATAGAGGCCATCGCGAATTTTTGCTCGCTAATTAGCAGAAAAAATTATCTGTTGTTAATTTCGTCGCTAATTTGCGACAGATTAGCGACGAACATTATCCGTCGCTAATCTGTCGCTAAATTTTTTAAAAAAAAATAAAAAAAAATTGATCCTTGTCGGGCGGTATTCTGGCAGCACTAAGCCGGACTTATACCGCACCCGATAGGCATTGCATGCACAGAACGATCGCTCTGCCTCATCGCGAACCGGCGTCGCCGTCCTTCATGAACCGGTGCTCTCCGGCGTCGCCGTCCTCCATGAACTGGCACCGTCATCTTTCGTGAACCGGCGTCACCGTCATCCTCCGTGGACCGGCGTCATCGTCCTCCGTGAACCGGCGCCGACGTCCTCCAGCGATCGCCGACCGTCCTCCGCTGTCACCGTCCTCCGTGAACCGACGTTGTTGTCCTTCGTGAACCGGCGCCGACATCATCCAGCGATTGCCGACCGTCCTTCGGCGTCGCCGTCCTCCGTGAATCGGCATTGTCGTCCTCCGTGAACCGGCACCGATGTCCTCCAGCGATCGCCGACTGTCCTCCGGCGTCGCCGCCCTCCACTCTCATGTACATGCTCTCCAACGCGCTCTCCGACGTCGCTCGGTTTAAATCGAGCGCGATCGATTTAAATTTCGAACGGGGAGAGAGGGAAAATTTCGCGCTCGGTTTAAATCAAAAATTAGCGACAGATTAGTGACGAAAAAATTCCCTCGCTAAAATGTTTTTCTTGTATTGAGAATTAGCGACGAAATAATTGTTGTCGTTAATTCGTTGCTAATTAGCGACGGATTAGCGATGAAACAACTTTCATTGCTAATCTGTCGCTACTTAGCGACGGATTCATTAAGAAAGTTTTCTCTAGCTAATCTGTCGCTAATTTGCGACAGAAAAAATCCGTCGCAAATTTCCGTCGCTAATTAACATTTTTCTTGTAGTGTATATACCGTCTTTCAGGTATACCCAGAATCTCTTATTTATTTTATATGTGCATATTTTTCATTCTTGTTTATTTGGGTCCAGTAACATACACCATCTTTCAGGTATACCCAGAGCCCTAGGAAACCAGTAACATATACCATCTTTCAGGTATACTCAGAATCCCAATAGAAACTGGTAACATATACCGTCTTTCAGGTATACCCAGAATCTAGATTTTTCATTTATGTGATTATGTATTAATTTAACTTTTGTTTTTTGTGCTAGGGTATACGTATCGTACCTCACTGGTTATGCTTCCACATGGCATACCCAAACTTTATCATTTCTTAATTAAGTGCTCGTATGGCACTATCAGCATTCTGCGAAACCACATGTTCAGTTTCAATTTGTACTATTGTGCCTTTGTAGTTTTTATCTTATTAGTGTAATTATAACAAAAATATGCATTTAGCAACAAGTGATTCATGCATTGAAACATTGGTCACAACCTTCATATGTTAATCACATAAAAAAACATGTGCAACATAAATATGTCATGGATATCTCAATCATTCGCTATATTCATCGACACATAACATTCTTTTCATAAGCATATAATAAAATCATCATGCTATTTAAGCATGTGCACTAAAGTGAGCTTTTGCCCTAACCAATGTATGTGCGCATTGGTGTGTTTCAAACCTAATATGAGTATGTGCATGATAGTGAATCTCAAATGTAACACATATTTCATTTGTAGGGAAAATAACAAGTATGATTTTCATTTTCAACATTCCACAATTTTGAAGAATGAGATAGACATTCATTTCGGAAACAAATAGTACAATGTGCAACTTTTGCACAAGTGTGTCTGCGTACACTATTATGGCAAAAAACCATCCAAATTTATATTTTATTTTTTTAGAGTATCAAATAGAACAAGGATACATATACCATTGACGTTTTGCAAATTCGAGAAATTGTTTTCTCATAAGATTGTACTGAGCTCCTTTATATATATATATATATATATATATATATATATATATATATATATATATATATATATATATATATATATATATATATTCTTGAGACGGTTGTCGGGTTGCGACAAGTCATTGGCATGCTGCAAATATGTTGCGACCACGAAATAGATGCACCAACAAGGTGGTGCACTCAACTAGTTGTTTGGGTACAAGACAAGAGGATATGCCAATCAATGGTAGGAATGAATACTAATTACCACATATTGTTTGCTATTGAATACCAATTAGCATGAAACAAAAACAAATGAAGTCTATATTGATAAACATGGGTATTAATACCTTCCAAACAAATGATACCAAAATTTTCACAAATAAAACAAACACCCTTTACGTAAGTCATGAGGTCCATAATTCATTTATTACCCAATATGATTGAGTCTTAATCAATGCACTTGCTTCCCCGCACTCCTAAGTGAAAGGCCAAGGTTTGGGTCATAATGGGTGGTGGTTCCAGACCTTACCAATTATGGTAGACTCTTATAGGTCTGCTGCCTATAGCACCAACAACGCCACCCTACCTCGGGTCACCTTGGGTCAACTTAGGTCGACTGGGACAGATCAACCAAACTGGTCAGATCTGTTCAGTCGTGATTACACTAGAAAGAAAAAGACGAGATTGGGTTCAAATCGACCTTTGCCCGTTTTCCACTTCCGTTGCACACACACACACACCACTTAATAACCAGATTCGATTGGGTATTATAAAAGGTGAGACATCACGCAAGATGATAACACCTTCCGTAAATGATATTAATCCAACAAACAACACATAATCAAAGGGTATTCAATAAAAATTTTGGACTTGTAACCAAAAATAAAACCCCAATCATGTATGTCATGGCACCCCATCATGCATACATGCTGCATGCGTATAGTAATTTACATCTAAAATTAACATGAGGTTTGGACTATGTTGTATACATTCTTCTTTTGAAAGTCCTCACAATACATATATTACCCTAGTTACATGATAACATAACACATCATTTCATTCCAATATTCCTCTAACATTAGCATGCATGCCATGAAGTCATGCATTGCATATGCCCACCTGACTACATGACTCAGTCATGTACATTTTTTTTATAACTAGAGGAAATGACGTGCTTCCTAATATGAGTATAACATTGATTTTTTTTTTGCAAATAGATCTTAACGTTCATCTTAATATGAACAACAGAAATATGATGTCCAGCATCACTAGTCCATTCAAACCTCAAAACCTTGTCATGTGAACCAAGTTCGTAGGCAGGACGTCCAACTCACGATAATACACAAATAAAATTTGTGCTATCGATCAGGGATTCGAGGATTAGATGACGAAATTCAAATTAGATGCTGATATCATTCTAGAAATAAAAAAAATAAAGCTTAAGATAATACCTAAAGTTTTTTTTTGTGACAGTCTAGTTATCAAGTAAACGACGATGTCACATTTAGAACCCAACATTAGCTCTAATCTAGAATCTGATGTTCCATTTTCTTTAAAGATACTAACATTAATAAATGACATCATTGAACTTTTTGTTGGAAACAAGACAATGTATATAATTTCTGGTGTCTTTAAGAGAAGAAAAATATCATAGAACATAATATACTTAATGGTAACAACCTAAAATTTTTAACCGTGTACTGAGCCTATACAGGTTCTTATCGTATTTCAAAAAAAATGAATACACCAAAAACTAAATCATCCACCATGCTATAACATAAATGATCATCATAAGCTTAACCATCCGACCTCCAACAATCTATTTTGTGTGATTTTTTTTTTGTATATGCATATTTGAAAAAAACAAATGCAGATTGTATCACATAGTAGATCGGTAATCAACATATTGGTCTATGCCAAAAGATGTTGAAACGCTAAGGTTCACCTGGATATGAATTTAGACTTACATCTACAGAAAAATATGCAGATTTGATTATTTTCGTAGCTACTTTCTGAAATATATGTATCATAGTACATGTATTCGCATGGCCAAATGCATATATGTGCCCCACAGTACTGTGCACATTCATAGAGAAGTTATGCCCTTACTTCTTCTGACGATTCAAATCATCGAGCACTCTTGCGTGGCATGACCGGTTCTAAGCTCGAAATCCTTCCTCTGGTGGCTGCCTCGTCCAACACTCCACTCAATTTTAATGGCTTGGCAGGGCTGAGGTAGTAGGGAAGAAAGAGAAGAGAGGAAAATCATGGGGAGTAAGAGGGAAGAGAGAGAAATGGCTGGGATAGAGAAAACATGAAAGAAGGATGAAGATAAATCGAAAATAATACTTTTTTGTAAAGTCCCTTCTCCTTCCATTTTTTTTTTTGAAACTATCCGTCCCATTCAATGCCCCTTGTAAAACCCCCCCTTCCTTTTCGAAATTCATGGGAATGGAAACCTTCCCAAAGAAAAACGCTTGGGTTTCCCCTTTGGAAATTCGCTCAGCCCCCTCTTTCCTTGAAAATATGGTTTTCATTAAAGTCACTTTAATGGGGAGCTACAAATTTGAAAAAAAAAATGAATTGACTTATTTTTCAAAAAGAATCCAACACACAAGGGGATTTGAACCTGAGTCCTCCTCCCTAAGGGGCAACAAACCCCACCAGTGCGCTATTTTGTATTTTGTTGCATATCCTTGCAATGTTATTTTATTTAACCCTTGTTAACCTTTTGGCAGAATTTTCAAAAATGACATTTTTCCACACGTCTTCTTCTTGTGCTATGGAATTTCAAAATTGAGTTGCCTCCTCGTTCGGCGTTGCGCTCCACCACATTGCTACTCCATCACTTGTTGCTCTTTGTTCGCCATCCATTTTTTTTAAGTGTATATGGCATCTTTATTAATTCATTTATATACAAAATGGTTTTCGACGAATCTCAAATACGAGTTGGCTCAAAGATATATTTTAGATCTCCTGCACTTTCTAACTAGATTTTTGGATCTTGATCAAGATTCAACCATATTTGGATCTATTAAGATCCAATTGGATTCTAATTGAGTTTTGGATCCATCTAGGATCTGAATCCATACATCATATCCAAATCCAAATACTGGATACATTTGATCCTGTTTGGATTCAAGATCCATTTGGATCAAATCCATATCACATTACCTTATTTATTTTGAAGAATTTTAACATTTATTTATTTTGATAATTATTGAAATTTTATAGGTTTTACATGAGCAAGTCGACGATCCCGCTCACATACGAGAAACAATGCTCCAACATCTTGGGCATCAAGTCGCAGTCTAGTGCACCGTCCAGCTCATGGCTAGGACTTACCAGGGACTGTGCAACTAGGAGAGCATGGGCAGACACTATCAACATCTTCATGTCCATATGTGTGGTGTTTAGGGTTTATGGTGGTGAGTGCATCTAAGTTCACTAAAGGGTATATATAAAACATGTAGCATATTTGCTAACAGAATTAAGAACGTTACAGAAAGGCCAAGAATCTTCCACGATAGTATCTTTTGTCTCAATAAATAGTTGGATAGAAGCATGCTTGATAAGTATGGGGGTTGGGGCCATTGGGTCTCAGTTTTTGGCAGCTTTTATATGAGAATATATAGTTTTATTGGGTTTGCACTGATATGAGAATATAGTCTTATTGGGTTTGTACCAACTCATTAGGTCCACATTCATATTCTTGAATATAGAATCTGAGTTGCAGTGAGCAGGATTAGGGCTGGAAAACAAGCTGAGCTGCTCATGGTTCGGCTAATGTTCAGTTGGTAGAGGAGAGCAATGATTTGGCATCCTCACCATCCACAATGTACACAAGGCCATGAGGTCCTTCTGGGATGAAGCAATGGATGGTGAAGTGATTTGACATATCACTTGATATGCTCTCTGTAAAGAGCTTATTTAAACTCGTAAAATAATCTCAGCATGCTGAATATGAATAATAGGTACTCAGCTTGGCTCGATTCCTATAAACTAGTTAGATGAGAAATACATTTTAGATATATTTTATGTGTATTTCCTATATATAAACTTGTAAGATCTTTCATCCTCTCTCATGTCTCATGAAATTTTTTTTCCTCAATTTGAGAGAAACTGGTAATGGCTTTACGAAACTAGTTCATCTTACTAATTGGAAAATACTTTTTGAAGAACTCATGTTGCATGTGTTCTCAAGTGGTAATCTGAACAGTATCGAGGGCCTTCAGCCAGTGCTTGTCTTTGTCCTTGAGGGAGAACGGAAACAACATTCAACATCAACGTGTCATCCTCAAAATTGTTGATTCGCACCGTAGAGCAGATCTGGATGAACTCCTTAAGATGACGGTAGGGGTCTTCATTGTTTAAGCCATAGAAATATGGTAGCATTTGTATAATATTGGCCTTTATCTCGAATTGGGGTGCTCCTACAGTGGGTCTAACGATGTAAGAGGCGAGAGTGTACTCATTAGGAATGAAATACTCCCTTAGAGGATGGGTAAATTGTTGATCCTGAGCCATGGAGTCGGATCGATGGGCTTTCCTAATGAGGGATTTGGGATCCTTGACTATTTCAGCAAGCTCAGGGTCAATTGAGTGTCTCCCTTGCATGCACCTAAGGGTAGACCAGTGCAACAACCGTCCTAAGACATTGGTTTTCTAACTACCTAACGTGCAGTACGGCTAAACCACAGTAAACCAAAAAGCAGGTAAAAAAAATAACTAGAAGGCAGAAAATAAACAAGCACCACACAATTGCACTCAACAGATATCCTGCGAAAAATAAGCTATGAGCACGATACCAATCGTGCACAGTCACCTCTAAGGGTATCCTAATAGGTGGGTCGTGCAAGAAAGGTAAGTTGGTATCTAAAGTGTGCAAACCTGTGGTTCTGAACCTAAATGCAGGAAAACAACTAAACAATCCTAAATAATCAACAAGAATTTAAACTAAGCAGTCCTAAACAGTAAACAAAAGAAAAACTAACAACCTAAGTAAACACGAACACAAAATGACAATAAAGTGAATACTCGTATTAATCATCGTTCTCCGACAACGACGCCAAAAATTTGATGTAATTTTTTCAATAGAGTATTTTTAAAATATATTTTCAATAAAAATGTTTGTGCAAACCATGCATCAAATCATAAAAATTGGTTCACACTAGCGGTAAAGTTCAGGTCAAACTCAGGGAACGAAAAAATACTTGTATTCAAGCATACAATTAATTACTTTTTATTGCTCAAAATAAAAATCAGTTAATTGAGTAAATAAGGAAGAGAGTGTAACCCTCTAGGGAGGACTTTAAACAATAAATGAACGGCCTTATTACAAATCCAATTAAATGAATAAAATAAACCCTAATTTAAAAAGAAAGAGAAAAGTCTTCGGTGATTGAGTTTCTTTAGTCCCCTTCTTTGATGTTTCTTTGTTAACTTTTGTATAGTTTGATTAAGGGCTCTCTGAGGTGCTTGAAGGGCCTTTTGAGGGAACCTTGTAGGGACCTCAGAGGGCTCTTCGAGGTTACGAAAAGGGGCGCATCGCACGTTTGATCTCTCTCATGCAAAACAAAAATCATAAAACACAAAAATAAGAAAAAAAAACTATAAGAAAATCAAGGGTTAGTATGAAGAAAAATCACAAAACAAGAATCTAACTACGAAAAACTACTAACTCATGTAACTAATTTGAAACTAGTATGTAACAAACTACTTCACTAAATGACAAAATAGTAAAACTAACTAACTAACAAGAACTAATGTGTAATGAACTAATGACCAACTAATTAAAAAAAATCAGGAAATAAACTAGCTAAGAATCAAGAAAGAAATTGAAACTAATGTAAATAACTAGCTAATTAACTAACTAATTAACTAACAAGCAATAAGACGGACTATGCTAACTGAATTCAAGATTTAAAATAACTAACTATCAAACTAAATAACCAAAGCATCTAGACTAACGAATTTGATGTTGGACGATATTTTAAAACTAACTACTAACAACCTGCAAATATAATAAAGAAACTACCTAACTATTTCTAATATCAACAATTAATAATAATTGAATTGGAGGAAAAGCAAAGATCGACTACTGTATATATTTCATTTTATGCAAGATTAAAACGCATGGTATGAAATCACGAGCTAGCTATATTAACAAATTGAAATGACTCTTAACTAGCTAATCTAATTTTGGATTCAATAACTTGCTAAATTAATTTATCTAAACTAATTGACTAATAATGAAAAAAGACTAGAAACTAGAATTGATTATATTAGTTTAATCTAACTATGTAAGATTCAACAAGCTGGGCTAAGAAATATCTGACGTGAAGCACAGTCTGACTAAATGTCAATATCCAATGTAAACTATTATTAAATTACAACAAAGCATGATGAACATAACCTAATTATGCTAAAATGCTAAAAAAAAAATGACTGAACTATTTTAATTGCTCTATCTAAACAAACTAAGTGTTAAATAATTAATCTACTTTAATCTAATGATCTGAATTAACTACCAGCCTAACCTGATGGATATCATTGACGTGAACTAGATTTCATAAATAAGCAAAACAACTATTTATTCCTGAATTGGCTAATAAAAAATTTATTTATGTGATGTAAAAACAAAACACCAAATATAAACCTGTTGCAGACTACTCTAAACTAGATCTAACCTAAGACTCATAAAAAATCAAGAAAAGATCTGAAAACTCTATGTTAAAACTATTGATCTATCTAGATTAATGTTATTCTATTCACAAATCAAGAAAACGGCTGAACTCTATCAAACAACATATATTTTTTTCTTCTTTTTTCACAATGGATAAAAATAAATACTCTAAACTAGATGCAACAAATATACTATGATTAAACTATACCCTATGCTATGATGCGATGACTATGCAGACAAACAAGAAACATGTGTGCAATAATCCTACGCTACGAAAAAAGGGGAAGAAGTGGATTACCTATGACTTACCTCCGATGAACTAGTTGAAAAGAGAGTGTGGCTGATTCCAAGCTGCATGCAAGCCTCCCCGACAAAGAAGATGATGTTGTTGACGACGAGAAGGGCTAGAAGCAAGAAGACGAAGAAAAGGAAGAAGGAAAAATCGACAAAGAGAGAGAGAGAGAGAGAGAGAGAGAGAGAGGGAGGGAGCAAAGGAGAGAGAGAGAGAGAGAGAGAGAAAGGGGGCGTAAAATCCAACAAGGAAAAAACGTCATTCCTTGCTGAAAAAGCCATATTTATACTTCTATTTAGGTTAAAACACTAATTTTTAAAAAGAGTCTGATGATTTTTCAATAATTTCTAAAAAGGGTCTATTCTTAAAAACGTGTTTTTCTAACATCAAAATTCCTAAACTAACTAAAATAAATTAATTGCAGCCTAATCTATCTAAACTATAATTAAAAAAATTCTAAAACTAATAGAAATACTAAAAATGCAGGACTAGATCTGAAAATGCGATGTTTTCTGAAAAAATCAATTTAAAATAAACCTCAAAAAACAATGATAAAGATGGGTTTTTAATGTGATTTTATCATGGATCATGCATAAATAAAGATGAATAAAATGTGAATATTATGCATGATCAATTACTAACAAGTAACAAGTATTTAAAATTTTTTATTCTAAGTTCTAACCAAAGTCAAGTATTAAAAAAGAAAAATATATGACACCCTAAAAGCATGATCTAAATCCATATCATTTAAACAAATAAAAAATTGAAACCCTAATTAATAAGTGAATAAGAACTGAATTAATTAAAACAAATACATGTTAATTAAAAAATAAAATCTAAAACCCCAAAACTAAATTAAATATTTATCTTATTTAAAATCAAAATAAAACTTTAAATACTATTAAAAATATAAAAAATATAAAAAACTTTAAAATCTAATTAAATTTTCATGTTATTTAAAAAAAAAATCTAAATGAAAACTTCAATCCTAGCAAACATCATTCATAGTTTTCATATATAAAATAATCAAAATAAAAAATAACAAACCCTCCACATTTTTATAACGTTGATTGAAAAAATACATCTCATTAAAAACCTAAATGGTAATTAGGAGAAAAAAATACAAAAAGCCCTATACCTAAATATTAATCGAAACCCTGATTCTTACATAATCAATTATGCACTTATGTTATTTAAGCATGTAGAATCATGTTTAATGTTAATTAAAAATATATAAATAATTAATTAAATATTTATCTTATTTAAAACAAAATAAAACTTTAACTGCTATTAAAAAATACAAAAAACTCTAAAACCTAATTAAATATTCATGCTATTTTAAAAGAACTAAATGAAAAGCTCAATCTTAGCAAACATCATTCATAGTTTTCATACATAAACTAATTAAAACAAAAAATAACAAAACTCTCAAATTTTTAACTAAAATCAAGCACGTGGATCATGCATAATGTTGATTAAAAAATATAAAAATAACTAATTAATATACATCCCATTAAAAACCTAAATGCTAATTGAGAGAAAAAAAATACAAAAAGCCCTCGACCTAAATGCTAATTGAAACCCTAATTCTTACATTATTAGTTATGCACTTATGTAATTCAAGCATGTAGAATCATGTTTAATGTTAATTAAAAAACATAAAAATATCTAAAATAAATATTTATCTTATTTAAAAATAAAATAAAATAAAACTCTAAATGCTATTATACTACAAGTAAAACGTGGATTAGCGACGAACGCTATCCATCGCTAATTCGACTCTAATCCGTCGCTAAACAGTTTAGCGATGGATTGACGACTGATTAATGATGGATAGCGTCTGTCACATAATCATGGTCGCTAATTAGCGATAGAACTTATCCGTCGCTACTTTCGTCGCTAATTTGCGACAGATTAACGACAAACATGATCCATCACGAGTACGTCATTATTTTAAATTAGTGACGGATAATATCCGTCGCTATTTTAAATTAGCGACGGATAATATCCGTCGCTAATCCATCGCTAAATTTAAAAAAAAAATTAAAAAAATTGCTCCCTGCCGGGTGGTATTCCGGCAGCAATAGGCCGGATACCGCACCACACATACGTTGCACCCGAGCGGCCCGGCCTGCCACTGCGGGGTCTTTTGCACATAACTGGCACGCTCTCCGACGCACTCTCCGACATCGCGAACGATGACTTCAGCCCTCCCACCATGAGCAGGCTCGCCCCCTTCCCCTGGATCAGCCGGGGCAGCCTCATGATGTCGAAGATCTCTCCCCACTTTCGTCGCTTGAGCAGATGACGAGAGAGCAGACAAAATTAGACTCGCACCAGAGGTAGAGGAGGCTAGAGGATGCGGCAATGAGGATAGCAGATGAGAAGGGGAGGAAATCGAGCGGGAAGCGGAGCCAAACGTCACTTTCGGCGTCACAGACGTGAAGGGACTCCGATGAGGCGCGACAGGACTTTCAGCAGTGCGAGGGGTGGACGACGAACCAGCTGAGGGTGGTGCGGAAAGCGACCTGGTGGAGGAAGAAGGGGAAAGTCAGGGTCTGCTGGAACAGCTGACACACAGCGCGGCAGGCGAAGATCTCCCGGAGGGAGAGGTGCTAGAAGATCTTCTCAAGTGGGTGGGTCGGCAATTGATGTATGGTGGTCCGGCTCGTCGGCTCCATAAGACACCAGAAAATTGACTCTGCCTGGTTTTCCAGCGCCTGCGGGCGACTTTGACTCCTCTTCTTCCTTGTGTTCCTCCGCCACAAAATCGTCATCGTTCGAGAAGTCATCGGTTTAAATTTTGAACAAGAAGAGAGAGAAAATTTTGCGCCTCAGCTGAGATAGTTTAAATCGAAAAGTAACGACGGATTAGCGACAAAATTGTTCCCTCGCTAATTCCATCGCTAATTAGCGAGGGAAAAAAATCCCTTGCTAATCCCTCACTAATTAGCGACAGATAAGCTACAAAATAATTTTCTCGCTAATTCCATCGTTAATTAGCATTTTTTCTTGTAGTGTTTGGTGATGAAAAAATATCGTCGCTAATTTGTCGCTCATTAGCGACGGAATTACGAGGGAGATATTTTTGTCGCTAATTTTGCAAATATTTTGAATATTAGCGATGGATAGTTTTCTCCCGCTAATCCGTTGTACATTTACTATGAAAAAAATCTGTCGCAAATGTCCGTCGCTAATCCACGTTTTTCTTGTAGTGAATACACACAAAAAACTCTAAAACCTAATTAGATATTTTTGCTATTTTAAAAAAACTAAATGAAAACCTCAATCCTAGCAAACATCACTCATAGTTTTCATATATAAACTATTTGAAACAAAAAATAACCAAACCCACATTTTTTTATCTAAAATTATGCATGTGGATTATGTATAATGTTGATTTTTAAAAATATAAAAATAAATAATTAATATTCATCTCATTAAAAACCTAAATGTTAATTGAAAAAAATACAAAAAGCCTAAAACATAAATGTTAATCGAAACCTTAATTCTTACATAATCAATTACACATTTATGCCCTAAACACAAGAGAGTAGACCTCGTGCGAGCGCACTACGGCATTGGCATATGCAGTGCGCTAGACAACTGGGTCATTGTAGGATCAGCCGTCAAGGGAAGGGGGGCTATACATCAACTTAGAAAGTAGGTAGAGAGAGAGAGAGAGAGAGAGAGAGAGAGAGAGAGAGAGAGAGAGAGAGAGGTGGGGACTGACTTGATGTTGTGGGCATGTAGGGACATAGGCAAGGGCAGAGCCGCAAAGGGTGAGAGAGGGGTCCACTACCCACAAGTGGAGTCGTGGGGAGGGCGGAGCTGTGGAGGGGGAGAGAGAGAAAGAGAGGGAGAGTAGGGGGGCGACTGTAGGGTAGCAGACAGGGGCAAAGCCATAGAAAGGGGGTCACCGCCACAGGTGGGGTCGCGGGGAGGGCACTGATGAAGAGCTAATCAAGAGAGGTAGAGTAGTTGAGTAGGGGCACGAGCCACTAACTATGTGCGAAGGTTGCGCCCTTACTGGAAGGAGAAAAGCCGCAAAGAGGGGGCCACAAGCCCACAGCCCAAGTCATGGGAAGGGCTAAACCGCAGAATCGAGAGAGTGTGGGGGCCCCCACTTGGGCTGCCTGGATAAGGGGTCGCGGCGGGTAGGGGACCACAATGAGGTCGCAGGGATGGAGGAGCCACGGATGGCCAAAGAGAGAGAGAGAGTTACCTTATGGGTTGTCGGGTGGGGCACCAGTGCCCACTCCGACTCCGACCCGATTAGGGTGCGCACTAACATTCCACTTATGTGGGTCAGGGTGGGCACCTGCCCACCCTCGGCTTATCATGGCTCCACCTCTGTCTCTATATATGAATATGTTGATTGAGGATTTGCATTGATGGGCAATAATGCATCTTATAAAGTTGTTGGATGCTAAGAATAAGCCTAGTTGCCTTGGTGAGTCAAATGATAAACATATATTTTTAAGAACTGAAAATAGTCACGGCGATCTAGTTGCCAACTTACAGTATTGAAGCTGGCAAACAAGTTTTTATGGTAGACCATTTTCCAAATTGGGTGATGTATCGTTCATGACAATGTAATTCAGTCACCAACCATTCCTGGATTCTCTACACCTTTAATAATAATAATGATTATTGTTACAGCCATAATCTTAATATTTATTATAATAATGTAGAGAATTATTTGGTAGTAGCTTATCACATTTATTTATTTATTACTGTTGTTCTTGACAGATTTGGACCCACGATCTTGTTAAATTCCAACCATTTCATCCGACCCCATTAAGCCTACTAAATTCAATTTATGGTGGTACATCACCATCCTATTTTTGTCATGTTGTTCCTCTTGCAGAAACAATTTATTTGAACTCCTTTTTCTAGAGGATGACAATGTGAATCATGCATCGCCATCACCAATATTGTCTTTGTCAGCTTTAGATAATACTTTATTTACGTTTTATTTTTTTTATTAGCTGAAGGAAGGGTGCTGAGATGCTTATGCTGAGATGGATGTGTGGAAATACAATAAAAGATAAGATTCGGAACGAAGAGATACGTAAGAAGGTAGGCGTTGCACCCATTGAAAATAAGATGAGAGAGAATCGTTTACGGTGGTTTGGACATATTCGACGAAAGCCTAATGATGCTCCAGTTAGAAGGATGGAGAAATGAGAAAATATATTAGTTAAAAGAGGTCGGGGTAGGCCTAAAAAGACATGGATGGAGGTGATAAGAAATGATATAAATGCTTTGAACCTCACCGAGGACATGGCATTGGATAGAAATGAATGGAGGAGAAGGATTCATGTGGAAGACCCATAATGATTTTCTTTTTTGGTTCATATGGCCGACCCCAATTGTTTTGGGATGAAGGCGTAGTTGTTGTTGTAGCTGAAGAAAGGGTGCTATGCAAATGAGCTAGGTTCGTTAACCTAGCGTTAATAATTAGCTATGCTAGATACTCAGGGGTTTGGCCTAAACTATTTGACTGGCAGTTGAGGAAATCTCATGAGCCTCACCCCTTGCTCAAGCCGAAGCTTGGCAACTCCTTCAAAGGGGGTAAGCCTTCTGTGTTTTGTGCAGACATGAACAGAGACCTTAAGTACGGCAGGTTGAGCCAGCCCGGCTAGGTTTATGGGCCTGGGGCGGTCTCTTCGAGTAAAAAAACAGAAATTAGTTATTTTAGGATGCAGCCTGATTGTTTGAAATCGTGCCAAACTCGATGACCCCTTCAAGAGGAACACTCTGTAGTTATAATCCTCACGTTTGTGCAGGGAAGGTGACGCTCATGGGGATTGAACCTTAACCACCCGTATGATAGCCAAGGCCCATCCCCACTATGCCAACCCTTTAGGGTGCATAGTAGAGAAACTTGAACTCCCACAAAACAAGAGGAAAAATGTTGGTCCTCCCTCGCACCGTATAAGTACTAATACAATGATTACATGTTAAAGGAGAGATGAAGATGCCAGTTCAAACTTGACTGGAATACGGTTATGTTCCTAACTTTCAGAGGTGGGCCATCATGTAAGGCAGGGTGATCGTGGGGTGCCACTCAGGGCTTTTTCTCGTTTCAATAAGGTGTTCCTCATCATAAAAAATAAAAAAGTTTGTAAGTTGTTTTTTAATTTAGCTGTTTAATGGACTACAAAGTGTATCAAATATATTAATTTTTTTTTGAGAAACATGTTAAATGTATTAATAATAAACATATTTAACTATACATAGGCATTTAACTACTATCAATATCATTAGACACAATACAACAACTACTACAACTACAACTATGCCTTCATCCCAAAACAATGGGGTCGGCAATATGAACCAAAAAAGAAAATCATTTCGGATCTTCCACATGAATCCTTTTCCTCCAATCATTTCTATCCAATGCCATGTCCTTGGTGAGGTTCAAAGCATTCATATCCTTTTTTATCATCTCCATCCAAGTCTTCTTAGGCAATGCTGAACGTAAATGTCCTGGCTCGAGTTGAGCCTCATCACACACACTAGCACACTCATCTTATTGTGATGAACCCTAAAATTAAAGATTAAAACATTTGGGACTTTGACA
The DNA here is from genome assembly GCF_984573655.1 of Nuphar pumila. Lineage (NCBI taxonomy): Eukaryota > Viridiplantae > Streptophyta > Magnoliopsida > Nymphaeales > Nymphaeaceae > Nuphar > Nuphar pumila. The sequence goes on from NC_143255.1 coordinate 16,247,115, forward strand.
ATTGGCTTTGATGTGTCAAGCTGAAGGCTCGTGATCAAATCTGGCTGGCACATGAGGGTTGTCATTGCTTTATCACGGTTGAGACATGTAAGGTTAGGTGATCTGTCTTCAATGAGGAGTTTTCCTTAGGTGGGCCCATTAAGTAATGCCGTTCTAGATAAGGTAAGTAGGGACGGACCCAGAAACTTTTATTGGGGGGCCAACCATTAACCAAAATTTTCCTCTTAGGGGGAGGCCAATTTTTTTTTTTTTTGTGTGTGTGTGGTGGTGGTGGGGGGAGCAGAAATTTCTTTTACCTATGTTGGAAGCAGCTAGATGAAGGCTCCAATATAAGTTTTAAATTCTTTGGGGGCAGTCCTAATGTATCCATCTGTGAGGGTTTTCCTTGGGCATAAAAAAACACCAATTCCCTGATCACTTTTGTCTAAAAAAAAGAAAAAGATAGTTGCATAATCACTTCCACACTATCATAATCACCATTGATTGGGTGGACAGGACAGTCATTGGTAGAATAAAGGTGGACTGATTCTCACCTTTAGAACAGACAATACAAAAGCTAAGATAATAATTATTGAAGAAACCAACTGGGGGCTCCGCGTGGTTGGTAGGAACTGTCAGTGCGCGTCTCCTTGTGGTGGGACTCTACAGGTTCAAAACCCAGTGTAGTATGTTCAATAATAACCGGTGGGGTTTGCCTCACAGTGGCAAATATCGTTAGATTTATGAAAATCTCAGGATAATATCACGATAAATTACTTGAATAGTTTAAACGATAATTTCTTGCAGTAATTTCAAAATATCATGATTTTTCATCAAAACATAAGTATCATGATTTTAAACATTTTTAATGGCCATTTATCATGAAAAAAATGTGTGGTTTTTTATTTTTATTTTTATTTTGTTATAAAATTTATTTTTCATATTTTATTATTTATTTTTATGTCAAGATTTTGTCAAAAAAAAGTGCGAGATTTAAAAGAAATCAAATTCTCATATAAGTTTTTGACTGCCTATATTTTGCCGTTTTTAACTTTTGTCACTATGGTCTGCCTAACCCCAGCTTACTGTTCAAAAATAATCATAATAATAATAATAATTATTGAAGAAGATCAAGACGTTTGAGTCTTTTTAAGCGCTGCCGACACGGATCCTGCTCCCGCGTGGCACGTGTAACCGTCCATATCAATCCTGCTGTGTTGCACGTGGCAGAATACACTGTTACAGTCTAATTTTTTCCACAATCAAATGAGAACAATTAGTTACCAAAGTCCCCCAAATTTCTTTCCCACGTGCGAGAATCATAGCTACAAAAGTTTAAAACGGCAATTTATGGCCATGATTTTTCCGGTGAGATTTTGAAATTTTTTATTTATCTCATATTTTTCGATAAAATATCGGCTAAATAAAATAAATTAAGTTTGAAAAATATGACGCAAAAAAAACATTTAAATATACAGGCTTATGGTCTTGTTGAAAATTCAAACTAGTTAAAATAATTCAAAACTTTTAATTTTCACGCTAGATTTTAGGAACGTTTAAGACAAGTAATTTTCAAGATGAATTTTAAGAAACCATCTCTGTTCTTAACGCTTTCCAAAGATGCATTTTTAAAAACTGGTTTTGTTTTGAAAACTGAGTGTTCTTGGCAGATGGGAGGACGGTTTAATAGTATCGAATGAGACAGAGAGAGAGATGCATTAAAGAATAGTTTAATGAGATTTTATTCACTCAAAATATAACGTTGTTAATGCATTTTAATTACATTTAAAGCAGTTAACTATATCTGTTTTTTTTTTAAATCTCGCAGCTAAAATGGAAATATCGAGATAAAAACACGATATTTATATTTTGACGAAAAATACCGGGGATCTTTTGAAATTATTGCCGTATTCTAAAGTTTAAAACAGTGATATAACATATTGCATTTTTGGCGATATTTTCAAAATATCACCCACATTTGTCACAATGACCATCGTGAACTTGTGCATAGCATGACATTGAGGGGTTGTTTCGTTCACGAACAAATGCTTGACGTGTCAATTGGCGCTCGTTCAGGACACTTGCAAGATAGTGACAAATATCGCGAGATTTATGAAAATCTCACGATAATATCGTGAGAAATTGCCTGAAAGTTTAAAGTGGTAATTTCTTGCGAGTTTTTTAAAATATCGTGAGCTTTATGAAAAACATAAATACCATGATTTAAACATGATATTTACGTTTTAAACTGTTATTTATTGTAAAAAATTTTATTTTTTATTTTTAAACATTTTTTATTAATATTTTCTCATACAAATATATTTTTAAATTTATTTTTTTATTGCTGAGATTTTGCCGAAAAATGCAAGATTTATGAAAAATTTTCAAATTCTTGCAAGTTTTTGAAAAATGAGATTTTGCTGTTTCTAATCGTTTGTCACTATGACCAAGGAACACAGTGACAAATATTTGCTATAATATCACGAGAAATTGCCTGAAAGTTTAAAAAGGAAATTTCTCGTGAGATTTTCAAAATATTGTGAGATTTATGAAAAAACATAAATACTGCCATTTAAATGTAATATTTACATTTTAAATGGCTATTTATTGTAAAAAAACTGTGTATTTTTATTTTTAAATAATTTTATTTAGATTTTCTTTTAAAAAATATTTCTTATATTTTTAAATTTATTTTTTTATTGCCGAGATTTTGTCGAAAAAATGGGAGATGAGTTTTTGCCGTTTTTAACGTTTGTCACTATGCTTGAAAGCCATGCGTGCCACGACCAAACACGCTTTCATACTTAAATACTAGACAAGGCTACACGTCTACTAGCGATGCAAAAAGGTTTCGATTTTGGATCAGAAAATACGTTGAAGAGTTGGATTGGATCAGATCAGAAAATACGTTGAAGAGTTGGATTGGATCGGATCAGATCAGATCCGGAACAGCCAAAATTTGCAAATCCCCCGTCCTAAATTTGACTCATTGGCAACCCTAACGTCGTCTACACCTTGAGCTTGTTTTGTTTTTTTGTAGATAAGAAGGTTCGATTAGAATCTTGGTTTGCAAAATTTCATACCAAACCCGGGTCCCACATGAGTTCCGATTAAAATCTGTGATTGTTATAAAAAATATTATTTATAGGGTATGGACCGGGTGAGGTTGATGTAATTCTTATAAACTCGGGTATGGTTTTTTCTTATAATGGACTCAATTAGGCCCTGATCCAGACCCGGTACCTTTACCTCAAAGTCTGATCTGGGCTCAAACCCAGGTCCGAACCAAATCCGACCCGTTTGACGCCCCAACGTCTCCACCCCTTTTTTGTTTCATCCAGTACAGCTGGAACTCAGATCTTTGACTCCATTGTGATATCTGATCTGATTCAAATTCGAAACCTGGGCTCATTCTTCAAAGTCAGGATTCAACATCGGTACAAAGTATACGCCCAATCCATATCCGACTCGTTCATGTCGCCTGTCCCACCATTTTTTTTTACCAAAGGGTACTTATAACATTTACGCAAAAGTACTAACCGTTAGAGTAAAATCGCTGACAGGAACTGGTGTCAATGGGTCGGGTTTGGAACCAAACTTGGATCCGGTTTTAGGTATGGTATCGGGTTTACATTCGAGTCTAATCAGGTCCACTATAAGAAAAACTATATCCGGACCCAATAAAAATTACATGAACCAGAAACCATATTTTTTTATCATTTTTACATTAAAAAATTGTAGGTTCGGATCTGATATAAAATTTCACAAACTATACCTGGGTTCATGCATTGCCTTCGGTCCGAACCCGGGTCTTAATCGTGACTTTTCATTTATCACCATTCTGGACCGTATAGGGTTTGGTTCGGGTCGGATTTACTCAAATCCGACCTGTTGACACCCTTACTTGCAGGGGATGGCCCCTAGCCGCTAGCCGTTGCGACTTCACCGGGCGTAACGGTCGAGGCTTCATGTCGGCTACGATGAGTAAAATGACGTAAATATCCTTGGATGACCGGCCACCTTCACGTGCGTTGTGCAAGCTTTGAGAACTCAAAGGTATCATTCAAATAAGGAAATTACTGATCCGCTTTTAATGCTCTTCTTTTTATGCTCTTCTTTTTATTGCTTAATTGATTGAACTAAAAAGGCGTTCAAAGTTAGCCGAAGATTGACGAAAATGTCCTCAACCAATTATTTTTTTCCTTAATGTTTTTCTTTAAAATTATGAACCGAATGACTCATTTGATCCAGTCGTGACTGAATGGTTATTAAAGCCACCAAAAACGATAGAAGAGTAATTTTATAGAAAGCAGTGGTTGTGCCCTATAAAAGTAAAGTGGTGTGGTTGTAGTTTTAGTTAGGGGGTGTGAAGGGGTCGGGTTTGGTTCGGACCTGATGAAACCAGACTTGGACTAGATTTTCGGATATGGTATCGGGTTCGAACTCAGGTCTAATCGAGTCTTTTATAAGAGAAATCATATCTGGACCTGATAAGGACTACATGAACAAGACCCGATAAAGTAATATTTTTTTATCATTTTTACATTGAAAAATTGTGGGTCTTAATCAAAACTCGGGTCTGGTATAAAATTTCACAAACTATAACCCTGGTCCATATATTAATTAAACTTTCTGGTCCAGTCTTAATCAGGTCTTCTTATTTGTCACCATACCGGACCTATAGAGTTTAGTTCGGATCGGGTTCAGATAAACCAGACCCGTTGACACCCGTTGTCGTAGTTGCTACCCAACACCTTTTCTTTATGGGTTGTCGGTGAGAAAACTCAGTAAAGGCGAAAAGGCTAATTCCGTCATTTTGTCTTAAGGATTAAAGACTGGTGAAAGGGCGTCCCTTTTCCAACGGCTATCGCGCCATAAAATAAGGGCATTCCCGTCAATTCGCTACTCTGGTCCGTACGGTTCCCACGTAGTGAGAAAATAAAAACCCACTTGAGGAGAATGTGGCCCGCACGACGGTTTCCAAGAATAGTATTTATTTGGTGAACTGGATTACAGCGGTACTGGACCTACTGGTTTACGTTTTTTCTTAACGTTAAGATTCTTAAGAATTTCGAGGGAAATAGAGGGAAGCCAGTATTTCTTAGGAAAAGAGATCCCCAAGACAAAATTATTGAGGGGGCTCAGTGACGATTCTCACCCGGTGTCGACACGGGGTCCAGTGAGAATTAAATGTCACTCGCTATCGACACGGCTCACCCCCAGATATTTTACGGGACATCAACGCCCCCTTCTCCATCTCTCTCTCATCACGTTCCCCCCTCTCTCTGGCTCTCTGTGTTTGTTAAACACTGTTTAGGCCTCACGGCTACATCTCTCTTCTCAGAGCAAACCCTAACTCCCAAATTTCCACTTCCTCTCTCTCTCTCTCAGAAACCCTAACTCTAGTGCTAACTCTATCTCTTACCGGATATTACTAGTTGCCGCCGTTTGTCCGCTTGTGCCTTCTCTCCTTGGCTTCAGATCCGGCGGTGGAGCGGAAAGGGGGAAATAGGGAGGGAGTGATATCATGGATTTGAGTTCGTTCATCACCTCGCTCGCGACCTCCTTTTTTATCTTCGTGGTGCTGGTGCTCGTCTTCACGTTTCTCTCGCGGATGCCCGCGAACGAGGTCATCTACTACCCCAACAGGATACTCAAGGGCCTCGGACCGTGGGAGGGCGGGAGGGACAAAAGGCGCGGTCCCTTCGCTTGGATCGGAGAGGCCTTCCGGACGCCGGAAGAGGAGCTCGTCGCCGTCTCCGGCGTCGATTCCGCGGTCTACATCGTCTTCCTCGGCTCAGGTATGCCGGAGTTTGGGTTTGTTACTTTATTCCGGTCGGGATTTCTCAGAATGGCCGAAACACTCCGCCCGGAACACCCCCTAACCACGTGGTGTGGGGCTCGACCGCTTCCGGCGCTGTAGTGGAGGGCATTTTCGGTATTTTTGAGTGACTAAAATGCCCTCTTAAATTGGGTCAGGATATAAAAAAAATTCGAGTCCGCGTCCAAATCAAACTGAACGTGAATCTAAAGGTTATCCGAATCCCTTCAATCGTATGAAAATCGGATCCGGATTTTGGTATTTGTATGTCTATCCAAATCTAACCACTAATCCGATTGGGCAATAGGCAGTGTCGCAATAGGTCGGATTCGATAAATGGCATACCTCCTTACTGAATCCTGTTCGGCAGCTTGCTTTTTTCGAGGGCATTTTCGGTAGTTTGGGTCCCTTTGAATTAAAATGCCGAGCTTGTGGATAGACGTTAAGATGTGACGTCTCCTTTGTTTTTTCTCTCCCTAGCTACTGCCGGTTGGACCGTTTGGTTGATGTTGGGTGTTTTTGGAATTCTGTATATACGAACACTCTCCCCTCTCCTCTTGTTGTTCGGGGCCGGGTCGTGGGCTTCTTTTGCCTGTTTCTAAAATGACGGAAACGCTCCTTCAGTTTCAAATCATTCCCCTATCATGATTGCTTTGTTTGGTGGTAGGTACGGTGTTCGCTTCTTTCCTTTCTTTTTACGCTTCCAAAAGCACTCTAGTGATCTTTTGGAAAATGGAAAAAGCACATCGGTCGGATATGGAATACATATATTCCCAAATCATCATTAATTTAATAATTATTAAAGGTAAATATAAAATTTAGAATTAGAGTATGAAAAAAATTATTTGTTTCAAATACCAATTTACCACTAAGATCTAGACTTCATATCTATTTCGTGACCTAAACTTATATAAAGCCTATTAAATTTAAAGTGGAACTCAAGTATCTATACCTAAACCAAAATATAAACAAGACCCACTACAAATTTTGAGGTCCATTATGTTAAATGCCATCCACTTCATTAAATCAACACTTATTATCTGCTTAATGCATGATTGGACCTGGACTACTGATGACCACTGATGCCAAGTTTTGTTGATTGTGTGAAAATTTCAGTGTTGGCTATACTGGTTTTCTCTGGCCTGGGTTTGCTGCCACTTCTTCTTCCACTGAATGTGACTGATGACTATATCATAACATCAGCAATCGGCAACCCAAAGAGTGCAAACTTCACAAGCTTTGATAAGCTTTCTATGGCAAACATCTCAGTATGCTCAACTCCTCCATCTCATCATCTTCTCTTATCAATATAAAATGCATGCAACTTAATGTGATTGTTGTTTTTCTCCTTGCTATTACTTTTGTTGGTGCCAATTTATAATAGCAATGATGGCGTCTCTGCTGTTTTTATGTGTGAAATGTTAATTCTTCTGTAGCACACAGCTTCAAAAGTGTATTTCTAGTCTAATGTTCAGTTGATGGGATGTGCAAAATCCTTTGTTTGGTTGGCAAAGAATAGAATGAATGGTTTGATCTGTTTTTTATACTAGTATTAGGAGTAGGGGTAACTGAAACATGTAAACCAGTAAAATATGTAAACTGGTATGCACCTATTTTTTCATAGGTTTTTTTATTTTATTTTTTCTAAAATTTTAACGTACTGATGCGATCTAGATGCTTGGTTTTATAGAAACAGACTCTTTTGATCATCCAATTACGATGTATAAGAAGGATCTTTTAAGGCTTGAAAATCAACGGCTCAAAATTTTCAAGCATAAGAAACACATTTCTTGATCCGATGATCCGATAGTCAATTCCAAGCAAATGGACCACCAAATGCATCTGCAGGGTTAGATTTGCAAAAAAACTTATGAAAATCTCTTTTTATACCAGTTTAAGTATTTTGTTGGTTTACATATTCCAGTTTCCCCTTAGGAGCAGTTGCTTGAGAAAATAAGAGGTCAAAGGTACAGAGAAATCAATCTTTGAAATTTTATCAATGAAACAAGCAGGTGAGATGAAAGGGAACAAGGAAGCATTGAGAAGTAATAGGAGTCGTGAATTTTGAATGAACTGAGGAGGGAAATAGCTATATAGACGTGGGAGGGAAGAGAAAGCAGGGAAATTTCTAGGACGAAAACAGTTTAATGGAACTTATGCTCTACTTGCAAGATGATAGATGGGCTCAGAGTCTAGGGTTGAGTTTAAATTTGGTTAAACTACTATAGTGGTGGTTGTTTGGAAGAATGACATTAAGAAGGTAGCTTGTAAAAACGAGAAAGAATGTATGACAATGTCTTCTTTGTATTTTCACAGAAAACAGGAATTGGTAAGTACACCTCCTAAAGGTGGTAAGCTGCAGATCCACAAATTGATCGCTTCCTCTTTTCCAAAATCCACAAATTGAGGTTGGGCATAGAAAGCAGAGAAATTTGTAGGAGGACGAAAACAGTTTAATGGAACTTATGCTCTAATTGCAAGCTGATGGATGGGATCAGAGTCGAGGGTTTGAGTTTAAATTTGGTTAAACTACTATAGTGGTGGTGGTTTGGAAGAATGACATTAAGAAGGTAGCTTGTGAAAATGAGAGAATGTATGACAATGTCTCCCTTGTATTTTCACAAAAAACAGGAATTGTTAACTACACCTCCTAAAGGTGGTAAGCTGCAAAATCCACAAATTGATCGCTTCCTCTTTTCCAAAATCTACATGTGCCCTCTGACCCACACGCATCTCCTTGACAGAGCCTTAGTGTCTTTGTCTGGTTATAGAAGGCAAGGTTTAAAAACTCGCCCAGTCAACCCAGTGACTCGGTCACTTACTGGGTCAAATCAGTGAATGACCCGAACAAAACTCGGCGAGTCAGCTGAGTTTTAGCATGACTCGGCTAAGTGAGCTCATGACTCAACCGAATCATATATATATATATATATATATATATTGTATATAATTACATATATTAATAAAAGTATGCATTAAACATATTATAAAAATATCATATAATGAGTATTATATACAATATCTTAATAATATACTATAAAATATACATAATATATACATATATTACATATTTTATATAACATATAAAGTTAACATAACCCAGCCGAGTTACCAGGTTGACCTGGCCGAGTCACGAGTCAATTATGGATGAGCCTAGTGACGAGTCACTGGGTTTTAAAACTGTGATAGAAAGCAGAATAATTGTTAGGAGAATACATGTGAAAGTGCTGACCTGGCAACCCTTGATGTAATCCTTTCCCACCATGTATGAAACAAACATCACGGTGGGAAAGTACCATGCTGGCACAAGTGGGGCTCAATTTTTGCCACCTCTTGCCACATTTTATTACCTAAATCCATTCATACATCTTCCCTTACGAAAGACATGGAAAACTTTGATACGGGCTGAATTGAACGTACTTTTTAGAAATCAATGCCAATTCCCATGTAAAACATATCCTTTACATGGGAATGAAACACAAACGAGGCTAAAGGAACTTGGTACTGTTGGAAGGTGTTATAGTGTTTATCAAATTCATAGTTGCCTTTTATATTTTATCGATGACTATTCTAGAATGACAATTATTTACTTAATGAAATCCAAAGATAAGGTCTCTTTTATTTTTCCTATTGTGCATAAGTTATTGGCAAAACAATATCATGCCTCTATCAAGATATTGAGATCAGACAATGGAGGTATCATAGTTTAAAAACTCACCTGGTCAACCCAATGACTCGGTTGACTCAGTTTGATGGTCATTTACTGGGTCAAACTAGTGAAATGAACAAAACTCGGCCGAGTCATGTGCTGACTCAGCTGAGTTAACTGAGTTTTAGCATGACTTGGCTGAGTCATATATATATATATATATTACATGAAATATAATATAAATATTATGTATAATATACATAAAAAGTTGATTATACATATATTAATAAAATTATACATTAAACATATTATTAAAATATCATATAATACATATTATATACAATATATTAATAATATTGTATATAAAAAATAAAGTTAACATGACCTGACCCGAGTGACGAGTCAATCATGAACGAACTGAGTGTGACGAGTCACTGGGTTTTAAAACTATGGTGAGTATACCTCTCAACAACTAAGAGATTACCTGATGATGCTGTAACTAAACCAACAAAATCACAATAGATTGCCAATAAGGCTACAATGGATCACAAAAGCAAAGTGGTCACTTATGGACCCACACACTCTCACAAGGAGAAACACACTAACAACTCACAAGTAAAAAATATAAAATGTTTCACATTAACAAAATGCTTAGAAAAGCATGCATATTACAATGGGGAGGATCCCCTTATATAGACAAAAGAGAAGACACAAGAAGAATAAGACAAAAGAAGAAGAATACAAAAGAAGAAGATAAATAAAGAATAAGATAAAGGGGGCAGCCCAACTAGAGGTTGTACCCAACGGTCATAAATATGACCGTTGAGACTATCCCAACGACAAGTTGGGCTGTCTCAAGTAATATTGATTATTAAAAAGAAAAATAATAAACAAAAAATATAAAGTCAGTCCCTAATGTGCTGACCCCTATTACAATGGAAAATGACTGAAAAACCCTGATGGATATTTTAGTATACATACACAACAATATATATATATACTTATATATATATATATATATATATATATATATATATATATATATATATATACAAAAAGAGTTCAATCGCATAACAGATGCATGGTATTAAACCCCAAACTGCTTGTCCTTATACCCCTCAGCAGAATGGGGTAGCTAGAACCTTATTATTTGATAGAAATGTTCCCAAGAGTTATTGGGGTGATGCAGTTTTAATGATTGCTTATTTAATTAACAAAATGCTTCATGACTCGTTGGCAGGAAAATATCCTTTAGAGATTTTAGATCCCAAGGTCAAGAATTTTCATGTTACTCCCAAGATATTTGGTTGTAGTTGCTATGTCCTTGTCTTTGCTCGGTCTAGAGATAGTTAGACCCTCGTGCTATTAATAGTGTTATGACCTAATTAAGAGGCAAAAATATGTTACCATGGATATGACCTTCTTTGAAACAAAGTCCTATTATGATGATAAGGGAGAAATTATAAAGGGGAAATTGAGCCTGATGTTTGCTTACCCCCTACTCCCATAACCATTGTAGTAGACCTCAAAGAACATGGAGGCAATGTGGATAAAACTCGGATGAGGATATACATGAGATGAGAGAGAAATATCGTCATGACGGAGCCTATCATTACCACGATTGAGGAAACTTCCCAGGATTTAGGACCAAGTGACTAGGACATTGAGATCTTAGATACTAGGGCACCCTTATATTTGGACCTGCCTATAACCATAAGAAAAGGTAAAACTAAAAGCCTATGCACTTCGCATCCTTTGTGCCATTTTGTTTCTTATATTGAAACTTCTTAAGCTTATCAGATATCTGTAGCAAACTCAGAATTTAATTCAATCCCTAAGAATATGAATGAGGTGATGAGACATAAAAAAATGGAGAAGCTATAATTCAAGAGATGAATGCATTAGAAAAAAAATCAAACGTGGGAGGTAGTACCATTGCCAGAACGAAGAAGCTCAATTGGGTGCAAATGGGTATACACACTCAAGTACAAGGCAGATGGATCCATTGAAAGGTACAATATAGGTATGGTGGCTAAAGGGTATAGTCAAATCCTATGTAGTAGATTATCAAGAAACTTTTGCTCTTATGGCTAAACTGACATCTATCAGAGTTCATATCATCTTGGCATGCATTTCTGCAAGGCCATTTGAATGAAAAAATATATATGAGCTTTCCTCTAGGGTTCTGCATGTACAATGAGAAGGATGAAGTGTGTAGACTGAACAAATCTATTTATGGATTGAAGAAAACACCTAGAGATGGATTGCCATTTCATAAGAAGGAAAGTTGAAGCCAAGTTATTCTCTATTTGCCATGTTCATACTTGGTTTCATTTGGCAGATATCTTAACCAAGGGTGTAAACAAATCAAGATTATATGATATTGGTAGCAAGTTGGGGATGTATGATATATTTTCCCCAACTTGAGGGAGAGTGTTGGAAGGTGTTATAGTGTTTATCAAGGGCATAGTTGTCTTTTAGCTCTTATACAAGAAAGTCTATTGTTTTACTTTTAAGGGCATTTTGGTCGCAACGCTTATGTAAGTGAGATGTTTAACTATAGAGAAATGAGAATATGTGAATGCTTTTTTTCCCTATTTCTGTCTTTCGTCTCTCTCCATCTTCTCCATCATCTAACATATTCTTGTTCTTCTTTCATTTTTTCCCATCTTCTCCATCATCTTCTTCATCTTTCTAACATATTCTTGTTCTTTCATTCTTTCTTAATACAAAGAGGATCACGACCTACCATGGTAACGTTGATCAGGTACCAATGTCAACTTCGTTCAGAAAGCTTATAAACCACCTCAATCAATATAATGTCCTTCAGGTTGATGTGTCAAACTAGGACTGAAGAAGTAGCAACATGAGCACTGTGAAGAGCTGTTACATTGTTATGGATTTATATCTTTTTTTTTCTCTTTTCCTCATTGGGTGACCAACAGGATTCTTAGGGTACTTGTGCAAAAATGTAAAAGGAAATCCTAGAATGAAAAAAAGAAATTTGTCCAAGACAAACAATTACCCTTACAACAACTCTCTCTCTCCCATGGTCTTTTGTGAACAAGATCACCACAAATTTTGTACACCTAGTACATTTTTAAATTAAATGGTGGTTATGATGCATTAGTTGTCACTATCATGAGCATTTTAACAAATTTTTAAATAAAAATACAATATACTATGTTGCCTATCTCTATAATACTGTAATAAAATAACTAAATGTTTATAATGGTGATGATTAATGCATCAAAACCTTAAGAACAATTTTAAATCTGTTGAGGTTGCAAATTTATGGACTTGTGAATGTTTACGAAAGGCAATGCAAGTTAAATGTTTGTATTAATCTTAATCTTTTTTTCTCTTGCATACTCATTACACTCTTGGCTTGCAACTTTTTAAATAATACATCACGTGTCTATAGTTTGACCTGACAACTCTATTATTGATGAACATATTTTATAAGATGGATGCGGTAGTTTGCTCCTTAGAGCCACCTTATCTTGACTTGGGGATTTAGAGTTCAAATGCTAAAGGCATGCTCTGCACACATGTTTACCTGTATGTTAGCTATAACAACTGCAATAGTATGAATGTGAGGGGTTGAATAAAATGCGTGGGACTGGTTAGAGTTGCATTACTTTAACCAAGGAATCTTGGATTTGAATCCGACTGGTGCACAAACCCTATCTTCACCATAAAAAAAAGAGGATACTTCGTATATGTTTACATGTTTAAGTGAGCTTTCACCCTGTTTACATGCATTTCTAAACAATAAATGTTGGTAAATATTTATAAACAATAAACATATTTAAATTATTGTTGTTTGGATGGCAATCTTCCTAAGAAATTTAAGTTAATGTGTTTGGATGTGCATGAATGGCATCTAGATTGAGTCCAATTGGGACAAATGAGCTTACCAGATCCAAAATTAATACCACAAATTTAATGTATGTTTGCTCTAATTTGGACATAAATGCACCGAGGCCTACGTGAAGCATATAATTATATAAATGTATTGGTTCAGGTTCATCCCAAGGATCATAAAATTTGTGTCACATGATGTTAGTTTCTACTCTTGGATGTTTCATTGAACTTATGATGATAACACAATCTAACAAAAAATATATACAGATATAGAAAACTCAGTTATTAACAATTCATTAACAAATATAGAAATTTCACTTATCTTTTCTATACGTCTCTTATATAGAATTTGTAGACAATTCATTAACAAACTATTATCTTCTTTAAAACAAAGGAATTAAACAAAACAAAATACATCCAAACACTACCTTCAGTTATGTCACATCACTTATCTTTGCAAATTCTTGTTAACTTGCCATCTTGCTGACACCAAAATTGAACACTCGTGGATCTTCATGGACAGAGCCAAACACGTGTTGGATGTAGTTGGTATCATCATGATGAGAAATTCTTTACATGTTAAATATATTATGCAATTCCTACAACCTTTAAGCACTGGTCACTGCTGGAATTTACACCATTCTTTTGTTCTAGGAAGGGAAATCTGAACGGTATATTATTTCTTCCAAGGAATATGGTGCAGTTTAATTGGTGGCTTTTCCTTTTCCCTCAGCTGGATTCATGGATGTTTGAAATCATAACAGCATTTTATCTTGAAATTGTTCATTGACAAGTGTGGATGTCATTTGACCGTAACATGATATATTTCTCTCTTTGTAATCTTTTTTTCTATCATGTTTCTCGTTGTGAACTGGTATGTGTTCAATGTGCAGCAAAAAAGCTCCAGGATATGGGCACATTTATTCGCAGTTTACTGGGTATCCCTTGTTACATTTTTCATACTATGGAAAGCTTACAAACATGTTTCTGAGCTGAGAGCGGCAGCATTAGCAGCTGCTGAAACTAAGCCCGAACGATTTGCAATACTGGTTAGAGATATTCCTCCTCTTCCCCCAGGCCAAACACGTAAAGAGCAGGTCGATTCATATTTCAGGAGGCTCCATCCCGAATCATTTTTTAGATCCATGGTGGTAACTGACAACAAAGAGGTACTGCCTTTACGTTCCTTCCTGCATATATATATATATATATATATATATATATATATATATATTGTTTTAGTAATGGTGCCATTACGTACAAACGAGTTTGGATCTCCTATGCACAAGTTGTTTTCATCCAAATCGATCTCATGGATGGATTAAAAATAGTGGGAATCGGCTTTTGGATCATGTTTTTTTTTATGAAAAAACACAATTTTATGTCCCTGGAAAGTATTACACATTGTAGGCCATCGATTTTTGAAGCCTTATAAAATCCTACCTACATGTCGTAATTGGGCTAATCAAAAGCCGATTCTCACCAAGTGAAACATGTAGATCACATCTGTAAGGTGGGTTTTATGAAAAACAACCAACAAATAAATAAAAAAATGAAAGACAATTTTATGTCCCTGGAAAGTATCACACATTGTAGGCCATCGATTTTTTAAGCCTTATAAAATCCTACCTACTACATGTCATAATTGGGCTAATCAAAAGCTGATTCTCACCAAGTATATATATATATATATATTGTTTTAGTAATGGTGCCATTACGAACAAACGAGTTTGGATCTCCTATGCACAAGTTGTTTTCATCCAAATCGATCTCATGGATGGATTCAAAATAGTGGGAATCGGCTTTTGGATCATGTTTTTTTTTATGAAAAAACATGATTTTATGTCCCTGGAAAGTATTACACATTGTAGGCCATCGATTTTTTAAGCCTTATAAAATCCTACCTACTACATGTCATAATTGGGCTAATCAAAAGCTGATTCTCACCAAGTGAAACATGTAGATCACATCTGTAAGGTTGGTTTTATGAAAAACAACCAACAAATAAATAAAAAAATGAAACAAAGGAGCATTTGTAGGTAATGGCGACAGTAGCCAATAAAGAAGCCCTATGTGTCTGTGTGGGTGTGAAAAATATATGGTGGTTCTGAACCATGATATCATACTTTGGCACACTCTTTACTAATAGATGGTTTATTTGCTATATTAGGAGGTTTTATCATGCCTAGCACAGCCCTAGATTGATTTCTCAGATGGTGAAAAATCGATGGCTCACAATGGTATAGACTATCATCTTGGATATAAGGATGGTTTAAAAATTCATGAATATATAAGGATGCACAATTCATGAATTTGTAGGATGGTTTTACAATGGTATAGACTTTCATCTTGGAGTCAAGCTTGACACATGTAAATAAAATAGAACATGCTTAAACCATGTCCCAAAAGTTACTTTTGGCTTTTGGTTGTTAGATATGTGTGAATCAAGAGTGTATACAAGAAAGAGGGAAGAAGCAGGCAGTCAAAGAGAAGCAACTTCGTTAGTTAAGAAAACAAAGAATACAGCCATATTGTGTGTGTGTGTGGCCCGTTCTATCCCACTACAGGACAAAAACAGGTGACTCTACACTACCAATAAAAGTACAAGAATATCCCTTAAAAGAATGTAATGTATATAATTTTAGACCCTACAGATGTGATATATGATTTATTTAGTAAAGCCTGCATGTTCGATCATGTGAATTTTATGTGTAAGCGGATATTTTAGGAGCTTCAAAATCAATATGTCCCCATTTCCACGATTCGAAGATTACATTTTTTTAAGCATAAAAAGGAGATCCAAGGAGAAAACAATATCAAGCAGACCATGCTGCTGAACATTCTTTTTAGCGTCAGATTGAGTCAATAAACTTGAAACCATGATTCGTTCTGGTCGACCTGATTTTCTTGCTTTTTTTGGTGAATAATAATATTAATATGTTTCTAGTTCCGACTGAATTTGCTACTGTTATCTCAGTTTAGGAATGATTGTTCCTTTATTACAGGCCAACAAAACATGGGAAGAGCTGGAAAGTTACAAAAAGAAACTTGCTCATGCAGAAGCCGTGTTTGCAAAAAACCCGAAAACTAGGCCTCAGCACAAGACTGGATTTCTGGGCCTCATCGGTGAGAAAGTAGACACAATCGAGTATTGCAACCAGAAAATCAAAGAATTGACTCCAAAGTTAGAGGTCGAACAGAAGACCACCATCAAGGACAAGCAGCTTGCTTCCGCTCTTGTGTTCTTTAACAGCTGGCGAGCCACTGTATCTGCCTCCCAGACCATCCATGCACAGATGGTTGACAAATGGACAGTGATGGCAGCTCCTCAGCCTCGTGAATTGCTGTGGGAAAATCTATCTATCCCATACTTCACGAGGCAAATCAGGCAGTATGTGATCTATGGCATAACATTCCTCGTCATCTTCTTCTACACTTTACCAATAGGATTTGTCTCTGCATTCACCACTCTTTCGAATTTGAGGAAGTACCTGCCTTTCTTGAAGCCAATTGTTGACCAGGCAGCGATTAAGACGGTGCTGGAGGCTTACCTGCCTCAAATTGCCTTGTTGGTTTTCCTGGCTATTTTGCCTTCAATTTTGTTGATTCTGTCAAAGGCTGAAGGGATCCCTTCACATAGCCATGCGACCAGAGCAGCATCTGGGAAGTATTTCTATTTCACAGTGCTTAATGTCTTCATTGGGGTGACACTGGGTTCTGCCCTGTTTACTTCATTTAAGGATTTCACCAAACACACTGACAAAATTGTTCCTACACTTGGGAAATCTCTTCCTAAAAGTGCTGCCTTCTTTGTAACATTTGTTGCTTTGAAGTAAGATTTCAATTTCTGAACTCACAGATTTTCCATTTCATTTTCAACTTCTTTGCTCCTACGTAACAAATTAATGGTGGCTTGTTCATATTTATTTCAGGTTCTTTGTTGGCTACGGTCTTGAGCTATCTCGCTTGGTCCCACTGGTCCTTTACCATCTTAAGAGGAAGTACCTCTGCAAAACCGAAGCTGAGTTGAAGGAAGCTTGGTTCCCTGGGGATCTTAATTATGTCACTAGAGTTCCCAATGACATGCTGATAACAACAGTTGTGATGTGCTACTCAGTAATTGCACCAATGATAATCCCCTTCGGTGTTGTGTATTTTGCACTTGGATGGCTTTTGTTCAGGAATCAGGTAAGGCTTAAAATCTTCTCATCTTAATCATAGTGATTATAAGTATAATCTTCACTGCACCTACAAAAAAAAATACGAACAGGAACTTCTGAAAGTTGTGTTTGCCAAGATTGCCACTGTAATTTTTAATTTAGCCTATGGTCAGAACTGACCATGCTCACCAACATTCCTAGCCTTCTCCTAATAGCAGCTCAGAAGAAACCTGATTTTGATCATGTTGACTGAAAATGCAAGAATTAACTATTGCTGCTTTATTAAAACAATAGGCTATTATAGTACGGAACAACATATTCTATCACTGAAATATATTAAATAAAGTCGTCTCCCAAGTCCTAACATTGAGCAGACCAAGTCATACTATATTTTGGATATATTCTGTTTTAAAGGTTTTTGAGAAAAACAGAAAAGAATCATGATATTTTGGAAAGGTTTCAAATTGAAAATATCATGATAATGTTGTTTGTAATATTCTTAACTCAGTTTTAGATTTATTTTTACTGCAATTTATTTTAAAGAAACTCCGAGAATTTCTTAAGAAAAACCATTTATTTTTATTCTCTTGAGGCAAAGCCTCATGAGGTAACTATTGAAACAAACATGAAAAATAACAACAAAGTCTTTTAATTCTTAGGAGTCTTGATATTGTCTCAAGAGTACTTCGGGTCAGAAGGCTGAATGATCAACCTTCCACGCACTTTTTACAATCAGCCGTGGCACTTTTTTGGCCTCTACTAAGAATTTTATAAATGACTTATTGTGTTTAGAAAACGAATCGCTATATATATTCGACATGACTGATCCAGAAAATAACTAATTTTCAATGTATGCAGGCTTTGAAAGTTTATGTACCCTCCTATGAGAGCTATGGACGCATGTGGCCGCACATTCACACTCGAATTCTGGCCTCCCTTTTCCTTTTCCAAATAACCATGATTGGTTTCTTAGGAGTAAAGGTCTTCTACTACGCACCGTTTGCTGTACCCCTTCCGATTCTAAGTGTAATCTTTGGCTACGTTTGCTATAAACGCTTCTATCTGTCATTTGCTTTCATTCCACTGGAAGTTGCCTGCCAGAATTTCGAGGAAGAACCAAATCTAGAAGCAGTTTTTGAGGCCTATGTCCCACCATGCTTGAGCGTGGACAAGTTTGAAGATGTGGAACAGTATGAAGATGCTCGCTCACAGCCCTCGAGAGTAGGCTCAGGCGTATATTCATCCGTGTAGTTGTAGTACCATCTTGTGTAAATATGTGAAGAACAATATTCATGTTTTGCCTTTTGTAAAATTTCTATGCTTCTTTCGAGAAGAACCCAAGTTGTATTTGTTCTGTTTGTGTGTTTTATTTTGGTTGTCTAACTACGTTGTCAGTTTAGCTTTCTTTGGGTGGCGGGCGTATGACCAAATTTGTTATAAAAGTGTGGTTTCTTATTATTGTCATTTAGAGAAACTCCAATGGCTCATTTTTTGCTTTATATTTCTCTCTACATTATTGGGCAATTTACAGTAATTACAATGGTTTGGATTTATCTTTCTTGGTCAGTGAAAATATCTGGTCTTATTTCTAAGCAATGATAATGTCATAATCTTTTCATGATTTTCATGGTAATGGTGATACGATTTTCATCTGTACTGTATCCAATTTTTGTTCAGCAAGCTTTGTTCACCTCTGTCCTGTCCAACAAGTTGATGAAAGCAATAACTTCCTTCTCTTCTGTTACAAGTGCTTTCTTCTTCTCTTGAAGAAAAATATGATATTCTTCTCTACATGGTGACCATGGTTCTTTGGTTTCTTTCATGTCATTAGACAAAGTTTTACAAATATTGACAATCTCATCAGTGTTCTCTTGACTTACAGCGCAGCGTTGGTACGGTCTTTTGCAGTTTAATCATCTGTCGCCATATTCAGTGGCCTTGTGATGTTTTTCAGACTGGCCATCGTAGCAAAAATGAATGGATTGATGGGAAAAAGATTGTCACAAGAGATTGACCTTCGTCCTCCAAATATGACCTCAATTTTCCTTGTTTTATATCGGTTGATTTAGCAGAACCACGGACCTTGTGACTTTTCTCTAACGCTGCTTGTCTCATTAATTCAACATCCAAGAGCCACAGTTGATCAGTCTCAGTGGCAAGATGGCGTAGGGGGGTGGGCATAGGCATCCAAATATGTCAAATCATCTCAATCTTCCTTGGTTCAATGCTGCTAACCCAGAATATGCACTTAGCAAGCTGCTGAAAGTTGCGGGGTTTGGCTGAACCCCTTCATCAAGCATCCTAATGAACCATAGAAATGCATGCTCGAAATCACCATTTTGTACAAAACCAGAAATAATAGTAGTCCAAGCTATCACGTCTCTCTCAGGCGTTTTCTCAAACAGTGAAATTGTGTCCTGCATACACCCAATGTTTGATAATCCCAGAACCATGGTAGTCCAGGAAACCACATCCTTTCTAGGCATGTTACCAAACAACCTGTAGGCTTCATCAGTTCCTCCATTTTGAACATATCCTGCAATCATGGCATTCCAGGCAGCTACATCCTTCTTCATGCTATTAAAGATCTTAGAAGCACTGTTTGCCATTCCATTCCTTGAATACTACATGGTGATTAAAGCATTCCCCAGTATTGCATTTGTTTCAAAACCCATTACAAATACCAAAGCATAAATCTGAATTCCCTCTCCCATGTTGCCACCTTCAGCACAAGCGTCACAAACAACCGTCAAAGCAGTTGAGTTGATCATCACCCTGAGTTCTCATCCTAAAAAACATACTGAATGCCTCATCCCACATTCCATTGTGTGAATAATCACACCAATCATTGCCGTCAAAGAAACCACATTTCTCTCAGGCATTTGATAAAAAAGTTTCAGAGATTCCACAATTCGGCCTGTTTGGGATTACCCATCGACCATAGCGCTCCAGGAAACGACATTTCTTCCATCTATCTGATCCAAAATTTGACGTGCACTATCCATCTTGTCATTCTTCACATATCCAGTAAGCACTGCTTTCGAAGCAAATTCTTCCGTCCGGCATCTGGTCAAACAGATTCTTAGCTTCAGCCAACATATCATTGTGAGCAAAGGCAATGATCACCGCTGTCCAAGAAACTGCATTCCTTTCCGGCATACATCGAAAGAACTCACGCATCCTCCAGTCTTCCAT
Organism: Nuphar pumila; assembly: GCF_984573655.1. NCBI lineage: Eukaryota > Viridiplantae > Streptophyta > Magnoliopsida > Nymphaeales > Nymphaeaceae > Nuphar > Nuphar pumila. Next base: position 16,267,786 of record NC_143255.1, read on the forward strand.
TACATATGCAACCAGAGATCATAGCTTCCAGGAGACCAAGTTCTCTGAGGCATTCCATCGAACACTTTGCGCGCATTCTCGCTCACCTTTCTCAGCGTAGGCCCTAGGCAATGCCGTCCAGGTGACTACGTTTCTGAAGGGCATGTGTTCAAAGACTGCCTTTGCATAAATGAGATCGCCATTTTTCCCGTGTTTGGCAATCAGGGAGTTGAAGTAAACAACCGATGTTTCTATGCTATTCTTTCTGTTGGTTTTCTGGTTTAGCTTGGAAATTGGCGTTTGGTGGTGTTGGGTCTCAAAATGGTAGAGATGAGATGGTGTGGAGGGTGAGGCGGTGTCTGTAGATCAAGAGTCAGTTGGATTTTTGCAGAGTTGCAGAGTGGTTGGTACAATGTGTAGAACTGAGATGGTTGGGTTGGGTTGGGTTTGGTTCGGTTCGGATACACGAACATTAACACAGCATTTAGTAGGAGTGTCAACAGGGTGGACCTCACCTAGAATTGGGTGGGTCTGGATCCGGATTCAACTAAGAAGTGCTGGTATCAGCTTTGGACTCAGGTCCATCCGGATTTACGACAGTAAAAACTATACCCGAATCCTATAAAAATTGGATAAGCCCCTTGTTTTGTTACCAAATTGACCCTACAAGGTCCGGCACAGGTTGAGATCGGGTTACATGCGGCTCGCGGACACCCCTACCCAATTGTCAGTATTGGTGCATATCGGCCGATACGTATAGTATTGACAGAAAATCTATATGCTTCACCTTGAATGCGGCTATTTTTTAATAAATGTAAAAAATATTTAATTTTATTTTTTAAATATTATTTTAAAATTATTTTAATAGCTTTGACATGTGTCACATTCTGATTGACGTGTAATATTTTTTAATTACTTTTTGCCAATTCAGAATGGTTCACTTGAGTATGGTATCCGCCGAATTCACCCGAATCGTTGGCCAAACAATACAAAGCATACTGACAACATTTAGGGATGGCAGTGGACCGGAGCGAAGGCGGAGGACAAGGTCTCCACTCCCATCTCGTCTCAAAATTCTGCCCTCTATCCCCACCTTCATCCTCGCACGGGTTTTGATTTTAACCTCCATCCCCGCCATCATCCTCATTGCATGTCCTCCATCTTCAATTCAAACGAGACGAGAAGGGGCAGAGCCTGTTTCTCTCTGGTTCACTGCCATCGCTAAAGTTATTTTAGTTGTTTTACTAACGAGGATCGGGAACAGAACAGGGAAGGATTCATGTGGAAGACCCAAAATGATTTTCTTTTTTGGTTCATATCGCCGACCCCAATTGTTTTGGGATGAAGGCATAGTTGTTGTTGTTTTGTTGAGAATCGGGAACAGAACAGGGTGGGGCGAAAGAAAGCATAAGTCCATCTTCGCACGGGTTTTCATTTTAACCTCCATCCCCGGTCCAAACAGGGTAAGGCCGGGCGGGCCCCATTTTTCCCAGGTCCACTGCCATCCCTAACAACATTTGCCCCTTCCATGTGAGATTTAGTAAGGTCTTATATATGTGACTAATCAAACAGGTTGAATCAGGTCTAGTGTATTTTCTCTAAATTTATACCTAGACTAATAAGTGAACCTCATCAATATTCAAACATGTTTTTGTTTTTGTTTTTTATAACGAGGAACCAATGTTGTCAGTATCGGTATCTGCTCAGAATCGTTTGGCTACCGATTCAGCTGTATTGGCCAAATAGCGATACTCAAGTGAATCATTCTGTATCAGCCCAAAAAAATTATTACATATCAATCATAACATGACATGCGTTAAAACTATTAAAATAATATTAAAATTTTAAGTTTTAGTATTTTTTTACATTTATTTAAAAATATCTTCTGCTGATGCTTAATGGGCTCATCGACACCCAAGCCTTTACTGAGCTCAGCACTCTCAAGCCGAACACCCTGCCACCCGGGCGACCCGGGTGGGTGTTATTTAAACGTGTTGACGTGTAAAAAAATGCATTAAAAACTAGTGCAAATAAAGAACAAGCTCTTCTCATCCATATACATTTCGCTCAAATAAATCCAACTCATTTATATGGTCCTTGATTTCTAAGAGGCTAACCCGATGTGTCTGTCAATGTGTCGGGTTGGTACCCGATACCTGATCACTCAGGTGTAGGCCTGGTAAACGAACCCAGCAGCTCCTGACTTGGTTCGGTTTGGCTCATTACAAACTTGTTTGTGCTAGTTTCATATAATGGGCAAGCCGATCCACGAGCAGCTTGTTTTTGCTTAAACGAGTCAAGACTCAACATAGGGTGTTCGGCTCAGCTTGGCTCGGGAGAGCTTGTATACATAATATATATATTTATGTATAATATAAATTTTAAGTGTAATATATAAAAAAGTGCATAAAATCTATATAAAAAATAGGATGAATGAAAAATGTATATATAAAATATAAACTGTAATATATATATATATATATATATATATATATATATATATATATATATATATATATATATAACATGAAATGTTTTTACACAAGCCAGCTCGTGTTCTGCGGCAAGCTCAGCTCGGCTAATCACAAACACGAACCAAGCCACGAGCTCAATCCATTGTAAACTAACCGAGCCCAAACATGCTGTGTTCTGTTCGTTCGGCTCGTTTACCAGCCCTACCCAAGTGCTTAATTTTTTATGATCCTCTTATTAATCTTATATGCATGTGAATCGCTTAAAAAAACACGTAGAGTCAAATGGGCCAGTTAATATGATCACCCTTTCACATGTAGGCCGCTTAAAAAAGCATATATAGTGGGATGGTCCCTTTGATCGCCCTTTCACGTGTAGATGGCTTTACAAATTGCCTTTCTTAAATAAGAAATTGACAATGCTGTACATGTACTTTCTTCTACCATCAATCCCTTTCATTCACCACAGTTAAGATCCTTCAACATACCTTCTTCAAGGCCTTTTGTTTCGGCTCAGTGAAACTGCTGTTGCATCGATTGGCTCATTAGTGTCGTTTGTTCCCAATTCCTTCTGCCATTCTCTAACATTGGCAGAGATCGATTCGATCCCTCTTCTTTAATTTTCTTCGATTCTCTTATCTATGGATTCGAGCTCGTTCATCGTCTCGCTGTCGACATCCTTCGCGATCTTCCTGGTGCTGGTGCTCGTCTTCACGTGGCTCTCGCGGATGAGCGCGAACGAGGTCATCCACCATCCCAGCAGGATCCTCAGGGGCCTCCACCTGAGGGAGGCCGCCGGCGGCCGGAGACGCGGCCCATTCGATTGGATCGGAGAGGCCTTCCTCACGTCGGAAGAGGAGCTCGTGGCCGTCTCCGGGGTCGATTCCGCCGTCTACATCGTCTTCCTCGGCTCAGGTACGCCGGAGTTCCGGTTGAGAGATCTCTCAGAATTACCGAAATGACTAATGCACCCTCGTAAATTTTCATAAATGATGAAGTCAGATTCGGGTCGGATATCAAAGAGAATTCCAGCTTGTTTAGTGGTGGTTCGGAAGTCGATCAGAGAATCTGAATCTAAAGTGTGTCCGATTTCCGAATCATCCAATAACATGAAAATAGGATCCAGATTCGGTATTGGTATTTTTAGCCAAATACAACTCCGAAATCTGATTGGGCAATAGGCTGTGTCTAGAATAGGACGGATCAATGTTGTCAGAATCGACCAATTCAGATCCAATCCGCCCAAAGTCAATTCAAAAGGGGCCGACTCAAGGTCGATTCAATTAGTATTTTTTTAATATTTTTTAAGGAGGTTAAAAAAAATTAACATTTTTTAAATATTTTTATTTTATAATGGCATGTGACATCCTACAGTGAAAAAGTACTCATTCGCAAAAGATTCGATTCGGAGGGTTTTTTGAGAAACCCATTTACCTACTAAACCGATTTTAACAATGGGCCGGGATTCGGTCATAGCTGAGGGCATTTTTGGTAGTTCAGGTACGTTAAGGTTCATATTGATGTATTTGTGCTTGGGGGTGTCAAGGGGTCGGGTTTGGTTTGGACCCAGGTAGAACCAGACCTGGCCCCAATTTTTGGGTATGGTATCGGTTCCGACTCGATTTTTGGGTATGGTATCGGGTTCGGACTCAGGTTTAATCAGACTCACCATAAGAGAACCCATACCCGGACCTGATAAGAACTACATGAACCAGACCGGGATATACCCAGGTAAAATAATATTTTTTTATCATTTATACATTGAAAATTTGCTGGTATTAATAGGAACTCGGGTCGGGCCTGGGTTTGGTATAAAATTTTATAAATTATACCCGGATCCATTTATTAATTGGACTTTCTGATCTAGACCCAGGTCTTAATCGGGTCTTCTTATTTATCACCATATATAGCCCTATAGGGTACGGTACGGGTTGGGTCCGGGTAATCCTGACCCGTTGACACCCCCTATCCATGCCCTTTGAATTAATGTTTTTTTTTTTGTGTTTTTGGAATTCTGAAAATATGATCACCCTCCCACTTCATTTATTTCTCGGAGGTAGTGGACTTCCTTTTTTTTAGTCTGACTATTAAATTTTAAAGTCAAACCCAAATATCAATACCTAAACCCAAAATATAAATAAAACCCACTAAAATTTTTGAGACTCACTACGTCAAATACAACCCATACAATTAAACCCATTTAATACAAGGTCATTTGTAAAATCAAAATGAAAAACAAAGTTAAAATTTAATTAAGCAAATCAAAAGGCAAAAAATCAAATTCAAAAGAAAATATAAATGAACCCAAGTGAGGATTTATAAGAATCCTAATCTTTTTAATTTGTCAGGAATTGCTGAGTTTGATAACTCAATCTATACAAAATATCAGCAAACTTTTCAAATAGGTAATTGTCAGTCAAACACGATCAGTGAATTTGATGAACCAACTTGACCGGGTCCATATACCTAATATCATAGTGACAAAATTAAGTTAAAAACAGCAAAATATCGGCAGCCAAAACCTCATGAGAATTTGATTTTTTTTTTAAATATCACATTTTTTGGCAAAATCTTGGCAATAAAATATAAATTAAAAATATAAAAAAAATTTATAAGAAAACATAAATAAAAATTATTTAAAAAGAAAAAACCATTTCATGATAAATAGCCAATAAAAACATAATTATCGTGTTTAAAATACGATATTTATATATGTTTTTGATGAAAAACTAGAAAGAAATTGAAAATATCACGAGAAATTACCGTTTCTTTCTTTTAGGTAATTTTTCGTGAGATTTGTCACTATGCCTAATAGACTTTGTTGCAGACATCAAGGTCCAATTTTGTTGATTGGACCTGAACTGGTGATGACCACTGATGCCAAGTTTGTTTGTTTGAAAATTTCAGTGTTGGCAATACTAGTTTTCTCTGGCCTGGTTTTGCTGCCACTTCTTATTCCACTGGACGTGACTGATGACTATATCGCAAAATCAGCTAGCAGCGACCCACAGAGTGCAAACTTCACAAGCTTTGATAAGCTTTCTATGGCAAACATCTCAGTATGCTCGAACTCCTTCTCATCATCCTCTCTTATCAATATAAAATGCATGCAACTTGATGTGATTGCTATTCTTCTCCTTGCTATTGCTTTTGTTGGTGCCAATCTATAATAGCGATGGTGGTACTCTGCTGTTTTTACTTGTGAAACTTGTATGTTCAATTCTGCTGTAGCACACAGCCTTATGAGTGTATTTCTACTCTAATGCTCAGTTAATGAAATGTGCCAAATCGTTTGATTGGTTCGCAAAGAAGAGGTTGAATAACTTGATATGCTTTACTATAGAGTAATTGCTTGAGAAGATAAAGGTCAAAGGTATAGACAAATCAATCCTTGAAAGTTGATGATGCAGTCATGGTTCAGAGCTAGATCCAACTCGAGCCAAAGGTGAGAAGAAGAGGAACAAAGGGTGATTGAATATGATGAATTCAACGAGAGGGGATATATTCGTAGTTGCATTTTAGATTTGGATTCTTTTAGTTTGTTTGAATAATCGGATCCTATTTAAGATATGATGTAAGGTAAGGATTCTGTTTTTGCTATAAATAATTGTTATAGGGTTCCTCTGAGAGGGATAAGAGTTGGATGTTTAATTATTAGTATTGTTGTTGAATTTATGTAATTTCTTTCAATATTTTTTTCTAGGTTTTCGTGTATAGGAGTAGCGTAACATAGTTTTTTTTACAAATTGTGGACTCGATTTGCATCAAAGTAGTATCAGAGCAAGATCTTGATTTTGTGACGAATCAGGAAGCAGTCAAGAGGAGAACATGACAAAAAATCTTCTCACATAAGTGACCAATCTGAAGATTGATATGCAAAGCCTGAGAACGATGGTGACAGAGGCAAATCAGAGGCTTGCGATGTTTGATTAACGATTCTCCAAGATGGAATATATGCTCGAGGCATTTCTACGATGATATGAACAAAATGGGCAGATGCACAACACTCGAGAATCTCATGGAAAGATGTTCATCCACGAGGGTGAGAAGATGGTGTTGGCATTTGGGAACGCCCAACCGCTACTGCCTAGCAGTGGAATTGAGTTCACTAATCACCCTCCACCGTCAGAACATGCTCAGATGAAGGATCCATTGTCACAAGGTATTTTTTCATCAACGAGTGAAGCGGGGTATGGCGATCAATGTCCTTCTAAGGGTGTCAACGAGTCGGGTTTACCCGGACCCGACCAATACCAAACCCTTATAGGGTCCAAGTACAGTGATAAATAAGAACACTTGATTAAGACTCGAGTTCGGACCTGAAGTTTTGATTAATACATGGATCCAAGTATCGTTTGTGAAATTTTATACTAGACCTAGGCCTGACTCGAGTTTCGATTAAGACCTACAATTTTTTGATGTAAAAATGATAAAAATATTATTTTATCGGGTATGGTCTGTGTCTGGTTCATGTATATCTTATTGGGTCCAAGTATGGTTTCTCTTATGGTAGGTTCGATTAGACCCGGGTCTGGACCCGAGAAATGGTCGAAGGGGACCATCAGCCTCCTGTTCTTTCCTTCTTGCCCTAGGTCAATGGAGGGCAACCACTGGGTGGGAAGGGGCTCATCCACTACCCAACCACCATTCGACAGCGGGAGCCCCACCTGTCACCGACAGTTGCCCCTTCGTAAGCAATGGTGAAGGCGGGGCAGTGGGTTCCCCACAAGGGTGGAGAACTCCACACAATGTTCCCCAACATGGGTGGAGTCCCACCCACTTGGAACAGCTGGGAGAACCGATTCAACACCAAAACTCTGATTTAGGTAGATTCTGAGGCCTAGAACTTGGCTCCATGTGTATTAGGCCTGAGTTAAACCCAAAAACTCACTGATTTTGAGCCCTAGGACACCGGTTCCCTGTTGGGTGGACCTTGTTAAGTATCCAAGTCTACCTAGTTGAGCCCCACCACCTGTTTTGGTCCTAATATGAATACTCAAACCCAAAATGGACATAATTGAACCAGAATAGAGCTCCAGTTCTAGTGCAGACCGGGTCAAAACCATACCCAACATAATTTTGGATATGAATTGGGTCTTATCAAAACCTTTTACCCTCAAATCTTGATCCAATATCTGACTCAACCCATTTTGGGTCCTATGAATCAGTATGTCCTTGATCTCCTCACAATCCAATTGGATCTTTACCAAACACATTATCCTGGCCACCCAAATTTGAACCTGGCCTATGAACCAAACCCTACCCAAACCCAAAATCAACCTAACAAACCTCTAGCCTACCCAATACAACCCAAACCCCTCTATTGGACCTTACCAAAAACCAAGTCCAATTTAATGCCCAAATCCACAACCCGCTAATGGGAACCCAATTTGGGCAATATGCACAAGTACTAGGAGCAGCGAAATGAGATCAGAGGCCAATTGATGTGGCTCTTATCAATCCACCAGAGAGGCTTCATCCTAGGCACATAATTTGATGAGATCTGGTCAATCCATTGGAGGATCCTAATGTTGATTCAAATTTCTAGTACGAGAACCCACCTAGACCGGTTATGCGTCGGGGCGATAGTCAAAGTGTCAAAGACCTATGGAGTCAAGCTAGACCTCCCAGAATTCTTGGGACAGCTTGATGCTAATTAACATCTTCTTGGATTGGAGGTTGGCAATGGACACATACGTCACTTCCCAACAAGTTCGAGAGCATTGTCATGTCGCACTGGTCGCAACCCGCTTATGAGGGTTAGTACTATTATGGTAAACTGACTTGTGCTAAATTCATAAAAGTTAGAGACTAGGACCTGTAGAGACGTGGACTGAGATGTAATAAGTCATGGATGCCAAGTTTGTACCCCTCAGTTATGCTCAACAAGCATATCGACGACGTCTTTTGCTTTGACAGAGTTTGAAGTTTGTAGCCAAATACACTGCAAAGTTTCATTGCCTAAACTTTCGGAGTCAGCTTCAAGAGATTGAGGATCAACAAGTTACCAGGTATATCATAGGCATTTGTTCTGCTATTTATGATGAGATGATTTGCCTTGTAGTGTCAAATGTTAATCAAACAACCTAACATGCCATATCTATCGAGGAGAAACTCAAGTCAATGAGTGATTTACGAGTATCGTCCTCGCAGTTCAAGGACGCTTTCCCAACCTGAGGAGCGAGTTTAGACCATGGTACCTGTAAAAACTTTAACTAGTGCAAAATTTGTGCCAGTAAAAATCAAATTTCTTGTAGTGTCAGCATGCTTCCAAGGCCGCCAATCAGAAGGATTCCAAGCAACCAATGTGACGTGAGGATTTAGAGCCTGCACACAACACCAGGTTGCGTGCTTGGGCCTTTGAGTGGATCAATGTGCTTCCATTGTGATGGAGTTGGGCATCTAGCAACCTAATGCTTCATGATCCACAAGCAGGTTCAGTTGGTTGAACATGAAGAGGATGATGACACGAATCCTTACTCTAAATTAAGAAAAGGGCCAAGAGTCAAAGTAGGATGAAGTGACCATTATTTTTTATGGTGCAACCCTTTTGTGTGGGGCTCATGTTTAGAGATGTGGAAGCCACTACCTATGATTCGTCAAAGATAAATCCTTTCCAACCTATGGAGGATGATGCAATCGTGGATCTAGAGTCGGATCTAACCCCAACGAAAGGCAAGAAGAAGAAAAAGGAGAGGAACAAAAGGTGATTGGATTTGATGGATCCAATAGAATCCGTAGTTGCATTTTAGATTTGGATTCTTTTAGTTTGTTTGGACATTCGAATCCTATTCAAGATACGAGGTAGGATAGGATTTCTGTTTTTGCTATAAATATTTGTTATAGGGTTCCTGTGAGGAGAATGAGAGTTGAATGATTAATTAATTTATATTTTTTTTGTTGAATTTATGCAATTTTTTTTTGTATTTCTTGTTTTTTCTCAGTTTTCATACATAGGAGTAGTGTAACATAATTTTTCCTTGCGAATTGTGAACTCGATTTACATCAGTTGATCAATGAAACAAGCTGGTGGGAAAAAAAATGAGGAAGCATTGGGATTCGAGAAGTAATAGGACTATAGCAGTCATGAACTTTAAATGTACTGAGGGAAGAGAATGGTGGTTGCATCTTTCTTTGAGGTTGGGCATAGAAAGCAAGGAAACTAGTAGGGAATGAAAATACTTTATGGAACTTATGCTCTACCTGGAAGTTGGTAGATGGGATCGAAGTTGATGATTTGGGTTTAAATAGCTAAATTATGCCTCATCCTATGCAACGGAGCTCAGAAAACAAGGAATAATAGAAATTAACACTTAGATTGTAGAAAAATAAAAGATAACAAGAGTCGATCACCCATCAACCTCCCTCTAAACCCCTCATAGCAAATATTTATATTTATAGTCAACTAAAAACTGTAATCATATTTTTGGGTCTCAGATAACATCTGAATATGAAAAGAAATTCCAAAAGATCAAACCAAATTAAAAATCACAAAATGGATCATGTGCATCCAAACTCCATCAGCACTTGTTCTTTTTCTTCTTCTTGCAGCTCGCACGAATTGGGTATGTCTCCGGATCCACGGGTGCATCAAGGGTGAATATAGTTAATGGAACTTACCCTCTACTTGGAAGCTTGGAGTCTAGGATTTGGGTTTAAATGTGGAAAGCTACGACAAAAGTTGTCAAATAATAATAGATTAACTTAATCTTCTTAATTGTTGCAAGCACTGAAAGTAATTGTTTGAGAACTTTGAGGTCAAACACACTGACGAATCAATCTTTAAAAGCTCATCAAGCATTGAACCAGGTTGGGAAGAAGGTGTCGACGAGGGAGGAGGAGGAGGGGTTGGCAATGAAGGCTGGTCTACGAGAGTGGGAGCGGGTGCAGTCAGAGACATAGTCAAAACAACTGGGGGTGAGGGTGACAAGGGCGCTACACCAACTGAAGGGGTAGGTGGGGGAGTATGGGAGATACCATAGGTTTAAGAAAGGGAAACTTCTCCTTGTAAAAAACAACCATACGCTCAATTTCATATCTAAACACAAATATCCTTTATGCTGAGCACTATATCCTAAGAAAAAATATTGAGCGCCACGAAAATTCATCTTATGAGCTTTAGCAAAACGAATCACCACCATGAGCAGCCATGTGCCCTCAGGACCTTTATAAAACTTGAAAATCCTACATTGAAGGGCCCATGGCTAGATTTGTCACCATGCTTAGCAAGAAATAGAATTAGAAGAACCTCTGGTATGCTGATTTTGAGACAGATTTTGTCCACCAGCATTAAACGACCAGTTATCATAACCACCACCTCGATTTCTAGAGAACCGACCCTTATTGATTTGCTTCTTCTAGTAAAAACAACCGCCAGATTTATTTCTGCGGCCCCTACCGAATTGCCTTTGGGTATATTGGACAGTAGGAGTCACAACTTCATGTTGTTCATTCACACTAAGTTCAGCTTCATGAGTCAATAAAAGTTTGAACAGTTCATCAAGAGTAACAAGATCTGAATGGGTATCAGTAGATGTCCTAATAGAACCATATTCTGCAACAGCAAGACCAACCAAGAACTGCATGATTAAGTCCTCATTTGAGGCTGGTTTGGAAGCAAGTACAAGTTGAGATTCAAGCACTTTTGCTTTTAGAAAATAGGACTATCGTTGCCTTTCTTAAGGTAATGAAACTGACCTCTCTAACTGTTGAACATGAGCTCTAGATCAAGTAGCATAGTACTTCTTAAGAACCATCCATACCTCATAAGTAGTCAGGCCAATCACCTAACTATGAACCGTCTCACTGAGAGAGGAGACCAGCCAACTTAACAGAAGTTGATCTTGCTGATGTCATTGAATATAGGCATGGTTTAAAGCAGGTTTATTTCAGGTTCAGCCGGTTTAAACCTCTTTTTTTGGCAAGGATTAGATTCGCCGATAAAACCAATGAGATCATGGCTCTTTAACAAGGGGATGAATTAAGATTCTCAGAACAGAAAATTATCATCCGATGATTTTGTAGTAAAAAAATATTGGAGATTTGTAGAAGCTGGTGAGGCACCTGATCCATTGGTAGTGTTATCATTCTTTGGAGGATCCATCTCCTTCATATCGTCTACAGCTCTGATATCATAAATGACTTGCATGAGAAGAAGAGAAACAGACACAAACTCTTAACGTGGTTCAGTTCCTTTCGAGAACCTACATCCACGGTGGGAAACCTCACACACTCAATGGAGAGGTGGTCTTGTTTTCATTGATTTTACAGGAGGTTTACAATCACCAGAAGATTCTTTCTTAGGACTCTTATCAATTGTAAAAGTCCTATCACAATTATGAATAGATTTAGAAAGGGAAACTAGATTTCTATCTTCATTAGCTTCATTACATGTCTTGTTTCCTTCAATGGACACCTTCACATGATTCTTGAGGTCTCACGTATCCTCCACACTTTCTTTAACAAGGTAGATGTGTTAAACTAGGAATGGAGCAACAGGAGCACTGTGAAGAGATGACTCATTGGAACAGAGAAAATATTTTATATGTTTTCTTCTTTTTTCTTTTCCTCATTAAGTGACCAACAGAATTCTTAGGGTACTCGTGCATAAATGTAAGGAAAAACATAGAATGTAAAAAAGAAATCTATGCAAGACAAAAACTTGCCCTTGCAACGAGACTCTCTCTCTCATGGCCCTTTGTGAACAAGTTCACCACAAACTTATATCCAGCACAAAATTATACACTTGATGCATTTTCAAGTTAATGGTAGTTTTGATGCATCGGTTGTCTATATCATGAGCATTTTGATAAAAAATTTAAATAAAAATGCACTAAACAATGTTGCATATTTCCATAATATTGTAATAAAATAACTAATTTCTTATAATGATGATAATACGTCAAAACCATAAGATCATTTTTTTAATTTTTTGAGCTTACAAATTTATGGATCGTGAATCTTTATATAAAAGGCAATGCAAGTTAACTCTCTCTCTCTCTCTCTCTCTCTCTCTCTCTCTCTCTATATATATATATATATATATATATATATATATATATATATATATATATATATATATATATATATATATATATAAACACTAGAATATGACAACTAATGTGTGAACCATGATTTTTATGGATTTTTTGTTCTCTTCTCTTGAATCTAACCATAAGGATGTGATCTACATGTATGGTTTTATAAGAACCCATTATTGAATCATTCTATTTTGATGCATAAAGCAGATGTTTTAAGGCTTTAAAATCAGTGGCTCATAATCTTCATAAATATTCAAGTATTCAAAAATCATATTTTTCATCAAAAATACACCATCCAATGGTTGATTCCTAGCAACTCACCGTGCCAAGCACATGCACATGGTTGAATTTGCAAAAAAGTATTGAAAATGCCCATATTTCTAGTTCTCATGTTCTAGTGACTCTCTCTCTCTCTCTCTCTCTCTCTATATATATATATATATATATATATATATATTATGTGCATCAAAACCGTAAGATCAATTTTAAATTTTTTTAGGTAACAAATTTATGGACTTATGAATCTTTATAAAAGCCATGTATCTCTCTCTCTCATATATATATATATATATATATATATATATAAAATATTTGCTACTAATGAAGATAAGGAACTAATGAGCTAGAAATCATAAGGTGAAGTTGTATCGACTCAATCTAAACACATAAATGTGTTCAACGTGGTTTGTTTGCAAGTATCAAGCCTTGGGTTGTGCTTTTCTAATGTAAAAATGTGATCTTTTGAGTGACAGAAATTTTGGCACATTTTGAGCCGTTGATTTTTGGACCCTTTAAAAACCTAATTACTTGTCATCATCACATGATTCAAATGCAATACTTTTTCCTATCATGTTTCTTTGTTGTGAACTGGTGTGTGTTCAATACGCAGCCAAAAAGCTCCAGGATGTGGGCACATTTATTAGCAGTTTACTGGGTGTCGTTTGTTACGTTTTACATACTATGGAAAGCATACAAACATGTCTCTGAGCTAAGAGCGGCACGATTAGAAGCGGATGAAACTAAGCCCGAACGATTTGCAGTACTGGTTAGAGATATGCCTTCTCTTCCTCCAGAACAAACACGTAAAGAGCAGGTCGATTCATATTTCAGGAGGCTCCATCCCGATTCTTTCTTTAGATCTATGGTGGTCACTGACAACAAAGAGGTACTACTTTTCTTCGCTCCTTCCTACATGGAATATGTATAAACTAGGATCTTGCTAAGAATCATAGTTGCCGTTGTTTTTGCCTTTTCGGATCAATCTGAACCTCTAGATGTGTTTATTATAGTTTACTCGGTAGAAAACAAAAACATGTATTAGATGAGGTATATTCAGGTTCAAATTTGTTCAAGAGATTTAAAATCAACAGCTCATGTCTCACAGTGACAGAATATTCAATCAAAACATGTATTTTTAGTAAATAAGCAATGACAAGTATTTATTACAGGCCAACAAAATATGGCAAGAGCTGGAAAGTTGCAAGAAGAAACTTGCTCATTCAGAAGCCGTGTTTGCAGAAAACCCGAAAACTAGGCCGCAGCACAGGACTGGATTTCTGGGACTCATTGGTGAGAAAGTTGACACGATCAAGTACTGCAACCAGAAAATCAAAGAATTAGCTCCAAAGTTAGAGGCCGAACAGAAGACCACCGTCAAGGACAAGCAGCTCGCTTCTGCTCTTGTGTTCTTTAACAGCTGGCGAGCCGCTGTATCTGCCTCCCAGACCATCCATGCACAGATGGTCGAAAAATGGACGGTGACGGCAGCTCCTCAGCCTCGTGAGTTGCTGTGGAAAAATCTATCCATCCCATATTTCATGAGGCAAATCAGGCAGTATGTGATCTATGGCATTGTATTCCTCGTCATCTTCTTCTACACGATACCGATGGGATTTGTCTCTGCATTCACCACTCTTTCGAATTTGAGGAAGTACTTGCCTTTCTTGAAGCCAATTGTCGACCAACCGACGATTAAGATGGTGCTGGAGGCTTTCCTGCCTCAAATTGCCTTGTTGGTGTTGTTGGCTATCCTGCCAACGATTTTCATGATTTTGTCAAAGGCTGAAGGGATCCCTTCACGGAGCCATGCGGCCAGATCAGCGTCTACCAAGTATTTCTACTTCACAGTGCTTAATGTCTTCATTGGGGTGACACTGGGCTCTACCCTGCTTACCTCATTTAAGGACTTCACCACACACACTGACAAAATTGTTCCCACACTTGGGAAATCTCTTCCTAAAAGCGCCACCTTCTTTATTACATTTGTTGCTTTAAAGTAAGATTTTCATTTTCTGAACTCGCAGATTTTTCCATTTCATTTTCGATTTCCTGCTCCTGCATAAAAAAATTAATGGTGGCTTGTTCATTTTTTATTTCAGGTTCTTTGTTGTCCATGGGCTTGAGCTCTCTCGCTTGGTCCCATTGGTCCTTTACCATCTTAAGAGGAGGTACCTCTGCAAAACCAAGGCCGAGTTGAAGGAAGCTTGGGCTCCTGGGGATCTTAATTATGTAGCTAGAGTTCCCAATGACATGCTGATAGCAACAGTTGTGATATGCTACTCGGTAATTGCACCAATGATACTCCCCTTCGGTGTTGTGTACTTTGCAATTGGATGGCTTTTGTTCAGAAATCAGGTAAGGCTTGAAATCTTTGCTGAGTTTTTGCTTTCCTTTTTCTCTTACTTTCATCATAGTGATTATTAGTATATTTTTCACTGCATCTAGAAATAAATACAAACAGTAACTTCTAAAAGTTGTGTTTGGCCACTGAAATTTGTGATTTTGACCAAGGTCGGACCTTGCCACGCTCACCAACGTCCCTAGCCTTCTCCTAAAAGAAGCTCAGAGGAAACCCGACTTTGATTTTGTTGACTGAAAAAAACATGCTACTATAGTACGGAAAAACATATTCTATCATGAAATATAATAAATAAAGTGCTCTACCAAGTCCTAACATTGAGCAGACCAAATCATAATTGAATATATTCTGTTCTAAAGGTTTTTGAGAAAAACAGAAAAGAATCATGATATTTTGAAAAAGTTCCAAATTGAAAATATCATGATATGTTTGTGATATTCTTCATTCATTTTTTTTTACTGTACTTTATTTTAAAGAAACTCTGAGAATTTCTTACGGAAAACCATTTATTTTTATATTTTCAGGGAAAGCCTCACCAAGTGACTACGAAACAAACATTAAATAAAAATAACAATAAAATCTTCTAGTTCTTAGGATTGCCTCTAAAAAGCACTTCGGGTCTGAAGGCTGAATCATCAATCTTCCAAAAGGGCTTAAAAAAACGCAACTATTAAAACTAAAGCATGGTCCAGAAAATAACTAATGTCCAAAACTACAATAAGCCTTATAGCACGTTCAAGTTTGAAATATAATCATTGATACCACAAACTTCACAGAAAATCAAGACAGCTATGAACAGATTTAGTTACTTCTATTCACAGAGCAGAGTTGATTCATAAAACTTTCTATGTATGCAGGCTTTGAAAGTGTATGTACCCTCCTATGAGAGCTATGGACGCATGTGGCCGCACATTCACAGTCGAATTCTGGCCTCTCTTTTGCTTTTCCAATTAACCATGATTGGTTTCTTAGGAGTAAAGCACTTCAATTATGCACCGTTTGCTATACCCCTTCCGATTCTGAGTGTAATCTTTGGCTACGTTTGCTATAAACGCTTCTATCGATCGTTTGCTTTCATTCCACTGGAAGTTGCCTGCCAGAATTTGGAGGAAGAACCAAATCTGGAAGCAGTTTTTGAGGCCTATGTCCCACCATGCTTGAGCATGGACAAGTTTGAAGATGTGGAACAAGGTGGAGATGCTCGCTGACAGCTAGCCCTCAAGAGTAGGCCCAAGCATATATTCATCCGTGTAGTTGTAGTACCATCTTGTGTAAATGTGTAGGAGCATTTTTCATGTTTTGCCTTTTTTAAACTTTCTATGCTTCTTTCGAGAAGAACCCAAGCTGTATTTCTGTTTGTGGATATTCTATTTTGGTTGCCACATCTATAACTTTGTCAGTTTTATCTTTCTTTCGGTGGTCGGCATATGACCAAAATTGTTATAAAGAAAGTTGTCTCAATTGTGGCTTCTTATTATTGTCATTTAGAGAAACTCCAATGGCTCATTTTTGCTTTATCTCTCTCTATATATTAACCCATATCTTCCGTGAACAGGAACTGGATCAGAAAACATTAATTCATCTGCCAAGATGTTATTGGGAAATTCACAGTAATTACAACGATTAGGATTTATCTTAGTTGTTAGTTAGTGAAATATTTGGTCTTATTTCTAAGCAATGAATAATGTCATAATCTTTTCAGGATTTCGTGGTAATGGTGATACAATTTTCATTTGTACTACTTTATCCAATTTTTGTTCAGGAAGCTTTGTTTAGCTCTGAGCTGCCCAACAAGATGATGAAAGCAACAGCTTCTCTTTTGCTGCAAATGTTTTATTCTTCTCTTGAAGAAAATTATGATAATCCTTCTCTACATGGTGACCATGGTTCTTCGGTTTCTTTCATGTGGTAAAGGATTACACAAAGCCATCCAAATATTGGAAATCTCGTCACTGTTCTCTGATTTACAGTGGCAGCATCGTACGCGAGCTTTTGTGGTTTAATCATCTGTTGCCATCTAAGGTGGCCTTGTGATGTTTTTCATACACTGGCCATTGTAGCAGAAATGAATGGATTAATGGGAAAAAGATTGTCACAAGAGATTGACATTAGACATCCAAATATGAAATCTCACTGTTCCTTGTTTTATAGTGATTGATTTGTGACCTTTCTCCAGCATTGCTTATCTCATTAATTCGACATCCAAGAGCCACAGTTGATCAGGCTCAGTGGCAAGATGCCGTAGGGGATGTGCTGAGGCAACCAAAAATGTCAATCATCTCAATGTTCCTTGTTTTATAGAGGTTGGTTAGCACACCATGGAACAGTCTGCATTCTGGTCATGATCACATATCCCAACTTCTTAGACATCAGCCATATTAAATTAGATTTTCCTCAGCATAGACTCTATTCCTGAAAACTGCGGATGAGATTGGTCCCCAGCAAAGAAGAAGTGAACTTCAGAGTTCACAATGATCCAGCTATGTCCTCTGTTCTTCTTCACATCTTTCAGCCTCTTGACCATCCCAAGTCTTTTCTCATCCTTCTTCTGACCTGCCATGGCATACATCTTTGACAGGACCACGTATGGAGTTGCACTCTCAGGTTCTAGTTCAAAAAGCTGACGTGCAGCTATCTTTGCGAGCTTGAGATTCACATGTGTTTTACTTGCACCAAGTAAAGCTCCCCAAGCAGCTGGATAAGGCTCTAATGGCATTGCCTTGGTGAAGTTGAATGCTTCTTCTAATAATCCAGCTCTACCAAGAAGGTCAACCATACAAGTATATGATCAGGCCCACGGTTGATTCCATATGAAGACCTCATCAGATAGAAGTAGTGCCATCCTTCGTCTATTAGGCCCACGTGGATGCATGATGTGAGCACCCCAAGAAACGTAATAAAGTTTGGTTGCTCTCCAACTAGTTGCATTGTATTGAACAGTCCTAATGCTTTGTTTCCACAGCCATGAGCAGCAAAACCACTAATCATCGAATTCCATGATACGAGATCATGGTTTTTGGTACTTCTGAAAACTTGATATGCATCTTCTATACTCCCACATTTTGAGTACATAGAGATTAGCAAGTTTGAGACCAAGATTTCTGACTGGAAATTCCTCTTCACGGCCTGCGCATGGACCTGCTCCCCTTGGTTCAATGCTGCTAACCAGGAAGATGCACTTAGCAAGCTGCTGAAAGTCACGGGGTTTGGCTGAACCCCTTCCCTAAGCATCCTAATGAACCATAGAAATGCAGGATCGAAATCACCATTTTGTACAAAACTAGAAATCATAGTAGTCCAAGCTATCACATCTCTCTCAGGCATCTTCTCATATAGAGAAATTGAGTCCTGCATACATCCAATGTTTGATAATCCAAGAACCATGGTAGTCCAGGAAACGACATCCTTTCTAGGCATTTTAATAAACAACCTGTAGGCTTCATCAATTCTTCCATTTTGAACACATCCTGTAATCATGGCATTCCATGCAGCTACATCCTTCTTCTTCATGATATTAAAGATCTTAGAAGCATGGGTTGCCTTTCCATTCCTTGAATACATGGTGATTAAAGCATTCCCCGCGATTGCATCTTATTCAAAACCCATTACAAAAACTAAAGCATGAACCTGAATTTCCTCTTTGATATTACCACCTTCAGCACAGGCATCACAAACAACAGTCAAAGCAGTTGAATTGATCATCACACCCTGCCTTCAAATAGTCAAAAACATACTGAACGCTTCATCCCACATACCATTCTGTGAATAACCACCAATCATTGCCGTCCAAGAAACCACATTTCTCTCAGTCATTCTATCAAACAGATGCCAAGCATCCATAATTGAGCCTGTTCGGGAGTACCCATCGACCATAGCCCTCCAGGAGACCACATCTCTTCGGTCCATCCGATCGAAAAATCAACGTGCACTATCCATCTTGCCATTCTTCACATATCCAGTAAGCATTGCATTCGAAGCTATCAAATTCTTCTCTCCAGGCATCCGGTCGAACAGATTCTTAGCTTCAGCCAACATACCATTTGTGAGCAAACCCAGTGATCATAGCAGTCCAGGAAACCGCATTCCTTTCCAGCATAGATCGAAAGAGCACATACGCATCCTCCAGCCTTCCATTACATACGCAACCAGAGATCATAGCATTCCAGGAGACCAAGTTTCTATGAGGCATTCCATCGAACACTTTGCGTGCATTCTCGATCTCATCATTCTCAGCATAAGCTGTGAGCAATGCCGTCCAGGAGACGACGTTTCTGAAGGGCATGCTGTCAAAGACTACCTTTGCATCAACGAGATCGCCATTTTTCCCGTGTTTGGTAATCAGGGAGTTGAAGGAAACAACCGATGCTTGGAAATTGGCGTTTGGTGGTGTTGGGTGTCAAAATGGTAGAGAGATGAGATGCTCAGGGTGAGGCGGTGTCTGTAGATCAAAAGGCAGTTGGGTTTTTGTAGAGTTGCCGAGTGCATGAGAGAGTTGGTGGTTCCTGTGAGGGAATGTGATAGTAGTGAAATGAGATGCCTCGATTCATTTCACGACGCTGCTATGGTTGTGTTCATCCGAACATTGACACAGCGTTTAGTAGGAATATCAACAGGCCGGACCTCACCTAGAATTGCATAAGCCAGACCCAGGTCCAACCGAATAAAGGATTTACTATAGAATTGCATCCAAAAACATTGAGTGGATCAGCTTTAACAGAATTGCTTTATTGCAATTATTTCTTTGTTGTTTCTGTCACAAACTTTATATGTTTTCTGTTGTGAATAAAATATATATAAAAAAGAAAGATGAATGAAAAATATACACATAAAATGTGGGTTATTAAGTGTAATTTATAGAAAATTATATATATTTTCAAGTATAATATATACAAATGTATATACTTTGTATAAATAACATGAAATGTTTTTACACGAACCAGATCATGAGCTCGGCTCGGCTAAACAAGAATACAAGCTAAGCCACAAGCTCAACCCACTAGTAAATGAGCCGAGCCCGAACATGCCCTCTTTGGTTAGTTAGGCTTGTTTACCAGCCCTTAGTTGCAGATAGGTCTGGTAAATGAACCGAACATCTGGCGACTTGACTCGTCATGAGCTTGTTCGTGACCGGCTCATACAGCTGGCAAGTGAAGCCACTTAAAGGAGTAGAGCCCGAACACAAGGCGTTTGGCTCGGCTTCACTCAAGTGAGCTTATGTAGATTAAAAATATATATTTTTTATGTGATATATATTTTTAATGTAATATATAAAGAGAAGTATGCAATATATATATATATATATATATATTCTATAAATAAATAACATGGATTTTTTTTTATATGAAGCCGCTCATATTTGGCTTGCCTCATTCAAGGACAAGCGGAGCTCGGCTCAGCTAAACAAGAACACTAGCCGACTCATGAGCTTTCTCTGGTAAAAAAGCCAAGCCCAAACCTGTTCCATTCGACTCATTTAAGAGTCTTACTTGCAGATGCATGATTTTAATAAATTTTTTTATTTTGTTAAAAAAAATCACAATTTATGAGAAGATACCTTCACCACCAACTTAACCGAGAAAAAGGAAAAAAAGAATACATATCCATAATCCCACCAACTCATGCAAGTTGACTAGCACATGACAATAAAGAATTAAAAAAAAAAAAAAACAAATTGTAGGAACAAGCCACTGAAGATTTACCAAAGGTCCATATGATAGACAGCATCCGGTCTGCAACATGTGAGGATATAGAAAGGGATACGTGCTTGCCTATTGTTTTTTTATTTATCAACCATAAATGGATACGAGAAGATGTGTGAAGGGGAAGCGAGAATGAAGCGCGAAGCGTGGTACAATTGTGAAGCCATTATGCATGAAAAATGAAAAGGAAACACTTAGAAAGCAATATGAAGTGCGGGTGAAAGCAGCAAGTTTGTTATAGAAATGCTATTATTTCCTAATATAAAAAAATCTAGAAAGTGAGTGTGACAATAAGGAAGTGAGTGGAACGTACCCTGTTGGGTCAAGTTCTGAGAGCCAATTGGGTTCCCAAAGCTAACCAGGTGCAAATGAATCAAGTTTTATGCAGGCCTCTAGCTTGTGTCTGATGCATTTTTTTCTAAAAAAGATAATATATATATATATATATATATAAACTGAATTATGTAAACCAACAAAATATGTAAACTAGTATAAACCGAGATTTTCATCAGTTTTCTTTTTTTGTAAATCTAACCTTGCAGATGCATTCTGCGTGGTCCATTTGCTTGGAATTGACTATTGGATCATTGAAATCGAATAAAAAAATGTGATTTTTGCATGTTTTAATATTTATAAAAAATCTAATCTCCCTTGATTTTGAAGTCTTGAAAGATTCTTCTTATATATCTTAATCGGATGATCTAAGAGTTTGATTCTATAAAACCAAGCATCTAGACTACATCCGTGAGGTGAAATTTTAGAAGAAAATAAAAAAGAACTTAATGAAAATATCGGTGCATATCAGTTTACATATTATTCTGATTTACATATTTCAGTTATATATATATATATATATATAAAACATGTTTTCCCATTTGAATAGTTCCTTAACTAAATGGTCACTACTTGTTCTTTTGTTTTTAATATGGGACTAATAGAGAAAGAGAGTTTTATTACAATTTGATCGTTACCTAATAAAATGGTAAGTATTTAGTTATTGAGCATATTATAAAGATGACATGTAAGTGGCACTTTTAAGTGATTATATAAAAAGAAGTGGCACTTTTGTAATTTTTAAAATATGGGTTCGTCAAAGAATAAATTCCGGTTCATTGACGTCCATGTATTAACGCGTTAATAAATCAACTTCTGTTTTTAACCCTCTTGCTCCTCTCGCATTTCTGGCCGCATTTCCGTTACGCCACTTTCTGCTTCTTTTGGAACTTTCTGCTTAATTCCCGCCCAATAAAAATCCGAAGAAGACGAAGGCGGCGATATCCTAAATTCTTCTTCTTCTTCTCTGTCTGTGAGGGTTCTGTGTTTGGAGTGAGTAAGGAAGGATGAGGCTCCTGAAGGTAGCGACGTGCAGCCTGAACCAGTGGGCGATGGACTTCGACCTGAACCTGCGAAACGTGAAGGAGTCGATCGCTAGGGCGAAGGAGATGGGTGCGAGGGTCAGGGTCGGCCCCGAGCTCGAGATCACCGGCTACGGTTGCGAGGATCATTTCTTGGAGCCTGATACCCACGCCCACGCGTAAAATTCACCCTCTGTGATTTTCCTTTTTTTTCACTTAATTAGTCGACTTTTAGTTCATCGGAAGCCGTCTTAGAATCCTGATCCGAAGTTCGCTTTGTTTCTTTTTGTTGTGGCATGAAGAAGTAAATTCTTCGATTGCGAGTTCATTTCCTTTTGTTTTTTACTTTCTCTTTTTTTTTTGACGAATTCGATTCTTTAGCCCTTTGTCAGGTGGATTCAATTCTTTTGCAGTTCGATTTGTCTTCTAATCGATCGTTCGTTCTTCTTCGTTTAGAATCGTCGGTGTGTGTTTTCTTAGAGTGAGTTTTTTGCAGTTCGATTTGTCTTCTAATCGATCGTTCGTTCTTCGTTTAGAATCGTCGGTGTGTGTTTTCTTAGAGTGAGTTTCGTCTTGGAAGGAATGGAAGTTCTTTGTTTTTGTTGCATGAGATGATTTTTTTTCCTTTTCGATTTGTTGGGAATTGTTTGTGGTTTTTATGTTGTAGTGAATTGGTTTAGTTTGGTCGAGGACTCAATTTGCTGATTCACGTCGAAGGAGGATTTTTGTAATTTCGGTTTAGTTTGATGAGGTTTGCAGTTGTCCATTCCGGTGCTTCTGTTCTATCTTTGAATCAATTCGGATTGAGGATGTAAACTTTTGCTATCTGTGCTCGAATCGGGAGCCTCTTTTAATTTCGGATTGGTTTGTGGATTTTTGCATGTTACATAATCGGTATGGTTTGGAAATCGTTGAATACGTTGTTTTTACAAAGTATAAGTTCCTTCCTTTCCTTTTCTGTTCTTTGTGATCGTTGAGCTTTATGTTCTGCTCTTTTTGTTTTTCCATGTTGGGTTTACTTTTTCTCTCTTTAGATTCCTTTCGTTATTTCTTTTTTCAAGTTAGGAAATAGCTCTAGAAAAGGGTTGAAAAGATGTCTTCAGACAAAGTAGGATTCCTTAATTTTGTTTGGTTTGCTGAACTTTCTATTACTGCTTGATTTATTTTTTTGAAATCGGGCAACTGATACAAATTTATTATCACGTTCATTTGGAATTGATAATTTGAAAAAAGACAATTTTCTTTTCCAGTTATTTTTTCTTTTTAATTTGATTTATGCATGCTAGGGGTTTAATTTCGTTTGTTAAAGAAATTAAATTCATATGTTAAATGGAGTAGAATTTCAGAATTTCAGTTGGATTTTACACGGTTTTGTTCTTTTTTGAAGTTTCTGCTTATGTGTGAAGGAATTCATGTAATCCTTTTGGGACTAATTCATGATCTGAACCTAAATTCTTTTAATTTCACATAAAGTTAATTGACATTTGTTTTTACTTGCTTATATTAGATGAACTGCATGCGCATTTGCGTTTTGTCATTCACTATCCACAGTAACAATTCAGTATTAGGCTAAAGAACTTTGGTCTTTGTTCGTTGCCATTTCCAATTTCATAATGTTGCTTCTGGATTGCAATCTTTCTTATTAAGTTAGATATTATTTTTGGTGTTTTCGTTTATAAAAAGTGAACTGATGATGAATGTAGGTGGGATTGTTTGGCAGATCTTCTGTCAGGAGAATGGACGGAAGGCATTTTATGTAGTATCGGCATGCCAGTTAGAGAAGGAAGCACCCTTTACAACTGCCAAATATTCTGTTTAGACCGGAAGATCCTTTTGATTCGACCAAAGATGTGCCTTGCTGGTGATGGAAATTACAGGGAACCAAGATGGTTTTCAGCATGGAAGCATAGAGGCCAGTTGATTGATTTTCAACTCCCGCACAATGTCTATGAGATTACTTCACAAAAAACAGTTCCCTTTGGTTATGGGTATCTGACATTCTCAGACACGTAAGCCTCTTGTCTTCAGCACTTTAAACTTTCAGACACAGAGAAATCTGTATGCTTTTTAATCTGCTTGTTAATGTATTTCTGTATCGCATGTATGATTAGTTCCGGTAAAGTTTGGTTTTGTTGTAGTTTGCTTCCTGCTTCTACTTAGTACAAAAATCTGCAACATTGACAAGGGCCACCATGTCAATTTTTCATTTTAAATTTTTGCATCTGGCAAACTTAGCAACCCCCTATCTGAAGCAATCACTGTTTGTCTCATGGCATTGGTTATACAGAGAATCTCCTGCAGAGTCACACATCCACTTTTTTAGATTATTTCATACAATGGCCGGAAGTTTTAGATTTCAACTTTGCAACTCAATAATGTTTCACATGTAATGGTTTTTGCCTTTATGCTCTGTTTGGATGCCATATTTGAGATGGAGATGGGAGGGAAATAGGGATTCATTGTATCCTCTATTCCCCCATTTTTTTTGGTAACCCAGATTTGTGAGATGGGAGTGAAGAGGAGGGTGGAGATGGTCTCCCATATCCCCATTTCAACTACATCCTAAAAAAGATGTAGTTGACAACTCAACTCTCATCATCCATTTTCCTCTCCACTCCCATCAGCTCTCTTATCTCCCCTCCAACGCCAGCTCCCAAAGAGAGCCTTAATTGATTTGGCTGATTCATGAAGGTCACAGTCCTCTCAGTAGACTCAGTCTTCTTTTTAGGATTTTTTCTGTACATTGCCATAAGCAATGAATGATGAAATATACATATGTCAAAAGGCGTGAATATATCCAGTGAGTTAATTATTTTGAGTTTTTGAAGCAAAGAACTGTGTATATTCTTGCTTTTGACAAGCATGAGTCCTTAACTTCCACACTAGTAAGTCATTCTGATTTGTCTTTTCTCATCAGAGTGGTTGCTGCTGAAACATGTGAGGAACTTTTTACTCCAGATGCACCCCGAATTGAGCTTGCGTTGAATGGTGTTGAAGTCTTTGTTAATGCAAGTGGTAGTCATCACCAATTGAGAAAGCTAAACATCCGAATGGACCGGATCAAGAATGCTACATTTGTATGTGGCGGTGTTTATATATATAGCAATCATAAAGGGTGTGATGGTGGCCGGCTTTACTATGGTTTGACATTTATTCTTTTTTCCTTTTTGCTTTTCTAGATTTGTGTGTTGGCATTTGTTGCATTCTGTGAATTGTGTTCAATGCTGAATGTCTCCATTTTCTATAATCTTTACACTTACCCTGAGCATTCAGGCTCGTATGCATTCTTCAATATGATGATTTTGGTGTTTCCCTGAGGCAGATGGATGTTCTTGTGTTGCTGTGAATGGAGATGTTGTTGCCCAAGGTTCCCAGTTTTCACTTAAGGATGTAGAGGTTTTATTTGCACAAGTTGATTTGGATGCTGTGAGCTTTCCTCTCTCATTTATATTATTGCTGTTGCTCTTTTCACTTTCTTCTGTTCATAGTGAAAAATATGTGTGTTGTTCCTTCCCTTGAAGCCTTTTTTTTTTTATCGTATTTCGAGTTGTTCCCAGTTCAAGGCACTGGAAGCAAATTTTTTTTTTTAAGAAGAAAGGAATATATCTGTTAATTAAAGATCAGAATATAATCAATCTTAAGGGGTAGATGGCGAGGTATCACCCAGTCTCAGTCCTCTAATTGTTCGAACAATAGAAAAGGTAGGCCTGTTAAGATGTATTGATATAAATTCACTTATATATATATATATATATATATATATATATTTGACTGTTTCTCATTGTAATAGGTTTTGCCCATGTAGGGACATTTTAGTCTTTTTACATGTATGTAATAGGTACTGCCTATTAGGGGCAGTTTTGTCTTTGTGTATATTTTTTCATTTTATTTTTTATTCTGTCTTTTCCCTCTTGCATGAGGGTATATTGGACTTTATCCAATATAGTCGTTGGGAGTGTTGGGACCTCCCCAACTGCTATAATTATAGCTGTTGGGAGCATCCCAACTACTCTTTTGAGTCTTGTATAGCCTATATAAAGGGGGTTAAATCCCCTCTTGTATTAATGCTTTTTCTTAAGCATTTTCTCATAATAATGATCATATTATTTTTAAGTGTGTGTTCTTGTATTTGCTATTGTGAACTTTTATATTTGCTATTGATTAGCTTGCGTATTGTCCCTTTGTGGACTTGTGTTTGAGCACTCTCTTTTGACTCTTGTATGCCCTTGGTGGCTCTTTTTGTATTTCTCTTTCTTTCATTACATGGTATCAGAGCCATAGGCTCTTGGGATCGCGTGATACTTCTCCAAAGTTCGTGGTTGTGGCAAAGAAGGGATCTTCCTCAAGCATTTGTTCGTGATACTTCATTTCTCTCCTCCACACTTGTTCGTGATAGTTCATTTCTTCTCTCCAAAGATAGGCAAAAAAGAACTCATGACGGTGGTCACATTCAAGCTAAATGACTCAAATTACCTAATGTGGGCCGCTGCTATGGAGAACCATCTTAAAGGCAAAAAACTATAGGGGTACGAAAGTGTCACTACATGTGAGCCACATCTCATACTCACCAAAAAAGATGGAGATCAAATCAAAGCCCTTGATGATGAAGAAAGAGAAAAAATTCTTAAAAAACATCATATTAAGGTGGAGGATTAGGAAGTCGAGAACGCTCAAATCCTATCTTGGTTCCTAAATAGCATGAAATTTAAGATAGCCACCAACATTGTGAAGTTTAAAAAAGCTTGTGATGCATGGATCTTTCTAAAAAACATGTTCATGCAAAAAGACTTGGCACGACAATATTTCCTTCAAGAGAAGGTTCAAACTATAAAACAAGGAGATAAGAGTGTGAGAGATTACTATGAAACTCTCTCTCCTCTTTGAGATGAGTTGGCCTTGCTTGAGCCTAAATGGGAAGGCACGTGCATTGAAATGAGGCGAAAGTAATTGGAAAAGGAACAACTCTTTATGTTCTTATTCAGGTTGAGACCCAAGTTTGAGCAAATTAGGTCCTCAATTTTGCATAGGATTACTACTATCTCACTTAACGAGGCCCTTGTCGAGGTATACCAAGCTGAAACTTGACTTGGCATGAACAAAGGAAGTGAGGAAGTCCTTGTCGTGTCAAGACCCAACAACTATGTCAAAACATATAGACTTCATTTTGGGAGGAATAACAATGGTAGAGTGAGGAGAATAATATGCCATTTTGTAATGAACCAGGACATATCAAACCAGAATGTCTCAAACTTAAGAAGAAGGTGGCAACTGTTAAAGAATCATCCAAAAATGGTGAAGAAGCAAACAAGAAAGGAGGAGACCTTAAGGATACCATCAACCAATTAACGGAAGCACTTCAACAATTCCTTAAGACATCTTCAACTTACTTTTAGTGTCACCGTCTCCACATCCTCTCCTCCCGATACGTTTTCGATACTTGATTTCGGTGCCTCCTCTAGAATCTCTCTTATCTGAATGCACTAAACCCTTTTATAGTTCATATTGTTTCTATCGCCGATGGAACTAATTTGAAAATCAAAAGCATTGGAACCTTTAAAAATATTTCCAACAGATTTCTTCATGTCATCTTTGTCTCCAACAGATTTCTTCATGGATACGCCGTTGAGTTTGTGAAATCAGGTCACTGATGTGAGAATGCAACCCCCGCATTTCTGTCAATCCATCATCGTTGCGCCTTTGTAGTTGAAATTCCCAGAGCTTCACTTTTTAAGTGTTCATGAGGCGAAAACTATATTCTCTATGCTCCTTCAATCATCCTTTCATCTTACTTTTGAGAAATCTGAACTTAACCATCAGTCTAAATCCCACCTATTTGCCTTCAGATGGCTGGTTCCACTAATGCAAGATTACGTCCCTTAAATCCCTCAATCCACAGACACAAACTTCAAAATGATACTTGTTCTGACCTTTGACCCAGTACTCCATTGCAGCATGATCCCTCCATGGTCCAGATGTCAGCATTTAAGGATTTTGTCCATTGAGTTTTAAAAGGCACCATGTGGAGCAACTACATAGGAAGGAGTGTTGGATTCTTCCCTATTGTGTGGATGTTTTTGCGGGTGTCAGAAATTGATGATCAAATAATGAAATGATCCAGTCATGATGTCCGAGTTTCTAGTTTGTTCTGTTGATTTGTCGATGGTCCATCCAGAATAACTTATAAATGAGTTTAGTTCATCATTACTTTATTAATTGAAGAAGTGAATTTGTGGGTGCATGCCCACCAAAACTTGAAGGGAAGTTTACTAATTTGCACCTGTAACTCGCCATCTGAAAAAACTTTATTCTATGCTTATAATTCTTTAAGGGATGCAATCCAAAATGTTGCCTTGGTTTAGTAGAAACCTTGGTTAGTACATGTGATATTCATGTGTATATTCCAGGCCAAAACATTTTGGCATGGATTTCCTTCTGTGATTGTTCTGTTATTTATTATCCTTAATATTTTCTCGACAGTCTAACAACTCATTTCTTGATCTGTCTTAATAATCAGGTAGTTAGCTATCGAGGAGCAATCAGTAGTTTGCGAGATCAAGCAAGTTACAAGCCTAAGGTTCCTTCTGTGGCAGTTCATTATAAACTCTGCCAAACTTTCAATTTCCAAGAATTTCCTTCGCTGCCAATTGAGGTGAGCTATTTCTTGGTCACAAATAGCTTTTCACTTATGAATGCACTTCTCTAGGTTAATTTTACATTTATAGATATAGTAAAGAGTAATAAACCAAGCCTAGTTTATGTATATGGATAGATGTGCTGGCAACCTATGCTTGGTTCCAAACCAAGCTCTGAATGAAAACTTGTTTAGGCATGCATTCATTAAAATAGGAAAGTATGGTTACACTAAAGTCGTGCCCAGATTCTTTCTTGCCATCTCTGCTTCTCTGCTATATACCATTGTTCTCTCTTTTGCTTCATGATGATACTATGTCACATGGGTGCGGGGGTGCGGCAAAAATATAGAAAATTATATATATATATATATATATATATATATATATATATATATATATATATATAAAGTTGGACATAAATGACCCTGGGTGCGTTGACTGCACACAGGGTCAGGTTGACCGCATTGGGTGCAGGTGCGGCACCTAGTTGGAGAATCCCTGTGACATATAGGACAAAAAAAATTTCTTGGCAATTTTTTTAAGTCCGAAAATTGGACCAAAATGACCCTGGGTGTGTTGACCGCACCCGGTGCTCGTGTCGACGCGGGTGCGGCACCCTGCTAGCCCCCTGTGACATAGTGATGATATGATTGTTCAAGATCTCTAATGATAATTGTCAGACTGAATAATTTAAAAGCTGTCTCAACTTTTTATTTTGAAAGGAAAAGTTACTATATAAGGAATCCATTATGCTACCTTATGGAAATTTGTGAACTTGAAGGGGGCGTTTGTTGCATCCCCACCCAAGCGAAACCATTTTCTCTTGAGAGGGAAACCCAGGAGGGAAAGTGCTTTAGCATGAGAGGAAGCGTGAACTGGCTTTGATAGGAAAGATGTTTTTTTGCATTCATTATGTAGACCCTACGAAGATGTTTGTTTTACCCCTCTAGGGAAAGAGGCTTCCTTTCCTATGAAAAAGGGCCTCTTTCATAGCAAAGGGCATGAAAGAAACACCCCAAAGATAGTAAAAAGAAGAAAAAGATAGTACTTGTCAATTCTATGGTAAGTTTGTTTAATATGCTAACCAGGTGCATGGAAATAGTTAACAAACCTTACTGCAGCAATGACTACACCTCCTTTCTGTTTATTCTATTTTATTTTTTTGAAAATTCTTTTTCTGCCAGCAAAGGCTAACTTGTGTGTAGAATTATCAGCAAGTTGCCTTTTTTCTGCATTTCTATCCGAAGTTCTAAAGTTTTATGACCTTGCAGGTCAAGTACCACTTGCCAGAGGAGGAGATAGCTTTAGGGCCTAGCTGTTGGCTGTGGGACTACTTGAGAAGGAGTGGAGCTTCTGGATATTTGCTTCCACTTTCAGGCGGAGCAGATAGTTCTTCTGTAGCAGCTATTGTTGGATGTATGTGCCAGCTGATCATGAAAGGTACACTGAATATTTGCATTTAACATCCTCATGTTTATCTAGACCATTCACCATTGTTATCTTTATATCCAGACTTCGTCATGCATTATATAGCAAGGGGACACGTTCTCTTGGATTAGTGCATTGGCTTATGCAACACAACTTAAAACTTATTAAGGGGGTGGGTACTTTTGCAATGTGCTAGTAGAATCTAGTGAGACCAATTTTTACATTTAGAACAAATCCCTCACTAAATGTGAATATCCTAGAAACTGGCTAAGATAAAAAAAAATGAGATGTTCAATTCTTTGGTTGAATTGCTTTGAGGGCTTGTGTACCAACTTTGAAAGTGAATCCCAACCTAGGTTAAAACGGGAGTGGGAGATGGTTCCCCAAGTCAGAAAATGTGGTAATCATTCTATTTTCCTTTTTTTTATGACATTAATTCTTTCTTGTGTCAGTTTTAGCCACTTCTACAATGACACTCTATCCTACTGTTTTTCATAGTTAAAATTTTCGTTGGGAGCAATCCATAGTTACCTTTCTCAGCTGGCAAACATTTATTATCCATATCTCTTATAGCTCAATGACTGCATATGCATGCAGCAATTGCGGACGGAGATGAACAAGTTAAAGCTGATGCTATACGTGTCGGTCAATACCATAATGGCGAGCTCCCTCATGACAGTAAAGAGTTCAGTAGGCGCATTTTTTATACCGTCTACATGGGAACAGAAAACAGGTAAGATTAGCACTTTTTAGCAATACACTGAAAATAGTGATATCATGATTTTATGTCATCTTCTAAAATGTTTGGTAATGTGATATGTGTTAGATCTGTATAAAAATATAGTTATATATATTCATGGGGAAATGAAAACCTCCCCAATGGAAAACCCTCCCAAACCTCCCCAATGGACGTTTTATTGGATTTTTGGTGTTTTTTTCAAAATTCTGGCCGTGCAAATGTGATCTATATGCTTGTTTTTATCGGAATCAGTTCTTGGAGCATTTGATTCTGATGCATGGATAGGTTTTTATAAGTTTCAAAATCAATGGCGTACAATTTTCATAAACTTTTGAGGCTCCGAATACCATTTTTTCTATCTAAAATTCATGATCCAAGTGTTGATTTATAGTAAATCAATCATGCTGAACACATTTGTACGGTCAGAATTTTGAAAAAAAATACCAAAATTTTTCCATTGGGGAGGTTTTCATTCCCCTATATTCATGTGTGTGTGTATATATATAGGGACATTTTGGTATTTTCCCTTTTGTAATAGGGTCATCCTAGTAGGGGCTGTTTTGTACTTTTGTTTTTTAGGACGACTATTAGACCCGCTTTACTATATGGTACGGAATGTTGGGCTGCCAAGAGACATCATATTCAAAAAATGAGTGTAGCTGAGATGCGGATGCTTAGATGGATGTGTGGAAATACAATAAAAGATAAGATTCAGAACGAGGAGATACGTAAGAAGGTAGGTATTGCACCCATTGAAAATAAGATGCGAGAGAATCGTTTACGGTGGTTTGGACATATTCGGCGAAGGCCTAATGATGCTCCAGTTAGAAGGTTGGAGAAATGGGAAAATATATTAGTTAAAAGAGGTCGGGGTAGGCCTAGGAAGACTTGGATGGAGATGATAGGAAAGGATATGAATGCTTTGAACCTCACCGAGGACATGGCATTGGATATAAATGATTGGAGGAAAAGGATTCATGTGGAAGACTCAAAATGAATTTCTTTTTTGGTTCATATCGCTGACCCCAATTGTTTTGGGATGAAGGCGTAGTTGTTGTTGTTGTTTTTTGTTTTTTATATTTTGTAATACATATGATTGTTGGAGCAGCCAAACTAGTCGTTGGGGGCTAGCCCAACGACTAGTTGGGCTGCCCCCTTTGTCTCTCTTTTGTGCTTATATATATAGGGGACTTCCCCTTGTAATCTTAATGCTTTTCTAAGCATTTGTTAAGTGAATAAATATATTTTTTTATATTGGTCTCTTGTTTGGCTCTTTGAAGCCTTTGTATGCACTTTTGTGCTTTTGTATTGGCTTTGCATTTGTGTTGTCCCTTAGTGGACTTGTATTTGTGCTTAAGCATATTGTATTTTGCATTTCTGCTTGTTTCAGTATAAGAGCTTCTTGGGTACTTTGACCTCAGAACATGGTGATCAATCATCCTCGTCATGGAGCATGAAGCAAAGAGTGAACTCTCCTTTAAGCTCAATAGAACTAACTATATGATGTGGTCAGTTGTAATGGAGAACCACCTCAAAGAGGAAAAACTTTAGGAGTACGTGATGGGCACTACTCCCGAGCCTCTACTGAAGCTCACAAAACTTGAAGGAGGCATAGAAAAGGCTCTTGAAAGAGAAGATCGAACCAAAGCTATTTATGAACATCAAATGAAGATAGAAGATTGAGAAAACAACCATGCTAAAATCTTAGCATGGTTCATGAATAATGTGGATATTAAGACTTGTGCTAACATTGCCAAGTTTAGAAAGGCAAATGAGGCATGGTTCTTTATGAAGGGTATGTATACCCAAAACCCCAAAAGGACCAAGACAATATTTCTTGCAATTGAAGATTAGAAGTACTAAACAAAAGGTCATGAATGTTTAGGACTATTTTAGTGCCTTGTCCTAGGGGTGGGCATCGAGCCAGCCTGGCCTGACCTGGGACCATTTAGAGCTTGGCCCACCGGGCTTTAAGTGTGGCCCAGAACAAAGATTGATCGATTCTTAATGGGCTCGGGTTTGAAGAGCAACCCATGGCCCGGCCCAATGGGCCAATGTGAAGCGGGTTGGGTCCAGCCCGACCCGACCCAAATCCATTTGTAAATAGTAATAATTAATAAGTTTTCAACTTTCCATGTATCCAATTAATTATCTTTCTAGTTTTCATAAAATTAATATAACTAATTAGGTAAATAGTAGTTACCAAGGTACTATGAAAATAGTTAATTTTTATATTATTAAAAAAATAATAAATAACTCAAGCCCATCATGCCTGCTCAGTTGCCCGTTGGCCGGCCCAGGCCCAGCCCACGCATATAGCAGGTCGAGTTTTGGTCCGGGCCTAAAATCTTGGCCTAAACCCGACCCATGGTCGGTCGGGTTGGCTTGGCCCATCAGGCGGCCCGACCCGTTGCCCACCCCTACTTTGTCCTCTCTATGGGATAAGTTGGCACTCCTTGAACCTAAATGGAAAGTCTCCATTGTTAAAATATAGTGTATATATTTTTATACATAACTGATATACGTATATTTATACAATATACATATATCAGGGGTATTTTGGTCATTTAATGACATATAATATAGTACAGTCCAATAGGGACTGTAGAGACTTTTTTGTTTTTTTATTTTCTATTTTTTGTATGTCAGTCAATATGACTGTTGGACTGCCTCCTTTTCATTATACGTGAGGCTCTATACCACTCTATGTGATACAAGCTTTTCTAAGCTTATTGGCCGTTATATAAAAATTAGTTTTTTTACATTGTGCTTGTGTGGAAGTTGTGCCATTGTGTTATCATGGAATTTGTGTTTTTGTATATCTCTTTTATGAGATTGTTATCGGTCCATTAGAGATCATATTGTATTTGTGCACTTGTTTTGCCCTTTGTTGGCATTCTGATTGTGCACATCTTGTTTCATTACATGGTATCAGAGCTTATGGCTCTTGAAGTGTTGAAAATTATCTTGGGATTGCTCTCTTTGTGGTGGTGATCTTCAATCTTTAGTCTTCAAACGCAAACCTTCTTCGTTATGGGAGAAAGAGATTTCGCCTCCATCACCTCCTACAAGCTTAACGAAAGCAACTATTTTATATGGGCTATCGTAATGAAAAATCAATCAAAGGTAAATAGCTTTGGGGGTTTGTTAGTAGAACTACTAATAAACCTCAACTTAAATTAACAAGAAGAAAAGGAGATCAAGTCAAAGCTCTATCCGAAGGACAAAAAGAGAAAGCTTTGCAAGAATACCAAAACAAGTTGGAGGATCGAGAAGCTAGCAATGCTCAAATACTTTCATGGTTCATGAATACCATGGAGTTCAAGATCACCACTAACATCATCAAATTTAAAAGGACATGTGATGCATGGATCTTCTTAAAGAGCACATTCATTCAAAAAGATATGGCTAGGTTATATTATCTTCAAGGCAATGTGCATAATACCAAACAAAGAGATAAAAGTGTAAGAGACCTTTATGGTACATAATACCAAACATTCATTTGGGATGAACTAGTTATGTTAGAAGCAAAATGAGAAGATTTGGCTATTGAGATGAGAAAATTACAACTTGAAAGAGAAAACCTTTTCTCTTTTCTATATGGTCTCCGATCAGAATTTGAGCAAGTTAGGTCTTCCTTGTTTCATAGGACTTCGACTTCTTCTATAAGTGAGGCTCTTATTCAAATTTGTCAAGAAGAAACAAGACTTAGAATGCACAAGTCTAATGACGAGGTTCTTACCGTATCAAGACCCGGAAATTTTGTAAAAACTTATAAATCACCTCACTTTGAAAGAAAATTCAATGGAGGACATAATGGGGGAGGATACAAAGGAGGACACAAGGGTAAAATTACTTGTCATCATTATAACATGAACTCTTCTAACAGGGCACTGCACCCACAACCATGCAGGTGTGACACTTGGGCACGACTTCCTTTATGTCAGGTGAAGTCAACCACATTGAGGTCCATTTTTATCCAAAAGTAGGTTCAATTAAACCTAATCAAGTCTAGTTTTATATATATACATAAATGCACAAACATGCACATAGTTTTAACTTAAAACTGTTAAAAATTATATTTATATATATACCCTCCCCGCACCCTCGCACCCAAGTTTTTTTAAAGTGTTGCATCGCCTCACCCGTATCCGCACCCACACCTATGTGACATAGAAAATAACAAAAACAAAAAAAATACAAGAAAAGAAAAAGGATTGATGTGCCCCTAATCGGCACAACCTATTAAAAAAGACAAAAATACCCCTAGAGGGTATTACCTATTACATCATTAGAAATATATATGTACAATATGAAACTATATATATATATATATATATATATATATATATATATATATATATATATATATATATATATATATATATATATATACAACTTAATACTCCCCCTCAAACTTACGATGTGATATACCGGAAGTTTGAAAATACAAAAGGAATCAATAGGAAGGATCCAAGTCTTCAATGATAATCTTCACCAAATGCCTGCATCGACTATCTTCATCTTCATGATGCATCAAAAATGAAATTTCTTTCTCAACCCATATCATCTTTAAGAAGCTGCAGAGAGAACAAAACAAAGGTTCCAACTACACAAAAGAAGATATCTTAACCAAATAGTTATAAAGTTTCAAAACAAGTATATATTTTGAACAAGAATAATACTCAAGTAGAATTTTCAAACAAAGCAGCAATAATTTTAAGATTTTAGAAACATTAGACAATCATTAAGAAAGATAAAAACAAAACAACAATAATTTTAAGATTTTAGAAACATTAGACAATCATTAAGAATGATGAGAGGAGCATACCTCAAAGATAAATTTTTATGAAATCAAATTTTAGACAATCATATACCAAAAATCAGCATATTTTTCAAGAAAACATAAATATTAATCATAAGAGAATTTGATCACTAAAAGACATAAATTATCAAGAAGAGATAAACAATCATGCATAAATAATATCTCAAAGTTTTAGAAAAGCACTTCAAATGAAATAACAAATCATCAACTATACTAAGCAAACACGACAACATGCATATAAAATATAACAATTCAAAAGATCCTTCAAGAAATGAGGAGTTAATTAAATTCATGCATACAACAATGTGAACAAGATAATCAATATTAAACACACACATATATATAACATGCAATTAAAGCATATTTATTGAACATAATAATGAATGAGAACAATCTCATAAATCACAACCCATTAGGATTCATTTACACAACCTATAATGGGTTTAAGCACAAAGGACCAAACAACAATCTTAATATATATATATATATATAGAGAGAGAGAGAGAGAGAGAGATATTATCGATGAAATGCACATAAGATGCATGATTTATCAATAAATATTTTTTCATACAATGAATTAAGCGATCTGCTTTTATTGAAACATAACTAACTCTTTAAGAGATAATATCTAGATAGTAACTACAAGTTGAGCAAGTTCATCTAATTTGATTTACAATAGTTATAGATGACATACTGATACTGATGGTCATATGGCTGCATGTCTTAATTGCATACTTCTTTTTTTTCAAGGTTACCATGGATGTAACAGATGGAAATCTCTTTCTCTCTCCATGTGCTGTGTCTCTGCTTTCCAAATGGCTAGCTTCCTAATTAAGGTGGATCATGAAATTTTTTTCTCATGATCTCCAGTGTTTATCTTGTGATTTGGATGAGACAAGAGCCCTCTGAGACTTAGTTGTTTCATCTATGCAGTTCTGAGGCTACTAGGCTGCGAGCAAAGGTCCTCTCTGATGAAATTGGCTCATATCATATTGATATGAAGATTGACATGGTTATATCCGCATTGATCTCCTTGTTTCACACACTTTCTGGGAGGAGGCCCTGTTATAAGGTACTAATCTGAATATTTTATATTTTTGAGTTCTTTTTTCTTTTTAGTTTTTGGGGTGTCCTCTTTACATGAAAAGTTCATTGTCTTACCTTTATGGGCTTATGGTGAGCGCTTGTTGATGAGTGCTATAATTTGTTGACTGAGTCTATCATTTGACAGGAGATTCCAATTTCCTTTTTATTTTCTTCTCTTTATTAAAAATGATACTGATGTGAGCTAGAATAAGCTAAAAAAGAGATGTTTGTTAAAAAGATGGTTCTTGAAGTCTCTCTTTGAAACAGTTCAGAAACTTGGCAAAATGGTATATGTCCATTTATATGACATGGTTGCCTTGGATACCTTGCCTATACGTGTACTCCCTACTTTCTTCAACATCATCCAGACGAATAAATTTCAACTTCAACCTGTGCTAAAGACTGCCTTTTGTCAGCGATTTTTTGACCCAACTCAAGTTTTGGTACCATTTGAATCCAATTTTAGTAATGTCATGTTTCAATGAACTAAGGACATGCCTAAAGGACCTGAACTTGCAAAACTATGGTCCTGTTCACAACAGCTTCTCTAGAACTAGAACACCCTGTGTTTTCCTTACTGTACGCATCCAGTCACCAGTATCAATGTGTTGGTTACATCTTAATGAGGCAGTTTCTCAAGATATTTAGGATTTCCTTATAAATCTTGGGAAATGCTCAGGAAGTTTTTTCCATTTAAAAATGATAATAATAAACAATCCAGTGTAAGAAAAATAACTTAATTTTTAGAAAAGTTTTCAAAATATCATTTTTAGGTGTATAAAAGTTTGAAAAACAACTTGTGAAAACACCATGATAAACCGTGTTAATATCATGAAGCAATATATTTAAATTGGTGGTATTTTGAAAAGATCATGATAAATTGTTTTTCTATTATATAAGACCATGGTGTTTTGAACATATCGATGACATCTGTGTCTATGGGGTTGTCATAATTGAACACGGAGAAGCCAACAGAGAGGATATTTGGACCATAAACTAACTCATGTCTTCTGTTTTTTTTTTTAAAGAAAGAAAATTGTATATTAATAAGATGGAAGAATTACACCGTTACCAAAAATGATGAGGTATCACTCTCTTGTCTTAAGAAAGTAAGGAAGTAGGACAACCAAATACAAGAACAGCGACAGCTATGAAGCTAGAACCAAAGACTGCTTACAAAACTATTCTATTCTTCCCTGTCCAATTCAAGTCCATACCCGACCTTAAACCAGTGGTAAGCTGGAGCTCTTTCTTGACTACATGGATTTTAGTGGTTGCTAGAGTATTTCATGGGTCAATCAACCCCTTATCAGGCCATAACATTCTTTACTTCTTTCATGTCCATGTCTGTTTTCCTTTTCTGCATGTGTGCACATTAATGTGTTTCATTTAATGTGTTGTTTCTAGTCTAGTTGGGTCACAGCATTAACATAAGCCTTCTTTAAAGGTTGATGGTGGCTCAAACACGGAGAACCTGGCACTGCAAAATATTCAAGCTCGAGTAAGAATGGTCGTATCTTTTATGCTAGCGTCTCTCATGCCTTGGGTTCATAACAAATCTGGCTTTTATCTTGTGCTTGGGAGTTCAAATGTTGATGAAGCATTGCGAGGGTACCTAACCAAGGTGTGAATTTCTACTACCATTTGTTATACATCCCTAATATGCATTTGATGGGGCAGTTGTATTTTTCTTTATTAAGTCTCCATCGTTCTTTTTCCTTTATTGAGTCTCCATTGTTCCTGTCATTGAGTTTTTTGTGTGATATTTTTCATTTCCTGGTGCAGTATGATTGTAGCTCGGCTGATATTAATCCAATTGGGAGTATTAGTAAAGTGGATCTCCGTGCATTCCTTCGCTGGGCTTCTGTTAATCTTGGATATACATCTTTGGCAGAAGTCGAAGCAGCTCCTCCAACTGCAGAGTTGGAACCTATCCGTTCCAATTATTCCCAGGTCTTTCTCTTGACTGGTTATAAGATATTGTTACTATTACTATTTCCCCATGGCATTTCACTTAAGTACGAAAGGGTAATGCATTATTCGGAAAGCGTATAAAACTTCTGACATGATTAATTATTTGTGGTTTCATATTTCATGAACTGGGGGAGGGGACCTTTTCCTCAAGCCATTCCTTATTAATGTTTTTGTTATCATGTTTGAAGTGTCATACAAGTGTTAAGGGAAGCGTTGTGTGTGGACATTATTGTTAAATGACTGAAGTTTTTCTTAATTATGCTTGTGCTTATAATTTTGAATTTTACTCAAACATACTTTTGAAGATCTCAGTCAGCGAGGAAAAAAGACTTGTTATTTTGATTGTGTTTTGTGTTTGTATTGAGCTATCCTCTTCTGTGTATCAAATCATGTATACACCTACAGTACACCTTCTGACAGCTGCATAATACACACCTACCCATTTCCTTTTTGATGAATAATGCTGTGGGGTTACCCCAAAATTTCCGTTCATTGAAAAGGCATTTACACAGTATCCATGAGGAAAGAGTCACTAGCAGCCTGATGATCAGGTGGCTTATTTTTCCAATACATAAAATTCCCCACCACAATATCTACAGAGAATAAATAAAAAATCAACAAATCTGGTCCCTTAACAAAGACAGAAACATCCAAAATTTTGGATAGGCATGACAAAATACTAGATGAATTATTCCATTTGCCCTTCCAACTGTCTTTAAAACGCCATCAATTTCCTAATTGGAAATAATCTGCAACTTAGTAGATTGGATTTGATTTGGAACGTAAGAAAAAACTTTATTTCAGTCAAAATGAAATTGAACATAAACCCTTGAATAGAACCTACTGCTGTGTCTGAACTGCAAAAGCAAATCTTTTACCAGAAGACATCGCCCAACCAGCTAACTGCAAACGAGTACAATCGTACGGTGGAGCAATGTATTGATCAATAACTGGTTGTCCATTTAACCAGATTTTAACCGGAGTTAGTTCAATGGCCACTTGATTTTCAATATAATTTCCTTATAGGAAAACCAAATTTTCCTCAATGCTATCAATCTCCCAACCTGTGTCATCATGCACGACTTTATTCCAAATAAATCATAATATCCAAATTACAGTATTGAAGACAGCTTTGCAAGATTCCCAGTCATCCAGCTAGCTTGGAATTTCTTGGAAAACCACCACTTGATTTGGCAACCAATATTTGAGTTGAGAACCCGCTTGACTCCAAACTTGTTAACAGCATCCTTCCATGGATTTTAACAGCCACATTACACTTAAAAGCAGATGATCATGATTTTCTTCCGAGCTTGTACACAAGTAGCATCCATTTGCCGTAAATATACCTCTTCTCTGAAGTCTATCAAGAATTGGAAGCCTATTAGCAACTGCTATATAAAGATATAAACAAACCAAGATTCATGAGGTATCTGATCCTTAATCCAAATGAAACGTCTCCACTGTTCTTTAGAATACGATGCCTAATAAAATTCCAGCATGCCAATGTTGAAAAAAGTGTTTTGGAATCTGTATCAGAAAGGAAGACATGCATATCGTACTATATCATATTGTATCATAAGATATAGGAAAAAACACATTTAAAAAATTACAAAAAAACAGAAAAACACTAAAAAATCAGGAAAAATAGAAAAAAATGCAATAGGAAAAAAAATTAAGCATTAAGATCAATTAAACATAGATGTGCATTAAGCCATTAACATCAAGTAAATTTCATTACATAAACATAAATGTTATGAAAGTTCATTACATAAACTTGTATAATAAAATTATAAAATACATCAGTCATTTTCATCGAATATTCATCGAATACCGGTGGATGATTGTTTCAAATATTTGGGATCTATCATTCAAAAGTATGGAGAAATTGATGGAGATGTAAATCATAGGATAAAGGTTGGGTGGATGAAATGAAAAAGTGCAACTGGAGTGTTGTGCGATCGTAGAATGCCATTGCGGTTGAAGGGAAAGTTTTATAGGACGACTATTAGGCCCGCTTTACTATATGGTAGGGAATGTTGGGCTGCCAAAAGACATCATATTCAAAAAATGAGTGTAGCTGAGATGCGTATGCTTAGATGGATGTGTGGAAATACAATAAAAGATAAGATTCAGAACGAGGAGATGCGTAAGAAGGTAGGCGTTGCACCCATTGAAAATAAGATGAGAGAGAATCGTTTACGGTGGCTTGGACATATTCGGCGAAGGCCTAATGATGCTCCAATTAGAAGGATGGTGAAATGGAAAAATATATTAGTTAAAAGAGGTCAGGGTAGGCCTAAGAAGACTTGGATGGAGATGATAAGAAAGGATATGAATGCTTTGAACCTCACCGAGAACATGGCATTGGATAGAAATGATCGGAGGAGAAGGATTCATGTGGAAGACCCAGAATGATTTTCTTTGTTGGTTCATATCGCCGACCCCAATTGTTTTGGGATGAAGGCATAGTTGTTGTTGTTGTTGTTTGTTGTATTCAGTGTTCTCCATCAGGGATGACATCTTTGTAATGAAATAGAAAGAGAGGTGCACACACAAATCCACTATGGGATGGTGCACATAAGCCACTAAGGGCTAGAACAAACACTCAAGAACTCACAAGCCACTAATGGGCATAACACAAAGACATAAAACATATAATTTTATTATATTAACAAATGCTCAAGAGAAGCATTCCCACAAAGGGGACAAGATGTCCTTTTAGGCTAAAGAGGGACTAAAGGGGGCCCATTATAGCTGTTGTGGAGGCCCCAACAGCTAGAAATATAGCTGTTGTGGAGCCCCAACAGGTATATGGCCTAAAGACCATAATGCCCTTACATAAAAAAGGAAAGACAAAAAAGGAAAAATAAAAGAAATAAAAAATATCAAATCTGCCCCTAATGGGCAGGACCTATTACACATGCAGAATTGCAAAAGAAACCCTAGTGGGTATTACTTATTACAAGAGAAGAAACACACACACACACACATATATATATATATATGTACTATATATATGTGAACAATAACATATACACATATTTAACAATCTTGTGATAACTGGGCAACATCTTGTGGTGGCTGTGCATCAAGTCATGCCCATTCCCTTCTATTTACTTCCAAACTAGTAAGAATCTCAGCCCGTACATTACTTAGAATGTTAGGTGAGTGATACATTCACATAAAGTAAGTTTGAATGCCTACAATGTGCAGCTTAAAATGATACAAGCCCCAGTGATGCCATCTCAAAGTAAAAATGTGAGAGAAAAGGATGAAGATGCAGTATGGTGGGCCTCACTATTCATTAGTTTCCACTGATGAAAAACTCATATATTTCATTTTTTACTATGTTAACAATGAAAGATATGAAGTAAAATTTATTAAAATTCCTTAAGATCTGTAATTACAATAATGTGCATAAGAAAAAAAGATATGTCTCTAGTGATTGCTTTCTCATGTTCGTCCTCAAAGAGCTGGAAGTAAATCTTCATCAGACAAAACTCAATTGCAGATGAAGGTGACAGTCTAACTGCATTAATGCCCTCAAATGGAGGGCTTACAAAAGAGAAAGTAGCAACTGAAGAGCCAGATAGCCTGAGGAAAGTGCAAGCTCTCACACATTCCTGCACTACTTATGGTACCTATAAGATGCATACATCAGATTTCTGTTTTAGCAACTATTTAGTTGTTTGTCTGATTTTTTCACACATGCCTGAGGAATTTATTTTCAATCAAATGTGCCCATGCTTGTGTTCAATATTGTATGCCCTTTATGTGATCAAACCTGGACTGAACATAAACTTGAGTGATGCCTTGACTCAGACAGGCGATTAATCTAACTGCATGGACACATTGACCTATCTGGTTCATTTGTTGACCTGTGCAAGCCGCAGATCAGTTACTTGCAAATGAATTTCAAAAGCATGGGTTTGCAAGCTATCAATATGCCTCATATTGGCCCCACTGGTATCAAACTTTATCTATATTGCCCTGTGAACATCCAATGATATTGTTTTGTGGTAGAGGGAAACACTTTTTGTATGCAGGATAGTTTTTATTTTATCATCTGTTTGTTCAAATGGTTTTCAACTAGAATGACATTTGTATTGTTGCAGATCAAGGATCAGCTGATCCCATAATTAGTAGATGGATTTACATTAAACTTGTCAATGCAGATCGCAACAAATACAAAGACATGATAACATGATAGTTGATGGAAATGAAATAATTTGCTTTTTCTATTTAAAAAACTAATTCGACAATAAGTAAGATTGAATAAAAAATGTGAGTTCATGGTCTAACGTTCTGT
Organism: Nuphar pumila; assembly: GCF_984573655.1. Classification (NCBI taxonomy): domain Eukaryota; kingdom Viridiplantae; phylum Streptophyta; class Magnoliopsida; order Nymphaeales; family Nymphaeaceae; genus Nuphar; species Nuphar pumila. Next base: position 16,310,961 of record NC_143255.1, read on the forward strand.
CTTTGTGGCACAGTTAGATGAAGTGGATATGGGCATGACATATGAGGAGTTATCATTCTATGGACGGCTTAGAAAGATTTTCCGATGTGGCCCTGTCTCAATGTTTCAGGTTACTCTCATAAACTCAGGTTATCACAGTTTATTATCTAGGTTGTGCAACAACCCTTCTTATGATGACATAGTTAAATAATATTATTTTTACTTATTATACTCAGATTGTTTGAGAGATGAAATTATCTTATTGTTTTTTCTTATTATGTGTGCACATGTAAGCACACACATGCATTTATGACATGGAATCGATCAACTGTAGCAAACATCAAGGGATCAAGTACTCCTGTGGACTAACTTGGTGTGGTATCCATTGCAGTGGATCTGTACCTGATGGAAAGGTGTTCATAGCATTATAATTTGGTTAATGTCTGTTATTTATAGCTTTATTTTTTATGTTTTAGAACCTTGTTCACACGTGGCATGGTAGGCTTACTCCTTCTGAGGTTGCGGCAAAGGTCAAGCACTTCTTTAAGTACTACTCAATGAATCGGCATAAGATGACTGTCCTAACGCCATCATATCATGCTGAGGTATTTTCATGATGTAGATCTTGACTGACTAATTATTCAATTGTCTATGCTTGCATTCTATGAAGTATATTCAGCTTAGATATAAGAGACTTGACTTATTTTTAAAATGTGGAAACTAATATCTTTTGGAATAGAAATTCTTATTCTTTTTTTTCCTTCAACCCTCCAATGTCTTTAACTCCATATGGTTTCATTTTGTTTATTTCATTCGACTTAAATTTTTTCAGGTTGTGCTCAAACATTTGCCTATTTTTTCTATTCTTGAATTTTTAAGTAAGGCTTTCACTAATCATGGAAAATTAAGAAAGACAACATTGTTTCCTGCAGAGTTATTCACCAGAAGACAATAGATTTGATCTTCGCCAGTTTTTATACAATACAAGGTGGCCTTATCAGTTCCGCAAGATTGATGAACTTGTACAGAAAGGTGCAGCTGGCAGCATCCCTGTGGTAAAACCTAAGGAGCCAACAGACTTGGAAGTTTCCATGGTCCATGCAACTGGAATGGGGGTTGCAGCAGCTGACGCTGGAAACCCGAGGACTGGCTTGTAATTTTAATAGTTTGGTAGGTATTTTGATATCTCTGCTTTTATGGGGGTAATAAGATGTAATTCATGCAACATGTTGTTGACCCTTATCTTTCTAATTCATATCATGGTAGTTGCATTTGGTCTTTCTCTGTTTCTTTCTCAAAAGATTTTGGTGTCTGAATATTTTCCCACGCATAGATTATTCTTTTCTTCTCTCTCTCTCTCTCTCTCTCAGCCTTCTCTTTGGACTTTGGTTGGAGCTGATATGACAACCTTATGCCAAGGATAGTGGTGGCTAAGGCACTTGTTTGGCTGGTATATTTAAAGATAGATGGATGCAAGTTAATCTTAGCAAATACAGCATCAGATGGTTGAAGGGCATCTTGATAGAAATGAGATTGTGAACATGCGCTTGAGTTCTAAGATTATCCTAGATTTTAGGTCTCTAGTCGGAGTCCAGCCCTGGAAAAGCCAATATCATTTATTTAGTTACTGTTTTCTTTGGTAAATGTTGTCTTTGTGTGGCTTTTGCTTTTTTATTGCCTAAATTTGCCACCGACTCACAGTTTGGTCAAGGTGTCTCGAGGTAACGAAAGATAGCAAATTTATTGCTTTTCTTTCAGTGAAATTGCATGATATACGCTTCTATTTTTTCAATCTTAGTTAATAATGATGCCGTATTTTTGCTGGATGATAAACGACCTTTGGCCCAATCTACTGTTTGTCGCTTATGTTTGATATTTGACAGTCAGACAGAGTGTGAACAAGAGCTATTGTTGTCATTTTCTCGATTGATCATTAAATGCCAATTTTCCTTTTCTCTTTTTGAAATGAGGGATGATCAGGCGCAATCTGATTGAATACTTCTAGTGTGCTGCTTAGAGATGTCAATGGATTGAATTTTAATCCAACTCTGTTTAGTAGGATTTGGTAAGCTAAATTGATATTCAATTATAATTGAATGCGGATATGGTTTTGATTTTTTTTCCTACCTAATTTGACAAATATCCAGATTTGATGGATATATGAATCTGATTATGTGTAAAAAAACTGGATATGGTATGAGCTTTTCACCATCCCAATTTGAATCCGAATTCGAGTACTTTTAGTCAACATTCAATTAGTCTAATTTGGTATTGGCCACATCCGACCTGAATCTGAACCATTTACATCCGTAGTGTTGTTGCATCTGATCACCCACCTTCTTTGGTAAGAGACAATCAGTTGTGGGGCCCAACAGCAGATGGTGTGTGATCAGGTTCCGGAGCACACCAAAAGTGTGTGGTCACATTGCACCTGATCCGTCCTCCTTATGAAATCTAAGCAGGCTTTTCTTGAATCTCCCATTCATTCGGTTATTCTTTCAGTGAATAGCATTGCCAGCATTTATAGGTCACAAGGACAGCAAGGTCCACGTGCATAGGCATATTTCTGTTTGCAGTATTGTAGGATGCCGTGGCGTGATGCATTGGTTACGATGTTACAGGTCCAGCCGTTTGATCCTGAGTCTACCCAGCTGGTTCACTTTTTCGTAATTTTTTTCTTAGGAACTTTGAATCTTTTTTTGTGTTGGTCTGTTTGATCAATAAGTAAAGAATGATAGATTATTGGATCTTTGAACTTGTTTCTCTTGTAATTTATTATTTATTAGGGTTTGGGATTGGATTGGGGTCACCTCGGGTCAGTGAAAATCCTATGGGCTGGATTGGGGGCTCCTCAATTTGATGCGAGTTGTAACGGGTTGAATCAGAACAATGTTGATTCTGTGTAAAAAGTCCATGTATCTTCATGGGAATTGAAAAGTTTTTTGAACTTAAGGGATTTGAAAAGTCAAACTCCTTTCCCAAAAAAGTAACTTTATGAATCCATCAAATTTACCTTTTTGACTTAAAAAATCAATCATATATTAAAAAATATTATTTTTAAGGCTTTTTTTTTAGTTATTTTAATATGATTGAATTCATCTACTGTTAACAGCAATTAATTTATTGTTAGATTAATCCACATATATATATATATATATATATATATATATATATATATATATATATATATATATATATATATATATATATGAGAGTAACAGTGGATGCGGACGTTGGACAAGTATGCACCGTTGATCTGCGCACGCTGATTTTGCCCAAAACAAGCATTACAACTGAAGGGCCTCTAGTGGTAGAAATGACAGCACCTAAAGGCCACTTTTGTGCAAAATTTTTTTGCACTGCTGATTACGCATGCCATTAGTGGCACAACTGCGTCTAATAACATCAGATGAAATGAGCGTCCAATATTACACCCTTCCTATATGTGTATGTGAAAAATATATGATGGTTTTGTACTATGATACCTTATGGTGGTGCACACTCTTGTTTGTGTTTGTATGAATTTAGCGATAGATCTAATGATGGTTTATTTACTACATTAACATGTTTTATTGTGCCTAATACTTTATAGATCTTATTTTTTATAGTGAAAATAGATGACTCACAATTCACGAAAATAAGGATAGTTTAGAAATGACATCAAACATCATATTTCAATCAAGTTTAACATATAGAAATAACAAATAGAACATGTTAAACATGATCCAAAGGTTAGATTTTGCATTTGGAGCTTAAATCTATATAACTCAAGCATGTACCATTATATATTTATATATTGCTACAATCCATTCTATTTACAATCAACTTAGCAAATAACATTTTTTTGTCGAAAAAACATGATCCAAGGGTTGATTTCTACTAAATTTGGCATGTTGAACATGTCTATGAGGTTAGATTGAATAAAAAAAAACTCACATTGATTTCTACTAAATTTGGCATGTTGAACATGTCTATGAGGTTTGATTGAGTCAAAACAACTCACGTGACATTCCCACTTGACTGTAGGTATAATTGTTTGTAGAATATATATATATATATATATATATATATATATATATATATATATATATATATATATATATATATATATATATATATATATATATATATATATATGATTCTCAAATTTAGTTCTTTTTTAATTGGCCCAAACTTTTTTAATGCTTTTAGTTAATGTTTTGAATTTTTAGCAAAACCTTTAATTTTCAACATGGTAGCTAAGACTCAGCCCAGTCAATGATAAACTCAGCGAGTGTTAGCTGATTCAGCCAAGTTTGGTCCTAACCGAGTTATGTAACTTTTTTTTACTTTTTTAGGTTCCAATCTGAGTCAACTCGGGCGAGTCACGAGTTGACTGGCCGAGTTTTCCAATTATGATGAGCATGAGGCCCTGCTCAAGCTTGGCTCATTTATTTAATTGGACAAGTTCCAACTGGTCATAGACGGCCCGGTATGGCTTGGCTTATTGTGCAGTCCAAATTCTACTCTCTATATATGGTAAGGTTATAACAGGATTGAGGTGGGTAGGTGGGTGGGGGAGGTGGTGGTGGTGGTGGTATCATCAGGACTTCTTTCATTCAACTTCATAAGAAGTTTAAGGAAGACCGAAAGGAAAAAGGGGGCGAACTTTGTAAACTGGTTCAAGCTTTATGACCATTGCCTGATGTGACAATCACCAAAGATAACATGTTATGTAACGAATTGGCTACAGTTTATAGTACCATTGTATAGTGAATCTCATAGGTAGAAGCATTATTTGATTAATTGACCACGTGGATGTGTTTAGCATGGTTCATTTATTAAAAAATGCACTTTGAATTGAGTGGTTTTGATATAAACATATAACTTTGTTAATAAAAAAATCTTGACAACATAGCAAATTTGGGAGTTCCGATCGGGTACTGGCACAAAATTTGTGCATTAAGCACCTGATTGCCCTCCATCATGCTTTGCCCTGTTCCCAAAATGGAGGGTGATCAGGTGCTTAAGGCACAAATATTTGTCCAATCATATTGCACCTAACCTTTTCATCAAATTTGGGCAGCCTAAATCTTATGGGAAATCCAATTGTTTTACATTTCTCATGTTTTTCCGCAAAGTATCGGTAAAATAAATAATTTAAATTTCAAAAAATATAGTCTTTGTGATGAAATGAAAAATGCATATATTTCATGAAAAATAATCATTAAAAATGTAAACATCATGATATTTTATAGTTGAATGGAAATGTTGGCGACTATTTTGGAAATCTCACAAGAAATTGTTTAAAATGTTAAACCAATTTCTGTTTTTTCATGTTTTTTTTTTTTCAAAAAAAGATAATATGTATCACTGGTTGTGGACTAATGTATTTTGTAGCCCTCAAAAGATTTGTTTTTACCATGATGTTTTTACTAAACAAGCCATATAGATAATATCCATTTTACCAATGAGTTACACCTGAGGGTATCCAATATTTTCCCGTGAGATTATTTATGCCCTTCATGCTCTTTTTGTGTGTGACTCCATTTATGCTCTCTCTCTCTCTCATAGACTTCTTATTAGGGAACATTATGTAGGGTAATGTTTGCTACCTTGTGGGTATGGAACCCCTAGTAAAAAAAATGCATTATTTTTTTTTCCAAGGTTTTTTTACATTAAACCATCTGGATGTGAAATACGTATTAAGTTTAATAAAAACTGGCGTTTGGATCATGTTTTTTTTTTTTTATGTACGTCAGATTTTACCAGGATTGAAAAATCAACACCACGCAATCTACCAAAATTTCAAACCTCAAAAGAACTTTTTTTTACAGATTTGGTCAAAACAGCCTCTCTCTCTCTCAAACCTGAAAAGAAACAATTTTTTTTACATTAAAACACTATATCCAAGGGCCTATTACCACTATTGGAACCATGTTAAACGCAGATTTGGTCAAAACAGTCTCTCTCTCTCTCTCTCTCTCTCTCTCTCTCTCTCTATATATATATATATATATATATATATATATAGGGTTCCTTACCCATACACGACGGTAGCTAATACCATCCTCACTATGTAAATTAGGGGCATCAACGGGCCTGGTTTACCTAGAACCGATACAAACCAAACCCTACAGGGTCCAGGTATGGTGATAAATAAGAAGACCTGATTAAGACCCAAGTTCAGATCCGAAGGTCCGATTAATACATGGACCTGGTTATAGTTTGTGAAATTTTATACTAGACACAGGCCCAACCCGAGCTCCAATTAAAACCCATAATTTTTCAATGTAAAAATGATAAAAAAAATATGGTTTACCAGGTATGGTCCGGGTTTGGTTCATGTAGTTCTTATTAGGTCCAGATATGGTTTTTCTTATAATGGACCTGATTAGACCCAGGTTTGGACCCGATACCATACCTGAAAATCTTATCCAAATCTGGTTTCATTTGGATCCGAATTAAACCGGTCCCGTTGACACCCCTAATGTAAATAGACTTTGTCTATTAAAAAGTGCTAGTACCAACAAAGCCATTCGCGGTTTCAATCACCATGGATCCGCACTGTTTGAAGGTGGTTTTTTTTTAATCCCATGATAATCACCTTTTGGAGATTTTACCACATACAAGAAGTTAAGATTACATGGTTACAAAGTCATAATCAATCAATCAATCCTTGCCACTACTTTGATGAGCAAACTGACGAATCAATCTTTAAAAGCTCATCAAGCATTGAACCAGGTTGGGAAGAAGGTGTCGACGAGGGAGGAGGAGGAGGGGTTGGCAATGAAGGCTGGTCTACGAGAGTGGGAGCGGGTGCAGTCAGAGACATAGTCAAAACAACTGGGGGTGAGGGTGACAAGGGCGCTACACCAACTGAAGGGGTAGGTGGGGGAGTATGGGAGATACCATAGGTTTAAGAAAGGGAAACTTCTCCTTGTAAAAAACAACCATACGCTCAATTTCATATCTAAACACAAATATCCTTTATGCTGAGCACTATATCCTAAGAAAAAATATTGAGCGCCACGAAAATTCATCTTATGAGCTTTAGCAAAACGAATCACCACCATGAGCAGCCATGTGCCCTCAGGACCTTTATAAAACTTGAAAATCCTACATTGAAGGGCCCATGGCTAGATTTGTCACCATGCTTAGCAAGAAATAGAATTAGAAGAACCTCTGGTATGCTGATTTTGAGACAGATTTTGTCCACCAGCATTAAACGACCAGTTATCATAACCACCACCTCGATTTCTAGAGAACCGACCCTTATTGATTTGCTTCTTCTAGTAAAAACAACCGCCAGATTTATTTCTGCGGCCCCTACCGAATTGCCTTTGGGTATATTGGACAGTAGGAGTCACAACTTCATGTTGTTCATTCACACTAAGTTCAGCTTCATGAGTCAATAAAAGTTTGAACAGTTCATCAAGAGTAACAAGATCTGAATGGGTATCAGTAGATGTCCTAATAGAACCATATTCTGCAACAGCAAGACCAACCAAGAACTGCATGATTAAGTCCTCATTTGAGGCTGGTTTGGAAGCAAGTACAAGTTGAGATTCAAGCACTTTTGCTTTTAGAAAATAGGACTATCGTTGCCTTTCTTAAGATAATGAAACTGACCTCTCTAACTGTTGAACATGAGCTCTAGATCAAGTAGCATAGTACTTCTTAAGAACCATCCATACCTCATAAGTAGTCAGGCCAATCACCTAACTATGAACCGTCTCACTGAGAGAGGAGACCAGCCAACTTAACAGAAGTTGATCTTGCTGATGTCATTGAATATAGGCATGGTTTAAAGCAGGTTTTTTTCAGGTTCAGCCGGTTTAAACCTCTTTTTTTGGCAAGGATTAGATTCGCCGATAAAACCAATGAGATCATAGCTCTTTAACAAGGGGATGAATTAAGATTCCCAGAACAGAAAATTATCATCCGATGATTTTGTAGTAAAAAAATATTGGAGATTTGTAGAAGCTGGTGAGGCACCTGATCCATTGGTAGTGTTATCATTCTTTGGAGGATCCATCTCCTTCATATCGTCTACAGCTCTGATATCATAAATGACTTGCATGAGAAGAAGAGAAACAGACACAAACTCTTAACGTGGTTCAGTTCCTTTCGAGAACCTACATCCACGGTGGGAAACCTCACACACTCAATGGAGAGGTGGCCTTGTTTTCATTGATTTTACAGGAGGTTTACAATCACCAGAAGATTCTTTCTTAGGACTCTTATCAATTGTAAAAGTCCTATCACAATTATGAATAGATTTAGAAAGGGAAACTAGATTTCTATCTTCATTAGCTTCATTACATGTCTTGTTTCCTTCAATGGACACCTTCACATGATTCTTGAGGTCTCACGTATCCTCCACACTTTCTTTAACAAGGTAGATGTGTTAAACTAGGAATGGAGCAACAGGAGCACTGTGAAGAGATGACTCATTGGAACAGAGAAAATATTTTATATGTTTTCTTCTTTTTTCTTTTCCTCATTAAGTGACCAACAGAATTCTTAGGGTACTCGTGCATAAATGTAAGGAAAAACATAGAATGTAAAAAAGAAATCTATGCAAGACAAAAACTTGCCCTTGCAACGAGACTCTCTCTCTCATGGCCCTTTGTGAACAAGTTCACCACAAACTTATATCCAGCACAAAATTATACACTTGATGCATTTTCAAGTTAATGGTAGTTTTGATGCATCGGTTGTCTATATCATGAGCATTTTGATAAAAAATTTAAATAAAAATGCACTAAACAATGTTGCATATTTCCATAATATTGTAATAAAATAACTAATTTCTTATAATGATGATAATACCTCAAAACCATAAGATCATTTTTTTAATTTTTTGAGGTTACAAATTTATGGATCGTGAATCTTTATATAAAAGGCAATGCAAGTTAACTCTCTCTCTCTCTCTCTCTCTCTATATATATATATATATATATATATATATATATATATAAACACTAGAATATGACAACTAATGTGTGAACCATGATTTTTATGGATTTTTTGTTCTCTTCTCTTGAATCTAACCATAAGGATGTGATCTACATGTATGGTTTTATAAGAACCCATTATTGAATCATTCTATTTTGATGCATAAAGCAGATGTTTTAAGGCTTTAAAATCAGTGGCTCATAATCTTCATAAATATTCAAGTATTCAAAAATCATATTTTTTCATCAAAAATACACCATCCAATGGTTGATTCCTAGCAACTCACCGTGCCAAGCACATGCACATGGTTGAATTTGCAAAAAAGTATTGAAAATGCCCATATTTCTAGTTCTCATGTTCTAGTGACTCTCTCTCTCTCTCTCTCTCTCTCTCTATATATATATATATATATATATATATATTATGTGCATCAAAACCGTAAGATCAATTTTAAATTTTTTTAGGTAACAAATTTGTGGACTTATGAATCTTTATAAAAGCCATGTATCTCTCTCTCTCATATATATATATATATATATATATAATATTTGCTACTAATGAAGATAAGGAACTAATGAGCTAGAAATCATAAGGTGAAGTTGTATCGACTCAATCTAAACACATAAATGTGTTCAACGTGGTTTGTTTGCAAGTATCAAGCCTTGGGTTGTGCTTTTCTAATGTAAAAATGTGATCTTTTGAGTGACAGAAATTTTGGCACATTTTGAGCCGTTGATTTTTGGACCCTTTAAAAACCTAATTACTTGTCATCATCACATGATTCAAATGCAATACTTTTTCCTATCATGTTTCTTTGTTGTGAACTGGTGTGTGTTCAATACGCAGCCAAAAAGCTCCAGGATGTGGGCACATTTATTAGCAGTTTACTGGGTGTCGTTTGTTACGTTTTACATACTATGGAAAGCATACAAACATGTCTCTGAGCTAAGAGCGGCACGATTAGAAGCGGATGAAACTAAGCCCGAACGATTTGCAGTACTGGTTAGAGATATGCCTTCTCTTCCTCCAGAACAAACACGTAAAGAGCAGGTCGATTCATATTTCAGGAGGCTCCATCCCGATTCTTTCTTTAGATCTATGGTGGTCACTGACAACAAAGAGGTACTACTTTTCTTCGCTCCTTCCTACATGGAATATGTATAAACTAGGATCTTGCTAAGAATCATAGTTGCCGTTGTTTTTGCCTTTTCGGATCAATCTGAACCTCTAGATGTGTTTATTATAGTTTACTCGGTAGAAAACAAAAACATGTATTAGATGAGGTATATTCAGGTTCAAATTTGTTGAAGAGATTTAAAATCAACAGCTCATGTCTCACAGTGACAGAATATTCAATCAAAACATGTATTTTTAGTAAATAAGCAATGACAAGTATTTATTACAGGCCAACAAAATATGGCAAGAGCTGGAAAGTTGCAAGAAGAAACTTGCTCATTCAGAAGCCGTGTTTGCAGAAAACCCGAAAACTAGGCCGCAGCACAGGACTGGATTTCTGGGACTCATTGGTGAGAAAGTTGACACGATCAAGTACTGCAACCAGAAAATCAAAGAATTAGCTCCAAAGTTAGAGGCCGAACAGAAGACCACCGTCAAGGACAAGCAGCTCGCTTCTGCTCTTGTGTTCTTTAACAGCTGGCGAGCCGCTGTATCTGCCTCCCAGACCATCCATGCACAGATGGTCGAAAAATGGACGGTGACGGCAGCTCCTCAGCCTCGTGAGTTGCTGTGGAAAAATCTATCCATCCCATATTTCATGAGGCAAATCAGGCAGTATGTGATCTATGGCATTGTATTCCTCGTCATCTTCTTCTACACGATACCGATGGGATTTGTCTCTGCATTCACCACTCTTTCGAATTTGAGGAAGTACTTGCCTTTCTTGAAGCCAATTGTCGACCAACCGACGATTAAGATGGTGCTGGAGGCTTTCCTGCCTCAAATTGCCTTGTTGGTGTTGTTGGCTATCCTGCCAACGATTTTCATGATTTTGTCAAAGGCTGAAGGGATCCCTTCACGGAGCCATGCGGCCAGATCAGCGTCTACCAAGTATTTCTACTTCACAGTGCTTAATGTCTTCATTGGGGTGACACTGGGCTCTACCCTGCTTACCTCATTTAAGGACTTCACCACACACACTGACAAAATTGTTCCCACACTTGGGAAATCTCTTCCTAAAAGCGCCACCTTCTTTATTACATTTGTTGCTTTAAAGTAAGATTTTCATTTTCTGAACTCGCAGATTTTTCCATTTCATTTTCGATTTCCTGCTCCTGCATAAAAAAATTAATGGTGGCTTGTTCATTTTTTATTTCAGGTTCTTTGTTGTCCATGGGCTTGAGCTCTCTCGCTTGGTCCCATTGGTCCTTTACCATCTTAAGAGGAGGTACCTCTGCAAAACCAAGGCCGAGTTGAAGGAAGCTTGGGCTCCTGGGGATCTTAATTATGTAGCTAGAGTTCCCAATGACATGCTGATAGCAACAGTTGTGATATGCTACTCGGTAATTGCACCAATGATACTCCCCTTCGGTGTTGTGTACTTTGCAATTGGATGGCTTTTGTTCAGAAATCAGGTAAGGCTTGAAATCTTTGCTGAGTTTTTGCTTTCCTTTTTCTCTTACTTTCATCATAGTGATTATTAGTATATTTTTCACTGCATCTAGAAATAAATACAAACAGTAACTTCTAAAAGTTGTGTTTGGCCACTGAAATTTGTGATTTTGACCAAGGTCGGACCTTGCCACGCTCACCAACGTCCCTAGCCTTCTCCTAAAAGAAGCTCAGAGGAAACCCGACTTTGATTTTGTTGACTGAAAAAAACATGCTACTATAGTACGGAAAAACATATTCTATCATGAAATATAATAAATAAAGTGCTCTACCAAGTCCTAACATTGAGCAGACCAAATCATAATTGAATATATTCTGTTCTAAAGGTTTTTGAGAAAAACAGAAAAGAATCATGATATTTTGAAAAAGTTCCAAATTGAAAATATCATGATATGTTTGTGATATTCTTCATTCATTTTTTTTTACTGTACTTTATTTTAAAGAAACTCTGAGAATTTCTTACGGAAAACCATTTATTTTTATATTTTCAGGGAAAGCCTCACCAAGTGACTACGAAACAAACATTAAATAAAAATAACAATAAAATCTTCTAGTTCTTAGGATTGCCTCTAAAAAGCACTTCGGGTCTGAAGGCTGAATCATCAATCTTCCAAAAGGGCTTAAAAAAACGCAACTATTAAAACTAAAGCATGGTCCAGAAAATAACTAATGTCCAAAACTACAATAAGCCTTATAGCACGTTCAAGTTTGAAATATAATCATTGATACCACAAACTTCACAGACAATCAAGACAGCTATGAACAGATTTAGTTACTTCTATTCACAGAGCAGAGTTGATTCATAAAACTTTCTATGTATGCAGGCTTTGAAAGTGTATGTACCCTCCTATGAGAGCTATGGACGCATGTGGCCGCACATTCACAGTCGAATTCTGGCCTCTCTTTTGCTTTTCCAATTAACCATGATTGGTTTCTTAGGAGTAAAGCACTTCAATTATGCACCGTTTGCTATACCCCTTCCGATTCTGAGTGTAATCTTTGGCTACGTTTGCTATAAACGCTTCTATCGATCGTTTGCTTTCATTCCACTGGAAGTTGCCTGCCAGAATTTGGAGGAAGAACCAAATCTGGAAGCAGTTTTTGAGGCCTATGTCCCACCATGCTTGAGCATGGACAAGTTTGAAGATGTGGAACAAGGTGGAGATGCTCGCTGACAGCTAGCCCTCAAGAGTAGGCCCAAGCATATATTCATCCGTGTAGTTGTAGTACCATCTTGTGTAAATGTGTAGGAGCATTTTTCATGTTTTGCCTTTTTTAAACTTTCTATGCTTCTTTCGAGAAGAACCCAAGCTGTATTTCTGTTTGTGGATATTCTATTTTGGTTGCCACATCTATAACTTTGTCAGTTTTATCTTTCTTTCGGTGGTCGGCATATGACCAAAATTGTTATAAAGAAAGTTGTCTCAATTGTGGCTTCTTATTATTGTCATTTAGAGAAACTCCAATGGCTCATTTTTGCTTTATCTCTCTCTATATATTAACCCATATCTTCCGTGAACAGGAACTGGATCAGAAAACATTAATTCATCTGCCAAGATGTTATTGGGAAATTCACAGTAATTACAACGATTAGGATTTATCTTAGTTGTTAGTTAGTGAAATATTTGGTCTTATTTCTAAGCAATGAATAATGTCATAATCTTTTCAGGATTTCGTGGTAATGGTGATACAATTTTCATTTGTACTACTTTATCCAATTTTTGTTCAGGAAGCTTTGTTTAGCTCTGAGCTGCCCAACAAGATGATGAAAGCAACAGCTTCTCTTTTGCTGCAAATGTTTTATTCTTCTCTTGAAGAAAATTATGATAATCCTTCTCTACATGGTGACCATGGTTCTTCGGTTTCTTTCATGTGGTAAAGGATTACACAAAGCCATCCAAATATTGGAAATCTCGTCACTGTTCTCTGATTTACAGTGGCAGCATCGTACGCGAGCTTTTGTGGTTTAATCATCTGTTGCCATCTAAGGTGGCCTTGTGATGTTTTTCATACACTGGCCATTGTAGCAGAAATGAATGGATTAATGGGAAAAAGATTGTCACAAGAGATTGACATTAGACATCCAAATATGAAATCTCACTGTTCCTTGTTTTATAGTGATTGATTTGTGACCTTTCTCCAGCATTGCTTATCTCATTAATTCGACATCCAAGAGCCACAGTTGATCAGGCTCAGTGGCAAGATGCCGTAGGGGATGTGCTGAGGCAACCAAAAATGTCAATCATCTCAATGTTCCTTGTTTTATAGAGGTTGGTTAGCACACCATGGAACAGTCTGCATTCTGGTCATGATCACATATCCCAACTTCTTAGACATCAGCCATATTAAATTAGATTTTCCTCAGCATAGACTCTATTCCTGAAAACTGCGGATGAGATTGGTCCCCAGCAAAGAAGAAGTGAACTTCAGAGTTCACAATGATCCAGCTATGTCCTCTGTTCTTCTTCACATCTTTCAGCCTCTTGACCATCCCAAGTCTTTTCTCATCCTTCTTCTGACCTGCCATGGCATACATCTTTGACAGGACCACGTATGGAGTTGCACTCTCAGGTTCTAGTTCAAAAAGCTGACGTGCAGCTATCTTTGCGAGCTTGAGATTCACATGTGTTTTACTTGCACCAAGTAAAGCTCCCCAAGCAGCTGGATAAGGCTCTAATGGCATTGCCTTGGTGAAGTTGAATGCTTCTTCTAATAATCCAGCTCTACCAAGAAGGTCAACCATACAAGTATATGATCAGGCCCACGGTTGATTCCATATGAAGACCTCATCAGATAGAAGTAGTGCCATCCTTCGTCTATTAGGCCCACGTGGATGCATGATGTGAGCACCCCAAGAAACGTAATAAAGTTTGGTTGCTCTCCAACTAGTTGCATTGTATTGAACAGTCCTAATGCTTTGTTTCCACAGCCATGAGCAGCAAAACCACTAATCATCGAATTCCATGATACGAGATCATGGTTTTTGGTACTTCTGAAAACTTGATATGCATCTTCTATACTCCCACATTTTGAGTACATAGAGATTAGCAAGTTTGAGACCAAGATTTCTGACTGGAAATTCCTCTTCACGGCCTGCGCATGGACCTGCTCCCCTTGGTTCAATGCTGCTAACCAGGAAGATGCACTTAGCAAGCTGCTGAAAGTCACGGGGTTTGGCTGAACCCCTTCCCTAAGCATCCTAATGAACCATAGAAATGCAGGATCGAAATCACCATTTTGTACAAAACTAGAAATCATAGTAGTCCAAGCTATCACATCTCTCTCAGGCATCTTCTCATATAGAGAAATTGAGTCCTGCATACATCCAATGTTTGATAATCCAAGAACCATGGTAGTCCAGGAAACGACATCCTTTCTAGGCATTTTAATAAACAACCTGTAGGCTTCATCAATTCTTCCATTTTGAACACATCCTGTAATCATGGCATTCCATGCAGCTACATCCTTCTTCTTCATGATATTAAAGATCTTAGAAGCATGGGTTGCCTTTCCATTCCTTGAATACATGGTGATTAAAGCATTCCCCGCGATTGCATCTTATTCAAAACCCATTACAAAAACTAAAGCATGAACCTGAATTTCCTCTTTGATATTACCACCTTCAGCACAGGCATCACAAACAACAGTCAAAGCAGTTGAATTGATCATCACACCCTGCCTTCAAATAGTCAAAAACATACTGAACGCTTCATCCCACATACCATTCTGTGAATAACCACCAATCATTGCCGTCCAAGAAACCACATTTCTCTCAGTCATTCTATCAAACAGATGCCAAGCATCCATAATTGAGCCTGTTCGGGAGTACCCATCGACCATAGCCCTCCAGGAGACCACATCTCTTCGGTCCATCCGATCGAAAAATCAACGTGCACTATCCATCTTGCCATTCTTCACATATCCAGTAAGCATTGCATTCGAAGCTATCAAATTCTTCTCTCCAGGCATCCGGTCGAACAGATTCTTAGCTTCAGCCAACATACCATTTGTGAGCAAACCCAGTGATCATAGCAGTCCAGGAAACCGCATTCCTTTCCAGCATAGATCGAAAGAGCACATACGCATCCTCCAGCCTTCCATTACATACGCAACCAGAGATCATAGCATTCCAGGAGACCAAGTTTCTATGAGGCATTCCATCGAACACTTTGCGTGCATTCTCGATCTCATCATTCTCAGCATAAGCTGTGAGCAATGCCGTCCAGGAGACGACGTTTCTGAAGGGCATGCTGTCAAAGACTACCTTTGCATCAACGAGATCGCCATTTTTCCCGTGTTTGGTAATCAGGGAGTTGAAGGAAACAACCGATGCTTGGAAATTGGCGTTTGGTGGTGTTGGGTGTCAAAATGGTAGAGAGATGAGATGCTCAGGGTGAGGCGGTGTCTGTAGATCAAAAGGCAGTTGGGTTTTTGTAGAGTTGCCGAGTGCATGAGAGAGTTGGTGGTTCCTGTGAGGGAATGTGATAGTAGTGAAATGAGATGCCTCGATTCATTTCACGACGCTGCTATGGTTGTGTTCATCCGAACATTGACACAGCGTTTAGTAGGAATATCAACAGGCCGGACCTCACCTAGAATTGCATAAGCCAGACCCAGGTCCAACCGAATAAAGGATTTACTATAGAATTGCATCCAAAAACATTGAGTGGATCAGCTTTAACAGAATTGCTTTATTGCAATTATTTCTTTGTTGTTTCTGTCACAAACTTTATATGTTTTCTGTTGTGAATAAAATATATATAAAAAAGAAAGATGAATGAAAAATATACACATAAAATGTGGGTTATTAAGTGTAATTTATAGAAAATTATATATATTTTCAAGTATAATATATACAAATGTATATACTTTGTATAAATAACATGAAATGTTTTTACACGAACCAGATCATGAGCTCGGCTCGGCTAAACAAGAATACAAGCTAAGCCACAAGCTCAACCCACTAGTAAATGAGCCGAGCCCGAACATGCCCTCTTTGGTTAGTTAGGCTTGTTTACCAGCCCTTAGTTGCAGATAGGTCTGGTAAATGAACCGAACATCTGGCGACTTGACTCGTCATGAGCTTGTTCGTGACCGGCTCATACAGCTGGCAAGTGAAGCCACTTAAAGGAGTAGAGCCCGAACACAAGGCGTTTGGCTCGGCTTCACTCAAGTGAGCTTATGTAGATTAAAAATATATATTTTTTATGTGATATATATTTTTAATGTAATATATAAAGAGAAGTATGCAATATATATATATATATATATATATATTCTATAAATAAATAACATGGATTTTTTTTTATATGAAGCCGCTCATATTTGGCTTGCCTCATTCAAGGACAAGCGGAGCTCGGCTCAGCTAAACAAGAACACTAGCCGACTCATGAGCTTTCTCTGGTAAAAAAGCCAAGCCCAAACCTGTTCCATTCGACTCATTTAAGAGTCTTACTTGCAGATGCATGATTTTAATAAATTTTTTTATTTTGTTAAAAAAAATCACAATTTATGAGAAGATACCTTCACCACCAACTTAACCGAGAAAAAGGAAAAAAAGAATACATATCCATAATCCCACCAACTCATGCAAGTTGACTAGCACATGACAATAAAGAATTAAAAAAAAAAAAAAACAAATTGTAGGAACAAGCCACTGAAGATTTACCAAAGGTCCATATGATAGACAGCATCCGGTCTGCAACATGTGAGGATATAGAAAGGGATACGTGCTTGCCTATTGTTTTTTTATTTATCAACCATAAATGGATACGAGAAGATGTGTGAAGGGGAAGCGAGAATGAAGCGCGAAGCGTGGTACAATTGTGAAGCCATTATGCATGAAAAATGAAAAGGAAACACTTAGAAAGCAATATGAAGTGCGGGTGAAAGCAGCAAGTTTGTTATAGAAATGCTATTATTTCCTAATATAAAAAAATCTAGAAAGTGAGTGTGACAATAAGGAAGTGAGTGGAACGTACCCTGTTGGGTCAAGTTCTGAGAGCCAATTGGGTTCCCAAAGCTAACCAGGTGCAAATGAATCAAGTTTTATGCAGGCCTCTAGCTTGTGTCTGATGCATTTTTTTCTAAAAAAGATAATATATATATATATATATATATAAACTGAATTATGTAAACCAACAAAATATGTAAACTAGTATAAACCGAGATTTTCATCAGTTTTCTTTTTTTGTAAATCTAACCTTGCAGATGCATTCTGCGTGGTCCATTTGCTTGGAATTGACTATTGGATCATTGAAATCGAATAAAAAAATGTGATTTTTGCATGTTTTAATATTTATAAAAAATCTAATCTCCCTTGATTTTGAAGTCTTGAAAGATTCTTCTTATATATCTTAATCGGATGATCTAAGAGTTTGATTCTATAAAACCAAGCATCTAGACTACATCCGTGAGGTGAAATTTTAGAAGAAAATAAAAAAGAACTTAATGAAAATATCGGTGCATATCAGTTTACATATTATTCTGATTTACATATTTCAGTTATATATATATATATATATATAAAACATGTTTTCCCATTTGAATAGTTCCTTAACTAAATGGTCACTACTTGTTCTTTTGTTTTTAATATGGGACTAATAGAGAAAGAGAGTTTTATTACAATTTGATCGTTACCTAATAAAATGGTAAGTATTTAGTTATTGAGCATATTATAAAGATGACATGTAAGTGGCACTTTTAAGTGATTATATAAAAAGAAGTGGCACTTTTGTAATTTTTAAAATATGGGTTCGTCAAAGAATAAATTCCGGTTCATTGACGTCCATGTATTAACGCGTTAATAAATCAACTTCTGTTTTTAACCCTCTTGCTCCTCTCGCATTTCTGGCCGCATTTCCGTTACGCCACTTTCTGCTTCTTTTGGAACTTTCTGCTTAATTCCCGCCCAATAAAAATCCGAAGAAGACGAAGGCGGCGATATCCTAAATTCTTCTTCTTCTTCTCTGTCTGTGAGGGTTCTGTGTTTGGAGTGAGTAAGGAAGGATGAGGCTCCTGAAGGTAGCGACGTGCAGCCTGAACCAGTGGGCGATGGACTTCGACCTGAACCTGCGAAACGTGAAGGAGTCGATCGCTAGGGCGAAGGAGATGGGTGCGAGGGTCAGGGTCGGCCCCGAGCTCGAGATCACCGGCTACGGTTGCGAGGATCATTTCTTGGAGCCTGATACCCACGCCCACGCGTAAAATTCACCCTCTGTGATTTTCCTTTTTTTTCACTTAATTAGTCGACTTTTAGTTCATCGGAAGCCGTCTTAGAATCCTGATCCGAAGTTCGCTTTGTTTCTTTTTGTTGTGGCATGAAGAAGTAAATTCTTCGATTGCGAGTTCATTTCCTTTTGTTTTTTACTTTCTCTTTTTTTTTTGACGAATTCGATTCTTTAGCCCTTTGTCAGGTGGATTCAATTCTTTTGCAGTTCGATTTGTCTTCTAATCGATCGTTCGTTCTTCTTCGTTTAGAATCGTCGGTGTGTGTTTTCTTAGAGTGAGTTTTTTGCAGTTCGATTTGTCTTCTAATCGATCGTTCGTTCTTCGTTTAGAATCGTCGGTGTGTGTTTTCTTAGAGTGAGTTTCGTCTTGGAAGGAATGGAAGTTCTTTGTTTTTGTTGCATGAGATGATTTTTTTTCCTTTTCGATTTGTTGGGAATTGTTTGTGGTTTTTATGTTGTAGTGAATTGGTTTAGTTTGGTCGAGGACTCAATTTGCTGATTCACGTCGAAGGAGGATTTTTGTAATTTCGGTTTAGTTTGATGAGGTTTGCAGTTGTCCATTCCGGTGCTTCTGTTCTATCTTTGAATCAATTCGGATTGAGGATGTAAACTTTTGCTATCTGTGCTCGAATCGGGAGCCTCTTTTAATTTCGGATTGGTTTGTGGATTTTTGCATGTTACATAATCGGTATGGTTTGGAAATCGTTGAATACGTTGTTTTTACAAAGTATAAGTTCCTTCCTTTCCTTTTCTGTTCTTTGTGATCGTTGAGCTTTATGTTCTGCTCTTTTTGTTTTTCCATGTTGGGTTTACTTTTTCTCTCTTTAGATTCCTTTCGTTATTTCTTTTTTCAAGTTAGGAAATAGCTCTAGAAAAGGGTTGAAAAGATGTCTTCAGACAAAGTAGGATTCCTTAATTTTGTTTGGTTTGCTGAACTTTCTATTACTGCTTGATTTATTTTTTTGAAATCGGGCAACTGATACAAATTTATTATCACGTTCATTTGGAATTGATAATTTGAAAAAAGACAATTTTCTTTTCCAGTTATTTTTTCTTTTTAATTTGATTTATGCATGCTAGGGGTTTAATTTCGTTTGTTAAAGAAATTAAATTCATATGTTAAATGGAGTAGAATTTCAGAATTTCAGTTGGATTTTACACGGTTTTGTTCTTTTTTGAAGTTTCTGCTTATGTGTGAAGGAATTCATGTAATCCTTTTGGGACTAATTCATGATCTGAACCTAAATTCTTTTAATTTCACATAAAGTTAATTGACATTTGTTTTTACTTGCTTATATTAGATGAACTGCATGCGCATTTGCGTTTTGTCATTCACTATCCACAGTAACAATTCAGTATTAGGCTAAAGAACTTTGGTCTTTGTTCGTTGCCATTTCCAATTTCATAATGTTGCTTCTGGATTGCAATCTTTCTTATTAAGTTAGATATTATTTTTGGTGTTTTCGTTTATAAAAAGTGAACTGATGATGAATGTAGGTGGGATTGTTTGGCAGATCTTCTGTCAGGAGAATGGACGGAAGGCATTTTATGTAGTATCGGCATGCCAGTTAGAGAAGGAAGCACCCTTTACAACTGCCAAATATTCTGTTTAGACCGGAAGATCCTTTTGATTCGACCAAAGATGTGCCTTGCTGGTGATGGAAATTACAGGGAACCAAGATGGTTTTCAGCATGGAAGCATAGAGGCCAGTTGATTGATTTTCAACTCCCGCACAATGTCTATGAGATTACTTCACAAAAAACAGTTCCCTTTGGTTATGGGTATCTGACATTCTCAGACACGTAAGCCTCTTGTCTTCAGCACTTTAAACTTTCAGACACAGAGAAATCTGTATGCTTTTTAATCTGCTTGTTAATGTATTTCTGTATCGCATGTATGATTAGTTCCGGTAAAGTTTGGTTTTGTTGTAGTTTGCTTCCTGCTTCTACTTAGTACAAAAATCTGCAACATTGACAAGGGCCACCATGTCAATTTTTCATTTTAAATTTTTGCATCTGGCAAACTTAGCAACCCCCTATCTGAAGCAATCACTGTTTGTCTCATGGCATTGGTTATACAGAGAATCTCCTGCAGAGTCACACATCCACTTTTTTAGATTATTTCATACAATGGCCGGAAGTTTTAGATTTCAACTTTGCAACTCAATAATGTTTCACATGTAATGGTTTTTGCCTTTATGCTCTGTTTGGATGCCATATTTGAGATGGAGATGGGAGGGAAATAGGGATTCATTGTATCCTCTATTCCCCCATTTTTTTTGGTAACCCAGATTTGTGAGATGGGAGTGAAGAGGAGGGTGGAGATGGTCTCCCATATCCCCATTTCAACTACATCCTAAAAAAGATGTAGTTGACAACTCAACTCTCATCATCCATTTTCCTCTCCACTCCCATCAGCTCTCTTATCTCCCCTCCAACGCCAGCTCCCAAAGAGAGCCTTAATTGATTTGGCTGATTCATGAAGGTCACAGTCCTCTCAGTAGACTCAGTCTTCTTTTTAGGATTTTTTCTGTACATTGCCATAAGCAATGAATGATGAAATATACATATGTCAAAAGGCGTGAATATATCCAGTGAGTTAATTATTTTGAGTTTTTGAAGCAAAGAACTGTGTATATTCTTGCTTTTGACAAGCATGAGTCCTTAACTTCCACACTAGTAAGTCATTCTGATTTGTCTTTTCTCATCAGAGTGGTTGCTGCTGAAACATGTGAGGAACTTTTTACTCCAGATGCACCCCGAATTGAGCTTGCGTTGAATGGTGTTGAAGTCTTTGTTAATGCAAGTGGTAGTCATCACCAATTGAGAAAGCTAAACATCCGAATGGACCGGATCAAGAATGCTACATTTGTATGTGGCGGTGTTTATATATATAGCAATCATAAAGGGTGTGATGGTGGCCGGCTTTACTATGGTTTGACATTTATTCTTTTTTCCTTTTTGCTTTTCTAGATTTGTGTGTTGGCATTTGTTGCATTCTGTGAATTGTGTTCAATGCTGAATGTCTCCATTTTCTATAATCTTTACACTTACCCTGAGCATTCAGGCTCGTATGCATTCTTCAATATGATGATTTTGGTGTTTCCCTGAGGCAGATGGATGTTCTTGTGTTGCTGTGAATGGAGATGTTGTTGCCCAAGGTTCCCAGTTTTCACTTAAGGATGTAGAGGTTTTATTTGCACAAGTTGATTTGGATGCTGTGAGCTTTCCTCTCTCATTTATATTATTGCTGTTGCTCTTTTCACTTTCTTCTGTTCATAGTGAAAAATATGTGTGTTGTTCCTTCCCTTGAAGCCTTTTTTTTTTTATCGTATTTCGAGTTGTTCCCAGTTCAAGGCACTGGAAGCAAATTTTTTTTTTTAAGAAGAAAGGAATATATCTGTTAATTAAAGATCAGAATATAATCAATCTTAAGGGGTAGATGGCGAGGTATCACCCAGTCTCAGTCCTCTAATTGTTCGAACAATAGAAAAGGTAGGCCTGTTAAGATGTATTGATATAAATTCACTTATATATATATATATATATATATATATATATTTGACTGTTTCTCATTGTAATAGGTTTTGCCCATGTAGGGACATTTTAGTCTTTTTACATGTATGTAATAGGTACTGCCTATTAGGGGCAGTTTTGTCTTTGTGTATATTTTTTCATTTTATTTTTTATTCTGTCTTTTCCCTCTTGCATGAGGGTATATTGGACTTTATCCAATATAGTCGTTGGGAGTGTTGGGACCTCCCCAACTGCTATAATTATAGCTGTTGGGAGCATCCCAACTACTCTTTTGAGTCTTGTATAGCCTATATAAAGGGGGTTAAATCCCCTCTTGTATTAATGCTTTTTCTTAAGCATTTTCTCATAATAATGATCATATTATTTTTAAGTGTGTGTTCTTGTATTTGCTATTGTGAACTTTTATATTTGCTATTGATTAGCTTGCGTATTGTCCCTTTGTGGACTTGTGTTTGAGCACTCTCTTTTGACTCTTGTATGCCCTTGGTGGCTCTTTTTGTATTTCTCTTTCTTTCATTACATGGTATCAGAGCCATAGGCTCTTGGGATCGCGTGATACTTCTCCAAAGTTCGTGGTTGTGGCAAAGAAGGGATCTTCCTCAAGCATTTGTTCGTGATACTTCATTTCTCTCCTCCACACTTGTTCGTGATAGTTCATTTCTTCTCTCCAAAGATAGGCAAAAAAGAACTCATGACGGTGGTCACATTCAAGCTAAATGACTCAAATTACCTAATGTGGGCCGCTGCTATGGAGAACCATCTTAAAGGCAAAAAACTATAGGGGTACGAAAGTGTCACTACATGTGAGCCACATCTCATACTCACCAAAAAAGATGGAGATCAAATCAAAGCCCTTGATGATGAAGAAAGAGAAAAAATTCTTAAAAAACATCATATTAAGGTGGAGGATTAGGAAGTCGAGAACGCTCAAATCCTATCTTGGTTCCTAAATAGCATGAAATTTAAGATAGCCACCAACATTGTGAAGTTTAAAAAAGCTTGTGATGCATGGATCTTTCTAAAAAACATGTTCATGCAAAAAGACTTGGCACGACAATATTTCCTTCAAGAGAAGGTTCAAACTATAAAACAAGGAGATAAGAGTGTGAGAGATTACTATGAAACTCTCTCTCCTCTTTGAGATGAGTTGGCCTTGCTTGAGCCTAAATGGGAAGGCACGTGCATTGAAATGAGGCGAAAGTAATTGGAAAAGGAACAACTCTTTATGTTCTTATTCAGGTTGAGACCCAAGTTTGAGCAAATTAGGTCCTCAATTTTGCATAGGATTACTACTATCTCACTTAACGAGGCCCTTGTCGAGGTATACCAAGCTGAAACTTGACTTGGCATGAACAAAGGAAGTGAGGAAGTCCTTGTCGTGTCAAGACCCAACAACTATGTCAAAACATATAGACTTCATTTTGGGAGGAATAACAATGGTAGAGTGAGGAGAATAATATGCCATTTTGTAATGAACCAGGACATATCAAACCAGAATGTCTCAAGCTTAAGAAGAAGGTGGCAACTGTTAAAGAATCATCCAAAAATGGTGAAGAAGCAAACAAGAAAGGAGGAGACCTTAAGGATACCATCAACCAATTAACGGAAGCACTTCAACAATTCCTTAAGACATCTTCAACTTACTTTTAGTGTCACCGTCTCCACATCCTCTCCTCCCGATACGTTTTCGATACTTGATTTCGGTGCCTCCTCTAGAATCTCTCTTATCTGAATGCACTAAACCCTTTTATAGTTCATATTGTTTCTATCGATGGAACTAATTTGAAAATCAAAAGCATTGGAACCTTTAAAAATATTTCCAACAGATTTCTTCATGTCATCTTTGTCTCCAACAGATTTCTTCATGGATACGCCGTTGAGTTTGTGAAATCAGGTCACTGATGTGAGAATGCAACCCCCGCATTTCTGTCAATCCATCATCGTTGCGCCTTTGTAGTTGAAATTCCCTGAGCTTCACTTTTTAAGTGTTCATGAGGCGAAAACTATATTCTCTATGCTCCTTCAATCATCCTTTCATCTTACTTTTGAGAAATCTGAACTTAACCATCAGTCTAAATCCCACCTATTTGCCTTCAGATGGCTGGTTCCACTAATGCAAGATTACGTCCCTTAAATCCCTCAATCCACAGACACAAACTTCAAAATGATACTTGTTCTGACCTTTGACCCAGTACTCCATTGCAGCATGATCCCTCCATGGTCCAGATGTCAGCATTTAAGGATTTTGTCCATTGAGTTTTAAAAGGCACCATGTGGAGCAACTACATAGGAAGGAGTGTTGGATTCTTCCCTATTGTGTGGATGTTTTTGCGGGTGTCAGAAATTGATGATCAAATAATGAAATGATCCAGTCATGATGTCCGAGTTTCTAGTTTGTTCTGTTGATTTGTCGATGGTCCATCCAGAATAACTTATAAATGGGTTTAGTTCATCATTACTTTATTAATTGAAGAAGTGAATTTGTGGGTGCATGCCCACCAAAACTTGAAGGGAAGTTTACTAATTTGCACCTGTAACTCTCCATCTGAAAAAACTTTATTCTATGCTTATAATTCTTTAAGGGATGCAATCCAAAATGTTGCCTTGGTTTAGTAGAAACCTTGGTTAGTACATGTGATATTCATGTGTATATTCCAGGCCAAAACATTTTGGCATGGATTTCCTTCTGTGATTGTTCTGTTATTTATTATCCTTAATATTTTCTCGACAGTCTAACAACTCATTTCTTGATCTGTCTTAATAATCAGGTAGTTAGCTATCGAGGAGCAATCAGTAGTTTGCGAGATCAAGCAAGTTACAAGCCTAAGGTTCCTTCTGTGGCAGTTCATTATAAACTCTGCCAAACTTTCAATTTCCAAGAATTTCCTTCGCTGCCAATTGAGGTGAGCTATTTCTTGGTCACAAATAGCTTTTCACTTATGAATGCACTTCTCTAGGTTAATTTTACATTTATAGATATAGTAAAGAGTAATAAACCAAGCCTAGTTTATGTATATGGATAGATGTGCTGGCAACCTATGCTTGGTTCCAAACCAAGCTCTGAATGAAAACTTGTTTAGGCATGCATTCATTAAAATAGGAAAGTATGGTTACACTAAAGTCGTGCCCAGATTCTTTCTTGCCATCTCTGCTTCTCTGCTATATACCATTGTTCTCTCTTTTGCTTCATGATGATACTATGTCACATGGGTGCGGGGGTGCGGCAAAAATATAGAAAATTATATATATATATATATATATATATATATATATATATATATATATATATATATATATATATAAAGTTGGACATAAATGACCCTGGGTGCGTTGACTGCACACAGGGTCAGGTTGACCGCATTGGGTGCAGGTGCGGCACCTAGTTGGAGAATCCCTGTGACATATAGGACAAAAAAATTTTCTTGGCAATTTTTTTAAGTTCGAAAATTGGACCAAAATGACCCTGGGTGTGTTGACCGCACCCGGTGCTCGTGTCGACGCGGGTGCGGCACCCTGCTAGCCCCCTGTGACATAGTGATGATATGATTGTTCAAGATCTCTAATGATAATTGTCAGACTGAATAATTTAAAAGCTGTCTCAACTTTTTATTTTGAAAGGAAAAGTTACTATATAAGGAATCCATTATGCTACCTTATGGAAATTTGTGAACTTGAAGGGGGCGTTTGTTGCATCCCCACCCAAGCGAAACCATTTTCTCTTGAGAGGGAAACCCAGGAGGGAAGTGCTTTAGCATGAGAGGAAGCGTGAACTGGCTTTGATAGGAAAGATGTTTTTTTGCATTCATTATGTAGAACCTACGAAGATGTTTGTTTTACCCCTCTAGGGAAAGAGGCTTCCTTTCCTATGAAAAAGGGCCTCTTTCATAGCAAAGGGCATGAAAGAAACACCCCAAAGATAGTAAAAAGAAGAAAAAGATAGTACTTGTCAATTCTATGGTAAGTTTGTTTAATATGCTAACCAGGTGCATGGAAATAGTTAACAAACCTTACTGCAGCAATGACTACACCTCCTTTCTGTTTATTCTATTTTATTTTTTTGAAAATTCTTTTTCTGCCAGCAAAGGCTAACTTGTGTGTAGAATTATCAGCAAGTTGCCTTTTTTCTGCATTTCTATCCGAAGTTCTAAAGTTTTATGACCTTGCAGGTCAAGTACCACTTGCCAGAGGAGGAGATAGCTTTAGGGCCTAGCTGTTGGCTGTGGGACTACTTGAGAAGGAGTGGAGCTTCTGGATATTTGCTTCCACTTTCAGGCGGAGCAGATAGTTCTTCTGTAGCAGCTATTATTGGATGTATGTGCCAGCTGATCATGAAAGGTACACTGAATATTTGCATTTAACATCCTCATGTTTATCTAGACCATTCACCATTGTTATCTTTATATCCAGACTTCGTCATGCATTATATAGCAAGGGGACACGTTCTCTTGGATTAGTGCATTGGCTTATGCAACACAACTTAAAACTTATTAAGGGGGTGGGTACTTTTGCAATGTGCTAGTAGAATCTAGTGAGACCAATTTTTACATTTAGAACAAATCCCTCACTAAATGTGAATATCCTAGAAACTGGCTAAGATAAAAAAAAATGAGATGTTCAATTCTTTGGTTGAATTGCTTTGAGGGCTTGTGTACCAACTTTGAAAGTGAATCCCAACCTAGGTTAAAACGGGAGTGGGAGATGGTTCCCCAAGTCAGAAAATGTGGTAATCATTCTATTTTCCTTTTTTTTATGACATTAATTCTTTCTTGTGTCAGTTTTAGCCACTTCTACAATGACACTCTATCCTACTGTTTTTCATAGTTAAAATTTTCGTTGGGAGCAATCCATAGTTACCTTTCTCAGCTGGCAAACATTTATTATCCATATCTCTTATAGCTCAATGACTGCATATGCATGCAGCAATTGCGGACGGAGATGAACAAGTTAAAGCTGATGCTATACGTGTCGGTCAATACCATAATGGCGAGCTCCCTCATGACAGTAAAGAGTTCAGTAGGCGCATTTTTTATACCGTCTACATGGGAACAGAAAACAGGTAAGATTAGCACTTTTTAGCAATACACTGAAAATAGTGATATCATGATTTTATGTCATCTTCTAAAATGTTTGGTAATGTGATCTGTGTTAGATCTGTATAAAAATATAGTTATATATATTCATGGGGAAATGAAAACCTCCCCAATGGAAAACCCTCCCAAACCTCCCCAATGGACGTTTTATTGGATTTTTGGTGTTTTTTTCAAAATTCTGGCCGTGCAAATGTGATCTATATGCTTGTTTTTATCGGAATCAGTTCTTGGAGCATTTGATTCTGATGCATGGATAGGTTTTTATAAGTTTCAAAATCAATGGCGTACAATTTTCATAAACTTTTGAGGCTCCGAATACCATTTTTTCTATCTAAAATTCATGATCCAAGTGTTGATTTATAGTAAATCAATCATGCTGAACACATTTGTACGGTCAGAATTTTGAAAAAAAATACCAAAAATTTTCCATTGGGGAGGTTTTCATTCCCCTATATTCATGTGTGTGTGTATATATATAGGGACATTTTGGTATTTTCCCTTTTGTAATAGGGTCATCCTAGTAGGGGCTGTTTTGTACTTTTGTTTTTTGTTTTTTGTTTTTTAGGACGACTATTAGACCCGCTTTACTATATGGTACGGAATGTTGGGCTGCCAAGAGACATCATATTCAAAAAATGAGTGTAGCTGAGATGCGGATGCTTAGATGGATGTGTGGAAATACAATAAAAGATAAGATTCAGAACGAGGAGATACGTAAGAAGGTAGGTATTGCACCCATTGAAAATAAGATGCGAGAGAATCGTTTACGGTGGTTTGGACATATTCGGCGAAGGCTTAATGATGCTCCAGTTAGAAGGTTGGAGAAATGGGAAAATATATTAGTTAAAAGAGGTCGGGGTAGGCCTAGGAAGACTTGGATGGAGATGATAGGAAAGGATAT
The DNA here is from genome assembly GCF_984573655.1 of Nuphar pumila. Classification (NCBI taxonomy): domain Eukaryota; kingdom Viridiplantae; phylum Streptophyta; class Magnoliopsida; order Nymphaeales; family Nymphaeaceae; genus Nuphar; species Nuphar pumila. Next base: position 16,339,265 of record NC_143255.1, read on the forward strand.
GAATGCTTTGAACCTCACCGAGGACATGGCATTGGATATAAATGATTGGAGGAAAAGGATTCATGTGGAAGACTCAAAATGAATTTCTTTTTTGGTTCATATCGCTGACCCCAATTGTTTTGGGATGAAGGCGTAGTTGTTGTTGTTGTTTTTTGTTTTTTATATTTTGTAATTCATATGATTGTTGGAGCAGCCAAACTAGTCGTTGGGGGCTAGCCCAACGACTAGTTGGGCTGCCCCCTTTGTCTCTCTTTTGTGCTTATATATAGGGGACTTCCCCTTGTAATCTTAATGCTTTTCTAAGCATTTGTTAAGTGAATAAATATATTTTTTTATATTGGTCTCTTGTTTGGCTCTTTGAAGCCTTTGTATGCACTTTTGTGCTTTTGTATTGGCTTTGCATTTGTGTTGTCCCTTAGTGGACTTGTATTTGTGCTTAAGCATATTGTATTTTGCATTTCTGCTTGTTTCAGTATAAGAGCTTCTTGGGTACTTTGACCTCGGAACATGGTGATCAATCATCCTCGTCATGGAGCATGAAGCAAAGAGTGAACTCTCCTTTAAGCTCAATAGAACTAACTATATGATGTGGTCAGTTGTAATGGAGAACCACCTCAAAGAGGAAAAACTTTAGGAGTACGTGATGGGCACTACTCTCGAGCCTCTACTGAAGCTCACAAAACTTGAAGGAGGCATAGAAAAGGCTCTTGAAAGAGAAGATCGAACCAAAGCTATTTATGAACATCAAATGAAGATAGAAGATTGAGAAAACAACCATGCTAAAATCTTAGCATGGTTCATGAATAATGTGGATATTAAGACTTGTGCTAACATTGCCAAGTTTAGAAAGGCAAATGAGGCATGGTTCTTTATGAAGGGTATGTATACCCAAAACCCCAAAAGGACCAAGACAATATTTCTTGCAATTGAAGATTAGAAGTACTAAACAAAAGGTCATGAATGTTTAGGACTATTTTAGTGCCTTGTCCTAGGGGTGGGCATCGAGCCAGCCTGGCCTGACCTGGGCCCATTTAGAGCTTGGCCCACCGGGCTTTAAGTGTGGCCTAGAACAAAGATTGATCGATTCTTAATGGGCTCGGGTTTGAAGAGCAACCCATGGCCCGGCCCAATGGGCCAATGTGAAGCGGGTTGGGTCCAGCCCGACCCGACCCAAATCCATTTGTAAATAGTAATAATTAATAAGTTTTCAACTTTCCATGTATCCAATTAATTATCTTTCTAGTTTTCATAAAATTAATATAACTAATTAGGTAAATAGTAGTTACCAAGGTACTATGAAAATAGTTAATTTTTATATTATTAAAAAAATAATAAATAACTCAAGCCCATCATGCCTGCTCAGTTGCCCGTTGGCCGGCCCAGGCCCAGCCCACGCATATAGCAGGTCGAGTTTTGGTCCGGGCCTAAAATCTTGGCCTAAACCCGACCCATGGTCGGCCGGGTTGGCTTGGCCCATCAGGCGGCCCGACCCGTTGCCCACCCCTACTTTGTCCTCTCTATGGGATAAGTTGGCACTCCTTGAACCTAAATGGAAAGTCTCCATTGTTAAAATATAGTGTATATATTTTTATACATAACTGATATACGTATATTTATACAATATACATATATCAGGGGTATTTTGGTCATTTAATGACATATAATATAGTACAGTCCAATAGGGACTGTAGAGACTTTTTTGTTTTTTTATTTTCTGTTTTTTGTATGTCAGTCAATATGACTGTTGGACTGCCTCCTTTTCATTATACGTGAGGCTCTATACCACTCTATGTAATACAAGCTTTTCTAAGCTTATTGGCCGTTATATAAAAATTAGTTTTTTTACATTGTGCTTGTGTGGAAGTTGTGCCATTGTGTTATCATGGAATTTGTGTTTTTGTATATCTCTTTTATGAGATTGTTATCGGTCCATTAGAGATCATATTGTATTTGTGCACTTGTTTTGCCCTTTGTTGGCATTCTGATTGTGCACATCTTGTTTCATTACATGGTATCAGAGCTTATGGCTCTTGAAGTGTTGAAAATTATCTTGGGATTGCTCTCTTTGTGGTGGTGATCTTCAATCTTTAGTCTTCAAACGCAAACCTTCTTCGTTATGGGAGAAAGAGATTTCGCCTCCATCACCCCCTACAAGCTTAACGAAAGCAACTATTTTATATGGGCTATCGTAATGAAAAATCAATCAAAGGTAAATAGCTTTGGGGGTTTGTTAGTAGAGCTACTAATAAACCTCAACTTAAATTAACAAGAAGAAAAGGAGATCAAGTCAAAGCTCTATCCGAAGGACAAAAAGAGAAAGCTTTGCAAGAATACCAAAACAAGTTGGAGGATCGAGAAGCTAGCAATGCTCAAATACTTTCATGGTTCATGAATACCATGGAGTTCAAGATCACCACTAACATCATCAAATTTAAAAGGACATGTGATGCATGGATCTTCTTAAAGAGCACATTCATTCAAAAAGATATGTCTCGGTTATATTATCTTCAAGGCAATGTGCATAATACCAAACAAAGAGATAAAAGTGTAAGAGACCTTTATGGTACATAATACCAAACATTCATTTGGGATGAACTAGTTATGTTAGAAGCAAAATGAGAAGATTTGGCTATTGAGATGAGAAAATTACAACTTGAAAGAGAAAACCTTTTCTCTTTTCTATATGGTCTCCGATCAGAATTTGAGCAAGTTAGGTCTTCCTTGTTTCATAGGACTTCGACTTCTTCTATAAGTGAGGCTCTTATTCAAATTTGTCAAGAAGAAACAAGACTTAGAATGCACAAGTCTAATGACGAGGTTCTTACCGTATCAAGACCCGGAAATTTTGTAAAAACTTATAAATCACCTCACTTTGAAAGAAAATTCAATGGAGGACATAATGGGGGAGGATACAAAGGAGGACACAAGGGTAAAATTACTTGTTATCATTATAACATGAACTCTTCTAACAGGGCACTGCACCCACAACCATGCAGGTGTGACACTTGGGCACGACTTCCTTTATGTCAGGTGAAGTCAACCACATTGAGGTCCATTTTTATCCAAAAGTAGGTTCAATTAAACCTAATCAAGTCTAGTTTTATATATATACATAAATGCACAAACATGCACATAGTTTTAACTTAAAACTGTTAAAAATTATATTTATATATATACCCTCCCCGCACCCTCGCACCCAAGTTTTTTTAAAGTGTTGCATCGCCTCACCTGTATCCGCACCCACACCTATGTGACATAGAAAATAACAAAAACAAAAAAAATACAAGAAAAGAAAAAGGATTGATGTGCCCCTAATCGGCACAACCTATTAAAAAAGACAAAAATACCCCTAGAGGGTATTACCTATTACATCATTAGAAATATATATGTACAATATGAAACTATATATATATATATATATATATACAACTTAATACTCCCCCTCAAACTCACGATGTGATATACCGGAAGTTTGAAAATACAAAAGGAATCAATAGGAAGGATCCAAGTCTTCAATGATAATCTTCACCAAATGCCTGCATCGACTATCTTCATCTTCATGATGCATCAAAAATGAAATTTCTTTCTCAACCCATATCATCTTTAAGAAGCTGCAGAGAGAACAAAACAAAGGTTCCAACTACACAAAAGAAGATATCTTAACCAAATAGTTATAAAGTTTCAAAACAAGTATATATTTTGAACAAGAATAATACTCAAGTAGAATTTTCAAACAAAGCAGCAATAATTTTAAGATTTTAGAAACATTAGACAATCATTAAGAAAGATAAAAACAAAACAACAATAATTTTAAGATTTTAGAAACATTAGACAATCATTAAGAATGATGAGAGGAGCATACCTCAAAGATAAATTTTTATGAAATCAAATTTTAGACAATCATATACCAAAAATCAGCATATTTTTCAAGAAAACATAAATATTAATCATAAGAGAATTTGATCACTAAAAGACATAAATTATCAAGAAGAGATAAACAATCATGCATAAATAATATCTCAAAGTTTTAGAAAAGCACTTCAAATGAAATAACAAATCATCAACTATACTAAGCAAACACGACAACATGCATATAAAATATAACAATTCAAAAGATCCTTCAAGAAATGAGGAGTTAATTAAATTCATGCATACAACAATGTGAACAAGATAATCAATATTAAACACACACATATATATAACATGCAATTAAAGCATATTTATTGAACATAATAATGAATGAGAACAATCTCATAAATCACAACCCATTAGGATTCATTTACACAACCTATAATGGGTTTAAGCACAAAGGACCAAACAACAATCTTAATATATATATATATATATAGAGAGAGAGAGAGAGATATTATCGATGAAATGCACATAAGATGCATGATTTATCAATAAATATTTTTTCATACAATGAATTAAGCGATCTGCTTTTATTGAAACATAACTAACTCTTTAAGAGATAATATCTAGATAGTAACTACAAGTTGAGCAAGTTCATCTAATTTGATTTACAATAGTTATAGATGACATACTGATACTGATGGTCATATGGCTGCATGTCTTAATTGCATACTACTGTGCATATGGCTGCACGTCTTACCTTTTTGTGAGTGATAATTTTCCAATAAGAGGTCATTTCAAATGTATCGCTTCTTTTTTTTCAAGGTTACCATGGATGTAACAGATGGAAATCTCTTTCTCTCTCCATGTGCTGTGTCTGCTTTCCAAATGGCTAGCTTCCTAATTAAGGTGGATCATGAAATTTTTTTCTCATGATCTCCAGTGTTTATCTTGTGATTTGGATGAGACAAGAGCCCTCTGAGACTTAGTTGTTTCATCTATGCAGTTCTGAGGCTACTAGGCTGCGAGCAAAGGTCCTCTCTGATGAAATTGGCTCATATCATATTGATATGAAGATTGACATGGTTATATCCGCATTGATCTCCTTGTTTCACACACTTTCTGGGAGGAGGCCCTGTTATAAGGTACTAATCTGAATATTTTATATTTTTGAGTTCTTTTTTCTTTTTAGTTTTTGGGGTGTCCTCTTTACATGAAAAGTTCATTCTGTCTTACCTTTATGGGCTTATGGTGAGCGCTTGTTGATGAGTGTTGTAATTTGTTGACTGAGTCTATCATTTGACAGGAGATTCCAATTTCCTTTTTATTTTCTTCTCTTTATTAAAAATGATACTGATGTGAGCTAGAATAAGCTAAAAAAGAGATGTTTGTTAAAAAGATGGTTCTTGAAGTCTCTCTTTGAAACAGTTCAGAAACTTGGCAAAATGGTATATGTCCATTTATATGACATGGTTGCCTTGGATACCTTGCCTATACGTGTACTCCCTACTTTCTTCAACATCATCCAGACGAATAAATTTCAACTTCAACCTGTGCTAAAGACTGCCTTTTGTCAGCGATTTTTTGACCCAACTCAAGTTTTGGTACCATTTGAATCCAATTTTAGTAATGTCATGTTTCAATGAACTAAGGACATGCCTAAAGGACCTGAACTTGCAAAACTATGGTCCTGTTCACAACAGCTTCTCTAGAACTAGAACACCCTGTGTTTTCCTTACTGTACGCATCCAGTCACCAGTATCAATGTGTTGGTTACATCTTAATGAGGCAGTTTCTCAAGATATTTAGGATTTCCTTATAAATCTTGGGAAATGCTCAGGAAGTTTTTTCGATTTAAAAATGATAATAATAAACAATCCAGTGTAAGAAAAATAACTTAATTTTTAGAAAAGTTTTCAAAATATCATTTTTAGGTGTATAAAAGTTTGAAAAACAACTTGTGAAAACACCATGATAAACCGTGTTAATATCATGAAGCAATATATTTAAATTGGTGGTATTTTGAAAAGATCATGATAAATTGTTTTTCTATTATATAAGACCATGGTGTTTTGAACATATCGATGACATCTGTGTCTATGGGGTTGTCATAATTGAACACGGAGAAGCCAACAGAGAGGATATTTGGACCATAAACTAACTCATGTCTTCTGTTTTTTTTTTTAAAGAAAGAAAATTGTATATTAATAAGATGGAAGAATTACACCGTTACCAAAAATGATGAGGTATCACTCTCTTGTCTTAAGAAAGTAAGGAAGTAGGACAACCAAATACAAGAACAGCGACAGCTATGAAGCTAGAACCAAAGACTGCTTACAAAACTATTCTATTCTTCCCTGTCCAATTCAAGTCCATACCCGACCTTAAACCAGTGGTAAGCTGGAGCTCTTTCTTGACTACATGGATTTTAGTGGTTGCTAGAGTATTTCATGGGTCAATCAACCCCTTATCAGGCCATAACATTCTTTACTTCTTTCATGTCCATGTCTGTTTTCCTTTTCTGCATGTGTGCACATTAATGTGTTTCATTTAATGTGTTGTTTCTAGTCTAGTTGGGTCACAGCATTAACATAAGCCTTCTTTAAAGGTTGATGGTGGCTCAAACACGGAGAACCTGGCACTGCAAAATATTCAAGCTCGAGTAAGAATGGTCGTATCTTTTATGCTAGCGTCTCTCATGCCTTGGGTTCATAACAAATCTGGCTTTTATCTTGTGCTTGGGAGTTCAAATGTTGATGAAGCATTGCGAGGGTACCTAACCAAGGTGTGAATTTCTACTACCATTTGTTATACATCCCTAATATGCATTTGATGGGGCAGTTGTATTTTTCTTTATTAAGTCTCCATCGTTCTTTTTCCTTTATTGAGTCTCCATTGTTCCTGTCATTGAGTTTTTTGTGTGATATTTTTCATTTCCTGGTGCAGTATGATTGTAGCTCGGCTGATATTAATCCAATTGGGAGTATTAGTAAAGTGGATCTCCGTGCATTCCTTCGCTGGGCTTCTGTTAATCTTGGATATACATCTTTGGCAGAAGTCGAAGCAGCTCCTCCAACTGCAGAGTTGGAACCTATCCGTTCCAATTATTCCCAGGTCTTTCTCTTGACTGGTTATAAGATATTGTTACTATTACTATTTCCCCATGGCATTTCACTTAAGTACGAAAGGGTAATGCATTATTCGGAAAGCGTATAAAACTTCTGACATGATTAATTATTTGTGGTTTCATATTTCATGAACTGGGGGAGGGGACCTTTTCCTCAAGCCATTCCTTATTAATGTTTTTGTTATCATGTTTGAAGTGTCATACAAGTGTTAAGGGAAGCGTTGTGTGTGGACATTATTGTTAAATGACTGAAGTTTTTCTTAATTATGCTTGTGCTTATAATTTTGAATTTTACTCAAACATACTTTTGAAGATCTCAGTCAGCGAGGAAAAAAGACTTGTTATTTTGATTGTGTTTTGTGTTTGTATTGAGCTATCCTCTTCTGTGTATCAAATCATGTATACACCTACAGTACACCTTCTGACAGCTGCATAATACACACCTACCCATTTCCTTTTTGATGAATAATGCTGTGGGGTTACCCCAAAATTTCCGTTCATTGAAAAGGCATTTACACAGTATCCATGAGGAAAGAGTCACTAGCAGCCTGATGATCAGGTGGCTTATTTTTCCAATACATAAAATTCCCCACCACAATATCTACAGAGAATAAATAAAAAATCAACAAATCTGGTCCCTTAACAAAGACAGAAACATCCAAAATTTTGGATAGGCATGACAAAATACTAGATGAATTATTCCATTTGCCCTTCCAACTGTCTTTAAAACGCCATCAATTTCCTAATTGGAAATAATCTGCAACTTAGTAGATTGGATTTGATTTGGAACGTAAGAAAAAACTTTATTTCAGTCAAAATGAAATTGAACATAAACCCTTGAATAGAACCTACTGCTGTGTCTGAACTGCAAAAGCAAATCTTTTACCAGAAGACATCGCCCAACCAGCTAACTGCAAACGAGTACAATCGTACGGTGGAGCAATGTATTGATCAATAACTGGTTGTCCATTTAACCAGATTTTAACCGGAGTTAGTTCAATGGCCACTTGATTTTCAATATAATTTCCTTATAGGAAAACCAAATTTTCCTCAATGCTATCAATCTCCCAACCTGTGTCATCATGCACGACTTTATTCCAAATAAATCATAATATCCAAATTACAGTATTGAAGACAGCTTTGCAAGATTCCCAGTCATCCAGCTAGCTTGGAATTTCTTGGAAAACCACCACTTGATTTGGCAACCAATATTTGAGTTGAGAACCCGCTTGACTCCAAACTTGTTAACAGCATCCTTCCATGGATTTTAACAGCCACATTACACTTAAAAGCAGATGATCATGATTTTCTTCCGAGCTTGTACACAAGTAGCATCCATTTGCCGTAAATATACCTCTTCTCTGAAGTCTATCAAGAATTGGAAGCCTATTAGCAACTGCTATATAAAGATATAAACAAACCAAGATTCATGAGGTATCTGATCCTTAATCCAAATGAAACGTCTCCACTGTTCTTTAGAATACGATGCCTAATAAAATTCCAGCATGCCAATGTTGAAAAAAGTGTTTTGGAATCTGTATCAGAAAGGAAGACATGCATATCGTACTATATCATATTGTATCATAAGATATAGGAAAAAACACATTTACAAAATTACAAAAAAACAGAAAAACACTAAAAAATCAGGAAAAATAGAAAAAAATGCAATAGGAAAAAAAATTAAGCATTAAGATCAATTAAACATAGATGTGCATTAAGCCATTAACATCAAGTAAATTTCATTACATAAACATAAATGTTATGAAAGTTCATTACATAAACTTGTATAATAAAATTATAAAATACATCAGTCATTTTCATCGAATATTCATCGAATACCGGTGGATGATTGTTTCAAATATTTGGGATCTATCATTCAAAAGTATGGAGAAATTGATGGAGATGTAAATCATAGGATAAAGGTTGGGTGGATGAAATGAAAAAGTGCAACTGGAGTGTTGTGCGATCGTAGAATGCCATTGCGGTTGAAGGGAAAGTTTTATAGGACGACTATTAGGCCCGCTTTACTATATGGTAGGGAATGTTGGGCTGCCAAAAGACATCATATTCAAAAAATGAGTGTAGCTGAGATGCGTATGCTTAGATGGATGTGTGGAAATACAATAAAAGATAAGATTCAGAACGAGGAGATGCGTAAGAAGGTAGGCGTTGCACCCATTGAAAATAAGATGAGAGAGAATCGTTTACGGTGGCTTGGACATATTCGGCGAAGGCCTAATGATGCTCCAATTAGAAGGATGGTGAAATGGAAAAATATATTAGTTAAAAGAGGTCAGGGTAGGCCTAAGAAGACTTGGATGGAGATGATAAGAAAGGATATGAATGCTTTGAACCTCACCGAGAACATGGCATTGGATAGAAATGATCGGAGGAGAAGGATTCATGTGGAAGACCCAGAATGATTTTCTTTGTTGGTTCATATCGCCGACCCCAATTGTTTTGGGATGAAGGCATAGTTGTTGTTGTTGTTGTTTGTTGTATTCAGTGTTCTCCATCAGGGATGACATCTTTGTAATGAAATAGAAAGAGAGGTGCACACACAAATCCACTATGGGATGGTGCACATAAGCCACTAAGGGCTAGAACAAACACTCAAGAACTCACAAGCCACTAATGGGCATAACACAAAGACATAAAACATATAATTTTATTATATTAACAAATGCTCAAGAGAAGCATTCCCACAAAGGGGACAAGATGTCCTTTTAGGCTAAAGAGGGACTAAAGGGGGCCCATTATAGCTGTTGTGGAGGCCCCAACAGCTAGAAATATAGCTGTTGTGGAGCCCCAACAGGTATATGGCCTAAAGACCATAATGCCCTTACATAAAAAAGGAAAGACAAAAAAGGAAAAATAAAAGAAATAAAAAATATCAAATCTGCCCCTAATGGGCAGGACCTATTACACATGCAGAATTGCAAAAGAAACCCTAGTGGGTATTACTTATTACAAGAGAAGAAACACACACACACACACATATATATATATATATATATGTACTATATATATGTGAACAATAACATATACACATATTTAACAATCTTGTGATAACTGGGCAACATCTTGTGGTGGCTGTGCATCAAGTCATGCCCATTCCCTTCTATTTACTTCCAAACTAGTAAGAATCTCAGCCCGTACATTACTTAGAATGTTAGGTGAGTGATACATTCACATAAAGTAAGTTTGAATGCCTACAATGTGCAGCTTAAAATGATACAAGCCCCAGTGATGCCATCTCAAAGTAAAAATGTGAGAGAAAAGGATGAAGATGCAGTATGGTGGGCCTCACTATTCATTAGTTTCCACTGATGAAAAACTCATATATTTCATTTTTTACTATGTTAACAATGAAAGATATGAAGTAAAATTTATTAAAATTCCTTAAGATCTGTAATTACAATAATGTGCATAAGAAAAAAAGATATGTCTCTAGTGATTGCTTTCTCATGTTCGTCCTCAAAGAGCTGGAAGTAAATCTTCATCAGACAAAACTCAATTGCAGATGAAGGTGACAGTCTAACTGCATTAATGCCCTCAAATGGAGGGCTTACAAAAGAGAAAGTAGCAACTGAAGAGCCAGATAGCCTGAGGAAAGTGCAAGCTCTCACACATTCCTGCACTACTTATGGTACCTATAAGATGCATACATCAGATTTCTGTTTTAGCAACTATTTAGTTGTTTGTCTGATTTTTTCACACATGCCTGAGGAATTTATTTTCAATCAAATGTGCCCATGCTTGTGTTCAATATTGTATGCCCTTTATGTGATCAAACCTGGACTGAACATAAACTTGAGTGATGCCTTGACTCAGACAGGCGATTAATCTAACTGCATGGACACATTGACCTATCTGGTTCATTTGTTGACCTGTGCAAGCCGCAGATCAGTTACTTGCAAATGAATTTCAAAAGCATGGGTTTGCAAGCTATCAATATGCCTCATATTGGCCCCACTGGTATCAAACTTTATCTATATTGCCCTGTGAACATCCAATGATATTGTTTTGTGGTAGAGGGAAACACTTTTTGTATGCAGGATAGTTTTTATTTTATCATCTGTTTGTTCAAATGGTTTTCAACTAGAATGACATTTGTATTGTTGCAGATCAAGGATCAGCTGATCCCATAATTAGTAGATGGATTTACATTAAACTTGTCAATGCAGATCGCAACAAATACAAAGACATGATAACATGATAGTTGATGGAAATGAAATAATTTGCTTTTTCTATTTAAAAAACTAATTCGACAATAAGTAAGATTGAATAAAAAATGTGAGTTCATGGTCTAACGTTCTGTCTTTGTGGCACAGTTAGATGAAGTGGATATGGGCATGACATATGAGGAGTTATCATTCTATGGACGGCTTAGAAAGATTTTCCGATGTGGCCCTGTCTCAATGTTTCAGGTTACTCTCATAAACTCAGGTTATCACAGTTTATTATCTAGGTTGTGCAACAACCCTTCTTATGATGACATAGTTAAATAATATTATTTTTACTTATTATACTCAGATTGTTTGAGAGATGAAATTATCTTATTGTTTTTTCTTATTATGTGTGCACATGTAAGCACACACATGCATTTATGACATGGAATCGATCAACTGTAGCAAACATCAAGGGATCAAGTACTCCTGTGGACTAACTTGGTGTGGTATCCATTGCAGTGGATCTGTACCTGATGGAAAGGTGTTCATAGCATTATAATTTGGTTAATGTCTGTTATTTATAGCTTTATTTTTTATGTTTTAGAACCTTGTTCACACGTGGCATGGTAGGCTTACTCCTTCTGAGGTTGCGGCAAAGGTCAAGCACTTCTTTAAGTACTACTCAATGAATCGGCATAAGATGACTGTCCTAACGCCATCATATCATGCTGAGGTATTTTCATGATGTAGATCTTGACTGACTAATTATTCAATTGTCTATGCTTGCATTCTATGAAGTATATTCAGCTTAGATATAAGAGACTTGACTTATTTTTAAAATGTGGAAACTAATATCTTTTGGAATAGAAATTCTTATTCTTTTTTTTCCTTCAACCCTCCAATGTCTTTAACTCCATATGGTTTCATTTTGTTTATTTCATTCGACTTAAATTTTTTCAGGTTGTGCTCAAACATTTGCCTATTTTTTCTATTCTTGAATTTTTAAGTAAGGCTTTCACTAATCATGGAAAATTAAGAAAGACAACATTGTTTCCTGCAGAGTTATTCACCAGAAGACAATAGATTTGATCTTCGCCAGTTTTTATACAATACAAGGTGGCCTTATCAGTTCCGCAAGATTGATGAACTTGTACAGAAAGGTGCAGCTGGCAGCATCCCTGTGGTAAAACCTAAGGAGCCAACAGACTTGGAAGTTTCCATGGTCCATGCAACTGGAATGGGGGTTGCAGCAGCTGACGCTGGAAACCCGAGGACTGGCTTGTAATTTTAATAGTTTGGTAGGTATTTTGATATCTCTGCTTTTATGGGGGTAATAAGATGTAATTCATGCAACATGTTGTTGACCCTTATCTTTCTAATTCATATCATGGTAGTTGCATTTGGTCTTTCTCTGTTTCTTTCTCAAAAGATTTTGGTGTCTGAATATTTTCCCACGCATAGATTATTCTTTTCTTCTCTCTCTCTCTCTCTCTCTCAGCCTTCTCTTTGGACTTTGGTTGGAGCTGATATGACAACCTTATGCCAAGGATAGTGGTGGCTAAGGCACTTGTTTGGCTGGTATATTTAAAGATAGATGGATGCAAGTTAATCTTAGCAAATACAGCATCAGATGGTTGAAGGGCATCTTGATAGAAATGAGATTGTGAACATGCGCTTGAGTTCTAAGATTATCCTAGATTTTAGGTCTCTAGTCGGAGTCCAGCCCTGGAAAAGCCAATATCATTTATTTAGTTACTGTTTTCTTTGGTAAATGTTGTCTTTGTGTGGCTTTTGCTTTTTTATTGCCTAAATTTGCCACCGACTCACAGTTTGGTCAAGGTGTCTCGAGGTAACGAAAGATAGCAAATTTATTGCTTTTCTTTCAGTGAAATTGCATGATATACGCTTCTATTTTTTCAATCTTAGTTAATAATGATGCCGTATTTTTGCTGGATGATAAACGACCTTTGGCCCAATCTACTGTTTGTCGCTTATGTTTGATATTTGACAGTCAGACAGAGTGTGAACAAGAGCTATTGTTGTCATTTTCTCGATTGATCATTAAATGCCAATTTTCCTTTTCTCTTTTTGAAATGAGGGATGATCAGGCGCAATCTGATTGAATACTTCTAGTGTGCTGCTTAGAGATGTCAATGGATTGAATTTTAATCCAACTCTGTTTAGTAGGATTTGGTAAGCTAAATTGATATTCAATTATAATTGAATGCGGATATGGTTTTGATTTTTTTTCCTACCTAATTTGACAAATATCCAGATTTGATGGATATATGAATCTGATTATGTGTAAAAAAACTGGATATGGTATGAGCTTTTCACCATCCCAATTTGAATCCGAATTCGAGTACTTTTAGTCAACATTCAATTAGTCTAATTTGGTATTGGCCACATCCGACCTGAATCTGAACCATTTACATCCGTAGTGTTGTTGCATCTGATCACCCACCTTCTTTGGTAAGAGACAATCAGTTGTGGGGCCCAACAGCAGATGGTGTGTGATCAGGTTCCGGAGCACACCAAAAGTGTGTGGTCACATTGCACCTGATCCGTCCTCCTTATGAAATCTAAGCAGGCTTTTCTTGAATCTCCCATTCATTCGGTTATTCTTTCAGTGAATAGCATTGCCAGCATTTATAGGTCACAAGGACAGCAAGGTCCACGTGCATAGGCATATTTCTGTTTGCAGTATTGTAGGATGCCGTGGCGTGATGCATTGGTTACGATGTTACAGGTCCAGCCGTTTGATCCTGAGTCTACCCAGCTGGTTCACTTTTTCGTAATTTTTTTCTTAGGAACTTTGAATCTTTTTTTGTGTTGGTCTGTTTGATCAATAAGTAAAGAATGATAGATTATTGGATCTTTGAACTTGTTTCTCTTGTAATTTATTATTTATTAGGGTTTGGGATTGGATTGGGGTCACCTCGGGTCAGTGAAAATCCTATGGGCTGGATTGGGGGCTCCTCAATTTGATGCGAGTTGTAACGGGTTGAATCAGAACAATGTTGATTCTGTGTAAAAAGTCCATGTATCTTCATGGGAATTGAAAAGTTTTTTGAACTTAAGGGATTTGAAAAGTCAAACTCCTTTCCCAAAAAAGTAACTTTATGAATCCATCAAATTTACCTTTTTGACTTAAAAAATCAATCATATATTAAAAAATATTATTTTTAAGGCTTTTTTTTTAGTTATTTTAATATGATTGAATTCATCTACTGTTAACAGCAATTAATTTATTGTTAGATTAATCCACATATATATATATATATATATATATATATATATATATATATATATATATATATATATATATATATATATATATATATATATGAGAGTAACAGTGGATGCGGACGTTGGACAAGTATGCACCGTTGATCTGCGCACGCTGATTTTGCCCAAAACAAGCATTACAACTGAAGGGCCTCTAGTGGTAGAAATGACAGCACCTAAAGGCCACTTTTGTGCAAAATTTTTTTGCACTGCTGATTACGCATGCCATTAGTGGCACAACTGCGTCTAATAACATCAGATGAAATGAGCGTCCAATATTACACCCTTCCTATATGTGTATGTGAAAAATATATGATGGTTTTGTACTATGATACCTTATGGTGGTGCACACTCTTGTTTGTGTTTGTATGAATTTAGCGATAGATCTAATGATGGTTTATTTACTACATTAACATGTTTTATTGTGCCTAATACTTTATAGATCTTATTTTTTATAGTGAAAATAGATGACTCACAATTCACCAAAATAAGGATAGTTTAGAAATGACATCAAACATCATATTTCAATCAAGTTTAACATATAGAAATAACAAATAGAACATGTTAAACATGATCCAAAGGTTAGATTTTGCATTTGGAGCTTAAATCTATATAACTCAAGCATGTACCATTATATATTTATATATTGCTACAATCCATTCTATTTACAATCAACTTAGCAAATAACATTTTTTTGTCGAAAAAACATGATCCAAGGGTTGATTTCTACTAAATTTGGCATGTTGAACATGTCTATGAGGTTAGATTGAATAAAAAAAAACTCACATTGATTTCTACTAAATTTGGCATGTTGAACATGTCTATGAGGTTTGATTGAGTCAAAACAACTCACGTGACATTCCCACTTGACTGTAGGTATAATTGTTTGTAGAATATATATATATATATATATATATATATATATATATATATATATATATATATATATATATATATATATATATATATATATATATATATATATATGATTCTCAAATTTAGTTCTTTTTTAATTGGCCCAAACTTTTTTAATGCTTTTAGTTAATGTTTTGAATTTTTAGCAAAACCTTTAATTTTCAACATGGTAGCTAAGACTCAGCCCAGTCAATGATAAACTCAGCGAGTGTTAGCTGATTCAGCCAAGTTTGGTCCTAACCGAGTTATGTAACTTTTTTTTACTTTTTTAGGTTCCAATCTGAGTCAACTCGGGCGAGTCACGAGTTGACTGGCCGAGTTTTCCAATTATGATGAGCATGAGGCCCTGCTCAAGCTTGGCTCATTTATTTAATTGGACAAGTTCCAACTGGTCATAGACGGCCCGGTATGGCTTGGCTTATTGTGCAGTCCAAATTCTACTCTCTATATATGGTAAGGTTATAACAGGATTGAGGTGGGTAGGTGGGTGGGGGAGGTGGTGGTGGTGGTGGTATCATCAGGACTTCTTTCATTCAACTTCATAAGAAGTTTAAGGAAGACCGAAAGGAAAAAGGGGGCGAACTTTGTAAACTGGTTCAAGCTTTATGACCATTGCCTGATGTGACAATCACCAAAGATAACATGTTATGTAACGAATTGGCTACAGTTTATAGTACCATTGTATAGTGAATCTCATAGGTAGAAGCATTATTTGATTAATTGACCACGTGGATGTGTTTAGCATGGTTCATTTATTAAAAAATGCACTTTGAATTGAGTGGTTTTGATATAAACATATAACTTTGTTAATAAAAAAATCTTGACAACATAGCAAATTTGGGAGTTCCGATCGGGTACTGGCACAAAATTTGTGCATTAAGCACCTGATTGCCCTCCATCATGCTTTGCCCTGTTCCCAAAATGGAGGGTGATCAGGTGCTTAAGGCACAAATATTTGTCCAATCATATTGCACCTAACCTTTTCATCAAATTTGGGCAGCCTAAATCTTATGGGAAATCCAATTGTTTTACATTTCTCATGTTTTTCCGCAAAGTATCGGTAAAATAAATAATTTAAATTTCAAAAAATATAGTCTTTGTGATGAAATGAAAAATGCATATATTTCATGAAAAATAATCATTAAAAATGTAAACATCATGATATTTTATAGTTGAATGGAAATGTTGGCGACTATTTTGGAAATCTCACAAGAAATTGTTTAAAATGTTAAACCAATTTCTGTTTTTTCATGTTTTTTTTTTTTCAAAAAAAGATAATATGTATCACTGGTTGTGGACTAATGTATTTTGTAGCCCTCAAAAGATTTGTTTTTACCATGATGTTTTTACTAAACAAGCCATATAGATAATATCCATTTTACCAATGAGTTACACCTGAGGGTATCCAATATTTTCCCGTGAGATTATTTATGCCCTTCATGCTCTTTTTGTGTGTGACTCCATTTATGCTCTCTCTCTCTCTCATAGACTTCTTATTAGGGAACATTATGTAGGGTAATGTTTGCTACCTTGTGGGTATGGAACCCCTAGTAAAAAAAATGCATTATTTTTTTTTCCAAGGTTTTTTTACATTAAACCATCTGGATGTGAAATACGTATTAAGTTTAATAAAAACTGGCGTTTGGATCATGTTTTTTTTTTTTTATGTACGTCAGATTTTACCAGGATTGAAAAATCAACACCACGCAATCTACCAAAATTTCAAACCTCAAAAGAACTTTTTTTTACAGATTTGGTCAAAACAGCCTCTCTCTCTCTCAAACCTGAAAAGAAACAATTTTTTTTACATTAAAACACTATATCCAAGGGCCTATTACCACTATTGGAACCATGTTAAACGCAGATTTGGTCAAAACAGTCTCTCTCTCTCTCTCTCTCTCTCTCTCTCTCTCTCTCTCTCTATATATATATATATATATATATATATATATATATATATATATATATAGGGTTCCTTACCCATACACGACGGTAGCTAATACCATCCTCACTATGTAAATTAGGGGCATCAACGGGCCTGGTTTACCTAGAACCGATACAAACCAAACCCTACAGGGTCCAGGTATGGTGATAAATAAGAAGACCTGATTAAGACCCAAGTTCAGATCCGAAGGTCCGATTAATACATGGACCTGGTTATAGTTTGTGAAATTTTATACTAGACACAGGCCCAACCCGAGCTCCAATTAAAACCCATAATTTTTCAATGTAAAAATGATAAAAAAAATATGGTTTACCAGGTATGGTCCGGGTTTGGTTCATGTAGTTCTTATTAGGTCCAGATATGGTTTTTCTTATAATGGACCTGATTAGACCCAGGTTTGGACCCGATACCATACCTGAAAATCTTATCCAAATCTGGTTTCATTTGGATCCGAATTAAACCGGTCCCGTTGACACCCCTAATGTAAATAGACTTTGTCTATTAAAAAGTGCTAGTACCAACAAAGCCATTCGCGGTTTCAATCACCATGGATCCGCACTGTTTGAAGGTGGTTTTTTTTTAATCCCATGATAATCACCTTTTGGAGATTTTACCACATACAAGAAGTTAAGATTACATGGTTACAAAGTCATAATCAATCAATCAATCCTTGCCACTACTTTGATGAGCAAACTGACGAATCAATCTTTAAAAGCTCATCAAGCATTGAACCAGGTTGGGAAGAAGGTGTCGACGAGGGAGGAGGAGGAGGGGTTGGCAATGAAGGCTGGTCTACGAGAGTGGGAGCGGGTGCAGTCAGAGACATAGTCAAAACAACTGGGGGTGAGGGTGACAAGGGCGCTACACCAACTGAAGGGGTAGGTGGGGGAGTATGGGAGATACCATAGGTTTAAGAAAGGGAAACTTCTCCTTGTAAAAAACAACCATACGCTCAATTTCATATCTAAACACAAATATCCTTTATGCTGAGCACTATATCCTAAGAAAAAATATTGAGCGCCACGAAAATTCATCTTATGAGCTTTAGCAAAACGAATCACCACCATGAGCAGCCATGTGCCCTCAGGACCTTTATAAAACTTGAAAATCCTACATTGAAGGGCCCATGGCTAGATTTGTCACCATGCTTAGCAAGAAATAGAATTAGAAGAACCTCTGGTATGCTGATTTTGAGACAGATTTTGTCCACCAGCATTAAACGACCAGTTATCATAACCACCACCTCGATTTCTAGAGAACCGACCCTTATTGATTTGCTTCTTCTAGTAAAAACAACCGCCAGATTTATTTCTGCGGCCCCTACCGAATTGCCTTTGGGTATATTGGACAGTAGGAGTCACAACTTCATGTTGTTCATTCACACTAAGTTCAGCTTCATGAGTCAATAAAAGTTTGAACAGTTCATCAAGAGTAACAAGATCTGAATGGGTATCAGTAGATGTCCTAATAGAACCATATTCTGCAACAGCAAGACCAACCAAGAACTGCATGATTAAGTCCTCATTTGAGGCTGGTTTGGAAGCAAGTACAAGTTGAGATTCAAGCACTTTTGCTTTTAGAAAATAGGACTATCGTTGCCTTTCTTAAGATAATGAAACTGACCTCTCTAACTGTTGAACATGAGCTCTAGATCAAGTAGCATAGTACTTCTTAAGAACCATCCATACCTCATAAGTAGTCAGGCCAATCACCTAACTATGAACCGTCTCACTGAGAGAGGAGACCAGCCAACTTAACAGAAGTTGATCTTGCTGATGTCATTGAATATAGGCATGGTTTAAAGCAGGTTTTTTTCAGGTTCAGCCGGTTTAAACCTCTTTTTTTGGCAAGGATTAGATTCGCCGATAAAACCAATGAGATCATAGCTCTTTAACAAGGGGATGAATTAAGATTCCCAGAACAGAAAATTATCATCCGATGATTTTGTAGTAAAAAAATATTGGAGATTTGTAGAAGCTGGTGAGGCACCTGATCCATTGGTAGTGTTATCATTCTTTGGAGGATCCATCTCCTTCATATCGTCTACAGCTCTGATATCATAAATGACTTGCATGAGAAGAAGAGAAACAGACACAAACTCTTAACGTGGTTCAGTTCCTTTCGAGAACCTACATCCACGGTGGGAAACCTCACACACTCAATGGAGAGGTGGCCTTGTTTTCATTGATTTTACAGGAGGTTTACAATCACCAGAAGATTCTTTCTTAGGACTCTTATCAATTGTAAAAGTCCTATCACAATTATGAATAGATTTAGAAAGGGAAACTAGATTTCTATCTTCATTAGCTTCATTACATGTCTTGTTTCCTTCAATGGACACCTTCACATGATTCTTGAGGTCTCACGTATCCTCCACACTTTCTTTAACAAGGTAGATGTGTTAAACTAGGAATGGAGCAACAGGAGCACTGTGAAGAGATGACTCATTGGAACAGAGAAAATATTTTATATGTTTTCTTCTTTTTTCTTTTCCTCATTAAGTGACCAACAGAATTCTTAGGGTACTCGTGCATAAATGTAAGGAAAAACATAGAATGTAAAAAAGAAATCTATGCAAGACAAAAACTTGCCCTTGCAACGAGACTCTCTCTCTCATGGCCCTTTGTGAACAAGTTCACCACAAACTTATATCCAGCACAAAATTATACACTTGATGCATTTTCAAGTTAATGGTAGTTTTGATGCATCGGTTGTCTATATCATGAGCATTTTGATAAAAAATTTAAATAAAAATGCACTAAACAATGTTGCATATTTCCATAATATTGTAATAAAATAACTAATTTCTTATAATGATGATAATACGTCAAAACCATAAGATCATTTTTTTAATTTTTTGAGGTTACAAATTTATGGATCGTGAATCTTTATATAAAAGGCAATGCAAGTTAACTCTCTCTCTCTCTCTCTCTCTCTCTCTCTCTATATATATATATATATATATATATATATATATATATATATATAAACACTAGAATATGACAACTAATGTGTGAACCATGATTTTTATGGATTTTTTGTTCTCTTCTCTTGAATCTAACCATAAGGATGTGATCTACATGTATGGTTTTATAAGAACCCATTATTGAATCATTCTATTTTGATGCATAAAGCAGATGTTTTAAGGCTTTAAAATCAGTGGCTCATAATCTTCATAAATATTCAAGTATTCAAAAATCATATTTTTTCATCAAAAATACACCATCCAATGGTTGATTCCTAGCAACTCACCGTGCCAAGCACATGCACATGGTTGAATTTGCAAAAAAGTATTGAAAATGCCCATATTTCTAGTTCTCATGTTCTAGTGACTCTCTCTCTCTCTCTCTATATATATATATATATATTATGTGCATCAAAACCGTAAGATCAATTTTAAATTTTTTTAGGTAACAAATTTATGGACTTATGAATCTTTATAAAAGCCATGTATCTCTCTCTCTCATATATATATATATATATATATATATAATATTTGCTACTAATGAAGATAAGGAACTAATGAGCTAGAAATCATAAGGTGAAGTTGTATCGACTCAATCTAAACACATAAATGTGTTCAACGTGGTTTGTTTGCAAGTATCAAGCCTTGGGTTGTGCTTTTCTAATGTAAAAATGTGATCTTTTGAGTGACAGAAATTTTGGCACATTTTGAGCCGTTGATTTTTGGACCCTTTAAAAACCTAATTACTTGTCATCATCACATGATTCAAATGCAATACTTTTTCCTATCATGTTTCTTTGTTGTGAACTGGTGTGTGTTCAATACGCAGCCAAAAAGCTCCAGGATGTGGGCACATTTATTAGCAGTTTACTGGGTGTCGTTTGTTACGTTTTACATACTATGGAAAGCATACAAACATGTCTCTGAGCTAAGAGCGGCACGATTAGAAGCGGATGAAACTAAGCCCGAACGATTTGCAGTACTGGTTAGAGATATGCCTTCTCTTCCTCCAGAACAAACACGTAAAGAGCAGGTCGATTCATATTTCAGGAGGCTCCATCCCGATTCTTTCTTTAGATCTATGGTGGTCACTGACAACAAAGAGGTACTACTTTTCTTCGCTCCTTCCTACATGGAATATGTATAAACTAGGATCTTGCTAAGAATCATAGTTGCCGTTGTTTTTGCCTTTTCGGATCAATCTGAACCTCTAGATGTGTTTATTATAGTTTACTCGGTAGAAAACAAAAACATGTATTAGATGAGGTATATTCAGGTTCAAATTTGTTGAAGAGATTTAAAATCAACAGCTCATGTCTCACAGTGACAGAATATTCAATCAAAACATGTATTTTTAGTAAATAAGCAATGACAAGTATTTATTACAGGCCAACAAAATATGGCAAGAGCTGGAAAGTTGCAAGAAGAAACTTGCTCATTCAGAAGCCGTGTTTGCAGAAAACCCGAAAACTAGGCCGCAGCACAGGACTGGATTTCTGGGACTCATTGGTGAGAAAGTTGACACGATCAAGTACTGCAACCAGAAAATCAAAGAATTAGCTCCAAAGTTAGAGGCCGAACAGAAGACCACCGTCAAGGACAAGCAGCTCGCTTCTGCTCTTGTGTTCTTTAACAGCTGGCGAGCCGCTGTATCTGCCTCCCAGACCATCCATGCACAGATGGTCGAAAAATGGACGGTGACGGCAGCTCCTCAGCCTCGTGAGTTGCTGTGGAAAAATCTATCCATCCCATATTTCATGAGGCAAATCAGGCAGTATGTGATCTATGGCATTGTATTCCTCGTCATCTTCTTCTACACGATACCGATGGGATTTGTCTCTGCATTCACCACTCTTTCGAATTTGAGGAAGTACTTGCCTTTCTTGAAGCCAATTGTCGACCAACCGACGATTAAGATGGTGCTGGAGGCTTTCCTGCCTCAAATTGCCTTGTTGGTGTTGTTGGCTATCCTGCCAACGATTTTCATGATTTTGTCAAAGGCTGAAGGGATCCCTTCACGGAGCCATGCGGCCAGATCAGCGTCTACCAAGTATTTCTACTTCACAGTGCTTAATGTCTTCATTGGGGTGACACTGGGCTCTACCCTGCTTACCTCATTTAAGGACTTCACCACACACACTGACAAAATTGTTCCCACACTTGGGAAATCTCTTCCTAAAAGCGCCACCTTCTTTATTACATTTGTTGCCTTAAAGTAAGATTTTCATTTTCTGAACTCGCAGATTTTTCCATTTCATTTTCGATTTCCTGCTCCTGCATAAAAAAATTAATGGTGGCTTGTTCATTTTTTATTTCAGGTTCTTTGTTGTCCATGGGCTTGAGCTCTCTCGCTTGGTCCCATTGGTCCTTTACCATCTTAAGAGGAGGTACCTCTGCAAAACCAAGGCCGAGTTGAAGGAAGCTTGGGCTCCTGGGGATCTTAATTATGTAGCTAGAGTTCCCAATGACATGCTGATAGCAACAGTTGTGATATGCTACTCGGTAATTGCACCAATGATACTCCCCTTCGGTGTTGTGTACTTTGCAATTGGATGGCTTTTGTTCAGAAATCAGGTAAGGCTTGAAATCTTTGCTGAGTTTTTGCTTTCCTTTTTCTCTTACTTTCATCATAGTGATTATTAGTATATTTTTCACTGCATCTAGAAATAAATACAAACAGTAACTTCTAAAAGTTGTGTTTGGCCACTGAAATTTGTGATTTTGACCAAGGTCGGACCTTGCCACGCTCACCAACGTCCCTAGCCTTCTCCTAAAAGAAGCTCAGAGGAAACCCGACTTTGATTTTGTTGACTGAAAAAAACATGCTACTATAGTACGGAAAAACATATTCTATCATGAAATATAATAAATAAAGTGCTCTACCAAGTCCTAACATTGAGCAGACCAAATCATAATTGAATATATTCTGTTCTAAAGGTTTTTGAGAAAAACAGAAAAGAATCATGATATTTTGAAAAAGTTCCAAATTGAAAATATCATGATATGTTTGTGATATTCTTCATTCATTTTTTTTTACTGTACTTTATTTTAAAGAAACTCTGAGAATTTCTTACGGAAAACCATTTATTTTTATATTTTCAGGGAAAGCCTCACCAAGTGACTACGAAACAAACATTAAATAAAAATAACAATAAAATCTTCTAGTTCTTAGGATTGCCTCTAAAAAGCACTTCGGGTCTGAAGGCTGAATCATCAATCTTCCAAAAGGGCTTAAAAAAACGCAACTATTAAAACTAAAGCATGGTCCAGAAAATAACTAATGTCCAAAACTACAATAAGCCTTATAGCACGTTCAAGTTTGAAATATAATCATTGATACCACAAACTTCACAGAAAATCAAGACAGCTATGAACAGATTTAGTTACTTCTATTCACAGAGCAGAGTTGATTCATAAAACTTTCTATGTATGCAGGCTTTGAAAGTGTATGTACCCTCCTATGAGAGCTATGGACGCATGTGGCCGCACATTCACAGTCGAATTCTGGCCTCTCTTTTGCTTTTCCAATTAACCATGATTGGTTTCTTAGGAGTAAAGCACTTCAATTATGCACCGTTTGCTATACCCCTTCCGATTCTGAGTGTAATCTTTGGCTACGTTTGCTATAAACGCTTCTATCGATCGTTTGCTTTCATTCCACTGGAAGTTGCCTGCCAGAATTTGGAGGAAGAACCAAATCTGGAAGCAGTTTTTGAGGCCTATGTCCCACCATGCTTGAGCATGGACAAGTTTGAAGATGTGGAACAAGGTGGAGATGCTCGCTGACAGCTAGCCCTCAAGAGTAGGCCCAAGCATATATTCATCCGTGTAGTTGTAGTACCATCTTGTGTAAATGTGTAGGAGCATTTTTCATGTTTTGCCTTTTTTAAACTTTCTATGCTTCTTTCGAGAAGAACCCAAGCTGTATTTCTGTTTGTGGATATTCTATTTTGGTTGCCACATCTATAACTTTGTCAGTTTTATCTTTCTTTCGGTGGTCGGCATATGACCAAAATTGTTATAAAGAAAGTTGTCTCAATTGTGGCTTCTTATTATTGTCATTTAGAGAAACTCCAATGGCTCATTTTTGCTTTATCTCTCTCTATATATTAACCCATATCTTCCGTGAACAGGAACTGGATCAGAAAACATTAATTCATCTGCCAAGATGTTATTGGGAAATTCACAGTAATTACAACGATTAGGATTTATCTTAGTTGTTAGTTAGTGAAATATTTGGTCTTATTTCTAAGCAATGAATAATGTCATAATCTTTTCAGGATTTCGTGGTAATGGTGATACAATTTTCATTTGTACTACTTTATCCAATTTTTGTTCAGGAAGCTTTGTTTAGCTCTGAGCTGCCCAACAAGATGATGAAAGCAACAGCTTCTCTTTTGCTGCAAATGTTTTATTCTTCTCTTGAAGAAAATTATGATAATCCTTCTCTACATGGTGACCATGGTTCTTCGGTTTCTTTCATGTGGTAAAGGATTACACAAAGCCATCCAAATATTGGAAATCTCGTCACTGTTCTCTGATTTACAGTGGCAGCATCGTACGCGAGCTTTTGTGGTTTAATCATCTGTTGCCATCTAAGGTGGCCTTGTGATGTTTTTCATACACTGGCCATTGTAGCAGAAATGAATGGATTAATGGGAAAAAGATTGTCACAAGAGATTGACATTAGACATCCAAATATGAAATCTCACTGTTCCTTGTTTTATAGTGATTGATTTGTGACCTTTCTCCAGCATTGCTTATCTCATTAATTCGACATCCAAGAGCCACAGTTGATCAGGCTCAGTGGCAAGATGCCGTAGGGGATGTGCTGAGGCAACCAAAAATGTCAATCATCTCAATGTTCCTTGTTTTATAGAGGTTGGTTAGCACACCATGGAACAGTCTGCATTCTGGTCATGATCACATATCCCAACTTCTTAGACATCAGCCATATTAAATTAGATTTTCCTCAGCATAGACTCTATTCCTGAAAACTGCGGATGAGATTGGTACCCAGCAAAGAAGAAGTGAACTTCAGAGTTCACAATGATCCAGCTATGTCCTCTGTTCTTCTTCACATCTTTCAGCCTCTTGACCATCCCAAGTCTTTTCTCATCCTTCTTCTGACCTGCCATGGCATACATCTTTGACAGGACCACGTATGGAGTTGCACTCTCAGGTTCTAGTTCAAAAAGCTGACGTGCAGCTATCTTTGCGAGCTTGAGATTCACATGTGTTTTACTTGCACCAAGTAAAGCTCCCCAAGCAGCTGGATAAGGCTCTAATGGCATTGCCTTGGTGAAGTTGAATGCTTCTTCTAATAATCCAGCTCTACCAAGAAGGTCAACCATACAAGTATATGATCAGGCCCACGGTTGATTCCATATGAAGACCTCATCAGATAGAAGTAGTGCCATCCTTCGTCTATTAGGCCCACGTGGATGCATGATGTGAGCACCCCAAGAAACGTAATAAAGTTTGGTTGCTCTCCAACTAGTTGCATTGTATTGAACAGTCCTAATGCTTTGTTTCCACAGCCATGAGCAGCAAAACCACTAATCATCGAATTCCATGACACGAGATCATGGTTTTTGGTACTTCTGAAAACTTGATATGCATCTTCTATACTCCCACATTTTGAGTACATAGAGATTAGCAAGTTTGAGACCAAGATTTCTGACTGGAAATTCCTCTTCACGGCCTGCGCATGGACCTGCTCCCCTTGGTTCAATGCTGCTAACCAGGAAGATGCACTTAGCAAGCTGCTGAAAGTCACGGGGTTTGGCTGAACCCCTTCCCTAAGCATCCTAATGAACCATAGAAATGCAGGATCGAAATCACCATTTTGTACAAAACTAGAAATCATAGTAGTCCAAGCTATCACATCTCTCTCAGGCATCTTCTCATATAGAGAAATTGAGTCCTGCATACATCCAATGTTTGATAATCCAAGAACCATGGTAGTCCAGGAAACGACATCCTTTCTAGGCATTTTAATAAACAACCTGTAGGCTTCATCAATTCTTCCATTTTGAACACATCCTGTAATCATGGCATTCCATGCAGCTACATCCTTCTTCTTCATGATATTAAAGATCTTAGAAGCATGGGTTGCCTTTCCATTCCTTGAATACATGGTGATTAAAGCATTCCCCGCGATTGCATCTTATTCAAAACCCATTACAAAAACTAAAGCATGAACCTGAATTTCCTCTTTGATATTACCACCTTCAGCACAGGCATCACAAACAACAGTCAAAGCAGTTGAATTGATCATCACACCCTGCCTTCAAATAGTCAAAAACATACTGAACGCTTCATCCCACATACCATTCTGTGAATAACCACCAATCATTGCCGTCCAAGAAACCACATTTCTCTCAGTCATTCTATCAAACAGATGCCAAGCTTCCATAATTGAGCCTGTTCGGGAGTACCCATCGACCATAGCCCTCCAGGAGACCACATCTCTTCGGTCCATCCGATCGAAAAATCAACGTGCACTATCCATCTTGCCATTCTTCACATATCCAGTAAGCATTGCATTCGAAGCTATCAAATTCTTCTCTCCAGGCATCCGGTCGAACAGATTCTTAGCTTCAGCCAACATACCATTTGTGAGCAAACCCAGTGATCATAGCAGTCCAGGAAACCGCATTCCTTTCCAGCATAGATCGAAAGAGCACATACGCATCCTCCAGCCTTCCATTACATACGCAACCAGAGATCATAGCATTCCAGGAGACCAAGTTTCTATGAGGCATTCCATCGAACACTTTGCGTGCATTCTCGATCTCATCATTCTCAGCATAAGCTGTGAGCAATGCCGTCCAGGAGACGACGTTTCTGAAGGGCATGCTGTCAAAGACTACCTTTGCATCAACGAGATCGCCATTTTTCCCGTGTTTGGTAATCAGGGAGTTGAAGGAAACAACCGATGCTTGGAAATTGGCGTTTGGTGGTGTTGGGTGTCAAAATGGTAGAGAGATGAGATGCTCAGGGTGAGGCGGTGTCTGTAGATCAAAAGGCAGTTGGGTTTTTGTAGAGTTGCCGAGTGCATGAGAGAGTTGGTGGTTCCTGTGAGGGAATGTGATAGTAGTGAAATGAGATGCCTCGATTCATTTCACGACGCTGCTATGGTTGTGTTCATCCGAACATTGACACAGCGTTTAGTAGGAATATCAACAGGCCGGACCTCACCTAGAATTGCATAAGCCAGACCCAGGTCCAACCGAATAAAGGATTTACTATAGAATTGCATCCAAAAACATTGAGTGGATCAGCTTTAACAGAATTGCTTTATTGCAATTATTTCTTTGTTGTTTCTGTCACAAACTTTATATGTTTTCTGTTGTGAATAAAATATATATAAAAAAGAAAGATGAATGAAAAATATACACATAAAATGTGGGTTATTAAGTGTAATTTATAGAAAATTATATATATTTTCAAGTATAATATATACAAATGTATATACTTTGTATAAATAACATGAAATGTTTTTACACGAACCAGATCATGAGCTCGGCTCGGCTAAACAAGAATACAAGCTAAGCCACAAGCTCAACCCACTAGTAAATGAGCCGAGCCCGAACATGCCCTCTTTGGTTAGTTAGGCTTGTTTACCAGCCCTTAGTTGCAGATAGGTCTGGTAAATGAACCGAACATCTGGCGACTTGACTCGTCATGAGCTTGTTCGTGACCGGCTCATACAGCTGGCAAGTGAAGCCACTTAAAGGAGTAGAGCCCGAACACAAGGCGTTTGGCTCGGCTTCACTCAAGTGAGCTTATGTAGATTAAAAATATATATTTTTTATGTGATATATATTTTTAATGTAATATATAAAGAGAAGTATGCAATATATATATATATATATATATATATATCTATAAATAAATAACATGGATTTTTTTTTATATGAAGCCGCTCATATTTGGCTTGCCTCATTCAAGGACAAGCGGAGCTCGGCTCAGCTAAACAAGAACACTAGCCGACTCATGAGCTTTCTCTGGTAAAAAAGCCAAGCCCAAACCTGTTCCATTCGACTCATTTAAGAGTCTTACTTGCAGATGCATGATTTTAATAAATTTTTTTATTTTGTTAAAAAAAATCACAATTTATGAGAAGATACCTTCACCACCAACTTAACCGAGAAAAAGGAAAAAAAGAATACATATCCATAATCCCACCAACTCATGCAAGTTGACTAGCACATGACAATAAAGAATTAAAAAAAAAAAAAAACAAATTGTAGGAACAAGCCACTGAAGATTTACCAAAGGTCCATATGATAGACAGCATCCGGTCTGCAACATGTGAGGATATAGAAAGGGATACGTGCTTGCCTATTGTTTTTTTATTTATCAACCATAAATGGATACGAGAAGATGTGTGAAGGGGAAGCGAGAATGAAGCGCGAAGCGTGGTACAATTGTGAAGCCATTATGCATGAAAAATGAAAAGGAAACACTTAGAAAGCAATATGAAGTGCGGGTGAAAGCAGCAAGTTTGTTATAGAAATGCTATTATTTCCTAATATAAAAAAATCTAGAAAGTGAGTGTGACAATAAGGAAGTGAGTGGAACGTACCCTGTTGGGTCAAGTTCTGAGAGCCAATTGG
Organism: Nuphar pumila; assembly: GCF_984573655.1. Lineage (NCBI taxonomy): Eukaryota > Viridiplantae > Streptophyta > Magnoliopsida > Nymphaeales > Nymphaeaceae > Nuphar > Nuphar pumila. Next base: position 16,368,153 of record NC_143255.1, read on the forward strand.
GTTCCCAAAGCTAACCAGGTGCAAATGAATCAAGTTTTATGCAGGCCTCTAGCTTGTGTCTGATGCATTTTTTTCTAAAAAAGATAATATATATATATATATATATAAACTGAATTATGTAAACCAACAAAATATGTAAACTAGTATAAACCGAGATTTTCATCAGTTTTCTTTTTTTGTAAATCTAACCTTGCAGATGCATTCTGCGTGGTCCATTTGCTTGGAATTGACTATTGGATCATTGAAATCGAATAAAAAAATGTGATTTTTGCATGTTTTAATATTTATAAAAAATCTAATCTCCCTTGATTTTGAAGTCTTGAAAGATTCTTCTTATATATCTTAATCGGATGATCTAAGAGTTTGATTCTATAAAACCAAGCATCTAGACTACATCCGTGAGGTGAAATTTTAGAAGAAAATAAAAAAGAACTTAATGAAAATATCGGTGCATATCAGTTTACATATTATTCTGATTTACATATTTCAGTTATATATATATATATATATATATATATAAAACATGTTTTCCCATTTGAATAGTTCCTTAACTAAATGGTCACTACTTGTTCTTTTGTTTTTAATATGGGACTAATAGAGAAAGAGAGTTTTATTACAATTTGATCGTTACCTAATAAAATGGTAAGTATTTAGTTATTGAGCATATTATAAAGATGACATGTAAGTGGCACTTTTAAGTGATTATATAAAAAGAAGTGGCACTTTTGTAATTTTTAAAATATGGGTTCGTCAAAGAATAAATTCCGGTTCATTGACGTCCATGTATTAACGCGTTAATAAATCAACTTCTGTTTTTAACCCTCTTGCTCCTCTCGCATTTCTGGCCGCATTTCCGTTACGCCACTTTCTGCTTCTTTTGGAACTTTCTGCTTAATTCCCGCCCAATAAAAATCCGAAGAAGACGAAGGCGGCGATATCCTAAATTCTTCTTCTTCTTCTCTGTCTGTGAGGGTTCTGTGTTTGGAGTGAGTAAGGAAGGATGAGGCTCCTGAAGGTAGCGACGTGCAGCCTGAACCAGTGGGCGATGGACTTCGACCTGAACCTGCGAAACGTGAAGGAGTCGATCGCTAGGGCGAAGGAGATGGGTGCGAGGGTCAGGGTCGGCCCCGAGCTCGAGATCACCGGCTACGGTTGCGAGGATCATTTCTTGGAGCCTGATACCCACGCCCACGCGTAAAATTCACCCTCTGTGATTTTCCTTTTTTTTCACTTAATTAGTCGACTTTTAGTTCATCGGAAGCCGTCTTAGAATCCTGATCCGAAGTTCGCTTTGTTTCGTTTTGTTGTGGCATGAAGAAGTAAATTCTTCGATTGCGAGTTCATTTCCTTTTGTTTTTTACTTTCTCTTTTTTTTTGACGAATTCGATTCTTTAGCCCTTTGTCAGGTGGATTCAATTCTTTTGCAGTTCGATTTGTCTTCTAATCGATCGTTCGTTCGTTCTTCTTCGTTTAGAATCGTCGGTGTGTGTTTTCTTAGAGTGAGTTTTTTGCAGTTCGATTTGTCTTCTAATCGATCGTTCGTTCTTCGTTTAGAATCGTCGGTGTGTGTTTTCTTAGAGTGAGTTTCGTCTTGGAAGGAATGGAAGTTCTTTGTTTTTGTTGCATGAGATGATTTTTTTTCCTTTTCGATTTGTTGGGAATTGTTTGTGGTTTTTATGTTGTAGTGAATTGGTTTAGTTTGGTCGAGGACTCAATTTGCTGATTCACGTCGAAGGAGGATTTTTGTAATTTCGGTTTAGTTTGATGAGGTTTGCAGTTGTCCATTCCGGTGCTTCTGTTCTATCTTTGAATCAATTCGGATTGAGGATGTAAACTTTTGCTATCTGTGCTCGAATCGGGAGCCTCTTTTAATTTCGGATTGGTTTGTGGATTTTTGCATGTTACATAATCGGTATGGTTTGGAAATCGTTGAATACGTTGTTTTTACAAAGTATAAGTTCCTTCCTTTCCTTTTCTGTTCTTTGTGATCGTTGAGCTTTATGTTCTGCTCTTTTTGTTTTTCCATGTTGGGTTTACTTTTTCTCTCTTTAGATTCCTTTCGTTATTTCTTTTTTCAAGTTAGGAAATAGCTCTAGAAAAGGGTTGAAAAGATGTCTTCAGACAAAGTAGGATTCCTTAATTTTGTTTGGTTTGCTGAACTTTCTATTACTGCTTGATTTATTTTTTTGAAATCGGGCAACTGATACAAATTTATTATCACGTTCATTTGGAATTGATAATTTGAAAAAAGACAATTTTCTTTTCCAGTTATTTTTTCTTTTTAATTTGATTTATGCATGCTAGGGGTTTAATTTCGTTTGTTAAAGAAATTAAATTCATATGTTAAATGGAGTAGAATTTCAGAATTTCAGTTGGATTTTACACGGTTTTGTTCTTTTTTGAAGTTTCTGCTTATGTGTGAAGGAATTCATGTAATCCTTTTGGGACTAATTCATGATCTGAACCTAAATTCTTTTAATTTCACATAAAGTTAATTGACATTTGTTTTTACTTGCTTATATTAGATGAACTGCATGCGCATTTGCGTTTTGTCATTCACTATCCACAGTAACAATTCAGTATTAGGCTAAAGAACTTTGGTCTTTGTTCGTTGCCATTTCCAATTTCATAATGTTGCTTCTGGATTGCAATCTTTCTTATTAAGTTAGATATTATTTTTGGTGTTTTCGTTTATAAAAAGTGAACTGATGATGAATGTAGGTGGGATTGTTTGGCAGATCTTCTGTCAGGAGAATGGACGGAAGGCATTTTATGTAGTATCGGCATGCCAGTTAGAGAAGGAAGCACCCTTTACAACTGCCAAATATTCTGTTTAGACCGGAAGATCCTTTTGATTCGACCAAAGATGTGCCTTGCTGGTGATGGAAATTACAGGGAACCAAGATGGTTTTCAGCATGGAAGCATAGAGGCCAGTTGATTGATTTTCAACTCCCGCACAATGTCTATGAGATTACTTCACAAAAAACAGTTCCCTTTGGTTATGGGTATCTGACATTCTCAGACACGTAAGCCTCTTGTCTTCAGCACTTTAAACTTTCAGACACAGAGAAATCTGTATGCTTTTTAATCTGCTTGTTAATGTATTTCTGTATCGCATGTATGATTAGTTCCGGTAAAGTTTGGTTTTGTTGTAGTTTGCTTCCTGCTTCTACTTAGTACAAAAATCTGCAACATTGACAAGGGCCACCATGTCAATTTTTCATTTTAAATTTTTGCATCTGGCAAACTTAGCAACCCCCTATCTGAAGCAATCACTGTTTGTCTCATGGCATTGGTTATACAGAGAATCTCCTGCAGAGTCACACATCCACTTTTTTAGATTATTTCATACAATGGCCGGAAGTTTTAGATTTCAACTTTGCAACTCAATAATGTTTCACATGTAATGGTTTTTGCCTTTATGCTCTGTTTGGATGCCATATTTGAGATGGAGATGGGAGGGAAATAGGGATTCATTGTATCCTCTATTCCCCCATTTTTTTTGGTAACCCAGATTTGTGAGATGGGAGTGAAGAGGAGGGTGGAGATGGTCTCCCATATCCCCATTTCAACTACATCCTAAAAAAGATGTAGTTGACAACTCAACTCTCATCATCCATTTTCCTCTCCACTCCCATCAGCTCTCTTATCTCCCCTCCAACGCCAGCTCCCAAAGAGAGCCTTAATTGATTTGGCTGATTCATGAAGGTCACAGTCCTCTCAGTAGACTCAGTCTTCTTTTTAGGATTTTTTCTGTACATTGCCATAAGCAATGAATGATGAAATATACATATGTCAAAAGGCGTGAATATATCCAGTGAGTTAATTATTTTGAGTTTTTGAAGCAAAGAACTGTGTATATTCTTGCTTTTGACAAGCATGAGTCCTTAACTTCCACACTAGTAAGTCATTCTGATTTGTCTTTTCTCATCAGAGTGGTTGCTGCTGAAACATGTGAGGAACTTTTTACTCCAGATGCACCCCGAATTGAGCTTGCGTTGAATGGTGTTGAAGTCTTTGTTAATGCAAGTGGTAGTCATCACCAATTGAGAAAGCTAAACATCCGAATGGACCGGATCAAGAATGCTACATTTGTATGTGGCGGTGTTTATATATATAGCAATCATAAAGGGTGTGATGGTGGCCGGCTTTACTATGGTTTGACATTTATTCTTTTTTCCTTTTTGCTTTTCTAGATTTGTGTGTTGGCATTTGTTGCATTCTGTGAATTGTGTTCAATGCTGAATGTCTCCATTTTCTATAATCTTTACACTTACCCTGAGCATTCAGGCTCGTATGCATTCTTCAATATGATGATTTTGGTGTTTCCCTGAGGCAGATGGATGTTCTTGTGTTGCTGTGAATGGAGATGTTGTTGCCCAAGGTTCCCAGTTTTCACTTAAGGATGTAGAGGTTTTATTTGCACAAGTTGATTTGGATGCTGTGAGCTTTCCTCTCTCATTTATATTATTGCTGTTGCTCTTTTCACTTTCTTCTGTTCATAGTGAAAAATATGTGTGTTGTTCCTTCCCTTGAAGCCTTTTTTTTTTTATCGTATTTCGAGTTGTTCCCAGTTCAAGGCACTGGAAGCAAATTTTTTTTTTTAAGAAGAAAGGAATATATCTGTTAATTAAAGATCAGAATATAATCAATCTTAAGGGGTAGATGGCGAGGTATCACCCAGTCTCAGTCCTCTAATTGTTCGAACAATAGAAAAGGTAGGCCTGTTAAGATGTATTGATATAAATTCACTTATATATATATATATATATATATATATATATTTGACTGTTTCTCATTGTAATAGGTTTTGCCCATGTAGGGACATTTTAGTCTTTTTACATGTATGTAATAGGTACTGCCTATTAGGGGCAGTTTTGTCTTTGTGTATATTTTTTCATTTTATTTTTTATTCTGTCTTTTCCCTCTTGCATGAGGGTATATTGGACTTTATCCAATATAGTCGTTGGGAGTGTTGGGACCTCCCCAACTGCTATAATTATAGCTGTTGGGAGCATCCCAACTACTCTTTTGAGTCTTGTATAGCCTATATAAAGGGGGTTAAATCCCCTCTTGTATTAATGCTTTTTCTTAAGCATTTTCTCATAATAATGATCATATTATTTTTAAGTGTGTGTTCTTGTATTTGCTATTGTGAACTTTTATATTTGCTATTGATTAGCTTGCGTATTGTCCCTTTGTGGACTTGTGTTTGAGCACTCTCTTTTGACTCTTGTATGCCCTTGGTGGCTCTTTTTGTATTTCTCTTTCTTTCATTACATGGTATCAGAGCCATAGGCTCTTGGGATCGCGTGATACTTCTCCAAAGTTCGTGGTTGTGGCAAAGAAGGGATCTTCCTCAAGCATTTGTTCGTGATACTTCATTTCTCTCCTCCACACTTGTTCGTGATAGTTCATTTCTTCTCTCCAAAGATAGGCAAAAAAGAACTCATGACGGTGGTCACATTCAAGCTAAATGACTCAAATTACCTAATGTGGGCCGCTGCTATGGAGAACCATCTTAAAGGCAAAAAACTATAGGGGTACGAAAGTGTCACTACATGTGAGCCACATCTCATACTCACCAAAAAAGATGGAGATCAAATCAAAGCCCTTGATGATGAAGAAAGAGAAAAAATTCTTAAAAAACATCATATTAAGGTGGAGGATTAGGAAGTCGAGAACGCTCAAATCCTATCTTGGTTCCTAAATAGCATGAAATTTAAGATAGCCACCAACATTGTGAAGTTTAAAAAAGCTTGTGATGCATGGATCTTTCTAAAAAACATGTTCATGCAAAAAGACTTGGCACGACAATATTTCCTTCAAGAGAAGGTTCAAACTATAAAACAAGGAGATAAGAGTGTGAGAGATTACTATGAAACTCTCTCTCCTCTTTGAGATGAGTTGGCCTTGCTTGAGCCTAAATGGGAAGGCACGTGCATTGAAATGAGGCGAAAGTAATTGGAAAAGGAACAACTCTTTATGTTCTTATTCAGGTTGAGACCCAAGTTTGAGCAAATTAGGTCCTCAATTTTGCATAGGATTACTACTATCTCACTTAACGAGGCCCTTGTCGAGGTATACCAAGCTGAAACTTGACTTGGCATGAACAAAGGAAGTGAGGAAGTCCTTGTCGTGTCAAGACCCAACAACTATGTCAAAACATATAGACTTCATTTTGGGAGGAATAACAATGGTAGAGTGAGGAGAATAATATGCCATTTTGTAATGAACCAGGACATATCAAACCAGAATGTCTCAAGCTTAAGAAGAAGGTGGCAACTGTTAAAGAATCATCCAAAAATGGTGAAGAAGCAAACAAGAAAGGAGGAGACCTTAAGGATACCATCAACCAATTAACGGAAGCACTTCAACAATTCCTTAAGACATCTTCAACTTACTTTTAGTGTCACCGTCTCCACATCCTCTCCTCCCGATACGTTTTCGATACTTGATTTCGGTGCCTCCTCTAGAATCTCTCTTATCTGAATGCACTAAACCCTTTTATAGTTCATATTGTTTCTATCGCCGATGGAACTAATTTGAAAATCAAAAGCATTGGAACCTTTAAAAATATTTCCAACAGATTTCTTCATGTCATCTTTGTCTCCAACAGATTTCTTCATGGATACGCCATTGAGTTTGTGAAATCAGGTCACTGATGTGAGAATGCAACCCCCGCATTTCTGTCAATCCATCATCGTTGCGCCTTTGTAGTTGAAATTCCCAGAGCTTCACTTTTTAAGTGTTCATGAGGCGAAAACTATATTCTCTATGCTCCTTCAATCATCCTTTCATCTTACTTTTGAGAAATCTGAACTTAACCATCAGTCTAAATCCCACCTATTTGCCTTCAGATGGCTGGTTCCACTAATGCAAGATTACGTCCCTTAAATCCCTCAATCCACAGACACAAACTTCAAAATGATACTTGTTCTGACCTTTGACCCAGTACTCCATTGCAGCATGATCCCTCCATGGTCCAGATGTCAGCATTTAAGGATTTTGTCCATTGAGTTTTAAAAGGCACCATGTGGAGCAACTACATAGGAAGGAGTGTTGGATTCTTCCCTATTGTGTGGATGTTTTTGCGGGTGTCAGAAATTGATGATCAAATAATGAAATGATCCAGTCATGATGTCCGAGTTTCTAGTTTGTTCTGTTGATTTGTCGATGGTCCATCCAGAATAACTTATAAATGGGTTTAGTTCATCATTACTTTATTAATTGAAGAAGTGAATTTGTGGGTGCATGCCCACCAAAACTTGAAGGGAAGTTTACTAATTTGCACCTGTAACTCTCCATCTGAAAAAACTTTATTCTATGCTTATAATTCTTTAAGGGATGCAATCCAAAATGTTGCCTTGGTTTAGTAGAAACCTTGGTTAGTACATGTGATATTCATGTGTATATTCCAGGCCAAAACATTTTGGCATGGATTTCCTTCTGTGATTGTTCTGTTATTTATTATCCTTAATATTTTCTCGACAGTCTAACAACTCATTTCTTGATCTGTCTTAATAATCAGGTAGTTAGCTATCGAGGAGCAATCAGTAGTTTGCGAGATCAAGCAAGTTACAAGCCTAAGGTTCCTTCTGTGGCAGTTCATTATAAACTCTGCCAAACTTTCAATTTCCAAGAATTTCCTTCGCTGCCAATTGAGGTGAGCTATTTCTTGGTCACAAATAGCTTTTCACTTATGAATGCACTTCTCTAGGTTAATTTTACATTTATAGATATAGTAAAGAGTAATAAACCAAGCCTAGTTTATGTATATGGATAGATGTGCTGGCAACCTATGCTTGGTTCCAAACCAAGCTCTGAATGAAAACTTGTTTAGGCATGCATTCATTAAAATAGGAAAGTATGGTTACACTAAAGTCGTGCCCAGATTCTTTCTTGCCATCTCTGCTTCTCTGCTATATACCATTGTTCTCTCTTTTGCTTCATGATGATACTATGTCACATGGGTGCGGGGGTGCGGCAAAAATATAGAAAATTATATATATATATATATATATATATATATATATATATATATATATATAAAGTTGGACATAAATGACCCTGGGTGCGTTGACTGCACACAGGGTCAGGTTGACCGCATTGGGTGCAGGTGCGGCACCTAGTTGGAGAATCCCTGTGACATATAGGACAAAAAAAATTTCTTGGCAATTTTTTTAAGTCCGAAAATTGGACCAAAATGACCCTGGGTGTGTTGACCGCACCCGGTGCTCGTGTCGACGCGGGTGCGGCACCCTGCTAGCCCCCTGTGACATAGTGATGATATGATTGTTCAAGATCTCTAATGATAATTGTCAGACTGAATAATTTAAAAGCTGTCTCAACTTTTTATTTTGAAAGGAAAAGTTACTATATAAGGAATCCATTATGCTACCTTATGGAAATTTGTGAACTTGAAGGGGGCGTTTGTTGCATCCCCACCCAAGCGAAACCATTTTCTCTTGAGAGGGAAACCCAGGAGGGAAAGTGCTTTAGCATGAGAGGAAGCGTGAACTGGCTTTGATAGGAAAGATGTTTTTTTGCATTCATTATGTAGACCCTACGAAGATGTTTGTTTTACCCCTCTAGGGAAAGAGGCTTCCTTTTCTATGAAAAAGGGCCTCTTTCATAGCAAAGGGCATGAAAGAAACACCCCAAAGATAGTAAAAAGAAGAAAAAGATAGTACTTGTCAATTCTATGGTAAGTTTGTTTAATATGCTAACCAGGTGCATGGAAATAGTTAACAAACCTTACTGCAGCAATGACTACACCTCCTTTCTGTTTATTCTATTTTATTTTTTTGAAAATTCTTTTTTTGCCAGCAAAGGCTAACTTGTGTGTAGAATTATCAGCAAGTTGCCTTTTTTCTGCATTTCTATCCGAAGTTCTAAAGTTTTATGACCTTGCAGGTCAAGTACCACTTGCCAGAGGAGGAGATAGCTTTAGGGCCTAGCTGTTGGCTGTGGGACTACTTGAGAAGGAGTGGAGCTTCTGGATATTTGCTTCCACTTTCAGGCGGAGCAGATAGTTCTTCTGTAGCAGCTATTGTTGGATGTATGTGCCAGCTGATCATGAAAGGTACACTGAATATTTGCATTTAACATCCTCATGTTTATCTAGACCATTCACCATTGTTATCTTTATATCCAGACTTCGTCATGCATTATATAGCAAGGGGACACGTTCTCTTGGATTAGTGCATTGGCTTATGCAACACAACTTAAAACTTATTAAGGGGGTGGGTACTTTTGCAATGTGCTAGTAGAATCTAGTGAGACCAATTTTTACATTTAGAACAAATCCCTCACTAAATGTGAATATCCTAGAAACTGGCTAAGATAAAAAAAAATGAGATGTTCAATTCTTTGGTTGAATTGCTTTGAGGGCTTGTGTACCAACTTTGAAAGTGAATCCCAACCTAGGTTAAAACGGGAGTGGGAGATGGTTCCCCAAGTCAGAAAATGTGGTAATCATTCTATTTTCCTTTTTTTTATGACATTAATTCTTTCTTGTGTCAGTTTTAGCCACTTCTACAATGACACTCTATCCTACTGTTTTTCATAGTTAAAATTTTCGTTGGGAGCAATCCATAGTTACCTTTCTCAGCTGGCAAACATTTATTATCCATATCTCTTATAGCTCAATGACTGCATATGCATGCAGCAATTGCGGACGGAGATGAACAAGTTAAAGCTGATGCTATACGTGTCGGTCAATACCATAATGGCGAGCTCCCTCATGACAGTAAAGAGTTCAGTAGGCGCATTTTTTATACCGTCTACATGGGAACAGAAAACAGGTAAGATTAGCACTTTTTAGCAATACACTGAAAATAGTGATATCATGATTTTATGTCATCTTCTAAAATGTTTGGTAATGTGATATGTGTTAGATCTGTATAAAAATATAGTTATATATATTCATGGAGAAATGAAAACCTCCCCAATGGAAAACCCTCCCAAACCTCCCCAATGGACGTTTTATTGGATTTTTGGTGTTTTTTTCAAAATTCTGGCCGTGCAAATGTGATCTATATGCTTGTTTTTATCGGAATCAGTTCTTGGAGCATTTGATTCTGATGCATGGATAGGTTTTTATAAGTTTCAAAATCAATGGCGTACAATTTTCATAAACTTTTGAGGCTCCGAATACCATTTTTTCTATCTAAAATTCATGATCCAAGTGTTGATTTATAGTAAATCAATCATGCTGAACACATTTGTACGGTCAGAATTTTGAAAAAAAATACCAAAAATTTTCCATTGGGGAGGTTTTCATTCCCCTATATTCATGTGTGTGTATATATATAGGGACATTTTGGTATTTTCCCTTTTGTAATAGGGTCATCCTAGTAGGGCTGTTTTGTACTTTTGTTTTTTGTTTTTTGTTTTTTAGGACAACTATTAGACCCGCTTTACTATATGGTACGGAATGTTGGGCTGCCAAGAGACATCATATTCAAAAAATGAGTGTAGCTGAGATGCGGATGCTTAGATGGATGTGTGGAAATACAATAAAAGATAAGATTCAGAACGAGGAGATACGTAAGAAGGTAGGTATTGCACCCATTGAAAATAAGATGCGAGAGAATCGTTTACGGTGGTTTGGACATATTCGGCGAAGGCCTAATGATGCTCCAGTTAGAAGGTTGGAGAAATGGGAAAATATATTAGTTAAAAGAGGTCGGGGTAGGCCTAGGAAGACTTGGATGGAGATGATAGGAAAGGATATGAATGCTTTGAACCTCACCGAGGACATGGCATTGGATATAAATGATTGGAGGAAAAGGATTCATGTGGAAGACTCAAAATGAATTTCTTTTTTGGTTCATATCGCTGACCCCAATTGTTTTGGGATGAAGGCGTAGTTGTTGTTGTTGTTTTTTGTTTTTTATATTTTGTAATACATATGATTGTTGGAGCAGCCAAACTAGTCGTTGGGGGCTAGCCCAACGACTAGTTGGGCTGCCCCCTTTGTCTCTCTTTTGTGCTTATATATAGGGGACTTCCCCTTGTAATCTTAATGCTTTTCTAAGCATTTGTTAAGTGAATAAATATATTTTTTTATATTGGTCTCTTGTTTGGCTCTTTGAAGCCTTTGTATGCACTTTTGTGCTTTTGTATTGGCTTTGCATTTGTGTTGTCCCTTAGTGGACTTGTATTTGTGCTTAAGCATATTGTATTTTGCATTTCTGCTTGTTTCAGTATAAGAGCTTCTTGGGTACTTTGACCTCGGAACATGGTGATCAATCATCCTCGTCATGGAGCATGAAGCAAAGAGTGAACTCTCCTTTAAGCTCAATAGAACTAACTATATGATGTGGTCAGTTGTAATGGAGAACCACCTCAAAGAGGAAAAACTTTAGGAGTACGTGATGGGCACTACTCCCGAGCCTCTACTGAAGCTCACAAAACTTGAAGGAGGCATAGAAAAGGCTCTTGAAAGAGAAGATCGAACCAAAGCTATTTATGAACATCAAATGAAGATAGAAGATTGAGAAAACAACCATGCTAAAATCTTAGCATGGTTCATGAATAATGTGGATATTAAGACTTGTGCTAACATTGCCAAGTTTAGAAAGGCAAATGAGGCATGGTTCTTTATGAAGGGTATGTATACCCAAAACCCCAAAAGGACCAAGACAATATTTCTTGCAATTGAAGATTAGAAGTACTAAACAAAAGGTCATGAATGTTTAGGACTATTTTAGTGCCTTGTCCTAGGGGTGGGCATCGAGCCAGCCTGGCCTGACCTGGGCCCATTTAGAGCTTGGCCCACCGGGCTTTAAGTGTGGCCCAGAACAAAGATTGATCGATTCTTAATGGGCTCGGGTTTGAAGAGCAACCCATGGCCCGGCCCAATGGCCCAATGTGAAGCGGGTTGGGTCCAGCCCGACCCGACCCAAATCCATTTGTAAATAGTAATAATTAATAAGTTTTCAACTTTCCATGTATCCAATTAATTATCTTTCTAGTTTTCATAAAATTAATATAACTAATTAGGTAAATAGTAGTTACCAAGGTACTATGAAAATAGTTAATTTTTATATTATTAAAAAAATAATAAATAACTCAAGCCCATCATGCCTGCTCAGTTGCCCGTTGGCCGGCCCAGGCCCAGCCCACGCATATAGCAGGTCGAGTTTTGGTCCGGGCCTAAAATCTTGGCCTAAACCCGACCCATGGTCGGCCGGGTTGGCTTGGCCCATCAGGCGGCCCGACCCGTTGCCCACCCCTACTTTGTCCTCTCTATGGGATAAGTTGGCACTCCTTGAACCTAAATGGAAAGTCTCCATTGTTAAAATATAGTGTATATATTTTTATACATAACTGATATACGTATATTTATACAATATACATATATCAGGGGTATTTTGGTCATTTAATGACATATAATATAGTACAGTCCAATAGGGACTGTAGAGACTTTTTTGTTTTTTTATTTTCTATTTTTTGTATGTCAGTCAATATGACTGTTGGACTGCCTCCTTTTCATTATACGTGAGGCTCTATACCACTCTATGTAATACAAGCTTTTCTAAGCTTATTGGCCGTTATATAAAAATTAGTTTTTTTACATTGTGCTTGTGTGGAAGTTGTGCCATTGTGTTATCATGGAATTTGTGTTTTTGTATATCTCTTTTATGAGATTGTTATCGGTCCATTAGAGATCATATTGTATTTGTGCACTTGTTTTGCCCTTTGTTGGCATTCTGATTGTGCACATCTTGTTTCATTACATGGTATCAGAGCTTATGGCTCTTGAAGTGTTGAAAATTATCTTGGGATTGCTCTCTTTGTGGTGGTGATCTTCAATCTTTAGTCTTCAAACGCAAACCTTCTTCGTTATGGGAGAAAGAGATTTCGCCTCCATCACCTCCTACAAGCTTAACGAAAGCAACTATTTTATATGGGCTATCGTAATGAAAAATCAATCAAAGGTAAATAGCTTTGGGGGTTTGTTAGTAGAACTACTAATAAACCTCAACTTAAATTAACAAGAAGAAAAGGAGATCAAGTCAAAGCTCTATCCGAAGGACAAAAAGAGAAAGCTTTGCAAGAATACCAAAACAAGTTGGAGGATCGAGAAGCTAGCAATGCTCAAATACTTTCATGGTTCATGAATACCATGGAGTTCAAGATCACCACTAACATCATCAAATTTAAAAGGACATGTGATGCATGGATCTTCTTAAAGAGCACATTCATTCAAAAAGATATGGCTAGGTTATATTATCTTCAAGGCAATGTGCATAATACCAAACAAAGAGATAAAAGTGTAAGAGACCTTTATGGTACATAATACCAAACATTCATTTGGGATGAACTAGTTATGTTAGAAGCAAAATGAGAAGATTTGGCTATTGAGATGAGAAAATTACAACTTGAAAGAGAAAACCTTTTCTCTTTTCTATATGGTCTCCGATCAGAATTTGAGCAAGTTAGGTCTTCCTTGTTTCATAGGACTTCGACTTCTTCTATAAGTGAGGCTCTTATTCAAATTTGTCAAGAAGAAACAAGACTTAGAATGCACAAGTCTAATGACGAGGTTCTTACCGTATCAAGACCCGGAAATTTTGTAAAAACTTATAAATCACCTCACTTTGAAAGAAAATTCAATGAAGGACATAATGGGGGAGGATACAAAGGAGGACACAAGGGTAAAATTACTTGTCATCATTATAACATGAACTCTTCTAACAGGGCACTGCACCCACAACCATGCAGGTGTGACACTTGGGCACGACTTCCTTTATGTCAGGTGAAGTCAACCACATTGAGGTCCATTTTTATCCAAAAGTAGGTTCAATTAAACCTAATCAAGTCTAGTTTTATATATATACATAAATGCACAAACATGCACATAGTTTTAACTTAAAACTGTTAAAAATTATATTTATATATATACCCTCCCCGCACCCTCGCACCCAAGTTTTTTTAAAGTGTTGCATCGCCTCACCCGTATCCGCACCCACACCTATGTGACATAGAAAATAACAAAAACAAAAAAAATACAAGAAAAGAAAAAGGATTGATGTGCCCCTAATCGGCACAACCTATTAAAAAAGACAAAAATACCCCTAGAGGGTATTACCTATTACATCATTAGAAATATATATGTACAATATGAAACTATATATATATATATATATACAACTTAATACTCCCCCTCAAACTTACGATGTGATATACCGGAAGTTTGAAAATACAAAAGGAATCAATAGGAAGGATCCAAGTCTTCAATGATAATCTTCACCAAATGCCTGCATCGACTATCTTCATCTTCATGATGCATCAAAAATGAAATTTCTTTCTCAACCCATATCATCTTTAAGAAGCTGCAGAGAGAACAAAACAAAGGTTCCAACTACACAAAAGAAGATATCTTAACCAAATAGTTATAAAGTTTCAAAACAAGTATATATTTTGAACAAGAATAATACTCAAGTAGAATTTTCAAACAAAGCAGCAATAATTTTAAGATTTTAGAAACATTAGACAATCATTAAGAAAGATAAAAACAAAACAACAATAATTTTAAGATTTTAGAAACATTAGACAATCATTAAGAATGATGAGAGGAGCATACCTCAAAGATAAATTTTTATGAAATCAAATTTTAGACAATCATATACCAAAAATCAGCATATTTTTCAAGAAAACATAAATATTAATCATAAGAGAATTTGATCACTAAAAGACATAAATTATCAAGAAGAGATAAACAATCATGCATAAATAATATCTCAAAGTTTTAGAAAAGCACTTCAAATGAAATAACAAATCATCAACTATACTAAGCAAACACGACAACATGCATATAAAATATAACAATTCAAAAGATCCTTCAAGAAATGAGGAGTTAATTAAATTCATGCATACAACAATGTGAACAAGATAATCAATATTAAACACACACATATATATAACATGCAATTAAAGCATATTTATTGAACATAATAATGAATGAGAACAATCTCATAAATCACAACCCATTAGGATTCATTTACACAACCTATAATGGGTTTAAGCACAAAGGACCAAACAACAATCTTAATATATATATATATATATATATAGAGAGAGAGAGAGAGAGAGATATTATCGATGAAATGCACATAAGATGCATGATTTATCAATAAATATTTTTTCATACAATGAATTAAGCGATCTGCTTTTATTGAAACATAACTAACTCTTTAAGAGATAATATCTAGATAGTAACTACAAGTTGAGCAAGTTCATCTAATTTGATTTACAATAGTTATAGATGACATACTGATACTGATGGTCATATGGCTGCATGTCTTAATTGCATACTACTGTGCATATGGCTGCATGTCTTACCTTTTTGTGAGTGATAATTTTCCAATAAGAGGTCATTTCAAATGTATCGCTTCTTTTTTTTCAAGGTTACCATGGATGTAACAGATGGAAATCTCTTTCTCTCTCCATGTGCTGTGTCTCTGCTTTCCAAATGGCTAGCTTCCTAATTAAGGTGGATCATGAAATTTTTTTCTCATGATCTCCAGTGTTTATCTTGTGATTTGGATGAGACAAGAGCCCTCTGAGACTTAGTTGTTTCATCTATGCAGTTCTGAGGCTACTAGGCTGCGAGCAAAGGTCCTCTCTGATGAAATTGGCTCATATCATATTGATATGAAGATTGACATGGTTATATCCGCATTGATCTCCTTGTTTCACACACTTTCTGGGAGGAGGCCCTGTTATAAGGTACTAATCTGAATATTTTATATTTTTGAGTTCTTTTTTCTTTTTAGTTTTTGGGGTGTCCTCTTTACATGAAAAGTTCATTCTGTCTTACCTTTATGGGCTTATGGTGAGCGCTTGTTGATGAGTGCTGTAATTTGTTGACTGAGTCTATCATTTGACAGGAGATTCCAATTTCCTTTTTATTTTCTTCTCTTTATTAAAAATGATACTGATGTGAGCTAGAATAAGCTAAAAAAGAGATGTTTGTTAAAAAGATGGTTCTTGAAGTCTCTCTTTGAAACAGTTCAGAAACTTGGCAAAATGGTATATGTCCATTTATATGACATGGTTGCCTTGGATACCTTGCCTATACGTGTACTCCCTACTTTCTTCAACATCATCCAGACGAATAAATTTCAACTTCAACCTGTGCTAAAGACTGCCTTTTGTCAGCGATTTTTTGACCCAAGTCAAGTTTTGGTACCATTTGAATCCAATTTTAGTAATGTCATGTTTCAATGAACTAAGGACATGCCTAAAGGACCTGAACTTGCAAAACTATGGTCCTGTTCACAACAGCTTCTCTAGAACTAGAACACCCTGTGTTTTCCTTACTGTACGCATCCAGTCACCAGTATCAATGTGTTGGTTACATCTTAATGAGGCAGTTTCTCAAGATATTTAGGATTTCCTTATAAATCTTGGGAAATGCTCAGGAAGTTTTTTCCATTTAAAAATGATAATAATAAACAATCCAGTGTAAGAAAAATAACTTAATTTTTAGAAAAGTTTTCAAAATATCATTTTTAGGTGTATAAAAGTTTGAAAAACAACTTGTGAAAACACCATGATAAACCGTGTTAATATCATGAAGCAATATATTTAAATTGGTGGTATTTTGAAAAGATCATGATAAATTGTTTTTCTATTATATAAGACCATGGTGTTTTGAACATATCGATGACATCTGTGTCTATGGGGTTGTCATAATTGAACACGGAGAAGCCAACAGAGAGGATATTTGGACCATAAACTAACTCATGTCTTCTGTTTTTTTTTTAAAGAAAGAAAATTGTATATTAATAAGATGGAAGAATTACACCATTACCAAAAATGATGAGGTATCACTCTCTTGTCTTAAGAAAGTAAGGAAGTAGGACAACCAAATACAAGAACAGCGACAGCTATGAAGCTAGAACCAAAGACTGCTTACAAAACTATTCTATTCTTCCCTGTCCAATTCAAGTCCATACCCGGCCTTAAACCAGTGGTAAGCTGGAGCTCTTTCTTGACTACATGGATTTTAGTGGTTGCTAGAGTATTTCATGGGTCAATCAACCCCTTATCAGGCCATAACATTCTTTACTTCTTTCATGTCCATGTCTGTTTTCCTTTTCTGCATGTGTGCACATTAATGTGTTTCATTTAATGTGTTGTTTCTAGTCTAGTTGGGTCACAACATTAACATAAGCCTTCTTTAAAGGTTGATGGTGGCTCAAACACGGAGAACCTGGCACTGCAAAATATTCAAGCTCGAGTAAGAATGGTCGTATCTTTTATGCTAGCGTCTCTCATGCCTTGGGTTCATAACAAATCTGGCTTTTATCTTGTGCTTGGGAGTTCAAATGTTGATGAAGCATTGCGAGGGTACCTAACCAAGGTGTGAATTTCTACTACCATTTGTTATACATCCCTAATATGCATTTGATGGGGCAGTTGTATTTTTCTTTATTAAGTCTCCATCGTTCTTTTTCCTTTATTGAGTCTCCATTGTTCCTGTCATTGAGTTTTTTGTGTGATATTTTTCATTTCCTGGTGCAGTATGATTGTAGCTCGGCTGATATTAATCCAATTGGGAGTATTAGTAAAGTGGATCTCCGTGCATTCCTTCGCTGGGCTTCTGTTAATCTTGGATATACATCTTTGGCAGAAGTCGAAGCAGCTCCTCCAACTGCAGAGTTGGAACCTATCCGTTCCAATTATTCCCAGGTCTTTCTCTTGACTGGTTATAAGATATTGTTACTATTACTATTTCCCCATGGCATTTCACTTAAGTACGAAAGGGTAATGCATTATTCGGAAAGCGTATAAAACTTCTGACATGATTAATTATTTGTGGTTTCATATTTCATGAACTGGGGGAGGGGACCTTTTCCTCAAGCCATTCCTTATTAATGTTTTTGTTATCATGTTTGAAGTGTCATACAAGTGTTAAGGGAAGCGTTGTGTGTGGACATTATTGTTAAATGACTGAAGTTTTTCTTAATTATGCTTGTGCTTATAATTTTGAATTTTACTCAAACATACTTTTGAAGATCTCAGTCAGCGAGGAAAAAAGACTTGTTATTTTGATTGTGTTTTGTGTTTGTATTGAGCTATCCTCTTCTGTGTATCAAATCATGTATACACCTACAGTACACCTTCTGACAGCTGCATAATACACACCTACCCATTTCCTTTTTGATGAATAATGCTGTGGGGTTACCCCAAAATTTCCGTTCATTGAAAAGGCATTTACACAGTATCCATGAGGAAAGAGTCACTAGCAGCCTGATGATCAGGTGGCTTATTTTTCCAATACATAAAATTCCCCACCACAATATCTACAGAGAATAAATAAAAAATCAACAAATCTGGTCCCTTAACAAAGACAGAAACATCCAAAATTTTGGATAGGCATGACAAAATACTAGATGAATTATTCCATTTGCCCTTCCAACTGTCTTTAAAACGCCATCAATTTCCTAATTGGAAATAATCTGCAACTTAGTAGATTGGATTTGATTTGGAACGTAAGAAAAAACTTTATTTCAGTCAAAATGAAATTGAACATAAACCCTTGAATAGAACCTACTGCTGTGTCTGAACTGCAAAAGCAAATCTTTTACCAGAAGACATCGCCCAACCAGCTAACTGCAAACGAGTACAATCGTACGGTGGAGCAATGTATTGATCAATAACTGGTTGTCCATTTAACCAGATTTTAACCGGAGTTAGTTCAATGGCCACTTGATTTTCAATATAATTTCCTTATAGGAAAACCAAATTTTCCTCAATGCTATCAATCTCCCAACCTGTGTCATCATGCACGACTTTATTCCAAATAAATCATAATATCCAAATTACAGTATTGAAGACAGCTTTGCAAGATTCCCAGTCATCCAGCTAGCTTGGAATTTCTTGGAAAACCACCACTTGATTTGGCAACCAATATTTGAGTTGAGAACCCGCTTGACTCCAAACTTGTTAACAGCATCCTTCCATGGATTTTAACAGCCACATTATACTTAAAAGCAGATGATCATGATTTTCTTCCGAGCTTGTACACAAGTAGCATCCATTTGCCGTAAATATACCTCTTCTCTGAAGTCTATCAAGAATTGGAAGCCTATTAGCAACTGCTATATAAAGATATAAACAAACCAAGATTCATGAGGTATCTGATCCTTAATCCAAATGAAACGTCTCCACTGTTCTTTAGAATACGATGCCTAATAAAATTCCAGCATGCCAATGTTGAAAAAAGTGTTTTGGAATCTGTATCAGAAAGGAAGACAGGCATATCGTACTATATCATATTGTATCATAAGATATAGGAAAAAACACATTTACAAAATTACAAAAAAACAGAAAAACACTAAAAAATCAGGAAAAATAGAAAAAAATGCAATAGGAAAAAAAATTAAGCATTAAGATCAATTAAACATAGATGTGCATTAAGCCATTAACATCAAGTAAATTTCATTACATAAACATAAATGTTATGAAAGTTCATTACATAAACTTGTATAATAAAATTATAAAATACATCAGTCATTTTCATCGAATATTCATCGAATACCGGTGGATGATTGTTTCAAATATTTGGGATCTATCATTCAAAAGTATGGAGAAATTGATGGAGATGTAAATCATAGGATAAAGGTTGGGTGGATGAAATGAAAAAGTGCAACTGGAGTGTTGTGCGATCGTAGAATGCCATTGCGGTTGAAGGGAAAGTTTTATAGGACGACTATTAGGCCCGCTTTACTATATGGTAGGGAATGTTGGGCTGCCAAAAGACATCATATTCAAAAAATGAGTGTAGCTGAGATGCGTATGCTTAGATGGATGTGTGGAAATACAATAAAAGATAAGATTCAGAACGAAGAGATGCGTAAGAAGGTAGGCGTTGCACCCATTGAAAATAAGATGAGAGAGAATCGTTTACGGTGGCTTGGACATATTCGGCGAAGGCCTAATGATGCTCCAATTAGAAGGATGGTGAAATGGAAAAATATATTAGTTAAAAGAGGTCAAGGTAGGCCTAAGAAGACTTGGATGGAGATGATAAGAAAGGATATGAATGCTTTGAACCTCACCGAGAACATGGCATTGGATAGAAATGATCGGAGGAGAAGGATTCATGTGGAAGACCCAGAATGATTTTCTTTGTTGGTTCATATCGCCGACCCCAATTGTTTTGGGATGAAGGCATAGTTGTTGTTGTTGTTGTTTGTTGTATTCAGTGTTCTCCATCAGGGATGACATCTTTGTAATGAAATAGAAAGAGAGGTGCACACACAAATCCACTATGGGATGGTGCACATAAGCCACTAAGGGCTAGAACAAACACTCAAGAACTCACAAGCCACTAATGGGCATAACACAAAGACATAAAACATATAATTTTATTATATTAACAAATGCTCAAGAGAAGCATTCCCACAAAGGGGACAAGATGTCCTTTTAGGCTAAAGAGGGACTAAAGGGGGCCCATTATAGCTGTTGTGGAGGCCCCAACAGCTAGAAATATAGCTGTTGGGGAGCCCCAACAGGTATATGGCCTAAAGACCATAATGCCCTTACATAAAAAAGGAAAGACAAAAAAGGAAAAATAAAAGAAATAAAAAATATCAAATCTGCCCCTAATGGGCAGGACCTATTACACATGCAGAATTGCAAAAGAAACCCTAGTGGGTATTACTTATTACAAGAGAAGAAACACACACACACACACATATATATATATATATATATGTACTATATATATGTGAACAATAACATATACACATATTTAACAATCTTGTGATAACTGGGCAACATCTTGTGGTGGCTGTGCATCAAGTCATGCCCATTCCCTTCTATTTACTTCCAAACTAGTAAGAATCTCAGCCCGTACATTACTTAGAATGTTAGGTGAGTGATACATTCACATAAAGTAAGTTTGAATGCCTACAATGTGCAGCTTAAAATGATACAAGCCCCAGTGATGCCATCTCAAAGTAAAAATGTGAGAGAAAAGGATGAAGATGCAGTATGGTGGGCCTCACTATTCATTAGTTTCCACTGATGAAAAACTCATATATTTCATTTTTTACTATGTTAACAATGAAAGATATGAAGTAAAATTTATTAAAATTCCTTAAGATCTGTAATTACAATAATGTGCATAAGAAAAAAAGATATGTCTCTAGTGATTGCTTTCTCATGTTCGTCCTCAAAGAGCTGGAAGTAAATCTTCATCAGACAAAACTCAATTGCAGATGAAGGTGACAGTCTAACTGCATTAATGCCCTCAAATGGAGGGCTTACAAAAGAGAAAGTAGCAACTGAAGAGCCAGATAGCCTGAGGAAAGTGCAAGCTCTCACACATTCCTGCACTACTTATGGTACCTATAAGATGCATACATCAGATTTCTGTTTTAGCAACTATTTAGTTGTTTGTCTGATTTTTTCACACATGCCTGAGGAATTTATTTTCAATCAAATGTGCCCATGCTTGTGTTCAATATTGTATGCCCTTTATGTGATCAAACCTGGACTGAACATAAACTTGAGTGATGCCTTGACTCAGACAGGCGATTAATCTAACTGCATGGACACATTGACCTATCTGGTTCATTTGTTGACCTGTGCAAGCCGCAGATCAGTTACTTGCAAATGAATTTCAAAAGCATGGGTTTGCAAGCTATCAATATGCCTCATATTGGCCCCACTGGTATCAAACTTTATCTATATTGCCCTGTGAACATCCAATGATATTGTTTTGTGGTAGAGGGAAACACTTTTTGTATGCAGGATAGTTTTTATTTTATCATCTGTTTGTTCAAATGGTTTTCAACTAGAATGACATTTGTATTGTTGCAGATCAAGGATCAGCTGATCCCATAATTAGTAGATGGATTTACATTAAACTTGTCAATGCAGATCGCAACAAATACAAAGACATGATAACATGATAGTTGATGGAAATGAAATAATTTGCTTTTTCTATTTAAAAAACTAATTCGACAATAAGTAAGATTGAATAAAAAATGTGAGTTCATGGTCTAACGTTCTGCCTTTGTGGCACAGTTAGATGAAGTGGATATGGGCATGACATATGAGGAGTTATCATTCTATGGACGGCTTAGAAAGATTTTCCGATGTGGCCCTGTCTCAATGTTTCAGGTTACTCTCATAAACTCAGGTTATCACAGTTTATTATCTAGGTTGTGCAACAACCCTTCTTATGATGACATAGTTAAATAATATTATTTTTACTTATTATACTCAGATTGTTTGAGAGATGAAATTATCTTATTGTTTTTTCTTATTATGTGTGCACATGTAAGCACACACATGCATTTATGACATGGAATCGATCAACTGTAGCAAACATCAAGGGATCAAGTACTCCTGTGGACTAACTTGGTGTGGTATCCATTGCAGTGGATCTGTACCTGATGGAAAGGTGTTCATAGCATTATAATTTGGTTAATGTCTGTTATTTATAGCTTTATTTTTTATGTTTTAGAACCTTGTTCACACGTGGCATGGTAGGCTTACTCCTTCTGAGGTTGCGGCAAAGGTCAAGCACTTCTTTAAGTACTACTCAATGAATCGGCATAAGATGACTGTCCTAACGCCATCATATCATGCTGAGGTATTTTCATGATGTAGATCTTGACTGACTAATTATTCAATTGTCTATGCTTGCATTCTATGAAGTATATTCAGCTTAGATATAAGAGACTTGACTTATTTTTAAAATGTGGAAACTAATATCTTTTGGAATAGAAATTCTTATTCTTTTTTTTCCTTCAACCCTCCAATGTCTTTAACTCCATATGGTTTCATTTTGTTTATTTCATTCGACTTAAATTTTTTCAGGTTGTGCTCAAACATTTGCCTATTTTTTCTATTCTTGAATTTTTAAGTAAGGCTTTCACTAATCATGGAAAATTAAGAAAGACAACATTGTTTCCTGCAGAGTTATTCACCAGAAGACAATAGATTTGATCTTCGCCAGTTTTTATACAATACAAGGTGGCCTTATCAGTTCCGCAAGATTGATGAACTTGTACAGAAAGGTGCAGCTGGCAGCATCCCTGTGGTAAAACCTAAGGAGCCAACAGACTTGGAAGTTTCCATGGTCCATGCAACTGGAATGGGGGTTGCAGCAGCTGACGCTGGAAACCCGAGGACTGGCTTGTAATTTTAATAGTTTGGTAGGTATTTTGATATCTCTGCTTTTATGGGGGTAATAAGATGTAATTCATGCAACATGTTGTTGACCCTTATCTTTCTAATTCATATCATGGTAGTTGCATTTGGTCTTTCTCTGTTTCTTTCTCAAAAGATTTTGGTGTCTGAATATTTTCCCACGCATAGATTATTCTTTTCTTCTCTCTCTCTCTCTCTCTCTCAGCCTTCTCTTTGGACTTTGGTTGGAGCTGATATGACAACCTTATGCCAAGGATAGTGGTGGCTAAGGCACTTGTTTGGCTGGTATATTTAAAGATAGATGGATGCAAGTTAATCTTAGCAAATACAGCATCAGATGGTTGAAGGGCATCTTGATAGAAATGAGATTGTGAACATGCGCTTGAGTTCTAAGATTATCCTAGATTTTAGGTCTCTAGTCGGAGTCCAGCCCTGGAAAAGCCAATATCATTTATTTAGTTACTGTTTTCTTTGGTAAATGTTGTCTTTGTGTGGCTTTTGCTTTTTTATTGCCTAAATTTGCCACCGACTCACAGTTTGGTCAAGGTGTCTCGAGGTAACGAAAGATAGCAAATTTATTGCTTTTCTTTCAGTGAAATTGCATGATATACGCTTCTATTTTTTCAATCTTAGTTAATAATGATGCCGTATTTTTGCTGGATGATAAACGACCTTTGGCCCAATCTACTGTTTGTCGCTTATGTTTGATATTTGACAGTCAGACAGAGTGTGAACAAGAGCTATTGTTGTCATTTTCTCGATTGATCATTAAATGCCAATTTTCCTTTTCTCTTTTTGAAATGAGGGATGATCAGGCGCAATCTGATTGAATACTTCTAGTGTGCTGCTTAGAGATGTCAATGGATTGAATTTTAATCCAACTCTGTTTAGTAGGATTTGGTAAGCTAAATTGATATTCAATTATAATTGAATGCGGATATGGTTTTGATTTTTTTTCCTACCTAATTTGACAAATATCCAGATTTGATGGATATATGAATCTGATTATGTGTAAAAAAACTGGATATGGTATGAGCTTTTCACCATCCCAATTTGAATCCGAATTCGAGTACTTTTAGTCAACATTCAATTAGTCTAATTTGGTATTGGCCACATCCGACCTGAATCTGAACCATTTACATCCGTAGTGTTGTTGCATCTGATCACCCACCTTCTTTGGTAAGAGACAATCAGTTGTGGGGCCCAACAGCAGATGGTGTGTGATCAGGTTCCGGAGCACACCAAAAGTGTGTGGTCACATTGCACCTGATCCGTCCTCCTTATGAAATCTAAGCAGGCTTTTCTTGAATCTCCCATTCATTCGGTTATTCTTTCAGTGAATAGCATTGCCAGCATTTATAGGTCACAAGGACAGCAAGGTCCACGTGCATAGGCATATTTCTGTTTGCAGTATTGTAGGATGCCGTGGCGTGATGCATTGGTTACGATGTTACAGGTCCAGCCGTTTGATCCTGAGTCTACCCAGCTGGTTCACTTTTTCGTAATTTTTTTCTTAGGAACTTTGAATCTTTTTTTGTGTTGGTCTGTTTGATCAATAAGTAAAGAATGATAGATTATTGGATCTTTGAACTTGTTTCTCTTGTAATTTATTATTTATTAGGGTTTGGGATTGGATTGGGGTCACCTCGGGTCAGTGAAAATCCTATGGGCTGGATTGGGGGCTCCTCAATTTGATGCGAGTTGTAACGGGTTGAATCAGAACAATGTTGATTCTGTGTAAAAAGTCCATGTATCTTCATGGGAATTGAAAAGTTTTTTGAACTTAAGGGATTTGAAAAGTCAAACTCCTTTCCCAAAAAAGTAACTTTATGAATCCATCAAATTTACCTTTTTGACTTAAAAAATCAATCATATATTAAAAAATATTATTTTTAAGGCTTTTTTTTTAGTTATTTTAATATGATTGAATTCATCTACTGTTAACAGCAATTAATTTATTGTTAGATTAATCCACATATATATATATATATATATATATATATATATATATATATATATATATATATATATATATATATATATATATATATATGAGAGTAACAGTGGATGCGGACGTTGGACAAGTATGCACCGTTGATCTGCGCACGCTGATTTTGCGCAAAACAAGCATTACAACTGAAGGGCCTCTAGTGGTAGAAAAGACAGCACCTAAAGGCCACTTTTGTGTAAAATTTTTTTGCACTGCTGATTACGCATGCCATTAGTGGCACAACTGCGTCTAATAACATCAGATGAAATGAGCGTCCAATATTACACCCTTCCTATATGTGTATGTGAAAAATATATGATGGTTTTGTACTATGATACCTTATGGTGGTGCACACTCTTGTTTGTGTTTGTATGAATTTAGCCACGAAATGATAGATCTAATGATGGTTTATTTACTACATTAACATGTTTTATTGTGCCTAATACTTTATAGATCTTATTTTTTATAGTGAAAATAGATGACTCACAATTCACCAAAATAAGGATAGTTTAGAAATGACATCAAACATCATATTTCAATCAAGTTTAACATATAGAAATAACAAATAGAACATGTTAAACATGATCCAAAGGTTAGATTTTGCATTTGGAGCTTAAATCTATATAACTCAAGCATGTACCATTATATATTTATATATTGCTACAATCCATTCTATTTACAATCAACTTAGCAAATAACATTTTTTTGTCGAAAAAACATGATCCAAGGGTTGATTTCTACTAAATTTGGCATGTTGAACATGTCTATGAGGTTAGATTGAATAAAAAAAAACTCACATTGATTTCTACTAAATTTGGCATGTTGAACATGTCTATGAGGTTTGATTGAGTCAAAACAACTCACGTGACATTCCCACTTGACTGTAGGTATAATTGTTTGTAGAATATATATATATATATATATATATGATTCTCAAATTTAGTTCTTTTTTAATTGGCCCAAACTTTTTTAATGCTTTTAGTTAATGTTTTGAATTTTTAGCAAAACCTTTAATTTTCAACATGGTAGCTAAGACTCAGCCCAGTCAATGATAAACTCAGCGAGTGTTAGCTGATTCAGCCAAGTTTGGTCCTAACCGAGTTATGTAACTTTTTTTTACTTTTTTAGGTTCCA
The DNA here is from genome assembly GCF_984573655.1 of Nuphar pumila. Taxonomy (NCBI): domain Eukaryota; kingdom Viridiplantae; phylum Streptophyta; class Magnoliopsida; order Nymphaeales; family Nymphaeaceae; genus Nuphar; species Nuphar pumila. The sequence goes on from NC_143255.1 coordinate 16,394,465, forward strand.
ATCTGAGTCAACTCGGGCGAGTCACGAGTTGACTGGCCGAGTTTTCCAATTATGATGAGCATGAGGCCCTGCTCAAGCTTGGCTCATTTATTTAATTGGACAAGTTCCAACTGGTCATAGACGGCCCGGTATGGCTTGGCTTATTGTGCAGTCCAAATTCTACTCTCTATATATGGTAAGGTTATAACAGGATTGAGGTGGGTAGGTGGGTGGGGGAGGTGGTGGTGGTGGTGGTATCATCAGGACTTCTTTCATTCAACTTCATAAGAAGTTTAAGGAAGACCGAAAGGAAAAAGGGGGCGAACTTTGTAAACTGGTTCAAGCTTTATGACCATTGCCTGATGTGACAATCACCAAAGATAACATGTTATGTAACGAATTGGCTACAGTTTATAGTACCATTGTATAGTGAATCTCATAGGTAGAAGCATTATTTGATTAATTGACCACGTGGATGTGTTTAGCATGGTTCATTTATTAAAAAATGCACTTTGAATTGAGTGGTTTTGATATAAACATATAACTTTGTTAATAAAAAAATCTTGACAACATAGCAAATTTGGGAGTTCCGATCGGGTACTGGCACAAAATTTGTGCATTAAGCACCTGATTGCCCTCCATCATGCTTTGCCCTGTTCCCAAAATGGAGGGTGATCAGGTGCTTAAGGCACAAATATTTGTCCAATCATATTGCACCTAACCTTTTCATCAAATTTGGGCAGCCTAAATCTTATGGGAAATCCAATTGTTTTACATTTCTCATGTTTTTCCGCAAAGTATCGGTAAAATAAATAATTTAAATTTCAAAAAATATAGTCTTTGTGATGAAATGAAAAATGCATATATTTCATGAAAAATAATCATTAAAAATGTAAACATCATGATATTTTATAGTTGAATGGAAATGTTGGCGACTATTTTGGAAATCTCACAAGAAATTGTTTAAAATGTTAAACCAATTTCTGTTTTTTCATGTTTTTTTTTTTTCAAAAAAAGATAATATGTATCACTGGTTGTGGACTAATGTATTTTGTAGCCCTCAAAAGATTTGTTTTTACCATGATGTTTTTACTAAACAAGCCATATAGATAATATCCATTTTACCAATGAGTTACACCTGAGGGTATCCAATATTTTCCCGTGAGATTATTTATGCCCTTCATGCTCTTTTTGTGTGTGACTCCATTTATGCTCTCTCTCTCTCATAGACTTCTTATTAGGGAACATTATGTAGGGTAATGTTTGCTACCTTGTGGGTATGGAACCCCTAGTAAAAAAAATGCATTATTTTTTTTTCCAAAGGTTTTTTTACATTAAACCATCTGGATGTGAAATACGTATTAAGTTTAATAAAAACTGGCGTTTGGATCATGTTTTTTTTTTTTTATGTACGTCAGATTTTACCAGGATTGAAAAATCAACACCACGCAATCTACCAAAATTTCAAACCTCAAAAGAACTTTTTTTTACAGATTTGGTCAAAACAGCCTCTCTCTCTCTCAAACCTGAAAAGAAACATTTTTTTTTACATTAAAACACTATATCCAAGGGCCTATTACCACTATTGGAACCATGTTAAACGCAGATTTGGTCAAAACAGTCTCTCTCTCTCTCTCTCTCTCTCTCTCTCTATATATATATATATATATATATATAGGGTTCCTTACCCATACACGACGGTAGCTAATACCATCCTCACTATGTAAATTAGGGGCATCAACGGGCCTGGTTTACCTAGAACCGATACAAACCAAACCCTACAGGGTCCAGGTATGGTGATAAATAAGAAGACCTGATTAAGACCCAAGTTCAGATCCGAAGGTCCGATTAATACATGGACCTGGTTATAGTTTGTGAAATTTTATACTAGACACAGGCCCAACCCGAGCTCCAATTAAAACCCATAATTTTTCAATGTAAAAATGATAAAAAAAATATGGTTTACCAGGTATGGTCCGGGTTTGGTTCATGTAGTTCTTATTAGGTCCAGATATGGTTTTTCTTATAATGGACCTGATTAGACCCAGGTTTGGACCCGATACCATACCTGAAAATCTTATCCAAATCTGGTTTCATTTGGATCCGAATTAAACCGGTCCCGTTGACACCCCTAATGTAAATAGACTTTGTCTATTAAAAAGTGCTAGTACCAACAAAGCCATTCGCGGTTTCAATCACCATGGATCCGCACTGTTTGAAGGTGGTTTTTTTTTAATCCCATGATAATCACCTTTTGGAGATTTTACCACATACAAGAAGTTAAGATTACATGGTTACAAAGTCATAATCAATCAATCAATCCTTGCCACTACTTTGATGAGCAAACTGACGAATCAATCTTTAAAAGCTCATCAAGCATTGAACCAGGTTGGGAAGAAGGTGTCGACGAGGGAGGAGGAGGAGGGGTTGGCAATGAAGGCTGGTCTACGAGAGTGGGAGCGGGTGCAGTCAGAGACATAGTCAAAACAACTGGGGGTGAGGGTGACAAGGGCGCTACACCAACTGAAGGGGTAGGTGGGGGAGTATGGGAGATACCATAGGTTTAAGAAAGGGAAACTTCTCCTTGTAAAAAACAACCATACGCTCAATTTCATATCTAAACACAAATATCCTTTATGCTGAGCACTATATCCTAAGAAAAAATATTGAGCGCCACGAAAATTCATCTTATGAGCTTTAGCAAAACGAATCACCACCATGAGCAGCCATGTGCCCTCAGGACCTTTATAAAACTTGAAAATCCTACATTGAAGGGCCCATGGCTAGATTTGTCACCATGCTTAGCAAGAAATAGAATTAGAAGAACCTCTGGTATGCTGATTTTGAGACAGATTTTGTCCACCAGCATTAAACGACCAGTTATCATAACCACCACCTCGATTTCTAGAGAACCGACCCTTATTGATTTGCTTCTTCTAGTAAAAACAACCGCCAGATTTATTTCTGCGGCCCCTACCGAATTGCCTTTGGGTATATTGGACAGTAGGAGTCACAACTTCATGTTGTTCATTCACACTAAGTTCAGCTTCATGAGTCAATAAAAGTTTGAACAGTTCATCAAGAGTAACAAGATCTGAATGGGTATCAGTAGATGTCCTAATAGAACCATATTCTGCAACAGCAAGACCAACCAAGAACTGCATGATTAAGTCCTCATTTGAGGCTGGTTTGGAAGCAAGTACAAGTTGAGATTCAAGCACTTTTGCTTTTAGAAAATAGGACTATCGTTGCCTTTCTTAAGATAATGAAACTGACCTCTCTAACTGTTGAACATGAGCTCTAGATCAAGTAGCATAGTACTTCTTAAGAACCATCCATACCTCATAAGTAGTCAGGCCAATCACCTAACTATGAACCGTCTCACTGAGAGAGGAGACCAGCCAACTTAACAGAAGTTGATCTTGCTGATGTCATTGAATATAGGCATGGTTTAAAGCAGGTTTTTTTCAGGTTCAGCCGGTTTAAACCTCTTTTTTTGGCAAGGATTAGATTCGCCGATAAAACCAATGAGATCATAGCTCTTTAACAAGGGGATGAATTAAGATTCCCAGAACAGAAAATTATCATCCGATGATTTTGTAGTAAAAAAATATTGGAGATTTGTAGAAGCTGGTGAGGCACCTGATCCATTGGTAGTGTTATCATTCTTTGGAGGATCCATCTCCTTCATATCGTCTACAGCTCTGATATCATAAATGACTTGCATGAGAAGAAGAGAAACAGACACAAACTCTTAACGTGGTTCAGTTCCTTTCGAGAACCTACATCCACGGTGGGAAACCTCACACACTCAATGGAGAGGTGGCCTTGTTTTCATTGATTTTACAGGAGGTTTACAATCACCAGAAGATTCTTTCTTAGGACTCTTATCAATTGTAAAAGTCCTATCACAATTATGAATAGATTTAGAAAGGGAAACTAGATTTCTATCTTCATTAGCTTCATTACATGTCTTGTTTCCTTCAATGGACACCTTCACATGATTCTTGAGGTCTCACGTATCCTCCACACTTTCTTTAACAAGGTAGATGTGTTAAACTAGGAATGGAGCAACAGGAGCACTGTGAAGAGATGACTCATTGGAACAGAGAAAATATTTTATATGTTTTCTTCTTTTTTCTTTTCCTCATTAAGTGACCAACAGAATTCTTAGGGTACTCGTGCATAAATGTAAGGAAAAACATAGAATGTAAAAAAGAAATCTATGCAAGACAAAAACTTGCCCTTGCAACGAGACTCTCTCTCTCATGGCCCTTTGTGAACAAGTTCACCACAAACTTATATCCAGCACAAAATTATACACTTGATGCATTTTCAAGTTAATGGTAGTTTTGATGCATCGGTTGTCTATATCATGAGCATTTTGATAAAAAATTTAAATAAAAATGCACTAAACAATGTTGCATATTTCCATAATATTGTAATAAAATAACTAATTTCTTATAATGATGATAATACGTCAAAACCATAAGATCATTTTTTTAATTTTTTGAGGTTACAAATTTATGGATCGTGAATCTTTATATAAAAGGCAATGCAAGTTAACTCTCTCTCTCTCTCTCTCTCTCTATATATATATATATATATATATATATATATATATATATATATATATATATATAAACACTAGAATATGACAACTAATGTGTGAACCATGATTTTTATGGATTTTTTGTTCTCTTCTCTTGAATCTAACCATAAGGATGTGATCTACATGTATGGTTTTATAAGAACCCATTATTGAATCATTCTATTTTGATGCATAAAGCAGATGTTTTAAGGCTTTAAAATCAGTGGCTCATAATCTTCATAAATATTCAAGTATTCAAAAATCATATTTTTTCATCAAAAATACACCATCCAATGGTTGATTCCTAGCAACTCACCGTGCCAAGCACATGCACATGGTTGAATTTGCAAAAAAGTATTGAAAATGCCCATATTTCTAGTTCTCATGTTCTAGTGACTCTCTCTCTCTCTCTCTCTCTCTCTATATATATATATATATCAATATATATATATATATATATATATATATATATATATATTATGTGCATCAAAACCGTAAGATCAATTTTAAATTTTTTTAGGTAACAAATTTGTGGACTTATGAATCTTTATAAAAGCCATGTATCTCTCTCTCTCATATATATATATATATATATATAATATTTGCTACTAATGAAGATAAGGAACTAATGAGCTAGAAATCATAAGGTGAAGTTGTATCGACTCAATCTAAACACATAAATGTGTTCAACGTGGTTTGTTTGCAAGTATCAAGCCTTGGGTTGTGCTTTTCTAATGTAAAAATGTGATCTTTTGAGTGACAGAAATTTTGGCACATTTTGAGCCGTTGATTTTTGGACCCTTTAAAAACCTAATTACTTGTCATCATCACATGATTCAAATGCAATACTTTTTCCTATCATGTTTCTTTGTTGTGAACTGGTGTGTGTTCAATACGCAGCCAAAAAGCTCCAGGATGTGGGCACATTTATTAGCAGTTTACTGGGTGTCGTTTGTTACGTTTTACATACTATGGAAAGCATACAAACATGTCTCTGAGCTAAGAGCGGCACGATTAGAAGCGGATGAAACTAAGCCCGAACGATTTGCAGTACTGGTTAGAGATATGCCTTCTCTTCCTCCAGAACAAACACGTAAAGAGCAGGTCGATTCATATTTCAGGAGGCTCCATCCCGATTCTTTCTTTAGATCTATGGTGGTCACTGACAACAAAGAGGTACTACTTTTCTTCGCTCCTTCCTACATGGAATATGTATAAACTAGGATCTTGCTAAGAATCATAGTTGCCGTTGTTTTTGCCTTTTCGGATCAATCTGAACCTCTAGATGTGTTTATTATAGTTTACTCGGTAGAAAACAAAAACATGTATTAGATGAGGTATATTCAGGTTCAAATTTGTTGAAGAGATTTAAAATCAACAGCTCATGTCTCACAGTGACAGAATATTCAATCAAAACATGTATTTTTAGTAAATAAGCAATGACAAGTATTTATTACAGGCCAACAAAATATGGCAAGAGCTGGAAAGTTGCAAGAAGAAACTTGCTCATTCAGAAGCCGTGTTTGCAGAAAACCCGAAAACTAGGCCGCAGCACAGGACTGGATTTCTGGGACTCATTGGTGAGAAAGTTGACACGATCAAGTACTGCAACCAGAAAATCAAAGAATTAGCTCCAAAGTTAGAGGCCGAACAGAAGACCACCGTCAAGGACAAGCAGCTCGCTTCTGCTCTTGTGTTCTTTAACAGCTGGCGAGCCGCTGTATCTGCCTCCCAGACCATCCATGCACAGATGGTCGAAAAATGGACGGTGACGGCAGCTCCTCAGCCTCGTGAGTTGCTGTGGAAAAATCTATCCATCCCATATTTCATGAGGCAAATCAGGCAGTATGTGATCTATGGCATTGTATTCCTCGTCATCTTCTTCTACACGATACCGATGGGATTTGTCTCTGCATTCACCACTCTTTCGAATTTGAGGAAGTACTTGCCTTTCTTGAAGCCAATTGTCGACCAACCGACGATTAAGATGGTGCTGGAGGCTTTCCTGCCTCAAATTGCCTTGTTGGTGTTGTTGGCTATCCTGCCAACGATTTTCATGATTTTGTCAAAGGCTGAAGGGATCCCTTCACGGAGCCATGCGGCCAGATCAGCGTCTACCAAGTATTTCTACTTCACAGTGCTTAATGTCTTCATTGGGGTGACACTGGGCTCTACCCTGCTTACCTCATTTAAGGACTTCACCACACACACTGACAAAATTGTTCCCACACTTGGGAAATCTCTTCCTAAAAGCGCCACCTTCTTTATTACATTTGTTGCCTTAAAGTAAGATTTTCATTTTCTGAACTCGCAGATTTTTCCATTTCATTTTCGATTTCCTGCTCCTGCATAAAAAAATTAATGGTGGCTTGTTCATTTTTTATTTCAGGTTCTTTGTTGTCCATGGGCTTGAGCTCTCTCGCTTGGTCCCATTGGTCCTTTACCATCTTAAGAGGAGGTACCTCTGCAAAACCAAGGCCGAGTTGAAGGAAGCTTGGGCTCCTGGGGATCTTAATTATGTAGCTAGAGTTCCCAATGACATGCTGATAGCAACAGTTGTGATATGCTACTCGGTAATTGCACCAATGATACTCCCCTTCGGTGTTGTGTACTTTGCAATTGGATGGCTTTTGTTCAGAAATCAGGTAAGGCTTGAAATCTTTGCTGAGTTTTTGCTTTCCTTTTTCTCTTACTTTCATCATAGTGATTATTAGTATATTTTTCACTGCATCTAGAAATAAATACAAACAGTAACTTCTAAAAGTTGTGTTTGGCCACTGAAATTTGTGATTTTGACCAAGGTCGGACCTTGCCACGCTCACCAACGTCCCTAGCCTTCTCCTAAAAGAAGCTCAGAGGAAACCCGACTTTGATTTTGTTGACTGAAAAAAACATGCTACTATAGTACGGAAAAACATATTCTATCATGAAATATAATAAATAAAGTGCTCTACCAAGTCCTAACATTGAGCAGACCAAATCATAATTGAATATATTCTGTTCTAAAGGTTTTTGAGAAAAACAGAAAAGAATCATGATATTTTGAAAAAGTTCCAAATTGAAAATATCATGATATGTTTGTGATATTCTTCATTCATTTTTTTTTACTGTACTTTATTTTAAAGAAACTCTGAGAATTTCTTACGGAAAACCATTTATTTTTATATTTTCAGGGAAAGCCTCACCAAGTGACTACGAAACAAACATTAAATAAAAATAACAATAAAATCTTCTAGTTCTTAGGATTGCCTCTAAAAAGCACTTCGGGTCTGAAGGCTGAATCATCAATCTTCCAAAAGGGCTTAAAAAAACGCAACTATTAAAACTAAAGCATGGTCCAGAAAATAACTAATGTCCAAAACTACAATAAGCCTTATAGCACGTTCAAGTTTGAAATATAATCATTGATACCACAAACTTCACAGAAAATCAAGACAGCTATGAACAGATTTAGTTACTTCTATTCACAGAGCAGAGTTGATTCATAAAACTTTCTATGTATGCAGGCTTTGAAAGTGTATGTACCCTCCTATGAGAGCTATGGACGCATGTGGCCGCACATTCACAGTCGAATTCTGGCCTCTCTTTTGCTTTTCCAATTAACCATGATTGGTTTCTTAGGAGTAAAGCACTTCAATTATGCACCGTTTGCTATACCCCTTCCGATTCTGAGTGTAATCTTTGGCTACGTTTGCTATAAACGCTTCTATCGATCGTTTGCTTTCATTCCACTGGAAGTTGCCTGCCAGAATTTGGAGGAAGAACCAAATCTGGAAGCAGTTTTTGAGGCCTATGTCCCACCATGCTTGAGCATGGACAAGTTTGAAGATGTGGAACAAGGTGGAGATGCTCGCTGACAGCTAGCCCTCAAGAGTAGGCCCAAGCATATATTCATCCGTGTAGTTGTAGTACCATCTTGTGTAAATGTGTAGGAGCATTTTTCATGTTTTGCCTTTTTTAAACTTTCTATGCTTCTTTCGAGAAGAACCCAAGCTGTATTTCTGTTTGTGGATATTCTATTTTGGTTGCCACATCTATAACTTTGTCAGTTTTATCTTTCTTTCGGTGGTCGGCATATGACCAAAATTGTTATAAAGAAAGTTGTCTCAATTGTGGCTTCTTATTATTGTCATTTAGAGAAACTCCAATGGCTCATTTTTGCTTTATCTCTCTCTATATATTAACCCATATCTTCCGTGAACAGGAACTGGATCAGAAAACATTAATTCATCTGCCAAGATGTTATTGGGAAATTCACAGTAATTACAACGATTAGGATTTATCTTAGTTGTTAGTTAGTGAAATATTTGGTCTTATTTCTAAGCAATGAATAATGTCATAATCTTTTCAGGATTTCGTGGTAATGGTGATACAATTTTCATTTGTACTACTTTATCCAATTTTTGTTCAGGAAGCTTTGTTTAGCTCTGAGCTGCCCAACAAGATGATGAAAGCAACAGCTTCTCTTTTGCTGCAAATGTTTTATTCTTCTCTTGAAGAAAATTATGATAATCCTTCTCTACATGGTGACCATGGTTCTTCGGTTTCTTTCATGTGGTAAAGGATTACACAAAGCCATCCAAATATTGGAAATCTCGTCACTGTTCTCTGATTTACAGTGGCAGCATCGTACGCGAGCTTTTGTGGTTTAATCATCTGTTGCCATCTAAGGTGGCCTTGTGATGTTTTTCATACACTGGCCATTGTAGCAGAAATGAATGGATTAATGGGAAAAAGATTGTCACAAGAGATTGACATTAGACATCCAAATATGAAATCTCACTGTTCCTTGTTTTATAGTGATTGATTTGTGACCTTTCTCCAGCATTGCTTATCTCATTAATTCGACATCCAAGAGCCACAGTTGATCAGGCTCAGTGGCAAGATGCCGTAGGGGATGTGCTGAGGCAACCAAAAATGTCAATCATCTCAATGTTCCTTGTTTTATAGAGGTTGGTTAGCACACCATGGAACAGTCTGCATTCTGGTCATGATCACATATCCCAACTTCTTAGACATCAGCCATATTAAATTAGATTTTCCTCAGCATAGACTCTATTCCTGAAAACTGCGGATGAGATTGGTACCCAGCAAAGAAGAAGTGAACTTCAGAGTTCACAATGATCCAGCTATGTCCTCTGTTCTTCTTCACATCTTTCAGCCTCTTGACCATCCCAAGTCTTTTCTCATCCTTCTTCTGACCTGCCATGGCATACATCTTTGACAGGACCACGTATGGAGTTGCACTCTCAGGTTCTAGTTCAAAAAGCTGACGTGCAGCTATCTTTGCGAGCTTGAGATTCACATGTGTTTTACTTGCACCAAGTAAAGCTCCCCAAGCAGCTGGATAAGGCTCTAATGGCATTGCCTTGGTGAAGTTGAATGCTTCTTCTAATAATCCAGCTCTACCAAGAAGGTCAACCATACAAGTATATGATCAGGCCCACGGTTGATTCCATATGAAGACCTCATCAGATAGAAGTAGTGCCATCCTTCGTCTATTAGGCCCACGTGGATGCATGATGTGAGCACCCCAAGAAACGTAATAAAGTTTGGTTGCTCTCCAACTAGTTGCATTGTATTGAACAGTCCTAATGCTTTGTTTCCACAGCCATGAGCAGCAAAACCACTAATCATCGAATTCCATGACACGAGATCATGGTTTTTGGTACTTCTGAAAACTTGATATGCATCTTCTATACTCCCACATTTTGAGTACATAGAGATTAGCAAGTTTGAGACCAAGATTTCTGACTGGAAATTCCTCTTCACGGCCTGCGCATGGACCTGCTCCCCTTGGTTCAATGCTGCTAACCAGGAAGATGCACTTAGCAAGCTGCTGAAAGTCACGGGGTTTGGCTGAACCCCTTCCCTAAGCATCCTAATGAACCATAGAAATGCAGGATCGAAATCACCATTTTGTACAAAACTAGAAATCATAGTAGTCCAAGCTATCACATCTCTCTCAGGCATCTTCTCATATAGAGAAATTGAGTCCTGCATACATCCAATGTTTGATAATCCAAGAACCATGGTAGTCCAGGAAACGACATCCTTTCTAGGCATTTTAATAAACAACCTGTAGGCTTCATCAATTCTTCCATTTTGAACACATCCTGTAATCATGGCATTCCATGCAGCTACATCCTTCTTCTTCATGATATTAAAGATCTTAGAAGCATGGGTTGCCTTTCCATTCCTTGAATACATGGTGATTAAAGCATTCCCCGCGATTGCATCTTATTCAAAACCCATTACAAAAACTAAAGCATGAACCTGAATTTCCTCTTTGATATTACCACCTTCAGCACAGGCATCACAAACAACAGTCAAAGCAGTTGAATTGATCATCACACCCTGCCTTCAAATAGTCAAAAACATACTGAACGCTTCATCCCACATACCATTCTGTGAATAACCACCAATCATTGCCGTCCAAGAAACCACATTTCTCTCAGTCATTCTATCAAACAGATGCCAAGCTTCCATAATTGAGCCTGTTCGGGAGTACCCATCGACCATAGCCCTCCAGGAGACCACATCTCTTCGGTCCATCCGATCGAAAAATCAACGTGCACTATCCATCTTGCCATTCTTCACATATCCAGTAAGCATTGCATTCGAAGCTATCAAATTCTTCTCTCCAGGCATCCGGTCGAACAGATTCTTAGCTTCAGCCAACATACCATTTGTGAGCAAACCCAGTGATCATAGCAGTCCAGGAAACCGCATTCCTTTCCAGCATAGATCGAAAGAGCACATACGCATCCTCCAGCCTTCCATTACATACGCAACCAGAGATCATAGCATTCCAGGAGACCAAGTTTCTATGAGGCATTCCATCGAACACTTTGCGTGCATTCTCGATCTCATCATTCTCAGCATAAGCTGTGAGCAATGCCGTCCAGGAGACGACGTTTCTGAAGGGCATGCTGTCAAAGACTACCTTTGCATCAACGAGATCGCCATTTTTCCCGTGTTTGGTAATCAGGGAGTTGAAGGAAACAACCGATGCTTGGAAATTGGCGTTTGGTGGTGTTGGGTGTCAAAATGGTAGAGAGATGAGATGCTCAGGGTGAGGCGGTGTCTGTAGATCAAAAGGCAGTTGGGTTTTTGTAGAGTTGCCGAGTGCATGAGAGAGTTGGTGGTTCCTGTGAGGGAATGTGATAGTAGTGAAATGAGATGCCTCGATTCATTTCACGACGCTGCTATGGTTGTGTTCATCCGAACATTGACACAGCGTTTAGTAGGAATATCAACAGGCCGGACCTCACCTAGAATTGCATAAGCCAGACCCAGGTCCAACCGAATAAAGGATTTACTATAGAATTGCATCCAAAAACATTGAGTGGATCAGCTTTAACAGAATTGCTTTATTGCAATTATTTCTTTGTTGTTTCTGTCACAAACTTTATATGTTTTCTGTTGTGAATAAAATATATATAAAAAAGAAAGATGAATGAAAAATATACACATAAAATGTGGGTTATTAAGTGTAATTTATAGAAAATTATATATATTTTCAAGTATAATATATACAAATGTATATACTTTGTATAAATAACATGAAATGTTTTTACACGAACCAGATCATGAGCTCGGCTCGGCTAAACAAGAATACAAGCTAAGCCACAAGCTCAACCCACTAGTAAATGAGCCGAGCCCGAACATGCCCTCTTTGGTTAGTTAGGCTTGTTTACCAGCCCTTAGTTGCAGATAGGTCTGGTAAATGAACCGAACATCTGGCGACTTGACTCGTCATGAGCTTGTTCGTGACCGGCTCATACAGCTGGCAAGTGAAGCCACTTAAAGGAGTAGAGCCCGAACACAAGGCGTTTGGCTCGGCTTCACTCAAGTGAGCTTATGTAGATTAAAAATATATATTTTTTATGTGATATATATTTTTAATGTAATATATAAAGAGAAGTATGCAATATATATATATATATATATATATATTCTATAAATAAATAACATGGATTTTTTTTTATATGAAGCCGCTCATATTTGGCTTGCCTCATTCAAGGACAAGCGGAGCTCGGCTCAGCTAAACAAGAACACTAGCCGACTCATGAGCTTTCTCTGGTAAAAAAGCCAAGCCCAAACCTGTTCCATTCGACTCATTTAAGAGTCTTACTTGCAGATGCATGATTTTAATAAATTTTTTTATTTTGTTAAAAAAAATCACAATTTATGAGAAGATACCTTCACCACCAACTTAACCGAGAAAAAGGAAAAAAAGAATACATATCCATAATCCCACCAACTCATGCAAGTTGACTAGCACATGACAATAAAGAATTAAAAAAAAAAAAAAACAAATTGTAGGAACAAGCCACTGAAGATTTACCAAAGGTCCATATGATAGACAGCATCCGGTCTGCAACATGTGAGGATATAGAAAGGGATACGTGCTTGCCTATTGTTTTTTTATTTATCAACCATAAATGGATACGAGAAGATGTGTGAAGGGGAAGCGAGAATGAAGCGCGAAGCGTGGTACAATTGTGAAGCCATTATGCATGAAAAATGAAAAGGAAACACTTAGAAAGCAATATGAAGTGCGGGTGAAAGCAGCAAGTTTGTTATAGAAATGCTATTATTTCCTAATATAAAAAAATCTAGAAAGTGAGTGTGACAATAAGGAAGTGAGTGGAACGTACCCTGTTGGGTCAAGTTCTGAGAGCCAATTGGGTTCCCAAAGCTAACCAGGTGCAAATGAATCAAGTTTTATGCAGGCCTCTAGCTTGTGTCTGATGCATTTTTTTCTAAAAAAGATAATATATATATATATATATATAAACTGAATTATGTAAACCAACAAAATATGTAAACTAGTATAAACCGAGATTTTCATCAGTTTTCTTTTTTTGTAAATCTAACCTTGCAGATGCATTCTGCGTGGTCCATTTGCTTGGAATTGACTATTGGATCATTGAAATCGAATAAAAAAATGTGATTTTTGCATGTTTTAATATTTATAAAAAATCTAATCTCCCTTGATTTTGAAGTCTTGAAAGATTCTTCTTATATATCTTAATCGGATGATCTAAGAGTTTGATTCTATAAAACCAAGCATCTAGACTACATCCGTGAGGTGAAATTTTAGAAGAAAATAAAAAAGAACTTAATGAAAATATCGGTGCATATCAGTTTACATATTATTCTGATTTACATATTTCAGTTATATATATATATATATATATATATAAAACATGTTTTCCCATTTGAATAGTTCCTTAACTAAATGGTCACTACTTGTTCTTTTGTTTTTAATATGGGACTAATAGAGAAAGAGAGTTTTATTACAATTTGATCGTTACCTAATAAAATGGTAAGTATTTAGTTATTGAGCATATTATAAAGATGACATGTAAGTGGCACTTTTAAGTGATTATATAAAAAGAAGTGGCACTTTTGTAATTTTTAAAATATGGGTTCGTCAAAGAATAAATTCCGGTTCATTGACGTCCATGTATTAACGCGTTAATAAATCAACTTCTGTTTTTAACCCTCTTGCTCCTCTCGCATTTCTGGCCGCATTTCCGTTACGCCACTTTCTGCTTCTTTTGGAACTTTCTGCTTAATTCCCGCCCAATAAAAATCCGAAGAAGACGAAGGCGGCGATATCCTAAATTCTTCTTCTTCTTCTCTGTCTGTGAGGGTTCTGTGTTTGGAGTGAGTAAGGAAGGATGAGGCTCCTGAAGGTAGCGACGTGCAGCCTGAACCAGTGGGCGATGGACTTCGACCTGAACCTGCGAAACGTGAAGGAGTCGATCGCTAGGGCGAAGGAGATGGGTGCGAGGGTCAGGGTCGGCCCCGAGCTCGAGATCACCGGCTACGGTTGCGAGGATCATTTCTTGGAGCCTGATACCCACGCCCACGCGTAAAATTCACCCTCTGTGATTTTCCTTTTTTTTCACTTAATTAGTCGACTTTTAGTTCATCGGAAGCCGTCTTAGAATCCTGATCCGAAGTTCGCTTTGTTTCGTTTTGTTGTGGCATGAAGAAGTAAATTCTTCGATTGCGAGTTCATTTCCTTTTGTTTTTTACTTTCTCTTTTTTTTTGACGAATTCGATTCTTTAGCCCTTTGTCAGGTGGATTCAATTCTTTTGCAGTTCGATTTGTCTTCTAATCGATCGTTCGTTCGTTCTTCTTCGTTTAGAATCGTCGGTGTGTGTTTTCTTAGAGTGAGTTTTTTGCAGTTCGATTTGTCTTCTAATCGATCGTTCGTTCTTCGTTTAGAATCGTCGGTGTGTGTTTTCTTAGAGTGAGTTTCGTCTTGGAAGGAATGGAAGTTCTTTGTTTTTGTTGCATGAGATGATTTTTTTTCCTTTTCGATTTGTTGGGAATTGTTTGTGGTTTTTATGTTGTAGTGAATTGGTTTAGTTTGGTCGAGGACTCAATTTGCTGATTCACGTCGAAGGAGGATTTTTGTAATTTCGGTTTAGTTTGATGAGGTTTGCAGTTGTCCATTCCGGTGCTTCTGTTCTATCTTTGAATCAATTCGGATTGAGGATGTAAACTTTTGCTATCTGTGCTCGAATCGGGAGCCTCTTTTAATTTCGGATTGGTTTGTGGATTTTTGCATGTTACATAATCGGTATGGTTTGGAAATCGTTGAATACGTTGTTTTTACAAAGTATAAGTTCCTTCCTTTCCTTTTCTGTTCTTTGTGATCGTTGAGCTTTATGTTCTGCTCTTTTTGTTTTTCCATGTTGGGTTTACTTTTTCTCTCTTTAGATTCCTTTCGTTATTTCTTTTTTCAAGTTAGGAAATAGCTCTAGAAAAGGGTTGAAAAGATGTCTTCAGACAAAGTAGGATTCCTTAATTTTGTTTGGTTTGCTGAACTTTCTATTACTGCTTGATTTATTTTTTTGAAATCGGGCAACTGATACAAATTTATTATCACGTTCATTTGGAATTGATAATTTGAAAAAAGACAATTTTCTTTTCCAGTTATTTTTTCTTTTTAATTTGATTTATGCATGCTAGGGGTTTAATTTCGTTTGTTAAAGAAATTAAATTCATATGTTAAATGGAGTAGAATTTCAGAATTTCAGTTGGATTTTACACGGTTTTGTTCTTTTTTGAAGTTTCTGCTTATGTGTGAAGGAATTCATGTAATCCTTTTGGGACTAATTCATGATCTGAACCTAAATTCTTTTAATTTCACATAAAGTTAATTGACATTTGTTTTTACTTGCTTATATTAGATGAACTGCATGCGCATTTGCGTTTTGTCATTCACTATCCACAGTAACAATTCAGTATTAGGCTAAAGAACTTTGGTCTTTGTTCGTTGCCATTTCCAATTTCATAATGTTGCTTCTGGATTGCAATCTTTCTTATTAAGTTAGATATTATTTTTGGTGTTTTCGTTTATAAAAAGTGAACTGATGATGAATGTAGGTGGGATTGTTTGGCAGATCTTCTGTCAGGAGAATGGACGGAAGGCATTTTATGTAGTATCGGCATGCCAGTTAGAGAAGGAAGCACCCTTTACAACTGCCAAATATTCTGTTTAGACCGGAAGATCCTTTTGATTCGACCAAAGATGTGCCTTGCTGGTGATGGAAATTACAGGGAACCAAGATGGTTTTCAGCATGGAAGCATAGAGGCCAGTTGATTGATTTTCAACTCCCGCACAATGTCTATGAGATTACTTCACAAAAAACAGTTCCCTTTGGTTATGGGTATCTGACATTCTCAGACACGTAAGCCTCTTGTCTTCAGCACTTTAAACTTTCAGACACAGAGAAATCTGTATGCTTTTTAATCTGCTTGTTAATGTATTTCTGTATCGCATGTATGATTAGTTCCGGTAAAGTTTGGTTTTGTTGTAGTTTGCTTCCTGCTTCTACTTAGTACAAAAATCTGCAACATTGACAAGGGCCACCATGTCAATTTTTCATTTTAAATTTTTGCATCTGGCAAACTTAGCAACCCCCTATCTGAAGCAATCACTGTTTGTCTCATGGCATTGGTTATACAGAGAATCTCCTGCAGAGTCACACATCCACTTTTTTAGATTATTTCATACAATGGCCGGAAGTTTTAGATTTCAACTTTGCAACTCAATAATGTTTCACATGTAATGGTTTTTGCCTTTATGCTCTGTTTGGATGCCATATTTGAGATGGAGATGGGAGGGAAATAGGGATTCATTGTATCCTCTATTCCCCCATTTTTTTTGGTAACCCAGATTTGTGAGATGGGAGTGAAGAGGAGGGTGGAGATGGTCTCCCATATCCCCATTTCAACTACATCCTAAAAAAGATGTAGTTGACAACTCAACTCTCATCATCCATTTTCCTCTCCACTCCCATCAGCTCTCTTATCTCCCCTCCAACGCCAGCTCCCAAAGAGAGCCTTAATTGATTTGGCTGATTCATGAAGGTCACAGTCCTCTCAGTAGACTCAGTCTTCTTTTTAGGATTTTTTCTGTACATTGCCATAAGCAATGAATGATGAAATATACATATGTCAAAAGGCGTGAATATATCCAGTGAGTTAATTATTTTGAGTTTTTGAAGCAAAGAACTGTGTATATTCTTGCTTTTGACAAGCATGAGTCCTTAACTTCCACACTAGTAAGTCATTCTGATTTGTCTTTTCTCATCAGAGTGGTTGCTGCTGAAACATGTGAGGAACTTTTTACTCCAGATGCACCCCGAATTGAGCTTGCGTTGAATGGTGTTGAAGTCTTTGTTAATGCAAGTGGTAGTCATCACCAATTGAGAAAGCTAAACATCCGAATGGACCGGATCAAGAATGCTACATTTGTATGTGGCGGTGTTTATATATATAGCAATCATAAAGGGTGTGATGGTGGCCGGCTTTACTATGGTTTGACATTTATTCTTTTTTCCTTTTTGCTTTTCTAGATTTGTGTGTTGGCATTTGTTGCATTCTGTGAATTGTGTTCAATGCTGAATGTCTCCATTTTCTATAATCTTTACACTTACCCTGAGCATTCAGGCTCGTATGCATTCTTCAATATGATGATTTTGGTGTTTCCCTGAGGCAGATGGATGTTCTTGTGTTGCTGTGAATGGAGATGTTGTTGCCCAAGGTTCCCAGTTTTCACTTAAGGATGTAGAGGTTTTATTTGCACAAGTTGATTTGGATGCTGTGAGCTTTCCTCTCTCATTTATATTATTGCTGTTGCTCTTTTCACTTTCTTCTGTTCATAGTGAAAAATATGTGTGTTGTTCCTTCCCTTGAAGCCTTTTTTTTTTTATCGTATTTCGAGTTGTTCCCAGTTCAAGGCACTGGAAGCAAATTTTTTTTTTTAAGAAGAAAGGAATATATCTGTTAATTAAAGATCAGAATATAATCAATCTTAAGGGGTAGATGGCGAGGTATCACCCAGTCTCAGTCCTCTAATTGTTCGAACAATAGAAAAGGTAGGCCTGTTAAGATGTATTGATATAAATTCACTTATATATATATATATATATATATATATATTTGACTGTTTCTCATTGTAATAGGTTTTGCCCATGTAGGGACATTTTAGTCTTTTTACATGTATGTAATAGGTACTGCCTATTAGGGGCAGTTTTGTCTTTGTGTATATTTTTTCATTTTATTTTTTATTCTGTCTTTTCCCTCTTGCATGAGGGTATATTGGACTTTATCCAATATAGTCGTTGGGAGTGTTGGGACCTCCCCAACTGCTATAATTATAGCTGTTGGGAGCATCCCAACTACTCTTTTGAGTCTTGTATAGCCTATATAAAGGGGGTTAAATCCCCTCTTGTATTAATGCTTTTTCTTAAGCATTTTCTCATAATAATGATCATATTATTTTTAAGTGTGTGTTCTTGTATTTGCTATTGTGAACTTTTATATTTGCTATTGATTAGCTTGCGTATTGTCCCTTTGTGGACTTGTGTTTGAGCACTCTCTTTTGACTCTTGTATGCCCTTGGTGGCTCTTTTTGTATTTCTCTTTCTTTCATTACATGGTATCAGAGCCATAGGCTCTTGGGATCGCGTGATACTTCTCCAAAGTTCGTGGTTGTGGCAAAGAAGGGATCTTCCTCAAGCATTTGTTCGTGATACTTCATTTCTCTCCTCCACACTTGTTCGTGATAGTTCATTTCTTCTCTCCAAAGATAGGCAAAAAAGAACTCATGACGGTGGTCACATTCAAGCTAAATGACTCAAATTACCTAATGTGGGCCGCTGCTATGGAGAACCATCTTAAAGGCAAAAAACTATAGGGGTACGAAAGTGTCACTACATGTGAGCCACATCTCATACTCACCAAAAAAGATGGAGATCAAATCAAAGCCCTTGATGATGAAGAAAGAGAAAAAATTCTTAAAAAACATCATATTAAGGTGGAGGATTAGGAAGTCGAGAACGCTCAAATCCTATCTTGGTTCCTAAATAGCATGAAATTTAAGATAGCCACCAACATTGTGAAGTTTAAAAAAGCTTGTGATGCATGGATCTTTCTAAAAAACATGTTCATGCAAAAAGACTTGGCACGACAATATTTCCTTCAAGAGAAGGTTCAAACTATAAAACAAGGAGATAAGAGTGTGAGAGATTACTATGAAACTCTCTCTCCTCTTTGAGATGAGTTGGCCTTGCTTGAGCCTAAATGGGAAGGCACGTGCATTGAAATGAGGCGAAAGTAATTGGAAAAGGAACAACTCTTTATGTTCTTATTCAGGTTGAGACCCAAGTTTGAGCAAATTAGGTCCTCAATTTTGCATAGGATTACTACTATCTCACTTAACGAGGCCCTTGTCGAGGTATACCAAGCTGAAACTTGACTTGGCATGAACAAAGGAAGTGAGGAAGTCCTTGTCGTGTCAAGACCCAACAACTATGTCAAAACATATAGACTTCATTTTGGGAGGAATAACAATGGTAGAGTGAGGAGAATAATATGCCATTTTGTAATGAACCAGGACATATCAAACCAGAATGTCTCAAGCTTAAGAAGAAGGTGGCAACTGTTAAAGAATCATCCAAAAATGGTGAAGAAGCAAACAAGAAAGGAGGAGACCTTAAGGATACCATCAACCAATTAACGGAAGCACTTCAACAATTCCTTAAGACATCTTCAACTTACTTTTAGTGTCACCGTCTCCACATCCTCTCCTCCCGATACGTTTTCGATACTTGATTTCGGTGCCTCCTCTAGAATCTCTCTTATCTGAATGCACTAAACCCTTTTATAGTTCATATTGTTTCTATCGATGGAACTAATTTGAAAATCAAAAGCATTGGAACCTTTAAAAATATTTCCAACAGATTTCTTCATGTCATCTTTGTCTCCAACAGATTTCTTCATGGATACGCCGTTGAGTTTGTGAAATCAGGTCACTGATGTGAGAATGCAACCCCCGCATTTCTGTCAATCCATCATCGTTGCGCCTTTGTAGTTGAAATTCCCTGAGCTTCACTTTTTAAGTGTTCATGAGGCGAAAACTATATTCTCTATGCTCCTTCAATCATCCTTTCATCTTACTTTTGAGAAATCTGAACTTAACCATCAGTCTAAATCCCACCTATTTGCCTTCAGATGGCTGGTTCCACTAATGCAAGATTACGTCCCTTAAATCCCTCAATCCACAGACACAAACTTCAAAATGATACTTGTTCTGACCTTTGACCCAGTACTCCATTGCAGCATGATCCCTCCATGGTCCAGATGTCAGCATTTAAGGATTTTGTCCATTGAGTTTTAAAAGGCACCATGTGGAGCAACTACATAGGAAGGAGTGTTGGATTCTTCCCTATTGTGTGGATGTTTTTGCGGGTGTCAGAAATTGATGATCAAATAATGAAATGATCCAGTCATGATGTCCGAGTTTCTAGTTTGTTCTGTTGATTTGTCGATGGTCCATCCAGAATAACTTATAAATGGGTTTAGTTCATCATTACTTTATTAATTGAAGAAGTGAATTTGTGGGTGCATGCCCACCAAAACTTGAAGGGAAGTTTACTAATTTGCACCTGTAACTCTCCATCTGAAAAAACTTTATTCTATGCTTATAATTCTTTAAGGGATGCAATCCAAAATGTTGCCTTGGTTTAGTAGAAACCTTGGTTAGTACATGTGATATTCATGTGTATATTCCAGGCCAAAACATTTTGGCATGGATTTCCTTCTGTGATTGTTCTGTTATTTATTATCCTTAATATTTTCTCGACAGTCTAACAACTCATTTCTTGATCTGTCTTAATAATCAGGTAGTTAGCTATCGAGGAGCAATCAGTAGTTTGCGAGATCAAGCAAGTTACAAGCCTAAGGTTCCTTCTGTGGCAGTTCATTATAAACTCTGCCAAACTTTCAATTTCCAAGAATTTCCTTCGCTGCCAATTGAGGTGAGCTATTTCTTGGTCACAAATAGCTTTTCACTTATGAATGCACTTCTCTAGGTTAATTTTACATTTATAGATATAGTAAAGAGTAATAAACCAAGCCTAGTTTATGTATATGGATAGATGTGCTGGCAACCTATGCTTGGTTCCAAACCAAGCTCTGAATGAAAACTTGTTTAGGCATGCATTCATTAAAATAGGAAAGTATGGTTACACTAAAGTCGTGCCCAGATTCTTTCTTGCCATCTCTGCTTCTCTGCTATATACCATTGTTCTCTCTTTTGCTTCATGATGATACTATGTCACATGGGTGCGGGGGTGCGGCAAAAATATAGAAAATTATATATATATATATATATATATATATATATATATATATATATATATATATATATATATATATAAAGTTGGACATAAATGACCCTGGGTGCGTTGACTGCACACAGGGTCAGGTTGACCGCATTGGGTGCAGGTGCGGCACCTAGTTGGAGAATCCCTGTGACATATAGGACAAAAAAATTTTCTTGGCAATTTTTTTAAGTTCGAAAATTGGACCAAAATGACCCTGGGTGTGTTGACCGCACCCGGTGCTCGTGTCGACGCGGGTGCGGCACCCTGCTAGCCCCCTGTGACATAGTGATGATATGATTGTTCAAGATCTCTAATGATAATTGTCAGACTGAATAATTTAAAAGCTGTCTCAACTTTTTATTTTGAAAGGAAAAGTTACTATATAAGGAATCCATTATGCTACCTTATGGAAATTTGTGAACTTGAAGGGGGCGTTTGTTGCATCCCCACCCAAGCGAAACCATTTTCTCTTGAGAGGGAAACCCAGGAGGGAAGTGCTTTAGCATGAGAGGAAGCGTGAACTGGCTTTGATAGGAAAGATGTTTTTTTGCATTCATTATGTAGAACCTACGAAGATGTTTGTTTTACCCCTCTAGGGAAAGAGGCTTCCTTTCCTATGAAAAAGGGCCTCTTTCATAGCAAAGGGCATGAAAGAAACACCCCAAAGATAGTAAAAAGAAGAAAAAGATAGTACTTGTCAATTCTATGGTAAGTTTGTTTAATATGCTAACCAGGTGCATGGAAATAGTTAACAAACCTTACTGCAGCAATGACTACACCTCCTTTCTGTTTATTCTATTTTATTTTTTTGAAAATTCTTTTTCTGCCAGCAAAGGCTAACTTGTGTGTAGAATTATCAGCAAGTTGCCTTTTTTCTGCATTTCTATCCGAAGTTCTAAAGTTTTATGACCTTGCAGGTCAAGTACCACTTGCCAGAGGAGGAGATAGCTTTAGGGCCTAGCTGTTGGCTGTGGGACTACTTGAGAAGGAGTGGAGCTTCTGGATATTTGCTTCCACTTTCAGGCGGAGCAGATAGTTCTTCTGTAGCAGCTATTATTGGATGTATGTGCCAGCTGATCATGAAAGGTACACTGAATATTTGCATTTAACATCCTCATGTTTATCTAGACCATTCACCATTGTTATCTTTATATCCAGACTTCGTCATGCATTATATAGCAAGGGGACACGTTCTCTTGGATTAGTGCATTGGCTTATGCAACACAACTTAAAACTTATTAAGGGGGTGGGTACTTTTGCAATGTGCTAGTAGAATCTAGTGAGACCAATTTTTACATTTAGAACAAATCCCTCACTAAATGTGAATATCCTAGAAACTGGCTAAGATAAAAAAAAATGAGATGTTCAATTCTTTGGTTGAATTGCTTTGAGGGCTTGTGTACCAACTTTGAAAGTGAATCCCAACCTAGGTTAAAACGGGAGTGGGAGATGGTTCCCCAAGTCAGAAAATGTGGTAATCATTCTATTTTCCTTTTTTTTATGACATTAATTCTTTCTTGTGTCAGTTTTAGCCACTTCTACAATGACACTCTATCCTACTGTTTTTCATAGTTAAAATTTTCGTTGGGAGCAATCCATAGTTACCTTTCTCAGCTGGCAAACATTTATTATCCATATCTCTTATAGCTCAATGACTGCATATGCATGCAGCAATTGCGGACGGAGATGAACAAGTTAAAGCTGATGCTATACGTGTCGGTCAATACCATAATGGCGAGCTCCCTCATGACAGTAAAGAGTTCAGTAGGCGCATTTTTTATACCGTCTACATGGGAACAGAAAACAGGTAAGATTAGCACTTTTTAGCAATACACTGAAAATAGTGATATCATGATTTTATGTCATCTTCTAAAATGTTTGGTAATGTGATCTGTGTTAGATCTGTATAAAAATATAGTTATATATATTCATGGGGAAATGAAAACCTCCCCAATGGAAAACCCTCCCAAACCTCCCCAATGGACGTTTTATTGGATTTTTGGTGTTTTTTTCAAAATTCTGGCCGTGCAAATGTGATCTATATGCTTGTTTTTATCGGAATCAGTTCTTGGAGCATTTGATTCTGATGCATGGATAGGTTTTTATAAGTTTCAAAATCAATGGCGTACAATTTTCATAAACTTTTGAGGCTCCGAATACCATTTTTTCTATCTAAAATTCATGATCCAAGTGTTGATTTATAGTAAATCAATCATGCTGAACACATTTGTACGGTCAGAATTTTGAAAAAAAATACCAAAAATTTTCCATTGGGGAGGTTTTCATTCCCCTATATTCATGTGTGTGTGTATATATATAGGGACATTTTGGTATTTTCCCTTTTGTAATAGGGTCATCCTAGTAGGGGCTGTTTTGTACTTTTGTTTTTTGTTTTTTGTTTTTTAGGACGACTATTAGACCCGCTTTACTATATGGTACGGAATGTTGGGCTGCCAAGAGACATCATATTCAAAAAATGAGTGTAGCTGAGATGCGGATGCTTAGATGGATGTGTGGAAATACAATAAAAGATAAGATTCAGAACGAGGAGATACGTAAGAAGGTAGGTATTGCACCCATTGAAAATAAGATGCGAGAGAATCGTTTACGGTGGTTTGGACATATTCGGCGAAGGCTTAATGATGCTCCAGTTAGAAGGTTGGAGAAATGGGAAAATATATTAGTTAAAAGAGGTCGGGGTAGGCCTAGGAAGACTTGGATGGAGATGATAGGAAAGGATATGAATGCTTTGAACCTCACCGAGGACATGGCATTGGATATAAATGATTGGAGGAAAAGGATTCATGTGGAAGACTCAAAATGAATTTCTTTTTTGGTTCATATCGCTGACCCCAATTGTTTTGGGATGAAGGCGTAGTTGTTGTTGTTGTTTTTTGTTTTTTATATTTTGTAATTCATATGATTGTTGGAGCAGCCAAACTAGTCGTTGGGGGCTAGCCCAACGACTAGTTGGGCTGCCCCCTTTGTCTCTCTTTTGTGCTTATATATAGGGGACTTCCCCTTGTAATCTTAATGCTTTTCTAAGCATTTGTTAAGTGAATAAATATATTTTTTTATATTGGTCTCTTGTTTGGCTCTTTGAAGCCTTTGTATGCACTTTTGTGCTTTTGTATTGGCTTTGCATTTGTGTTGTCCCTTAGTGGACTTGTATTTGTGCTTAAGCATATTGTATTTTGCATTTCTGCTTGTTTCAGTATAAGAGCTTCTTGGGTACTTTGACCTCGGAACATGGTGATCAATCATCCTCGTCATGGAGCATGAAGCAAAGAGTGAACTCTCCTTTAAGCTCAATAGAACTAACTATATGATGTGGTCAGTTGTAATGGAGAACCACCTCAAAGAGGAAAAACTTTAGGAGTACGTGATGGGCACTACTCTCGAGCCTCTACTGAAGCTCACAAAACTTGAAGGAGGCATAGAAAAGGCTCTTGAAAGAGAAGATCGAACCAAAGCTATTTATGAACATCAAATGAAGATAGAAGATTGAGAAAACAACCATGCTAAAATCTTAGCATGGTTCATGAATAATGTGGATATTAAGACTTGTGCTAACATTGCCAAGTTTAGAAAGGCAAATGAGGCATGGTTCTTTATGAAGGGTATGTATACCCAAAACCCCAAAAGGACCAAGACAATATTTCTTGCAATTGAAGATTAGAAGTACTAAACAAAAGGTCATGAATGTTTAGGACTATTTTAGTGCCTTGTCCTAGGGGTGGGCATCGAGCCAGCCTGGCCTGACCTGGGCCCATTTAGAGCTTGGCCCACCGGGCTTTAAGTGTGGCCCAGAACAAAGATTGATCGATTCTTAATGGGCTCGGGTTTGAAGAGCAACCCATGGCCCGGCCCAATGGGCCAATGTGAAGCGGGTTGGGTCCAGCCCGACCCGACCCAAATCCATTTGTAAATAGTAATAATTAATAAGTTTTCAACTTTCCATGTATCCAATTAATTATCTTTCTAGTTTTCATAAAATTAATATAACTAATTAGGTAAATAGTAGTTACCAAGGTACTATGAAAATAGTTAATTTTTATATTATTAAAAAAATAATAAATAACTCAAGCCCATCATGCCTGCTCAGTTGCCCGTTGGCCGGCCCAGGCCCAGCCCACGCATATAGCAGGTCGAGTTTTGGTCCGGGCCTAAAATCTTGGCCTAAACCCGACCCATGGTCGGCCGGGTTGGCTTGGCCCATCAGGCGGCCCGACCCGTTGCCCACCCCTACTTTGTCCTCTCTATGGGATAAGTTGGCACTCCTTGAACCTAAATGGAAAGTCTCCATTGTTAAAATATAGTGTATATATTTTTATACATAACTGATATACGTATATTTATACAATATACATATATCAGGGGTATTTTGGTCATTTAATGACATATAATATAGTACAGTCCAATAGGGACTGTAGAGACTTTTTTGTTTTTTTATTTTCTGTTTTTTGTATGTCAGTCAATATGACTGTTGGACTGCCTCCTTTTCATTATACGTGAGGCTCTATACCACTCTATGTAATACAAGCTTTTCTAAGCTTATTGGCCGTTATATAAAAATTAGTTTTTTTACATTGTGCTTGTGTGGAAGTTGTGCCATTGTGTTATCATGGAATTTGTGTTTTTGTATATCTCTTTTATGAGATTGTTATCGGTCCATTAGAGATCATATTGTATTTGTGCACTTGTTTTGCCCTTTGTTGGCATTCTGATTGTGCACATCTTGTTTCATTACATGGTATCAGAGCTTATGGCTCTTGAAGTGTTGAAAATTATCTTGGGATTGCTCTCTTTGTGGTGGTGATCTTCAATCTTTAGTCTTCAAACGCAAACCTTCTTCGTTATGGGAGAAAGAGATTTCGCCTCCATCACCCCCTACAAGCTTAACGAAAGCAACTATTTTATATGGGCTATCGTAATGAAAAATCAATCAAAGGTAAATAGCTTTGGGGGTTTGTTAGTAGAGCTACTAATAAACCTCAACTTAAATTAACAAGAAGAAAAGGAGATCAAGTCAAAGCTCTATCCGAAGGACAAAAAGAGAAAGCTTTGCAAGAATACCAAAACAAGTTGGAGGATCGAGAAGCTAGCAATGCTCAAATACTTTCATGGTTCATGAATACCATGGAGTTCAAGATCACCACTAACATCATCAAATTTAAAAGGACATGTGATGCATGGATCTTCTTAAAGAGCACATTCATTCAAAAAGATATGTCTAGGTTATATTATCTTCAAGGCAATGTGCATAATACCAAACAAAGAGATAAAAGTGTAAGAGACCTTTATGGTACATAATACCAAACATTCATTTGGGATGAACTAGTTATGTTAGAAGCAAAATGAGAAGATTTGGCTATTGAGATGAGAAAATTACAACTTGAAAGAGAAAACCTTTTCTCTTTTCTATATGGTCTCCGATCAGAATTTGAGCAAGTTAGGTCTTCCTTGTTTCATAGGACTTCGACTTCTTCTATAAGTGAGGCTCTTATTCAAATTTGTCAAGAAGAAACAAGACTTAGAATGCACAAGTCTAATGACGAGGTTCTTACCGTATCAAGACCCGGAAATTTTGTAAAAACTTATAAATCACCTCACTTTGAAAGAAAATTCAATGGAGGACATAATGGGGGAGGATACAAAGGAGGACACAAGGGTAAAATTACTTGTTATCATTATAACATGAACTCTTCTAACAGGGCACTGCACCCACAACCATGCAGGTGTGACACTTGGGCACGACTTCCTTTATGTCAGGTGAAGTCAACCACATTGAGGTCCATTTTTATCCAAAAGTAGGTTCAATTAAACCTAATCAAGTCTAGTTTTATATATATACATAAATGCACAAACATGCACATAGTTTTAACTTAAAACTGTTAAAAATTATATTTATATATATACCCTCCCCGCACCCTCGCACCCAAGTTTTTTTAAAGTGTTGCATCGCCTCACCTGTATCCGCACCCACACCTATGTGACATAGAAAATAACAAAAACAAAAAAAATACAAGAAAAGAAAAAGGATTGATGTGCCCCTAATCGGCACAACCTATTAAAAAAGACAAAAATACCCCTAGAGGGTATTACCTATTACATCATTAGAAATATATATGTACAATATGAAACTATATATATATATATATATACAACTTAATACTCCCCCTCAAACTCACGATGTGATATACCGGAAGTTTGAAAATACAAAAGGAATCAATAGGAAGGATCCAAGTCTTCAATGATAATCTTCACCAAATGCCTGCATCGACTATCTTCATCTTCATGATGCATCAAAAATGAAATTTCTTTCTCAACCCATATCATCTTTAAGAAGCTGCAGAGAGAACAAAACAAAGGTTCCAACTACACAAAAGAAGATATCTTAACCAAATAGTTATAAAGTTTCAAAACAAGTATATATTTTGAACAAGAATAATACTCAAGTAGAATTTTCAAACAAAGCAGCAATAATTTTAAGATTTTAGAAACATTAGACAATCATTAAGAAAGATAAAAACAAAACAACAATAATTTTAAGATTTTAGAAACATTAGACAATCATTAAGAATGATGAGAGGAGCATACCTCAAAGATAAATTTTTATGAAATCAAATTTTAGACAATCATATACCAAAAATCAGCATATTTTTCAAGAAAACATAAATATTAATCATAAGAGAATTTGATCACTAAAAGACATAAATTATCAAGAAGAGATAAACAATCATGCATAAATAATATCTCAAAGTTTTAGAAAAGCACTTCAAATGAAATAACAAATCATCAACTATACTAAGCAAACACGACAACATGCATATAAAATATAACAATTCAAAAGATCCTTCAAGAAATGAGGAGTTAATTAAATTCATGCATACAACAATGTGAACAAGATAATCAATATTAAACACACACATATATATAACATGCAATTAAAGCATATTTATTGAACATAATAATGAATGAGAACAATCTCATAAATCACAACCCATTAGGATTCATTTACACAACCTATAATGGGTTTAAGCACAAAGGACCAAACAACAATCTTAATATATATATATATATATATATATATATATAGAGAGAGAGAGAGAGATATTATCGATGAAATGCACATAAGATGCATGATTTATCAATAAATATTTTTTCATACAATGAATTAAGCGATCTGCTTTTATTGAAACATAACTAACTCTTTAAGAGATAATATCTAGATAGTAACTACAAGTTGAGCAAGTTCATCTAATTTGATTTACAATAGTTATAGATGACATACTGATACTGATGGTCATATGGCTGCATGTCTTAATTGCATACTACTGTGCATATGGCTGCACGTCTTACCTTTTTGTGAGTGATAATTTTCCAATAAGAGGTCATTTCAAATGTATCGCTTCTTTTTTTTCAAGGTTACCATGGATGTAACAGATGGAAATCTCTTTCTCTCTCCATGTGCTGTGTCTGCTTTCCAAATGGCTAGCTTCCTAATTAAGGTGGATCATGAAATTTTTTTCTCATGATCTCCAGTGTTTATCTTGTGATTTGGATGAGACAAGAGCCCTCTGAGACTTAGTTGTTTCATCTATGCAGTTCTGAGGCTACTAGGCTGCGAGCAAAGGTCCTCTCTGATGAAATTGGCTCATATCATATTGATATGAAGATTGACATGGTTATATCCGCATTGATCTCCTTGTTTCACACACTTTCTGGGAGGAGGCCCTGTTATAAGGTACTAATCTGAATATTTTATATTTTTGAGTTCTTTTTTCTTTTTAGTTTTTGGGGTGTCCTCTTTACATGAAAAGTTCATTCTGTCTTACCTTTATGGGCTTATGGTGAGCGCTTGTTGATGAGTGTTGTAATTTGTTGACTGAGTCTATCATTTGACAGGAGATTCCAATTTCCTTTTTATTTTCTTCTCTTTATTAAAAATGATACTGATGTGAGCTAGAATAAGCTAAAAAAGAGATGTTTGTTAAAAAGATGGTTCTTGAAGTCTCTCTTTGAAACAGTTCAGAAACTTGGCAAAATGGTATATGTCCATTTATATGACATGGTTGCCTTGGATACCTTGCCTATACGTGTACTCCCTACTTTCTTCAACATCATCCAGACGAATAAATTTCAACTTCAACCTGTGCTAAAGACTGCCTTTTGTCAGCGATTTTTTGACCCAACTCAAGTTTTGGTACCATTTGAATCCAATTTTAGTAATGTCATGTTTCAATGAACTAAGGACATGCCTAAAGGACCTGAACTTGCAAAACTATGGTCCTGTTCACAACAGCTTCTCTAGAACTAGAACACCCTGTGTTTTCCTTACTGTACGCATCCAGTCACCAGTATCAATGTGTTGGTTACATCTTAATGAGGCAGTTTCTCAAGATATTTAGGATTTCCTTATAAATCTTGGGAAATGCTCAGGAAGTTTTTTCCATTTAAAAATGATAATAATAAACAATCCAGTGTAAGAAAAATAACTTAATTTTTAGAAAAGTTTTCAAAATATCATTTTTAGGTGTATAAAAGTTTGAAAAACAACTTGTGAAAACACCATGATAAACCGTGTTAATATCATGAAGCAATATATTTAAATTGGTGGTATTTTGAAAAGATCATGATAAATTGTTTTTCTATTATATAAGACCATGGTGTTTTGAACATATCGATGACATCTGTGTCTATGGGGTTGTCATAATTGAACACGGAGAAGCCAACAGAGAGGATATTTGGACCATAAACTAACTCATGTCTTCTGTTTTTTTTTTTAAAGAAAGAAAATTGTATATTAATAAGATGGAAGAATTACACCGTTACCAAAAATGATGAGGTATCACTCTCTTGTCTTAAGAAAGTAAGGAAGTAGGACAACCAAATACAAGAACAGCGACAGCTATGAAGCTAGAACCAAAGACTGCTTACAAAACTATTCTATTCTTCCCTGTCCAATTCAAGTCCATACCCGACCTTAAACCAGTGGTAAGCTGGAGCTCTTTCTTGACTACATGGATTTTAGTGGTTGCTAGAGTATTTCATGGGTCAATCAACCCCTTATCAGGCCATAACATTCTTTACTTCTTTCATGTCCATGTCTGTTTTCCTTTTCTGCATGTGTGCACATTAATGTGTTTCATTTAATGTGTTGTTTCTAGTCTAGTTGGGTCACAGCATTAACATAAGCCTTCTTTAAAGGTTGATGGTGGCTCAAACACGGAGAACCTGGCACTGCAAAATATTCAAGCTCGAGTAAGAATGGTCGTATCTTTTATGCTAGCGTCTCTCATGCCTTGGGTTCATAACAAATCTGGCTTTTATCTTGTGCTTGGGAGTTCAAATGTTGATGAAGCATTGCGAGGGTACCTAACCAAGGTGTGAATTTCTACTACCATTTGTTATACATCCCTAATATGCATTTGATGGGGCAGTTGTATTTTTCTTTATTAAGTCTCCATCGTTCTTTTTCCTTTATTGAGTCTCCATTGTTCCTGTCATTGAGTTTTTTGTGTGATATTTTTCATTTCCTGGTGCAGTATGATTGTAGCTCGGCTGATATTAATCCAATTGGGAGTATTAGTAAAGTGGATCTCCGTGCATTCCTTCGCTGGGCTTCTGTTAATCTTGGATATACATCTTTGGCAGAAGTCGAAGCAGCTCCTCCAACTGCAGAGTTGGAACCTATCCGTTCCAATTATTCCCAGGTCTTTCTCTTGACTGGTTATAAGATATTGTTACTATTACTATTTCCCCATGGCATTTCACTTAAGTACGAAAGGGTAATGCATTATTCGGAAAGCGTATAAAACTTCTGACATGATTAATTATTTGTGGTTTCATATTTCATGAACTGGGGGAGGGGACCTTTTCCTCAAGCCATTCCTTATTAATGTTTTTGTTATCATGTTTGAAGTGTCATACAAGTGTTAAGGGAAGCGTTGTGTGTGGACATTATTGTTAAATGACTGAAGTTTTTCTTAATTATGCTTGTGCTTATAATTTTGAATTTTACTCAAACATACTTTTGAAGATCTCAGTCAGCGAGGAAAAAAGACTTGTTATTTTGATTGTGTTTTGTGTTTGTATTGAGCTATCCTCTTCTGTGTATCAAATCATGTATACACCTACAGTACACCTTCTGACAGCTGCATAATACACACCTACCCATTTCCTTTTTGATGAATAATGCTGTGGGGTTACCCCAAAATTTCCGTTCATTGAAAAGGCATTTACACAGTATCCATGAGGAAAGAGTCACTAGCAGCCTGATGATCAGGTGGCTTATTTTTCCAATACATAAAATTCCCCACCACAATATCTACAGAGAATAAATAAAAAATCAACAAATCTGGTCCCTTAACAAAGACAGAAACATCCAAAATTTTGGATAGGCATGACAAAATACTAGATGAATTATTCCATTTGCCCTTCCAACTGTCTTTAAAACGCCATCAATTTCCTAATTGGAAATAATCTGCAACTTAGTAGATTGGATTTGATTTGGAACGTAAGAAAAAACTTTATTTCAGTCAAAATGAAATTGAACATAAACCCTTGAATAGAACCTACTGCTGTGTCTGAACTGCAAAAGCAAATCTTTTACCAGAAGACATCGCCCAACCAGCTAACTGCAAACGAGTACAATCGTACGGTGGAGCAATGTATTGATCAATAACTGGTTGTCCATTTAACCAGATTTTAACCGGAGTTAGTTCAATGGCCACTTGATTTTCAATATAATTTCCTTATAGGAAAACCAAATTTTCCTCAATGCTATCAATCTCCCAACCTGTGTCATCATGCACGACTTTATTCCAAATAAATCATAATATCCAAATTACAGTATTGAAGACAGCTTTGCAAGATTCCCAGTCATCCAGCTAGCTTGGAATTTCTTGGAAAACCACCACTTGATTTGGCAACCAATATTTGAGTTGAGAACCCGCTTGACTCCAAACTTGTTAACAGCATCCTTCCATGGATTTTAACAGCCACATTACACTTAAAAGCAGATGATCATGATTTTCTTCCGAGCTTGTACACAAGTAGCATCCATTTGCCGTAAATATACCTCTTCTCTGAAGTCTATCAAGAATTGGAAGCCTATTAGCAACTGCTATATAAAGATATAAACAAACCAAGATTCATGAGGTATCTGATCCTTAATCCAAATGAAACGTCTCCACTGTTCTTTAGAATACGATGCCTAATAAAATTCCAGCATGCCAATGTTGAAAAAAGTGTTTTGGAATCTGTATCAGAAAGGAAGACATGCATATCGTACTATATCATATTGTATCATAAGATATAGGAAAAAACACATTTACAAAATTACAAAAAAACAGAAAAACACTAAAAAATCAGGAAAAATAGAAAAAAATGCAATAGGAAAAAAAATTAAGCATTAAGATCAATTAAACATAGATGTGCATTAAGCCATTAACATCAAGTAAATTTCATTACATAAACATAAATGTTATGAAAGTTCATTACATAAACTTGTATAATAAAATTATAAAATACATCAGTCATTTTCATCGAATATTCATCGAATACCGGTGGATGATTGTTTCAAATATTTGGGATCTATCATTCAAAAGTATGGAGAAATTGATGGAGATGTAAATCATAGGATAAAGGTTGGGTGGATGAAATGAAAAAGTGCAACTGGAGTGTTGTGCGATCGTAGAATGCCATTGCGGTTGAAGGGAAAGTTTTATAGGACGACTATTAGGCCCGCTTTACTATATGGTAGGGAATGTTGGGCTGCCAAAAGACATCATATTCAAAAAATGAGTGTAGCTGAGATGCGTATGCTTAGATGGATGTGTGGAAATACAATAAAAGATAAGATTCAGAACGAGGAGATGCGTAAGAAGGTAGGCGTTGCACCCATTGAAAATAAGATGAGAGAGAATCGTTTACGGTGGCTTGGACATATTCGGCGAAGGCCTAATGATGCTCCAATTAGAAGGATGGTGAAATGGAAAAATATATTAGTTAAAAGAGGTCAGGGTAGGCCTAAGAAGACTTGGATGGAGATGATAAGAAAGGATATGAATGCTTTGAACCTCACCGAGAACATGGCATTGGATAGAAATGATCGGAGGAGAAGGATTCATGTGGAAGACCCAGAATGATTTTCTTTGTTGGTTCATATCGCCGACCCCAATTGTTTTGGGATGAAGGCATAGTTGTTGTTGTTGTTGTTTGTTGTATTCAGTGTTCTCCATCAGGGATGACATCTTTGTAATGAAATAGAAAGAGAGGTGCACACACAAATCCACTATGGGATGGTGCACATAAGCCACTAAGGGCTAGAACAAACACTCAAGAACTCACAAGCCACTAATGGGCATAACACAAAGACATAAAACATATAATTTTATTATATTAACAAATGCTCAAGAGAAGCATTCCCACAAAGGGGACAAGATGTCCTTTTAGGCTAAAGAGGGACTAAAGGGGGCCCATTATAGCTGTTGTGGAGGCCCCAACAGCTAGAAATATAGCTGTTGTGGAGCCCCAACAGGTATATGGCCTAAAGACCATAATGCCCTTACATAAAAAAGGAAAGACAAAAAAGGAAAAATAAAAGAAATAAAAAATATCAAATCTGCCCCTAATGGGCAGGACCTATTACACATGCAGAATTGCAAAAGAAACCCTAGTGGGTATTACTTATTACAAGAGAAGAAACACACACACACACACATATATATATATATATGTACTATATATATGTGAACAATAACATATACACATATTTAACAATCTTGTGATAACTGGGCAACATCTTGTGGTGGCTGTGCATCAAGTCATGCCCATTCCCTTCTATTTACTTCCAAACTAGTAAGAATCTCAGCCCGTACATTACTTAGAATGTTAGGTGAGTGATACATTCACATAAAGTAAGTTTGAATGCCTACAATGTGCAGCTTAAAATGATACAAGCCCCAGTGATGCCATCTCAAAGTAAAAATGTGAGAGAAAAGGATGAAGATGCAGTATGGTGGGCCTCACTATTCATTAGTTTCCACTGATGAAAAACTCATATATTTCATTTTTTACTATGTTAACAATGAAAGATATGAAGTAAAATTTATTAAAATTCCTTAAGATCTGTAATTACAATAATGTGCATAAGAAAAAAAGATATGTCTCTAGTGATTGCTTTCTCATGTTCGTCCTCAAAGAGCTGGAAGTAAATCTTCATCAGACAAAACTCAATTGCAGATGAAGGTGACAGTCTAACTGCATTAATGCCCTCAAATGGAGGGCTTACAAAAGAGAAAGTAGCAACTGAAGAGCCAGATAGCCTGAGGAAAGTGCAAGCTCTCACACATTCCTGCACTACTTATGGTACCTATAAGATGCATACATCAGATTTCTGTTTTAGCAACTATTTAGTTGTTTGTCTGATTTTTTCACACATGCCTGAGGAATTTATTTTCAATCAAATGTGCCCATGCTTGTGTTCAATATTGTATGCCCTTTATGTGATCAAACCTGGACTGAACATAAACTTGAGTGATGCCTTGACTCAGACAGGCGATTAATCTAACTGCATGGACACATTGACCTATCTGGTTCATTTGTTGACCTGTGCAAGCCGCAGATCAGTTACTTGCAAATGAATTTCAAAAGCATGGGTTTGCAAGCTATCAATATGCCTCATATTGGCCCCACTGGTATCAAACTTTATCTATATTGCCCTGTGAACATCCAATGATATTGTTTTGTGGTAGAGGGAAACACTTTTTGTATGCAGGATAGTTTTTATTTTATCATCTGTTTGTTCAAATGGTTTTCAACTAGAATGACATTTGTATTGTTGCAGATCAAGGATCAGCTGATCCCATAATTAGTAGATGGATTTACATTAAACTTGTCAATGCAGATCGCAACAAATACAAAGACATGATAACATGATAGTTGATGGAAATGAAATAATTTGCTTTTTCTATTTAAAAAACTAATTCGACAATAAGTAAGATTGAATAAAAAATGTGAGTTCATGGTCTAACGTTCTGCCTTTGTGGCACAGTTAGATGAAGTGGATATGGGCATGACATATGAGGAGTTATCATTCTATGGACGGCTTAGAAAGATTTTCCGATGTGGCCCTGTCTCAATGTTTCAGGTTACTCTCATAAACTCAGGTTATCACAGTTTATTATCTAGGTTGTGCAACAACCCTTCTTATGATGACATAGTTAAATAATATTATTTTTACTTATTATACTCAGATTGTTTGAGAGATGAAATTATCTTATTGTTTTTTCTTATTATGTGTGCACATGTAAGCACACACATGCATTTATGACATGGAATCGATCAACTGTAGCAAACATCAAGGGATCAAGTACTCCTGTGGACTAACTTGGTGTGGTATCCATTGCAGTGGATCTGTACCTGATGGAAAGGTGTTCATAGCATTATAATTTGGTTAATGTCTGTTATTTATAGCTTTATTTTTTATGTTTTAGAACCTTGTTCACACGTGGCATGGTAGGCTTACTCCTTCTGAGGTTGCGGCAAAGGTCAAGCACTTCTTTAAGTACTACTCAATGAATCGGCATAAGATGACTGTCCTAACGCCATCATATCATGCTGAGGTATTTTCATGATGTAGATCTTGACTGACTAATTATTCAATTGTCTATGCTTGCATTCTATGAAGTATATTCAGCTTAGATATAAGAGACTTGACTTATTTTTAAAATGTGGAAACTAATATCTTTTGGAATAGAAATTCTTATTCTTTTTTTTCCTTCAACCCTCCAATGTCTTTAACTCCATATGGTTTCATTTTGTTTATTTCATTCGACTTAAATTTTTTCAGGTTGTGCTCAAACATTTGCCTATTTTTTCTATTCTTGAATTTTTAAGTAAGGCTTTCACTAATCATGGAAAATTAAGAAAGACAACATTGTTTCCTGCAGAGTTATTCACCAGAAGACAATAGATTTGATCTTCGCCAGTTTTTATACAATACAAGGTGGCCTTATCAGTTCCGCAAGATTGATGAACTTGTACAGAAAGGTGCAGCTGGCAGCATCCCTGTGGTAAAACCTAAGGAGCCAACAGACTTGGAAGTTTCCATGGTCCATGCAACTGGAATGGGGGTTGCAGCAGCTGACGCTGGAAACCCGAGGACTGGCTTGTAATTTTAATAGTTTGGTAGGTATTTTGATATCTCTGCTTTTATGGGGGTAATAAGATGTAATTCATGCAACATGTTGTTGACCCTTATCTTTCTAATTCATATCATGGTAGTTGCATTTGGTCTTTCTCTGTTTCTTTCTCAAAAGATTTTGGTGTCTGAATATTTTCCCACGCATAGATTATTCTTTTCTTCTCTCTCTCTCTCTCTCTCTCTCTCTCTCTCTCTCTCTCTCTCTCTCTCAGCCTTCTCTTTGGACTTTGGTTGGAGCTGATATGACAACCTTATGCCAAGGATAGTGGTGGCTAAGGCACTTGTTTGGCTGGTATATTTAAAGATAGATGGATGCAAGTTAATCTTAGCAAATACAGCATCAGATGGTTGAAGGGCATCTTGATAGAAATGAGATTGTGAACATGCGCTTGAGTTCTAAGATTATCCTAGATTTTAGGTCTCTAGTCGGAGTCCAGCCCTGGAAAAGCCAATATCATTTATTTAGTTACTGTTTTCTTTGGTAAATGTTGTCTTTGTGTGGCTTTTGCTTTTTTATTGCCTAAATTTGCCACCGACTCACAGTTTGGTCAAGGTGTCTCGAGGTAACGAAAGATAGCAAATTTATTGCTTTTCTTTCAGTGAAATTGCATGATATACGCTTCTATTTTTTCAATCTTAGTTAATGATGATGCCGTATTTTTGCTGGATGATAAACGACCTTTGGCCCAATCTACTGTTTGTCGCTTATGTTTGATATTTGACAGTCAGACAGAGTGTGAACAAGAGCTATTGTTGTCATTTTCTCGATTGATCATTAAATGCCAATTTTCCTTTTCTCTTTTTGAAATGAGGGATGATCAGGCGCAATCTGATTGAATACTTCTAGTGTGCTGCTTAGAGATGTCAATGGATTGAATTTTAATCCAACTCTGTTTAGTAGGATTTGGTAAGCTAAATTGATATTCAATTATAATTGAATGCGGATATGGTTTTGATTTTTTTTCCTACCTAATTTGACAAATATCCAGATTTGATGGATATATGAATCTGATTATGTGTAAAAAAACTGGATATGGTATGAGCTTTTCACCATCCCAATTTGAATCCGAATTCGAGTACTTTTAGTCAACATTCAATTAGTCTAATTTGGTATTGGCCACATCCGACCTGAATCTGAACCATTTACATCCGTAGTGTTGTTGCATCTGATCACCCACCTTCTTTGGTAAGAGACAATCAGTTGTGGGGCCCAACAGCAGATGGTGTGTGATCAGGTTCCGGAGCACACCAAAAGTGTGTGGTCACATTGCACCTGATCCGTCCTCCTTATGAAATCTAAGCAGGCTTTTCTTGAATCTCCCATTCATTCGGTTATTCTTTCAGTGAATAGCATTGCCAGCATTTATAGGTCACAAGGACAGCAAGGTCCACGTGCATAGGCATATTTCTGTTTGCAGTATTGTAGGATGCCGTGGCGTGATGCATTGGTTACGATGTTACAGGTCCAGCCGTTTGATCCTGAGTCTACCCAGCTGGTTCACTTTTTCGTAATTTTTTTCTTAGGAACTTTGAATCTTTTTTTGTGTTGGTCTGTTTGATCAATAAGTAAAGAATGATAGATTATTGGATCTTTGAACTTGTTTCTCTTGTAATTTATTATTTATTAGGGTTTGGGATTGGATTGGGGTCACCTCGGGTCAGTGAAAATCCTATGGGCTGGATTGGGGGCTCCTCAATTTGATGCGAGTTGTAACGGGTTGAATCAGAACAATGTTGATTCTGTGTAAAAAGTCCATGTATCTTCATGGGAATTGAAAAGTTTTTTGAACTTAAGGGATTTGAAAAGTCAAACTCCTTTCCCAAAAAAGTAACTTTATGAATCCATCAAATTTACCTTTTTGACTTAAAAAATCAATCATATATTAAAAAATATTATTTTTAAGGCTTTTTTTTTAGTTATTTTAATATGATTGAATTCATCTACTGTTAACAGCAATTAATTTATTGTTAGATTAATCCACATATATATATATATATATATATATATATATATATATATATATATATATATATATATATATATATATATATATATATGAGAGTAACAGTGGATGCGGACGTTGGACAAGTATGCACCGTTGATCTGCGCACGCTGATTTTGCGCAAAACAAGCATTACAACTGAAGGGCCTCTAGTGGTAGAAAAGACAGCACCTAAAGGCCACTTTTGTGCAAAATTTTTTTGCACTGCTGATTACGCATGCCATTAGTGGCACAACTGCGTCTAATAACATCAGATGAAATGAGCGTCCAATATTACACCCTTCCTATATGTGTATGTGAAAAATATATGATGGTTTTGTACTATGATACCTTATGGTGGTGCACACTCTTGTTTGTGTTTGTATGAATTTAGCCACGAAATGATAGATCTAATGATGGTTTATTTACTACATTAACATGTTTTATTGTGCCTAATACTTTATAGATCTTATTTTTTATAGTGAAAATAGATGACTCACAATTCACCAAAATAAGGATAGTTTAGAAATGACATCAAACATCATATTTCAATCAAGTTTAACATATAGAAATAACAAATAGAACATGTTAAACATGATCCAAAGGTTAGATTTTGCATTTGGAGCTTAAATCTATATAACTCAAGCATGTACCATTATATATTTATATATTGCTACAATCCATTCTATTTACAATCAACTTAGCAAATAACATTTTTTTGTCGAAAAAACATGATCCAAGGGTTGATTTCTACTAAATTTGGCATGTTGAACATGTCTATGAGGTTAGATTGAATAAAAAAAAACTCACATTGATTTCTACTAAATTTGGCATGTTGAACATGTCTATGAGGTTTGATTGAGTCAAAACAACTCACGTGACATTCCCACTTGACTGTAGGTATAATTGTTTGTAGAATATATATATATATATATATATATATATATATATATATGATTCTCAAATTTAGTTCTTTTTTAATTGGCCCAAACTTTTTTAATGCTTTTAGTTAATGTTTTGAATTTTTAGCAAAACCTTTAATTTTCAACATGGTAGCTAAGACTCAGCCCAGTCAATGATAAACTCAGCGAGTGTTAGCTGATTCAGCCAAGTTTGGTCCTAACCGAGTTATGTAACTTTTTTTTACTTTTTTAGGTTCCAATCTGAGTCAACTCGGGCGAGTCACGAGTTGACTGGCCGAGTTTTCCAATTATGATGAGCATGAGGCCCTGCTCAAGCTTGGCTCATTTATTTAATTGGACAAGTTCCAACTGGTCATAGACGGCCCGGTATGGCTTGGCTTATTGTGCAGTCCAAATTCTACTCTCTATATATGGTAAGGTTATAACAGGATTGGGGTGGGTAGGTGGGTGGGGGAGGTGGGGGAGGTGGTGGTGGTGGTGGTATCATCAGGACTTCTTTCATTCAACTTCATAAGAAGTTTAAGGAAGACCGAAAGGAAAAAGGGGGCGAACTTTGTAAACTGGTTCAAGCTTTATGACCATTGCCTGATGTGACAATCACCAAAGATAACATGTTATGTAACGAATTGGCTACAGTTTATAGTACCATTGTATAGTGAATCTCATAGGTAGAAGCATTATTTGATTAATTGACCACGTGGATGTGTTTAGCATGGTTCATTTATTAAAAAATGCACTTTGAATTGAGTGGTTTTGATATAAACATATAACTTTGTTAATAAAAAAATCTTGACAACATAGCAAATTTGGGAGTTCCGATCGGGTACTGGCACAAAATTTGTGCATTAAGCACCTGATTGCCCTCCATCATGCTTTGCCCTGTTCCCAAAATGGAGGGTGATCAGGTGCTTAAGGCACAAATATTTGTCCAATCATATTGCACCTAACCTTTTCATCAAATTTGGGCAGCCTAAATCTTATGGGAAATCCAATTGTTTTACATTTCTCATGTTTTTCCGCAAAGTATCGGTAAAATAAATAATTTAAATTTCAAAAAATATAGTCTTTGTGATGAAATGAAAAATGCATATATTTCATGAAAAATAATCATTAAAAATGTAAACATCATGATATTTTATAGTTGAATGGAAATGTTGGCGACTATTTTGGAAATCTCACAAGAAATTGTTTAAAATGTTAAACCAATTTCTGTTTTTTCATGTTTTTTTTTTTTCAAAAAAAGATAATATGTATCACTGGTTGTGGACTAATGTATTTTGTAGCCCTCAAAAGATTTGTTTTTACCATGATGTTTTTACTAAACAAGCCATATAGATAATATCCATTTTACCAATGAGTTACACCTGAGGGTATCCAATATTTTCCCGTGAGATTATTTATGCCCTTCATGCTCTTTTTGTGTGTGACTCCATTTATGCTCTCTCTCTCTCTCATAGACTTCTTATTAGGGAACATTATGTAGGGTAATGTTTGCTACCTTGTGGGTATGGAACCCCTAGTAAAAAAAATGCATTATTTTTTTTTCCAAGGTTTTTTTACATTAAACCATCTGGATGTGAAATACGTATTAAGTTTAATAAAAACTGGCGTTTGGATCATGTTTTTTTTTTTTTATGTACGTCAGATTTTACCAGGATTGAAAAATCAACACCACGCAATCTACCAAAATTTCAAACCTCAAAAGAACTTTTTTTTACAGATTTGGTCAAAACAGCCTCTCTCTCTCTCAAACCTGAAAAGAAACAATTTTTTTTACATTAAAACACTATATCCAAGGGCCTATTACCACTATTGGAACCATGTTAAACGCAGATTTGGTCAAAACAGTCTCTCTCTCTCTCTCTCTCTCTCTCTCTCTATATATATATATATATATATATATATATAGGGTTCCTTACCCATACACGACGGTAGCTAATACCATCCTCACTATGTAAATTAGGGGCATCAACGGGCCTGGTTTACCTAGAACCGATACAAACCAAACCCTACAGGGTCCAGGTATGGTGATAAATAAGAAGACCTGATTAAGACCCAAGTTCAGATCCGAAGGTCCGATTAATACATGGACCTGGTTATAGTTTGTGAAATTTTATACTAGACACAGGCCCAACCCGAGCTCCAATTAAAACCCATAATTTTTCAATGTAAAAATGATAAAAAAAATATGGTTTACCAGGTATGGTCCGGGTTTGGTTCATGTAGTTCTTATTAGGTCCAGATATGGTTTTTCTTATAATGGACCTGATTAGACCCAGGTTTGGACCCGATACCATACCTGAAAATCTTATCCAAATCTGGTTTCATTTGGATCCGAATTAAACCGGTCCCGTTGACACCCCTAATGTAAATAGACTTTGTCTATTAAAAAGTGCTAGTACCAACAAAGCCATTCGCGGTTTCAATCACCATGGATCCGCACTGTTTGAAGGTGGTTTTTTTTTAATCCCATGATAATCACCTTTTGGAGATTTTACCACATACAAGAAGTTAAGATTACATGGTTACAAAGTCATAATCAATCAATCAATCCTTGCCACTACTTTGATGAGCAAACTGACGAATCAATCTTTAAAAGCTCATCAAGCATTGAACCAGGTTGGGAAGAAGGTGTCGACGAGGGAGGAGGAGGAGGGGTTGGCAATGAAGGCTGGTCTACGAGAGTGGGAGCGGGTGCAGTCAGAGACATAGTCAAAACAACTGGGGGTGAGGGTGACAAGGGCGCTACACCAACTGAAGGGGTAGGTGGGGGAGTATGGGAGATACCATAGGTTTAAGAAAGGGAAACTTCTCCTTGTAAAAAACAACCATACGCTCAATTTCATATCTAAACACAAATATCCTTTATGCTGAGCACTATATCCTAAGAAAAAATATTGAGCGCCACGAAAATTCATCTTATGAGCTTTAGCAAAACGAATCACCACCATGAGCAGCCATGTGCCCTCAGGACCTTTATAAAACTTGAAAATCCTACATTGAAGGGCCCATGGCTAGATTTGTCACCATGCTTAGCAAGAAATAGAATTAGAAGAACCTCTGGTATGCTGATTTTGAGACAGATTTTGTCCACCAGCATTAAACGACCAGTTATCATAACCACCACCTCGATTTCTAGAGAACCGACCCTTATTGATTTGCTTCTTCTAGTAAAAACAACCGCCAGATTTATTTCTGCGGCCCCTACCGAATTGCCTTTGGGTATATTGGACAGTAGGAGTCACAACTTCATGTTGTTCATTCACACTAAGTTCAGCTTCATGAGTCAATAAAAGTTTGAACAGTTCATCAAGAGTAACAAGATCTGAATGGGTATCAGTAGATGTCCTAATAGAACCATATTCTGCAACAGCAAGACCAACCAAGAACTGCATGATTAAGTCCTCATTTGAGGCTGGTTTGGAAGCAAGTACAAGTTGAGATTCAAGCACTTTTGCTTTTAGAAAATAGGACTATCGTTGCCTTTCTTAAGATAATGAAACTGACCTCTCTAACTGTTGAACATGAGCTCTAGATCAAGTAGCATAGTACTTCTTAAGAACCATCCATACCTCATAAGTAGTCAGGCCAATCACCTAACTATGAACCGTCTCACTGAGAGAGGAGACCAGCCAACTTAACAGAAGTTGATCTTGCTGATGTCATTGAATATAGGCATGGTTTAAAGCAGGTTTTTTTCAGGTTCAGCCGGTTTAAACCTCTTTTTTTGGCAAGGATTAGATTCGCCGATAAAACCAATGAGATCATAGCTCTTTAACAAGGGGATGAATTAAGATTCCCAGAACAGAAAATTATCATCCGATGATTTTGTAGTAAAAAAATATTGGAGATTTGTAGAAGCTGGTGAGGCACCTGATCCATTGGTAGTGTTATCATTCTTTGGAGGATCCATCTCCTTCATATCGTCTACAGCTCTGATATCATAAATGACTTGCATGAGAAGAAGAGAAACAGACACAAACTCTTAACGTGGTTCAGTTCCTTTCGAGAACCTACATCCACGGTGGGAAACCTCACACACTCAATGGAGAGGTGGCCTTGTTTTCATTGATTTTACAGGAGGTTTACAATCACCAGAAGATTCTTTCTTAGGACTCTTATCAATTGTAAAAGTCCTATCACAATTATGAATAGATTTAGAAAGGGAAACTAGATTTCTATCTTCATTAGCTTCATTACATGTCTTGTTTCCTTCAATGGACACCTTCACATGATTCTTGAGGTCTCACGTATCCTCCACACTTTCTTTAACAAGGTAGATGTGTTAAACTAGGAATGGAGCAACAGGAGCACTGTGAAGAGATGACTCATTGGAACAGAGAAAATATTTTATATGTTTTCTTCTTTTTTCTTTTCCTCATTAAGTGACCAACAGAATTCTTAGGGTACTCGTGCATAAATGTAAGGAAAAACATAGAATGTAAAAAAGAAATCTATGCAAGACAAAAACTTGCCCTTGCAACGAGACTCTCTCTCTCATGGCCCTTTGTGAACAAGTTCACCACAAACTTATATCCAGCACAAAATTATACACTTGATGCATTTTCAAGTTAATGGTAGTTTTGATGCATCGGTTGTCTATATCATGAGCATTTTGATAAAAAATTTAAATAAAAATGCACTAAACAATGTTGCATATTTCCATAATATTGTAATAAAATAACTAATTTCTTATAATGATGATAATACGTCAAAACCATAAGATCATTTTTTTAATTTTTTGAGGTTACAAATTTATGGATCGTGAATCTTTATATAAAAGGCAATGCAAGTTAACTCTCTCTCTCTCTCTCTCTCTCTATATATATATATATATATATATATAAACACTAGAATATGACAACTAATGTGTGAACCATGATTTTTATGGATTTTTTGTTCTCTTCTCTTGAATCTAACCATAAGGATGTGATCTACATGTATGGTTTTATAAGAACCCATTATTGAATCATTCTATTTTGATGCATAAAGCAGATGTTTTAAGGCTTTAAAATCAGTGGCTCATAATCTTCATAAATATTCAAGTATTCAAAAATCATATTTTTTCATCAAAAATACACCATCCAATGGTTGATTCCTAGCAACTCACCGTGCCAAGCACATGCACATGGTTGAATTTGCAAAAAAGTATTGAAAATGCCCATATTTCTAGTTCTCATGTTCTAGTGACTCTCTCTCTCTCTCTCTCTCTATATATATATATATATATATATAT
This sequence comes from Nuphar pumila, assembly GCF_984573655.1. Classification (NCBI taxonomy): domain Eukaryota; kingdom Viridiplantae; phylum Streptophyta; class Magnoliopsida; order Nymphaeales; family Nymphaeaceae; genus Nuphar; species Nuphar pumila. Next base: position 16,439,089 of record NC_143255.1, read on the forward strand.
ATATATATATATATATATATATTATGTGCATCAAAACCGTAAGATCAATTTTAAATTTTTTTAGGTAACAAATTTATGGACTTATGAATCTTTATAAAAGCCATGTATCTCTCTCTCTCATATATATATATATATATATATATATAATATTTGCTACTAATGAAGATAAGGAACTAATGAGCTAGAAATCATAAGGTGAAGTTGTATCGACTCAATCTAAACACATAAATGTGTTCAACGTGGTTTGTTTGCAAGTATCAAGCCTTGGGTTGTGCTTTTCTAATGTAAAAATGTGATCTTTTGAGTGACAGAAATTTTGGCACATTTTGAGCCGTTGATTTTTGGACCCTTTAAAAACCTAATTACTTGTCATCATCACATGATTCAAATGCAATACTTTTTCCTATCATGTTTCTTTGTTGTGAACTGGTGTGTGTTCAATACGCAGCCAAAAAGCTCCAGGATGTGGGCACATTTATTAGCAGTTTACTGGGTGTCGTTTGTTACGTTTTACATACTATGGAAAGCATACAAACATGTCTCTGAGCTAAGAGCGGCACGATTAGAAGCGGATGAAACTAAGCCCGAACGATTTGCAGTACTGGTTAGAGATATGCCTTCTCTTCCTCCAGAACAAACACGTAAAGAGCAGGTCGATTCATATTTCAGGAGGCTCCATCCCGATTCTTTCTTTAGATCTATGGTGGTCACTGACAACAAAGAGGTACTACTTTTCTTCGCTCCTTCCTACATGGAATATGTATAAACTAGGATCTTGCTAAGAATCATAGTTGCCGTTGTTTTTGCCTTTTCGGATCAATCTGAACCTCTAGATGTGTTTATTATAGTTTACTCGGTAGAAAACAAAAACATGTATTAGATGAGGTATATTCAGGTTCAAATTTGTTGAAGAGATTTAAAATCAACAGCTCATGTCTCACAGTGACAGAATATTCAATCAAAACATGTATTTTTAGTAAATAAGCAATGACAAGTATTTATTACAGGCCAACAAAATATGGCAAGAGCTGGAAAGTTGCAAGAAGAAACTTGCTCATTCAGAAGCCGTGTTTGCAGAAAACCCGAAAACTAGGCCGCAGCACAGGACTGGATTTCTGGGACTCATTGGTGAGAAAGTTGACACGATCAAGTACTGCAACCAGAAAATCAAAGAATTAGCTCCAAAGTTAGAGGCCGAACAGAAGACCACCGTCAAGGACAAGCAGCTCGCTTCTGCTCTTGTGTTCTTTAACAGCTGGCGAGCCGCTGTATCTGCCTCCCAGACCATCCATGCACAGATGGTCGAAAAATGGACGGTGACGGCAGCTCCTCAGCCTCGTGAGTTGCTGTGGAAAAATCTATCCATCCCATATTTCATGAGGCAAATCAGGCAGTATGTGATCTATGGCATTGTATTCCTCGTCATCTTCTTCTACACGATACCGATGGGATTTGTCTCTGCATTCACCACTCTTTCGAATTTGAGGAAGTACTTGCCTTTCTTGAAGCCAATTGTCGACCAACCGACGATTAAGATGGTGCTGGACTTTATCCAATATAGTCGTTGGGAGTGTTGGGACCTCCCCAACTGCTATAATTATAGCTGTTGGGAGCATCCCAACTACTCTTTTGAGTCTTGTATAGCCTATATAAAGGGGGTTAAATCCCCTCTTGTATTAATCGTATTTCGAGTTGTTCCCAGTTCAAGGCACTGGAAGCAAATTTTTTTTTTTAAGAAGAAAGGAATATATCTGTTAATTAAAGATCAGAATATAATCAATCTTAAGGGGTAGATGGCGAGGTATCACCCAGTCTCAGTCCTCTAATTGTTCGAACAATAGAAAAGGTAGGCCTGTTAAGATGTATTGATATAAATTCACTTTTATATATATATATATATATATATATATATATATATATATATATATATATATATATATATATATATATTTATATATTTGACTGTTTCTCATTGTAATAGGTTTTGCCCATGTAGGGACATTTTAGTCTTTTTACATGTATGTAATAGGTACTGCCTATTAGGGGCAGTTTTGTCTTTGTGTATATTTTTTCATTTTATTTTTTATTCTGTCTTTTCCCTCTTGCATGAGGGTATATTGGACTTTATCCAATATAGTCGTTGGGAGTGTTGGGACCTCCCCCAACTGCTATAATTATAGCTGTTGGGAGCATCCCAACTACTCTTTTGAGTCTTGTATAGCCTATATAAAGGGGGTTAAATCCCCTCTTGTATTAATGCTTTTTCTTAAGCATTTTCTCATAATAATGATCATATTATTTTTAAGTGTGTGTTCTTGTATTTGCTATTGTGAACTTTTATATTTGCTATTGATTAGCTTGCGTATTGTCCCTTTGTGGACTTGTGTTTGAGCACTCTCTTTTGACTCTTGTATGCCCTTGGTGGCTCTTTTTGTATTTCTCTTTCTTTCATTACATGGTATCAGAGCCATAGGCTCTTGGGATCGCGTGATACTTCTCCAAAGTTCGTGGTTGTGGCAAAGAAGGGATCTTCCTTGAAGCCATTTGTTCGTGATACTTCATTTCTCTCCTCCACACTTGTTCGTGATAGTTCATTTCTTCTCTCCAAAGATAGGCAAAAAAGAACTCATGACGGTGGTCACATTCAAGCTAAATGACTCAAATTACCTAATGTGGGCCGCTGCTATGGAGAACCATCTTAAAGGCAAAAAACTATAGGGGTACGTAAGTGTCACTACATGTGAGCCACATCTCATACTCACCAAAAAAGATGGAGATCAAATCAAAGCCCTTGATGATGAAGAAAGAGAAAAAATTCTTAAAAAACATCATATTAAGGTGGAAGATTAGGAAGTCGAGAACGCTCAAATCCTATCTTGGTTCCTAAATAGCATGAAATTTAAGATAGCCACCAACATTGTGAAGTTTAAAAAAGCTTGTGATGCATGGATCTTTCTAAAAAACATGTTCATGCAAAAAGACTTGGCACGACAATATTTCCTTCAAGAGAAGGTTCAAACTATAAAACAAGGAGATAAGAGTGTGAGAGATTACTATGAAACTCTCTCTCCTCTTTGAGATGAGTTGGCCTTGCTTGAGCCTAAATGGGAAGGCACGTGCATTGAAATGAGGCGAAAGTAATTGGAAAAGGAACAACTCTTTATGTTCTTATTCAGGTTGAGACCCAAGTTTGAGCAAATTAGGTCCTCAATTTTGCATAGGATTACTACTATCTCACTTAACGAGGCCCTTGTCGAGGTATACCAAGCTGAAACTTGACTTGGCATGAACAAAGGAAGTGAGGAAGTCCTTGTCGTGTCAAGACCCAACAACTATGTCAAAACATATAGACTTCATTTTGGGAGGAATAACAATGGTAGAGTGAGGAGAATAATATGCCATTTTGTAATGAACCAGGACATATCAAACCAGAATGTCTCAAGCTTAAGAAGAAGGTGGCAACTGTTAAAGAATCATCCAAAAATGGTGAAGAAGCAAACAAGAAAGGAGGAGACCTTAAGGATACCATCAACCAATTAACGGAAGCACTTCAACAATTCCTTAAGACATCTTCAACTTACTTTTAGTGTCACCGTCTCCACATCCTCTCCTCCCGATACGTTTTCGATACTTGATTTTGGTGCCTCCTCTAGAATCTCTCTTATCTGAATGCACTAAACCCTTTTATAGTTCATATTGTTTCTATCGCCGATGGAACTAATTTGAAAATCAAAAGCATTGGAACCTTTAAAAATATTTCCAACAGATTTCTTCATGTCATCTTTGTCTCCAACAGATTTCTTCATGGATACGCCGTTGAGTTTGTGAAATCAGGTCACTGATGTGAGAATGCAACCCCCGCATTTCTGTCAATCCATCATCGTTGCGCCTTTGTAGTTGAAATTCCCAGAGCTTCACTTTTTAAGTGTTCATGAGGAGAAAACTATATTCTCTATGCTCCTTCAATCATCCTTTCATCTTACTTTTGAGAAATCTGAACTTAACCATCAGTCTAAATCCCACCTATTTGCCTTCAGATGGCTGGTTCCACTAATGCAAGATTACGTCCCTTAAATCCCTCAATCCACAGACACAAACTTCAAAATGATACTTGTTCTGACCTTTGACCCAGTACTCCATTGCAGCATGATCCCTCCATGGTCCAGATGTCAGCATTTAAGGATTTTGTCCATTGAGTTTTAAAAGGCACCATGTGGAGCAACTACATAGGAAGGAGTGTTGGATTCTTCCCTATTGTGTGGATGTTTTTGCGGGTGTCAGAAATTGATGATCAAATAATGAAATGATCCAGTCATGATGTCCGAGTTTCTAGTTTGTTCTGTTGATATGTCGATGGTCCATCCAGAATAACTTATAAATGGGTTTAGTTCATCATTACTTTATTATTTGAAGAAGTGAATTTGTGGGTGCATGCCCACCAAAACTTGAAGGGAAGTTTACTAATTTGCACATGTAACTCGTCATCTGAAAAAACATTATTCTATGCTTATAATTCTTTAAGGGATGCAATCCAAAATGTTGCCTTGGTTTAGTAGAAACCTTGGTTAGTACATGTGATATTCATGTGTATATTCCAGGCCAAAACATTTTGGCATGGATTTCCTTCTGTGATTGTTCTGTTATTTATTATCCTTTATATTTTCTCGACAGTCTAACAACTCATTTCTTGATCTGTCTTAATAATCAGGTAGTTAGCTATCGAGGAGCAATCAGTAGTTTGCGAGATCAAGCAAGTTACAAGCCTAAGGTTCCTTCTGTGGCAGTTCATTATAAACTCTGCCAAACTTTCAATTTCCAAGAATTTCCTTCGCTGCCAATTGAGGTGAGCTATTTCTTGGTCACAAATAGCTTTTCACTTATGAATGCACTTCTCTAGGTTAATTTTACATTTATAGATATAGTAAAGAGTAATAAACCAAACCTAGTTTATGTATATGGATAGATGTGCTGGCAACCTATGCTTGGTTCCAAACCAAGCTCTGAATGAAAACTTGTTTAGGCATGCATTCATTAAAATAGGAAAGTATGGTTACACTAAAGTCGTGCCCAGATTCTTTCTTGCCATCTCTGCTTCTCTGCTATATACCACTGTTCTCTCTTTTGCTTCATGATTATACTATGTCACATGGGTGCGGGGGTGCGGCAAAAATATAGAAAATTATATATATATATATATAAAGTTTGACATAAATGACCCTGGGTGCGTTGACTGCACACAGGGTCAGGTTGACCGCATTGGGTGCGGGTGCGGCACCTAGTTGGAGAATCCCTGTGACATATAGGACAAAAAAATTTTCTTGGCAATTTTTTTAAGTCCGAAAATTGGACCAAAATGACCCTGGGTGTGTTGACCGCACCCGGTGCTCGTGTCGACGCGGGTGCGGCACCCTGCTAGCCCCCTGTGACATAGTGATGATATGATTGTTCAAGATCTCTAATGATAATTGTCAGACTGAATAATTTAAAAGCTGTCTCAACTTTTTATTTTGAAAGGAAAAGTTACTATATAAGGAATCCATTATGCTACCTTATGGAAATTTGTGAACTTGAAGGGGGCGTTTGTTGCATCCCCACCCAAGCGAAACCACTTTCTCTTGAGAGGGAAACCCAGGAGGGAAAGTGCTTTAGCATGAGAGGAAGCGTGAACTGGCTTTGATAGGAAAGATGTTTTTTTGCATTCATTATGTAGACCCTACGAAGATGTTTGTTTTACCCCTCTAGGGAAAGAGGCTTCCTTTCCTATGAAAAAGGGCCTCTTTCATAGCAAAGGGCATGAAAGAAACACCCCAAAGATAGTAAAAAGAAGAAAAAGATAGTACTTGTCAATTTTATGGTAAGTTTGTTTAATATGCTAACCAGGTGCATGGAAATAGTTAACAAACCTTACTGCAGCAATGACTACACCTCCTTTCTGTTTATTCTATTTTATTTTTTTGAAAATTCTTTTTCTGCAAGCAAAGGCTAACTTGTGTGTAGAATTATCAGCAAGTTGCCTTTTTTCTGCATTTCTATCCGAAGTTCTAAAGTTTTATGACCTTGCAGGTCAAGTACCACTTGCCAGAGGAGGAGATAGCTTTAGGGCCTAGCTGTTGGTTGTGGGACTACTTGAGAAGGAGTGGAGCTTCTGGATATTTGCTTCCACTTTCAAGCGAAGCAGATAGTTCTTCTGTAGCAGCTATTGTTGGATGTATGTGCCAGCTGATCATGAAAGGTACACTGAATATTTGCATTTAACATCCTCATGTTTATCTAGACCATTCACCATTGTTATCTTTATATCCAGACTTCGTCATGCATTATATAGCAAGGGGACACGTTCTCTTGGATTAGTGCATTGGCTTATGCAACACAACTTAAAACTTATTAAGGGGGTGGGTACTTTTGCAATGTGCTAGTAGAATCTAGTGAGACCAATTTTTACATTTAGAACAAATCCCTCACTAAATGTGAATATCCTAGAAACTGGCTAAGATAAAAAAAAATGAGATGTTCAATTCTTTGGTTGAATTGCTTTGAGGGCTTGTGTACCAACTTTGAAAGTGAATCCCAACCTAGGTTAAAACGGGAGTGGGAGATGGTTCCCCAAGTCAGAAAATGTGGTTATCATTCTATTTTCCTTTTTTTTATGACATTAATTCTTTCTTGTGTCAGTTTTAGCCACTTCTACAATGACACTCTATCCTACTGTTTTTCATAGTTAAAATTTTCGTTGGGAGCAATCCATAGTTACCTTTCTCAGCTGGCAAACATTTATTATCCATATCTCTTATAGCTCAATGACTGCATATGCATGCAGCAATTGCGGACGGAGATGAACAAGTTAAAGCTGATGCTATACGTGTCGGTCAATACCATAATGGCGAGCTCCCTCATGACAGTAAAGAGTTCAGTAGGCGCATTTTTTATACCGTCTACATGGGAACAGAAAACAGGTAAGATTAGCACTTTTTAGCAATACACTGAAAATAGTGATATCATGATTTTATGTCATCTTCTAAAATGTTTGGTAATGTGATCTGTGTTAGATCTGTATAAAAATATAGTTATATATATTCATGGGGAAATGAAAACCTCCCCAATGGAAAACCCTCCCAAACCTCCCCAATGGACGTTTTATTGGATTTTTGGTGTTTTTTTCAAAATTCTGGCCGTGCAAATGTGATCTATATGCTTGTTTTTATCGGAATCAGTTCTTGGAGCATTTGATTCTGATGCATGGATAGGTTTTTGTAAGTTTCAAAATCAATGGCGTACAATTTTCATAAACTTTTGAGGCTCCGAATACCATTTTTTCTATCTAAAATTCATGATCCAAGTGTTGATTTATAGTAAATCAATCATGCTGAACACATTTGTACGGTCAGAATTTTGAAAAAAAATACCAAAAATTTTCCATTGGGGAGGTTTTCATTCCCCTATATTCATGTGTGTGTGTATATATATAGGGACATTTTGGTATTTTCCCTTTTGTAATAGGGTCATCCTAGTAGGGGCTGTTTTGTAATTTTGTTTTTTGTTTTTTAGGACGACTATTAGACCCGCTTTACTATATGGTACGGAATGTTGGGCTGCCAAGAGACATCATATTCAAAAAATGAGTGTAGCTGAGATGCGGATGCTTAGATGGATGTGTGGAAATACAATAAAAGATAAGATTCAGAACGAGGAGATACGTAAGAAGGTAGGTATTGCACCCATTGAAAATAAGATGCGAGAGAATCGTTTACGGTGGTTTGGACATATTCGGCGAAGGCCTAATGATGCTCCAGTTAGAAGGTTGGAGAAATGGGAAAATATATTAGTTAAAAGAGGTCCGGGTAGGCCTAGGAAGACTTGGATGGAGATGATAGGAAAGGATATGAATGCTTTGAACCTCACCGAGGACATGGCATTGGATATAAATGATTGGAGGAAAAGGATTCATGTGGAAGACTCAAAATGAATTTCTTTTTTGGTTCATATCGCTGACCCCAATTGTTTTGGGATGAAGGCATAGTTGTTGTTGTTGTTTTTTGTTTTTTATATTTTGTAATACATATGATTGTTGGAACAGCCAAACTAGTCGTTGGGGGCTAGCCCAACGACTAGTTGGGCTGCCCCCTTTCTCTCTCTTTTGTGCTTATATATATAGGGGACTTCCCCTTGTAATCTTAATGCTTTTCTAAGCATTTGTTAAGTGAATAAATATATTTTTTTATATTGGTCTCTTGTTTGGCTCTTTGAAGCCTTTGTATGCACTTTTGTGCTTTTGTATTGGCTTTGCATTTGTGTTGTCCCTTAGTGGACTTGTATTTGTGCTTAAGCATATTGTATTTTGCATTTCTGCTTGTTTCAGTATAAGAGCTTCTTGGGTACTTTGACCTCGGAACATGGTGATCAATCATCCTCGTCATGGAGCATGAAGCAAAGAGTGAACTCTCCTTTAAGCTCAATAGAACTAACTATATGATGTGGACAGTTGTAATGGAGAACCACCTCAAAGAGGAAAAACTTTAGGAGTACGTGATGGGCACTACTCCCGAGCCTCTACTGAAGCTCACAAAACTTGAAGGAGGCATAGAAAAGGCTCTTGAAAGAGAAGATCGAACCAAAGCTATTTATGAACATCAAATGAAGATAGAAGATTGAGAAAACAACCATGCTAAAATCTTAGCATGGTTCATGAATAATGTGGATATTAAGACTTGTGCTAACATTGCCAAGTTTAGAAAGGCAAATGAGGCATGGTTCTTTATGAAGGGTATGTATACCCAAAACCCCAAAAGGACCAAGACAATATTTCTTGCAATTGAAGATTAGAAGTACTAAACAAAAGGTCATGAATGTTTAGGACTATTTTAGTGCCTTGTCCTAGGGGTGGGCATCGAGCCAGCCTGGCCTGACCTGGGCCCATTTAGAGCTTGGCCCACCGGGCTTTAAGTGTGGCCCAGAACAAAGATTGATCGATTCTTAATGGGCTCGGGTTTGAAGAGCAACCCATGGCCCGGCCCAATGGGCCAATGTGAAGCGGGTTGGGTCCAGCCCGACCCGACCCAAATCCATTTGTAAATAGTAATAATTAATAAGTTTTCAACTTTCCATGTATCCAATTAATTATCTTTCTAGTTTTCATAAAATTAATATAACTAATTAGGTAAATAGTAGTTACCAAGGTACTATGAAAATAGTTAATTTTTATATTATTAAAAAAATAATAAATAACTCAAGCCCATCATGCCTGCTCAGTTGCCCGTTGGCCGGCCCAGGCCCAGCCCACGCATATAGCAGGTCGAGTTTTGGTCCGGGCCTAAAATCTTGGCCTAAACCCGACCCATGGTCGGCCGGGTTGGCTTGGCCCATCAGGCGGCCCGACCCGTTGCCCACCCCTACTTTGTCCTCTCTATGGGATAAGTTGGCACTCCTTGAACCTAAATGGAAAGTCTCCATTGTTAAAATATAGTGTATATATTTTTATACATAACTGATATACGTATATTTATACAATATACATATATCAGGGGTATTTTGGTCATTTAATGACATATAATATAGTACAGTCCAATAGGGACTGTAGAGACTTTTTTGTTTTTTTATTTTCTGTTTTTTGTATGTCAGTCAATATGACTGTTGGACTGCCTCCTTTTCATTATACGTGAGGCTCTATACCACTCTATGTAATACAAGCTTTTCTAAGCTTATTGGCCGTTATATAAAAATTAGTTTTTTTACATTGTGCTTGTGTGGAAGTTGTGCCATTGTGTTATCATGGAATTTGTGTTTTTGTATATCTCTTTTATGAGATTGTTATCGGTCCATTAGAGATCATATTGTATTTGTGCACTTGTTTTGCCCTTTGTGGGCATTCTGATTGTGCACATCTTGTTTCATTACATGGTATCAGAGCTTATAGCTCTTGAAGTGTTGAAAATTATCTTGGGATTGCTCTCTTTGTGGTGGTGATCTTCAATCTTTAGTCTTCAAACGCAAACCTTCTTCATTATGGGAGAAAGAGATTTCGCCTCCATCACCTCCTACAAGCTTAACGAAAGCAACTATTTTATATGGGCTATCGTAATGAAAAATCAATCAAAGGTAAATAGCTTTGGGGGTTTGTTAGTAGAACTACTAATAAACCTCAACTTAAATTAACAAGAAGAAAAGGAGATCAAGTCAAAGCTCTATCCGAAGGACAAAAAGAGAAAGCTTTGCAAGAATACCAAAACAAGTTGGAGGATCGAGAAGCTAGCAATGCTCAAATACTTTCATGGTTCATGAATACCATGGAGTTCAAGATCACCACTAACATCATCAAATTTAAAAGGACATGTGATGCATGGATCTTCTTAAAGAGCACATTCATTCAAAAAGATATGGCTAGGTTATATTATCTTCAAGGCAATGTGCATAATACCAAACAAAGAGATAAAAGTGTAAGAGACCTTTATGGTACATAATACCAAACATTCATTTGGGATGAACTAGTTATGTTAGAAGCAAAATGAGAAGATTTGGCTATTGAGATGAGAAAATTACAACTTGAAAGAGAAAACCTTTTCTCTTTTCTATATGGTCTCCGATCAGAATTTGAGCAAGTTAGGTCTTCCTTGTTTCATAGGACTTCGACTTCTTCTATAAGTGAGGCTCTTATTCAAATTTGTCAAGAAGAAACAAGACTTAGAATGCACAAGTCTAATGACGAGGTTCTTACCGTATCAAGACCCGGAAATTTTGTAAAAACTTATAAATCACCTCACTTTGAAAGAAAATTCAATGAAGGACATAATGGGGGAGGATACAAAGGAGGACACAAGGGTAAAATTACTTGTCATCATTATAACATGAACTCTTCTAACAGGGCACTGCACCCACAACCATGCAGGTGTGACACTTGGGCACGACTTCCTTTATGTCAGGTGAAGTCAACCACATTGAGGTCCATTTTTATCCAAAAGTAGGTTCAATTAAACCTAATCAAGTCTAGTTTTATATATATACATAAATGCACAAACATGCACATAGTTTTAACTTAAAACTGTTAAAAATTATATTTATATATATACCCTCCCCGCACCCTCGCACCCAAGTTTTTTTAAAGTGTTGCATCGCCTCACCCGTATCCGCACCCACACCTATGTGACATAGAAAATAACAAAAACAAAAAAAATACAAGAAAAGAAAAAGGATTGATGTGCCCCTAATCGGCACAACCTATTAAAAAAGACAAAAATACCCCTAGAGGGTATTACCTATTACATCATTAGAAATATATATGTACAATATGAAACTATATATATATATATATATACAACTTAATACTCCCCCTCAAACTTACGATGTGATATACCGGAAGTTTGAAAATACAAAAGGAATCAATAGGAAGGATCCAAGTCTTCAATGATAATCTTCACCAAATGCCTGCATCGACTATCTTCATCTTCATGATGCATCAAAAATGAAATTTCTTTCTCAACCCATATCATCTTTAAGAAGCTGCAGAGAGAACAAAACAAAGGTTCCAACTACACAAAAGAAGATATCTTAACCAAATAGTTATAAAGTTTCAAAACAAGTATATATTTTGAACAAGAATAATACTCAAGTAGAATTTTCAAACAAAGCAGCAATAATTTTAAGATTTTAGAAACATTAGACAATCATTAAGAAAGATAAAAACAAAACAACAATAATTTTAAGATTTTAGAAACATTAGACAATCATTAAGAATGATGAGAGGAGCATACCTCAAAGATAAATTTTTATGAAATCAAATTTTAGACAATCATATACCAAAAATCAGCATATTTTTCAAGAAAACATAAATATTAATCATAAGAGAATTTGATCACTAAAAGACATAAATTATCAAGAAGAGATAAACAATCATGCATAAATAATATCTCAAAGTTTTAGAAAAGCACTTCAAATGAAATAACAAATCATCAACTATACTAAGCAAACACGACAACATGCATATAAAATATAACAATTCAAAAGATCCTTCAAGAAATGAGGAGTTAATTAAATTCATGCATACAACAATGTGAACAAGATAATCAATATTAAACACACACATATATATAACATGCAATTAAAGCATATTTATTGAACATAATAATGAATGAGAACAATCTCATAAATCACAACCCATTAGGATTCATTTACACAACCTATAATGGGTTTAAGCACAAAGGACCAAACAACAATCTTAATATATATATATATATATATAGAGAGAGAGAGAGAGAGATTATCGATGAAATGCACATAAGATGCATGATTTATCAATAAATATTTTTTCATACAATGAATTAAGCGATCTGCTTTTATTGAAACATAACTAACTCTTTAAGAGATAATATCTAGATAGTAACTACAAGTTGAGCAAGTTCATCTAATTTGATTTACAATAGTTATAGATGACATACTGATACTGATGGTCATATGGCTGCATGTCTTAATTGCATACTACTGTGCATATGGCTGCACGTCTTACCTTTTTGTGAGTGATAATTTTCCAATAAGAGGTCATTTCAAATGTATCGCTTCTTTTTTTTCAAGGTTACCATGGATGTAACAGATGGAAATCTCTTTCTCTCTCCATGTGCTGTGTCTCTGCTTTCCAAATGGCTAGCTTCCTAATTAAGGTGGATCATGAAATTTTTTTCTCATGATCTCCAGTGTTTATCTTGTGATTTGGATGAGACAAGAGCCCTCTGAGACTTAGTTGTTTCATCTATGCAGTTCTGAGGCTACTAGGCTGCGAGCAAAGGTCCTCTCTGATGAAATTGGCTCATATCATATTGATATGAAGATTGACATGGTTATATCCGCATTGATCTCCTTGTTTCACACACTTTCTGGGAGGAGGCCCTGTTATAAGGTACTAATCTGAATATTTTATATTTTTGAGTTCTTTTTTCTTTTTAGTTTTTGGGGTGTCCTCTTTACATGAAAAGTTCATTCTGTCTTACCTTTATGGGCTTATGGTGAGCGCTTGTTGATGAGTGCTGTAATTTGTTGACTGAGTCTATCATTTGACAGGAGATTCCAATTTCCTTTTTATTTTCTTCTCTTTATTAAAAATGATACTGATGTGAGCTAGAATAAGCTAAAAAAGGGATGTTTGTTAAAAAGATGGTTCTTGAAGTCTCTCTTTGAAACAGTTCAGAAACTTGGCAAAATGGTATATGTCCATTTATATGACATGGTTGCCTTGGATACCTTGCCTATACGTGTACTCCCTACTTTCTTCAACATCATCCAGACGAATAAATTTCAACTTCAACCTGTGCTAAAGACTGCCTTTTGTCAGCGATTTTTTGACCCAAGTCAAGTTTTGGTACCATTTGAATCCAATTTTAGTAATGCCATGTTTCAATGAACTAAGGACATGCCTAAAGGACCTGAACTTGCAAAACTATGGTCCTGTTCACAACAGCTTCTCTAGAACTAGAACACCCTGTGTTTTCCTTACTGTACGCATCCAGTCACCAGTATCAATGTGTTGGTTACATCTTAATGAGGCAGTTTCTCAAGATATTTAGGATTTCCTTATAAATCTTGGGAAATGCTCAGGAAGTTTTTTCCATTTAAAAATGATAATAATAAACAATCCAGTGTAAGAAAAATAACTTAATTTTTAGAAAAGTTTTCAAAATATCATTTTTAGGTGTATAAAAGTTTGAAAAACAACTTGTGAAAACACCATGATAAACCGTGTTAATATCATGAAGCAATATATTTAAATTGGTGGTATTTTGAAAAGATCATGATAAATTGTTTTTCTATTATATAAGACCATGGTGTTTTGAACATATCGATGACATCTGTGTCTATGGGGTTGTCATAATTGAACACGGAGAAGCCAACAGAGAGGATATTTGGACCATAAACTAACTCATGTCTTCTGTTTTTTTTTTTAAAGAAAGAAAATTGTATATTAATAAGATGGAAGAATTACACCGTTACCAAAAATGATGAGGTATCACTCTCTTGTCTTAAGAAAGTAAGGAAGTAGGACAACCAAATACAAGAACAGCGACAGCTATGAAGCTAGAACCAAAGACTGCTTACAAAACTATTCTATTCTTCCCTGTCCAATTCAAGTCCATACCCGGCCTTAAACCAGTGGTAAGCTGGAGCTCTTTCTTGACTACATGGATTTTAGTGGTTGCTAGAGTATTTCATGGGTCAATCAACCCCTTATCAGGCCATAACATTCTTTACTTCTTTCATGTCCATGTCTGTTTTCCTTTTCTGCATGTGTGCACATTAATGTGTTTCATTTAATGTGTTGTTTCTAGTCTAGTTGGGTCACAGCATTAACATAAGCCTTCTTTAAAGGTTGATGGTGGCTCAAACACGGAGAACCTGGCACTGCAAAATATTCAAGCTCGAGTAAGAATGGTCGTATCTTTTATGCTAGCGTCTCTCATGCCTTGGGTTCATAACAAATCTGGCTTTTATCTTGTGCTTGGGAGTTCAAATGTTGATGAAGCATTGCGAGGGTACCTAACCAAGGTGTGAATTTCTACTACCATTTGTTATACATCCCTAATATGCATTTGATGGGGCAGTTGTATTTTTCTTTATTAAGTCTCCATCGTTCTTTTTCCTTTATTGAGTCTCCATTGTTCCTGTCATTGAGTTTTTTGTGTGATATTTTTCATTTCCTGGTGCAGTATGATTGTAGCTCGGCTGATATTAATCCAATTGGGAGTATTAGTAAAGTGGATCTCCGTGCATTCCTTCGCTGGGCTTCTGTTAATCTTGGATATACATCTTTGGCAGAAGTCGAAGCAGCTCCTCCAACTGCAGAGTTGGAACCTATCCGTTCCAATTATTCCCAGGTCTTTCTCTTGACTGGTTATAAGATATTGTTACTATTACTATTTCCCCATGGCATTTCAGTTAAGTACGAAAGGGTAATGCATTATTCGGAAAGCGTATAAAACTTCTGACATGATTAATTATTTGTGGTTTCATATTTCATGAACTGGGGGAGGGGACCTTTTCCTCAAGCCATTCCTTATTAATGTTTTTGTTATCATGTTTGAAGTGTCATACAAGTGTTAAGGGAAGCGTTGTGAGTGGACATTATTGTTAAATGACTGAAGTTTTTCTTAATTATGCTTGTGCTTATAATTTTGAATTTTACTCAAACATACTTTTGAAGATCTCAGTCAGCGAGGAAAAAAGACTTGTTATTTTGATTGTGTTTTGTGTTTGTATTGAGCTATCCTCTTCTGTGTATCAAATCATGTATACACCTACAGTACACCTTCTGACAGCTGCATAATACACACCTACCCATTTCCTTTTTGATGAATAATGCTGTGGGGTTACCCCAAAATTTCCGTTCATTGGAAAGGTATTTACACAGTATCCATGAGGAAAGAGTCACTAGCAGCCTGATGATCAGGTGGCTTATTTTTCCAATACATAAAATTCCCCACCACAATATCTACAGAGAATAAATAAAAAATCAACAAATCTGGTCCCTTAACAAAGACAGAAACATCCAAAATTTTGGATAGGCATGACAAAATACTAGATGAATTATTCCATTTGCCCTTCCAACTGTCTTTAAAACGCCATCAATTTCCTAATTGGAAATAATCTGCAACTTAGTAGATTGGATTTGATTTGGAACGTAAGAAAAAACTTTATTTCAGTCAAAATGAAATTGAACATAAACCCTTGAATAGAACCTACTGCTGTGTCTGAACTGCAAAAGCAAATCTTTTACCAGAAGACATCGCCCAACCAGCTAACTGCAAACGAGTACAATCGTACGGTGGAGCAATGTATTGATCAATAACTGGTTGTCCATTTAACCAGATTTTAACCGGAGTTAGTTCAATGGCCACTTGATTTTCAATATAATTTCCTTATAGGAAAACCAAATTTTCCTCAATGCTATCAATCTCCCAACCTGTGTCATCATGCACGACTTTATTCCAAATAAATCATAATATCCAAATTACAGTATTGAAGACAGCTTTGCAAGATTCCCAGTCATCCAGCTAGCTTGGAATTTCTTGGAAAACCACCACTTGATTTGGCAACCAATATTTGAGTTGAGAACCCGCTTGACTCCAAACTTGTTAACAGCATCCTTCCATGGATTATAACAGCCACATTACACTTAAAAGCAGATGATCATGATTTTCTTCCGAGCTTGTACACAAGTAGCATCCATTTGCCGTAAATATACCTCTTCTCTGAAGTCTATCAAGAATTGGAAGCCTATTAGCAACTGCTATATAAAGATATAAACAAACCAAGATTCATGAGGTATCTGATCCTTAATCCAAATGAAACGTCTCCACTGTTCTTTAGAATACGATGCCTAATAAAATTCTAGCATGCCAATGTTGAAAAAAGTGTTTTGGAATCTGTATCAGAAAGGAAGACATGCATATCGTACTATATCATATTGTATCATAAGATATAGGAAAAAACACATTTAAAAAATTACAAAAAAACAGAAAAACACTAAAAAATCAGGAAAAATAGAAAAAAATGCAATAGGAAAAAAAATTAAGCATTAAGATCAATTAAACATAGATGTGCATTAAGCCATTAACATCAAGTAAATTTCATTACATAAACATAAATGTTATGAAAGTTCATTACATAAACTTGTATAATAAAATTATAAAATACATCAGTCATTTTCATCGAATATTCATCGAATACCGGTGGATGATTGTTTCAAATATTTGGGATCTATCATTCAAAAGTATGGAGAAATTGATGGAGATGTAAATCATAGGATAAAGGTTGGGTGGATGAAATGAAAAAGTGCAACTGGAGTGTTGTGCGATCGTAGAATGCCATTGCGGTTGAAGGGAAAGTTTTATAGGACGACTATTAGGCCCGCTTTACTATATGGTAGGGAATGTTGGGCTGCCAAAAGACATCATATTCAAAAAATGAGTGTAGCTGAGATGCGTATGCTTAGATGGATGTGTGGAAATACAATAAAAGATAAGATTCAGAACGAGGAGATGCGTAAGAAGGTAGGCGTTGCACCCATTGAAAATAAGATGAGAGAGAATCGTTTACGGTGGCTTGGACATATTCGGCGAAGGCCTAATGATGCTCCAATTAGAAGGATGGTGAAATGGAAAAATATATTAGTTAAAAGAGGTCAGGGTAGGCCTAAGAAGACTTGGATGGAGATGATAAGAAAGGATATGAATGCTTTGAACCTCACCGAGAACATGGCATTGGATAGAAATGATCGGAGGAGAAGGATTCATGTGGAAGACCCAGAATGATTTTCTTTGTTGGTTCATATCGCTGACCCCAATTGTTTTGGGATGAAGGCATAGTTGTTGTTGTTGTTGTTTGTTGTATTCAGTGTTCTCCATCAGGGATGACATCTTTGTAATGAAATAGAAAGAGAGGTGCACACACAAATCCACTATGGGATGGTGCACATAAGCCACTAAGGGCTAGAACAAACACTCAAGAACTCACAAGCCACTAATGGGCATAACACAAAGACATAAAACATATAATTTTATTATATTAACAAATGCTCAAGAGAAGCATTCCCACAAAGGGTTCAAGATGTCCTTTTAGGCTAAAGAGGGACTAAAGGGGGGCCATTATAGCTGTTGGGGAGCCCCAACAGGTATATGGCCTAAAGACCATAATGCCCTTACATAAAAAAGGAAAGACAAAAAAGGAAAAATAAAAGAAATAAAAAATATCAAATCTGCCCCTAATGGGCAGGACCTATTACACATGCAGAATTGCAAAAGAAACCCTAGTGGGTATTACTTATTACAAGAGAAGAAACACACACACACACACATATATATATATATATATATGTACTATATATATGTGAACAATAACATATACACATATTTAACAATCTTGTGATAACTGGGCAACATCTTGTGGTGGCTGTGCATCAAGTCATGCCCATTCCCTTCTATTTACTTCCAAACTAGTAAGAATCTCAGCCCGTACATTACTTAGAATGTTAGGTGAGTGATACATTCACATAAAGTAAGTTTGAATGCCTACAATGTGCAGCTTAAAATGATACAAGCCCCAGTGATGCCATCTCAAAGTAAAAATGTGAGAGAAAAGGATGAAGATGCAGTATGGTGGGCCTCACTATTCATTAGTTTCCACTGATGAAAAACTCATATATTTCATTTTTTACTATGTTAACAATGAAAGATATGAAGTAAAATTTATTAAAATTCCTTAAGATCTGTAATTACAATAATGTGCATAAGAAAAAAAGATATGTCTCTAGTGATTGCTTTCTCATGTTCGTCCTCAAAGAGCTGGAAGTAAATCTTCATCAGACAAAACTCAATTGCAGATGAAGGTGACAGTCTAACTGCATTAATGCCCTCAAATGGAGGGCTTACAAAAGAGAAAGTAGCAACTGAAGAGCCAGATAGCCTGAGGAAAGTGCAAGCTCTCACACATTCCTGCACTACTTATGGTACCTATAAGATGCATACATCAGATTTCTGTTTTAGCAACTATTTAGTTGTTTGTCTGATTTTTTCACACATGCCTGAGGAATTTATTTTCAATCAAATGTGCCCATGCTTGTGTTCAATATTGTATGCCCTTTATGTGATCAAACCTGGACTGAACATAAACTTGAGTGATGCCTTGACTCAGACAGGCGATTAATCTAACTGCATGGACACATTGACCTATCTGGTTCATTTGTTGACCTGTGCAAGCCGCAGATCAGTTACTTGCAAATGAATTTCAAAAGCATGGGTTTGCAAGCTATCAATATGCCTCATATTGGCCCCACTGGTATCAAACTTTATCTATATTGCCCTGTGAACATCCAATGATATTGTTTTGTGGTAGAGGGAAACACTTTTTGTATGCAGGATAGTTTTTATTTTATCATCTGTTTGTTCAAATGGTTTTCAACTAGAATGACATTTGTATTGTTGCAGATCAAGGATCAGCTGATCCCATAATTAGTAGATGGATTTACATTAAACTTGTCAATGCAGATCGCAACAAATACAAAGACATGATAACATGATAGTTGATGGAAATGAAATAATTTGCTTTTTCTATTTAAAAAACTAATTCGACAATAAGTAAGATTGAATAAAAAATGTGAGTTCATGGTCTAACGTTCTGTCTTTGTGGCACAGTTAGATGAAGTGGATATGGGCATGACATATGAGGAGTTATCATTCTATGGACGGCTTAGAAAGATTTTCCGATGTGGCCCTGTCTCAATGTTTCAGGTTACTCTCATAAACTCAGGTTATCACAGTTTATTATCTAGGTTGTGCAACAACCCTTCTTATGATGACATAGTTAAATAATATTATTTTTACTTATTATACTCAGATTGTTTGAGAGATGAAATTATCTTATTGTTTTTTCTTATTATGTGTGCACATGTAAGCACACACATGCATTTATGACATGGAATCGATCAACTGTAGCAAACATCAAGGGATCAAGTACTCCTGTGGACTAACTTGGTGTGGTATCCATTGCAGTGGATCTGTACCTGATGGAAAGGTGTTCATAGCATTATAATTTGGTTAATGTCTGTTATTTATAGCTTTATTTTTTATGTTTTAGAACCTTGTTCACACGTGGCATGGTAGGCTTACTCCTTCTGAGGTTGCGGCAAAGGTCAAGCACTTCTTTAAGTACTACTCAATGAATCGGCATAAGATGACTGTCCTAACGCCATCATATCATGCTGAGGTATTTTCATGATGTAGATCTTGACTGACTAATTATTCAATTGTCTATGCTTGCATTCTATGAAGTATATTCAGCTTAGATATAAGAGACTTGACTTATTTTTAAAATGTGGAAACTAATATCTTTTGGAATAGAAATTCTTATTCTTTTTTTTCCTTCAACCCTCCAATGTCTTTAACTCCATATGGTTTCATTTTGTTTATTTCATTCGACTTAAATTTTTTCAGGTTGTGCTCAAACATTTGCCTATTTTTTCTATTCTTGAATTTTTAAGTAAGGCTTTCACTAATCATGGAAAATTAAGAAAGACAACATTGTTTCCTGCAGAGTTATTCACCAGAAGACAATAGATTTGATCTTCGCCAGTTTTTATACAATACAAGGTGGCCTTATCAGTTCCGCAAGATTGATGAACTTGTACAGAAAGGTGCAGCTGGCAGCATCCCTGTGGTAAAACCTAAGGAGCCAACAGACTTGGAAGTTTCCATGGTCCATGCAACTGGAATGGGGGTTGCAGCAGCTGACGCTGGAAACCCGAGGACTGGCTTGTAATTTTAATAGTTTGGTAGGTATTTTGATATCTCTGCTTTTATGGGGGTAATAAGATGTAATTCATGCAACATGTTGTTGACCCTTATCTTTCTAATTCATATCATGGTAGTTGCATTTGGTCTTTCTCTGTTTCTTTCTCAAAAGATTTTGGTGTCTGAATATTTTCCCACGCATAGATTATTCTTTTCTTCTCTCTCTCTCTCTCTCTCTCAGCCTTCTCTTTGGACTTTGGTTGGAGCTGATATGACAACCTTATGCCAAGGATAGTGGTGGCTAAGGCACTTGTTTGGCTGGTATATTTAAAGATAGATGGATGCAAGTTAATCTTAGCAAATACAGCATCAGATGGTTGAAGGGCATCTTGATAGAAATGAGATTGTGAACATGCGCTTGAGTTCTAAGATTATCCTAGATTTTAGGTCTCTAGTCGGAGTCCAGCCCTGGAAAAGCCAATATCATTTATTTAGTTACTGTTTTCTTTGGTAAATGTTGTCTTTGTGTGGCTTTTGCTTTTTTATTGCCTAAATTTGCCACCGACTCACAGTTTGGTCAAGGTGTCTCGAGGTAACGAAAGATAGCAAATTTATTGCTTTTCTTTCAGTGAAATTGCATGATATACGCTTCTATTTTTTCAATCTTAGTTAATAATGATGCCGTATTTTTGCTGGATGATAAACGACCTTTGGCCCAATCTACTGTTTGTCGCTTATGTTTGATATTTGACAGTCAGACAGAGTGTGAACAAGAGCTATTGTTGTCATTTTCTCGATTGATCATTAAATGCCAATTTTCCTTTTCTCTTTTTGAAATGAGGGATGATCAGGCGCAATCTGATTGAATACTTCTAGTGTGCTGCTTAGAGATGTCAATGGATTGAATTTTAATCCAACTCTGTTTAGTAGGATTTGGTAAGCTAAATTGATATTCAATTATAATTGAATGCGGATATGGTTTTGATTTTTTTTCCTACCTAATTTGACAAATATCCAGATTTGATGGATATATGAATCTGATTATGTGTAAAAAAACTGGATATGGTATGAGCTTTTCACCATCCCAATTTGAATCCGAATTCGAGTACTTTTAGTCAACATTCAATTAGTCTAATTTGGTATTGGCCACATCCGACCTGAATCTGAACCATTTACATCCGTAGTGTTGTTGCATCTGATCACCCACCTTCTTTGGTAAGAGACAATCAGTTGTGGGGCCCAACAGCAGATGGTGTGTGATCAGGTTCCGGAGCACACCAAAAGTGTGTGGTCACATTGCACCTGATCCGTCCTCCTTATGAAATCTAAGCAGGCTTTTCTTGAATCTCCCATTCATTCGGTTATTCTTTCAGTGAATAGCATTGCCAGCATTTATAGGTCACAAGGACAGCAAGGTCCACGTGCATAGGCATATTTCTGTTTGCAGTATTGTAGGATGCCGTGGCGTGATGCATTGGTTACGATGTTACAGGTCCAGCCGTTTGATCCTGAGTCTACCCAGCTGGTTCACTTTTTCGTAATTTTTTTCTTAGGAACTTTGAATCTTTTTTTGTGTTGGTCTGTTTGATCAATAAGTAAAGAATGATAGATTATTGGATCTTTGAACTTGTTTCTCTTGTAATTTATTATTTATTAGGGTTTGGGATTGGATTGGGGTCACCTCGGGTCAGTGAAAATCCTATGGGCTGGATTGGGGGCTCCTCAATTTGATGCGAGTTGTAACGGGTTGAATCAGAACAATGTTGATTCTGTGTAAAAAGTCCATGTATCTTCATGGGAATTGAAAAGTTTTTTGAACTTAAGGGATTTGAAAAGTCAAACTCCTTTCCCAAAAAAGTAACTTTATGAATCCATCAAATTTACCTTTTTGACTTAAAAAATCAATCATATATTAAAAAATATTATTTTTAAGGCTTTTTTTTTAGTTATTTTAATATGATTGAATTCATCTACTGTTAACAGCAATTAATTTATTGTTAGATTAATCCACATATATATATATATATATATATATATATATATATATATATATATATATATATATATATATGAGAGTAACAGTGGATGCGGACGTTGGACAAGTATGCACCGTTGATCTGCGCACGCTGATTTTGCGCAAAACAAGCATTACAACTGAAGGGCCTCTAGTGGTAGAAAAGACAGCACCTAAAGGCCACTTTTGTGCAAAATTTTTTTGCACTGCTGATTACGCATGCCATTAGTGGCACAACTGCGTCTAATAACATCAGATGAAATGAGCGTCCAATATTACACCCTTCCTATATGTGTATGTGAAAAATATATGATGGTTTTGTACTATGATACCTTATGGTGGTGCACACTCTTGTTTGTGTTTGTATGAATTTAGCCACGAAATGATAGATCTAATGATGGTTTATTTACTACATTAACATGTTTTATTGTGCCTAATACTTTATAGATCTTATTTTTTATAGTGAAAATAGATGACTCACAATTCACCAAAATAAGGATAGTTTAGAAATGACATCAAACATCATATTTCAATCAAGTTTAACATATAGAAATAACAAATAGAACATGTTAAACATGATCCAAAGGTTAGATTTTGCATTTGGAGCTTAAATCTATATAACTCAAGCATGTACCATTATATATTTATATATTGCTACAATCCATTCTATTTACAATCAACTTAGCAAATAACATTTTTTTGTCGAAAAAACATGATCCAAGGGTTGATTTCTACTAAATTTGGCATGTTGAACATGTCTATGAGGTTAGATTGAATAAAAAAAAACTCACATTGATTTCTACTAAATTTGGCATGTTGAACATGTCTATGAGGTTTGATTGAGTCAAAACAACTCACGTGACATTCCCACTTGACTGTAGGTATAATTGTTTGTAGAATATATATATATATATATATATATGATTCTCAAATTTAGTTCTTTTTTAATTGGCCCAAACTTTTTTAATGCTTTTAGTTAATGTTTTGAATTTTTAGCAAAACCTTTAATTTTCAACATGGTAGCTAAGACTCAGCCCAGTCAATGATAAACTCAGCGAGTGTTAGCTGATTCAGCCAAGTTTGGTCCTAACCGAGTTATGTAACTTTTTTTTACTTTTTTAGGTTCCAATCTGAGTCAACTCGGGCGAGTCACGAGTTGACTGGCCGAGTTTTCCAATTATGATGAGCATGAGGCCCTGCTCAAGCTTGGCTCATTTATTTAATTGGACAAGTTCCAACTGGTCATAGACGGCCCGGTATGGCTTGGCTTATTGTGCAGTCCAAATTCTACTCTCTATATATGGTAAGGTTATAACAGGATTGAGGTGGGTAGGTGGGTGGGGGAGGTGGTGGTGGTGGTGGTATCATCAGGACTTCTTTCATTCAACTTCATAAGAAGTTTAAGGAAGACCGAAAGGAAAAAGGGGGCGAACTTTGTAAACTGGTTCAAGCTTTATGACCATTGCCTGATGTGACAATCACCAAAGATAACATGTTATGTAACGAATTGGCTACAGTTTATAGTACCATTGTATAGTGAATCTCATAGGTAGAAGCATTATTTGATTAATTGACCACGTGGATGTGTTTAGCATGGTTCATTTATTAAAAAATGCACTTTGAATTGAGTGGTTTTGATATAAACATATAACTTTGTTAATAAAAAAATCTTGACAACATAGCAAATTTGGGAGTTCCGATCGGGTACTGGCACAAAATTTGTGCATTAAGCACCTGATTGCCCTCCATCATGCTTTGCCCTGTTCCCAAAATGGAGGGTGATCAGGTGCTTAAGGCACAAATATTTGTCCAATCATATTGCACCTAACCTTTTCATCAAATTTGGGCAGCCTAAATCTTATGGGAAATCCAATTGTTTTACATTTCTCATGTTTTTCCGCAAAGTATCGGTAAAATAAATAATTTAAATTTCAAAAAATATAGTCTTTGTGATGAAATGAAAAATGCATATATTTCATGAAAAATAATCATTAAAAATGTAAACATCATGATATTTTATAGTTGAATGGAAATGTTGGCGACTATTTTGGAAATCTCACAAGAAATTGTTTAAAATGTTAAACCAATTTCTGTTTTTTCATGTTTTTTTTTTTTCAAAAAAAGATAATATGTATCACTGGTTGTGGACTAATGTATTTTGTAGCCCTCAAAAGATTTGTTTTTACCATGATGTTTTTACTAAACAAGCCATATAGATAATATCCATTTTACCAATGAGTTACACCTGAGGGTATCCAATATTTTCCCGTGAGATTATTTATGCCCTTCATGCTCTTTTTGTGTGTGACTCCATTTATGCTCTCTCTCTCTCTCATAGACTTCTTATTAGGGAACATTATGTAGGGTAATGTTTGCTACCTTGTGGGTATGGAACCCCTAGTAAAAAAAATGCATTATTTTTTTTTCCAAGGTTTTTTTACATTAAACCATCTGGATGTGAAATACGTATTAAGTTTAATAAAAACTGGCGTTTGGATCATGTTTTTTTTTTTTTATGTACGTCAGATTTTACCAGGATTGAAAAATCAACACCACGCAATCTACCAAAATTTCAAACCTCAAAAGAACTTTTTTTTACAGATTTGGTCAAAACAGCCTCTCTCTCTCTCAAACCTGAAAAGAAACAATTTTTTTTACATTAAAACACTATATCCAAGGGCCTATTACCACTATTGGAACCATGTTAAACGCAGATTTGGTCAAAACAGTCTCTCTCTCTCTCTCTCTCTCTCTCTCTCTCTCTATATATATATATATATATATATATATAGGGTTCCTTACCCATACACGACGGTAGCTAATACCATCCTCACTATGTAAATTAGGGGCATCAACGGGCCTGGTTTACCTAGAACCGATACAAACCAAACCCTACAGGGTCCAGGTATGGTGATAAATAAGAAGACCTGATTAAGACCCAAGTTCAGATCCGAAGGTCCGATTAATACATGGACCTGGTTATAGTTTGTGAAATTTTATACTAGACACAGGCCCAACCCGAGCTCCAATTAAAACCCATAATTTTTCAATGTAAAAATGATAAAAAAAATATGGTTTACCAGGTATGGTCCGGGTTTGGTTCATGTAGTTCTTATTAGGTCCAGATATGGTTTTTCTTATAATGGACCTGATTAGACCCAGGTTTGGACCCGATACCATACCTGAAAATCTTATCCAAATCTGGTTTCATTTGGATCCGAATTAAACCGGTCCCGTTGACACCCCTAATGTAAATAGACTTTGTCTATTAAAAAGTGCTAGTACCAACAAAGCCATTCGCGGTTTCAATCACCATGGATCCGCACTGTTTGAAGGTGGTTTTTTTTTAATCCCATGATAATCACCTTTTGGAGATTTTACCACATACAAGAAGTTAAGATTACATGGTTACAAAGTCATAATCAATCAATCAATCCTTGCCACTACTTTGATGAGCAAACTGACGAATCAATCTTTAAAAGCTCATCAAGCATTGAACCAGGTTGGGAAGAAGGTGTCGACGAGGGAGGAGGAGGAGGGGTTGGCAATGAAGGCTGGTCTACGAGAGTGGGAGCGGGTGCAGTCAGAGACATAGTCAAAACAACTGGGGGTGAGGGTGACAAGGGCGCTACACCAACTG